>NC_067487.1:3173392-4623392 GCF_947179515.1 Apodemus sylvaticus | reverse complement strand
TGAATGATCTGCTGATACCATGTTCCTCTAGCATTCATCAGGGAACAGAGCCAACTTCGGTGATGTGTGGTACTGAAGGAAGATGTATTGGACTTTCTGCCAGTGAGACAAATGTCCAAGAGAAACAACCAAAAGTAAGAAAGTTTTCTTCTGCTTTCTTCCAGTCTATGCTTGGCCAGCTCTCCTGCTGGATGGCCTGGGTCAAGACATCACACAGGAAGGGCATGAGGGAGGAAAGGTTCTCACCTCATGGCAGCCAGCAAGCAGCAGAGGCACATCCTCCATGACCCAACTTCCCCCCAGGTAGGCCTTATTGCTTCAGTTTCCAACACCTAAATGGAGCTGCTCACTGGGAACAGTTCACAGCTACAAGCAAATGGAAAGTCCAAAAGTCACTCAAACATTTGCCCCAGGAGACTCGCTTCAGACCCTATGGACCTCTGCACTTACAGGACCTTGTTTGTCTATTTCTGGGCATCAGAGACTTTCTCTAGATGTGTCAATCCAGGTGCTGAGTTGACTGACAGCCAGATCTGGAGAAGTAAAACCCTCTTGCTTAATTCCAGAATCTTATTATGATGTACCTGCCTGGCCACAAATCCACCAGTTTGTTCTCTGCCCCTTCGACTTCTGAGGATATAAATGGCACCTGAAACTAAAGCACACTTTTCTGCCATCCATGGTGTATGAATACAGAAAATAGGGCATGATCTACATTACTCAGAATGCCTCTTAGGCTCGTCTTCAGAAAAGTCATCCAAGGTCCCAAAAGCATTTGAGAAGACTGATCCGATTCATATGCCCTGCACTGGATGGTTTTGTGTGTCAATTTGAAACAAGCTGGAGGTATCGCAGAGAAAGAAGCCTCCCTTGAGGTAATGCCTCCATGAGATCCAACCAACTGTAATTAATAATCAAGGGTGGGTGGTGCCATCCCTGAGCTGGTAGTCTTGGGTTCTATAAGAAAGCAAGTCAGGGGAAGCAAGCCAGTAACATCCCTCCATGGCTTCTGCATCAGTTCCTGCTTCCTGCTCTATTTGAGTTCCAGTCTTGATGAACAGCAATGTGGAAGTATAAGCTGAATAAACCCTTTCCTCCCCAACTTTCTTCTTGGCCATGATGCTTTGTGCAGGAATAGAAACCCTTACTATGATGTGCCCCATATGTTCCAAACCTATGTAAGGAAGCAGGAGGTGTGACAGAGAGGAGTGGCCCATCCTCTTCAGCCACCAGTTCTTCAAAGCTCAAGAGGCAGGGTGAGGTGATAGCCTTGAACACGAAGAACCCCATGTCCTCTGGCCTTTTCCTCTCTTCAGAATGGGTATTGATTCTGGGGGGTATTTGAGCTGCCCGGTGCCCATGTTCTACGTGCTCCACTTCCCTTGATCTTCATACCCCAAATCACTGAAGCTCTGTGGCTGTGTGCTCTGTATCCAGCCGTGAGGGAACATACCATGATTTCCCAAAGCTCAGGCTGCATGGGCATTTGTTCTGTATCTAGCTCTGAGGGCAGATAGGGCAGATAACACGAACTGCCAATGCTTAGGAGCTGTGTAGGCATGTTTTCTGTGTCCAGCCATGAAACTGGCTGTAATACTGACATGTATTACTTACTCAGTATAGGGCTAGGGTTGTGAGATACCAGGAAAGAACGGGAAGAGGAGAGAGTACAGCAGGTGAATGGATGGCACATGGATTTTAGGCACCTTGATTACTTCAAGAAAACAGGGCAAGGCAGCTCACAGTGCAAGCCTAGCCCCTTGGGGGAGGGGAGGCAGAGCTGGATTAGCAAAGCCAAACTGTGTCCTCTTTGAAGAGCCCTTGATGCCATTCGACTGTGTCGGATTGTTAAAAAACGCTAACATTGTGCCTGTTCATTTTCGTCACCTGCTCTTGATTAATCCCCTTCTAAATGGCATCTGTAGACCTGAAATCTCATACCACTTAATTAAATTAGCAACACATTTGTCTCCCCCGTTTTCCTATCAAAGGGTTGTGCTCAGGAGAAATAAAACCTTTGTTCCCCGATACTCCGTATAATTTACACTCTTTTCTCTCCCTTCCCTCATCCAGCTCCTGGCTCAGATGCTAAATTGTAGCTGGTAATAGGGAGCTATTAGGGGTAGCGAAGCGTGTCAGGAAGCAGCCAGTGGGTCCTGCTGAAAGAGCCAGGCTCCCAGGAAACTGTAGGGTCAGGAGTCTTGTGCCCACATCACACAGCATATCTTTGTATCCATAGTCACACTTTAAAACCAGGACATTTGACATCCATAAATAGAAAGGGTAGAAAGCTGACCCTGGGCAGAGATATGGAGGCAGAGATGGGTTTAGGAGGCATAGCTGCACAAAGTTACCCCCGAGCAGAGGTAAATGCAGGCTCAGAAAGCTGGTCTACACTCAGAATCAAAGACAGACCAGGGCTTTGTTGTCCAAACATGGTGCCCATGGAGGAGATTCTTCAAGTTCAGTTAAACCAAGTGTTTTATCCCCTAATAATCCAGACTGACAACTAGTTAGAACTGTGTTTAAGTGGATGGAAACAAATGTTCTTCTACAGGAAGTTCTAAAAGCCTTTGCGTTTGACCATTAGACTGCAGCTATGCATGTAAAAGGCAGTGAACCCCCTTTGTCCACAGCCTCATGTTCAGGGATTCAGACAGTCTGTGGCTGAATCTTGGTGGTCTTTGTGCTGTGCGTGTTGGATATATCTGGACTCTTTGGTAGCCCTTCCAGGGTTCTAAGATCATCCTACAGTAGTCCCAGCAATTCCTACTACCTAACCTAGCATAAAGGGTACCATCAAGACTACAGGCAGAGCCGGTGCTTTCACACACAGGGAAGCCACTAAGTCAAAGGTTCTGTGTGACCTTGGGATCATCCACAAAACAACTATCTGCCAAGGCAAGGTACAATCAGTGATTGGACTACCCTTTCTCAGATGAAGAGATTCTACATGGGTCTGGAAGAATGTCAATCTCCTCTTAGCTTCTTCTGCTCTTCCTGGTTTTCCAAGTCCCAAGTTGCCCTAAGGAGACCATGGGATGTATACTGGAATTCTGAAGACTAAAGAGAACATAGTCTCCATATCTGCATACTGCTGAGTTACAGTGTACAATCATAGTGCCAATTGCAGTATAGTGCACACCAATGCAGCCTGAACCCCAAGTACACTAGGTCTCCTCATGAATAAAAGTCAAGAATGGAGTTCAAACACATCCAGTCAGAACAGAAAACAAAACCACATACTAGGAGCAGAAAATAAGGTTAAAAGGAATGGAGTTACTGTGTGTGTGTGTGTGTGTGTGTGCTATCTACCTTCTCTGGAGATGAAGTCTCTCATTGGCCTTGTTTACCTATGAGGGTAAAAGAGAGGTTAGGAAACCCCAGGGATCTGCTTGTCCATCTTCCTTGCACTGGAGTTATAGACATGTGTCACCATGCATGTCTTCTTATATGCATTTTAGGGCTTGAACATGGGTCCTCATGCATGCAAGGCAAGCACTTAACTAGCCCCTGAATTATATCTTACAGGCAAATGAATGAGATCAGGAAAAGAGGTTTGTTGACAAGCAAAGCCAGCCAGCCTTTTCTGTTTGGAAATCCATATACACACGGCCATCTCCTCACACAGCAGCGATTCCTCAGAGCCTGCCACCATCTTTGTGTGACAGCAGCATATCATGTCCCATCACATTCTCACAGGTCCTGTTCCCTTAGGAAGGCAACTTAGCATCAGTGTTCCTTTAATGTGAGCATGCTGTTCTTGCTAATGATAACATATCAGAGGGCTATTACCAACAGCTTATCTGGTGAATGGGGTACCCAAGCAGGGTTTTCTAGAGGCACTTTGGAAATACACCAAATTAAATCCTGTTCATTATAAAAACCAAGACACCCTTACTCATTATTTCAAATCAAAATGCAATTTACTGAAAGGAACCCAGTGGTGAGCTCAGATTTGAAGACACACAGGTGATCATAATGGAAGGGGGAGGGTGTGGAGTGAGGAAAGTATTCCTAAGGATGAGCTGGGGCAAAATAGAAGTGAAATGTGATACTTGCTGCAGCAATACTAACCTCAGAATGGTTCTCCAGGCAGCCAGAGCAGGCACAGAGGAGCACATTCTCAGCTTCCATTAGATCAGCTAGAAAACAGATGGCAGTTCTAGATGCTCACCACAATCTAGCTCCCACCAGGCAGAGTACAGGACTCGTGTCTCTTCTTTAGGAAAATGATGCTTATTCAACACCTAACCTCTGACTCACAGGGCTACATTTCTCTTTGCAGATCAGGACTATGGGAAAAAATAAGCTCAGCAAACTAGAGCACAGAGTCCGGGAAGAGTGGAAATTCTTTGGAGGTCAAGATTGCCAGACAGCCTGGCAAAGCAGTGTCTCCTGATTGAGTCAGGCCAGTGGGCTCAACTTACTCAGACTTCACCTTGGAAAGGTATAGAGCACATAGGAGTGGGGTCGTGGGGAGGGTCTGCACCACACAAGAAATGAGATGGTCCAAAAGTTACTTCTACAATTTGCTGCCAAATAGATTTTTGTTGGTCGTGTTACCCTGTGATATGATGCTTTTACTCAGGTCAGAAGGAAATAACCATATACAACTTTTCTTAGAAAAACAACTTCATCCATGCACTTGCCAGATCACCAGCTTACTGCAAGTCTTCAAAGATCCTTTGTTATTCTCCATGCCAGCCTACCACAAAGACTGATACTGTCCCCATTACATCCTGACTTTGGCTGGCATTGAGTTTGTAATCTGCAATCCAGGGACAGACCTCCTCTGATGCAGGAATCTGTGTGTTCTGCCTAGATCCAAAGTTCAGGTACAAACTTGATGTTTCTAAACCTTCCGGTTTGATTTTTTATTGGTGTTAAATACTTACCTTACCAGCTAAGAAGCTCTGTTGGGGTGCAAAGTTTGTTGCAGAGACCTTCAATGACCCAGAGGGGGCTACTTGAGAGATCCCTGACACTTCAGCGGCCTTCATGGTGTTTCCTGAATACAATTCACTGTTTCATTCCCCTAAATCTGATAGCACCTTACATCAGCATTTAATTATCTTGGTCATCAAGATAAAATAACATACCTTCTTGTTGAGACTGTGTGAGTCTCTCCACTAATGATCCTTTTTTTGCCTAAGAAATACACTCCTCTGAGTACATAGGTATATAAAATAACCAACCAAACCAAATATTTACTGATTTAAAACTGACAAAGAAATATATTTTAAACCAATATTTGGTATAATCATATCATTTATTAAAGAGTAAAGCAAATTTGCATACTAATAGGTTGGATAATCTTGTTTATTTTTGCATAAAGAATTAGATATTGGTTGAATATCTAATCTTACAGGACAAAGCATCTTCAACATTGGTGACTGATATTTTCATTTTATAATTGTCAATAAGGAAAATACAGCCTCTTAGAAATACAAAGTACAAAATGGCAGAAGTATTTTTAGGGCCATTTTGCTAATTTTTGGAATCCTAAGCCAAAATCTATTTAGGTATGTTAAATTAAGTTAAAGCAAGAAACTGAAACTGAAATGTTTAAACATTCTTAGCAGAGACATCCAGCATCATGTACCGAACAACTCTAGGATTCTTGACTTTTTGTCTCAGACTCCCATTGTGGGCTACTCAGATCACAGCCTGTAAGCCAGCTTAACAAATCATAAACACATTTTTACACTCAGACACACATACTCACACACACACTCATACACAAAGATGAATACATACTCAGACACATACATACTCAGACACACTATTGCACTCACCTCTCTCTCTCTCTCTCTCTCTCTCTCTCTCTCTCTCTCTCACACACACACACACACACATCCTTTCTGTTCCATTGTTTTAGAGAATCCTGACTAATACAGGAAGCTAACTTTTCAATAGGACATCTCCCAAGCATAAAGTTGGTACAGTTGACTTTTTGTGGAAAATAAAATTACTTGCCTTTTGGTTTTTGATTATAGTAATTACATTATTTTCCCCTTCCCTATTCTCTCTCAAAAAAACTCCCTTCAACCTCTTCTTGCTCTCTTTCACTCCATGACCTCTTTTTCCATTAATTGTTATTACATACATACACATATATGTATATTACTAAATACATAAATACAATCTGTTCAGTCTGAACAATGTTGCTTGTGTGTATGTTTTCAGGGCTGACCACCAGTATTGGGTATACAATTGGTGTGCTCTTCCCTGGAGAAGACTATTTCTCCTGCTCTCACCATCCCTTAGCTGTAGCTTCGGACATCTCTAAGAGATGCAATCTCACACTAACTTGCTTTTCTGACTTTTACAATCTTTCTGCCTCTTATTTCACATTGATCCCTTGGGTGTAGAAGTTCTTCTGTAGATGTGCCAGTTGGGCTCCACAACTGTGCCATTTTATTGGCTGTCTTTTTCTGTAATGTTCCCATTTGTTGCAAAGAGATGCTTCCTATATCGAAAGTTCTGTCACCATCTGGTTAATTATTTTTTAATCAAAATTATGAGCCAGTCCATAGCATCCTTATTCCTGGCCTTCTGACAAAGTGGTGCTGGTGACCATTTTCTAAGTGATTTTTCGTGATATAGTTGGGAAGGCCCTTGAGTTGAAAGCTTGGTTCCCAGGCCTCTGATACTACTAGCAGAGAGTGGAACTTAGGAAATTGTGCATTGAGAGAAGTCCCGATGTCACTGGGGATGTGTGCTCTTGAACAGAATTAGGGGGCTCCATCTTTTTCTCTCCTTTATTTTGGAGGTCATGAGGTGTGCAGTTTTGATTCAACAAGTATTGCACACTGCCGTGCCATCTCACCAAAAGCAAATGAGGCTGATCAAGCATGGTCCAGAGTTTTCATAACTTCATCCAAAAATTGACCTGTTCCCTTATAAACTAATAATACCAGATGCATCATTGTAGTCACAAAATGTCTCTCTGCAGCTCTGTATTCAGTAAAATGTGTCTGCTGGGAAAAGGAGCATGGGGTGTGATATTCATGTGTGTTTGTCACACACAACTGCGAAATAGGACAGATGGGCAAGTACAGTTATCCTACCTCACCCAGGTAATAATGACCATCACAAGAACCAGTTATAACAAATGCTAGTGAGGATACTGGGAAATGGAGCACCCCCCATTCACTGCTGATGAGAATTTAAACCCATGTCTCTATGGAAACCATATGTACACTATATAATCCAACCCTACCACCTCTGGGTATTTTCCAGAGAGAATGGTGGGTGTTTGGCAGGGATGGAAATGGGTTGAAAAGGAAAGGGTGGTTGGAGGATGATCATGGTCAAAGAACACACAATATATTTGAAATTCATCTGGCATTGTATACAATGAATGTATGCCAATAAGTTAATAAATCAGGAAGAATTGTGTGGCACTGAGATGTTCATGGAATTAAACAAACAAAAAAATATAGAATGGGATTAATCAAAAATGGAGAAGGAAAATATGCAAACAAAAATAGTAGAATAGAAAACTTCCTAAAGCTAAGAATTTTCCAGTGAAAACCCAGTAACCCCAAACCAACAAAGAACCTGGCAAGACAATAACACGAAGCCCAAGAGCTCGGAAGCACAGCACCCAGACAAGAGAATAAGCGGACCAGTCCATGAGAAACAGTGCTTTCCAGAAGAGAAGCAGGAATAAACATCCGGGTTGTGGAATTCATCAGAAAACATATCCTGCCATACCTGATAAAATCTGGTCTCTAAGAATGAAGGCAAAATTCCAGATATTCCCAGAGGAACACACAGCGAATATCTACAAACAGAAAGAATATGTAAATCACAGGCTATCCTGGATGCTCCTGAACTGGATAAGATGGTAGGGTGATGTCAGCAGTGGAATGACAGACACAGCCAACTTCAGCAATCCAATGATGTGATACCAACTAATAAATGCATTCCATTGCCCCTTTTGTATTATATTCTAACAAGAAGGAACATCTCAAAAGTCCTTTTGAATCTTTCGTTTTTCTTTAGGGTTTTTATCCGAGCACTTTTCACCATGGCTCAGCCCAGTGTACAGATGTTTGCATGAGTCTGCGTGTACGTATCATGCATGTTTGTGCAATGATATGCAGTTGTGTGCAGGTATGTGCAAGTACATATCTGTTTCTGCACTTATGCCTGTGTGTATTATGATGTGCACATGTGTGCATGTGTATGTCTATGTTTTATCTATGATCATGAATATGCCTGCATCCATTAATTGTGGGATGTGCACTGCATGTCTGTGAGGTATACAGGTATGTCCATGTGTGCTTGGCTTTATGTATGTGGTGTGAATATAAGTGTGTGTCTGGTAACAGATCAGGTCTGTTCACCCAAAAACCAAAGAACAGTAAATCCCAACTGGGCCAGCAGTCTCTGAGATGAGATACTCACCTGTGTTCTCTAGATCCTGGAACAGCTCCTGACTAGAATGCGGCACTCCTAATCATACAGGTAGAGACTAAATCTCATGTGTCAAATTTTTCTCATGGCTTGACTCCTTTCAGGTCATCTAAATGTTTTGACTTCTGTGAATCTTTCATTCTTTGTTCACCTCCCCCAGATGTCAGAGTTCACTCACTCCATGCTCACAGAATCCTTGTGCTGTCTCCAAGGGCTGATCCAGTGAGTCTAAACAGCTCCAAGATATGGTGAGCTGCAGCCATGACCATCTTCCCAGATCCAGCCATGGTACCACCAAGAGATAAGGGTCCCCCGTTGCCAGGTCTGTCACATGCCTTTTGTCTCCTGATATGAAAAGGGAGCTTGAAAAGCCCCAGAGGCTGAGTAGTCAATTTACTCATAAAAGGGGCAATGTATTACGATGGAACTCATCTCTTCAATTGGATGCTGAGAAGGGAAGTTTTAAAAGTCACATATAATTTGATTTAATAGGGTTGTGCTCCTGCTCAGCAGGAAAATGGGATGCAGACGGAGTGTGATCCTCATTTAAATATCCTCATACGAGAGATGACGTGCTCCATCAATCTCCCTATGACAAGGAGGCCGGGTGGGATTATTGATGTTTAGTAGCCGCAAGATTATAAACAGGGAAATTGAAAGCGATCCTTAATTGACAGGGCCTGTCTGCTACCGTGGGAAAGTGTGGCCTCGCTCCCACCGGGTATGTGGGGAGACTTCCAGGTGCATGGCTAGCACAACACTAGCAGGAAAGATCCAGTAATGGCTTATACCCACAACACCTGCTCCACAGAGGGAAACATAGAGCAAGAAGTTCTCTTCCCTAACAGCACAGACACAGGACGCTGAGCCTTTTCAACTGGGATTGTGCAGTTCAGGGACCGACCTGGGCTGGGTAATGCTGTCCAGACCAAGGCCTGGGATCTGAATGCCACACGGCCCACGAGGCAGGCACTTTCAGTGTCTCTGCCCTTGGAGGAGGCTCAGGAGAGCCAGGCCTCAACTTTGAAATCTTATCGATCGCTGAGCCCCAGGATGCTAAGGCCTTCATAGTGCCATCCTACTCAATGGGTTTCTATCAGGGAAAGGCCATGGTTATCTGTAGAAGTCATGCACAGAGATGTGTGCATAGATATCAGCCCTACTCAGACATCGGGACAGTATGAGAGCAAGGAAAGCACCCATCTGGACAATATCCAGAATATCTTTGCCTTGACCTATCAGAAGTCCCCACTGACAGCCAGCCCTAAGACGACACTCAAAAACACAGTGAGGATCAAAATGGTGATCCCCTCAGGGATGGACAGACAGCTAGAAATAGATTTAGGAAGCTGGGGCCAGGGTTCCAGACTGGTGGTAGTCCAGATTAGCAAGAACATTCAAGTGAAGGTCATTTAAAACTCAAGATTTAGGGTGTAATACAGTTAGAAAGAAGGGTCATCATCTCTTAGAAATCCGTGAGCTGTCTCATTACAAGAACAGAGGAGGTAGGGACTAAGGCTAAGTGGATGGCTTGATCAGCAGGAGGCAGGCTAGGAGATAGGCAGCACCCTGTCATGCAAATTGGAGGATTTTGAAAAGGTGTTATTTCTATCCTGTGACTACTTGGGACCAAGTATCCTGTTCCAGGACCTGAAACAAGACACCATATGGACATATCTGGAGTACAGTGTTACTAGTACTATGCAGGTTGAGTAGACAAGAGAGCCCAGCCCACAGGCCACCCAGCCACAAGGTAACAGTGGTAAGGTGAGGCCCCTCCTTTGAAGTCTAAATTTCTGTGTAAAGCACAAAGCATACCAAGATCCTGCGGTTTTTATTATTTTATTTTATTTTATTTTATTTTATTTTATTTTATTTTATTTTATTTTACACTACAGGATGTTGCCTTCTAAGGTGGACTAGCATCCCCACTCTAAGGATCTGGCTACTTTCCAGACAATTCTTCCTCTGAAACACAACCTGCTATCTGCAGGACTCTTTGTGTTTAATTAATATGTTTATAAACCAGAGTCTCTTGTGAGGTGGTAACTGAGCACAGACCGGATACACACAGTCATGAGCGTTGGAATAACCTTCATGGTTCAAGCATGGTGCAATCAAGAAGCCCAGGGCCCCAGCATCCAATAAATCAAATCCTCTCTCCATCCAATTGGCTCTTCCTGTGGAGTGCCTTCCACATCTGAGAAACAGCCGACACTGATTGATTTCCAGCCCAGCCCATCAGGACCCGTTAATGTTTCATAATGCTAACATTAATTATGGAGCTTCATTAGCCATTTTCCTATACGCAGAGGGAACAGGGAATCTCCAGGCTTTGGGAAAGTAAATATAGTTGAAACAAAGCCTGGCTCATCTCCTTTCAACCACCAGGTAAAGAATGGCAAAAAATTCTAAGACTATGTTTTAGGAAAGAGCTGCAAGAATCTCTCTCAGAACAAAGACTCACCAAAGAAGCCATTGGGCTGCTGGGGCAGAGGTGTACAGATGGATGGTGCACTTGTGGGTAGAGTTTCTGATTCAGAACAGTTGAGCCTGGGTTTTTCAGATATGACAAATGACTCTGTATGTATTCACAGCTGTGTACCAGCAAAACTGATGGAAACTCAGCACAACCATGAAGACACCACCCAAGGGCAGCATGGTTCTGGCCGTGTTCTAACTCCTCCTCCTATGCCTCTCAGTTTCCATTCCCAGCTCAGACTAACACAGTGAAGCAGGATTCTGGTCTGTGCTACTGAGCCCTGGGGAAAGCACATGGTCCCCTCTGCTGGAGATGAATGTGTCCCTTGGATCTGTATGTTTCTCTCCTCGAGAACAGATGAGATTCTCTGCTGCTGCATGGCACAGTTTCTCACCAAGTAGCACCCTGCTACCTCCATACTTCTCAAAGACTTCTGGGAGCTTCACTGGCTACTCCTTTCCTCCTTGCATCTGTCACCTGTAGAGAAAAATCCTATTTGTGGCACATAATGTTTTCATTAGGGAAAAGAAAATTGTCAAATTCAGATTATACCACAGTGACCTGAATTAGTTTTCATCAAAATTGTTGGGTGGGCTGGGGGGAGCGGGAGGAGTGGCAACATCTCACTCCATCCCCTGACAATTGATGACCAAGATAGTATCATTGCTTAGAACCCCGGGAAAATTAAGCGAGTCATATAGCACCTGATGTCACTGTGAGGATTTTATCAACACCAAGGCCTTCAGAATGATTGATATCTATGTCTGGACCTTAAAATGCTTCAACAGTTTGGGGCAAAACTTTGTAATTAAAATTTCCTTGCTGTTTCCTTTATCCCTCACATGTGATGGATCTAACAATAAATAGAACTGCCCTGTGACAGCTGATTTGGAGAATTTGGCATATCTTATTCCAGCACTGGGCAAGACAAATCCCCTATGATGTCTAAGTAATGAATCATACTATTTATTAACCCCAAACTTTGAGTATTTGTTTCTTGCAGCAAGCAAACCTGCCTCGTCAATGTAAGGATAGCAACATGGCCCCTAAAGGAGTTGAATGGAAGGGACAGTAATTTCCCCCTTTTATTGAAAATAGACTTTTCCCTTACATAATCCATCTTGATTACAGTTTCCCCTCTCTCTTCTCCTTCCAGTTTCCCCTATTTCTCCTCCCATTCAGCTGTATCTTCTTTCTGTCTCTCATTACAAAAAAAAAATATTTTATCTTATTATCTAAAGGATATATCTAAAGGCTTATTATCTTATAGATAATAATAAAGCAAGATAAAATTAAAACACAGGTTGAAATAAAACAAAACAAACAAAAGAAATAGAGACCAAGAAAAGGCACAAGAAACAGATACAGGCTCAGAGACCCACTTGTTCACACTCAGGAATCCCATAAAAACACTAAACTGGAAGCCATATATATGCAAAGGATATTCTTCCTGCAGGGTTCTCTGAACCCTGAGGCGAGGGACTTGATGGAGATATCCAATTTTGGCCTTAATGTTCCCAGGTCTCTAACTCCCTGCATAATATCTGACAATGGATCGCTATATTTGTTCTTATCTGTGGCAGAAGAAAGCTTCTCTAAAGATGACTGAGCAAGGCATGGATCTATGAGTATAACAGGATGTCATTAGGAATCATTTTATTACTACATTGTTCTTATTTGTTTATTTGTTTGAAGATCAATAGTAATTGGTTTACCATAAGTCTATGATGTATCTGGTCTCAAGTTCTTGGTCACTCACACAGAGTTAGGTAGGAGTTCCATCTCATTGTATAAGCTTTAAATCAAATCAGATATTAGTTGGTTCTGCTCACACAGCTTTGTGCCACTATTGCTGTGAAGAGAAGAGACATCATGACCAAGGCAATTCTATTAGATGAAAGTATTGGGGGAGAGGGTGTTGCTTACAGCTTCAGAGGTTTAGTCCATTATCTTTATAGTGAGAAGCATGGTGGCATGCAGGTAGGTGTTGGAGCAGTAGATTAATAGCTACATCAGTAGCAGAGAGAGAGCCTACACCTGGCATGGGCTTTTGAAACCTCAAAGTCCCACCCTCAGTAATACACACACTCAACAAGGTCACACATCCTAATCTAATCCTTTCAAGGAACTTTACTTCTTGGTAACTAAGCACTCAAGCAGAGAAGCCTTTAGGGCTATTATCAAACCACAACATTCCATTCTCCGAGGAAGTGGCTCCTATAGGCTTGAACCCATATCATAATGAAAAAATGCATTCAGTTCAACTTAAAAAGTCCCCATGGGCTTTCAGTCTCAATACTGTTTAAAAATCCAAAGTCTCTTCTGGTGACCATAACAATCTCTTCATTGTAAGATTAAAATAAAAAGACAGACCACATGCTTCACACATAAAGAGTACAGAATATATGTTACTATTCTAAAAGGAAGGAAAGGAAGCATAGTAAAAAAAAAAAATACCAAACAAAACCAAGACCAAAACTAGAAAGGCAAACTCAAAATTCTATATCTCCACGTTCAATGTCAAAGTGCTCTTCAGAACTTTGTTGACTGCAACATACTTCTCTCTCTTGGGCTGTTTCTACATCCTCTTAGCAGCTCTTCTTGGCAAGTACCCCACAACTCTGACTTCTCCAACATCTTGGAGTCTCCAACACAACCTAGGCTTTACCTCACAGCTTGATGCAATGGCTTTTCTGGGCCTCCATGCAGGGACATCTCCGACACATACCAGGCCTCAGCAGCCTTCCTTACCCACAAAGGGAGATTCCACAGCACTTGTATTCTTGACTCTAAAGCCAGAACCTCACGTCTGAAGCTACTGAGTTCTGCTGCTTCATGTGGCTGGAACTTGGCCTCCTTGCTCAACTATATCTGCACCAGCTTTCTGTTGTTGATGACTTCTTTCACTGATCAAGCATTTCTTTGATTCTTTTCATGATTTAGAAGCTTAACTGAGAGGGATCTTTCCCTGAAGTCCACTCTCCCATTATTCCATTTAGCATCAGGCTATTTAATCATTTATTTATTTATTTATCTATTTATTTATTTATGTTTTATCTCTGAGCAATGGAGTTAGCCCCATTGGTATACCATCTGGTGCTCATTTTCTTCTCAAACTGTATATTTTATATTTCTCTTTCAGCAGCTTACTCCTTTTCATTATAGATCTGAGAACGAGTGATTACTAACAACCACACAAAGAGTCAATGCTGCATTTGGGTTACCTCACTCAGGATTTTTCCCCCTAGTTCCATCCACTTATCTTTGAATTTGCCAAAGTCCAGCCTCGGCTTGAGAGAGGGTCCTGAGGAAAGGGTGGATGGGAGGAACATAAGAATGAGTCAGAGTCAGTGATGGATGTAAGCTGACAGCTCTGCAGTCTGCTCAAAATAGTTCTCTCTTGAAGACCAAAGCCGAGTCTTTTATTCACTGAAACTGCATAAGTTACTTCCTTAGAAATTGCATAACAGTTTAATCATTTACCTCAGGTTCCCTTTTGATCATTCCAAGAATGAGCATTTTCTGGCTGTTTTGTCTGTCAACTAGACACAAAGCTGAAGTTATCACAGAGGAAGGTCTCCTTTGAGGAAATGCCTCCATGAGATCCAGCTGTAAGGCATTTTCTCAGTTACTGATTAAGGGAAGGGCCTATTGTGGGTGATGCCATCCCGGAGCTGGTGGTCCTGGGTTCTATAAGAAAGCAGACCGAGCAAGCCAGGGGAAGCAATCCAGTAAGCAGCACCCCTCTATGGCCTCTACATCAGCTCCTTCCTACTCTGTATGAGTTCCTATCCTGACTTCCTTTGGTAATGAATAGCAATGTGGAAGAGTAAGTCAAATAAACCCTTTCCTCCCCAACTTGCTTCTTGGTCATGATGTTTTGTGCAGGAATAGAAACACTTACTAAGACAAGCATTTTATAACCTTAGCCCCTTGACTCTTAGTAATAGAAACTGAAATACAGAGCACATTTGAGGCAAGTACATTTTTTAACATAGGAAGTCCTATCCAGCTCACTGGGTACACTGCTTGTGGTTGCCAAGTGTAGTAAAACAGGCTACCTTATGTGAGAAAGTTTCAAGTACAAGATAGATAGATAGATAGATAGATAGATAGATAGATAGATGATAGATAGAGAGAGAGAGATAAAGATGGAGACAGAGACAGAGATATAGCTACTTTCGATTTAACGAGCTCTTGCTTATGCCAATGCAAACAGCACTGAAGCTCATTTTATAATTCAGGATCTACTGGAAGAGTAACCAGTGCTCTTAACCTCTGAGCTATCTTTCCAGCCCAGATTTTTTTCTTTTTGATCATATCACCTCTAAGGCTTATTAATGAAAAGTATTAAACAATCCCAGAAATTAGCCATCAACTTAGCCATCAACTTTTTCTTGGTTCCAGACTTATGTCCATCTCCACCTTTTATTTCAATCACACATATAGGTACCTCCTTTAGGAAGCAGAATATCTGGATTAAATGTAGGTGTTGATAGCTTCTGTGAAGGAGACTACCACTTACCACTATTACTATATAACCATCTATCTGAGTCTTGTTTTTTTTAACTATCACTTTCTCTTTCAGTTTTTTATTTTAATTTTTATTTATTTATTGAAAAGGGAAGTAAAAACTATGATAAAATTAAAGATATACATGGGAAATATTTCAGATAAACACGTTAAATTTTACAATTTTTATGGAAAATTAAGGAGTAAAGTGGTAGTCATGTAAAACATTGCTAAATTAATTGAAATATGGGATAGAGACATTTTATGATAGAATTAAAACTTTACATGGAAAATATTTCTGATAAAATTGTAGAAAATGTAGAAAAACACACTAGAATTGAAGATTATCATGGAAAATTTTATATAGATATAATAATGGTAGGCATAAAAGTATTCCTAAGTTGATTAAAAGTGTAATTATGAACATTTTCTGATAAATTTGAAGATTTACATGGAAAATATTTCTGTTAAAATTGAAGAAATATGTAGAAAAACATGTTAAAATTAAATATTATCATGGAAATTATATAGTTAAAATGATAGGCATAAAGATATTCTAAGTTGATTGAAGGTGTAATTATAAACATATTCAGATAATATTGAAGATTCACATGGAAAATATTTCTGGTAAAATTCAAGAAATAAATAAACACATTAAAATTGACTATTTCATGGAAAATTTTACATAAAGAATGGTTGATGTAAAAACTCTTTCTAAATTAATTGAAGGTGGGATTAGAAACGTGTGATAAAATCAAAGATTTACATTGAAAACATTTCTGATAAAATAGAGGAAGTATATAGAAAGACATATTAAAATTGATGATTATCATGAAAAATAATGCAGATAAAATAGACATAAAAAATTTCTAAATTAATTAAAAGGGAATTGCAAATATTTTCTGATAAAATTGAAGATTTACATGAGAAATATTTCATTAGTCTATGTCTTTTTATTGGGGAGTTGAGTCCATTGTTGTTAAGAGATATTAGGGAATAGTGATTCTTGCTTCCTGTTATTTTTGATGTTATTTTTGTGTTTGTGTGTGTATCTTCTTTTGGGTTTGTTGGAAGATTACTTTCTTATTTTTTCTAGGGTGTAGTTTCCCTCCTTGTGTTGCCATTTTCCATCAATTATCCTTTGTAGGGCTGGATTTGTGGACAGATATTGTGCAAATTTGCTTTTATCATGGAATATCTTGGTTTCTCCATCTATGATGATGGAGAGTTTTGCTGGGTATAGTAGCCTGGGGTGGCATTTGTGTTCTCTTAGGGTCTGTATGAGGTCTGCCCAAGATCTTCTAGCTTTCATCGTCTCTGGTGAGAAGTCTAGTGTGATTCTGATAGGTCTGCCTTTATAAGTTACTTGCCCTTTTCCCCTTACTGCTTTTAATATTCTTTCTTTGTTTAGTGAATTTGGTGTTTTGATTATTATGTGCCAGGAGAGGAGTTTCTATTCTGGCCCAGTCTGTTTGGAGTTCTGAAGGCTTCTTGTATGCTTATGGGCATCTCTTTCTCTAGGTTAGGGAAGTTTTCTTCTACAATTTTGTTGAAGATTTTTACTGGGCCTTTAATATGTAAATCCTCACTCTGGTCTATACCTAAAATCCTTAGGTTTGGTTTTCTCATTGTATCCTGGAGTTCCTGGATGAACTTTGAGTTACCAGCTTTATGCATTTTGCATTTTCGTTGACTTTTGAGTCAATGTTTTCTATGGTATCTTCAGCACCTGAGGTTCTTTCTTCTATCTCTTATATCCTGTTATTGATGCTTGCATCTATGACTCCTGAATTCTTTCCAAGATTTTCTATCTCCAGAGATGTCTCCTTTTGTGATTTCTTTATTGTTTCTATTTCCATTTTTAGATTCTGGATGGTTTTGTTCAGTTCCTTCACTTGATTGTGTTTTCCTGTAATTCTTTAAGGGATTTTTGTGTTTCTTCTTTAAGGGCTTCTACCTGTTGACCCATGATCTCCTGTATTTCTTTAAGGAAGTCACTTAAGTCTTTCTTGAAGCCCTCTATCAGCATCATGAGATATGATTTTAAATCCAACTCTTGCTTTTCCAGTGTGTTGGGGTATTCAGGACTTGCTGTGGTGGGAGAACTAGGTTCTGATGTTGCCATGTGGCCTTGGTTTCTGTTGGTAGGGCTCTTGTGCTTGCCTTTCACCATCTGGTGCTAGTAGGTCTTCTTGTATCTGGCTGGAGTTTGTTCCTCCTGTGGGCCTGTAAGCCTGTGTCCTTACTCCTCTGAGCTCAAAAGTGAAAGCATTGCTGTGAGATCTCTCTCCTGGCAGGCTATGCACAGAAGACTGTGTAGTTGGCGGCGGTCTGGAAGACTTCCATTCCAACTGCTCCACTGATCTTAGGCCCTGTGTGCTCTTAGCTGGGTCCCCTCCAGAGAGAAGGTGGAGATCTAATCTCTGCACTCAAAAGTGAAAGCCTGCTGAGAGATCACTCCTTCCTGGTGGGCTATGCACAGAAGGCTGTGGAGTCTCCCAGCTCCCTGGTTCAAATTATTTTCTCTTTCATAATCCATGTTCTTTTCCTCAATTGACCAAATCATGTCTCTTTAGTATTTTTCTAACCAAGCTGACTCATTAGTGCAGTTGTCTCTGTTCTTTCAGGTCTGTGAATCATCTCATACAATTCATATTGCAACCTTATGTTTTTCATTGCTAAGAAATCCTGTAAATAATAGTTCTTACACTGACATATCTATTTTGAACTCATATTTTTAGAGTTCTTTCCCACAACCTTAAGAGCTGTCCTGACGGTCATAGCCATCATTTTACTGAGGAACACCAGACACATTCTCATTTCCAGAATCATGCTGTTTCTGACTATCATGGAGTCACATGACAGAACATTCCCCCAAAGGGAGGAACATGGATTAAAATATGTACACTATTATGCAAACAAACTTCATGCCTACAGCAACCATCAGCACCTGAGGAGGCCCACGTCCTGCTGACTCTGCTCCAGTTTTACCAGCACCATTTATTGAAGATTGTATCTTTTGTGCAATGTGTATTTCTTGCTTCTTTATTTAAAAATCAGATGTCCATAGGTATATAGTTTTTGCTGAGTCTTCAATTTGATTCTACTAGTCAGTTTTGTGCTAATACCGTGATGCTTTTCTACTATAGCTCTGAAGTACAAGTAGTAGGAAAAAGTAGTAATATCTCCAGCAGTTCTTTCATTATTCAGGATTATTTTAGCTATCCTGTTTTTTTTCTTTTGTGTGTGTATGTGTGTGTGTGTGTGTGTGTGTGTGTGTGTGTGTGTGTGTGTTTCCACATGAAGGTGAAAATCACCCTTTTTAAGATCAGTGAAGAATTCTGTTGGCATCAGTATCTTCTGGATGATGTGGGTCCCTGAGGTTCTGTATATGGGTCCTGCACACAACCAGATGGGTGAGCAGAAGCCTCATCCTCCAGCTAAGAGGTCATGGCAGATAAGGCTAGCCATTTGTGACTCCATCTTTGGTATCTGGATGAGATGAGAGAGGGATGTCTTCTGTGAAGCAGGAGTGGGGGAAATGCTAGACACAAAGTGCATGACTCACAGGAGAACAGACTAAGACAGACTGATCTTTAAACAAAGAAAAACCCCAAGTGCTATAGCTACTTATCTTGTATATTGTACTAACACTCCTTAATTTTCTAGGGAAAAATAATAATATAATGTAATCCTAAGAACATAGAAACTAAGTTCAGATACTCATGTCCTAACCCATCCCATTCTAATCTGTAGTGTGGGACTTCGGTGGCATATTGCATATCAACACTTCTGAATTAGGGCTAGTATCTGGGGAGAGGAAAGAAGAATCTGTAAAATACAAACATTCCTTGATTGTCACCTATATTCATCCTGGGTTAGGAAAAAGTAGTAGAAAAAAGATCAGATATATATCCATAAATAGAGTATTTTATTATTCTGCAAAAAAAAAAAATGTGTATGGACTGTTCAAACCTAGCAAATAGGCTGACCAGAACACAAACTACTGGGATACTGGCTTATCAGTCACAGCTCCACACCAATTTTATCTCAAGATGGGGGTGTGTCTGAATTGCTACAGCGATTCTAAGATGTAAATAGACTTAAGTGTCAAATTATATGTACCAAGCATTTGCTAATTGACTCTCCCTGACTAAGCCGGAAATCCTAATGCTCGTCTAACAAATAATATCATAAAAAAGTCAAATATTATTTTATATGCAGTTCACATTGACCAGAAAAGTAACTGGAGCACACAGCTCAAAACTGATGTTGAGAATGATACTGGTGACAGTAACCCATGATAAACTTTATGTTGTCAATGTTGATGTCTTGGTTAATTACTACTGTGAACAGCCACCATGAACAAAGCAACTCTTACAAGGACATTTAATTGGGCTGGCTTACAGATTCAGAGGATCAGTCCATTATCATCAAGGCAGGACCATGGCAGCATCCAGGCACACATAATGTTAGAGAAGAAGCTGAGGGTTCTACATCTTGATCTATAGGCAACAAACAGTGACTGCCACACTAGGCCTAGCTGGAGCAAACCCACCTCCACAGTGAAAAAGTTCCTCCAACAGGGCAACACCCACTCCAACAAGACCACACCTTCTAATAGTGCGACTCTCTATGGGTCAAACATTTAAACACATGATTTTGGGGGTGGGGCATTCCTATTCAAACCACCACAGTATTAAACATGAAATAGGTAATATAAACAGGTAAATGTTACACATGAACTGTTATGCTACTCAGAGCCCTCAGCTCCCAAAACATGGCCTCTTCCTGACACACCTACTGACTGTGCTACTTCTTCCTCTCCTACAGGATGAACTCTGTCAAAGAAACCATCTGCTCATCTCTTCATGCTAGTCCACTGCCACTCTCCTGCCAGGAGATGTGCAAAAACATCAATCCCAGATGATTCTGCAGGTGTCTATAAAACCAGGTCATAAGAGAACAGGATTTCATGTCTAATGCCAATGCAGATACTTGGTACAACTCGAGCCAACCACTTTTGTTTGTTCAATTTACTTGTTTTCATATTTCTTTCTCAGGAATTCTAGAATATTGATGACACAAACATGCTGCTTTCTTCATTTGGTTCCAGGGAGAGAGGTAAGAGATATTAAAATGGATATCAATCAAGTATATGGATAATTTCAGAAGTGGAGAACATAGTCAAAAAGGTGATAGAGATTTAGAGACTGTGAGAGTTAAAGGCAGAACTTGAGAGATCAAGAAACAGCCACTGGCTCAGTCTCTGGGGGCCCCCAAGGGTCCAGGTTAGTAGACTTTGTGGTCCCTATTCCCTCCAAGTTCCACAATCCTTCCACCCAACTCTTCCACAAGATTTCCTACACTCCATTTTATGTTTGGCTATGGGTCTCTGCATCTATTTTAGTTAGCTGTTGGGTGGAGCCTCTCAGAGGACAGTTATGCTACACTCCTGTCTGCAAGCATAACAGAGTATCACTAATATTGTCAGAGATTGGTTCTTCTTGCCTGTGGGATGAATCTCAAGTTGGAACAGTCGTTGGTTGCACCTTCCCTCAGTCTATGTTCTATCTTTGTCCCTGCGCTTCTTGTAGGCACGACAAACTTTGGGTCAAAGGTTTTATGGCTGGGTTGGTGTCCTTATCCCTCCATTAGGAGTCCTATCTGGCTATAGAAGCTGGCCACTTCAGGCTTCATATTAATTACAACTGTGTCTGCATGGATAGTGAGGACACACTGTGAGACCTTGATGCCGCTTTGTTGGTCATAATGTTTCAACATGTGAAGACACTGTTGGCAGTTATATTTGTCACTGATGGCCTTGATACTCAGATGCCCTTTGTGAAATGGACATAAATGAATGCAGTAACAACCCTGGCCAATTTGGGGGTTGGGCGAGATGTACTGAGTTGTCCTTAGAAAATCTATATGGACACCTTGCTGGCCTGCCTTTCTCCTTTAGCTACTTTTGACTTTTGGGCTATGTTTGTATCTGTCAGCCTGGATTCACAGACAGGAGCCTAGCATAACTGTCCTCTGAGAGGTTCCACCCAGCAGCTGCCTGAAATAGATGTAGAGACTCAGAGCCAAACATTGTACAGAGCTTGGGAAGTGTGGAGAAAGGACTAAGGAACTTAGAGGTGATGGAGATGCTGGGAGACCAACAGAGTCAACTAACCTGAACCCTTGGAGGTTCCCAGAGACTGAAACAAGAAACAAAGAACATTCCGGGACTAGACCTAAGTCCTTGCACAAATGTAGCAGATATGTAGATTGGTCTTCATGCAGGTCCCCCCAATAACTAGAGCAGGAAGCTGTCTCTGACTCTGTTACCTGCCTGTGGATCCTGTTCCCCTAACTTGCCTACTCCTCAGGATGGAAGGATATACCTAGTCCTGCAGTGACTTGAGGTGCCAGGGTGGGTTGGCAGCCAGGGGCAGCTCCCTCTTTTCTGAGAGGGAGGGGAGGAAAGATGAGGGGAGGGGCTGTTTTAGGGGGATTGGGAGGAGAGGGTGGCTGCATTTGGGACATAAAGTGAGTAAATAAATAAATAAATAAATAAATAACTTTAAAAACAAAAATGAAACAAACAAACAAACAAACAAAAAAACAAAACAAACAAAAAAAAAAACCAGATACTGCCCAAGTCAGAGCATAGGAGGAAAACTGACTTCCAGGAGCTGCTGATCTACATCACAAAGCTGGGGAGAAGGGAGAAAAGGGAAACTTTGTTTCATCAAGAAAGAAAGACATTTGAAGAGGTGGGCTGGACGCTTCTACATCTTATGAAAACTATAAGCCAACAGCCTCCAAAGCCAGGTGATTCCCTATTTAAGAGAGAGAGAAATGGGGGAGGGTGGAGGAAGAAGAAAGTAAGAGAATAAGAGAGAGAATATGAGAGAAAAAAGAGGCATGGAGAGTGGCAGGGAAGTAAAGGGGAGAAGAGTGGAGAGAGGGAGAGAAAAGTTAGGAAAAAAAGAAAAAGCAGTAAAGAAAGAAACGGGGGAAACAATGAAGGAGATGTTTGTAATCAAACTGCTTTAAGCCTGTGATAAAAAATAATCTTAAAATTAGTAAAAAGGAAACTGTATGCTATGAATGTGCAGAAAATATAAGCGTTTCAGTAGAAACAAAAATGTAGCAGTGAAATGATGCTTTAAATCACTGAAATTAAAATAAACAAACACTGTACCCACACAGCAAAAATACATTTCAAAGGTAAAGGTCAAATAAAAACACAAAAAATGTGGTATATTTACACAATGGAGTACTATTCAGCCATTAGAAACAATGAATTCATGAAATTCTTAGACAAATGGATGGAGCTGGAGAACATCATACTAAGTGAGGTAACCCAGTCTCAAAAGATCAGTCATGGTATGCACTCACTGATAAGTGGATATTAACCTAGAAACTTTGAATACCCAGGACATAATCCACAAATTAAATGATGTCCAAAAGGAATGGAGGAGTGGCCCCTGGTTCTGGAAAGACTCAGTGCAAGAGTATAGGGGAATTCCAGAACAGGGAAGTGGGAAGGGGTGGATGGAAGAATAGGGGGACGGAAGAGGGCTTATGGGACTTGCGGGCAGTGGGGACCCAGAAAAGGGGAAATCATTTGCAATGTAAATAAAAAAATTTAAAAAAAATAAAAAAATAAAAATTAAAAAAAAAAAAAAAAAAACACTTGACTCAATCAAAGACTGAAAACATCTATAGCCAGACATAGACTAGAGCCCATGGAAAGGAGCTCTTCTGATTAGTGTGTTCCAATTGTACAGTGTTACAGACTTCATCATGACCAATTTTACAATATAACAGGTTTCATGGTCATGGTTCCTGTGTCCTTGGGCACTGGTTCTCACTCCCATCAATGCAATCCACTCAAACAAAAAAAACATATGACCATTTCATTAGATGCAGAAAAAGCATTTGACAAAATTCAGCATCCTTTCATGCTAAAAGTCCTGGAAAGAACAGGAATTCAAGGCCCATACCTAAACATAGTTAAAGCAACATACAGCAAACCAGTAGCCAACATCAAACTAAACGGAGAGAAACTTGAAGCAATCCCACGAAAATCAGGGACTAGACAAGGCTGCCCTCTCTCTCTCTCCACATCTTTTCAATATATTACTTGAAGTTCAAGCTAGAGCAATTAGACAACATAAGGAGGTCAAAGAGATACAAATTGGAAAGGAAGAAGTCAAATTATCACTATTTGCAGATGACGTGATAGTCTACTTAAGTGACCCAAAAACCTCCACCAGAGAACTCCTACAGCTGATAAACAACTTCAGCAAAGTGGCTGGTTATAAAATCAACTCAAGCAAATCAGTTGCCTTCCTGTACTCAAAGGATAAGCAGGCTGAGAAAGAAGTTAGGGAAATGACCCCCTTCACAATAGCCACAAACAATATAAAGTATCTTGGTGTGACTCTAACCAAACAAGTGAAAGATCTATATGACAAGAACTTCAGGTCTCTGAAGAAGGAAATGGAAGAAGACCTCAGAAAATGGAAAAATCTTCTATGCTCGTGGATTGTTAGGATTAATATAGTTAAAATGGCCATCTTCCCAAAAGCAATATACAGATTTAATGCAACCCCCATCAAAATCCCAACTCAGTTCTTCACAGAGTTAGAAAAAGCAATTCTCAAATTCATCTGGCATAACAAAAAAACCCAGGATAGCTAAAACTATTCTCAACAGTAAAAGAACTTCTGGGAGAATCAGTATCCCAGACCTCAAGCAATACTACAGAGCAATAGTGTTAAAAACTGCATGGTATTGGCACAGTGACAGGCAAGTGGACCAATGGAATAGAATTGAAGACCCAGAAATGAATCCACACACCTACGGTCACTTGATCTTTGACAAAGGAGCAAAAAACATCCAGTGAAAAAAAGATAGCCTTTTCAACAAATGGTGCTGGTTCAACTGGAGATCAGCATGCAGAAGAATTCGAATTGATCCATCCTTATCTCATCATATTAAGCTCACCTCCAAGTGGATCAAGGACCTCCACGTAAAACCAGACACACTGAAACTAATAGAAAAGAAACTGGGGGAAACCCTTGAAGACATGGGCACAGGGAAAAAGTTCCTGAACAGAATACCAATAGCTTATGCTCTAAGATCAAGAATTGACAAATAGGGCCTCATAAAATTACAAAGTTTCTGTAAGGTAAAGGACACTGTCAAAAGGACAAAATGGCAACCAACAAATTAGGAAAAGATTTTCACCAACCCTACATCTGATAGAGGGCTAATATCCAATATATACAAAGAACTCAAGAAGTTAGACCCCAGGGAAACAAATAACCCTATTAAAAATGGGGTACAGATCTAAACAAAGAATTTTCACCTGAAGAAATTCAGATGGCTGAGAAGCACCTTAAGAAATGCTCAACATCATTAGCCATTAGGGAAATGCAAATCAAAACAACCCTGAGATTTCACCTTACACCAGTCAGAATGGCTAAGATTAAAAACTCAGGAGACAGCAGGTGTTGGCGAGGATGTGGAGAAAGAAGAACACTCCTCCACTGCTGGTGGGAGTGTAAGATGGTACAGCCACTTTGGAAATCAGTCTGGCGGTTCCTCAGAAAACTGGACATGACACTTCCGGAGGACCCTGCTATACCTCTCCTGGGCATATACCCAAAGGATTTCCTGACATGCAATAAGGACACATACTCCATTATGTTCATAGCAGCCTTATTTATAATAGCCAGAAGCTGGAAAGAACCTAGATGTCACTCAATGGAGGAATGGATACAGAAAATGTGGTATATTTACACAATGGAATACTACTCAGCAATTAAAAACAATGAATTCATGACATTTTTTAGGAAAATGGTTGGAACTGGAAAATATCATCCTAAGTGAGGTAATCCAATCACAAAAGAATACACATGGAATGCAATCTCTGATAAGTGGATATTAATTAGTCCAAAAGCTCTGAATACCCATGGTACAATTAGCATAACAAATGACTCCCATGAAGAAGTAAGGAGAGGGTCCTGATCCTGGAAAGGCTTGATCTAGCTTTTTAGGGGAGTACCAGGATAGAGAAAAAGGAGGGAGGTGATTGGAGAATAGGTGGAGAGAAGAAGGCTTATGGGACATATGGGGGAGGGGGGTCTGGGAAAGAGGAAATCATTTTGAATGTAAACAAAGAATATAGAAAATTTAAAAAAAATTAAAAAAAAAAGAAAAGAAAAAAGATCACCATAAAGGTAAGGATAAAGGTAAATGACACTTTTTTGCTAAGTAATCTTCTTAACATATTGACTATTTGAAGAAAAGTCACAGTAGTGATTTAAAAGATCTATAATGCCTAAAATATAGTTGAAAACATCACAAAGAAGCTTGGACCCACATTCCCAGAGTAGGAGATAACTATGGCCACTTGATCCTCGACAAAGAGGCTGAAAACATCCAATGGAAAAAAGATA
Source organism: Apodemus sylvaticus (assembly GCF_947179515.1). Classification (NCBI taxonomy): domain Eukaryota; kingdom Metazoa; phylum Chordata; class Mammalia; order Rodentia; family Muridae; genus Apodemus; species Apodemus sylvaticus. The sequence goes on along the minus strand of NC_067487.1, from coordinate 4,597,508 downwards.
GCCTTTTCAACAAATGGTGCTGGTTCAACTGGAGGTCAGCATGCAGAAGAATGCGAATTGATCCATCCTTGTCTCCTTGTACTAAGCTCAAATCCAAATGGATCAAGGACCTCCACATAAAGCCAGACACTCTGAAGCTAATAGAAAAGAAACTGGGGAAGACCCTTGAGGACATCGGTACAGGGAGAAAGTTTCTGAACAGAACACCAATAGCGTATGCTCTAAGAGCAAGAATTGACAAATGGGACCTCACAAGGTTACAGAGTTTCTGTAAGGCAAAGGACACCATCAAGAGGACAGATCGGCAACCAACAAATTGGGAAAAGATCTTCACCAATCCTACATCAGATAGAGGGCTAATATCCAATATATATAAGGAATTCAAGAAGTTAGACTCCAGAAAACCGAACAACCCTATTAAAAAATGGGGTACGGAGTTAAACAAAGAATTCTCACCTGAAGAACTTCAGATGGTGGAGAAGCATCTTAAAAAATGCTCAACTTCATTAGTCATTAGGGAAATGCAACCCTAAGATTTCATCTTACACCAGTCAGAATGGCTAAGATTAAAAATTCAGGAGAGAGCAGATGTTGGAGAGGGTGTGGAGAAAGGAACACTCCTCCACTGCTGGTGGGGTTGCAAATTGGTACAACCACTCTGGAAATCAGTCTGGCGGTTCCTCCGAAAACTGGGCACCTCACTTCCAGAAGATCCTGCTATACCACTCCTGGGCATATATCCAGAGGATTCCCCACCATGTAATAAGGATACATGCTCTACTATGTTCATAGCAGCCCTATTTATAATTGCCAGATGCTGGAAAGAACCCAGGTATCCCTCAACAGAAGAGTGGATGCAAAAAATGTGGTATATCTACACAATGGAGTACTATTCAGCCATTAGAAACAATGAATTCATGAAATTCTTAGGCAAATGGATGGAGCTAGAGAACATCATACTAAGTGAGGTAACCCAGACTCAAAAGGTGTATCATGGTATGCACTCACTAATAAGTGGATATTAACCTAGAAAACTGGAATACCCAAAACATAATCCACACATCAAATGAAGTACAAGAAGAAAGGAGGAGTGGCCCCTGGTTCTGGAAAGACTCAGTGAAACAGTATTCGGCAAAACCAGAACGGGGAAGTGGGAAGGGGTGGGAGGGAGGACAGGGGAAAAGAAGGGGGCTGACGGGACTTTCAGGGAGTGGGGGGGCTAGAAAAGGGGAAATCATTTGAAATGTAAATAAATTATATCGAATAAAAAAATTAAAAAAAAAGATTGTCAACAATAATTTCAATATTTTGATTCTGATTCAAAGTAATCACTGTAACAATTTATGACTAATAGACCACAAAATACAAAATAGGATCATAGATATAGGAGGATAAGATAATAAATGGAACAGATGAGAGGGAAATAGCAGAGGGTGACGCCTGTATAAACCAGATGCGTGGCTCATCTGTAAGCATAGCACTAGAGAGGTAGAGGCAGGAGAGCAAGAAGGACAAAGTCATGCTCAACTACAGAGCAAAGTTGATACCAGCTTGGGCTGTGTAACATCTGGAGAGAGAGAGAGAGAGAGAGAGAGAGAGAGAGAGAGAGAGAGAACTAACTACGTCAATATTGAATAGTCCAAATATCCTCAATTAGAGGCAGATAAAAAACTTTAAAAGTGAGACTGAGGTATCCTGCAGCAAATACCCATTTTAAATATGAAGAACAGATATGGAGGATGACATGCTAAAAAAATGAACAAAGGATTTAGTGAAGGTCATTTCAGAGAAAGGACATTTTAGAGCAAAGAATGCATTGGAGCACAAAGAATACTACTTCATAATAAGAGCACACGATACACCAAGAACATGTATGCAAGTAATAATAAAATTCAAAATTCACACAGCAAAAACTGATTTTAGAAAAATGCTTAGTCATGTTACAGATGTCAACACCTTTTCACCAGTAACTTATCAAGCAAGCAGACAAAATCTCAGTAAGACTACAAAGTCACTGAAATGCCTGTGAATTGCTGAGCTGAGTCATATATTCACAGCAAGAATCATGCCGCATGGTAAGCAGGTGGTAAGCAGGGCTTCTAATTCTTTTCAGCCCTATGCTGTTTCAAATGCAGCAGAGCAACTTGTTTCAAAGATGCACTGGGCACTTACTAAGCATGTGAGCTTTCCATCATGTGAGACAACCAACTTAAAAGATAGGGTTATAGGGCAATTGCAGCCGTGGTTTACCGGGCCTTAGCCCACGGCTGGTGACTGGGAATGAGGGAGAGACAAAGGGAGGTGCAGATTAGATAGATAGATGATAGATAGATGGTAGGTAGATGATAGGTAGATAGAGAGATAGAGAGATAGAGAGATAGAGAGATAGAGAGATAGATAGATAGATAGATAGATAGATAGATAGATAGATAGATAGATAGATGGAGGGAGGAAGAAAGGGAGAGAGGAAGAGAGGGAGGGAGGGAGGGAGGATGGGAGGGAGGGAGGGAGGGAGGGAGGGAGGGAGGGAGGGAGGGAAAGAAAGAAGGAAGGAATGGAGAGGAAAGAAAGAAGCCAGGATTCCAATACCCCCTTCAAGTCTTGACCTCAGTAGTTTAGCTTCTTTCCACTAAACCCTACTTCCTGAAGACTGCATCACCCTTAGTAAGACCACAAGGACAGGATCAAACCTTCCAGACATGGACACTTCAGGTCTAAATTCATAACAGAAAGATGTGTTGTTCTCTGAACTATGAGACAAGCTGAAAGAATTCAAGTCACACACATTACACAGATGTTCTCCAAACACAACAGAATTAAAAGAGAAATCAGTAATAGAAAAAAACCCTCCAGCAAATACCTACATGTTTGTAAAGTAAATAAAGTACTTCAAAGAAGTACTGTTTTAAGAAGCCCTTTAAGAAGAATAAATCTAATTCAGCTATACTCATAGATCAGTGCGTTATCCAACCATCATCGCAGAAGATTCCTCCTGTAGCAGACAGGAACAAATAGAGACCCACAGCCAGACATCACACAGAGTGAGACCTTGGAACACTCAACCCTAAACCCCACCTCCAGATCAGGGATGAAGGGCACACACACACACACACACACACACACACACACACACATACACACACACACACACACACACACACACACACAAACCGAAAAACAAAACAAGGCCCCTGAAACAACCAAGCAAGCCTCATGAACACACAGACATTTAAGCAGCATGCCAGGTCCTGCACAGGTCTGTCCCAGGTCCTCTGTGTTTATATTATAGCGTCCAGTTTCATGGGATCCCCGAGTGCAGGAACAAGTGGTCTCTGAGTCTGCGGCCTTCTCTTCAGCCCATTGTTCCCCCTGTTTGTCTTATTCAACTTCATTATAATGGTTTTGTTTAATCTTATGTGTTATTATGTAATTTCTTTTAAAAATGAACGAATGGATGCCTAAACGAATGAATGAATCAATGAATGAAACTTAGATACTAGAGTAAAAGCTGAGAACCAAACCCTGAGAACCTGCTAGAAGAGGGAAATTCAGTTGTCTCCGATGAGTGACGCCAATTATACCAGCCACTCCAAGGCAGCCTCCTGTTCAGGAGTAGCTGACCAATAAGCAATGGGCTCCACACTGTTTTTGTGTGCTTTTGTTTCCCTACATTTTGGTGAGTTGTTTTTGTTTTGGGGGGAGGGGTTCTTTTTTAATGTTATTTTACTTTGTGTATTGGTTTTTGAGATTTTTATTGTTGTATTGGGGGTCTGTCTGTTTATTTGAGAAAGAACTTAAAGTTGGGTGGAGAGGAAGAATCTGGAAGGACTTGGGGAAGGGGAAGAATATGACCAAAACATTTAAAATTTAAAATTCTTTTTAATAATAAAAATAACAAATCTAAATTAAAATTTGAGAAAATGTTTTAACTTAAAGGGAATGAGGGCAACAACGTATCCAATCTTCAGGGCTGCTGTTTTAGTGGGAGTAGGAGCCTTATCAATCCTTGGCAATGCTAAAATGTCTACAGTAGAGAAAAACAAACGTCTCAAACTATTAACTTCATGTATTTAATTACAACTTAGAAAAATAGAAACTTCAACCTGACATAAGAATAAAAGGTAAAGATCACACACATTAATGGCATGAGAGAAAGTAACGAAGAAAATTGAGGCTAACTCAATTAAGAACCAAATTCTGGTTTTTAGGGTTTATCAATAAAGCTGATGATCCTGAAACTATGTTGACTGGGAAGAGTAGTGAGCACAATTACTGACATCAAAAGGGAGAATTCTCTAGAGTCTATAAATATTAGAAAGGAAAATGGCACAATAGCTAACTTTATGCTTTTAAATTTGACAACATAAGTAAAAAGAAAATGAATGTGTGCTTGTGTGTCTGTATTTGTGCATGTGCTTGTGGGGTGCATGTGTGCATGCATGTGCTTATGGGGGAAGCATGTGTATATACTGTGCATGCGTGCGTGCGTGCATGGGGGGCATGTGTGTACTTGTGTGTGTCCATCTGCTTGTGTATGTGCATGTGTATGCATGTGCTTATGTGTGTGTGTATATGTATGCTTGTACTTGTGAGTGTGTATGTGTGTATGTGGGGGGCATGTCTGTGTGCATGTGCTTGTATATGTGCATGTATGTATGCATATGCATGTGAGTGTGTGTGTATGTGGGGGACATGTATGTATGCATGTACTTGTGAGTGTGTGTGTATGTGGGGGCATGTATGTGTGCATGTGCTTGTGTATGTGCATGTGTGTATGCATGTTCATGTGCATGTGGGGGCATGTATGTGTGCATGTGCTTGTGTATGTGCATGTGTGTATACATGTTCATGTGAGTGCGTGTGGGGGGAGGGGCATGTGTGTGCATGTGATTGTATATGTGCATGTGTGTGTACATGTGCTTATGTGTGTGCATATGTGTGTATACATGTGCACATGTGTGTATGTGGGGGGCATATGCATGTGCGTGTGCTTGTGTTTGTGGGTGTGTATGTGTGTGTGTGCTTGTATGTGTGTGTATGTGTGTTAAAGAAACAAAATCTTTCTTACAGATTTTGTTTCTTTAACACACATAGATCTTACAAAAAATAAATAGGTAGTATAAATAGCTTTCTATCTACCATAGAAGCAAATTCACTGCTATATTTCTCTAAACAATGAAAGAGTAATAATTATTACTCTTTCACAAAAAGCTGAAGAACAGGTAATATTTGACAATTCACTGCAACCAGCATTACAGCGATACCAAAACCAGTCACACAGAATATTATAAGAAAAGTTTATCTAATATTTTTGAGGACATTGATGCAAAAAGCTTTCTAGACATTTAGCAAACTAAATCTTACAAGCCTAAGAACCATAATGTTGTCACCAAATGAGTTTTGTTGAAAGAAGGAGCATTTCTGATTGAAAACTGTCCAGCACTGTCTACCATATGAACAAGACACAGACGTTCAGACTGTAGCCAGCAGGTCTGCTCCTAACACTTCTACTCAACAAGGCAGTGGAGGTTCTTCTGCTCTGTGGCTCATGTGTGCATTCAGAAATCCTCCTCTAGGTTAGAAAATACAGTTGCCCATCAGCTGGCTGATTCTTTGTTTTACCCAAATCAAAATCATGTATACAGAAGTTCTGACACTGGCAGTTTCAACTTCAGCAGGAGGAAGAGCTGCAGGGAGGACCCCTCTCATGTGTTAGGACACACAGCTCCATCTAGGAAGTTGGAAATTCTCAGTCTTTGGTTACAGAAGTTTCAGAAGTATTTTCATGTTCCCGTACCCACTGTCCATGAGTAGTGTCCTCAGAACTTTGCTTTCCTGATCAGGTGTAGGATGGTGGGTCTCTCTGTATATGTGTGTGTCTCTGTCTCTCTGTCTCTATCTCTTTCTCTCTGTCTCTCTCTGTGTCTGTCTCTCCTCTCTCTGTCTCTGTCTCTGTCTCTGTCTCTCTGTCTCTCTCTCTCTCTCTCTCACTCACTCACTCTCTCTCACACACACACAAACCAAGTTGGCTCCAGCTTCCTGCGCTGAATTTTCACTGCAAGAGAGGCTGTTCTTCCTCAGCCTCTGATGTGGAGTCCACACCTACTCTGTTCCCAGCTTCCTAAACACAGCAGCAACTGCATCTACTTCAGCTGCCATGCATAGCACTTGGTCAGAATGCAATTGGTTTTTCACAAGAAACAGTGGCAGCTTCCATACTGACTTCTCAGGATGAAAATGGCAAGATTCAGACCCCATAAAATTACTTGAAAACCACAAACATGGATCCCAGTGAGATTCCACTAGGACCCATTGCTTCTCAACAATATCCAGGAAGTAAACCCACTAAGGCAGGATGGCTTTGCTATGACACAGAATGGTCCCTTACTACTTCCTTCACCCTGGGCTTCATCATGGGGTCTGCACACCCCTCCAGGAGTGTGCCTTCCTCTCTCACAGACACTTGTCTGGGCACAAGGACTGTGTACAGAGTGATTTGAGTCATGTGGAGAAATTAACAGGAAGCAGCACCCACACCACCAGCATCTGAGTGACCTGTTCCGTTATTTAATCTTTAGCATAATCATTTAGCTATAAGGCAGACACGGCCATTGACCCTGTTGCAGTTTGGAACCAGATCATAAAGAAGTGATGATCTTTCCAAAGCTGCTCAACATGAGACACACACTCTGTCAGACAGCACCTCCATGTACACCTAGGCTAGGCTCTCATGACTGTCTTACCAACCATTACTCATTACTGAATTGCTCTTTCTTCTTTTGTACCTGATTCTCAAACCCTCTCCTTGAACAGTGTGGGGTGTTTGTGCTATGTGCTAATCAGGGTTTGTATTCCTGCATAAAACATCATGACCAAGTAGCAATTTGGGGAGGAAAGGGTTTACTCAACTTATACTTCCAGAATGGTCCCTTACTACTTTATTGCAGTTCATTATCAAAGGAAGTCAGGACAGGAACTCACACAGGGCAGGAACTTGGAGGCAAGAGCTGATGTAGAGGCCATGCATGGATGCTGCTTACTGGATTGTTTCTCCTGGCTTGCTCAGCTTGCTTTCTTATAGAACCCAGGGATATCTACCAGGGATAGCACCACCCACATGGGGCCCTCTCCTCTTGATCACTAATTGAGAAAATGCCTTCCATCTGGATCTCATGAAGGCATTTCCTCAAGAGAGGTTCCTTTCTCTGGGATAACTCCAGCTTGTGTCTAGTTGACATATAAAACCAGCCAGCACACATCATCTACAAAATTCATACAAGTCGTGACTTGAAGCAAGAGAATTTCTTTGTGGATGCTCTGGAGCCCAGGCGACAGGGATGTCTTCTTCCAAATCTCCTGGGATGACCCTTCCTACTCTTCCAGCCCTGATAGCTCCAGAGACCCACAGCCAGGAGGCCCTCACTCAGCCTCTGCTCCATATCACACGGCTTTCCACATGTGTCCTCAGATTCTCAGAGACCTTTGTCTGTATACAGCCCCTGTAAAGAGCAGGAAGTGAACTCTGTCTCAGCCTATTCATAAAGACCTTTTACCCTGGGGCATATTCATTCACTCCTGAGGGAGGACTTGAGCTTACCCTTCAGAGGATGACATTTGAATCTCGACAAACCCTAGGTCACCATCACTCCTGGAAGAGAAAGCCACAGTGCATATTTCAAAGAGTAATTCCCAAGGGTCTTCTCAGAGCCCCAAGCTCTGTGCGGTGCAGTCAACATGAGGACAAGAAGGACCTCAGCCTGGTTGGATCACTACCACCTGGGCTCCTTGGGCCTTACTCTCATGACTTCCTCTGCACACCAGCTCCAAGACACTTCTGAAGGTGTGGTAGTTTGAATGAGAATGTCTCCCATAGACTTAGATATTTGAACATTTGGTTCTCAGTTGGTGGTGGGAGGTAGTGGAGCATTGCCAGAAAAAATCATCTCCAGGGTGGGCTTTGGAGTTTTACAGTCTCACTGTACTTCCTCTTTACACCATACTACCCATTTACACTCTCTGATCCATGTTCTCCTTTCAAGATGAGTGCTCTCAGCTTCTTGCTTTGGATTCCAGACATACCTACATTCTTGCTGCCTTACAGGACCCTTACCCTCTGGAACCATAGCCCAAATAAACAATTACTTCCATAAGCCATGGTAGTTTATCACAGCAACATAAAGGTAACTAATACAGAAGATAGAGTCCTCTCTCTAAGGACAAGTCCTCACTAATTAAGATGAAATGACAGGGTCCCAGTGTGGCAAAAAGCTCTACTATGAGCACAAGTGAGAGATTAAGGCCCCAGAGAAGAATGTCACAGTACCACAGGTGGCCGCCAATGTTTATCTGAAGGGGTAGGCCAGGTAGGTCAAAGGTCATGCTGGCCAAGAAGGGAGAACGTGAAAAGTTCAGACTGACGACTGTTCAGGAGCAGCCTAGCTGTGGCTTGCATCCATGGCAACCCCCACAGTAGCCACAATTTCTATAAAGAATGCAGGTAAGTATATTGTTAGTCAACTGTGTCCAGTTCTTTGGTCATCACTTCTCCAAGTTCCTTCCAGAAGGTAACGTAATGTTCAATGCTTCCCAATAAATATTGTGAAATACCTACTCTGTCCTTTTGCCTTGGTGTCCAGGATGCTCAGGTGCAATGCCACCACCTTCTTCTTAGCTACGGGACCTATTACCCAAAGCTACAAGTCCAGCTACTTAAAAGTCTCAGTTGGGAAGACTGCAAGTTCAAGGCCATCTTATTCAACTTAACATGACCTTGTCTCAAAACACAAAGTGTTAAAAAACAGAAAAGGAAGGAAAATGAAAGAAACTGCCTAATGCACACTCCATTCACAGTCAGGGTCAGATATAAGAAAGAAGTCTCTACATAAATCACAGAATGCATACCTTACAAACCACAGAGATTACAGTTGTGGAAATGCTGGGTGATAACTTACAAACACATCAGACCATCCCAGCCAGGGCCAAATGGTTCTCTGTGTTACTGTCTTCTAATGCTGTGATAAAACACCATGACTAGTGATTTGAAAACTCAGACACAAAGTTTCAACATTTTCTACCTTGATGTAAGATGATACTTTTTGTTACCTTATCACATTTATACTAGGGGGAGAAAACACTAAAAAGATAATAAGCCAACAAAGAACTGTGAGAGTTCAGTTAGTTTTCTACAGGCAATGCATTTTGCTAACAGGCCTTGGATCTCTTGGAATTCCAGGGGTACCCTGGCTTTGGCTGGAAAACAGTGTCTCCCAAAACCACAGCAGATTTGTGCAGTAAACATGGTACATAAATTATCACCTGCTGTATCTTCCTCCCAGAGGTGAGCCAGGCATGAGGCTATGGAAACATTTTGAGATGGTGATATTGATGCTCATGTCTCAACACTCTCCTTTGCATATCTCCACAGGAGCAAGTGTCAGGACCAATCACACAACCAGATTTTATCTTTCCTTGCCGCTCCTACTACTAAAGTCTCAGAATCCACAGAAACTTCTCTCTAGAACACTCTGCAGCTCCTTTTCACTGAGCAACTCCTCAACCTAGCCCTATGGAGATGTATGTCTTAGGAATGAGTTTTCCTGTAAAGTCTAAAATTTCTCCTCTCTGTTCAGCACCAGAACATTAATAACCTAGACATTCACTTCTGTGCCAGTCCATGATCACTTACCCACCCCCAACCCTCTGGCACTGAGGGCTTTTTCTACAAACACAGGCAGAGGACTGCAATAGAACCTGTCTGCAGATCCTGAGCCAGTCCAGACAACCGCAGAGCAGATGGATGGTACTCCTGACAGCCCTTCTCTGGCAGGGTCCTGATCCTTGGGCTCCAGAGAAAGTCTGCACAAAGGCTAGCAGGCCTCGTGGAAATGAAAACATCATTTCTCCTTCCGCCCATCTCAGTGAAGCCTGAGACTGCCTCTGATAATTAATCCTCTGGGAGAAATCGATACTACAACTGCTTGAAGAAGAAACAACCCATAGCAAGATAAACTTTGCAAAGACGCTTCAGCAGCTTCTGCAGGCCAGTGTCGTCGTCTGCTGCAGATATAGAAACCACACACGTGCTGCCTTTTCTCCAAAAGAAGCATCCCCCCAAAGGCAACTACCACAAACCACTTTATTCAGTGAAACACTGGTAATAAATGAGGTCTTTGTTCTCTAGGCCTGTCTGTTTTCTTTTTCCTCTGTGTACCCAGAAAGAGTATAACTCTGACAGTCAGAAGTGTCCTGGAAGAGATTCAGGTGTGTTGGGCTTATGGATACCAAAGGAAATTCAGATTTATTCTATGGTCCTTTACCCACCCAGGGTGTTGTTTTGTCTCATTTTTGTTCTGTTTTACATCCCGTTAATAGTACGATTCATTTGCCTTCTCCTTTAGAAAGACACTCTGACATGCTCGATCACCCTGGCCACATACTGCATATTTGCCTATAATCCACTGTGGCATGTTGCAGCCTCACAAGTAGCTTGGAGTAGGCTTGGTGAAAACTGAGCCAGCAGAGCAAACCCCAGATGGCCAATCATCAAGCTTTGGGGAAGAAAACACAATAAAAACAAATGTTTCTCACTGGACAACCTTCAAGATCATCCATGGCCAGCTCTATCTGGGTTGACAGACTGTCTCTAAGGAGACAGAATGCATAGGACATTACCCCATGTTTGACACCTGGACATGCTTTCAAAATACAATATGGGGATATACTAACTTGATACTTGTGTGTTGAAGAAGGAATAAGCATGAAGAAATACTAAATATCTTGGTTTTCTATAATTAAATTTCCATTTTTATAAGCTCAGAAAACTTCATATGCCAAGGAAACATTGCTGCAGTTTACAGTGCACTCTACTCCAGAATCTAAGCTGAAGTGTTCCGGACAGCCATGTTTCCCATTCTGTAGTGTTATGACATCAGTACTCAAAGCATGTAAGTTGTATGTTTCAAAATCAAGGCTGCAGTGGATTCCTGCCATGCGCCACAGACAGAGACACCATGGAATCGGAACACATTGGACTTTTAATTAAGACTTTAGTCATTGTATATTCAGAAATTGTTTACTGCTGACAAAGTCCCATGGCCCTCATACTGTTGTATGCGTTCCCCATGGAGTCATGACCCATAATAAGGTGCGTTTGGATGCTGAACCTCTCACCCTATCTATTGCTTCCTCAGTAAAAAGAAGCTGAAATCAAAGGGCCTGGCCTGGAAAACAAGAAATGAAGCCCGAAGGTTTAGATTCTTCAAAACCAGGAAGCTTTGCAGCAATGAGAATTGTGTAGAAAGTGTATGTCTCTCTTTTCCCAGCCTCTAGATCTTGCCGCGGAGCAAGGCAAGATTCCCTAGCAAGTGTATGTATTCCATGAAAGTGAAAGTGAAACTATCTAAGGGTTGTTGAGAAGTGAACCAGTCAAAAGTACGTGATAGGAAAATGCCTTCCAGAAATGCATTAAGAGGAGCAAAGAATGTATGCCATTGTTGGGGGGGGGGGGGGACACAAACTATTTGGGTAGAATGGGAAAGGAACACCGGCTTGTGGTAGCAGTCTTGCTCAAGTCTGAGTCTATCCTGCCTGCGTTCCCTGCTTTGACCCATGTTCCCAGCCCTAGGCAATAAAAACTTGGAGGAAGCTTGCTCCTCTCATTCAAGCCTCCTGCAAAAAGGGTGTGGGGCTCACTTTCACTGTCTACCAAAGTCTCCCGCTATGCTTACTCTGAAAAGGCAACAAGGTTACCCAAGGTTTCCTCCTCGTGCAGGCACTCTTTTTTTCATATTTGATAATTCTTATTTGTGATTTATATTTTTTATTTTCTATATTCTTTGTTTACATTCCAAATGATTTCCCCTTTCCCAGTTCCCCCCTCCCCATATGTCCCATAAGCCTTCTTCTCTCCACCCATTCTCTAATCACCTCCCTCCTTTTTCTCTGTCCTGGTACTCCCTACAATACTAGATCAAGCCTTTCCAGGATCAGGACCCTCTCCTTAACTGATATTCAGAAAGCCCACCTGAGATGTTTCCTGCCCCCACTCCTACCCCCTGTTTCTTCAGAAGCATGATTCCTTTTCCCTAGGGCTCAGGATAGATTGCAATGGTTTTGGAATCTCCCTCTGGGGAGATGCAAGAGCTTTTTTCTTTGCAGAAGTTGGTTTTCCAATATTGATTATTCCTCTACTCACCTGCAGCCACAGCGCCACAGTGCCTGCATTTATTTATAATGCTGCAGCAACACCAGCTCCAGTTATAATCATTAAGTTGACAAAACTGTAACCATTGGGCAGAGTGAATCTCCAGAACTGCCCGTCACTATAGCTGTAGTCCCCTGAGAGGTTTCTTAAGGATGAGACATCTGGGAAGAGGGTCTGGGAGAGGTTGGGCCAAACACAGAGGGGCTTGAGACCAGTCCTGTTTGTGGGTGCCTGCATTTGCCACCCAGGAGTCTAGAGGGATCTCTACACGCAATAGTTCTCAAAGTAGCCCAGGAATTGGAAAAGCAAAAGCAAACCCTGGCACATTGCCCAGACTGGTGTGCCCACTGATGGGAACTCTAGCAGTGGCAGGACAGAGGCCCTCACAGTGCTCTACTCTGAACATGCCGCCCAAGTGGCCTGGTTTTGCAATAACAGCCCTGCCTCCCCGTACATGCCCTTCCTCTCTGCTTGCTCAGGACACTGCCCACGAGCCCTGGCCAGGAGACCAGTGTCAAAAGTAGGATTCTGGAACTGATGGATGGGGGCTCCTCAGATCTGCCTCAATTATCCACTAGCAAAGGCTGTTATTCTTCAGCTACAAGTGGTAGTCATGTCTGAGTGGCCCTGTTTGTGAGGCTTTGCCCTGGCTTGTCCACTTAAAAGATCATTAATCACCGCCCCAGTTTATAAATCACAGAGGCCGGCTCACCGTGCGCAATGATGAGGTTGAAGCGCCCAAGAGTACTTAGCGAATTCCCAGACCCAGCCAGCGCTCTTTCTCTCCGCCTCCAGCAGCCTGGCCATCCATCATCCTGCACCCACTGAGGCAGAAGCGCAGTGACAGAAGAAAGCCTGGGAGCCAAACAATATGATCGGTTAAGACTAGGGCCAGAGAGCTCTTTAAAATTTCTAACCAGTTCCTTAGCCTTTTGTGTTAACAAAACCTATTCATTTCAGGATTTGGCAGTTCAAATTATTTCAGACAAGACCCCAAGACAAATGGCTATATGATAGAGTCACACAGGCACAGTGGCAGCTAGGGGAAAAATGGAGGCTACTGCTGGTGAGTGATGAGAAATAAGGCTGACGGATCTGGAGGCTTGGTGTTCACTTGTTTGCCTCCTCTGGGCAGCACAGACCACCGAGGATGGTCAGCGCCTTCCAGAAGTGGAGAAGCCCTCCTAGACTCTTCAACACATGTTTTCCCAGTACGCATGTGTGGAGGGAGATTTAGAGGGCCTGGGGCACAGATTGTTAAAGTCGTTAAACATAGCAAGCAATGGCAAGGAAGCTAGCGGGGGTTATTTTCCTTCCCACTTGGCATTACCCGCTAAACTAGTTTTACATATTTCCAACATTTTCCCCTGGAAGAAGAAAACTTAAATTGTCCATTGTCCAGAAGCAAGTGCGAGAGGGGTACTTAAGTAGAGCTGACAGCTCCCATTTCCAGCACTCTGGCTGAGAACGATTTGAATGGCTGGGAAATTGTGTTTGAAACGATGTAATGATGTGTAATAATTTCCTGTCGGTGTGTCAATGAGAAGCCTAGAGAGTGGCACAGTAGCATGTAAAGGCTACCAAGGAAAGGTAGGTGTGAGGGAGTGCAGGGTAGGAAGGATCGTGTGGGGTCTTCGGATGCAGAAACTTATGGAAGCATAATTGTAAGGAGCAGGTGAAGGGGTCTGAGCAAAGTCAGCTAGGGAGCAGCCCTCCAGGGACCTACCTAATCCAGCTGGCTTTCCCGTCAATTCTATGTGACTGTCTCAAGTCACTACCTTAGGAATGGACCAATTGGCAAGCCTGCTAGCCAGTGAGAAAGAGCTCAGAATCTGGCAGAAGCTGATGCCACAAATGTCTCCCCATTTAGAACTGTCCCTGCTGACCCCACAAATGATCCCCTCATTCAGAAACTTGTCCTTGTGACCCATAAGTGTATTTTCACTGTTACCTGAACCAAACAAAGGGAGACCCCATAGCACATCTGTAAAGAAAAACACAGCTGCTCAGTTGTCCATGTATGCCTGTCTCAGAGGAAGTGCCTCTGCATAGCCCAGGTGAAGGGCACATGCTCTCTGCCTGCCTCCCCAGCTATACGCTCCTTCAGCTCAAAAAAATGCACTTGGGTAATTCATGTGCTCACCTTCATATTTGCCTTCCTGAGGAAAAGCATGTAGAAAGCTTTGTGACTTGTCTCTGCCCTGGGAGCCTCAAGCTAACTCTCCAGCCAGACCAATGACCAAACCCACAGGTACCCATCTCAGAAGGAAGCCTGAGGGACAGGCCACCTGACCCTGTCACTCAGCATGATGTCATCAACCCCAGGCAGTGACTTCCCTAAGTCCCCAGAAATCTGTCCTCACTCCAGAACCTAATAGTCTCAAAAGGAGATTCTGGCAAACCCACAGTGAAGCTGTTCCCGGCCACCATTCCCCCCAAGAGCCCTGAGGCTGCCTAACTGCCTAACAGAATGAGGGTGACAGCTTGTCTTGCTCAGACCTGCTCCTTGGCCAACAATGAAGGACTCTGAGCTTCCTGTTTTAAAAATACATATAACCACCTTTAAATGAACGCCCAGTCATTAAATAATTAAACAATCTTCTCCTTGCCCAGAAGCCAGCCCCCATTCATCCCCTTTCTGACTTTCCAGCTAACTGTGGCACACACAGTAGCTCAAGTGCTCTAGAGGATCTCTGTAGCCCTGCCCCCACCTGACCCCATCAACACCAGATTCCCTCTCCTATTTCTGTCTTATATCTGTAGCCTGCTCCAGGACAGAGTAGGGGGCAGTAGATCAGAGAAATGAATTAATAAGGATTTTTGAAGGCTGTCACCACTTGTCATAGCAAGCCACTGAAGCCTCCTTCCACTCCTGAAAGAGTTTCTAATTGTGAGATTACATTCCCCTGTGCCTGTGAGAGTGGGTGTCAGTGACTGAGTGACCAGTCACTGTAAAGTTGAGACAACTGTTTCATGGTCTGCTACTTCCCAAGTCTCCTGAGACCCATGAGGTCATTTGAAGTGCAGGCATGCTAAGGCATGGTTGGAATGCACATCCTTGTACCACATGACTACAGACCACTGTCATTGGCTCTGCTGACATCACTGAAGGTTGGCCCTCTGTTCTGTAACCAGTGTGCTTCCTCACTATGTGGTCTCTTCCCACAGGACTACTACACCAGCTTCTCGGGAGACTCCAAGTTGCAACTAAATTTCAGTGTGTTGCCTGTACCACAACTGACTAGAAGAAAGGCAGCACAATAGGGAAAAGGAGTGACCTCAGGAGTCAGGGGTCTGGGGTCATTGGGTTTGCTAGGGGCCTATCCACCATTTGTAAAATAAGCTTTTCCACAGAACATCTACCGTTACCTGAATCTAGACAGATCCTAAGAGATGGATGTCTTTAGACTCTGCCTTCTTGACAGCCAGAAGGAGACTGGACAGACCTGTCACCATGACAACCATCTCCAAAGTGATCCCCTAGTGCAGTTCCTGAGAGTCACAAGAGGTATCTAGGAAGGCTGTTGGGTGATTCCCCTCTAGCAGATGGGATGTTGGCATCCAAGGACTCTATGAGAAGCAAATCTGAAGACAGTCCTTAACTGCTGGCTGTGTGAAGTGTCTGAGAATCATGAGAGGGCCATAACTAGTAGCTGGAGCTTCAGGGAAAGGACCATGAAAGAGAACACATGAGGGGAGAGGACCATGCATGAGGTCCTGGGAAGGGCAATGCCATGGACAGAGCCTAGGAGGCTAGTGCTACAGACAGGACCGTGGGACGGGCAGTGCCACTACTGGAGTCCTGAAAGGGAAGATAGTCACAGGCAGAAACCTTGGAGGGAACAGTTCTCCAGAGAGAGAAGAGCCTGACACTGCCATGGCTGGATATCCTCTCAGCATATTTCTGATGTTCATCTTATCCACCATCAGCCCTGCAAACTGTGGGTTTATAGCTGTAACTCAAGGCCTCACCTCTGCCCTTCCATACCTACGTTATCTCATATGCTGAGGTACCTATACATGTGTCTATAGGTGCCTCTGAAACTGCTGTTTGAGAGTCAAGGCATGTGGAATTATGGAACAGTTGGCACCCTACTATGACCCACAGGAGTCCCAGAACCCAATTCTTATCCTCATACTACTGGGCAGCCTCCACTGGGCCCCCGCACTATCTTGGTGCTGCAGTTACATCACCCCTGTCATCCAGGTCTGTTGTGTTTTGAACCATATCCCATTCACCAGGCATCTCATGCCAGGATCACTCTAGAACATGGCTTCATAGACTCCTACTCTCAGCCTGGTCACATTCCCTCACCCCACCTACTATTTAAACTGGATGTTCTTGTTCTCACTAGGCCCTACCCTCATCTCTAACCAGTCCCCAGCCCAGTCCTGGTCTACCAAGTCATCCCAAACTGTCCAGGTGACTGAGTTTTTCCCTCCTGAAATGTCCCTCCTTTCAAACCACCCTCTTACTCCATCTCTGCCACCTCTCCTGTGTCATTGCTGCCAACCCCAGTGCCTTAGCCTACACTACATCCCCTTCTAACACCCAGAGCTGAGTTGTCTAAGTAAGATCTGTAGATGTGGTTGGTTATTCAAGATGCAGGAACCTGGTCAGACATTCACCACCCTGCAACTCAACTGACCCATCTGCAAAACAGGGCCTGTGAAAGGACTAATCTCAGAGTTTCTGGACCAAATGCATTGTACAGTATCAGCTCTTGCCAGGCTCACATATGCTCCTTTCAAGCACAATCACTGGGACCATATCCCCACGCTCTTAGCACCCTCTTGAGCACACCATTCTCACCATCATTGCTCATCCCAAGGTCACATTCACCAACACACTGCACCATTGCAACACAGCCTTGACAGCTGTTCTACTTCCTGTCCCACTGTCCATCCATGCTGCTGCAAACTCCAACACCCATGCCCTTTCCAGCTCTGAGGCCCAGGCCCCTGCCTTCTCCCTGGAATGTCTCCATTCCAACTACACACTCAGCAAGCCCCGCATAACTCCTGCCTCTCAAGACAACACTCCTTCACCTCAGTGACTCTCTTATTGTCACACAGGCCTTTCAGAAGGAGCTTAGGGACCAGACTGATTTTTTTCTTTGCTGTATGTCAAAGAAATTGGGACTGGTATCTGGCCAAGGCTCTTCTCAGAAGCTGGAGTAGGTACTGTCCTTTGATCTTAATCCTATGCCCCAGGAGGCTTGCAGATTAGGTTGGTACATGTAATTGATACCAATGGTACCAAATGGCACACCAGTATAAGTATGTGTGGTATGTATGCTGTGTACCTATGAGTATGCTACATATATCATATGTGAGAAATTATGGTAGTTGTATGTGAACACGGATGTGAGTAGGAGTGTTCATATGCATGAATGGGTACATGTGAATGTGTTCATATGAGTACACATGATGTGTATCACTGTGTGTGGTTGAATGAGTGGATTTGTGCAATGTGTGGATGCATTAGTTGTGTGGTACATGTGAGTGTACATGTATGAGTATGTGTGGGTGCATTTACACGTGTGTGAGTACATCCACACAGAGTGAATGCAACTCTGTGAAAGTGAGCACCTTGTGCATGTGTGAACATACTCATGCAAAATGAGAAGGGGCATTTTCCTCTGTAGCTTTCAGTAGGCACTGTGTACCCTATGCTTTCAAAATACACCCAGTGCAAACAGAGTGAGAGATGGGGCAGAGCCAGGAGCAGATCTGGATCCCAAAGACTATGCCTGAGACTGGGACATTGGCACTCGAAGCCTGTGTGCCCCATGTTGATGCAACATATGCTTCTCTCCCTCCCAATGGTCCAGGAAATGGAAACTGTTGGAAGTTCTCTGTCGGACCCAGGGTAGAAGCATCAAGTGCTCACTGTGAATCTCCCAGGTCTTCCTACAGCAAAAAGCAAGTGACCACAGACATAGGTGCAATGTGGCTGTACTGTGAGTAAAAAGTCGGGCATTCCTTATGGGCCAAGAACTCTCTGCACCTGAAAAACTTTAGAAAATACCCTAAGGACCCAAGACCTTGGGGACTCAGAACCTCTGGGGATCAAGAATCTGTGTGACAGACAGCCATACAGCCGGAGTCTGACATCTCCAGCTAAGGTTATACTGAGACCTCCTTCCTCAGACTC
Organism: Apodemus sylvaticus; assembly: GCF_947179515.1. Taxonomy (NCBI): domain Eukaryota; kingdom Metazoa; phylum Chordata; class Mammalia; order Rodentia; family Muridae; genus Apodemus; species Apodemus sylvaticus. Next base: position 4,579,149 of record NC_067487.1, on the reverse strand, counting down.
AGTCAAGGTTCACTTGCATACCTATGCAAAATGTGCACAAGTATACACACTCAGAACACACACACACCTTTACATGAATGTATACTCTCACGTGTACACACTCATTTCCATACATGCACATACAAATTTACGTGTTCAAGAGCACAGGAGTGGTGTCCATCCCATATTCACTACCTTTGAAGAATTTGTTGAAATAAACTTTCTCTTGTTTTTATTTTTACTGGCACTTGGTGTCTTTGTGGTATTATATTATCATTGGATATACTTTGTCAAAAATTATAGACCAAGAAGAAGCAATTATGTACAGGTATGAATTATGAAATTACTAAGTAAATTTCATAAATGTTAATTACAGGGATGGAGCAATAGCTCACCTTTCTTTTATTCATTGAAGGTAGACATCTGTGTCTTTTTGTTTTTATTAGAGACGTCAGGCATTTTGCCCAGCCCATTAGCTTATTGCCATATCAGGAAAGGGCTCTGTAGTGAGTATTTGGAGTTAAAGGTCTCAGTAGAGTGTTCTGTCCTACTTGACAGCAAGAGTGAGTGCCAGCTTGGGAAGAGGGTACTGCTAGCATCCTCTCCCAGCAACTCAAGGACAAACTGCTCAACATTGCCCCTGGCCTACTTCCTGGCCTGGGGAATCCATCAACCCTGGCTGATGTCAGAATAGAGTGTATATTCTTTAGTGTCGTGTACTTAACAGATGGTCTAGGTTTTAGACTCTTATATCCTTCTGTGAGTTCCATAGCTCAAAGAGTGAATACGATAATAAAAAGAGCTTCAATACAAGAGACACATAAAACAGTCAACCCAACAAATACATCCATAGTCAACCTAACAGAAATATACATATATGACCAACCAACAGGCATACATATGAATGGACAAACCAACTGAACATATACATGAATGACTGATCCAACTGATTCACACATGAATAGGATGAATGGTTAGCCAAACATATTCATGGATGCAAAGTCAAGTAAATATGAACATGCATGAAAGATCAACACAATATACACAGACATGAACTGTCAACTCTACATACTAATAAATCTAAGTGTCCAATCCAAAAGAAATAGAAATTTTCATTGACATTCAAAGCAAGAGGTACACATGAATAATCTATCCAACAGAAGTATACATAAATAGTCATCCAAATAGTCATTCTTATGATGTATATCATACATAGACAAATGCAAGAACAGTCAAAGCAACAGACATACACATAAATTGTTGGCTCAGTATGTATAGCTAATAGGCACATACGTGAGCAGTCAACCCAACACACACACACACACACACACACACACACACACACACGAACATTCAACACATAACATGAACACATAACATGTTATGTTATAAACACATAACATGAACGTTCCAGCACAACAGGCACACACACAAAGTCAATCCAAAGACACACACATGAACAATCAAGTCAACAGACATAAGCAGTCATGAAAGACACATGCATAAATGGTAGTTGATAACACCCATGAGCAACTATCTAGAACCTTGGTAAAAAAACCAGTAATCAATGATGTCACCAAAATAGCAGCCACAGAACTAGAGATTGGAAGGAGTCAAGATGTCTACATGAACCAGGTTTGTAGCTCATGGTGAGAGCCATCCACTGTGAGCTGACCCTGAAATCTGCAAGGATACTCTTACAGAATGACAGGTCAAGAGGTCATAATAACCAGAAAGTAGATGAGCCATACATCGCCTGAGGAAGCAGAGTGAGAGTAGCTAGCAGACAGTCAGGAAAGTCCCTCTGAGCATGAGTCAGAGGTCAGACTGGGGCAAAAACATTCCAGACAGGTGGATGGAGCTGAGAGGTGTGCACCAGGAGTGTGTACAGGGCCAAAGCTGGAGGAGGAACAGAAAGGACAGGTTTGCAGATCAAGGTCAGACTGGGAATTCTCTCTGTTGCAATGGAGGGGTCAATGCCAGGGTAATGAGGTCTATGTGTTAAATTAATACCCATCTAGTTGCTGCTCAGGAAACAGAAGGAAGAACATTCCCCAGGGCCCATCTGGAACCCATATGGCTGCATCTTGCCAAAAGATCACCATTAGGTTTTTAGTGAAGCTGATGGGACTTGCCAATTGTTCATGTGTGTGTACATGTGTATGTAACAACAGAGTATCTTAAATGACAACTGAAGCCACACCTACATAGAAATCCTGGAGAGAAGTAGAGCAAGTATTCAGAACAACAGTCCTGGTGTCAGGATTTTAAAATAAAATGCTTCAATGTCATCCCACACTTTTAAAGATGAGATTAGAAAAGTCCAGGCCACTTAAGTGTCTCTGGCCAGCTCTGGGGATACATTGGCGGAACTCCAGGTCTGAGAATTCTTGTCCCTGAAGTGTGGGCTACACAGGCCAGGTATCTCAGCAATGACATCATCTCGAGTATAAGACAGATGTACCTTGAGTGTGAGATCCAGTCTTGTCTATCCCTCCTTGGTGTGCCCCAGAGCTGGTTGTAGTGTTAATGCTTGAACCAAGGCTCACTGAGCCCCTCTTGGAGCTTTCCTGGTCAGACATTAACTTGTGTGTCTGGAGACTGAACTTCTCTTTTTTTCATTTCTGTAATAATTAATTGGGGGGTATCATGTCTATTAAGTAAAATGAAATCTGGTTTATACCCATGGATGAAGTAAAGAAAAGGCTATTCCACACCAGACTCACCTCTTTCTGGGGTATGAACACAAACACCCAACGATAAAGATTTCCCCAACTGTACCTGCTTTTCTGATGCTAGTTGTCATACTGCTTATCTCCACACTTTCCCCAGAAGAACAGCTGTCCCTGCACAGGGAAGAGCCAGTGTTCTCAGTACCACATGAACTGCAACCACATAGTGCTGCCCAGGAACCATGTCAGTGGATGGAATACCCATTTCAAACAGAGAAAAATGTCTCAAAGGAGTAGGTAGTTTGTCCCGATCTCAGGCTAAGAGCAAAGCAATGTTAGGAGGAGCAAAACAATATTAGCCTGTGGGCTATGAAATACCCAAAAGCACCGAGGTACAAAAGTATGTGGAAAAAGAAAACGTCCCATAAATGGCTCAATTCCCATTTAAATTACAAAGCAATAATTTTCCCTTTTGAAGTCACTATTCAGAAATGCAGAATAGGCAGAAACAAATTAGAAACTATCTATAAATAGATGTAAGACAAATATGGGATTATATTTTGAAAGCCATTAATACCCTTTATAAAGACATATGAGACTATGAGAATGAACATCCACACCTCTTGCTCCCACCACGAGGGTATCAGTGTCTGTCATATGCACCTGCACTTCCATGTGTCCCTCCCTTAAATAACTACAGACCTCTTGACACTGGCAGGATGACAATTTTATGGCTCTAAAACTCTTTCAGAAATATAAGTGTTTATAAATAGGGAAGCTCTGAATAAAGAGCAATTTAGAGGAGATTCCTTAGACCTAGAAATATGTTGAAAGTATAAGCCATGGAAGTGTATAAAGCCCCGGGGAACACAGTGTGTAACCAGCCTGAAACAAAGGCCCCAGACTAGATGCCCAATGCAGATGGTAAAGAGAGAGAGAGAGAGAGAGAGAGAGAGAGAGAGAGAGAGAGAGAGAGAGAGAGAGAGAGAGAAGAAAGTATCATGTGACCAGATGAAACTCAGAGATTCTAAAGAAAGTTCAGATGACGTGCCTAAGCAGATGAGCTAGAGTGGCCAGGCTATGCCATTCCGTACAACAGAACTCCCTGCTACAGTATCCACTTAAGTATGAGAAGATGAACTACGAACGTGGCCACTGGTGGAAAAGTAACAACCAGTCCTTCTGTGAGGAGTTTTTTCAGACAAAACACAGGCAGCCATTAAAGAAGGAGCTGCACATTCTGAGCTTATGATCATGGAAGCATGAATACATTCCAGGAATTGTCTGTCATGGGCAAGCCACCAGACCCCCTGCCATGTGACTGCAGAAAGAAGTGTCTGGCCCTTAGTAGAATGTGTGTAAGGCATAAACACTGGCCATAGGGGATCAGCTCCCAGAGAAGCAGCAAGTGAGAACCTCTGATTTACATTCCAAGAAACACCAACTAGCAAACCCTGCTGCAAAGAATCTCCATTCCCCATCAGCGGCCTGTTCCTATGCCTCTCTCACAGCAGGGCCAGGTCACAGAACACAGAATTCTGATGACCTTTAGGTCACAGGGTGCTGAAGATCAGAGGTGTGAAACTCCCAATATCCATCAAAACTCTTTGAGATACATTTCCCAGAGTGTCCCAATAGCACATCCGCCAGGCTTATGGGTGATCTGCCAGAAGAAAACAAGAATTGCACCTGTGGCTACCCACGTAAAGGAAGTATCAATCCTATCAACAGGAGACCCAGGTAAAGCTTCAGACAAGCTACTGTGATATGCACTAAGCAAAAGGTTATGCCACCTATCAGTCAAAGAGGATAGATAGGGCCAGCAAGATGGCTAAGTCCAACAACCCACGTTTGATCCCTAGATAGAAAGTGAGAATCAATTTCATGTGGTCCTCCAGCCTCCATACATGCATCATGGGATGCATTCACACATGCACACACAAATAAATAGATGACCTAAATAAATAAATGAAAATCAATTTATAGATGAGATGAATGAGTGGGTGGGTGGATGAGTGGATAGATGGGTGGACAAAGGTAAGAAAGTAAGGAGAAGATTTTATATAAATATAAAATATTTCTTTTATTTATATATGAAGCATAGCTGCCTATATGCAAAACAAAAAACAAAAAATACAAAAAACAAAAAAACCCAAAACCATGGGTTGTGTACTGAGGAAGGTGTGGCCAACGCGCCCACTGAGAAGACTGGAACAAGAGAGAGCTGACTCCAGACTTCAATGTCTCCCAAGCCTTGCTCTCCCTTATCCCACATCTCCTAGACAAACAAAAAAAAAAGTGAGAGTCTGTTTCCTTCTCAAGGCTGGGAGAAAGTCAAATTAAAGCCATTGTATTTTCCCCAAGTCTCCACCTTTGTAGAAAGCCATCACTAGCTCCCTTTTCTACAGCCATTTTCTGGACTTCCAATTTTCTATTGCTGCCCCCAAAGAGCCTCACTTTGTAGTCAACAGCCTTGGACGATCTGGGTCCAGAAGTCTACTCACTTCCTACTCCAGATCCAATCTGAGTGGCACAGCAGAAGGAAATGGAACACCAGATTGTCATTTTCCTGGTTGAGTTTACTGGAAATTTAGATAAGCTGTCTTCATCACTGGAAGTGGTTCAGGGAAAGCCACAGGCTTCTTTCCTGCTCAGTATCCAGTGTTATGACACCAGAGGTTGTGGCTGCTTGCAGTTCCTCTTCAGTTCTTTCTGGAAGGACATCTCCTGCTCTCCCAGAGGCTGCAGGGCCACACGTTCCTGGTCCCTCTTCCTGTTCCTTCTGGAAGGTCATCACCTGCTCTCCCTGAGGCTATAGGGCCACACATTCCTGGTCCCTCTTCCTGCTCTTTCTAGAAGGTCATCCCCTGTTCTCCCTGAGGCTGCAGGGCCACACCAGACCTGAGTGGCTTCCAAGCAGCTCTCTTTCCTGCTTTATTTATTTGAGCTGTGCCATCAGACACATGACTTCTGCATGTAACCCAGGTTGCCAGAGCTTCAATATTCATGCTGTTTTTTATCCCCCTTACCCCCCCCCCACCTGTCAAATCTGTTCCCACTTCCCAATGGAATCCTACACTCAGCCGCAGACAGCCCAGAGGTGAGGATTAATATTTCAAGAGAAGTTGATGATAATTCTATGATAACTTTATTGGTTGAGCTCTGTGGGAAGATATGATATGCTCCAGGTCTGGGAGGTGTGAGGCAATGTGCTGTGTTAGGCATTTAGGAAGGTTGATAAGATCTCCTTTTTCTTGTATGTAGTCTGTGCATGTCAGCCCCATGGAAAAGTCTTCCACGGAAAAGCAGGCTCTCGTGTCTGGGAGCTTCCTGTTGGGAAACTCTGAAGTCACCCCCCACTCTGCTCTGGTCACAGAGGCTTAAGTGGCATCAGGTGAGACTTGGTCATTGCTAAGGAGAGCTTGTGACTATTGATGAGCTGATGCTCTTTAGCAAAGGAAACTTAGGGCCTACATTCTAACATAACTAGAAACACTGTCCACTTGGCATGGGAATAAAGGCTACCATCTGGGAAAACGGGGTTACCATTTATTTAGTTACTTTGATGAAGCACACTGACCAAGCCAACTTTAAAGGATGCATTTAATGGAGGGCTTGCTTAGAGTTTCAGAGGATTAGTCCATGATCCTTGTGGTGGAGAGCCTAGCAGCAGGCAGTCAGACATGTCACTTGAGCAGTAGCTGAAATCTCACATCTGATCCACAAGTTATAGGCAGAGAAATAGTGAGGCTGGACCTGAAATCGGTTTTTAAAACCTCAAAACCTACTCCTTCAATAAGGCCACACTTATTCCAATATGGTCACACCTCCTAATCTTTTCCAAACAATTTCACTAATTGGAGACCAAACATTCAAACATGAGTCTATCTATGGGTACCATTCTCATTCAAACCATCATACTAGGTAAAGCACGTTAGCAGGCAGAGCACTTCTATGAAAAGACCCTTTGCTTACCCTCACCAAGAAGAATAGAAGTTCCCATGCATCTCTCTATGGAGGCAAGCTTCTCCAAGTACTTTGTTAACTTCCGAATGTTCACTTGTCTGTATTGCTGTTTAGAGGCCAAAAAGGAAACAGGCAAACCTATGTAATGGAGATCTAGAGAAGCCCATTTTGAGAGATTCAACCCTGACCCTTTCTTCAAAGTCCATTGTGAACCTCTGTTTCAGACTGAGCAACAAAAGGTGTCGGCAGACATCTGATTGTCCTTTACCAACAATTCAGAAGGTACCCACTTTTCCACTGCTCTTTGGCTCATCTTAACAGCTGCCCCACTGGCCAGCTAAGTCCAGGCCAGCAGCAGGTCTCTGAATCCAAGTGCATTTGTGGGCCCATAAGGGCAAAAGAAGCATGGAGTTGCTTTGATGCTTCCAGAATGCTAAGGATCAGGAGGGAAGCAGGAAAGGGAGGCTTTGCATATCCAGTTCAGGCCTAGGTCAGGTATCAAAAGGACTGCAGGATTGAAATCAAGTTTGCTGTGGTTAGAAATGGAGAATTCTCAAAAACAAACTGGAGTCCCTCAAATGGAAGATTCAAAACACAGTGGAAGTCAGGAAGTCAGGAAGGTCCTGAGTGAGAACTTTGGCTTAGAGACTGGTAAGGAGACCGTTTCTCAGCAGGATGAGCTACACACAATAAAGTGTGGGGGCTGAAAGAGTGAAGTATGGGCTATTCAAGATTACAGACCTGCACAGTGTACTGTTTTCATCTGTGTCTGTCGTGGATTTGGCTTATTGCTCATATTATGTTAATTGGCTTCTCAAATTACACAGGAATTCGCACATCTGAGTGTGGGACACTGACAGTCCCAGGCCCCAGCTGGATCTAAGTGGTAAATAAAGTTGCGGCTGGGCAGGGAGACAGAATTGGGGATTTGGGTTTCCTGGGGAAGGAACAAGAGGGAAGAGGAGAGTCGCCATTGCCGGAAGGGGAGAGGAAAAGGTCCCAGCCTGAGAAGTGTAGGGCAGAAAGACACTGCTGATAATGTAAGAGTCGGGGATCATGGGCATTGAGGGCTATGGGCCTAGGTCCATGGCAGCCAGGTTGCAAGATAGATTTTAGCAAATAATAATTCAGGAATATCAGAGGGGGGAGTGTGTTAGCCTCAAGGAGGTTTGGAAGTACCCGGCCATTGCACTGTTTAAGGCATATTAAAATATAAGGCTGCATATGCTCATGTATGTGGGTGTCATGGATCCAAAGCATTTGGGCAAGTAGCAAGGAGTGCACACACTCACACCCTGCCAGCGAGTTTAGAGAAGATTAACTTTACTGCTTCATTTGTCCAACTTATTCTGATAAATAATCATGCCCTGACACCAGGCTCACCAGTGATGTCTGACCAGAGGGTGCTGGAGGGAAGGTGTGTGATTAGCTGCTGTTGGGTCACCCCTTTCCTGAGGGACACAGCGATAATCTGGCAATGATGTCAGGAGGTTCCTGGAGGCCTTGGTGCAATGAGCATGTCCTGTATGCAAATTACACAGGAAACATTACTGCAGACAGGGAACCAAACAACCAGTGGCTATGGTCTAGTGGCCTCCACCCTTGTGTGGGGGCTACTTGTGGCTCATTTGGGCAAAGTGTGAGAAGTGGTGTCCAGGGTCAGCTGATGCTATAACGACTGCCATAGCAAAGAGGGTGAGCTGCTTTCCCAGAGCCTTGAGGACCAACATGTATGCTGGTATTGTGAGCATCTGAGAAGCCAGCAGACAGAAGATTTTAGGGTCCCTAGGAATTAAGCAACAAAAAAGGCCAGCATCTCAATGCCGCAGCTGCTAGTGACTGGATTCTGTCAGAAGCCACGTGAACAAAATGAGGCTTTGCACTCCAGAGATGGAAATACTACAACAGCCAGGCCCTGAGCAGAAGCCCCAGCCATTCGGTGCTTGCTTTTGACCCATCTGAAACAGTGAACAAATGGACCGCCATAAGGCAGTTATCAGATAATAGCTAGGCACAGTGTAGAGCCAGGACTGAATGGGTTAGCTCAGGTTATAGCAAGACTATTGAATTGAAGTATTTGTGATATTTTGTTTACAGAAAAGATGAAGAGATGTTCATAGAAAAGACAAGAGAAAACATTTGGCCTAGAAAATACCACACTCTACCCTCCAGCTAAAGACATTCAGTCATCCCTAACCCTGGGCTTATATATAGAATGTCCTTTCTTGTGGGCAATATATGAGCGAGTTAACGGTTGAGGAGAGGTCTTTTTCTGGGTCACCCAACCCTGGCATCATCAATGTTAATATGCAAGTCAGAGGTTCAGAGAGCCTGGGATAGAGCCTCATAGAAGGGAGGGTCCCATTCCCAGAAGCCTACAGCTAGAATGATAACTCCTAAGCCTAGGAACACCTGGAACCACCAGAGTGCTGAAGAGGAAGGAAAAGAGAGGCGGTAGTGTGGTCTGCCCACACCTTGATTATGCCTCTACTGTCCCGAGCCATGAGCAAAGGCAACTGGGATTTTTTTTTAAGACTCAAAGACTGCATTATCTGATGGCATCATGTTCTCAAAACCACCACAATCCTTCATCCTGGTGTCCCACAACTCAGAAGCACTAAATTCTTTGGGGTATTTCTTCCAGTCTTTGTAATACTCATCGCAGTAAGAAAGATGAAGCACAGAACACATTCCCCTTAGCCAAGTACACACACTATTAAAGTGGACCACTGCCACGGTGAATATCCACAGGCACTTTCCGCACACAGACCACAATCAGGAAAGAGCATGAGCCCCATTGGCCCCAAATTCCAGGCCCTCTGTCTAGCAGGGACTGAGGAGCAATGCTTCTGAGCCATTGCTTGGGAGGGCCAAGAGGCCCCTTTCCTCAACTAGTAATGTTACTTCCCATGTAAGAACATGCCAGTCTCCTCACAGCAGGAGGAGGCTCCTGTCTGTTTACTATATTGCTGTGGTTTTGCTTTCCAAATTAGAAAGACAAAAATAAATAATCGTTTTCAAGATGGGCATTACTCCCAAACTGATTCATTTTCCAATATGTACAGCTTCCCACTCGATTGTTTTAAACCGTACCCTGTGTCGCTCCTACTTCATAATTCTGACAATGGGGTGTTAAAAACAAACCACCCGGCATCTTTCAATTGACATCTATCTGTTTAATAGTTTAAACTCTATTGCTTTCTTAATGTCCTCATAATGCACTATTCATTTTGCTGCTGCATCTCAGGGAAAAAAATCTAATCTTGATCTCCTACTCCCCATTTTTCTTAACTCTTTAATAATAATCGGGCAGTGGCATATCAGGATGGAAATTGCTTCTGAGGAAAGCTGTAATAAATAGATGTCAGACACATTACATGGGATTTGCTTACTTTTGATTTTAAAAGACAACACTGAAGCTGAAAATTTAGAACTCAGAGGATGCATCTCACATTTCCAGGGTTGCTGACTTGGTGCAGTTGGTGGAATTTGGATACCTCCTTCCTGACCCCCTCAGCTCCCAACACTACCATCCACCTCCCAAGCAATGGTTGCACATCCCCACACAAAGCCTGGTTCTTGGCAAATATTGACCCCAAGGTCTAGCAGCCTTGTTGTCTGGGAGAATGACATCAGTGAGACATAATTGAGTTCCTGAGGTGACAGTTGGACCCATCACATCTACAGCTGGGGTCAGCAGTACCAGGATCACAGACAGAGAGGATCAGTCTTTCCCTCTGCCCACACTCTCCTTTGCATGACTTTCCGAGGATGTATTGAAAAGTCCCTGCTTCCAGTTGACCGGTCACACCTCAAGAGTACTTCCCAGCTTTCTCAGGTGGACTGTGACCTGCTGGTCTTTTATTGCTGACTAGGGATGCAATGGACAGATTTGGAAGAAATGAAGTCTCTTCTCACTGGTTTGTGTCTCACTCTGCACTGTGGCTTCCTTGCCTGGAATGTGGTCACTGCCCTCCTTCATGCTGTGCATGGAGATCCTCTCCCAAGAGGAAACAGGCTGGTGGGAGACAGGCAGGGCTGTGAGATTGGAAGAACAGGTTCCAACAGCAGAAGTTCAGAGTCTGCAGCAAGCATCCTGGATCCCTAACCGTCAGTTACACCTTATGCTTCTTAGTGACCATCTATATGGGATACTGTCGCTGTCAGCTACTCTATGACAATTGTACCACTGTACCTACAGCCCGTGCATTGCCTGGACTCCACACAGAAGCTTTGGCCCTGTATCCTGAGATTATCCATGTTTGTATATGTGGTACATGTTCCCACTGTCTGTACCTTACAGTGAATGATCAAAAAAAAAAAATCATCTAGCAAGGGAAAAGACAATGCAAGGAGAGATTAAGAAAGGAAAGAGATGGAAAGACAGAATGGGAGGGAGAAGGGCTCTATCACAGAGCCATAGAGGACTGTATGCTCCTTCCAGAGCAAACACAGACCTAGTCTAGCTTAGCCACTAATCCACTGCGTATAAACAGACCTCTGAACTAGCTGTGCCCCAGTCTCCTCAGTGAGTGAAAGTACCGCTTGAATATGATCTCAAATAGAGGTAAAGTAACTATAGATGTTGATGAGAAAACTGCAAATGTGAGGTTGGACTGGGTGAATTCTTTCTGAATCATAGACATCTCTAGGCTACAAGATATCAAATAAGGTCTTGATGCTCAGAGCCCCAGGGCAGCCTCAGACGAACTTCTAAGGAAGTAAAGCTGAGCCAGACAATGGCATACAGCTGTGATCTTAGAGGCTGAGTCAGGAGAATCACTTAAGCTTAGGAAGGAGCCTAGGAAGACTCTACAGAAAAGGAGAGAAGGAAGAAAAAGGAAGAGAGATGGAGAGAGAGGGAGGAAGAGTCAGGTTCTGGGGCCCAGGACATTTGTATCTGCTGTTTGGAAATATTGCCACTAGATGGTGCCAGGTCCTTTTTTGCAGCAGCACCTACAGGTTCTAGGTAGACTTACCTCAGGGGTCAAAAGCAGGTGTGTGTGTCTGCTCACTTAGAGCTCCTTGTCCATCCGGCAAGGCTACTAGCAAGACAGACACCTAGGAGCATGAGTTTACCACCTCCCACAACACCCCTTCGTTGTTGCCCCTGTATACACCGAAACACAAAGAAGCCTAGGCTGGAAGTTCTCTTCCCCCATTTCCTTGGGGTTGGATGGAAAGAAGGAAGGCAAGGCATAGCAGAAGAGGTCATTCATGTTACAACTGAACTGAAAAATGAGACAGACACACATTTACATAGGTACCAGGCTCCAGAAGTTACATGTAGGGCAATGAGCAAGAACTATAGACTCCAAAAACAGGCCAATATGGCCCCAAAGCCCTACCCATGTCTAGCTTGACCTGGTTCACTCTTGACAGATCCACAAGAGATCATGCAGAGGACTTGCCTTAGGCTTTCTGAGGATGCCCGGGTCTACTTTTCCTTGGTTTACACCTGGAGGCCCCTGAACACCACACCAAGAACTAAATTGTATACCATTAGCTGGATACCGACTTAAAACCTGATGCAGAGGATAGAGCAATGGCTTGGTGGTTAAGACTTCTTGTTGCTCTTGAAGAGGACCAAAGTTTGATTCCCAACACCTACATCACAACTGCCTATAAATCCAGCAGACCCAATACCCTTTTCTGGATGCTGAGAGCATCTGCACTCATATGCACATAGATATGTGCACACACACACACACACACACACACACACACGTGCGTGCCCGCTATAAATGAAGCAATATCTTTAAAAAAATAAACCATGTAAAGGGAGGAGTGTCCCTTTTCTGTATTCTGCCCTCAAGACATCATGGAAAGAAATGGTTCTAAAAGTGAAAGTACATGGATGGTTGCTGAATGCATCCTTTGAGATGCCTGTCTTTCCAAGTAGAGCATCAGGAACACAGGCCCAACCACCTCTGGGCACCTGTAATGAGCCAGTTGGTTTGTCCTGGCTTTACCACAGTGACTGGTGTTAGCTCCTCAGAAAATAATTCTTCAGTGACTGGTGTTCGTGCATGCATGAGGTTTTGAAAGTGACGATCATTACACTCCAGGTACAGCCCCAGCTGCCACAGGTGATGGCTGCGTGTGGGTCTCACTGGAGCTGAGGAATGTAACCCACACCATCATGGAACAATGGGTGACAAGGCTGCCCCCAGTTCTGGTGAACAGCTGGCCCACCAGCTCTCCGTTCACTTGCCTACTCTATTTCTGTTTACCAGAAAGGAAAGTCTAAGTGGTCACCCAATAACTTAAGGCCTCAAAATAACAAGTCTTTCTCCTGGAGTTGGACTCACACGGCCCCAGTCTCATCCTGCTAAGACGGCCTGCTCCCCTTTCCCAGGCCAATTATTCTCGCCTGAACTTTGCACACAAAGCAACAAAAATTAATTTAGTAAGAACTAGCCTGCCACTCAATTACACTTCAGGAAATAGCCCTCCAGTTCTAAAATCAATAACAGTTAACCCACAGCCCTTCAGCCATATGCATGCCTTGCTCAGGAAATGTCCTCTCTTGCCCAGGACTGGCAGGATTTGGAGCCCCCAGCCATGTAGCAGACACCCCAGAAATAGTAGTCAGAATTAGCTACATGAAAGGCATGCTAGTGTCCATCTCTCATCTGTGGTGGCAAGCGGGACAATGATAACTTTATAGCATGAGATCTCTTCACCCCAAGGAGTTTCTGAGCCAAGAATAAAGTCAAACTTTTAAGAGAGTAATGTTCTGGTTTGATTTCTGTTGTCTTGATAAAACTCCCTAAACAAAGGGAATAGAAATGGAAAGGAAAGGAAAGGGAACGGAAAGGAAAGGGAAGTGAAGGGAAGGGAAGGGAACGGAAAGGGAAGGGAAGGGAAGGGAAGGGAAGGGAAGGGAAGGGAAAGGGAAGGGAAGGGAAGGGAAGGGAAGGGAAGGGAAGGGAAGGGAAGGGAAGGGAAGGGAAGGGAAGGGAAGGGAAGGAAAGGAAAGGAAAGGAAAGGAAAGGAAAGGAAAGGAAAGGAAAGGAAAGGAAAGGAAAGGAAAGGAAAGGAAAGGAAAGGAAAGGAAAGGAAAGGAAAGGAAAGGAAAGGAAAGGAAGGGAAGGGAAGGGAAGGGAAGGGAAGGGAAGGGAAGGGAAGGGAAGGGAAGGGAAGGGAAGGGAAGGGAAGGGAAGGGAAAGGAAAGGAAAGGAAAGGAAAGGAAAGGAAAGGAAAGGAAAGGAAAGAGGAAAGGAAAGGAAAGGAAAGGAAAGGAAAGGAAAGGAAAGGAAAGGAAAGGAAAGGAAAGGAAAGGAAAGGAAAGGAAAGGAAAGGAAAGGAAAGGAAAGGAAAGGAAAGGAGGTTTGGACTTACACTTTAGACAGTCCGAAACACTGAGGGACAGGGCATGAACCTGAAGCATAACCCATGGAAGAACACTGCTTACTGGTTCATGCTTACCCACCTTTCTTACATAGCCTAGGACCACCTACCTACCCAGGGAAGGGTGCCACCCATAAGTGGACTGGACCCTTCCTCATCAATTAACAATCAAGAAAATTCCCCACAGACATGCCCAGAGTTCAATCATATCTGGGGATTCCTTCAACGGAGATTCCATCCTCAGGTGACTATAAACATTGTCAAGTTGACAGAAAAATCTAAAAACTTGAAAGAAATGACAGTCTTTAGTCAATACAGGGTCCTTGTGCCTTTTGAACTGGATGGTTGGAGAAATGTAGAAGAGTTTGGATTTGCAAGTTACAAAAGCAGAGCTTAAGTAATGGCCATTCTGTTAAAAGTTAAAATGACCTAAATGTCCAGAGAAATATGGCCCACGAAGGTCTGTCTGGTAATGAGGCCTCAGTGGGAAATACGAGTTCTATCGGGAACCAGAGGCTACATTGCTACATTCTGGCAAGGAATCTGCATGGATTCTGCTGGTGTCCTGAGTACTTGGCTGAGGCTGAAGTCAACAGTAATGAACTAATTTGTTTGGTGGAAGAAATTTCAAGACAGTATACTGTACAAGCTGCATGGCTGCTGCTTCTGGTTCTTTACCAAATCTCAGTGAGAGAGAGCTGCAAGTGGAGGAGGAAGACACCAGGCATGTGCAGTTTGTGTGAGTCATAAAAGCAAATATAAAACTAATTCTTTTTCTAGTTTAACCCTGTCATGGATTTTTACATTTTGGCCCTTGGGTTCAGGGTTTCCTGCTGATAAGTGCATAAAAGTATACTTGATAATGAAAGTGTAAAATCTAACATGAAGCTTCAGAGCTTCAGAATGGCCATTCCAACTGTGTAGAAGTTTGCTGAGATGTGGAGACTTTGGGTATGGATAATATCACTCTGTGTGTGTGTGTGTGTGTGTGTGTGTGTGTGTGTGAATGTGTGTGTGTGTAAAACTTTTTGTGATATATGGTGATATACAACCTTATATGATATAATATGTTCATATTATATATAAGGTTTTATAAATAAGATTGTAATATATGTATTTTATTTACTATATATATTTGCATAGTACCTTATATGGAGTAAAAGTATTGAGGAAAGGGCTGTAGGCATGGTTAAAATTGCAGACAAGGAGTGTGTGAAGAAAGCAGCTGTAACCATTAAAGGGATTAAAATTATTAAAGAAAAGCCTGGTGCTCTGCAGCTGGAAAGAGGAAAGGGCCCCTGAGGGCAAGACCCACTCATCAGAGGGGCCAACTCATAAAAATGCAAATATTCTTGAAAGGATAGAGCCTAAACTGAGACTGTCACCGAAAGGGTTCCCTAGTGGAAATAACTACTAGAGAAGCATTTCCTTAGATTTAGCCACCAAGACAGACAGGACATCTGTGATTAAAGAGTGTCAACCTACATTTGAAGACTGGAGCAGAATCTGAGAGCAGCATCTACATGAGACTGGTCCTGCAGACATGCAAGACAGAGAACCAAGGCTCCATAAAGCTTCTGTGGCTAGGCAGTGTGTGGCAGGGCTAGATTCTCTATAAGAAGGCCCAAGGTACCTTTGCATAAAGCTTTGAAGGTGAAACTTATGTTATAATGAAAGCCCCTAAGTTGCAATGCTGAATGTTGCAGGTGTGTAGCTTGTCTCCCAAGGAGAGCTGCAGGCATGGGGTGCAGTCAGTCCAAGAGTGGTCACATGTGCTGAAGATAGCAGAGATAAAGGGGTAGGGCTGCCAAAGACCAGTGAAGCCCAGGTGATTCCATCACAGTCCCCAGGTACTAACCATGATCTACAGGGTCTGATGTTTGCTGAGTTCAAGTCTTGTTTCACTCTGATCGCTCCTTTTCCATTGACCTATTTCTCTAATTGAGCATGTGACTGTTTGGTCTACATTGTTATATATTGGATGTATGTGACTTGTTGTTGTTGCTGTTGTTGTTATAGAAGGAACACAAATAAGACATTGCTTTAAGAACAAACTTGGACTTAGGAATTTTGAATAGTGTTTGGGCTGTTAAAAACTTTAAAGATTTTAGAGGCAGAAGAATGCATTTTGCATCATGAAAGGGCCATGAGCCTATGGAATCCAGAACACAAGTGGTTTGAATAGAAAATGCCTCCCAAGGATTATATGTCTGAACACTTAGTTCCCAGCAGATGGCGCTGTTTTGGAAGATTATGGAACCTTTGGTAGGTGGAGCCCTACCAAAGCTGTCCACTGAGGGCAAGCCTTAAGGTTTCACTGTCTGCTTCCTGACTGTGGATTCAATGTAATGAGCCTACTCAAACTCCTGCGATCATGCCTTCCCCACCACGATGGGCTGGCTGTATTCCCTCAAACGGTGAGTGACTACAAAAACTTCCTTTCTTAAGCTGCTTGTCAAAATGTTGTCAAGTATTTTGTAACAGGAAAAATAAAAGTACTTAATGCATGCAGCTTGTGACCCCAAAGTACAGTTCTTCATTCTATGTACCAGACAAAGGGAGGCCCTCACTCTTTGAGATGATTAACGGTCATTTGTACCAGCTAAAGCATGTTGATGAACTGTTTCATATATTTGTGTTATGTGTGTCCCTCCTTTGGCAAAGTGTGTGACATTGATGGACGAAAATGGTCTGACAGGCAGGTCAGTTGCAAACAGGATACAGTAGGAGGACTCAACTTACACTCAACAGACTAGACCTTCATTCCTGCTCACCGGGACACCTGACACACATGTGAGTGATATGGCAGAGTCAAGCCCTTCCCAGGACCTTGTTTCAAGATGGTCATAGCTCAACACCATGATGAGACATTTATTTCTTAGTATGGGCTGGGTCTCAAACACAGCCAATGGAGTAGAATCTGATTACAGGTCTTCATTACATGCACTGGGTGTGATGACTTGAGTTCTGGTACTAACATGTCCATCTCGATGATACTGGAATTAGGTGACAAACATCAGACTCTGTTGGGCCAGGAAAAAATGAAGTCCTTCAAGTAGGTCCTAAGAGAAGCACCTACATCAATAGTCTGGAGTTGTATGCATTTTAATGCCTATTGGAGTGTTTGGGGATCTGTGTACCTAACATCAAAATGAGGGGGCCATTCTAACCCGATATTCCACTCTACATAACAGCACTGCTTGGCCCATCCAATAGCACCCCTCTTGAGAAGAGTATGGGAATCCCTACTATTTGTCTTTGTAGGGAGCACACACTTCGATAATAACACAATGACTGGCAATGGAGCTTTCAGGGCAATCGGGGCTGACCTGATGGCCTGAAGCCATCAACAAAGAGTCATTGCAAACCTCAAGGAGAAGACACTCTGGAGAAGTAAGGGTAGACAGCATGGTATAGGAAAGGAAGTCAAGGCCAGCACCAGTTTCTTGCTCCAGTGACATAGGTAATACACATTGGGCAGGTCCTCTCATTGACAAGATCAGCACAAGTAACAGGACACATTTGTTCAAGTAATGACCACTGCTTTTAGGATGTGACAGTATGGTGGACTGCAAGTGGGTTCCCATAGAATCATGGCTGACATTCCCACTCTCCAACATCATGAAATAAGGATATAGAAGCTATGAAGGGGGATCAGGGTAAGAAAAAGGAAACATAAGCAGTGAAATTAGTGTCTCATATAAGAGCCCCTTCACCTTCCCGACCTGTGAGGACACAGCAAAAAAAAAAAAAAAAAAAAAAAAAAAAAAGTGTGTTTATTCTGGGGACGAGGAAGAAGCCCTTATCAGTACGTACAGAGTCTGCTGGTGCCTTCGATTCCCAGCCACCTTGATCCTTGACCGTGAATGCTGGTTATACAGAACTAGATAGCAATGGTTTTGCTGATGGGTGGCATTCTATCATGCTATTACAGCAGCTCAAAAGACAGAGTTGCCTTTGGGAACCTTGAGTGATACTGTCAAATCTGAGACTCCCAGCATTCATTGAGTGTTATTGACTATAATTGCTGTGGATGGACACTTCTGAACTGTTTCCACCCAGAGCCCCATAACAGTCAGGTATGGCTACCTGCTATTTCCCAGAAGGACTCTGGCTTGTCATGTTGTTTTGCTCATGTTTCCTATATGCTTAGCACCTATCATGTAGGTACGCACTATAGTTCCAGAAATGCTGTGCACTGGGAGGCCTAGGGTTGAAAGGGGCTGTTCCCCAAGCCAGAAATCCTAACATAATAATAAAGGCAGACTATAGGCAGATAGGATTAAACAGATTTTGAGAATAAGAAACCAAGTTATGTCATGAATGTGACAGGAGGAAAAACAACTCACCATCTTTACAAAAGTGGGTATCGCTCACACAGAATGGGTTCTTGCTGGGATGTGTGAACAGAAGGAGATGGCATTAGGTGGGTGGGTAGCATTAGTGAGAGTAGCCCTGTCAGCATCAAGTATCATACGAGTAGCATGCCAGGGCTCCTTGCATAAGCTTTCATCTTCAGATTTGATATGTAGGTAAGGAAGACCTTGAACTTCTGATCTTTCTGTCTCTGCCTCCTGAGTGCTAAGAATATAGTAAGTGTCATCAAACCCAATTTATGTGTTCCTGGATCCCCATAATTCTAGTCAAGCACTCATGTACTGAGCTACAGACCCAAATCTGTGTGTAAAAAACAAGTCAGACTCTGGAATCTCTATTCAGAAAAGTACCTTGGCTTCAGCTTCATGGGGCCATTGTCATCCAGTGCCATCATTCTCCCATAGTAGGAAGGGAGAAACATGTGAGATTCAGTAGTCACCAGTGTGTGACTGCCCATAACTATGCAATTGTCCTAGATAGTTGTGTGTGTCAACTCGACACAAGCTAGAATAATCGGAAAAAGTCTTAGTTGGGTCTGTAGCTCAGTACATGAGTACTTGACTCCACTGTGGGTGGAGTCATTCCTGGGCTAGTGGTCCTGAGTTCTGAACAAGTCATGTGAAGCAAGTCATTAAGCAGCACCCTCCATGACTTCTGCATCAGCTTTTGCCTCCAGGTTCCATCCCTCCTTGAGTTCCTGTGCTAAATTCCTCCAGGAATGGCCTATGATCTGGAAGTGTAAGCCAAATAAACCCTTTCCTCCCTAGCTTGCTTTTGCTCATGGTGTTTTGTCGAAGCAATAGGAAACCTAACTAAGAGAGAGAGCTACAAGTTTGTTACTGCCATCCATGCCTTCCAGTTCTCAGTGGAAGACAGAACCTGAAGTCTGAAGCACCTTGCTTACAGTGTCCCCTTCCAAGTCCTTGAAGAATTCACTTTGATCTCTGCAAAAATGAAGGGACTAGGAGACCAGATAAAGGATAGGCCCCTGTTAAGAGTCATGGCCTTTGTGGTAGTCTTGGTTCCAGAGGGCAGAAGGCATAGAGTTTGGAAAGTGCCCAAGGCGAAGTCATGGAGACCATCCACTATATACTGGTCCCTTCATGGAAAAGACACTACAGCTGAAGAGTGGTTAGAAAAGTTCTCCTTAAGAAAGATCAGACAGTCAGCCAATGATCAAATCCAAGATCTGATCGCTCCACTCTCAAGAACATCCCAAAATGAGTACAGGTGACTTACAAAAGAGGAAGAAATGCAGGTTTTTCATGCCAGTGGGGAACATTTCCCTCCTGAAGTGCCCTAGTGGCTCAGTGATTCCTTACTGATCCAACATGCTCTGTGTTCCTTTCCTTTCCTTTCAGTGCAGTTCAAAACATGGTCACTAAGGTTTCCAGCTTCCACACACACACACACACACACACACACACACATGCATACACATGTACATGTATGCATGTGTGTGTGTGTGTATGTCTGTGTGTGTGTCTGTGTGTGTGCATGTGTGTGTGTCTGAGTGTCTATGTGTGTGTGGCTGTGTGTGTGTGTGTATCTAAGTCTGTGTAGATATGCATATGTGTGGATGTGTGTCTGTCTGTGTCTCTTTGTGCGTGTATATCTATGTTTCTCTTTGTGTATGTATGTGTATGTATGTGTGTGTGTGTGTGTCTAAGTCTGTGTAGATATGCATGTGTGTGGATGTGTGTCTGTCTGTGTCTCTGTGTGTATGTCTATGTCTGTATCTCTTTGTGTGTGTGTGTGTATGTGTCTAAGTCTGTGTGGATATGCATATATGTGGATGTGTGGATCTGTCTCTGTATGTCTGTGTCTGTATCTCTGTGTGGATGTGTGTGTGTGTGTGTGTGTGTGTGTGTGTGTGCGCGCGTGTATTCACGGGCAAGTGAGTATGGGGTGAGCATGCCCAGCCTTTCTCATAAAAGCAGCAGGAAGTCACTGAATGAACCCTGTGTCCCTAGCTTCCTCTGAATGTCCCCCTCAGTCAGTTCTAGCACCAGTGGGAGTCAGCAGTGGTGAGTGGCCTTGGTTAAGCCAACTAGAGTACATGGACCTTTCTATTGACCTTCACTCAGTTACAAGAAGCATGCACAACTTAGATTTATATAGCTTGTGTTTATGAACATACTCCTATCTCTGCCCCTTCTGCTTCCAATCTCTGCCCTGTGGAAATTCAGCAAGCACATTGTAATGGTGCAGTCTCCCCAAATTACCACAGTGCTCATGATGTTGTGCAGAAACAGTACATGGCATGTGGGACCAGAAATCCAAAATCCAGCATGGGCTGTGAGTCTCAGACCCCGGCCTGGGCAATGGGAAGGTAATAAAGAGAGGAGCTTTGCTAGAGCATTTCTATTGTTAAATAAGATTCTTTGTGACTTGTAAAAAAGGGGGGAACACAATGAAGAATTATCAGTGCATCCCCCACAGAGGTAATCTACACGTGTTTATTTAATAAACAGAAGATGTCTTTATTATACACATTTGATTTCCATATGCAGCCATTTCCTTATCTATCACCTGTATCTAAGCAGGACGCTTTATAGGAATCTGAAAATGAAAAACGCAGCACCGGGCAAAGGAAACTCATTTAATGTCGAGAGCAGTCAAAATCAAGATTTCTTTATTTGTAGTAACAACGCTGTTAAATCAGAAAATTACTCTCCCTTTCTACGCGTCCCTCTCCCTTTACAATTCAGTTGTTTGATCATAAATTGTCGGGGGCTGTGACTTGTCTCCTCTACTTTCCACACTGGCCAAGACAGATTAAAAACTCCGGCACACCACCGGCCGGTCTTGGCATACCATTAGCATATATATGAGATTTGAGACATTTTCTAATATTCTCCAGCAGGACTCATCTGTCAGCCAGGTGATGAATTATAAAAATTCTTAGCTTGTTTAGGAAATAAAGGGGAGGAGGAGAAAAGGAGGAGAAAGAGAGATGAAAGGATGCACACCCACCTTCCCTTCCCACTGAGTGTGCCAGGATGGGCTCCCAGGTCTGCATCATGTCTCTAGGGAAAGGTATCTGCATGCATCAAGTAAGAAACCACATGCCCATGACCCAGGCTGACTGGCATGGCCCCAGAAAGAAATGAGTGATGCTTACTTTATGGTCACTCTGGTAAGAGGCCTTACCACTGTCACCGTTGCTTCTGAGTCACATGCTTCTCATGGTGAATAAAGAGCTGGAGATGTGAATTTGAGGCTTGTCTGCTGGGCCTTTCAAGAGTAGGCTTCTAGGTAGAAGAGAACGCTAGCCTGCTGGTCACAGGTCTCCATTTTCAATGATGCTTCCATATGATCTGGATACTTCTGGGACTTAGTCAGTACCCAGGGAGAGCTTCTGAATAAGAGAGTTCAGCAACAGGATTTTGTGAGGGTCTTTGTAGTTCCAATGCTATGTTTTGTTTTCCCCCCTTAGTTTTGTGTATACCTTTGCAAATTAGCCTCTACATAACATAATTTGATGCCTCAACATCTGTGTTACAGGAGTGCTCCATCCAAATACACTAAATATCCATCTGGATCCTCTTGAGACCTGTGGTGAGCAGGAGGATAGGGAGCAGTGGACCCTGTCTGCAATGAGGTTCACAGAATGAGACCTCAGTGGTAACCATCACAGTGATGCTGACAACTCTGGGCCTTTTGGTGTATGTGAGCACCTGGCAAGCTTTCTAGATGAAGCCACTCATGAGTGCATCTTAGCATTGAAAAGATAGCTCACCATTTCCACTGGGTGGTGCCTCCCATGTCTAGCATCCTTTGAGTCCTCCATGGTTTTCCCTCTGTATCTCTGAGAGTAATGGAGATGCTCTTAACACCCTCTTTGAGAGCACTCTACAGCAGACATGTACACTGTGGAGAGGGATCTTTGGTTCCATGTTTTGAGGCATTTCTCTGACATGTTTTATTTAATCCGCTCCATTGTTTCTGATCTAGTGTTTAGGTCTTTTGTCCATTTTGAGCTGATCTTCATACCATGTTTTGAGAGCTGAGTTTTTTTTTTATTCGATATATTTTATTTACATTTCAAATGATTTCCCCTTTTCTAGCCACCCCACTCCCCGAAAGTCCCGTAAGCCCCCTTCTCTTCCCCTGTCCTCCCACCCACCCCTTCCCACTTCCCCGTTCTGGTTTTGCTGAATACTGTTTCACTGAGTCTTTCCAGAACCAGGGGCCACTCCTCCTTTCTTCTTGTACCTCATTTGATGTGTGGATTATGTTTTGGGTATTCCAGTTTTCTAGGTTAATATCCACTTATTAGTGAGTGCATACCATGATTCACCTTTTGAGTCTGGGTTACCTCACTTAGTATGATGTTCTCTAGCTCCATCCATTTGCCTAAGAATTTCATGAATTCATTGTTTCTATTGGCTGAATAGTACTCCATTGTGTAGATATACCACATTTTTTGCATCCACTCTTCTGTTGAGGGATACCTGGGTTCTTTCCAGCATTTGGCAATTATAAATAGGGCTGCTATGAACATAGTAGAGCATGTATCCTTATTACATGGTGGGGAATCCTCTGGGTATATGCCCAGGAGTGGTATAGCAGGATCTTCTGGAAGTGAGGTGCCCAGTTTTCGGAGGAACCGCCAGACTGATTTCCAGAGTGGTTGTACCAATTTGCAACCCCACCAGCAGTGGAGGAGTGTTCCTCTTTCTCCACACCCTCTCCAACACCTGCTGTCTCCTGAATTTTTAATCTTGGCCATTCTGACTGGTGTAAGATGAAATCTTAGGGTTGTTTTGATTTGCATTTCCCTAATGACTAATGAAGTTGAGCATTTTTTAAGATGCTTCTCCGCCATCCGACGTTCTTCAGGTGCTGAGTTTTCATCTTCTGTATGTAGACATCTGGTTTTCCCAGCACAATGTGGTGAAAGCCACTCTTTCTTCTATGTGAATCTTAGAGAATTCTGTCAAAAGTAAGTGATCTAGAACTGATGGAGTGACTTCTGACAACTCTGCTCTTCTGGTCTGTGTAGAAACCTGTGCCATGCTCTTTGGGTCATTATAGCTCTGCTATATGTCTTGAAATTAGGAGATGTGATGCCTCCATTGTTACATACTTTGGTCAACATTGCCTTAGCTACCTGAAGTCTTTTTAAAGTTCTGTATACATTTTTAATTCAAATGGGATTACATCACTGTCCTCTTTCTCTTTCCCCATTCCAACCCCTCTTCAAATTAGTAGTCTCTCTTACTTTGCTTATTATTGTTATATACATATATGTGTGTGTGGAAAATGTGTAAGTTCAGCCTGCTGAGTCTGTTTTGTTGTGTGTTTATGATTCCAGGGCTGACCACTTTGTGTTGATAACCAGTACAGAGACCCATCCATGGAAGAAGATAATTCTCCCTTTCACCAACAGTTGCCCAACTAGTTGTCTGTGTTCTTCGTCTGGGGGTAGGACCCCATGACATTTTCATCTTTCCCTGTTAGCATGTCCACTGACACTCCCATTGAAGAACCCACTATTTACATCATAGTTCCTTTATCTGTGGCTCAGGGAACATTGTGGAACATGGGGCAGGAAGATTATAAGAGCCAGAATAACACCCATTATTCCTACCTTTAAACAATTTTGCCTGGAAATGGCTGCTCAAACAAGACCAGAACAATATCAGTATCAAGGGGCTTTGATGTTCCCATGGGAGCTCTATGAAAAAAGTCACTGGTATTTTGATGAAGACTGCATCAAGTCTGTAAATCATGGTAATAGGAAGAATGGTAACTATTCAAATGTGTGATGTGAACAGCTTTCCTTTCCTATGTCCTCTGAATCTCTTTTAGCAATTTCCCAGTTTTCACTGTAGATGACTTTACTACTGTGCTTTCATTCTGTATTTTATCTTTTAGTCATTACTGTGAAAATCATCTTTGATTTCCCTCTCAGGAATATTAGTTATGGAATACAAGAATGCTAGAGAGTGGTCAGTACTGAAACCATATACATACAAACAACAAAAAACAGACCCAGAAGGTTGTATGGTTGTATTATACATACAGACATACATACATACATACATACATACATACATACATACATACATATGTGGTCCCATGTTCTGTCTCTCCTCTGGTGGTATTTCAAAGCTTCTGATATACTGGCTCAGAGAGGATAAGGCAAAGTCTAGGAATGGGAGTCAGCAGTCTGAGTTTCCCCTCTGGCACGCCAAGCTGGAAGTGAAAAGTGGGGTCTGAGACAAATGCTGTGGTTCCATGTCTCTTCTCAAGATGTCCAAGCACTGCCAGAACACCAACCCAGAGAGGAAGTTGGAATGGGAGTCATTGATCCGCATATTCCCTCAGGGTGTCAGACACTGCTGCATGCCAGACCAGAAGGGAAAAGCAGAGGCCTGGACTGGTAGAATCATGGTTCAGTTGAAGGTGAGTATCAAATGCTGGAAAGGCAGGAGAAGAGAGCAGCCTTCTTCAGGAGTCTTAGTGTTATGGTTCCTTTAGGTAAAGGTTCCCCATGGTGATATTGAATGAAGCAGCTCTCTGAGATTATTTTAGCTTGTTCATATTTCTTCATTGGGAGGTGGATGTAAGCACATACACTTTATTCACGGTGAACCAGTGATTACTATATTTATATAATTTTGAGGAAGGACATGAAAATATCCAGGAAGGAAAGGCCATTGGGTGAAGGCTAAAGCTATTGAGATGCCTCATTAGCATGAAGAAGTGTTCCAGGTGCTGTGTTCCATAACTGACTGCCCATGGTAACCTTCCTTAAGGGTCATGATTACATGCAGGCACAGAGGCAGAGAGGGAGCAGTCCTACTCCTGCAGTCTCAGATCTCTTAGATTCTGAGTTTAGCCATGCTTCCTCCTCACCCGTCCCATGCCCAGTTGGTGGCATGGTCCATGTGCCCTACATATATATAAATGTAGTTTTGTTTTAGTTAAAATCTATACAGATATTTTTTTTTAAAAGACTCCAAATTGCTACGATACAATTGACCAAAGTGAACAAAGACAAAGGTATTGCACCCTCTGATTTCCAAAGCATAACAAAGTTCTCATGAGTCAAACAGTATGGCACTGGCTTCAAAACAGATTGACGGAGCAGAATAGCATGGCCAGAAACCATCCCATCCATTTACAGCTAATTTATTCTTGCCCAAAGTATCCAAGACACACAGAGCATTCAAGCTTAACGTCTACAACTTTGTGTGAAAATCAGCCCAAAATGGACAAAAGACCTAATTGTGAGATAATGTGAGATCAAAAACTGTGAGCTAACTTACTTGTCCTTGTGCTGATTTGGTTCTGCAAGTTGGCAGTCCTGCATTGGAGTCCCATATGCAGACACACTTTCTGTAAACAGGGATGATTTGATTTCTCCTTCCTACATGTATGCCTCCTCATTGTTCTGGCTAAAACTTTCAATGCCAGATTGAGTAAGAGCATCAAGAGTGGACATCCCCATCTCATCCCTAGCCTTTGAAAACGTGCTATCAACCCTTCCTTTCTGCCTGATATGGGTTGTGAATTTATAATATGTAGTCTGGATCATACTGCAGCATGTCCTTCCAAGGGCTTTATTATAAACAGATACTGGATTTTATTGGCTACTTTCCCGGCATCTACTGAAATGGCTATAGGATTTTGTTATTTGAGGTTTTTATGTCATATATTCCACTACTGACTTATGTGTGTTAGAGCACTCGTGCATCTCTAAAATAAATCCAACAACACCAGGGAGAAGACCTGTTTTGACTTGTTCTTGGAGTCTTTTACTATTACTGGATGAGAACCTTTGTGTCTGTGCTAACTAGAGATATTGGGCTGAAGGTCTTTTGTTAGTTGGCACCATTTGTTCTGTTGCCGTCCCTGTGTTCTTTGCCTGTCAGGGGGAGTCTGATGGTTTACTGGTTGGTTGACTGATTGGTTGGGTGGGTGTTTAATTGACTAGTTGGTAGGTTGGTTGATTGGCTGGTTGGTTGGTTGGTTGGTTCACTGATTGGTTGGTGATTGGTTCACTGGTTGGTTGCCTGGTTAGTTGGTTGACTGGTTGGTTGGTTGGTTGTTTGGTTGACTGGTTGGTTGATTGTTTGGTTCACTTGTTGTTTGACTGGTTGATTATTTGGTTTGCTGGTTGATTGTTTGTTTGACTGGTTGCTTTGTTGTTTATTTGACTGGTTGATTGTTTGGTTGACTTGTTGCTTGGTTGATTGGTTGCTTTGTTGTCTGGTTGGATGGGTGGGTGAGTAGTTGACTGCTTGGCTAACTAGCCTCTTTTGTAGCATTGTGTACTTTCACAGTCAAGGTGACACTAATAGTTAGTTTGTTTCTAGTTTTCCTATCATTTCTGCCTTTATATAATTTCACTGTCCATGTACTGCCCCACCCCTTTTCAATTTTGTTTTTATATCTAAGAATTAGTCATGACTCTTTTTTAAAATTTTGTGGGATTTGAAAATGAAACCAGGCATCTCTAGTTTTGGGGGGTTTTTTTGGTTTTTGTTTTTGTTTTGTTGTTGTTGTTGTTTGGGGTTTTTGGGGTTTTTTTTTGGTTTTTGTTTTGTTGTTGTTGTTGTTGTTTGGGGTTTTGGGGGGTTTTTTGAGGTTTTTGTTTTGTTTTGTTTTTTTGCTTATACAGTTTCCACTAACCCTTTGTGTTATGGGAGATTAGTTTTACTGGCTTCCTTTTCACCTCCAATTTAAATCTGAGTCTTTCTTCTTTTTCTTAGTGTAGCTGACAATCCATCAATCCTGATTACCTTTCCTACTGTTTACATTTTATATTTGTTTATTTTAGTCTCCACTTCATTTATTTCTGCACAGACCTTTTTTTTTTTAAGTCTATTCATTCTGGGTTTAATTTTTCTCAAATTTTGTGCTTGGTCCTTGGGATGTTTCTAAATTATTTATTTGGAATCTTTCTACTGTGTGATGTTGGAACTTACTGCTATAAACATATCTGCAACTATTATTTTTTATTTTGATATATTGCCCACCTATTTTAATTTTTAAGACTTTCAAATTTCTCTCTTCAGTGACTCATTACTTGTTCATTAAACTGTTGCTAAGTCTATATATTGCTTAGAGTTTCTAAAATTTCTTTGGAAAGACATTGGATAAGGTCGACTAAAAACTGGCATGGGTCTGTGCTGC
Organism: Apodemus sylvaticus; assembly: GCF_947179515.1. NCBI lineage: Eukaryota > Metazoa > Chordata > Mammalia > Rodentia > Muridae > Apodemus > Apodemus sylvaticus. The sequence continues at coordinate 4,551,652 of NC_067487.1, read as the reverse complement.
ATATATCAATATATAGAGCTAAGATGAAAACGTGGTTAAAAGTACATGTACATAGAAGAAATCTCCTTGTTTATTGATCAACTTAATGTTTTCACACATTCACTCAAGGCCTATACACAAAACTAGCATTGTAGTAACACACTACAATGGAATCAAATCTACAAAAACAGCTGTCAAACAATATAGAGCTTTCTCAAAGTCTTTGTATGCCTCTTGTACTAGAAATGATGTGAATGTGAACTATAAAGCATGGTGGATCTTAAAAAACAAAAACAAAAGTTCTGATAATTTTAAATAATGGGGAAAAGTGAAGATAAAGCAAACCTAAAAAGAAAATGTGATGCATGAAAAATGTATACAGTAACAGATGATAGACAGTTACATGAGATCCCACCCATCGGGGATAGTGTTTTACAGTCATTAACTGTATTTTGAAGACTTGGACTATACACTGTGCAGTGACAAATAGCTTATTTTTAAATTTTGAGGCAAGACTCTCCTTGGAGATGCTCTCATTCATTTTCTCATGGCAATGGTCCCTTAGAAGTCTATGGCTCAGGTACACCAAGAACAGAACTCCTTGTTCAAATTTCCTGTCTCAATCTCTTCCTCACATACTGCAGCAGACCAGAGTTAATGAGGATGAAGCTAGTGATGGAGCAGAGGCATGGCTACCAATTTATCAATGGTATCTTGCTACTCACAGCTGATTCTTCAGCCCCAGCTAACCAAAACCACAAAATCTTCACAATCAGAACATGGCCACTTTAAGAGTCTTTAATCTTCCCTCTGAAATTTCACAAGCCAGGCCTCCATCTTTTGCATTGTTCTTAACATTGTCTTCCAAGCTCCTACAGAACTTTCCACCAAGCTCTGAATATTCGAATGGCTTTTCTAGCTCAAAGTTCCAAGTCCTTCCACAGTCCTCCCCAAAACATGGTCAGGTTGTCACAGGAATTACCCCACTATGCTGGTACCAATTTGTCTTAGTCAGGGTTTCTATTCCTGCACAAACATCATGACCAAGAAACAAGTTGGGGAGGAAAAGTTTTATTGAGCTTACACTTCCATGTTGCAGTTCATCACTAAAGAAAGTCAGTACCGGAACTCAAACAGGTCAGGAAGCAGGAGCTGATGCAGAGGCCATGGAGGTATGTTTCTTACTGGCTTGTTTCCCCTGCCTTGCTTAGTCTGCTCTCTTATAGAGCCCAAGAGCACCAGCCCAAAGGTGATACCACCAACAAGGGGCCCTCCCCACTTGATCACTAATTGAGAAAATGCCCCACAACTGGATCTCATGGAGGCACTTCCCCAACTGAAGCTCCTTTCTCTGTGATAACTCCAGCCTGTGTCAAGTTGACACACAAAACTAGCCAGTACACATGTGATTAGCCCATTCATGTGAACAACAGGTAGTCCATGACTAGTACTCACATGTTTACTGCTGGTTATGTCTTTTGGGCATGGTCAAAGGCCTGCCTGTGTCCACTCCTAGAAAGGCTTGTCCAAGTATTATTGGCTCCTGAAATGTGACAGGCTAGGTTTTACCAATAGGATCAAGGACAGTGGGATAAAAGAGGAACAAAAATGGGGCCTGGACAGAGTGTTCCATGAAACTGTGTTGTCCTGGAGAGGAGAACACTGAGAGAAGACACACTAACAGGACACATAGGGGCTCAGGCTAACCTTGTGGTGTGGATCCCAAGAGGCAGAGACAGATGTCTGCCAGTAGCTGTGGCTCACTTGCCTTCCTATACCTATTATATTGGGAGAGATTTAATGGGGGGAGATTGGATGTGAAATTTCCCCTAAAGAAGTCCATGTAATGAACATGTAACCCTTTGCTGGTACCACTGCTATGGAAGGGTCTACATACTTCAGTAGGTGGGGCCTGGATGAGGAAGAAGATCACATAGAGAGGGTCTTGGATGCTATATCCTGTCTCCCCCTCCCCCCCAGTTTCTGATCACCATTAGGTAAGCAGCCTCTGTCCCAAGGTCCTGCCACCATAATGTCCTTCCTCATCATGAGCCCAGAATCAACAGTCAATTCTGGACTGAAGGTCCTGCAACTGTGAACTACAATAAACCCTTCTTCCCTTCAAATCTTATACCAGGAGTTTTGACTAAGTGTTCAGTGCAGAAGTGGTAGATAGAAATGAAAGCAGAGAATGCAAACACAATACAAAACCTCAAATGGACCCAATTCTGATGGCATCTATTAATTTACTCAGACTCTGGACCTTGATACCATTCTGACACAGAAGAGGGTGAACATGAGTATTGGAAAGTCAGGAATTTGAAATTCCCCTACTTAAGAACATCTCTGCTGCATTTGGGGAATCGTCAAGGTAGAGTTGTGTATCTCTGAGAGCTGAGCTCAAAGTGTTTGAGAGAGGGAGCAGAGACAAGTAGATCCCTAGAACTCACTGGCTAGCCAGCCTAGCTGATTTTATGGTCTTTGTATCAGTCAAGGTTCCCTGAAGGAAGAGTACTGATAGAATGGATATATATGCATATGGGTATGTGCATATGTATACATTAAAATAGGATTTATTAGAGTGACTTATAATCTGTCTGAGCAGCCCATCAATGGCTATTTACTTACATAAAGCCCAAGTATTCAGTAGTTCTTCAGTCTATAACAATGTATGTGTTAGTAGTCTCAGTCTAGTGGTGGAATCTTAGGGAAGCTATAAAGGGCTGCCAATCTTCAGTCTACATTGAGGTTCTATTAGCTACTAAGGAATGCCTTGACAATGGGGTAGATAACTCAGTAATGGGAGAGGGGGTGAGCAGGCAAAAGCAAAAGCTTCCTTATTTATTTATTTATTTATTTATTTATTTATTTATTTATTTATTTATTTAAAACTCCAGATCTTATCCCCCCCCCCAGTCCACCCCCTGACTGTTCCACATCCCATACCTCCTCCCAACACCCTATCTCCATGAGGGTGTCCCTACCTCCCCACCTCCACCCCACAAGACGTCTAAATTCCCTGGGGCCTCCAGTCTCTTGAGGGTTAGGTGCATCTTCTCTAACTAAACCCAGACCCGGCAGTCCTCTGCTGTATATGTGTTGGTGGCCTCATGTTGGCTGCTGTATGCTGCCTGGTTGGTGTTCCAGTACCTGATAGATCACAGGGGTCCAGATTAATTGAGACTGCTGGTCCTCCAACAGGGTTGCCTTCCTCCTCAGAAAGCTTCCTTTTTTATGTATCCTTTTAGGTGTGCTGTCACCAAAGGTATGGCTCAGATTTAGGGAGATCTTTTGACCTGAGATGAATAATCAAGGGACTCTTTCCCACCCATGCCCAGCTTGGTTTTGGTTGATTCTAAATGTAGTTACACTGACAACCAAAATTATGCATCACAACCTTCAATAGCTCAAAAACTAAAGGTGGAGAATGAACCAAATGTCAACATCTGACCCTCATGCAAATGCACACACCTATACTAACAAGTACATAAACACAAACAGATGAAGACTAAAAAGCACTATAGGGGTGCACGCCAATGTGGTCTCTTGTAGATAAAATAGCCCTCCTTAGCCTGTCAGAGCTGCATGTAGGCATTAATGATTTGACTGAGATTGGAGAGAGTGCATAATTATTTAAAGAGGGGATTATTAATATCACCAAGACTGGCTTGGAGGCTAACAGACTTGCCAGTGTGACTCAAGAGCTGGGGAGTCCTTGTGGAACAAAGGTTCTGGGGATCCAATGCTAGTCTTCATGTTGCATGGCAGTCATATTACCAATTGAGCCTCTCTCTCTCTCTCTCTCTCTCTCTCTCTCTGTCTCTCTCTCTCTGTCTCTCTCTCCCCCTTTCTTCTTTTCCTCATATTCCTCTCTCCTTTCCCATCTTCTTCCTTATCTTTCCCTTCCATATCTTTCCCTTCCTTTTCATAGAAGATAATCACCCCAACATTGGGCATCACAGTCCTTTAAATAACAAGAGAGTATAACAAATTGATTACAGACACCTTGTCCATCAGTGTACATACAATCCATCACAGTACACATATAGTACATACAACATGCATGCAGTCCATCTCAGAGCACATACAGCACATACATTGCAATACAGCACATTACAGTGCATGCAGTCCATCACAGTACACATGCAGTCCATCACAGTACACATGCAATCCATCACAGTACACATGAAGTCCATCACAGTGCACATGCAGTTCATCTCAATGCACATGGAGCACATACAGTCCATCAGAGTGCACATACAGCACATACAGTTAACATGCATTCCATCTCAGTGCACATACAGTGCATATGCAGTCATCATAGTGCAGATAGAGTCCATCTCAGTGCACAGTATGTCCATCACAGTGTACATACAGTCCATCACAGTGCACATACAGCACATACAGTGCACATACAGTCCATCATAGTACACATGCAATCCATCACAGTGCACATGCAGTCCACCACAGTGCACTTATAGTTCATCACAGTGCACATATAGTTCATCACAGTGCACATATAGTTCATCACAGTGCACATATAGTCCATCATAGTGCACATATAGTCCAGCACAGTGTACATACAATCCATCACAGTGCACAGACAGCCCATCATAGTGTACATACAATCTATCACAGTGCACATCCAATACATCACAGTGCACATATAGTCCATCACAATGCACATACAATCCATCACAGTGCACATACATCCCATTATAGTGCACATATGGTACATTACAGGGCTCTGCTCAATTGCTACGTGATGTGACCTCATTTCAGCTCCCATTCAAGTCAGTTTCTCCTCACTGATCTACTTGGCTATATAGAACAGTCAAAAATATTGATGAATAATAAATTATTTCCTTTTTAAAATGATTGATTGCTATGAACTAAATAGAGTTCAAGTAAAAACAATGTGCTCATTGATTTATTGCAATGGGCCATTCAAGGGCCAATGTCAATAGTCCAACAACCAGAACCCAGGGATATCACCTTAAACCCTTTCCGATGGGCCACCTCTTGCTTCCTTTTGCTTTTGTCTGTCATTTTATCACCTGATATGAAGCAAGAAGTCTTGGGGCTACTATTGCCAGGAACTGGGAGTGTCCCATGCCTATGGACACAACTATAAAAGTGCTGTGAAGAAGGAATGGCTGTGACTGCTCTTTTTCACAGCCCACACAGTATGGAGTCTACCTATTTGTACTTGAATTGTGTTTTTCTTTTCATGATGGTTTGCAGGTCTTTAAAAGCAACACCTTTAAAACAATTTCAAAGGAGACAAACGAAATGAATAAAAAGCCTGCTCAAAGAAGGAAAAGCAACAGAAGCCGCAGGAGAAAGCTGCCAGTGGGGAGATTTCACGCTTTTGTTAATTAAATGAACAAAGGCAAATGCTGCACAAGGCTGTACCCTGCACCAGAGACCTCCATTTCAGTCTTTCCAATTCTATTTCATTTGGAACCGGGGTCCTTGCACAACAGAGGAGCTGCTCCCCAACCCCCTTTGCAAAATGGCTAAGCGCAACCATCTGTGTCCTGTCTCCACCTCCTGCAACTACCGGGTTGTATTATTTTACATTTTGATTGAAATGATGTCACCTCCAGATAAAAGCCCGGCCTGGCATTGTAATTGAATCTCAGGTTGTTTATTGAAGTGATCTACAGCAGGCCTGCACTTGTCCCAACATCCAATGCATAAAGGGCCCTCCTTGTCCAACTCAATACTGATTAGATCTGGCCACAAAAAGCCATCTGACTAGGGTCGAGGGCTCAGAGCTGGAGTGCAGTGAAATCGGGAGGAAGAGACGCTGTCTGCCAAATTTACCAAGTGTGACTAAAAGTTCCAGTAAATGGATTGTACTGGTGTCAGAGCTGTGCCAGAGTTTGACAGACAGCATCTCAATGATGCTCAGTGGAGCTTTGAGCTAAGAAGTGCTTTTACTGGCCTGTATTCAACATCAGGGCCCTATTTCACTGAATCTTCATCTGTCTTCATAGACATTAGAGTAATGTCACATGTACTGTGTGGACATTTATGTCCACAAATCCTGGGTGGACAATGAGAACAGAGGACATCCTAGTTTTGGGGGTTTATGACCACCAAGTTCCTCCCACAAGTCTGCAAACAACATGACAGGAGCTGTTCACCTCACTGGTTAGACATACCACACAGCAACACAGGCTGCTGTCACTTCCTCTGCTGGAACAAAAAGCAACATCTATCCCAAGATAACTTCAAAACTCTTCTGTAAGACAAAGAAATTGTTTACACTTTGGTTAAGAGACATATGACTAAAGAAAATAAGTGTGATATGATCTCTTCTTTGAGGCACATGTCCTGGATTTTTCATTCTTCTGTTGTTGGCCCAGGCTTCCTCAGTCACAGCAGAAGAGATACTCTGGGACTCACAGCAGAACCAGACATAATCCAACCAGAGTCAACAGGCCAAGTGACCCACTGGGCAAGTCCCTGTCTCATTCTATCTGGAATCTGTACTCCTTATATGCAGTCAAGTATTTATAATTGGATGCTTAATTCAGCTTTTATTGCCACCTTTATTATAAATTGACCAGACATACAAACTGTTCAGCATCCATTTAACTTACTGGCCTACATGTTTTTGTTGCTGTTGGAGATAAAAGCAATTCCTATCAACTTATTTGTTTCTGGATATTCTCTGAGATTCAGGAAACTTAAAATCCTAGAAATCCAAATCAAAGGTGGCAAAAGATCCTCCTTTAAAATTTTAGAAGAAATTATTACCTTAATGTTCCCCTCCCCCACACCATCAAGCAGATGGCTTGTGCACAGACTTTAGAATTATAGCTCTGTGCTGAAAAAAAGCTTTAAAAGTCAGGGAACCTAAATGCATATTGCTAATCAGTGGAGCTGATCTGAATAAGACATAAACTGTGCTGCCAACAAAAGGAGATACCAGAAGGAAGGCTATGGAGGTGACAGAGAGAGCCTCGCCTACTAGAGACTGGGCTCCAGGAAGAGGATGGGCAGAGATCCCAGCTGCTCAGCACTCCTGTAACAGCAGCATATAGCTTTACATATTTCTTTAAACCCAGGACAATGTAGACTGTGGGTTTTAGTGGATAACCCAGTATGTAAACCTCAAGGGAGCTGTAACAGATTTACAAGAGGGTCACAGATGAAGAGGAAATAGAAGGATGTGTGGAGCAGCGTATTTGGGGATGTCAGAACTTGGTGCTTAATTTCTACATAACTAGGAAACTCCTAAAAATACAGTTCATTGTTTTAAATGATTTTGCTTCCCCTTCCCTAGACCCAGGATGTACTTCCCCAAACCAAAGCAAGCTGACCCTAATTCTAAGCAGCCTCTGTGGTAATTCTTTCCTCTCCACCCATCTCTTCATTAATCCAAGGAGCCTTCTGTGTGGCTGGAGCATCAGACTAACTTCTAGAACATTCCTAGTACCTTTTACTCTTCCTTCATGGGTGACAGATTTGATCTTGCGCTTCTCTATGAGGACAGTACCTTCCTCAGTGGACAGACAGAGCCACGTTGATGCCCTCCCCTACTGGCCAGACTTCCCTGCATTCAGGAGACTTTCTAGCCATGTCTCCTCTCTTCTTTCAACAAATTAATAAAGTCACCTTGTCAGGTATGTGCTCAGTACTTGTTAGCATCTTTTACATTTAATTAGTAAGAAAACTGCCTCGACAGAATGATTTGAATTCAGTTCCTTATAACATGGGAATCAAAGGAAACGTACCTCCCTCGACACACAGCTCTTCAGGCTCATCATTAAGAAGCTGTTTTATGATGTTTAGAATTGAAAACATTGGTGTGAGAGCAGCCACAGGTCTGGTATTTCAATTTACACAATTGCCTGACTGAGAAAGCAAACATCCCTCCAACAAATACTCTGAAACTTGTGGTTAGGAATCCACACCTCAGCATCTCTCCATGGACAGGGTAGATCCTTTAACAGAAGCTATATGCTAAAAGGAGAACAAATGGAATTCAGAGAGTGACAACACCTCATCAGTAAAATTCTTCTCATGTGGATAAGTCACATAGCGGGACACTGGATGGTTGTGTCACCACGTGGTAGAACACTGAATGAATGAATGAATGAATTAGTTGAATATGAGTTGAATTGAATTGAATGAATGAGTTGGTGGAATATTGAATGGATGGATCAGCACATGATGGAACACTGAGTGGACAGATCATCACATGGTGAAACACTAACTAGTTGGATCATCACATGGTGGAGCACTGGTTGGTTGAATCATCACATGGTGGAACACTGGAGGGATTACCACATAGTAGGACACTGAGTAGATAAGCTTCCATGCAGAGCCAAGTTGATGAGGAAGGAATGGGAGGGAATTTTAATAATATGTATCCAATCTGACCCAGGGAAAACTAGAGCATAGTAAACAAATAGACAGCCAGGGAAATTTGTCAAAAGGTAAAACACTCTGCAAGCCTGAAGACCTGAATTAGGTCCCTATAACCTATGCAAAGCCCAGCATGGTAGTTATGACTATTATCCTGTGCTTCTACAGAAGATGGGCGGTGAGTCATAAGAATCCAAGAATCTGGTAGTCTAACTAGCCTGGCATAAGCAAGGGTGAATAGCAGAGAGACCCTGTCTAGGGGTAGAAGACAAATTCTGATACCCAAGGTTGTCTTTTCACTCTCTCTCTCTCTCTCTCTCTCTCTCTCTCTCTCTCTCTCTCCCTCCCTCCCTCCCTCCCTCCCTCAGTGAGAGGGAGAAACAAATTTTAACGAAGAGATTCTGGATCCTATGCAACTGCATAAGACTTGACATTAAAGCCCTTAAGAACTCAGAGGGACACAAGAAAAAAGGAAACAATTTAAGAAAATGTCTAAAGATGCAGAAAATGAAGCTTCTGAATCAAAGCAAGACTTGTTCCTATACCTCTCAGACCACCAAACACAAACCAGACACAGGAGACAAAAAACAAACAGAAACCTGCATGGATAACACTGAGATGCATCTAACAGTGAAGAACAAACACAAATCTAAGGAAAGATGATTGAGGGAAGCAAAACATAACCGCAAGGGACACCATCCAGCACTGCAGAGGACCCATGACTTCAGGGCTCATCATGATTGCAGAAAACACACACTCATGGCTTCAGGGGATGCTATTCATGATTATAGAAAAATCAGAAACTGATTTTTTTTTTTTAGCTCAAAAGTTGGAGGCAGAAGGAAGAGGTCCAGCACTTTTTCAATGCTCAAGTAAAAGAGCTGTGAAGTGTGAGTTCTATAACCAGAGGCACTATTCTTCTGACATGAAGGAGAGATGAAGGCATTGTCAAAAAGAGAAGGGGCATTAGTTACCAACAATTTTAACACTGTGAAGATCAGACTGTATCTCTTTAGTTTGATGATATTTAAAGGTTGATGCTTTGCCTCAAGTGATATTTGCCTTGCTGCACTACCTGTTTAATAACTCAATATATTTTGAAAGAATCAGGAAAAGAAAGAAGAGGAGGAGGAGAACAAGAACAACAAAAATAACAAGAAGAAGAACAAGAAGAAAAATAGAGTGTATTATATGATTTCAAGAGCTAGCAGGAAACCATGACAGACAGGATGTTGGCAAGCTTAGAGTAGAGCACAGAGATACTTGATCTTTGACAATACTGCTGGCAAGACATGCTGGCATGTTAAAACAACAACTCAACAAGCAGTGCTAGGAAGCTGCATTATCACATGCAGAACAAGATGAGACCCTAACCTTATGTCACATATAAAGACCAACTCGATGGACATTACACACTAAAATCTTAGTGTCCAAACTGTGACCCATTTGAAAAAAGTATAAGATAAACAAGAATGTTATAGGTAACAACCCCCAAATCCTGGGAAGAAGAGCAAATATTAGCTTCAAACTAAAACACACTTCTGCACAACAAAAGAGACAGAAGAGTGAAGAGAATCTAGAGAGTGGGGCAAGATTTGTAAGCTCACATCTAAAACAGAGTTTATACCCAACAGAGAATGAGGGAAAACATTTTTGTAAGCTCACATGAAAATGGAGTTTATACTCAAAATGTATAATAAATGCAAACAGTTCAATAGCAAAAAATAAAACAAGAACAAAAACAAAAAAACCCTTTATTAATGAGGAGCAAAGAACCCAGATAAAAGACATGCAAATGGCCAAAGTTGAAGGAATGCCACTCAACATCACCATCACTAGGAGAATGTAGGTCAAGGTCACAGTGAGAACAAAGGCTCAGCTGGTAAACTGCTTATCTTGCAAGCATGAGCACATGAGTATAACCCCCAACCACCCAACCAATGTAAAAAGTAAAAAGTATGAATGTGTATGTTTGCAATCCTAGTACAGGGGAGGTAGAGACAAGTGGATCTGTGGGCTCACTGGACAGCCAGTCTAACGGACTTAACAAGTTCTAGGCCAGTAAGAGACTCTGCTTCAACAAACATCATGGACAGTGCCTGAGGAATGACAGCTGAAATTGTTCTGGCCTCCAAACACATACATATTCAAATTCACATAAACCTATACACACATGAATACACACACACACACACACACACACACACACACACACACCATGACATATTAGCTCACATTGGTAAGACTGACTAACCCTGAAAACAAAAAATAGTGAGTACTGCTGAGGATGAAGGAAAAGGAGTACCACACCCTAAGGCAGCCATCATGGAAATAGTTCCTAGAAGAGATGTCCACATTCTTGTCTTGATTCAGAACCATTCACAATAATGGAGAGCCAGAAATAACTTGATTATCCATCACTGATATCCTGAGCATCAACCAGAGTGTCTGTCAGCTAACAGCCTGAGGAATGATGACATTCCAATAGATTCACTAGCATATATGCATAGTGAAATATTATCTCATTTTTTAAAAGAAGAAAACTAAGTCACTTGCAGTAATATCAATAAAACTGGAGGCTGTGATGCTCAGTGGAGTAAGCCAGGTATAAATACAGTACAGTCGTCCTACATGTGATATCTGGTGATGTTAACACAGAGGAGAGACACTAAGCAGCTGCCTGTTGCTAGCCTTTGGAGGACAAATAGAAACTGGGAAGCATTAGTCAAAAAAATGTAAAGCTTCAAAATAGTAATAAATAAAAGTCTAAAATGAAGGTACTTCATTATTGCCTGACTAGAAAGAGCAGTGGCATCTGTGATGTTCTTCAAGATACATCAACATAGACAAGTGTCAATCAGATCAATGAAGGGGAAGAGAAGCTGCAGAAAGATCTGAAAAAGACCAGATACCAAGAATGGGGCAACATGCCCACCATGTTCCAAATCCATGTTTACAGAGATCCAAAAAGTATCTGGAAACACCTGGTGTCTGGGAACATGGCCCCCAGGGCAGGCGCATGGGTCTTTGTAAACACCTTGCATGCTGCTCTAACATGTTTTGTGAAATCAAAAGGACTTAGAATTTTCTCAAATCATCCTGCAATCCAAAAATGCTCCCTTCTGAGTCTGTGTGGGTGGATAACATTCTGAGCTGTGTTCTGATGAATAGCTGCACGTGGTGCTGGAGCGCATAGGAGGTTTCATCTTGAAGCAATTTTTTTCCTTTCTTTTTTTATTGGATTTTTTATTTACATTTCAAATGTTATCCCCTTCCCCCATCCCCCCCCACTCCCAGAAACCCCCTATCACATCCTCCCTCCCCCTGCCTCTATGAGGGTGTTCCTCCACCCACTCCACTACCATCTCCCTGGCCTCAATTCCCCTACTTGAAGCAAAAGTTTTTAAATGTTAAGTAACTTTGGGGCATAAAATCTACTCAAAATTGTATGTCTTGATGGCAAAGAGACTAAAAGAACATAAAGAAAACCTCTATCCTTTGTCAGTGGACAGGAGCTTATTTCAGAGCATGAAGTCAGTATTGCCGGAGTGTGGTCCAGTAGAGCTACAGCCTGTTGTGTCTACAGGTGACATACTGTGAAAGACCCTGTAGAAAGGGGTTCTTGGCTAAAGATAGCCATTTCCTTGTTGTAGCAATGTGCAAAATCTCTGTAATTCTAACACATTGGCTTTAGAAACTGAGTCATCAAAGCTACCCATGAAAACCTGTAAGCACAGGTAGAGCAGGGCAGAGACAGGGAAGTCAGCTCTCCTAAGCATGAGGTGACCATATTTTGTGACAGATGCTTAAGATATTAGTCATAAGCAGATGTCCCTTTGCCTTCTTAAATCTCATCCTTAAACCCTGGACTTGGTAAACGAGGTGGAGACCACACATTCTTGACTTTTAGTACATTATACTTTATGCCAGACTGTGATGTAAATATTTAATTAAACGAATTGGGACCTCTATCAAGACTCAAAAGTGCATTTCTGACTGTCCCTTAATTAGTTTTTAAAATCATTTGTACATTTTACATTTAATCATTTGCACATTTAATCATTTGTACAAATTAATCATTTGTAAACAATTACATTTTTTAATCATATGTACATCCATATTTGGGTATATGTACATTAATGTGGGTGCCCATGAAGGCCAAAAGAGGACATCAGATGCCCTAGATCTAACTGGAATTACAGATGATTATGACCCCCTCTCCAATACAGGTGCTGAGAACTAAGCTGGTGTTGTCTAAAAGACCAGGAAGCACTCTTAACTGCTAAGCTCTGTCAGAGCTTAAAGAAAGAAGAAAAAAATCAGGGCATGTAGAAAAATAGCTGCTTATCCACGAGGATCTCATAATCTCCTAGTCACTAAATGAACAAATGAAAGCCTTCCCTACTTTAAAGTGCGTGAGCTTCGTGTCTGGCGAGATACCTGGCCTAGTGGTAAGCATCTGTCTCAGAGTGGGCTAGGATGTGGGCATCAGGAGGCGCAGCACTAAGTCTTCTCTTTCAGGTTCTCCACTCCAGGGAGACAAGGGGAGATTTGGTGTTTACAAATCATAGAATGTCCCACTCGTGGAGCAAGAAGAGACAATAGGAACAGTGGAGCATCCCTTACTCTGTACCATCAAGCTGCAGTGACAGGTACAGTAGGGCGGTTAGAGCCTCTTTCCTCGAACCTTTGGAACCAGTGGGATGAGCTCTCCGCCACGGGAAAGGCCAGGCGAGAGCTGTAGATCACGTCGTCCCGGTTACCTTTGGAGAAGGCAGCAGAAGAAGGGCTGGAGGTGGACAGAGGAGGCAAGAACTGTGCAGAGAGACAGAAAGGCTTCTCAGTCAGCGCACCTGGGTGTGATGTGATTCAGCTGAAAACCAGTGTTCATTCAGTGGGTTTAGAGACTTGGGGAAGACATGTATTGTAGCATATATGGGTGTATTTGTGGAATTTGGGGTGTACATGTGTGCAGGTGTGGCATGTGGAATTAGAGTACAGGAGTGAGCATGTGTGTGTCTGTCTGACCTGTAAAGCATCCTAGTGCAGTGGGCTTTTAGGGGCTGGGGGAATAGAACCTGACTTCCCAACCCTGAAAAAAAAATTCCTTGATTTCCTGGTGCCTTCACGTGCCTAGATCCCTGTGTTCTGCTAGGATGTCAGACAGCACAGAAGAGACAATTCTAGTCTGTCTTGCTCCAGAGTCTGGGTGTGGAGTCCTTATCCAATCAGAGCAGAGCAGAGGGCTCCTCCCAGCCAAACTCAGCTTCCAGCTCAAATCCTGGAACCAGGAGCCATATCCCCCTATGAGTCCTGTTCCCTCTGATCCATGTCCCTTCTGTCCCTGTGAGTTCTGTGAGCCTTGTGAGCCCTGTGAGCCCCATGTCTTATGAGATCTATCACCTGTGTTCTCTGTGCCCTATCTCCTATGATTCTTGTAACCTGTGAGTCCTGTCCCCCGTGAACCCTGTGCCCTGAGACCTAAGCCCTGTACTCTGTAAGACTTGTGCTCTGTCCCCTGTGAGCCCTGTACCCTGTTCCTTGTAAGCCTTGTGTTCTGTCCCCTATGAGCCCTGTGCCCTGTCTTCTGTAAGCCTTGTGATCTGACCCACATGAAGTCTGCACCCTGTGAGCCCTGTGCCCTGCCCTCTATAAGCCTTGTTCCCTGTCCCATGTGACCCTGAGCCCCTGTTTGCTACACACACTTTTTCTCATGATTTTTTTACACTGACTGTACCCAGCTAGGCAAGCTGACCAATCAGAAGCTGCAGGTCCTGGACATGATGTCTACTAACTAGAAAATGTCCAACATGAGATCTGGCCTCTTCTCTGATTTATCTAATTATTTCCCAAAATTTATGATCCCAAAATTTATAATGGTAAACATACCGCTTTCTAAAATGTAGGAACTGTGGGGTTTGTTTTACAGGAATTGGAAACACCCTCACAGAGCTGGAAGGGATGATCAGGAAGAAGGACCTAGAATTCTTTACTCTCATGTTTGGTAAGATAGGAATCCACCACCTCTAATCACCAAATGAGCCACAATAGCTTTAATTTCAGGCAGGATGTGATAAACTTCTGGAAAGTTCCACAACTCGTAGATGCACTATGGTATAGCCCACATGTAGAACTGAGTGCAGAGACTTGTCGTTTAAACAATATCTTCAGGGTTGTGGCATAGCCCAAAACCGACGCACTAATCTGGAACTCTTATAGAGGAATTTACATAGTATTTTTCTATGAAATCTCACTCTAGGGCACAACACAGTTCCTCCTTGTTATCAGGACAGGAGCTGGCTCTGTCAGTCCTCAGAGTCTACCAGGGACAGTCCTTAGAAGTATAACAGTTACGTTTGTCTTAGAAGGTTTTCTTCTCCAAGAAGGGAAAATCAAGGAAGAAGACCCATGGAACCAGGGACAAAATACCTCCCCCATACCTGGTTTTCTCCACCCCAGACCAATCAGTCCAGCCCTAGGTAGGGATGGGCTCAGAGCCTGGGGCAAGGCTGCAGAACACGTCAGAGGCTAAGTTAGCAACACTCACTGACCAGAGACACTCTTCTAACATGTTTTGAACTTTCAAAACAAAGCTAGCTTGACCACAGAACCCAGGCCTGGGAGTGGTACACTCTGTCCAGAGCCTGCTGTGAGACACCTCCTCCCAGGGACAATAAATATTCCTCTGTGAAGGACTGTGTTGCTTTTTGTGCAGTATGCTTGTCTGTGAAGTATCCTCACATCCCCAAAGAGCCACCAAAAATAAGAAAAGAAAATCATACTTTAGCAGATGGTTTAACTGTATTTAAAAGTACATTGCTTGTAAATAACCCACCAATGCTGTCAAAAATATTCATCTCCTATTTTAGAAGTCAATTTTGTTCCCACAGTAGGTTACTGACAATACTTCTTTTGTTGTTGTTGTTGTTGTTGTTATTTCTTACTAGAGATGCAGTGACTGTCTTTCTAGGCCCACCCTCAGGTTTCATTTGTTTGGGTTGATTTTTTGTGATGCTGTGTTGTCAGGGCTGACCTCATCAGAAAAGCACAATTCAATTTTTTATATAAATTAGCCATATGTCATTGTGTGGACAAGATACAAACATTTCCATGAATGGCACACATAAATAATGAAAACTGAAGATGGAATGAGTCCTGCCTGTCGGCAGGGTAATAGTTTAATTGTGTACAGTTATTCTTACATTAAAAGCTGCATACCTGGCAAGCTTTACTGGGTAACAGGGACTTTTAAGCATGCCAGTGTTTCTACACAAGTAACGCGGGTCAATTGCAAAAGGGATAACCATAATGATTAAATCATTAAAATTTTGTCTATGCTTCACAGAGCATAGAGAAAATTAACTTCCCACCAACCTCATTTTTCTGCTGAACATGAAATAATGATTTTCTGCCAGTATAATTACAAAGCTAACATCTGATAGAGTCAGCATCCAGCGGGGATTATCGCAGGCATGAGTATTAGACCTCATTACCAGCTTGACTGCAAAATTATTACATCTTGTAATTGGAGGGTGAGATTTATATACAGATTGGCCGGGTTTCTGTAAGATTGTAATTACAAGCTTCGTTGGTTTGCTACTTATCACACGGTGCAGGAGGAGGCAAAAACAAGCAGAGGGAAGACCATTTCATTAAGCCGTAACCCCATCGCGGGAGGAGCGCTGTAACGTCCCTGTATTTATTAGGCCAAACAGAGCTGTTTGCAGAAGGGGAACCCATTTATTACTGCCTGACAAATGGGATTTCATTTATTTAACCTCGGCGATCTATTTCAGTAAAACGTACAAACGAGCCATCCATTTTATGATTCCGGAGTCAACGCTCAATTATCTAAAGGCTAACTGAGTGTTAAAGTGGCCATCTGCTGGGATGAATTCATTGATTTAATTTGCTTCGAGTTGCTGAATGATGCGGGGTAGGTGGGGAGACTGGGCTGAGCCTGCCTGATCTAGGCGGGCGCCTGTGTGGGCGCCGCCTCCCGAGTGTGCCAGTGTGTGTGCGCTTGTGCCTGTGTGTGCATGCAAGCACGCATGTTTAATCTTTCACACAATAGAAGAAGGCGATCAATAGCAGCTTAAATTTTATGAGACAAGGAGTTAAGTTGTTCAGCCCCAGCCAGAACACCTTTGCTCTCCGGTAACAAGTCATCTCCGGGGCGGAATTAATATTGACAAGCTGGCTTCTTTGTGGCTCATTTGGAGGGCGCCTGGGCCAATTGGCGGGCAGCGGTAATAGAGCCGTTATTAGACTACATTATGAGGCTGAGGATCGATGCCCAGCCGGCCACCACCCAGAAGGAGACAGGCTGCCTGCCCTTGCCATTGGTTAGCCCTCATTGCTCCTGACATTTTTTAAGGTTTTTTTTTTAAATATATAAAGCACATAAATAAGCAAGTGAATAAGAAAACGGATCCTTCATTGTGCACCAATTCACAATCCTGTCAGAGCTTCAGGGCTGATAAAGGAAGAAGGATGGATAGACAGTCAGGCAGAGAAGAAACGCTGGCGTTCAGTGTGGCAGTCCCAACCCTCACAAGGCCACTGGCCCAGGACTAGCTTCGAAGACCCAGAAATAAATCCAGCCATGGCTGCAGCCTAGACTACCAGGATAAGCAAGAACAATGTGGCAGAAATAAGTGTTCCAGGGTGGTGAAGGGTACACCAGGTCTCCAGGGGTAGAAGACTTTTATTGGGAGCCCAGGAGCAGAAGCCTGTGGTTATAGCTGACAGGCCCAAGCCTCCCCTTCTTCCTCCCCATCCTGCTCCCACCCCTGTTACTCCCTCCTCCCAGCTTCTGTGCACACACACAGCTCTTCTTGGTTTCCATTCTGCTGTCATGAGGGCATCACTCACCCAGTAGACCAAGGAGGGAGTTGCTGGTCTTCTCTGACAAGTCCATTCTCAACAAGGATATAGAAGTGTCCCAGCTCCACCTGTCTCCCAGAATCAAGTCTCTGGGAATGAGTGGATAACCCTCCCTGGTTATCCTGGAGGAATGACAGCTCCCTCCATTATAGAAGCCTCTGTCAAGTCTTGTTCTGTAGGATTCATAAAGGCAAAGCTCTACTTACCTCTACAGCCTCCCTTCCTCAGCAAGGGGAGACTCCATGTGCAGGTATGGAGGTGTCACCCCAGGAATATCAGGAATCATCCACACCCCGGATACTGAGCAGCCTCCAGATAGGCTCCAGCAAGCATCAACACACAGCAGGGTTTGGTTGGGGCTGTAGTAGGTCCAGAGAAGACACTCAGGACAGCAGTGGGAAATGAAGAGCCAAGGGACAATCATCTGCTCCACAGGATTGCCCAGGGGTGTGATAACTACAGGTCTGGATTTCTCTGTGCCTTCCCTCCAGGCTGAGCTGGATAGAGATAGACTGCATCTTTCAGGCAGGTAGTTTGTAAGCCCACAATCCAGGTAAGAATGCCCACCATCAACGTCTTTGGGAAGAACCTTCCTAACCAGTAGAAAAACTACCCAGGACCTCCTTGTGTCACTGAGCTCTGCCTGAGCAACCTGGTAGTGGCCCCTCTAGGCTAGCACAGGGCAAGCATGGCTTCTCATTTCTTTCCTAAAATAACTGAACCAAGAGTTGCTATACACACTTAACTTCTCTACAGTGACCTTTTACCACTGGACTTGATTGGAATCACTAAGTAATCTTTATAAGGATATAGATTGAAATGTTAGATGCTATTGGTGAGTAGGTTAACAGATTCATTAGAACTTTCAAGTGTTAGATTTTAATGTAAGGAAAATTATTTGCAAAGGGGAGGTAAGAAGTGGGCATGTTGTCCTGTTTTGGTTGTAGATGGAGTAAACTTCACAAGTCAAGCATCCGCCTTAGAATCTATGTGTCCTGTTGATTGGTCATAAAGACATGGCACAACCTTGTTTCTCCTCTGTGCTGGGACGGGGTAAAGACTGCAGGCTATAAGGATTTGGAACAGTCAGTGTGAGATAAGAATTCAACCATTTGCACTATTCACAGAAGCAGGAAACTGAAAGTGATCATTAATGAGGTAGTTCGAATAGCCAACTCTGATGATTGCATAGATTATTTGTTTTGTTTTTGCCTTGCAACTAAACACAGAAACAATGTCAAAGGAGGTAAGGTTATGAAACACTAGTTGGAAGAGACCATAGTACATAACTCTATGTACTATGTACATAGTCCACCAGAAGCAGAACTCTTTAAGGGTCAGTGTGACATGTTTCTGGTCACCCTACAAACTTTTGTGAGCAGAGGCTGAGACTGGAAACTCAACTCATGTTCCATTGACACACCCCAAAGGCCAGGGGCTCTGCCACAAGTAACTGTGTAATAAATGTACATGATAGAAACACAGATTTTCCTGGAGAGAGGAGTGTGTGGCAGACAGGGTAGTTAGAGGAAGGGCATGACCCTGGGGGAGCAGGACAGAAAAAGAGTAAAACAGCATTGGGATCCATGGACACGCTGAAGGCCCCAGGGCAGGAGAGCTGCATCAATGGGGGATATCACACTATAGCAAAGAGCCTGTGTCTTGTCCTCAGAGCTGGAGATCCTGCCATGACCACAGGTCAGTCACTGCTGCTCTGTTTTCTGTTTGATGTCACATGTATAATGGATTCACTTGTGTCCCCCAAACAAAGGCATAATTCCCAGCATGACAGTGCTTGCATGATGTCTGCTTGAAGGTAATATGGTCAGAGGGTAGAGCCTGCATTAGGGGGACAAAAGGGGTGTCTGCACCTAGCAGATGTTCTCACCAGAATCCACCACTGGCACCCTGACTTTATATTTCCAGGGCTCAGAGCTATGCAAAGAACGCTTTGAACCACTTTGACACAGAAGCCCCATCTGATGGGCCTGGCCTCTCTGAAACCCTGTACCTGTAGTTCACATTCTAGTTGCTACCCTGTGTCATGGAGTCATTCCTTTGCTCTGAACAGATGGCCCTCTTAACCTGCAGACATTCCAAAAGTCTGTCTTCTAAAACTCACCAGATATAAACATGGCCACCCTATATTTTAGATTAATGTTTGCCTGGTCCTATTTATATGTGCATTAAGTGTTTATACATAAAGTGATATTCTTGGGCACTGGCATAGTGGATCTTACTTTTTATTCAGTTGAACAATGAGTCCCATTATAATGATAGATCTTTTTTTCTATATTCTTTGTTTACATTCTGAATGCTTTCCCCTTTCCCGGTTCCCCCCTCCCCATCAGTCTCATAAGCCCTCTTCCCTTCACCTATTTCCTAATCACCCCCCACCCATTTCCCTGTCCTGGTACTCCCCTACAATGGTGGTTCAACTCTTTTCAGAGCCAGGGCCCTCTCTTTCCCTCTTCTTGGGTGTCATTTGATATGCTAACTGTGTCTTGAGAATAGGTAAACCCCAGAGAACCAAATAACCCTATTAAAAAGTGGGGTACAGAGCTAAACAAAGAATTTTTACATGAAGAACTTCGGATGGCTGAGAACACCTTAAGAAATGTTCAACATCATTAATCATTTGGGAAATGCAAATCAAAACAACCCTGAGATTTCACCTCACACCAGTCAGAATGGCTAAGTTTAAAAACTCAGGAGACAGCAGGTGTTGGTGAGGATGTGGAGAAAGAGGAACACTCCTCCACTGCTGGTGGGATTGTAAGATGGTACAGCCACTATGGAAATCAGTCTGGCGGTTCCTCAGAAATCTGGGCATGACACTTCCAGAGGACCCTGCTATACCTCTCCTGGGCATATACCTAGAGGATTCCCCGGCATGCAATAAGGACACATGCCCCACTATGTTCATAGCAGCCTTATTTATAATAGCCAGAAGCTTGAAAGAACCCAGATGCCCCTCAATAAAGGAATGGATACAGAAAATGTGGTATATTTACACAATGGAATACTACTCAGCAATTAAAAACAATGAATTCATGAAATTCTTAGGCAAATGGTTGGAACTGGAAAATATCATCCTAAGTGAGGTAACCCAATCACAAAAGAATACACATGGAATACAATCACTGATAAGTGGATATTAATGATGGATCTTGCTATCTGTCTTAGCTAGGGTTTTATTGCTGTAACCAGACATCATGACCAAGGCAACTCTTAAAGGACAACATTTAATCCGGGATGGCTGACAGGTTCAGAGGTTCAGTCCAGTAGCCTTAAGGTAGGAGCATGGCAGCATCCAGGCAGGCATGGTGCAGGAGGAGCTGAGAGTTCTACATCTTCATCTGCAGGCTTCCAAGAGAAGACTGACTGACTTCCAGGCAGCTAGGACTAGGATATTAAAGCCACACCCATAGTAGTAACACACCCACTCCAACAAGGCCATAACTCCTAATAGTGCCACTCCCTCGATCAAGCATATCAAACCATCACATTATCTATCCAGCTATCCATTATTTACCTATAATCAGATGTTCATCATCTACTCTCTCCCACCAACACCTGTATTCCCACAGTTTCCATAGAACCTTAATTTCACACTTGTTCAGGAGGCTGCCTTATACACACTTAACTCATATCAGCTCCATTTTCCCTCTTGGTCCTAGGAATTTCCCAAGCCCTCCCCCTACTCCCCCACCCCCCCCAACACCACCACCACCACCACCACCACCACTACCACCACTACCACCCCTGTAGTGTGTGCCCACTGCTATGAGCTCTGCCCACTAACTCTGGGAATATGTTCACCCCACTTTCTCATGATCTCCCCAGCAGTTTCTAACTGTCGCTTCTGGCCTAGGTTTGTATTTTCCAAACTCCATTTCTGCTAAAGTTTTTAAGTTTGGGGAATTGTTTTGCCCTTGGTTGAGGATAGATTTTGTTACTGAATGTTGTGCTTTTCTCCTTTTCAATTGAGTTTTTCCAAAGCGGTTTGGTGTTTTGAAGATTTGAAACTTGTCGGGTAAATTGTCTTACCACAAGGACTACTTCTCAGGGCTGATTCAGCCCCACTGATGCAGAGAAATGGTGCTGGGGTGAGACACTGCTGGGGTGAGACACTGCTGTGTTAGCATACATCTGGGATGACAAGCACCAGGGTGACATCCTATCAGAATGACCCAGAAAGTGTGACAGTACTGGGGTGATGGGTCACAGAGTTCTGTGGTGACAGTCCTGGGGTCATATAGTGTTGTAAGTTTAGCCCATACCTTGGTATTAAAATGTTTCCCTATATAGGTTAACTAGAATTGAAATTTCTTCAACAGAGGATTTCTCATCTATGTGAATGCGGAGAACTCTCAACCCACTGCCCTGTGCACCCTCTCCTCCCCCAACCCCCAGCAATGTCTTCTTTTTTTCCATGAGATGCGTCCTTGCTTGTGGATTCTTCTAATTCCGTTAGACTGTCTTGGTGAGACATTTCTCACTGTCCTGCCTTCAAGTCCCTGGACTTTGTGGCCTGGGATTGTATATCTGTGCAGCTGTATTGAGTCCTGGGAATTTTTGCTCACCTTGGTGTAAAGCACTTCCTGATATGCCAGCTTCTCCTTACCATTTCCAACACTTGCGTGCCTTGTTTTTGGTGGCATTCTGAGTCATCTCTTAAGATCTGCCTCTGCTTCTATGTACAGGAGCACCTGCTTGGATTCAGACTCTGAACTTCCACCCACTGATTCAACCATTCTTGATTCTGTTATTACCCTTTCATTTCACACATCTGTTTGGTCATCTGGCTTCTCTGTGTGGTAACTGCATTTATTTCATGAGTAACTTCCTTTTTTCTTAGACTCCTATCAGATTGATTTCAGATCTGTTTCTGGTGACTCTCAGGCCTGCAGTGTGGAGTCCTGGTTCTCTCCCTTGATTGTGGCTCGTTTCTTCACGTGTTCAATGATGTTTTATTCTGGGTACATGTTCCACGGGATTTCCTCCATATGATCCCTCAAGGTCCCTGTGACCTTGAGAGACCTCAGGGTTTCACTGCCCATGTGAGTTCTTCATTTATGGACATCTCAAAGATCTGTGCTAATAAAGTCTATTCCTGCAGCAGACACCTCTTCCTGACTTTGGTAATGCTCGTGGCTACAAAAGTGATTGTTTTCTCCATTTATTCTCTTGATTCAGTCTCAAAATCAATACTGTCAGTTTACTCTTAAGACATTTGTTGACAATGCTGCTCTTCAGAAACCCTCCTCTGCCAGAGCATTCTTCCTGAGCCACATTTACTCCACCCCCACCTATAAGCTTCCAAGCATCAATGCCCCCAGAGGAAGCCAGTTGCAGGTATACTCAGCCTCTAAAAGCAGGGACTCCTGGGCCATTGAGAGGGTTATTTGTAGTACATGCCAAGGGGGAACCATGGAAAGGTGGCTGGGGATGCAATGAGCTTATCCTCCAAGTATGGGTGCGATGGCCACATGTGGGATGTCAGGGGAGCCACATGATGGGAAAGTTAAGCACATGATCTCTTGTCGATTCCTCTACACAGACACTTCTCACTCTACATCTGATTGTCTCCATGAAGGACAGTCACAACCTGCTTACCCATACCATCTTTAAACCATGTATTGACAAATATAACCAATCAATTTCCATGAGACAGATAAAGTTGAACTTATGCTATAAGTATAAAATGAAGCACTGAATGTAATTATTTACAAAGAAAAAAGCTAATCATTGTTCTGCAAATCTTGACCCAATGTCTGGGTAGAATTTAATATGTCCCTTCTCTGAATGGATTTCCATAATCGGTGTCTCTGCTTCATGCTCCTTTCTTCCCTGTCCCTGAGGAATCAGACTTCTTGCCATTTCACATATACTGTAAGCCCATTGTTGGTTAAAAAAAAAGATGGCTAAATTGGTCTATCACTTTGTAATAAAATATCGAGGACTTGTTTATCTGATCAATGGAGAATGCAGTCTCAAGCTGCTCTGTGTTAATGGCCCAAAGCCTAAAATGGTGAATTATTGACTCCCGGAGTCGCGGGGAGCAAACACTCAGATCAGGTTTCCTGCTGGAAGCTGACATATTGCAGTTGAATTGTTAAGAGTCAAGAATGCATGCCCTTTGCCTCTCTCGCTGGGAGACGCCTAAAACATACAAGCCTTTCAAACTGAATAGTTAACTAGCATTTGGAAAATCCCATCCCCACTCCAAACTGATGACTCAAATACATCAATTCTACTCACACACAGTATTAGTGTACAACTCCCAAGGCCTGAGGCCAGTACTCCAGGCATTTAACTCTGTTCAGTGTGAACTGAGTCTGAGACACATGCATCTACCATTGAAACAACTATTCATTGACTTACTGAACTGAACAAGTTTTAACTGTGAGTGAAAAGCTATGCATGAAATTCAGCTTTGTAACACAAATGGACCTGGACCTGTCCAGTGTTTCTCATGGTGGGGATCACCTGTATGGACCACAAGTATGAACCTCATCTGCAGGAGTAACTTTGACTTTGCCTACATCCAAGTTCAGGTAAGCCTGGGTTCTGACCCTGAATTGCAGCCTGAAGACACTAGTCTTTCAGTATCTTGGTTTTCTGATGTGAAAGAAGGCTTCCCATCTGCTCATTCACTTATCACAAGGAACAGTAAGACAACAAAGTCAGAAGGATGGACACCCCAGGGAGATAGAGCTTCTTTTCAGTGTCCACTCACACTACACTACCAAGGATATGCACTTCACAAAGATGGCTGTGATGCCAGTGGTAGGCTCATGAGCCGGTAGAGTAGTCTATTGCTCTCCACCATGCTACCTCACTGGATCTCACAGTTCTATCTATGCTAACACATGGCACTCAGGATAGCAGAAGCTGGTTCTGGCTAGACAGCTGGGTGCCAGCTGCTATCTTTTCAATGCTGCTGATGCTGCAGCTTAAGACTAATATTCCAGGGTCTCAATGTGAAAAAACCCAGGGTTTTTTTTAATTCACTTTCCATCCTCCCACAACACACCTTCCCCTCTTTCTCCTCTGAGAGGGTGTAGGCCCTCCCTGGGTATCCTCCACACTCTAGCACATCAAGCTTCTGCAGGGCTAGGCGCTTCCTCTCCCACTGAGGCCAGACAAGGCAGCCAAGCTAGCCATATACCATGGACAGGCAACAGCTTTTGGGATAGTCTCCTGCTCCAGTTGTTTGAGACCAAGCAACTTCACTACGTGAAGACCAAGCTGCACATTTGCTCCATATGTGCAGGGGGACTAGGTCCAGCCCAATCTTTGGCTGGTGGATCAGTCTCTGAAAGAGGAATATAGACCTTTTTCATCTCTCAAAACTGGGATAATAAAACTAAAAGAGCCCCACGTCTTTAATGACATCAGATAGCTTTCCCACACCAAAATATAGCCACCAAAGAATCTGCTAGAGGAGGAGAAATGGAAGGTGTATGTCCTTCCTGACTACTATGTGTGTAAGAAGAGATGGTTTTAAAATTATGTGTTTAACCTGTATTTACCTGGATGTCTTTTGCTACAAGCTCATCCCTAAGAAAGGGAAAACCACTAAGCCTGATGGATAAGAGCTATAATTTCAGCACTTGGGAGGGTAAGCCAGGGAGGATGTGAGTTTGGGGACAGCCTGGACTACAGAGGAAATCTCTGTCTTAAAAGAAAAATTTATGAATGTCTGAGCTATGACTCAGCATTAGAAGGGGTGTGCAGCAATCAACTGGCTTTGGTTTCAATCCCCAATACTAAAATTTAAAGAAAGCAGTAAAAACAAACAAACAAAAAACTTGTGTACACAAGCATGAACCTTGTGACCTCCTTCAGGGGAAGGTATACTACAGCTGAAACCTGGGCCACTAGCCACCAACACCACTTCCACGAAGCACTCAGTATCCACTGCAAAGAACAACTATCTCCTAGGGAAACACCAGTGAGAAGCAGTGTACACAAGTTGAGCCTCCGATGAAGACCAGCAAAGTCGGGGGACAGAATTAGAGAGAGACAGAGTTAGAGAAAGTAAGAGGAACAGAGTTATAGAGAAAAGAGAGAGGCAGAGTTAATGAGCTGGAAAGACAGAAAGAGTTAAGAGTCAGAGAGACAGAATCAGAGAGTTAAAGAGACAGAGTTAGAGAGAGTCAGAGACAAAGAACTAGAGAAACAGAAGGGGGGAAAGGGAGACAGAGAGACACATTAAAAAGAGAGTCAGAGATAGACAAAAGATTTTCCAAAATTCAGAGAGAGAGAAAGTCAGATAGAGACAGGAAGAAAGATGCAGAGGTACAGAGACCCAGAATGGAGAGACACAGAGACAGGGGTAGACAGAGATAAAGAAACAGGCGCATAAACAGAGAGTCAAAACTGACAAAATGGACAGACAAACAGATGCAGAACTGAGACAGAGTCAGACAGACAGAAACATGGAATAGTAAAATAGAGATGAAGTGAGAAACAGAGAAATGGGAACAGAGTCAGAGAGAGTCCAAGAAAGAGACAATCAAAAGGAGAGAAGAGAGAGGGAACTGGGAGGCAGAGATAGCCATGGGTTCTGCTTGTCCCTCCAGGCTCTTCAGGAGTGCCTTGGGACCCTGCACACATGGGACAAGGTTTCTCTGCTACCTGTGCCAGCCCCTAGGTGCCTCCATCCTAAATCTTCTGGGAGATGATAATGAATTCCATATTTCACAAGGAGACAAGGAGAGCACCTCTTATTTCCACACTCTCACCACTCAAGCCAGGCCCCATCCCCTCCACTTGAGAACACTGTCAAAGATTTCCAAAGCCCTGCTCCCATCCCATGTCCTGGAGGCTGGAACCAGGACAGCCACACATCACTCAGTGCAGTCAGGCCCTGATTCCTCTCACTCTGGCCAAATAAGTAGGACTGTGTCTGACTGATGGCTGCAGCCTAGAAGTTTCTATAGCACCTGCCACCCACACTGCCACTGCAGAGGGAATCAGACTCTGGGGGCGATTTGGTCTAATAGAGGTGCAGCTTCAAACATGGGTAATAGAACAGCACACGGGTCAGCTCGGCAGTAAAACCTCAAAGACCATCCCTGACAGGCTCCAGGGTGTCGTCAGCAACATGAGCCTCATAAATTGGCCCTGAGATCCCAGGAGATACGGGGCTGACTTTATGGTCACACCGACACTCAGTCACTGGGGACATGATCGCCAGGGGATAAGGTCATGGGAGCTCTGAGATGGTATCAATGCTCAGCCCTAAAGCAGAGAGCAAAATGATAACAAAATTGGAGGGGGCTGGGGAGGGGGGCACAATAATCCATCACTGCACCTGTGCAGGGGACCAGGAAAAGCAGTATTGATTTTCTTACAGGCCAGTGCACAGATTTGTCAGACAAAAGAATAGAGATGTCAGCCCCAGAATCTGTTGGCAGCCATTGCTGTGTGCAGCCTGAGGCCTGACTCACAGAAGCCCAGAACACTTCACACACTGAATTCAGAATGAATATCTGGTTTTATTCCAGAGAGTGGGACATGCTGGACGCATGGGAAATGGGTGTGGCATTAACTCCCACCTTTGCTGGCATTGTCGCTTCCTGCTTTCAGCCCCACTGGTCTAGAACACCTAACCCCTAGAGAATAGGTCCCCAGATGATAGTTGATATTGACTGTTTGCCTTTTAAGACTCCAAATGATGGGCCGTTTGGTATTTCAGAGAGAAGTTGAAATTAATTCCACCTTGAGCCCAGGTGAGCCTGACTATGCATTAAGCCTTAGCTGTTTACTCTTCCTTACATAATGAGAAAGTCAGAAGCCTTGAACCTCCAGTGTCTGAAGTCCCATAAAGAAATTCATCAAACCTGTGCACCCTCACGGATGCTGCAGAAATAAGAGATCCACACATCCAGAAAGAGTTGTATTAATTCATTGTGCTAAAAGTAACAGCCTCTCTAGACCACAGAATCTGTAGACCCCGCTAGTTATCTGAAATTCTAAAGAAAATTGATCAGTTTTCCTAGGACAATAGCTCAGCAGTCTTCACTAAGCTCTTCAGTGGGAGTCACAGGACAATGAAGAGCCCTAGGGGATCCCATCAGGAGCCCAGCTGCCTTCACACTGCCTGAGACCCTAGACCCTCAGCTCACTTCAAGTTCCTGTTAGTTAGCCATGTCCAGTTCATTAAGACTTACATCACTGGCAAAGCTGAGCACTAGCACTGTGAAGGTATGAGGGGTCACTATATCCATCTTTGCGATAAGGATTTCCAACTGCGAGGCCAGTATAGATGCATCTAACTCAGAGCTGGTATTCATAATTTCCACTCACTCAAGCTAGTTCCTTTATATAAATTCCTCAAACGGCCTTGAGATGTTTCTGATATGAAGTGTTTCTCCCTCAAGGAAGTCCATGGAGGATGAAGCACAGTTGCCTGAGCTGGATTTACAGGGCCCTTGACTTTAGTATTAAGTGATACCCAGCCCCCCTGCTTTCACTCTCCAACTCTCTGAGAACTTCCCTCTGAAAAACAGAGAATACATGCCAGATACAGTGGTGTCAGGATCCAGGAACAGGTATCATAGTCCAAGCGAACAGATAACTGTGTCGCTGCATAGTGAAGAGCTGTGTGAGCTGAGGACATGGGCTTCCTTGAAACTGTTGGGCCTGGGATGTGTAAGTCTGGGACATAGATGGGCCCTACCCACCTCTGGTCATGAGGCCCAAGTATCTGTGTCCTATACAGGTACTTGTGTGGCTATGGTGTGGGTCTCACCCTGTGTCCTTCCCGCCATCTGGTGACTGTCAACATGCTGTGACAAAAGAAAAGGGTTTAATTTTGCCTGATACCACTAACACATCACGCACATGTATCTCCCTCTCTCCCATCAGTACACCCTGAAATCAGGGTCTTCTGGACATACCCCTTCTTCTGCATCTCCTGGCCTGGGAACATTCCCTGGACAGGGATATGTTTTGAACTGATAAAGAAATGAATTTGGGGTGGGGGTGGGGCAATGTCTCAGTTACATTTCTTTTTTTTTTTTAATTTCAATAGTTTATTGGTCTAAGGATGCTCACAGATCACTTAGCAACAGGAAAAGGAAAGCACAGGTGTTTGGGCTCAGTTCACACTTGTTTTTGTTTGTTTGTTTGTTTGTTTTATTCGATATATTTTTATTTACATTTCAAATGATTTCCCCTTTTCGTGCCTCTTTCGACATCCTCGAAAGTCCCATAAGCCCTCTTCCCTCCCCCTGTTCTCCCATCCACCCCTTCTACATTTCTATGTCTTCAATAAGTCACCATGACCAAAGCAACTTATAAGAAAAAAAACATTTATTTGGGGTTTACAGCTTCAGAGAGATAGTCCATGACCATCGTAGCAGGGAGCACGGCAGCGGGTGTGACACTGAAGCAGTAGCTGAGAACTTATATCTTGAGAGACAACCACCAGGCAGAGAGAGATAAGAGATGCTGGAGATGAGGTGAATTTTTGATGTCTCAAAACCCAATTCCAGTGATACACATCCTCCAACAAGACCACACCTCCTCCTCAATTCCACCAACTGGGAACCACATACGAGTCCATAGGGGCCATTCTCATAAATATGTTATAGCAAGGAACACAATAAGAAATGAGCTAAACTCAAATAAGAAATGACAAGTATCGAAAAAGTGTTACTAACAGGTAAGAAACTTTAATAGTTACAGCTACAGGTGCTGCGGCTCTGTGCAGCAGTCTTCTGCCAGGACAGCAGGCTATTGCAGGAGGCTTACACGGTAGGGTGTTTGGTGCACCCCCATTCAAGTAAGTTTCCTTTTCCCTTCAGAGTAATAATTTCATTCCAGTTTTTTGATCCTTTTAAGTCTGTTCATTGGCTCAGGGATGGGTAGGTTGTTTTGATGATGGGTTATCTTGTTTTTTGGTTTTTTAAGAAATATAATCTAGGTTGCTTATGAGCATTTGTGTTTAACTCTTTGTAAGACCATATGTTTTCATTTGTGGTGGGTAAGTCCTTGGGAAAATAAAGTCTGAATTATATGGTAGGTATATGTTTTTTTTAAAATATTGTCTGCATGTCACTGTGAATATACTTAATATTACTGAACTGTATATTTAACGAGTCAAATTATTGATTTTGTTTTGCATGATTTGTACCACAATTATAAAAATAAAGCATGTTGATTGAGCTAAAGAAAGGCTCATGGCCACAACACTCCACCTCCCCAGGACTAGGTGTTGCATAGAATCTGTCACTGCTATGGATGACATGTACTTTTCTTAGACACATCATTTCATCTACATCCAGTTTTCCTCACAACCTGACCCAGCATCAGCACCAAATGCTGTCTTCAGCTAGACCATTAGTTAATGATCCATAGATGTCAACAAAGATATACCATACCTCTCTGTATAGCTACAGAGCTTTGTTAGTCATTGGCTGGCACAGTCCCATAAATATCCTATTTCAAAGTTTTCACTAGAGTGGGCTTGGTGTCCTAATTCCACTCTATCCTTGTCTCATAGTATGCCGAATACAGTCAGAGCAATGTGTCACCTGCTAAGTCCCACTCCTTTCCCTTCTGCTATTCTTCTCTGTAAAGAAATGCTCTGCAGCACTCTGGCCCACTGGTCATTTGGTAAGTCACCTATAGGTGGTGTGGTTTATGCTTCTGTGGTTTATTTTGGTTCTGGGGATCTGTGATGGTTTGTATATGCTTGCCCAGGAGGAGGCACTATTGGGAGAGGTGGCCTTGGAGTAGGTATGTCATTGTGGGCATGGACTTTAAGACCCACTTCCTAGCTACCTGAAAGACAGTCTTCTCTTAGCAACCTGTGGATGAAGAACTCTCTGCTCCTCCTGCACCTTGCCTGCCTGGATGCCACCACGCTCCTTCTGTGATGACAATGGACTTAACTTTTGAACCTGTAAGCCAGCCCATTTAAATGTTGTCCTTATAAGAATTGCCTTGGCCATGGTGTCTGTTCACAGCAGTAAAACCCTAACTAAGACAGGATTAAACTAAAGTCCTCATGTTTGTAAGTACTTTCCTTACTGAGCCCAAGATTTTACAGTTTTCTTAGCATCAAAACCAAGGATAAGCTTGGTAGAGAGATAAAGGAATTATCAAGAGTTTAGAGTAGACCTAGGATGAGCCTCTTGTTGCCAGATCTTGAGTTCAAGTGTTACCATGGTGACCTTTACATTGTACTCCACTGTGTCAGTCTTCTGAAAGCTGCCCATGTCTTCCTTGGGACTCATCTAGGCAAGGACTTTACAGGACCTTCTTTCATTTTCTCCTCCACAGTCTTAATTTACATTTGAATCCTGAGAAAGCATGATAACCCCTCCTTTAGCATTAGCTCCCCAAGTGACAGAGTCTAGGGCTCCAACACTCACTCACTCCCCTCCATAGAGCCACTGTTTTGCCATTGTGGATTTGTCTCAGCTGCTCTGGGCCTCTTTGAAGTTCAGAAGTTAACACTGTCCTGGCTTCTTTTGCACAGTGTGTCTATCAGCCTCACCCAGGCTCTGTCTGTCTGTTGTCTGAATGTCTGCCACTTGTTTTGCTTTTATAACCTTTGCTCCATGTCTTAGTCAGGGTTTCTATTCCTACACAAAAAGCAAACTGGGGAGGAAAGGGTTTATTCAGCTTACACTTCCACATTCATTACCAAAGCAAGTCAGGACTGGAACTCCAGCAGGTCAGGAAGCAGGAGCTGACAGAGACCATGGAGGAATATTACTCACTGGCTTACTTCCCCTGGCTTGCTCAGCTTGCTCTCTTATAGAACCCTATACTACCAGCCCAGGATGGCACCACCCACAAGGGGCCCTCCCCCACTTAATCACCAACTGAGAAAATGCCCCACAGCTGGATCTCATGGAGGTACTTCCCCAACTGAAGCTCGTTTCTCTGTGATAGCTTCAGCCTGTGTCAAGTTGGCACACAAAACCAGCCAGCACACTCTACCATATGAAGACACAAATTTCTTTAACCCTCTGTGTCATATGAACTTTTAGAGAATTCCAATATGAGGACCAGTATTGAATCAAACTGCTCAGAGCATGTAGTGGTTCAGATGAGGCTTCCCCCGTAGGCTTAGCATTTGAGCCCTTGTACCTCACTTGTTGGCACTCTTTAGGGAGGTTCAGAACATGTGTCACTGGGAATGGTCTTCAGGGCTTTACAGACTCATTCCACATCCAGTTCACTTCCTCTGCTATGTATGTGATGTTGAGGATATTAGCGCTTAGCTCCCTGCTCCTGCAGCCAATCCTGCCTTTTGCTGGCATACCTCCCCATCATGATGGAATTGTATCCCTCAGGATACATAAGTTCAATATGCTCTCTTCTATAAGCCACCTTGCTCTTTTTTTTTTAATCTCATCAACAGAAAAGTAATTACATAGATGATTTGCAAAATCTCTTGTTAGGAAGACAAGATCAACCTCTCTTACAGGTCAGCCTGTAGCAGCCTCTGAGCTGAGTTACAGGTAGATGAATGCTGGGGTGGCTATGGTTGTAATTTGTTTTATTTTGTTTTGTTTCATTTAAGACAAGGTTTTATCTACCCCAAGCCAGCTACTAGCTCACTATGCAGCTAAGGATGCCCTTGAGGGGAAGGAGGGAGGAAGAAAGAAGGAAAAAAAGGAGGGAGAGGGAGGGAGAGGAGAGGGAAGGGAAGAAGAAGGGAGGGAGAGAGGAAGAGAGAAAGGAAGGAAAGGAGGGAGGAAAGGAGGGAGAGAGGGAGGGAGGGAGGAGAAGGGTTTGTTGAGTACTTTTGGACAGAACGATCTGACAGATGGCTACCATGAACTGTCATTTGAATACCCTACCCTGGTTCCCTGTAACCCACCTCCACGTATCACAGACACATTGTAAGATGCAACCTGTGTGGATACTTTTTCCTGTCTTATCTGTCTGTTCATCTTCTTTATGATATCTTTTGAAGCACTGAGATTTTTATTTTAGTGAATAAAGATTTAGTATAACTTTATTCACTAGTCTTTAAGTTGTGATCGGTGGTCAGTCTCAAACTAATAAATGGGCTGAATACACTGTGGAAAGAAGTGGAAATTTTTAGTTTCTTTAGAGATTCAGTTGCATCTTGTAATGTTTTTCTGGAAACTATCTTATGAGAGGATGGTTTTGCTGAAGCAGACATGTGGAAGGAAGTTTTTCTGAGAACAGACACGTAACATTTTTCTGGAAGCTTCCTGGAAAAAGGATATTTGATGTTTTACTAAAGCAGATGCTTAAGAGAACATGCGGTAATTGGGAAGGATATAAATATAACCCTACAGACAGTGGGCAATGCTGTGTGATATTGGTACATCTTACCATTCTTTGCTGCTCATCATTGACCTGGGCTGACAACACTGTAGTATTGATTTACCTTGCCATTCTTTTCCGGTCATCATTTGTCATGTCTTCGTAGAAATGCCCCAAAGAACGTCTGGTGATGTTCCAGAACCAGTGTCTTCTTGCCACTTCACAAACTTGGGCTCATAGGCTGAGCCTTGTGATTTCTTCTAGATCTAACTACCATTGCTGATTCATGAATGGTGTTTGCAAGTGGATAGAGCTGCTGCTGATGATTTGTGTCCCCACCCGTGGGGAAAAACACTACTATTTCACCATTAACAGTGATGTCTTTCAATTTACGAATACATTTCACTAGGTCAGAAAAATTACTCAGAATACAAAGATGCTTGCTGCCATGCCTGGCTATCTGAGTTAGATACTTGGGACTTTAATGGTGGAAGGAGAAAGCAGATTCCTACAAGCTGTCCTCTGAGCTCATGCGTGTACTCCCATGGTGTGCACAAGTATATACATACATACACGTGTGCACTTATATGCATACATAATAAATAGATGGATGGATAGATGAATGGATGGATAGATAGATGAGAGAAAGAGAGAGAGAGAGAGATGCAAAAGAACAGCTTTTACCCAATGCAGAAGTCACTGTGTCTTCTAGATTACTTCACCAGACCAGGTGCTCACTCTATGAAATGTTCTTTTTATACTGACTGAGTAAATTATATTCCTTCTCCTTTATTCTATTAAGACTATGAATTAATTATATTAGCTGAATGAAAACCAAGTTCCTCTGATTAGGTTAAACACTGGGGTTTTTTATACCATATGTCATAATTTTGGCATACATTCCTGGCTCATTTGCTCTATTTTGACAAGGATATTCCACACTAAGGGAGAAAGGACCAGCAACAGATGCTAACTCTGAGATGACAGAGATGACAGGATTATCTCACAGATTTGAAGCAACTGCTGTCACAGACGTGACAATTATAAAAACACACTAAAAAGGTGAAGAATTATAAAAGCACACTAAATAGTCTAATCTAAGAAGCAGACATATAAAAACCAAAACACTTGAAAACTTAAAAACAGAAGCATCTTTCCCTCAGTTTTCCACTGTTCTGTCACAAACCCATGTCTTCCACAATATCCTGGCTGTTTCACCTTGCTAGAATTCATCAAGTACTGTAAGCTTCTTTTCCGGCACTAAAATGCATTCTTCCTGTACTGCTTCTTTTCTGAATGTGTAGGTTTATTGGTAGTCCTGACCCCACAGATGGCCTGAAGGTTGCTGTCTGTCCTGTCTGTGAGCATGCTTACCTGCCCTCTCTGAAGGTTGCTTCCCATTCTGTCTCTGAGCATGTTTCCCTGCCTTCTTGTACCTTTTTTTCCTAAATATTAACACATTGCCTGTTTCCCACTGTCTTAGTCTGAGTTTGTATTCCTACACAAATGCCATGACAAGAAGCAAGTTGAGGAGTAAAGAATTTATTCAGCTTACATTTCCACATTGTTATTCATCACCAAAGGAAGTCAGGACAGGAACTCAAGAGGGTCAAGAAGCAGGAACTGATGCAGAAGCCATGGAGGGATGTTACTTCCTTTGGCTTGCTCAGATTGCTTTCTTATAGAATCCAAGACCTCCTGCCCAGGGATGATACCACTCACAAGGGGCTCTCCCACCTTTGATCACTAATAGAGAAAATGCCTTACAGTTGGTAGGATCTCATGGAGGCATTTCCTCAAGGGAGGTTCCTTTCTCTGTGATAACTCCAGCTTCTGTCAAATTGACACAAAACCAGCCAGTACACCCACATACTTGATATTTTTTTAAAACTCTCCAGACACTGTGAATGACATGTGGCAAAGACCCCAGATTCTGACCTAGCACCATGACTAGTGGCTTTTCCTAGTGGCAACTCACCTTTTCCAGGTCCCATCCCAAACCTCATCTGCCCCACAGTGGAGTGAAGCTACATACGTTACTCTATTCACCAGCCTTATGGTTGTTGAGATGAGTTGTTTTTTGCTGGTAACGTGGGCATCTCCCCACACACGCACGCCACTCTGAGGCTGAGCCACAGACTCTATACAGATGAAATGCAGATTTGGAGCTCCATCCCTGTGTCCTTTCCTCTGGGGGATTTCCTCCTCTCTCTTCTTCTTACTATTGATGTCCTTAAACATTGTCCTCTGAGCCCTGGCTGAAGTGGAAATTTCTGGTTTCTTTGGAGACTCTGTAGTGTGTCGTGTGATGGTTTTATGGACGCTGTCTTATGAGAGAGTGTTTTGCTGAAGCAGACATGGGAGAGGATGTTTTGCTAAGAACAGACATGTGGTGTTTTCCTGGAAGCTGTCTTTAAAACGGCATGTGATGTTTTGCTGGAATGGATGCTTGAGAGAGTGCATGATGTTTAGAAAGAATGTAGCTATAACCCCTCAGAGAGTGAGAAGACGCTCTTGCACTACTAGTTCACCTTGAAATACTTTCTTTTCATGGCTTTGTAGAGAGAAAAGTACCAAAGAACTTCTCATGGCTTTCTGGCTGCTTCGTGCTGCTTCTCTGGGCTCATGCGGATTTGGCTGAGCCTCTTGGTTTCTTCTGTATTGAGCCGCTGTTACCCATTCATGTTTGGTGTTTCCTATTAATCTGGGCTGTTGGTATCCTGACAATGAAGAGTGGAATTGCTCCCCAAAGAACTATTACTAAACAGATCCACAACCCCCTTTTTCTATTACCCTCTCTCCCCTACCTCTGGTTGATGCTCGAGAAGGGAGGTTCAAGCATTTAAGAACCCTAAATAAAGTAGGTTTAGAGAAAAATCTAAGCCTACACCTGCCTCTCTGCCTGAGTCTATTGCAACCATGCTTTCTGCAGAATGGACAAACCCCACAAGCTAAAAGCCAAGGCCTACAAACCACATAGTGCAGCTGCTTCAAGGGGAAGAGGAAAAGTGACACTTCTGCTCCCAGTCACTCTCTGCCACCTCCACATACTTGGGGCTTGAAAGCGTTATTCTCTCTGGGCTTGTCTTTGCTCCCCGGAGGATGGTTTGCCTAGCAGCTCCTCAATTGCCTTGTCTTCTGTCAGTGTCCCTTGCTCTTTGCCAGAACTATGTGCAGTCCCTGTGAGTTGGGATGGCCTTTGGGAGGAACAAGAATAGAACCATCTGCATACACACTAGAAACAAACACTTCCCCCACACACACTGGAATTTGAGGGTTCGGGGTACATGTCTGAGCTCTGAAGATATGCCTGAATCCTGAAGCTGCCCCTGCACTCACTGATATTGCAGCAGATATTAAGATGTGTGGATAAAATCCAAAGTTTATATCCACAGTCACGGGACACTAGTGTGATGCTAATGAGTGTGAACTCTGGCTGGTTAAGAAGAGAATGGTGTGTCCACACAGCTGAGTGCTGGGCTGACTCTCTTTCAGGCAGAAGGAACTCCTACTACTCAAGTATATCTTAGAGACACTCTTCCTCAAAAGCTTTCTCCCAGCCATGTTTGCCCTTCGTAGTAGCCACTACCACCCAAGTATATCTTGGACAGAAGTGCAGATACCAACACACACACACACACACACACACACACACACCTGGAACATCTACCAACAATCTCTTTCATAAAACCTAGAGTCTTTTTAAACTGTGATTAAAAAACTGTACATGTTGTTTAAGCTACGTATCCATTGCACTGTCTGGCCATCAACCTACTGGGTTAGAAGACAGGGCAGTGAGGGAAGATAGACAGCTGGGCATCTCAAGCACTGCTGAGTACAGTTAGAAACAGAGGGCTGTGACACACCCAAGGCTACACAGAGCCATGTGTCCAGAGACAGCAGCAGAAGCCAAGGAATCCTCTCAGAAGTAACTGCCAGCCACCATAGCTTCAGGACCACTGGAGCCCAAAAAGACTGTATGTGAGTCTTTATGGAATAAGGGATTGTGCCTCTCCCAGTAGGATCAAAGAGAAGACAAAAAACACACATGACAGTTATTATGGAAACCCCTGAAAAGGTTTCTAATGGCTTATATATCCCTCCGCATTTGACTGTAAATGGGAGCAGTGGGCAAGAGCAGTAGCAGGCAGAAGCTGCGTTTTGTGGTAACCCCAAGTGTTGTGGCTTTCCTGCAGGTCAGGAAATGGGAATTCCTTAGACCCCAGTGGCTCCTTCCAGGCAGGCCTAGGTCAATGACTTCTCAGCTCTTGACAATAGCCAATGTTGTCATCACCCTGGGGACTGGGGTGTCTGATACCCTGTCTCTAAAGATTTGATAGATCTGGATATCTTCCAGTAGCCAGTCTCTCTCTCTCTCTCTCTCTCTCTCTCTCTCTCTCTCTCTCTCTCTCTCTCTCTCTCTCACCTCCCTCCTTGTTCTGCCCTGGACCTTACCTCAAAGTGTTGACTGCTCACTGCTCATCCTGTGGTTCTTCCTCCAACAATCGCCATATTGCAGGCTGTTCTCCCACCTTTATAGCTTGTCCTGCTGAGCTCTCAACTGCTGAGCAGCCTGCCTCTCTGTGACTTCTGTGCATGCTGTGCCACCACTCTGCGGCCCCTGTCCCTGCCACTCCCCTGTGTGTGCTAATTCATTCCTTACCAGCTCACCCCAGTTCCTAAAAAGAAATATATTGGTCATCTTTAACCATCACCTTGACACAACTTAGAATCACCTGGGAAGAGAGTATTAATAGGGACTTGTCCACCCAGGGTTATCCTGGGAGGGCATTGATGCACTATTGTCTTAGTTATTGATATAGGAAGATCCAGACCACGTGGGAAGCACTATCCCCTAAGCAAGGGTCCTGTGCAAACTGTTTGGCACTTCCCTTTTAGGCCTGCAGCAAGAAGCTGTTAGTTGTTGTGAAGGTCTACTAAGGCATCTGTGGAATATTCATGATGGCCAGTCCTGGGCATAAGAGTTATTCATCTGGCTTGTTTAACAGTTGTTTGCTCAAGGTACCTAAGAGAAAAAGAGAGATTCTAAAAATTGATAATTATGGAGTCACATTTTCCCATCCCAAGGTCTTTTCTTACATGAAAATGAACATCCAGAGTATTTACTCTATAAACTTAAAGAACTTATCATTAACTGGGTGTTGGGGTGCACACCCTTAATCCCAGCCCTCTGGGAGCAGAGGCAGGCAGAGCTCTGTGAGTTTGAGTTCAGACTGGTCTACATAGTGAGTTCTAGAGGAGCCATAATTGCATAATGAGACACTCTCTCAAAATAAAAAGAGAATTATCATTAATGTTAACCGTGATTCTATCAGATGATAGCAATGCTTTACCAATGGCCAACTCTGAATGTACCCAAAGTTTTCCTCTCCAGTTCCTTCCATCTGGGGTACATGGGAGGTAGCTATGCTTTGTCCTAAGCACTGTGCTCGAGGTTTGATCTTTAGATCTTACTGGGGGCCATCCCTATGCCTACTACCCTCATCCACCTCAGAATTACTACTTTTTGACTGGGAGTTAAGTCTGCTTGCTTTGAAGAGAAGGCTAAGAACACTCAGATGACAACATGAAATGGTGCAGTTGCTGCAAAGAGCTATCCCCAAATAATCACCTCTGCTTTTCTGGCCATCTCTCTAGCTTGCACCCCTGGCATTAGGTCATATCCTTTAGGTCGCATTTCTTCTACAAACATCCTTGCTTGCTACATCCTGTCAAAATTAAATCCATAGACGTATGCTTGCTACAAAGAGAAATGGCTGGCTTCTTGCTTCCCAGGGGCTTGGTTAATGTTTATTATTGTATATATTTGCTATAACTATTACTATTAATGTTAACGACCTGCTTATTTAAGCAAAATTGTCTACTTAGCTAATTTCCTTAGAGTTAATCCAAGATAAGATGCCTGCAGATAAATTTTATAGACATGCATGCAAGTTCTTCTATATGATGACCTCAAAGCTTGGCTTTGTCAATGGTTTTTGTTTTGAGGATTTTATCAAAGAGATCTCTTTATATAAAACTCCTCATAACAACAGTCACAACACAGTGATTCTTCTCTCTCCAAGTTTTCTGCTAGTACTTCCATGCTATTATATTTTTATTATTTTTTAACATGTGTGGATGCTTTGCCTGCATGTATATCTGTGTATCACATGCATGCCTGGTGCCTCTCAGAGGCCAAAAGAGGATGTTCCCTGAAAAACTGATTTATGACAGTAGTGAGCTGTCATATGAGTTTCGGGGATCGAACTTACCCCCTCTAGAAGAGCAGCCAGTACTCTTAACTGATGAGCCATCTCTCCAGCCCTGAAAGTTGCTTCTCCCAGTTAATATAATTTACCAAAATCAACCAAATGCTTAAAATACCAGATCCACTTACAGCCTGGTTAGTGAGGTTTTCTTAAGGTATGAAGCAGTGCAGAGATCCAGGAATCTCTAGTACGTACAGTGCACATCTGAGAACTGGTTTTACATAGGAAAACCCCTACTCAGCACTTCAGGAATCTGAGGAAAAGATCCAAGAAATAATAGGAAGCATGGTGTCTTCACCAGTTCAAAGAATCTGAAAACATCACTAGTAATTGTTAAAATGGGAGTCATGAGTCTGTCACTCCGGGTCTCAGCTTTTCGACCTTTACCTCATCCTGGGTGGAGATGGAATCTTCTCCATGGGACTAGAGCCTGACTCAGTACCACATGACAGACAGAGCTACAGGATCAGGGCTGGACATGGGTATTAGAGACAACAGACATGCTTGGGCCAGCAGGGAGGATGTCCTCTGGCCTTGCTGAGAGCCACCGAGGAGACACTGCCAAGGAGTGGGAGAAAAATTCCATGGCACAGAGGAGGTGTGAAAATCAGGGTGGTCACCCGGTTGACAAAGCCAGGTATCTGTAACGACGATGGCAGCCAGAGACAAATGTAGGATGTTGAGACGGCTATGTCAACTCACAGGACCTCCTGCCACACAGAGAGGAAGCTGCCGCCACAAGCCCTACTTAGTTTCAGCAGTAAGAGGACTGCTGGAAATACAGGAGGAGTCTCGGTTTACATCAAGACTTGTCAGAAATAAATACTTCCCCAGCCTTTGACAGATTAAGTGGGGGAAACCAGCAGGTTTTGTAAATCAAGCCAAATAAATGATTGGGTAATGGCTATCTACCAAACTGCTTTCCCAAGGACAGAGAATACTGTCTCTTAGAATAACAAGCAAACACTACAAAAATAACCATATCCCAGTATCCAAAGAAACCATTAATGAACATAGTGAAAGCTGCCTTTATACTACATTTTAGGGACAACAATGGCAAGTTAGACGCAAATAACAAATTTAAAACGAAAACCAATTACGCCATCTGAAGAATGAAATCTTAAATTGCTATTCAAAGAGAAAACAAAAATCCCGATTAAAGGTTAATTTTTAAAGTAAAATGAGAACCTGAGACATGAAGATGAGGATGTGGGAAACAGCGCCCAGAGAAAATATCAGCATGGAGCTGTTTATTTTAATGGGAAAATAAGTGGTTGTAGGTTTCCCTTTGTGCAGACAGAAGGCTCTGTCTGTGGTGGCGAGCACAGTGGGATTATCTCCTGCAGCCATGACCCCTTGTTGGTGATATCTCAAGACAATGGACAATGAGGCAAAGAAGCCCAGGTTAGCCACCTCTCCGGAAGTCAGTATGTGTAACCCCTGAGTGTTTCCAGTGTTCTTAGAGGTGATGTGCTCTTGTGTTAATTTTCAAGAAACCATTCTTTAGAAAATAAAGTGGTGCAGGCCTCTTTTGGAACATTCTAGAGCTCACAGAACTTGTGTTCAACATGCACAGCAGGAAACTTATATGCACCTCTGTGTTCTGACTTGTCTCCAAACCTTTCCTCGTTAATTCCAGGGTGAAAACCAAACCTGGAGCCAGAAAGTCCAGCTTTCCCTGGCACCCTGCTGCGAAGGGCCCATTACCATCTTGATGTAGCACCCCCTTCTCCCCCTCATTCAATATTCCTGATCATTTTTAAGGGGCTATGGAGCACCGAGATTCCTACCTACTGTGAACAGGGTTGGACAACACACTATCCACTAAGGGCATATCTTATTTTAAGCCTCTGTGTTTCCAGTGCTGACGCCAGTGTCATATCTGTTCATCCATGTCCCTGGGTGGTGGGGGAGGGGTTGTTGGGATGTTTCTTTGCCAGCAGTAACCTGGTGTCTAACTGTGTATGTCAACATTAGATGTTGGTGATTCAGATTTCCCTTTTGAAGCTTGGTGTTCCTGTCTCTCCAGATCAATAACACTGAGTTCTGAGATATTCTGTGATTTCCCATTGACAGACAGGACACTGGAGGAACAGCTCCTGGTATGGTCCTCTTTACCCTAACTAAGGCTGCAGGTGATACCCTTATAAAGGAGACACAGGGGTGGACCACTTTCCCTGGCTGACCTTGAGTTGGGTGTGTCTGTTTCTGGTCTTGGCATTTCGTGATTGTTGTACCAGATCTTCAGAAAAGAAGCCTTGGGCTGTATGCTTAATCCATATGTTGATTATCCTTCGCACCACAGTTGTAGAAAAAAATAATAATGCTTACCTGTGACATTCTATACGGTTGCTAAATATCCCTGAAAGTGAATCATTTAAGTACATAACCCTCATCCCAGGTCTGGTCCAGCCCCATAATGTCAGGAATTGTAAACGAGTCATGAAGATTTAAGGGGCCCTAGTGAGTGTGCATTCACCTTGCAGTCACCAGGTGGCTGAAAACAGGTCAGTTGGCTACTTCATCCCTTGAGGGAGGGAGGTGGGAGGCTCAGAAATGAGAGATGGGAACAGGGTCACTTCAAGCCTGACCCTAGGACTCCAGGAGTGTAGCCTGACTGGTGTTGGGGGTTGTTTCACCTTGAGATAGCCCAGGCACACTGCCAAGCTAAACCGAATCACGACTGTGGAGATTTGAGTGAGAATGACAATGTAGGCTGTATCTGAATGCTTGGCCTCCAGTTGGTGGAACTGTTTAGACGTGGCATGGCCTTATTAGAGGAGGTGTACCACTTTGGGGCCTTGAGATTTCAAACATGCATACCATTCCTATATAACTCTGTCTCTGTCTCTTTCTCTTCGCCCTCCCCTCGTGTTTAGGAATCAGATGCGTGCGTGCGTACTCTCAGCTACTTCTACAGCTCCATGCCTGCCTGCCTGCCTGCCTGCTGCAGATGGAACTGTGAGCCCCAAATTAAATGCTTTCATAAGTTACCTTGGTTATGGTGTTATGTGACAGCAACAATGGCTAAGGCTTTTCACACCAAATGTGCCTGGCTTTTTCCCACCTGCCACCTCAGCCTTCACCCCATGACAGTTTGAATAGATTTGACCCCCAACGACTCTTGTGTTTGAATGCTAGGCCCATGGGGAGTGGCACTATAAGGAAGTGTGGTCCTATAGGGGAAGTGCGACACTGTGGAAGCAGGACTTTGAAGACACATATATGCTCAAGCTCTGCCCAGAGTGGAATCTAGTCTTCTTCTGGTTGCTTTTGGATCAAGATGTAGAACTCTCGGCTCTTCCAGCACCATGTCTACCCGCAAGCTACCATGCTTCCTGCCATGATGATAGTGGACTAAACCTCTGAAACTAAAATCCAGACCCAATTAAATATTTTCCTTTATAAGAGTTGTCTTGGTCCATAGTGGTTCTTCAGAGCAATAAAACCCTAGCTGAGACAACCCCTCCCTTTCTCTCATTCATATTTCCCATGCATTGGTTTCTGCAGCTTGGGGAACATGTTGTTTGTCAGAAACAAAAGAAATGGGACCTCCTCACAGGCACAACTCCAGGCAAGCATGAAGTCTGGTTGGCAAGAGATGTGGTGGCCTGAAAGTAACTCTGGTCAGGTCTCACTGTGTGTAGATGTGGCATTGAGAGGCAGGCTCTCAGTGGACAAGCCAGCAGACCTGCCAGCAGGTACCTCCTCCCCTCTTAGGGGGCTCCGCACCACTGAGAGCAGAAGTCTCTGGACATGGCACCATGAAGACACCTTATTGGGAATTGGTTATGCCAACCTGGCAGCAACTGCTGGCTTGGCCAGGCAGCTGATTTAAGCTTTTGTCCCTTCATAGCAGCTACCTCTTACAAAAGGGAGGGAGCAGGGTGGCAAGCAGTTAAACATCATATACATTTAGATATAAAATGACCCGAAATGGAGAGAAGGAAGGAGTGGGGTGTAGGAGAGGTTGTTTTTCTGAATTACTAAATTTCTCAAAACTTTAAATTGTCTTTAGCTGGCAAAACAGTATATTTGAATTTTTGATTTTAATCAGACAGTAAAATAGAAAAAGAGCTCACCAGCACCCACCCACACACCATGCCCTGTCACTGGACATGTTACTCTTGCTGTTCTGCATGTGTATTGTTGATCTCTGAGTCAATAACACATTGTGTCGATGCTTACCGACTTGTCGGTTTGAGGTATTATTACTGGCTTGCTTTTTTAGTTCCTCCTTCTACACATCTGACCAATGCACTTACTGCACCATTTGATCCTGTGTTATTTTATGGCGCAGCTGTATTCATTCTGTAAATTGTAGAGTGTGCATACACACAGTTTTCCACTTTGTGATGCTCTCCCTCTAGCCCTGGGTTTTCCTTCATTCCTCGTCACTCTCTCCCACCTCCCAAACAGGGTTGGCTGATTATAAAGCGTAGAAAAAGCAATTACAAGCAAGTATACTTTTCTTATCAAGGATGTTTGGTTTTCCTGGAGTTTCTAATTGCATTGTTTTATGATAGCTGTCATTAGCTTGTCCTTGAGATCTGGGATTTTATATTGGGTAAGATAGCTAGCTTGGATTTTTTGAAACAAAGTCTCACTATATAGCCCACACTGGCTTTGAGTTTTCACTGCAGCCCAGGCTAACCTCAAAGCTGAAATCCTCCTTCCAACGCCCTCTGAATGCCAGAATAAAAGGTGTGTTCTCCCTTGTGCAGATAACATCTGATGTTTTAGAGATACTATTGAATCAAGGAGATCAGTCACCAGCATGATTTTTCTCCTTGGAGATACTTCTCTAGTACCTGGGCTTATTGCTCTCTTCAGCTAAAATGGAGACCCTAAAAAAATAAACACTTCATATCCTGATATGCCCACTCTTGAGCCAGGTCTGCCTCTTTGGGTGGTTTTCCCAATTTCCCCATTATTTTGTTGAAACTCTTTCTCTGTAATGTTCAACAATGGTCCATGGTTCTCTCTTCAAGTCATCTTCCCTTTATGTGTGTATGTTTTTGTGTCCAAGCTTCCCTTTCACATATGGACTGAATCACACTGGATCCACTCCACCCTATAAACCTTACTTTAATTGGGTCACCCATATAAAAGCCTTATTTACAGTGAAGTCACAGTCTGAAAAACTGCAGGTTAGGATTTGGGTATCTTTTAGGGAGACACAATCAAACCCACAGCACCACAGTGACTCATTTTCATATGTCCAGTCCCAAGACTCACTTCACCTACACACCTTTACTTGCTTGTGAAACTGTGGCACTGGCCACCACACCACTGTACTTTCCAAAAATGGCCATTCTCAGTTTAGAGGATGACAAGATGGCTCAGAGGATAAAGGCACATGTCATCAAGTCTGACAACCTGAGTTCAGTTCCTTAGACCCATATGGTGCAAGAAAACAACTGAACTGACTCCTCAAGTTGACCTCTGACCTCCATATGCATGCCATAACGTGTAAAAACATGCACATGTGTGCACACATGAGCACAAATACATAGAAAAAAATAAGTAAATGAAATCATTTTCAAAGATTTGCTTATTCCAAGACATTTCTATTGCAAATAAGTCAATTAAGATTGCATAGTCTAACTACTATAAAGAGAGGTCTAATTTTATAAACACAAAGTTAACGGTGGTAGAAAACTTGTTAG
The DNA here is from genome assembly GCF_947179515.1 of Apodemus sylvaticus. NCBI lineage: Eukaryota > Metazoa > Chordata > Mammalia > Rodentia > Muridae > Apodemus > Apodemus sylvaticus. The sequence goes on along the minus strand of NC_067487.1, from coordinate 4,507,194 downwards.
TAAGAAATGTAATTTAAAATAATTACTATGGAGACCAGGGAGAGAGTTAAGAGCACCAGATGCTCTCCAGGGGCCCTGGGTTCAGTTCTCAGCCCCCATATGGTGGCTCAGAACCATCTGTAACTCCAGTTCCAGGGAATCTGATGCCCTCTTCTAACACATGTTTGGTGCACATGCATACATGCAGCAAAACACTCGTATACCGAAAATAAAAACTAATTTTTAAAAATACTATGAAACTAAGATTAAACTTAAAATAAACATAAAATACTGTGACAGTCTCTTAGGCCTCTGCATGGACTTTTCTTATGGGATGTCTCAAATTTTCTGTGTTCTGAATCTTTGGGGGAAAAAAGCTAAACCCATGTACTTTTTTTTAAATTGCTCAGACCCAGTCAGTAACCCTTTGCTCAAAGAACAGACAAGTCTGCAGCTCAGAAGAATGGACAACAGCCACACATTTTCACATCCATGTAGAACACTTCGAAGGACTAGACCCTTAGCGTAGCTGAAGAGAAGTCTGCTTGGTGACTCTCTTTTGCCCTCACTCTGAAGCCACCCTGTGCTCAACATTCCAGCGAACGTGACCATCAGGTCAGCCAAGGTGCCTGTCTCTTCCATCTGGCATCTGCTTGCCAAAATGTTTTCTGGAATGATGGCTTTATGATTAAACCACCTAGACTTGCTCTTCCAGAGCTGTACTCTGAACTCTGTCAGTTAGCTGGGACCTTTATGTCATGAGACTACTTTCTCAGGAGCCCTCAGCGTCTGGGTGGTACAGAGTAGGGGTGGGAGCTGCCTACCTGGGGAAAGACAAAGACTCTTCATAAACAACAGCATTAAATCGCACCACGCCATGGTAACACTGCCAGGGTGCAGGCATGGCAGGTGAGCTGACTCCCTTCAGGTGTGATATCCTTACCACATTTTGAGAATATGGAAGTGAAACATACCTTTAGAAAAACTGAAATGTGAAAAGGTAACTTCATACTAATATACTATCTTATTTTCCTGTGTAGCTTTTAAATATATATATAAATACATATACTATATACATATATAAAATATACCCTTAAATATATTATATGCACAACATATTTTATATACAAGTATATGTATATGATTTTTGTAAATTTGCATGTGTTTTGCTCATGTGATTTTTTTTCTTGTTTTTTTTCCTCATAAAATGTTACAGCATGTGAGTCTCTCTGTCTTACTTCATATTTTTTTGGTTGTTGTAATTATTTCTCTGTATGCAGTGCTGAGGTTCAAGTAAGTGTGTGTGTGTGTGTGTGTGTGTGTGTGTGTGTGTGTGTGTGTGTTCTGTGAATGTATTGTGCAGGTATGCTGGTGCAATTATGAGAACATGCATGCACGTGTATACACATGAAGGCCAGAGGTCAGTGTCAGGTGTCATTTCTCAGTGCCACTCACCTTTTTTTGTGACAGGGTCTCTTACTACCCTGGAACTCATCTATAGGCTAGGCTCACTGGCAAATGAGCCCCAGGATGAGCCTGTGTGTCCCCCACCACGACGCTGAGATTGCAGTAACTCCACCACATAAGTTCTGAAGATCAGACTCTGGTTCTCCCACTCACACAGCAGGCACCTTGTGAGCTGTGCCCCCTCCCCAGCCCCAGCCAATGCCCTCAGCAGCCTGGCAGAGCAACTGGAGCCCTGTGGTCTGCTGTCAGCATGGCTCTTGCACAAAGGGCGCTTTCCACATTCCCCATAACCAGTTACACTGTGGTGATTTCCTCTCCTAGCATAAGAGGTTGAATCAATAAAACTGAAAGGAACCTTGAGAAGGATCACTAAAGGATTTAGCACTAGAGCTATCCTGACCCACGGTGCACAGCACCCACACACCAGTCTGTGCTGTTCCCAACGCAAGCCTGCCAGGAGACAGAAGAGTGTTCATCTGATGGGTGAAGGCTGATGCCTAATTGAGCTTGATAAATTCTCATGGCCTGACCATGCCTCTCATGTGCACCAGGACTTCCAAGTTGCTATCTTTCACTCCAACCATTCTTATCCCTTCTGTTTGGTTTTCACAAGTTCTTGGATTTTCCCGTGAAAGTAACTGGCAATTAATGCTCTGGCCCGCACCCATGTTTTTAAACGGTATCAATTAAAGAGAAAACAGGTTTGACTGCTTTTCCAAAGCTTCACACCTTGCACTTTGCAGGGACTTTTAAAAGGTCAGTGCTGCCTCAAAGTCAGACCTCAATCTGGACCAGCTGCCACCAGAAGCCACGAGGCTTTAGGTTTACTACACTGTTTGGAATGAGCTAAAAGTTGTGACTTCTTAAAATGTCAGCCTCATACATTTACCCTCAAACACCACCAAAGGCGGTCGTCACCCAGCAGACATCCACTTAGCCAAGACAGGGCGGCGCTCTAGACCCTGACCCTTCCACAACCCAAAGTCTAGATACAAGGATGAATTTCAAATCCTTTACATTTGACCCACCCTAAAGTCCACTGACTCAATTCCTTGCAAATCTAGTGATTGGGATCAAAATATAAAAAAATCAGCTGCAGTGTCGGCGTATGTGAAATCCAGAACTTTCTTTCAGTTTCTGACAGTTTGTTTAATGGATGCCTAGAACGGGCCTGACATCCTAAAATAACTGCATCGCTACCCTGCCTGAGATAAAGGAATTCCCATCTCCGGTATGGGCAAGAGTAATCCAGGAGTGGCTTGGGGAGTCCATCGAAGACTTGGAGGCCCCACTGGTGGTAACGAGACAGGATTTGGTTGTCTTAAGCCCTGTGTGTCCCTGCGGTGAGGATGCCTGAGTCCTCCCTTCTGCTGGGCAGAGCACTCAGAACACATACTCCCTCCAATGAATGAGCACTTACCTGCCTGCCCAGCTCTACCCACTTACCTGCCTGCAGGTCCGTCACACAGACCGACAGCCCTGCTTCATCCTCTGCAAGCATATAAAGCTCTAACTCACTTTCCTCCTTTACAAAACAACAACAACAACAAACAAACAAACAAAAAAACGAGAACAAGAGCAGAAACAGATCACTAGACGTAAAGGGTTGAGAGTGATGTGTTTGCATGAAGCTCAGTCCCAAGACAGAGCCCTGGGAAGGCTAGGAACGAACCCCTGTGGATCCCATCCGTCCATGCATGGTGGCAATGCCTGTTGCCCACAGCAGGAAAGTCCCACTGGGAGGCAAAGCTAAGGCACTTCTAGTGGTCACAGATGGAAACTAACACAGTCGAATTTATGTTCAGCTTTGCGGACACTGCAGAGACAGGGGAGGACCCCACCTTCCTAGGCTGGTATGGGAAAACAGGGGCCTTTAGCAGGAACCTCACCGAAGCTCAGGCCTACAGGGAAGCGACACAGGAGCCAGAGGTGTCCCTGACAGTGATAAAGATGGGCGTGAAGAGGCGTCCAAGTGACAAATTGTGGGGTGAAGATCAAGAGCCCAGGGCCACTGCTGGGCCGCCTGGCATGGAAACAGGCCTGTCACTCTGCTGAGAACTGTGTCTGGCTTCCCATAGGCCCGGGAGGCTGTAACCCCTTCACACTTTACTGCCACGAAGCTGCCTCTGTGATTTGACACATTAAAAACAAGTTCAGGCGGGGCTCCTCTCCAGCGAGATGGAACCTGGGAATGACAGGCTTTCTTCCCCAGCTGAGCCACTCCTTCCTCTGTGCTTGCTAGCTCAGACTAGAGCCTTACAAAAGGAATGTTTCAGAATGCTGGTGTGGAGCTGTACAGTAGTACCAGTTTTGCAGTGCTCTCCAGTGTGGACGAGAGGACAGAGGAGCTGACAGAAGGCCTACAGAGATGTCGTTACAGTCTCAAGACACTTCGAATTGTGAATCCGTGGGCTCTGAAATTTTTCTCCAGGGAGCGCGAGGGCCAGCCCCACAACAGTGCTAACGCCCTTCCTGGCCCTACCCAGTTCTGCTCTGCCCACTCAGCCCCTGCCTAGTTATAATCCTTACCACCTCTTTCTGTCTCAATTTGGGTGCTTTCTGAGCAAACTGGGAGCAACGGCGAGTCCACGGACGGCCAGCAGAGGGCGCGCTGCATGGCGCTCTCCTGGTCCTCAGCAGCGCGCAACTCAGGACTCAGCTGGACCCTGCTGGACCGGGACCTGGCAGACCAGGCTCGCAAAGGGAGCCAAAGCGCCTGCCTGCGTCTGCTTGCCTGGGCTATAGAAAGCAGGGGGCGCAGCGGCATCCCGGGCGATGTCCCATGTGCAAGTCAAATGCATTTGTGCCACCTGTTGGCTTCCGGCTCGCACTGCACATACAGGGAGGTGGTTGCTCCCTCCAGCCTCTGGAATCCCCTCCTCACCCACTTACCAGGGGGGCTTGGTCTGCCATGTCTTAGTGACAGCCTGAAGGCGTATTTCTTTTAAAATTGCAACATTTCTGGATATGTTTCTTAATCCAGCATTTAATCTAGCTTCATATGACTTTAGATTGCTGTCACGAAAGCCTTGTAGATTAATTTGCTGGTGGTTTTTCAAGTTCAAGCCGACTTGGCTTCCACGGAAGTGAAAATGGCCATGGTAGACAATTGGGGTCCTCTTATCTACCCACATGCATTTGGGTTCTTTTTAATGAATGCATCTTTTAAAATTCTATAAGCTATAAGACATGTTTAGTTGATCACCCTAGAAATGAACACAAAGAACCATGTGGTTACTGGCAATAAATGTTGTGAACAGTGTTAAACACCAGCCCCTCTGCAGTGTCTGAGCTGGTGTCTCAGGAATTGGTTGGGCCTTGTCCATGCGGCAAAACCTGGGGTTCAGAAACGCCTAGACAGATGTGGAAGCCACAGTGCCACTCAACCCACTCTGCATTACCACCTCATAAGGAAGGAAGAGATGGGAGAGCCATTAGAACAAGATGAGTTTTTGCTGTCTTGGGGACCGCAGCCATCCTCTGTGATCTATGGGGACTTTTGCCGTTCTAGATTTTTCTTTAGGTTACTTTATCATTTATTTTTAGCTTTATCATGAAACACATACAAAAATATGATTATAGCTGCTAGCATCCTGTTAATGGAAACAGCATACAGAGGAGGTGACAGAATTCAACATCCCAGTTGTCTCTCTGGCTGTGTGCACAATCTTCCTCTACTCCCAGTAGACCTACCTCTCCACCCTATTCACAAACACAAGAGAGCAAGCTGTAACTTATTATGGTCATGGAATGGAGTTTGTGATACTATGTGCATTTTGTTTTATTACTTTTTATGCACAGAAAAATATATTTATCCCTTCCATGTGAAAATGTATTTGCCTCGCAACTCACAAAAATCTAGCCAGAAACATTTTGACTGTATGTATATGAAGGATAGGGAAGTAAGGAAGTATATGTATTTGTTACTCGTAGACATATGTATATCAACTACACAATGCATGTGTGTATAGAATCAAACACGGAATGCACATATAACATAGCTATAGCTGTAAAAGTTGAATATATGTGTATTCTAATCATTGTATCTTATATCAGAATGCCATTTATTTACAGTAAAGGTTGGAGAAGACCAACAGGTGTGCAGGGCTAGAATTAGGTGGGACTTGGTAAAAGGTGAGCGCCACATTCTGGTTAACAGGACTTCCACATGAGATTCGTGTGCAATAGCTAATGTGGATTCTAAAGACAGTAGGCAGTTCACAGTTCATGTGTTAAAACTAGCATGTGAGCGCCATGTCATTTTAATGACCCCCTCCAGTCCCATACACCAACAAAGAGCCTCAGCCATCCCAAAGCAGCCTTGCACCATAACTGAAGCCAGAGGAGATGCAGCTGTTAGTGAGTGGGAAGAATTCCTGGAGAAATTCCTGGAGAAAATGTGGCCTCAAGTTTTTACATTAGGAATATAAATAATGAAATAATAAAGTAAATGTAATAAAATGAACATATAAGGGACATCTACATGTGAGAAAACTCTTTACGGTGGGAGAGGTAGGCATGATAAAGGTTTTTTGATAGATTCTCAGTTAAGATGACATCATAGGAATTCAGAGGGGTCTCTTTCCATCTCAGGACTCCTGTGTAATGTCCTGCTAGCATCCTGTAGACGCAGTATACAGGCAGACATTCAGCCTATAAGGCCCCTGGGTCCTAAGGATAAGAGTATGTGTGTGCATCTGCCAAGGAGAGAACTGATGAGTGCAGAGTGGGCCATTCAGCATACAAAGACTCAGGTTACAGAGCAGTATGGATGATAATACTTACCTCCCAGGACTTCCTCCTGCTCCAAGGCATAGCTCCCTCCTCTGCCACAGCTCAGAAAAAAAAAAAAACACAAAGAATAGCCGTTAGTGTAAATGTCCTCGACCAATCAAACAACACAAGTATAAAACATTAGGGTGGCTTTAACTGGTGTGCACTGAAGGTTTTGGGCACACACTACACACTGGAAGAAAGACATGTCACCAGTTCTTCATCAAGTGCTTATCAAATGCTTGGTACTCAAAGACAAGGATGCTAGTTGCTCAGATCACTCCTGTTGAGGGAACACTGGAGAGCATGACTGTCAAGGCACTGGAAACTCTCACTGCAGCTCGCTGTTTGTTAGGCAGCCAAGGGCAGTGCTGAGCCCCATAGTAGGTTTTGCTGGGTCAGAGAGACAGGAGTTCCCTGAGGAAAGGCTGGTGGTACAGAGCCAGGACAGCTGTGTCTCCATGGTGATGCATATGATGGTCAAAACTCCATCAGGAAATGTCTCTCACCCCTCTCCCCCTAACTCAGTCATGGCCTTTGCTTCTCACTGCGGCCAAAGCCATACAGCAGAAGTCACATAACGTGACTCTCAGGTCTAGGTGAAAGGCTACAGACTCCACATCAGTGACATTCCATTGCTGTTGGGTCCATCACCTTTTAGAATAGTGTTTCAGAACACACCCCATTCAAACACTTTGGTCTACATATGCTCTTGTTCTTGGACCACAGCCTATATATTCACACCAACTGAGAGTGAGAATCGCGGATATCCAGCCACCTATCTATGTCCACAAGCTCATAATTGGGAAGCGATAAGCACTTAACTGAGACCTCTGACTGTGGCTGCATGGTATGATGTTCTACCACTCGGAGGAAAAGAATAACAACTGTTTGGCCCTCAGGTAGGATGCTGCCAAAATGATCCCTAAAACACATGAGATCCACACAGAGATGATGCTGTATAGATGGGATGACACTTCACTGAAGCTGCTGAAGACGTGAGGGGGGGGGGGGGGCAAGGGAATGCTGGGGAAGCTGGAGGGAAGGACCAAGGGCTTGCACCAGCAGGAACAAGACACCTTTTTATGTCATAGGACATGAGGGTACTTCCAGAAGCATGGTCCTCTCAAAGACACCAAAAGCTCATTCTTGTCTGTGATAATATACAGGAAGTGAGATGTGAATCCAATCAACTTGCATGGATTTTAGGTAGAGTCCAGGATATCTACTACAGGGAGCAAGGCATCTTAAGATCAGAGTTGGCCATCGTAATGATCACACAGAAGCCTCCACAGGTCGAATGGAGCCTTGTGGAATCCAGAACATGGTTCTCAGATGCCTTTTCAATGCAACTGAGACAGAGAGGATTTGATGATGGTGGTGGTGGTGGTGGTGATATCAATTTGCCAAATTTCATGGCAAATATAAACACATATATATAGCAAAACCTCAAAATTCTGAAAGAAAAATCTAACCAAACTGAAGGGAGAAATAGGCAATCCTACAGTGGCTGCTAAATGTTTTAGAAGCCCAAATGGGATGGTAAACACCATACTAGACAGAATACCCTCTAGGAGAGGTTCTGAGCTAGAGGCCAGCCTTACTAACATACATGGAGACACTCTCCTCCAAACATGCCTCCACAGGGCAGAGTGTGGTCTTCAACATACATCATACACTAAACCTGAAGCACCTCTTACTAATTTCAAAATTCATGATACTAGAGCTCTTCCCCAACTATAATGAAGTTGGAAATCAACAGAAAGAAACGGGGGAGGGAGGGGAAATCTAGGAATGTCCTGAAGGGAAGAATCACACTTTCAAAATAACTCACCGATCAAAGGCTTTGGAGTCACAGAGGAAATTAAAAAACACTTTCTCTGATGACTTATTTGCCTGTCATCCTGGTTGCATCTTGAATCAACTAAAACCCAAGGTAGTAAGCATTCTAGTGAGGGGTTTTCTTGATCAAATTGTTTAAAATAGGAAGGCATGCCCTATGGGTGGCACCATCTTGTGACAGTCTAAATGAAAGGCACTGGAAAGGAACCGTTGCTTTTTGCATACTTGTCCTCACCCTTGCAGCCAAACTCATCTGTGCTGTGGCTGCAGCCTGTGTTAAATCCAACTCTTCAGGATTCCAAAGTATTCTGAAGAACAACAGCTCTCTAGGAGTACTCTAAGACTCCAGTACCAGACTGGGACTACTACAATGTCCAACCTCATGATCTGAACAACTACCAAATTCTTGGTCTTTCCATCATGAGACAGCCTTTGTTGGACAAGCAAGATCACAACCTGAAAGCCACTCTAATAAGGGGTGTGTGTGTGTGTGTGTGTTCACTGAGTAAAATCAGAAGCATATCATATTAAGATTTATGGGGATGCAATTAATATGATGCTTAGAAGACAGTTTTGCTTCAAATGCCTGTGTTAAAAGGTGAAAATATCACTTGAATTCGTATTCTAGGTTTCATTATATAAAACAGGATCTGGATAGATGACTCAATGGCTAACGGCACTGGCTGCTTTTTACAGAGGACCCAGGTTTGATTCCCTATATCCATATGGCACCTTACAACCATCTGTAACACCAGCTCCAAGGGATCCAGTGCCCTCTTCTGGCCTCCACAGACACTGCCTGCATGTGGCACACAGACATGCGTGCAGGCAAAACACCTATACTCATAAAATAAATAAAAATAAAAAAAAATATTTTAAAAGAGAGAGAAAAGAAAAAGAAAATTAAGGCAAAGCATGAAGGTGGGAGACAAATAATAAGCATGAAGGTGGAAACTCAATCAAACAGGGAACATAAAAATCAGATACACTCAATGAGGACACAGGTTGATGCCTTGCAACACAGCTAGGCCTTTAGCTAAAATCAGGAACATTATCTCTTCTTGCTGCTTCAATATGGGACTCTTACCCTTGTTGAGGACAGTATATCAAATAGTTCTGGTGGATATGGATGAACCATGAGCTTGCTCTACCTACTTCTTACATCAACCTGATGTTGCAGTACCTTGAAGAACAGTGGCTCATGTCACTCCATACACAAACAGGGATGGGTATATGTCATAGAACTATAAAGAGGATCACAAGACAGACAATATAAGATCTTAAAGTGGGGGGAGAGGCTAGTGAAATACACATGATATAAAAATAGAAGAAGGTATTGGAAAGGAGGAAGTGAACTTAGAGAGAGATGCCAATGAAAAGGAGAGAGACAAATAAAAACTGTTATCAAAATCCCACAGAGAAAATAGATCTGCAATTAGACTGTAAACTAGCAATTAAGACTTCTCCATTGAGGACAGCTCCCATCCAGATAGTTTCCTTGATGAATGAGTCATCCCTCCGAAAAGGAAGTGACACCAATGCTTTCCCAAGCAAGCTGAAAAGGAAAGAGGAAAAAATGAGGATGTGGATAGGAAGATAAGGGAGAAGACAAGCTCACACTTTCGCATACTTCCAAATTCCATCAAAGAAGCAATGCCACCAAACACCAAAGCCACCCAATGACATCTCAAAAGACCTTCGGCCACTGTCTTAGGGAGGGTGTTTGTTTCTGTTGATGAGAAAAACACCATGACCAAAAGCAAGGTGGGCAGGGAAGGTTTATTTAGTTTACAGTTCCACAGCACTGTTCATCCTTGAAGGAAGTCAGAACAGGAACCAAAACAGGACGGAATCCTGGAGGCAGGAGCTGATTCAGAAGTCATGGAGGGGTGCTGCTTACTGTCTTGCTCCTATGGCTTTGCTTAGACTGCTTTCCTATAGAACCCAGGACCACTAGCCTACCATTCACTATGAGCTGGGCTCTCCCCTGTCAATCAATAATTAAGAAAATGCCCTATGCCATCTTGCCAAAAGCAACCTACAGACTCAATGCAATTCTCATTAAAATTCCAACACAACTCTTTACAGACCTTGAAAGAACAATATTAAATTTCATACAGAAAAACAAACAAAACAAACAAAAAAAAAAACTCATGATAGCTAAAACAAAACTCTACAATAAAAGAACTTCTAGAGCTATCACCATCCCTTATCTCAAGCCATAGTACAAAGCAATAGTAATAAAAACTGCATGGTATAAGTATACCATGAAACAGACAGACAGGCTGAGCAATGAAATCACATCAAAGACCCAGAAATAAACCACACACCTATCTACGAACACCTAATTTTTGAAAAAGAAGCCAAAACTATACAATGGAAAAAGAAAACATCTTCAACAAATAGTGCTGCTCTAACTGGAAGTCTTTATGTAGAAGAATGCAAATAGATACATATTTATCACCCTGCACAAATCTCAGGTCCAAGTAGATCAAAAACCTCAGCATAAAACTGAATACACTAAATCTGATAGAAGAGAAAATGGAGAATTGCATTGAACTCATAGGTACAAGAGACAAGTTCCTTGGATATATATCCAAACAGTTCAAGATGACACCTCATGAAACTGAAAATCTTCTGTAAGGCATAGGACACCATTAATAGAGCAAAATGGCAGCCTACAAATTGGGAAAAGATCTTCACCAACCCTACATCCAACTGAGGACTGATACCCAAAATATATAAAGAATTCAAGAAATTAGATATCAACCAAATAACCCAATTAAATAATTGGGTACAGAGCTAAACAGAATTCTCAACTGTGGAATCTCTAATGGGCAAGAAGCACTTAAAGAAATGTTCAACATCCTTAATCATCAGGTGTCACGCCGGACCTCGACCTGCAAGGAAAGACGCGACGTGACCAGGTTCTTCTGTCTCCTTTCTTCTGCCTCTACCGGGGCCCTGAGCTAGTTCCCCACCACCCTTATATAGCCCTTAAGCCCTCACTTAGGTGCGTGTCGCTTTCTGATTGGAGCATACTGGTGCACTTCATTAGCATGGCCGTGCTGAATCATGTACGGTGGTACTGTGCATGCGGTGAAGTTGCTTGTCACGGTAGGGCGGCATCCTGCCGGTGCCATCTTGTAATGGTGTCGGCGTCGGGTGTACTGGCCCACCACAATCAGGGAAATGCAAATCGAAATGACTCTGATATTTCATCAAAATGGCTAAAATCAAAACCTCAGGCTATAGCTCATGCTGGCAAGGATGTGGAGCAAGGGGAGCACTCCTCCATTGCTGTTGGGAATGCAAACTTGTACAAAAACTTTGGAAATAAATTTAGCGATTTCTCAGAAAATTAGAGATTGTTCTTACCTCAAGACCAAGCTATACCAATCCTGGACATATATCCAAAAGATGTTCCAGCATACCACAAGGACACTTGCTCAGCTATTTTTATAGCAGCTTCATTCATAATAGCTAGAAACTGGCAATAAGCTACATGTCTCTCAACTGGAAAATGGGTAAAGAAAATGTGGTATGTTTACACAATGGAATACTATTCAGCTATTAAAAATAAGGACATCATAAATTTTACAGGCAAATGGATGGAACTAAAAAATATCATCCTGAGTCCATGTACTAGCTGGTTTAGTGTGTTAACTTCTCCCAGAAAGCCACCCAGCTGCCAGAGCAGTCAAGACGAGGACCTCCAAGAGAAGCTAGACAACTTCCACCGGAACTCAGCCTGGAGTCTGGGGGGAAGGGTTTGCCCAAACTGTTAAAAGGTCTGGCGCCATTAAAGTTTACGGCTTTGATCAGTGAACATTGTCTTAGCCGCACTTTCTTTTCGCCCCTCTTCCCTATAACCCCAAAATTCTCTCAACAGGTAACCCGGTTTACAAGTGGCTGCTGGCAGCTACATAATTGGCGCCTGAACGTGGGGCGACCTGGTACGAGAGAATTTCCTGAGGTAGCCCTATCCAGCGAAGCTTCGCAGAAAAGGTGGTAAGAAGTAGTATCCGCACGGTAAGCAACATAGAGGTCAAAACTAGCGCTAGTGAATTCGTGTCTATTGTTGTGAGTGTAGGAAGGATACGGTTTTTCAAGCAAACTGTGCGGGCCCGGCACAATGGCTGCTTGGGTTGAAAAGATAGGGAAATATGGAGAAGGAATTTGGTAGGCATTTGCCCAAAGCTCGTAAGAGCTGATTTCGGCGAAAAGAAAGGGGTTTTTAAAAATAGCAATATGTCCACAGCTTCTAAGAGCTGTTTAAAGAGGAAAATGGATACAATTGCTTAACAAGCACGCTTAACTTTCTGTGTATCTTTCTGTGTTTGTCCCGGTGCACCGACTGTTTGTCTATGTGTATGTTTATGTCCTCTCTGTGTCTTTGTGTGAATGACTGTTTCATGTTAAAAAGAAAAATTGATAAAGATTTCATCTGCTGGTAACCTCTTGAGTCAGCCACAGTTTGTGTGGAGATTGATTCAAAGCCACGCTGCGACAGCGCAGCTCACTCAAGCGGCAAGCATGGCTGGGGAAAAAGCCGCTTTTAATAGCCCAGAAGCCTCAAGATTTGAGAAGACTTTGGTTTGGCTTGTGAAATTCATGTAGTCGCTTTATACTTGTTTCTAATTGGTTTTAATGGTATAAGGCTTTACATTTCTTGACTAAAGAGTTATAAATTAATTGGTTATTATGTAAAAGGTATAGTGTTATTAAGAAAAGGTTAGTTTAAAACTGGTGATTCAGTGTTAGAGCTATCTTAACTAGCTACACGCGGCCTAACGCAACTCATGCTTTGTTCTTGTTTATAATTAGATTTAAAGGTATATTTTACATGTCTTGACTATAGAGTATTGGCTTAAGTCACTGGACATGATTTAAAAAGTATAATGTTATTAACAAAAGTTAGGTTAAAGCTGGTAGTTTAGGGTAGTCGCCATTTTTAAACAACACGTGGCATGGTTAAGGCTGGTAGTTTAGGGTAGTCGCCATTTTTAAACAACACGTGGCATGACAGTTAAAGATGGTAGTTTAGGGTAGTCGCCATTTTTAAACAACACGTGGCATGACGCAATCCAGGAAATACAGGCCTTTAAGACGCTCCTAAATTGGCATGGTGTTTCATGTGAATCTTGGCCTGGAGATTGGACTTAATGAAGATTAAGATTTAAAATATTGTCTCTTTAATAAGTTACACTGTCATACACTTGAACATAAGAACTGGCAGACAAACCTTGTGCTGTAAATATGTGTTTGCCATTGATTTTAAAGAAATTAGATTGTTTAAAATTGGGATTTGCTTCCAAAATTACAATTGTGCTCTAATATTGCAAGAAAACATTGAGTTACAATAAAAATCAGTGTGTCATTGGCTACAGTTTTCAGTTTGCAGGCTCGTAATTGTTAACATTTTGTAATTATGATAATTTTGAGAGTGATACAGCTATGGGTTTTAGAGGCCCATTGCCACTTTTCCAAGTTTATAGGCTACAATGGTAGGAGCAAAATTTAACCCTCCAAGATTAAAAAAGATATCTCTGTGGAAATGTATTTGATATCAAGTAGGTTCCCTTGACCATGGAATTACAGGTTTCTTTTGTTTAATCCTCAAAACACAGGTTTGGGTCTGGGCTTAGATAAAAGGCTCAGATCTAGTCCTTGCCAAGGACTAAAGGTGGATCCTAGGGCAGATAAAAAATGTTTTGTCTCTGTTTCAATACTAGAAGTTAAGATCTTAAAATTTTCAGTGTATAATGTTCATAGAATGTTTGTTACAGGCCCTTGCTCCTATAGACTTTTAGAATTTTTAGGTTAATGGCTTTCAAAAGTTGTTAGGATATATTAATTGGCTTTATCTTATTTACCTCATTTTAAGCTTGCCACAGAAGGTCTTAAACCTCTGTTTTCAAGGTAGGAAACATTTGTTCCTTGCTTCAAGCAACAATCAAATTTATTATTAATGGTTGATCTATTACATGACAAGCATTTTTAGGCAAAATTAATAATTGTTATCCAAAAAATAATTTGTACTATCAGATCACATGTTTATTCCTTTGTTTCTCCCTGCTTCAACACAGATACCTGAATTGGGTGCTATAACAGCTATTTTTAAGATGTTAAAAGTCAAGCTTTTAATAATAGTAGATATATATATAGCTCATGGTTTATAATTGCTTAAAATTGGTCCACTTTTAATACTGCTAATTTTTAATTTCTACAGTTTATACAAATGTGATTCAAATTTCTAAGAACAAAGGATATGTTCTCTAAATGACTGTCCTTTAGGTATTTGAAATAATTTTATATTTTGTGCACATCAAATTATAAAGATTTGTTCTTGATGTCCTCAATTTCTACCTCTACCACGTAATGGTGTTAATCCTAGAGGACTTAGTTATTACAGATAAATGATATTCATATTTCTAATTTAGAAGATTAAAAAATATGTACATGTGACTAATGATTCATTTTTAGGCTGTCTAGTTGCAACTGCTCTAACAGAAAAAGCAACTAAAAATGTTATGTTTATTTTATATAATTACATAGTTATTGCCTATGTTATAGGTTATACTTTGTGTTCCACCTTAAATTAATAAAACAATATCTTCTTGGTAGAGAGAAGAGAGGGGAAATCGTATCCCTGTGCATATCATTTATATTATGCTTACATGTTTTTTAAAAAAAAAAATTTTAAAATTTGGATGCCAAGAAACTCCTTGCTAAATGTATATGACATCTTGTAATTAGACATATTGATGTCTAGGTGAAATGAAGGAATTCACTTATTGACATATGCCATGATCCTGATTTAATATTGGGGAAGACATGTCCCCTATGTTTTTTCCACAGAATGCTGCAGAAGATATGCTGACTGTGTGCTTGCTGAATGCCCAGATCATGGTAACATAAGAGCTATATTGGGTATATGTTCTTGACTTACCTTAATTGTCAAATGTCCCAGGTTAGATAAATTGCCTAGCTTCAAGCTTTTAGACTTTGTGGGACAGAACATGGAGACTGTTAAGCTAGCTTAGGAAAAATTAATCTAAAGAAGAGTTAAAATGACTCTTCTCCTTACTGTGTTCAGCTGACTCAACCATAGACTTGTCTAGAAATAATTCCAATATTGAAGATTCCAATTTTGAAGATGGCTAACAATCTTCAGCCAGCTGTGTTAATTTAACATATAGTCTCCACTTTTCCTGAGAAGTAACAGCTTATTTCTTGATATACAAGGCTACCTCTCCCACCTCAGAGGCCAAGCTTTGGGTCCTTAAAGTTGTTAATTTACAACTGAATTAGATACTTCTGGGACAAGTTAATCCTATTCCACCTTTAACTCTTGACCTTGTCTGTTAAGCAGACTGGCTGTCTCCACCCAGGCTCACCTGGATGGAGAGATTGCATGTCTGTTAAAGACACTTGCAGACCCCCCTGTCTTCAAAACTTACACAAGTGGATCTCCAAAGAGGGAGCCACATAGAACTCAGATCTATGTGTGTTTGTTTATGAACAAACATGGGTACCAGCAAGACGTGCGAGGCAAAGCACTGCATGGGGAGGTAAATTTCTGCTTCTGAGTCCCCAGGAAGTACACCTAATTGCATAGGGGTTAACGTCGAGAGGCTGTCCTTAAAATAATAAGGAAGCCTATTACCCCTCCTCTGAAAAAGACGTTATACAATATTTAAGAGGAATTACGGTCAATGCTTCCCCTCCTGGTTAAGGCCCGCCTTCTTATGAAGGATATTTATCCACTTGTTTTCTACCTCCTCGTGTTCTAATTAATAAAAAAAAGGGAGGACATGTACAGAGCCATATTGGGGCAGTCTTGCACTTGGTCAGAGTTTGACTTTGGTCAAGGTTAACTTCTCCCAGAAAGCCAGGATCCTGCTCCACCTAGGGTGGAGTGCTCGAAGTAAAGGTTAAGTTCATTGTTCCTCCAGGTCTAGGAATTCCTGAATTAAACAGCTGACCCACCCAGCTGCCAGAGCAGTCAAGACGAGGACCTCCAAGAGAAGCTAGACAACTTCCACCGGAACTCAGCCTGGAGTCTGGGGGGAAGGGTTTGCCCAAACTGTTAAAAGGTCTGGCGCCATTAAAGTTTACGGCTTTGATCAGTGAACATTGTCTTAGCCGCACTTTCTTTTCACCCCTCTTCCCTATAACCCCAAAATTCTCTCAACAGGTAACCCGGTTTACATGTGGCTGCTGGCAGCTACAAGTGACTCTAGTAAGACTCCTTGCAATAGGGATATGGAACCTTAAAAGGCAACCTTCTGTACCCAGGTAGGACTTTCAATGAATGGGTGAGGATACAATTTGTTTGGCCTACAAAATGTACAGGGAAAAGATGGAGCAGAAACTGAGGGAATGTCAACCAATGACTAACCCAAGTTCAGACCCACCCCGTGGGAGAGAACACCCCTCTGACACTGCTAATGATGTTTGCCTATACTTGCAGAGAGGAATCTAGAATAACTGTCCTCTGATGGAAACAGTTGCAGAGACCCGCAGCCAAACATTAGGCAGAGCTCAGGGAACCTTGTGAAAGAGGAGAAGGAAGTATTGAAGGAGCCAGAGGGGTCACAGACATGACAAGAAAATCTGACAGAAGCAACTAACCCAGCCCATGGGAGTTCACAAAGACTGAACCACCAACCAAAGAGCATGCATGGGATGGACCTAGGCCTCTTACATATATGCAGCAGATGTACCGCTTGGTCTTCATGTAGGACCCCTAACAACTGAAGCAGGGGCTGTCTCTGACCCTGTTGTCTGCCTGTGGATCTCTTTTTCCTAACTGGGCTGCCTTGTCTAGGCTCATTTGGAGAGTATGCACCTAGTCCTACTGAAACTTGATGTGCCAAAGCAGGTTGATACCCATGGAAGGCCTCCCCTTCTCTGAGGAAAAAGGGGATGGGGTGGCATATAGGTGGAGAAGGGAGAGGAAGGTTTGATGTATTTATGTAAATAGGAGAGGGGACATGAGAGAGATGGGAAGAGAAGGAGGGGAAGTTTTGATCACGATGTATTTACATAAGTTAATTTTTAAAAAAGAAAAGTTAAGCTGAGTCTTATGGCATTTTCTCAGTTGAGATTCCTTTCCTTTAGATAACTCTAGCTTGTGTCAAGTTGACATAAGAGTAGCCACTATCTACTACTTGGTGTGTAGTAAGGCACAGCCACTATCCCTAACACAGAAAAACCAAAATACCTGAAAATATGAGCAAATGCGGCTCATCAGCACGAAGTGTTGAATTTATCCGAGAATGCGAGGTTATCCGCATACACAACCCTGTTAATGCAGCTACCATCTTTAGGGAGCGGGGATAAGGATGGAATGTTTAATTGATGCAAGAAACACACTTGGCAAATAGTACCACCATGATTTAAAAAAAATTCAACAAAATTAATAAAATAAAAAGAGACCTGAATGCAAAACAAGACATATTCAAGGTTTTCTACTAGGTTGGACTTTGTAAGCAAACCCATTGTTCAGATAAGGGAGAAAAATTGACTCCCAAATTGTCTTATTGATCTCCAACAATATTAGATATTTGTAATCTTTTTATTATAGTCAAAGAATGTTCAAAAGTGTGATTCTTCTTTCTGTGTGTCAGTTAGCCTGAGTTTAAGTATCAGAGAGAATCTTCCAGATCTAAACATTAAAGGCTGAAATGAACCAGAACTACAAGAACGAAGTTAAAAACAAAGCCACCGAAGTCCCCTGCATTGCTCTCCTATTTAAAGTATAGAAATTCCAAATAGTTTTTGAAATTCTAAAAGACAAAAACATTGTTGCAAGATATTTCCTATCCATTCACACGGAGGCAGTGAGAGGCCAGTGATTGGAGGGGAGAGGGGGGAGGAGCTGAGGGAAGGAGGGGCGGAGAGAGAGGGAGCCTGGGAGCTGTAGGAGGGAACAGAGGGGGAGACACACAGATCCAGTTGACATCAGATGTTTCTGGTGTGCTGAAAGGTTAGAAATATTGGGATAAAACTTTATCATTGTATATTGGCATTATGTAATTGGGAGTTTCATATACATAAATATATTTGGTTAACTGCTCAAGTGTAAGAGTCTTGCTTTGCCGGATGCTTGGAAGGAATGGATGCTGACAGGAGAGAGAGAGAGAGGCCCGACAGGACTTGGAGCAGAGGCCTGGTGGGGCAGTGCTATATTTTAATCTTTTCGCATTACAAAGCATTGATAATTGACTTCCCACACTCTCCTGACAGAGGGGAGACACCCTGAACCCCCGATCATGAAGGTGGGCCCGGCAGGGTGCTGCTCCACTGCACTTGGAATGTGCTGACCCTTCGAGTTTCTTAAATGTGGGAACTCAGCTGCGTGTTTTATGGACTGTTTTAAAACGGAGACAATGAATGAATGAGGAGAATTGATTTTTCCAGGACTGAAAAGATACCCTAGAAATTAAGAGCACTTGCTGATCTTTCAGTTCCGAACATCCACAGGAGGCAGTACACAACAGCTTGAGACTCCAGCTCTAAGGGGGGGCAGTGCCTTCCTCAGATCTCCACAATTGAACACACACACACACACACACACACACACACACAAATAAATAAATAAATAAATAAATAAATAAATAAATAAATAAATACCTTTAAAAGAAGAACTTTCTATTTCTTCTGTGGTCTCTGATGTGTTGATTTTACACTAAAATGTAGATTATCACGTAAAAGAAGATTAATTAAAGCTGAGATTATGGTCACCTTTTTTCAACCACACCAACAAGGCTTATTCTGTATGAATAAAGAGAAAGAGAAGGTAAAATAGAAAGACAGAAAGAGAAAGAAAATGAGACAGACAGCTACAGCCATGCAGGACTAAAGAGACAGCGGTGTTCTTCCTACAAGGGCCAGATGGCCAGATGGTACTGTAATCATACCCAATGGTGTAGTGTAGCTCTTCCTCATCTCTAAAGAGTATCAGTTTTCAAATAACATGTTAACACCACAACAGGCAGAAGCACTGCCCAGACTGGTGCCCAGTTATTTTTGTCACATTCGATAAGCCTCCTACGGAGCTAGCATTACTATAAAAAGTGTGTTTCCTCATGGCTAGAGAGGCAGTGTCCTTGGCCAGTGGCTCTATCTTTCCTTTGAGTACAGATGAGCTCCCAAAGGCCCCAGGCAGGCAGAAAACCCCAGATTCCTTCCCTAGTATTAAATACCCAACACATAATGAGCAGTCAAACTCACTAGTGAAAGTAGCTAATGCAGTAGTATTAGCACATGCTTGTAATCCTGGCTCTGGGAAGGTTGACATATAAGGAAGGACCATGAATTCAAGGCCAATTTGGACCACATAGTGAGTTTTAAGACAGTCTGGGCTATATAGTGGAACTGTGACAGATTAGACAGACAGATGGACAGACAGACAGGAGGGCGAATGGCTGGATAGATAGATTGATAAATGATGGGTGGATAGATGATTGATGAATAGAAGATTGATTAAATGATTGATGGATGATAGATAGATAGATAGATAGATAGATAGATAGATAGATAGATAGGGTTTCATGGTTTCTATTCCTGCAAAAAACATCATGAGCAAGTTGGGGAGGGGAGGGTATATTCAGCTTACACATCCACATTGTTGTTAATCACCAAAGGAAATCAGGACTGGAACTCACACAGGGTAGGAACCTGGAAGCAGGAGCTGATACAGAAGCCATGGAGGGATGCTACCCCTGGCTTGCTCAGCTTGCTTTCTTATAGAACCTAGGACTACCATAGAACCAAGGATGGCACCATCCATAATGGGCACTCCCACCCTTGATCACTAATTGAGGAAACGCCTTACCGCTGGATGTCATGAAAGCATTTCCTCAAGGGAGGCTCCACAAAACCAGCCAGTACAGATGGATGGATAGAAAGAAAGAAAGAAAGAAAGAAAGAAAGAAAGAAAGAAAGAAAGAAAGAAAGAAAGAAAGAAAGAAAAAACAGCAAGGTGGCAATAAACAAGTACCACAGTTAGCAGTTCCTTTCAGGCTGTGCCCTCCTGTGTGCTCCTCTTGCCTGAGGCACCTGGCTCTGGGTGAAGACCCAAGCCTATATCCTTACATGCAGTCAGTGTCTCTGGACACCATACTTACCAGGGCAGGTTCCAAGATCAGAGGCCGGATGCACTCAGCAGTTGCATGTTTCCAGCTTTACCTGTAGGCATAGCATTGGTCCTCACTGCCAAGGTCTGGTCTATAAACTCTCACTTTTCTACATCCTTACAGGAAGCTTAAAGTTGCCTCTGTGAAGTTTTGCCTCTCCGGCTTTGCAAGTCTTAATTGTTTCCATGGCAAATGCCAATGATGCTTTCTGAGTGAAGAACTAACAAATGTACATCCATATTTTAAAGATGTATATGGGGGAGTCCCTATGACTGCCTGTGTGATATTACATCTCAGAAAACTCCCAAGACCAGGAGTGCTAACTGCCTAGGTAAAGGCGTGGGCTGTGAGTTCCATTAGTGAAAGTCATTTTGAAAAATGAACAATTACACTCAGAAAGTCGTTGTTTTTGCTTTACTCAAGGCAGATGCGAGCAACCAACATTAATTTATTTTAATTTCAATGTCTCAGCATAAATAGACACAAGAAAGGAATCAGAGCTTGAGCCTGAGAGCATAATACTTACAACTGTTGATCTAATCCCATTTGTAAATTTTATGTGCCCACAGGAGTCACTATGGAAGTTACTAGATCAATCTGTTCAGAGTGAGGCTTTATTAGTAAGTATTTACTAAGTGTTAGGCATGGGGATTTAACATAGCTAGAAGCCATGTCGCCTTGTTTTAAAACAAATATAGTTGACTTTCCTCATTTTTAGTTCTCTCTCTCTCTCCCTCTCTATCTATCTATCTATCTCTCTCTCTGTCTGTCTTTCTCTCTCTCCATCCTTCCCTCCCTTTCATTCTTTCTTCTTTTCTCTCTTCCTTTCATTCTTTCTCTCTCTCTTGTCTTCTTCCTCCCTTCCTTTCACTTCTGTTGTATGTGTGCATATGTGTATTATATGCTCATGTGTGCATAAGTGCATAGGTGTACTTGCATGTGTGTGTGCATGTGGAGGCCTGAAGTTGTCCCTGGGTGTCTGCCTCTAACCTGCCCGTCTTATATTCGGAGTGTCTCCTTGAACTTGGAGCTGCTGTTTCAGCTAGGCTAGATGGCCAATATCCCCAAAGACCTCGAGGATCTCCCTCTGCACTCCAATTGCCACTGTCCCTGCCTATTACACAGCTGCTTGGAACTGAAGAAACACTTTACCCACTGAGCTGTTTCCCCAGGCCCCTCACTTCAGGTTTTCTCATTGCAGAAATTACATTATTGTGTTTTGAAATTCCAGTCTATTTTGATTCTGTAATCAAAATAAATGCAAAGGAATCCTATTCAGCAGGTGAAGAAACTCTGTTATATTCACCACAAACCGTGTTAGCATAAAACACAGAAAGAGGAAAAACAGAAAAAGTACATCAAGCAAATATCAGTGTAGCTATAGTCCTGTTTATGTTCCACAAAAATACAGTTTAATCCCCAAATTACTAGAGATAAAAAGATATGCAATTACAGTAATAAAAGCTAAAAAGGAGCCTGGAAAAATGGCTTAGTGATTGAAAACACTTGTGGCTCTGGCAGAGAACCCTGGTTCAGTTCCCAGCACCCACATGGTGGCTCACAACCATCCATAACTCCAGTTCCTGGTGATCCAATACCCTCTTCTGACCTCTGTGGATACCAGGAACATTCATGGTATATAGATAAACATGCAGGTAAATGATTTATACACATAAACAAAATAAATAAGTCTAAACCAAAAAAAAAACTAATTAAAACTATGGTCCTAATGTTCCTAATAATTCAGCCAAAAAATAGAGACAACTTAACTAACTGAGTTTGAAAGACAAATTCATGAATTAAGTTGTCTTTTCCCATAAGGCCCTTTAGTTTGGTAGATATCCTATGATTTTAGACAGTATATTTCTAAGATTTAAGAATTTCACATCTTGCTCTTTCTCTTCCGGTTCCAGGAGCTGCAGGAGCCTCAGGTTACCAAGCAGATATGGCAAGTCCAAGAACCACACCACACACAACCAGTCCCACAAATGGTGCAGAAATGGCAAAAAGAAACTGCAGTCACAAAGATATATTGAATCTCTTCAGGGGGTTGACCCCAAGTTCCTGAGGAACATGTGCTTTGCCAAGAAGCACAACAAGAAAGGCCTGAAAAAGATGCAGGCCAACAATGCAAAGGCAATGAGTGCATGCGCAGAGGCCATCAAGGCCCTTGTGAAGCCTCAGGCCATCAAGCCCAAGATGCCAAAGGGCCTCAGCCTCAAACTCAGCCACCTGGCTTTCATAGCTCACCCCAAGCTTGGGAAGTGGATTCGAAGCTACATGGCCAAGGGGCGTAGGCTCTGCCAGCCAAAGCCCAAGGCTCAAACCAAGGCAGAGGCCAAAGTTCCAGCTAAGGCCCAGGCTTCAGCTCCAGCTCAGGCTACCAAAGGTGCCCAGGCCCCTGTGAAGGCCCCAGAGGAAAGGTTCCTGCCAGTGTGAAGACAGATGGACTGCTGTGACACACCTTTCTACACACTATTTGCAGATGACCAGTGTCCTATGCTGTTTTACAAATAAACTTGAGGCTAGATCTATTAAATAATAATAATAATTTCACATCTCTTGACACTACTCAGAATCCATCTGGGGAGGTGGAGTCAGTCCTAATCAACAGCAAGCCATAGGAAATCATCAGAACAAGCACCATCACTGTTCCGTGAGAGCCGAGGAAGTTAGGCTCTCTGTGAGAGATGGCTAATGCCACAGTAGACAGGTCTGGAAATAGACTCGAATGAACACGTGAACAGAACAGGTAGACAACACAATTACAATCTATCCTTTCGTGACTGTCTTTGCCCCTGAATGTAATGACTTTCCCACTTTCCAAATCCAAGGCCACTCTAGCAGAGCTCACAATCCTCTGCCCTTCTTACTTAGCTTCCACTGAGCAGAATGGGCAGGGTCTCCACCATAGTCCCAGCAAGTGACATCATTGCCAAGAAGGGATCATTCTGGCAAAGGTCTAGATGCCCCAAAAGACAAGTGTGTGAGAGAAACTCTCTACCAGTCACACACACACCACCACCACCACCACCACCACTACCACCACCACAGTTGAGGACTACTGTGGTGAGGTTCAGCTCATCTCATAGATTTTGAAAATGAATTCCAAACTAGCTCTTGAGATCACTCCCAACATAATTTAAAGGCATTTTGTTTCTTACATTTCTCTTCCCCTTGCTTCCTGTTTCTGGCTGCACATGTCCCACTGAATATACTGTTTATAGTCCAATATCATCGTACCACATCTATGATCAAATCCAATTCCTTTGGTACGAACAAAGACTCTGGATGTTTGATAATGTCAGGCCACACCGTTAATTGTGCCTTCAGTAATACACATAACACCAAAGTGAACCTGCAACAACCATAATCACTATGTTCTTCTATTTTTAAGATTTCTTTAGTATTATATGTAAATACATGGTAGCTGTCTTCAGACATACCAAATGAGGCCATCAGATCTCATTACAGATGGTTGTGAGCCACCATGTGGTTGCTGGGATTTGAACTCAGGACCTCAGAAGATCTGTCAGTACTCTTAACCACTGAGCCATCTCTCTTGCCCAATTACTATTTTCATGAACTCTTCTTTAATCAAAATATATGTGAACTACATCCTCCAAATCTATTAGCCTAATAGTATGTGAGTGGAGAAAGGGGTGCACATGAGTGTGGTGTGTGCACATGTGTGTGTGGGTGGAAACCAGATCTACCTCAGCTGCAGTTGCCTGAGGACCATTCACCTTGATTTCCAGAAAGCATCTCTCACCGGGACCTGAAGTCTGCTGCTTAGACTAGAATGTCTGGCTGGCCAGCAAGCCTGGGGATCAACCTTTCTCTACTGCCCCAGTACTAGGATTGCGTGTACACACCACCACACTTGTTTGATATTTTTATGTGAGTTTTGGGAATCAAATCTAGCTCCTTGTGCTAGCAAAGTCCATTGCTTACTGAACCATCTCCCCAGATGCTATCCAGCAAACTTTAATACATCTCATTTGTCTTATTGAAAGAAAAAGAAGATGAAGAGGAGGAGGGTGAAGAGGATACAGACAGACAGACAGACGGAAAGACAGAGTGGGGTGGAGAGACTGTCTTTCTGGCACTTCTTGTTCCCATCAAAGTGCTTTACATACAATGAGGGCAGGCCCCCAAAACTGAAATAAACTAGAAAAATAGAAGCCTCCATAATCTTAACGTTAAGGGAGAGTGTATCAGTCATTCTG
The DNA here is from genome assembly GCF_947179515.1 of Apodemus sylvaticus. Classification (NCBI taxonomy): domain Eukaryota; kingdom Metazoa; phylum Chordata; class Mammalia; order Rodentia; family Muridae; genus Apodemus; species Apodemus sylvaticus. The sequence continues at coordinate 4,482,758 of NC_067487.1, read as the reverse complement.
GAATGATATCTAATTATTCTTTCTAATTATTCTAATTAATCATTTTTGTTTTTTAAGACTAGAATCATGCAGTTTGTACTATTTATAATTTGATTTATCTTAATTAACCTAAGCACCAACTGTGGCATTTTCTCCATCACCAATTGTCTTAGTTAGGGTTACACTACTATGAACAGTCACCATGACCAAGGCAACTCTTATAAGGAGAACATTTAATTGGGGCTGGCTTACAGGTTCAGAGGTTCAGTCCATTATCATCAAGGCAGAAAACATGGCAGCATCCAGGCAGGCATGGTGTAGGAGGAGCCGAGGGGTCTACATCTTTATCTGAAAGCTGCTAGCAGGATACTCGCTTCTAGACAGCTAGGATGAGGGTTTTAAAGTCCACATCCACAGTGTCATGCCTACTCCAAAAAGAACATGCCTACTCAAACAGGACCACTCCCTAGGCCAAGCATATATAAACCATTCCACCAATGCTACCTGGAAGATGTCATTGATGGATGGAAGGGCATCACTTCTAATGATAACATGTTCTAGTGGATGAACAAAACCAATTATGAAAGAGCTCCAACTCCTGTGTAGTTTCCTGGTCTTAGAGAATGAGTACCACGTTCCAAGAACTTCATTTCTTAGTTTGGATAGGGAGTCCAAACTTAAGGTTTCAATGCATTCTGCTTACTGGGAGAAGATAAGGCCCTGAGGACTCCCCTGAGTTTGGTACCTACTAATCACCATGGCATGTCTGGGCTTGTGGGCCAGGCTCTAGCTCCACCATTATGTGGCGCCATCCTCAACACACCTTCTCTCCTACTCATCCAGAGACATACCAGTCACAGTTGATACACAACTTTCTCCATGTTGACCACTTCTTGTAATTGCATGTACAAAGACCATGCTTCTAAGTAAGGCCCTGCTCTGCAGCTCTGGGCAGGACTGACTACCATGTGACCTTCTGAGAGATGCAGTTCAATCTTTGCTTTTTTATAGAACTCAGGACTACCATCCCAAGGATGATACCACCCACAATGGGCCCTCCAACCCTTGATCACTAGTTGAGGAAGTGCACTACAGCTGGATCTCATGGAGGCATTTCCTCAAAGGAGGCTCCATAAAACCAGCCAGTACAGATGGATGGAATCCTCTAGAATATATGTGGCTGACAATGGCCCTGAGCTGTCTCCATGCTCACCAGGACATCATCATACCCATCCATGCTTACATCCCTAATCCATCACTTGGACCTCCTATTAGGTCCCTAGGTATTGTAGAGAAAATATAACTTACAATTCTTGCGAAGTGCCTAGCTGAATTCAGGCTGCTGAATCTCATAGGCATATTGAGAATCTACAATCCAGGCATCCAAACTAAAACATATGTGTGGAGCCAGGGGTAACTCTCTCTGCAGAGCTCAAGAGAGCTTATATCTCAGGCACTCCAGATGAAGCATCTGTAAGAGCAAGAGTAACTTTCTCTGCAGCATCTCATCCAGAACCTAGGGTGAATGACTCTGACTAATCATAGCCATTTAGAAGAGGATCCCAAAAGCTAGCTACTGCCAGAGGAAGTACATTAGGCCTCAATAGAACCCCAAAATGATCATATCTGAGAAACAGCAACTTCTGGAGTTCCCTGCCTGCCTTGAGCCCTGGCCATGAGAACCCTTCAGTCTAGGTACCCAGCTTCAAGAGGACAATAAAGAAGCCACTAGGGTTTCTCTTCAAGACATGGAATGAATGCTGGAGCAGGAATGGGATGGAACACAGGCCGCTGTGTTTGTTTCATGTATATTTCATGTGTATCCTGGACACTTCTCCTAGAGGTAATTTTGTACACTGTTTTTCCAAATATTGTGCCTATGGACAGTATGGATTTTTCTACTTGAAATATCTGGCCAAAAGCTTTTGATTTTGGAGCATTTTAGAGTTTTAAATCAGAGGTATGCGGACTGTAATGTTTGGCCAAGATTCTCTGCAGCACTGTGGGATCTGTTCTGCAGCAGAAATACAAGATCTGAGGTTTTAGAAAGGCTTTGAGGGTGGGTTCAGAATCTGCACAGATATAGACACATCTGGATGCAACCCAGGTGAAGGTGGAGGGCACAGTCAGGCAAGGCCTCTGTCGCCCCTAGAGAGAGATCACTGAGGGTTTTCTCCCATGGAAGGTGCTGTTTTTTAGCACCTGATGCCCACTTCTTTTGGGTGTAGAGTCTCAGTGAATGCAATTAAGAAACATGGGAATCCTGAAGCAGCATCAACCACACCCTTGCAGAAAAACAAAATTTAGGCCAAAAGATATATTCAAGAGAAAGGTTATGTGGAAATCACAGGCAAGTGCCACCCATAAACTAAGATACTTGAAGCTGTCATAAGGAATGAGAGAGACTGGAAAGAGTGTCCCTCACAGCCCAAGGAGAAGCTGACCCTGTAGCCCAGAACTGTGACAGCAAGGTTCTGCAGATGAAGTTCTCCAGGCTATGGTGTTCATCACACTAGCCACAGGAAGCCAGTGAAAATCAACACTCACAAAGAGTCCACAGAGTATCCGTGTCATCCCATGTCTTGGGTAGTATGTATCCCTCTCACTCCTGCAGTAGATATTGGCTTATCCTGGATGAAGCTCTTCCTTAAACCCTCTGAGCATCTAGCAAAAACAACAGCACATACGACTTATACCTCCTGTCCTATCTCCTTCAATGATGCAAAACTCAAGCCAGATGCAACAGGACCCCTATTTTGTTCCTCTCCTGTGGAGAAACCAGAAGTCTTTCATTTCATTATCTAGAGGGATTCCCTCTAGACAGAAAACCTCTGGTTGAAAGACAGCAGAAGACAGCAAATGGCAGGGACTGAAAGGCTAAGGACTAACAGAAGCTAGACAATAGGATGTGGCCATTGTATAAATGGACTTAGAGGTAGAGAGTCCAGATTCTCATCCTCAAAAACAGTCATACATCACATCTGTTATCTGGTGTGGGTGGTGGTGTGCTCTTACACACAGTAGAGACACCCAGAAGCAGGCCTTGCAACATCTCCCCTGACCAGGCCACTTGAGCAGTGTTGTGTATTCCCTGTCACGCCCCACTTAACCATGCACACTTGAAACAACATGGTGGTCACCAAAAGCTCCTTTGAGGTATCTATGATCTCTATAAACCTGTGACTGTCCATGGCCACACTGCAGATTAAAAAATGGTTAGCATCTCCCTGTGACTAGGACAACGGAGTTTCCTGCGGCTAACATCAAGATCTACCATCACCAACCTCACACGGTATGTGAACTATAGGGGGACAGCTCTGCAGAGAGGGCAGGATAGAGACAGGGGAGATGAGTGGAGACTGGACCTAACACAGATAGCACTACGGGTCCTCTCTGCACAGTCAGCTGCAACACAGCACCCCCCCCAAAAAAAAAAGAAAATAAGGAAGACCCAGAGGAGGCCTATTTGGCAAGACCTCTGCTTGCTGTGGAGGAAGATAATTTGCTACATAAATAATGAATTAGATGAGTGTCAACGTGGAATTGGTTCTTGGAATGGCTGGCAGAGCTCTTGTGTGACTCGGGGTCACTGCGGGCTGTCAATTCCCAGAGCTGCCGGGACAGATCTGCATCAGGTTTCACCGTTCCCCACCCGCAGTGGTATGTCTTCACGGGGCTTGCTAATTCTATCTAGATGTGGCTGAGAGTCAGAGGACTCAGAGGCGGAAAGCATTCTTGTCCAATTGTGATGAGCCCATAGGATTCCTCCCCTCTCTTTGCTCTGTCCTTCTACCATCAGTATTTGATGTGGTCCTCCCTGCTGGGACTTCAAAGTCCAAGTCCATCCATGCAGAAGGGGAGTCTTTGTTCTGCTTTCTTTTTTTTTTTGTTTGTTTGTTTGTTTTTGTTTTTGTTTGTTTGTTTGGGGTTTTTTGGGGGGGATTTGGTTTTTTCAAGACAGGGTTTCTCTGTATAGCCCTGGCTGTCCTGGAACTCACTCTGTAGACCAGGTTGGCTTCGAACTCAGAAATTCACCTGCCTTGGCCTCCCAGAGTGCTGGGATTACAGGCGTGCACCACCTGCTTTCTTAAAAGTCCACTTCATTCTGTGTCCAGTCGAGAAGGGACACGGAGGGAGTAATAGGCTGTATGTACCTGCCCAAGAGACATAAAGGCACACAGAATGTGTGTCTGAGGTCTTTGCAATCAGCCATACATGTGGTGTGCCCCGTGAAAAAGGATTTCTGATGAGCCTACAGTCACAGAACAGAGACAAGGATGCTTACAGCAGTGCCTCTCCAAAGGCACTGGGGTTGCTTAAGAGGTTCCACAAACAGGCTTACCCAGACTAGATAGCCAGGTCAAGAGGCACACTCCAGAGAAAGTGCAGAGAAACACTGATCTGAAAATGGGAACAACATGGAGGCCCCCTTTGTAGTCTCCATCCTAGCCAGGAAACATTCCAGAACTCAGCCTGGGAGAGGTCTGCTCACGCTGGAACTCGCTGGATGGCTGGGTGCCTCTGGAAAGAATTCCAAATCACTGCTACGCTCCAAGTTTAGACATCTCCTTCTCTCCTGCATCTGGGAAAACTGCCTTACTTCATTTCCGCTCCCCAGCTGGAGTCAAGCCTCCTCCAGCCTGGCATGACTCCGGGTCGCCCCAATTCTCCCACAGGTTTCCCCCTTCCTGTTAATCTAACAAGACTGACAGAATCCTGGATTCAGACTGTCTTCATCTTCTTGGACATTGTGATGTTGACCAAAGTTTTGTTTGTGAGTGTTGCTGAGGCTGTGGGCAAGTTGATCCCTCCCAGAACAAATGGTGTCTAGTGTGATGCTGGAGCTGCTGCAAGCTACCACTGCCTTTATGACTGTTCTCCACCACCTTTGGGCAGCAGCTCACAGACACATTCAGTTATAGTGTGGTCTGGATTATACTGTAACAATTGGTCAGCAGAATCCCCTGGCAATGTCCTCCAATCACAGGAAATACACCTATGAGGGCTCAAAGTCCTGCAGGTGAGCTGTACCCATGTGGGTCTCAGAGGCACATATTCTTCCAGTGAAGTAGCTGCAGCCACATCTGCTAGTTAGCTGGAAGGCTCTGCTAGTGCCTGACAAATACAGAGGGGGACACTCTCAGTCAGCCATTCAACTGAGCGCAGGGTCCCCCAATGGAGGAACTAGAGAAAGGACCCAAGGAGCTGAAGGGGTTTGCAGCGCCATAGGAGAAACAATGAGCCACCCAGTACTCCCAGAGCTCTCAGGGACAAAAGCATCAACCAGATAGTACACATGGTATTACCCATGGCTCCAGACGCATAGGCAGCAGAGGATGGCCTTGTTGGACATCAAAGGAAGGAGAGGCCCTTGGTCCTAGAAAGGCTCGATGCAGCAGTATAGAGGAATACAAGGACAGAGAAGCGGGAGAGGATTGGTTAAGAGAACGGGGGAGAGGAGATGGCGTATGGAATTTGGGGGGGGGCAGGAAAGGGGAAATCACTTGAAATGTAAATAATGTATCTAATAAAAAATAAGAATTAAAAAAAAGAATGAGATTTCAACATATATCATCTATTTTCCAAGCCCCCCCACCCCTACCCCCACCCCCACCCCCCACCCCCACCCCCACCCCCACAAAGACAAACAGGCCTGGAACAGTAGGCAGTGGGGAACCTGGCAGTGTAGATGTGTGTAGGGTGTGATGGTCAGAATTAATTGTCTCATTGATAACTAAAAGCAGGTCTTCAGGGTGATTCTCTAGATTAATGTTAGCTTCTGAGACTACCTGTTAGGGATTCTGGATTAAGTTAATTGATTTGGGAAGGCCCATTTTAAATGTGGATAGGACTACTACCTGAGAAGGGATTCCTGGTCAGAATGACATGGAGAGAGGAAACTGGGCATTAGCATGAAGTGTAGGGCATCTGTGGACAGGGGGCAGTGCAGAGCAACTGGAGGCAGTAGGCAATGCAAGGCACCTGTGGACACTAGGCAGCGTCCACAGTGGGTAGCAGGCAGTGTAGGGCGCTTGGAAGCTATTGGCAACTCAGGGCACCTGTGGGCAGTGGGCAATGCAGGGCACCTGGCTGCTTTTCTCTCTTGGTCTTCATGAGCTATTCCAAGTCTACTGGTGTTTCTGGTTTGCCCATCTTGAGATCCCATTCTTCAACAGAGGAAGGTGACACTGCCTCCTGGGAACATTGCCTCCTATGCTTCACAGAAGAACCACTGTCACCATAATCTCCTGTGTCATGTCCCGAGCCCCCAAAATCTGCCTGTAAGGTAAATAGGGGCAGATAGAGTGCTCTGAGACTGGGTTCCAGTGCCAGACCTGTTCTAGCCACCATATCCTGCTGGCAGGGCCCAGAGCCTTCCTCCCTCAGCCTCAGCTCAGCCCTCACTCCTCCAGTTCTCCGAAGCCAGAGACAATTAAATATTCTGTGTGTGTGTGTGTGTGTGTGTATGTGTGTGTGTGTGTTTATATAACTCAACATAGTCCCTTTTACTTAAAACTTATTGTCATTCTCATTCTATATTTATTATATTTTATTATTATTATTATTTGTTATGTTTAATTAATTTTTAAGTCTAAATATATTTTGATCATATTCTTCCCCTCCCCTAAGTCCTATTTTGAGGAAACTTGATTTATTGTTGCCATTTGTCCACATTGGTTAGATGCATAAAAGGGCCACATCCCCGGATTTAGCTAGCAGTGACTGTGACTCAGCCTCTTGCTTCTATGATCCACTTTCACTTTGTTTTAAAGCCAGGCTCAGGCCAAAGATTTTAATCCTCTCATCACCAAAATATTCTCTCAGTGACCTTGAGGTCCATGACATTCAGGGGAAAGCAGAACTCAAAAGAGCTTGGTTGTGTGACAAGACTTCTCTGCAGTGTGTGCAGAGGGTGTGGCTGGAGCCTACAGAGTGGAGCACATGAGGAATAGTCAGGGAGCAGAGAAGCTGGGAGCTAGCACCTTCTGCTTGTTGGCTCTATTACCCACAAATCTCCAGGGCCATTTCAAAGGCCCAGATAGTATTTGGCTGGGGTGACAAAGAAGGGAATGGTCTAAACACATACCACCTTAAATATGCCCTGCCCAGGAAACACATCTGGAGGGGCCAAGTGACTGTCAACATCAGATGTAGTCTGCCAGGCTCAGAACATCCTGAGCTAACTAGTCATCAGGGTACACATACATCTGCATGATGGGCAGCCTGGGATTTCTGTGAAGGTAAACAGAATACACTAGCTCAGGTCAGACACCCACATCCAAAATCAGATCAATGAGACAGTCTGCCAAGGACCATAGCCAGGATTTGGCAATATTTGTGGAGATGTTCTTCTCCTGGTCAGCCTCCTGGTTATGACACCCAGCAGGTGAATAAAAGGAGATCTCATGTCCACTTTGTACCCCCTCAACTGTGATTGAGTTACCTACTACATATGTTCAAGTTTCAGTACTGGAACACAGAACTACCAGGCAGATACACCCACAGTCCCTGGAAACAGTATTTCTAACCCTAACCTTAACTCTGTCTCAAGGAGTGAGCCCATAGTCTAATCTCACAAAATCTCTACCATGCTTGGGTCAGCTCAGCTTTTCAGGGTAGCCTTTAACTCTTTCACAGTCCAAACTGAACCTCCTTCATGTCTCTCCCACTGATGTCTTCCTGGCCTCTGCACAGGAGGGAGTACAAAGCTAAGACCAGCTCTAACGACACAACAATCTGGACACACTTTGGCTATAGCATAGGACCACAATGAGACCTCCAAGCCAGAGTACCCTACATTCATCCATGGCAATATGATGGGTTTGCCCCACCACTCAGATTAGACCTTTCTATCCAGCCTTCTTGGCTTCCTGTCCAGTGATCTCAACCGCATAAAAGGTTGACTTCCTTCATCGCAGTCCTTCCTTCCTGCAAGTACCTTTTCTCTGCCAGGCCAAGTCCAGTCTTTCTCCAGGACTTCCTGGTAAAGCTGATTTCCCCAACACACATACGCACGCACACACAAGTACACACACACACAAGCACACAGACAATACCACAGATACACACAGGCACACACACAAGTACACTCACACACACTCATGCACATGCACACACAAGCACACTGGCATTGGGGAACTGCAAGAGATTAGAGATGACGTGACAGAGGCATTCGTTCCTTTTCCACTCATGACTTGAGTTAAACCGAAGACTGAGGCTCAGCTATCTGAGTTCCTGCTGTATAGAGAACAGCACTTGGTATTTAGGAAACACTCTATTAACATGGTATCCATTAAGGTTACTGGTGGTAGGGGTGCTGTTGTTTGTTTTTCTGAGGTGTTATTGTGCTGTAGGCACAGATCTGTTATTGCATTTTGATTATTGTTATAGAAATAAAAAGCTAACAGTCGGTGTGTTACCTGAAAGATCTTTGAAAACTAATGAATGTCTTGGATTACATTAGGAAAAGATCATTAAAAAAAAACAAGAAAAGAACAGTTAATCATATTTCTCAAGTGAAACTTTCCACAGCTACAATCTGCAGTGAGAGAGGCAGATGGCGGCTGCCTGGGGCAAGGTTGAAGTGGGAGCTAGGGAGAAGCAGCCCAAGGTGCTGTGGAATAGGAGTGTGTTTGTTGTCCTTAGGGTCATGGTGATTACACAGGTACACAAGCTTGTCAAACTCATAACCTGTGGCCCAAAATGGGTACATTTTATTGCCCATGAATTACATCTCTAAGTGGCTTGCTTTTTAAACACAATACCTCTCTCACATCCTCCTCCAGGGCCTTTCAGCCACAGAGTGTTTTCCTAAGGGTCCTAAGTATGTGGGCTCATGGAGCACACACAATCAGGGGATGGGCTTGGGGAGGCTTCTTCATGTCTGAAACAAAGCACCATGTCCTGACCTCCTGGCAGCTCAGTCCTGACAAAGGCAAAGGGGCTGGGAAAGAGCTAGACACTCAAAAGATAAACTGTTTTCTGGAGTTGAAGTTCAGAAACCCCATGCCAATCTCTCCACAGTACAATCCCTTCATTGCAATGGTTCCCAGGGCATTGGTTCAAGGCTGTAATAGGCTGGCACCAGGCTCTTGTAGGCAAGCATTGGAAAGATGGACTGCCCCTAAACATACTCTTCTACTCCACAGAGGCCCTGGATGTGGAATTTGTCCCTACTTATGCTTTCTGTCTACTTTAAAATCTAAAATCCAAAATATCACTTAGGTTGGAGTGGATGGATTCTTGTGAGTATAGGTGTGTTCATGTGGGCATATGGATGTGAAAACTGGTGGGAGCCCTCAGATGTTGCTCCTCTAGGTCTTCCCACCTTGATTTTAAGAACAGGTTTCTCACTGGGACCTGGACATTTCCATAGCTGACTGTCCAGTAAGCCACGTATCCACCAATCTCCATTTCCCTAGTACTAAGGTTACAAGCATTGACCACCAGGCTTGGCTTTTTACATAGGCATTAAAAATTAAACTCAGGTCCCCATACTTGCCCAGCAAGCATTTTACTGATTCAGCACACACACCAAGGTCTAATGGTCTGCCTTTGTCATCTTTGGAAAGAAGAAATCTTCATGGGGAACTTCAAAGGTCCATAATCCTCATTTCATCCTGTGCCTGCAAAATATGTCCCATCAACAGACAAGCTCTGTCTCTCAACTCTCCCATCTAAGTGGCCCTGCAGCCTGCCTGGCCAACAGAAGACAACAAAGGAAGAGTTTCTGTGATTGACTGCCTGGAAAGAAGGGCTGGGAAGATGCTGAACCATGAGAAGCAAGGATGTGGCAAAATGTTATCTGAGCACCCCAAGCCCAGCCAGTGCACAGCCAATGTGAAATCCCTGACCTCATGAGCAGTGGATAAATCTATGTGAACAGAAGGTCTGTCCAGCAGAGTCCAAAGTAAATCCCTGACATCCTTTTGTTTTGTTTTGTGTTGTGTTGAACCTGAGACTTTTTTATATTCTTTGTATTTTGATAATACTCATTCCCTCCCCAACTCCTCCCAGATCCAAGTCCTTCTTGAGCCATTCAACTCTTTTTCCTCTCTTTTTTAACCCCTGAAATTCAATTTGTGCTGCCGATAGACTCTTAGGTGTTTCGCCATCCATTGAGCTACATACCAGGGTCTGTACCCTTTCCCAGATGCTACCAACCACCAATATTCCATGGGGGTGGGATTTTATGTCTACCTCTGCTATCCATCCTAGAATTCTGATTTGAGTTTGTACATGCTGTCACCCTCACTGTGAATTCATGTGTGCAACTAAACTTCTGTATCCAAGAAACACTATTTCCTTGTAGTCATTCTCTGCCTCTGGCTCTTAAAATATTTCTACCATCCTTCTATGACTATCCCCGAGGCTTAGGAAGAGGACCTGTGATATAGCTGTCTGGCTGAGCATTCTGCAATTTCTTGTCGTATGTAACTCAGTTCTGGGTCTCTGTGTTAATCACCATCTACTTCAGAAAGAAGCTTTTCTGACGAAGCTTCTTCTTAATAGATGTATACACACACACACACACACACACACACACACACACACACACTATAACAATAAGTCATTATGAGTTAGCTGAATTTACTATACTATAGCCATTAACAGAGTTATAGCATAGGTTATTGGCTCTCTCTTAGGGACTATGATCCACCTAGTCTTGGATTCTTGGCCCTGTTAACAGTAACAGGCATGAATTCTGTCTTATGAATCTGGACTTAAGTCCAATGAGAAAGTGGTTGGTTACTCCCATAACATTCCTGCCACAACTGTACCATTGGGCATGTCTTACCAAGCCAATAATTATTGTAGCTTGCAGGGTTCAAAGCTGTGGAAGATTGATTTACATATCTCCTCTAGTAGTATAGCATGCATAACACCAGCATTTTGAAAATGAGCCAGTAGGGATGAAGCTTCTAGGTGAGTACTATCTTGATTTATCCATATTTTATGAATCAAATATATGGTCTTGATACAGTAGTAAGGTCTTACCATGAAGTTCTGGGAGTAACCAAGAGCATAGGCAACTGCCTATAATGTTTAGGGTTCTATGGGACCTCTTGGTCAATAATTCCAAAAAACATAACCCATTCCTGGTATTAGTATTGATACCCCAATATAGAGTAATCCCATTTAAACTCTGTATGTATCTATGTATGTATGTATATATGTATGTATGTATGAAAACTTTCACAGTAATGGGTTTCCATATGACATTTTCAAAAGACTCTTATCTTAGTTTATCCCTTCTCATAACCCATCTTCTTTTTTTATTGATATATTTTTTATTTGCATTTCAAATGATTTCCCCTTTTCTGGGTCCCCACTCCCCGCAAGTCCCATAAGCCCTCGTCCATGCCCCTGTTCTTCCATCCACCCCTTCCCACTTCCCTGTTCTGGAATTCCCCTATACTCTTGCACTGAGTCTGTCCAGAACCAGGGGCCACTCCTCCATTCTTTTTGGACATCATTTCTAACTTCTCCTCCCATCTCCCCCCTCATTTAATCCCTGCCCTGAAGCTGTGTTGGGGTGATCAGCTTATCACCCCAACTTTGAATATGTAAAAGAGCTTCCCCCCCTACACAATGAGCTCTTGACTCCCTCTTCCAACCCTGGGGTGACCCTCCCATCTTGCCTCCTTCAACGTCATTGTGTCCTATTCGGTTTTCACTACCTGCATCTCCTGCAGTAGTGCTTCATCACTATTCATAAAATTCTGTTACGAAGTTATTTCCCAATCTGTATGATGGCTCTAGTAAGTCTATACACACTGAGCTATGACCACAAAACACTTAGCTTATGGTGTATCTTGGGGAACACCTATAGTGCCTTGCCCTGGGCTCCATATCCTCATCCCGCATTGTCTGAGAAGGACTTGGGTTTCTCTATGTGGTGTGGGCAGCATATCTGCCTGGCGCTGGCCTCAGCAGATCCCAGGGACAGAGGGAACAACAGTAGACTCTGTAAGGGGTCTTTCCAGCACAGAGCTGATGGATGAAAGCTCCCTGCTCTGGCCACCTCATGGCTCACATGCCACTGCCACATCCACTGCCCTAGTTCAAGCCACTTACTCACTACCTGAATTGACCTGAGTGCTCTGCAGCACTGTAATGTAAATGCAGGGTGTGTGTATCTCTTTAAAGTCAACCTGGCATTTTGCTTTTTTCATAGAATTGACCAGCTTGAGGGTATCATGGCTCTCCTTCACTCTATCCTGAAAAGTGGATGGCAACCCTCTGGCCTACTTCTGTTATTTTATTCTATTTATTCTATTATTTTGTTAAAGAATTTTGTAGTGGTTTGAATACGTTTGGCCCAGGGAGTGGCACAATTAGGTGTGGCCTTGTTGGAGTAGGTGTGGCCTTTTTGGAGTAGATGTGGCCTTGTTGGAGTAGGTATGGCCTTGTTGAAGGAAGTGTATTATGGTTGGGGTGGGCTTTGAGACCCTCCTCCTAGCCACATAGGAGTCAGTAGTCTGTCTTCTGTTTGCCTTCGGAACAAGATACAGAACTCTCATCTCCATCTCCAGTACCAAGCTTGCCTGGTGCTACCATACTTCCTGCTATGATGATAATGGGCTGAAACTCTAAACCTGAAATCCAGTACCAATTAAATGTTGTACCTTATAAGAGTTGCCTTGGGATTTCTGAGTTCAAGGCCAGCCTGATCTACAGAGTAAGTTCCAGGACAGCTGGAGCTACACAGAGAAACACTGTCTCTGGGGGGAAAAAAAGAAACAAGAGTTGCCTTGGTCACGGTGTCTTTTCACAGCAATGGAAACCTAACTCAGTCTTTTCTCATTTTTCCTCAGGCCTCTTTGTGAATTTTCACTACACTTAGACATCTTATGAGGCTCCAGGATACAAAGGAATCTGCTTCTTTGAGGGCAAATGGTGTGGTGCTCTGTCAAAGACACTGGATTCCCTACTTTTGGACTTGAATCAGGAGCTTCTGAAGCAGAAGGTCCAAGATGGATATCACCAAAAGCAAGCCTGAAATGTCCCCAGGGCCCAATAGCAAGACTGTGACTACTGGGCAGTGGAGGCACATGCCTTTAATCCCAGCACTTGGGAGGCAGAGGCAAGCAGACTTCTGAGTTGAGGCCAGCCTAGTCTACAGAGTGAGTTCCAGGACAGCCAGGGCTACACAGAGAAACCCTGGAGGGTGGGGGGGATGATTGTGACCTGCAGTCAGGACTAGCAGCAGATCTATCTGGACTTCTGAACCTTCCCTATACCATTGTCCACCTTGCCCATTTGCTTCCTGGAATTCTACATATCTTTCATCAGCACTAACTTTATTCAGAGTTGAGTTGTGATCCCTGGATCCCATGTGGCCTTGTTGGAGTAGGTATGGCCTTGTTGAAGGAAGTGTATTACGGTTGGGGTGGGCTTTGAGACCCTCCTCCTAGCCACGTAGGAGTCAGTAGTCTGTCTTCTGTTTGCCTTTGGAACAAGATACAGAACTCTCATCTCCATCTCCAGTACCAAGCTTGCCTGGTGCTACCATACTTCCTGCTATGATGATAATCCCTGGATCCACACACTGGAGTTTCAATCTTCAGTCCTCAGAATGCAGTTGCATTTGGAGTCTTTTTTTAAAGAGAAGGTTTGAAGTACTTGCTTGAGTCATTTATTATGGTTTCCATATAAACAAATACCAGGGCACACAAAGAGTGAACCACAAGAAGACACAGGGAGAAGATGGTATCTTTGAACCAAGAGCAGAGGCCTTATATTTCATTCTCCAAAATCCAGCCTCTGATCAGGACCATGAGGTATATGCCATCCTGTGGTACTCTTTGGGGGCATCCTGGGCTAAAGAACTATAATGTCCCTGTATTATGTGCTATACCACTCACCCACCCAGCCCCTTCTGCTTTGGTTTGTAGCTGAAGCACTGAGCTGGTATGATTGTTGACCATTTCCAAGTCCCTATGTTTCTATGTCTTCTCTGTTGTTGTCCTATCCCACTTCAGATGATGAAGCTTGCCTGGAGTTTGCAGCATGGAACCACACCCAGGACACTCCTCTTTCCATTGTGATGCCAATCAACCAAAGCCATGAGTCCTGACTCTGCCACAGGTCCTCTTAAGAACTTGATAATTTGCTTTTCACTGAGTTTCATCCATCCTCCCTCCCTTCTCTTCTCTCCAAAGAAACCATCCCATGTCATTATAAATACCAGTTTTTCAACAAGGACACTTACTAGGTCCATGATGTCCTACTCCACCATAAAGTAGCCTCAAAAGAATCAAACTGGTGTTCTTCCACAACCTCAACAGCCACCCATTCATTGTAGGCTATGAGGGGCCCACGTCTATTTCTGGTTCAATCCCATTTGCCTTCTCATTGTGTTGTGTCATTTGCCCAAGTGAAGTTCACCTGATAGATTTTTCAAGTGAATGCAGCATATTCTCGGAGCCAAAAAGAGCTGACCTACTACACTTTCCTCTCCAGACAGAGCTATTAAAGAAAACAATTATGTCTGATGACAGTGATCATGTGCTTTTGTGGCAGAAGCCCTTGGGAGTATATTATAGATGGGTGAAGCCTTTCTCCATACCTGTTGGAGAAAGCTTTGAAATCTTGTGTGAGCTTGACTAATGGAGTCCCACCAGGACACTAAAGTGAGAGAAAATTGAACTGAGAGGCTAGGACATCCCAGATATGATCTGGACCCTGACCCTACAAGCCTGGTTCTCCATCTCTGTTACCCCATACAGCAGATATCAGTCAGGCCTGCTTTTTCACTTGAGAGAATATAGGTGGTGGTATCACTAAGTTGTCCCCATCCATGTGGTATGACAGCAAGACTCATATGCTTACCAAGTATAGGTGTAACACATCCACACCCTGATCCATCCACACTGATGGCTGAACCACACACATCTCAGGACATGAGCAAAGAACTGAGATGATCGCCAGAATGAGTTCATCTTCAAAACCAATTTCTGAGGAAGTGCCAGCTCTACTACTAACATCCTTTGCCTCATTTCTGCACCTCCAAGTTTAACTTTTGAAAGCTCAGGGCCTTGTAGATATGTCTTGCTTCAGTCCAGCAGATTTTACCCATCAATTCCGACAATTCATTATGTCAAATCCCTCTGAGGCTCACCCTACACCCACCATTGTTTGTGCTTTCCTCTAAGTTTCAGGTCAACAGAAAACACACCAGCTGTGAAATTAGACTGCACACTGAACACCGTTGCACACCACTTGATGAACATGGTGGAATCCCTATCCAGACCTCTGCTTGTTCTTGCCCTCTCTCCAAAGCTTGAGAGAGATTAAGGTTATTTCTCCAGAAATAACTTCCACACAAAGATGAGTTTAGTTGGAATTTTCATTAAAACCTATTCATCTGTTTTGCTTTGCAAGACTGAGAAAGGACTGGCCAGCCATGAAAGGAAAAACGTTTGCCCATGTTTAGCCAAGAAGAATGTTGTGTTATGTCAAACAAGAGAGGGGTCCAGAATTCAGGCAGGAAAGGAAGCTCACGGGCAGCTCTGGAAACCATGGGGAATGACTATTTTACCCTCCAATGAAAATCTTTGTGGAAGTATGTCAAGCTAATTAAAATGGGGATGTGGCTCTCACTGACTGCTGCTGCAGGACAGACAGTAGGTTGTAACACTCCGACAGGCTTCATGGGGGACAATACAATGCAAACTCCCTCCCATACTCGTGTCACACCAAACATGGGGCATGCTCAACTCTACTATGTGTTTCCAATCACTGATGGGTGCTGTAGGTCATCTGCTACTTGGGAACTTATTCAAGTTCCAGATGAGTCAAAGATGCATCTGTGTTCTTTGTTTCCTAAAGCAGTGTACTTTCCCCATGGCATCCATGATCATTGCCATCAATAATCACATGACTTTCTCAGATGATGGTCATTCATAATCGTTACCATTGTCAATAGCCTATAACCTTCACTTTAGCTACTTCCTAGGGATACTACCCATGACTTCCACTGTTACCTTCTTCATAAGCATTGCCAACAACCATTGCCCAAGACAATTGCCTATGACCTTGACATAACCTATTGTATGTGACAGCTGCCCTTAGCCATCATCATCGATGACTTCTACCCATGACCACCTGTCATGACAATCTCCCCATGATCAGCCCCAATACCATCTGTAAGATATTTGTCATAGCCTTCTCCAAGGCTATCACCATGAATATATTCAGTGACTACAGATATACCTGTGTGGTTATTGAAGTTCAGAGAGCACATGATCTGTGACAAAAGAGAACAGGAGCCAGAATAGCATCCACTTTAATTAATGGATGACATTATTTCTCCTAAGAGAGGATGACAGACCCCAAACATGCAGTGGGGAAAAAATGTACTAGTACTGTCTCATCTTTGTATGTGGCAGCTTCGAGTCACCCCATGCATGCCTATGCAAAAAATATGGCAACTACAGGGTAGTTGTCACCATCTAGAATGTACATTAATCTCCCACCCAGAATGTCAAACTAATAGTGAAAAGAGCCAGGGTACATTGTTCAGGAAGATTTAATTCAGTTTATCATAGAAGTCAACTATATGAACATTTATTACAAACTATATTTAATTCATAATATATGAATTTTCAAAGAAATGCCACTTATTAATTTGTGAGCTATATCTGGCCAAGAACTAGGAAGAAATGAGGCTATATATTCAAATATCTACCTTATTCATTAAAATAATTGACAATGATCAGGATGGATATTATGTATTTTGCCTTTTTAATAGAGATTTATTTTTCTAGTAGCTCAATAGTAGAGCAATTTTCAGTGCTTCGAAAACATTAATCTTGGGCTTTAGATTTATTCTTTTAATTTTAATTTAGTTTATATGTGTGAGTGTCTTGCCTGAATGTATGCCTGTGCACACATGCATGCACCAGTGCAGTGCCTGTAGGAGCCAGAAGAGGTCATTAGATTCCCCAAAACTGGGATCACATGTGTTTGTGAACCCACATGTGAGTGCTGAGAGTCAAATGTGGGTCTTCTGGAAGAGTAGTCAGTGCTTTTAACCACAGAGTCATCTCTCTAGCGCAGGCTTCATATTCTTACCTCTTGCTTAAACTGCACACTGAATCCATTGCCCTGTGAGTGACCAGATCCCTCTGGCCTTCTCTCTTTGCAAGGAGTGGCTGGCAGTGAACCTTCAGCACCCTCAGCAGGATTTCCCCGGCCTTCCATCCTTACACCCAGCTGATGTGGAGCATGATGTGAGGTTTCTCACCTGTGCCTACCTACTGTGCATGTTCTTCACCTGCACTGACCTGCTATGCATGTGTTCCTACTTCTTGGTTCTCTACTCTATACATGGATTCCTACTTATTGGATCCCTCTGGAGAATAGAATTGATGGTGCTCTCTTCTGTAGTTTGAGGAGTTTTCTGTGTTTATAGTAATTGTGTCATGTCATGTTCTTTGCTCTAAGACTTGATTTTATTATTTGTATTTATTCATTGTGCACAGTGTTGAATTTCAAAGAGGATTTCCTTCCAGCATGTTATGTAGCTACCATATTTGCCCCCCTCCCACAACCTTCTTTGGGTCTTTACTCTTTCCCCCTTGTACTAGTATCTTCCCAGGAGCATGGTGTGTGTGTGGGGGGGGGCGGTATATTTGTGTGTGTGGTGTGTGCAAGTATGTGTCTGTGTGAGTATATCGGAGATATGTGTGAGGTGTATATGGTGTGTATATGTGAGTGTGTGTGTCTATGTTATGGTATGACTGTGTGTGCTGTACATGTATGTGGTGTGTATGTATGTGGTCTGTGTGATTGTGTATTCCAAAACCCTTAGCTATCAGACAATGCAAATTAAAACTATATAAAGATTCTGTCTCATCCAGTCAGAATGGCTATTATGACAGAGGGAGAGAAGGGGGCTTATGGGACTTTTGGGGAGTGGGGGGCTAGAAAAGGGGAAACCATTGGAAATGTAAATTAAAAATATATTGAATAAAAAAAAAGAAATAACAAAAGCAAGAACAAATGTTGGCAAGTATTTAGGGAAAGGGAGCCATTATACACTGCTAGTGGAGATACAAATTGACCCAGTCCACACAGAAATCAGTATGACCTGACCATATCACTTTCAGATAACTACCTGAAAGACTGCAAGGCAACATATCACAGAAATGCCTGGATGATTGTTTCAATGCAAACATATGCTTTCCCCACCCCGATCCTGATAAGACACAGGTATTGAAGTAGACTCTAAAATCATGAAAGATCTTAGCATATTAATGAATTAATTCCCTGGCATGTGCACATAAATACATTTACATATGTGCATGTTAAGGTTTATATTATGTGGAAATGAATGTGTGAGACAGATCATATTTTGTGCCTAGATGTGTTCTTGGTGTAAAACTTTTATCTATCGAAGGACAGAAGAGATCAAAATTGCTTGGATATTGAAGCTTTCATATAAGAAAGTCATTCTGTGAAATTTTCTGAACTTTGATGCAATAT
Source organism: Apodemus sylvaticus (assembly GCF_947179515.1). Lineage (NCBI taxonomy): Eukaryota > Metazoa > Chordata > Mammalia > Rodentia > Muridae > Apodemus > Apodemus sylvaticus. The sequence goes on along the minus strand of NC_067487.1, from coordinate 4,464,287 downwards.
ATAGACACACAAATATGAAAGTTGCCAGCTTAATATTTAACCAGTGGACAATCCATAGAGGTGTGATTCTCATTTCCAGAAGGGGCCCTGGTACAAGCAGTGACTCGTTTTAATAGACATCAGGCATTAAAAGGGGGAGGACTGTTAAGTTGCGATTCAGCTAAGAGCCACAGGGCACAATATGTTCCGTGGGTCAAAAGCACACGTCCTAAAGGAGTATGCGCCCTGCAACGGTGTCTTTGTTATTAATCCGGAAATTGCATTTTTTTTAGAACCGATATTGTTGACTACATAAATCCCTATTTTTTTCTTCAGTGGAAATTTTTATCAAGCAGACTTCCCTTTGCTGCCTGAGATGGAAGGCAGTTTATATTCTGGCTGTAGTCTTGTGTATGCTTCTGCAACTGTCTCATGAAGACATTTGCTTTCCCTGTGTACTATCTTCCTAACCAGTGACCTTCACAAAAGGCCTTTTTAAAGAGGCTGGACAGTTTGGCTGGCAAGGATTCCAAAAGACAGATTGTCAGGTGAGAGGTCACAGTGAAATGTCCATGGTGAATGACTCGCTGGAGCAACTACCCAGCACTATACGTTTCCCTTCCCTGGAGATGAAAAGGTAGTCCCCAACAACAGAACAAAGTCACCACAGCTGAGCCACAGGATGAGTTTCCATGTCCTCAATCTGATTTACATTCTGGAAAAAGTCACAGATCAGTAACACTATCTTTTAAATGATGAACAACCTATCAAGTCTAAGATTATTTCCCTAGGATTCTCTGTTCTCGTAGATAGAAAACACACACACACACACACACACACACACCCTCTGCTGCCTAAAAAAAATCCCATCTCTCTCAAGAGTCACCACCTCAGCATATACAGTTGGCTTGCTGATGGGTCATAGGGGAGTCACAAAATGTCCTTTACCACGAAGGGAGCTACAGGTGTGTTCATTTGGCTATCTTGGTCCCCACTCAGGCAAATCTTAACACAGCTGTTATTTTCCCAAGGGAGCACTCTCCTGCCTTCTTTCCAGTGCAGCAGCAGAACCGTGGAGGACCCTGTGCATGAGTGCACATATACATGGGTTACCTGTAGGACACCCTGAGCTTAAATGTGTACACAGTTCAATGATGGAACTCCCTCACTGATCCCACCCTAGGCCTGCTAAATATAGCCTGAGTCAGAAATACCCTTGCAAGTTGTTAGGGCAACAGCTTCAGAAAACAAGTATCTTATCCAATCAAAAGTGACTAAACAAATAATCAAACTGAATCTATAGCCCAGTCCAAGCAGGAATGAGACCATGTCCTCTCCTACGCCAACTTGCCTACCACCTACTAGCTACTGGCAAGACAGAAAGATCTTGATCCTCACAGGAACATTCTGTGGAGACTGGGACACTGTTTGCATGGACCATAAGGAGGTGCAATTGTGACTGTCCCATGGTGCCTGTGAGCTGCTATTGTTTGTGATGTTCAATAGCACTTATGTTACAGCCCCCAAACACGGCATTTCTCTTCACATATAGATTAAAACAGTAAACTGCCTTGCAAAGAATTTTAACTAAAAGAAAAAAATAACCTGTGATCCTCCGTGGCTTCCATTTGTGAGCTTCCCTTTGCAGTCCTGAGTATCTGCTTAATTACTTTTTCCCTCTGACTAAAAATACTTGACTAGCATCAGATTCTGCATGCTACAATCCCCACCCACCAGGTGAGATGTACCTAGGTGCAATAGGAGCATCATTGTCCATGGGAAGAGCAAAACTCTTGATTGGATCTAAGGCCTTCTCTACAGGAGGGAATCCATGCCTGGTAAACATGTTCAAAACCTGTGGCTAGGGAAGTCTCAGGCCCAAGGGGAAACCCTATTGATGTTGAAACAAATTATCTTCTAAATATTTATATTCATAGATTGGCACTGCTCTCAATCTTATCCAGAGAAGCTTCTGTAGTGATTAATGCAGAAATACATTACTGTTGAAATGACAGATAATAAGCAACCATGAGTGTTCTGCCATAGATGTGCAGGTCACATACAACTCTAAAGATCAGGGAACATCAAAGAGGGACAGAAAGAGTCTTAAGAACTCTTTTTAAGAGAATGGCACAGAGTGCTGTGAATGCTGTCCTCTGGACATGACATGGAAGTTGCACACATAAACTCACAAAGTGATTACCTACACAGGATGAAACCAGATAGAAATTCCAGAATGAACCGGGGAGGGGCTCCCAAGACCTCACCCCTGAGAAGCAATGAGAATTTGGTGGCTTCAGGGATAAGGAGAGTTACTGTTCTTCAGAAATATGGTCATTGGTAGGCTACACATGCTCCAGCTGGTGACCCCACACCAATGTACGTAATGGAGCAATGGGTTTAAATAAGTAGATAGATGGATGTATAGGTAGGTAGGTAGGTAGGTAGATAGATAGATAGATAGATAGATAGATAGATAGATAGATGGGTAGGAGGGTAGACGGATGGATGGACAGGTAGCAGTAGTGCTTTGTACAATTGTTTTAAAGATTTTTCTCTTCATCAATGTCTTCTACAATTTTATTTTAATCCATGGTTTCATAGATTCTTCCACATTTGTTCTGGGGTCTGTGGATTTATAGCTATCACAGATCCTATAAATTCTTTCTAAGTTGTGCTTCTAAGTGCCTATTCCTCCCACTTCCTGTGTCTTTCCACTACAGTCAGCTATATTCTCCATTTTAACTTTAAGCTCTAGGTCTGGTCTGGTCTTCTATAATAGCATTTCTCAACCTGTGGATCATAACCCTTTTGGCAAACCTCTCTCTCCAAAACTATTTATGATTCATAAAAGTAGCAAAATTATAGTTATGAAGTGGCAACAAAAATAATTTTATGGTTAGGGGGTCACCACTAAAAGAGGAACTGTATTAAGGGTTAATACAGCATTAGGAGCATTGAGAACTACTGCTCTAGAACATCCTACTAAAACAAGACAGCCTACTTCATATCTGCAATTTTGCTACTCTAATGAATGGTAATATAAATATCTGACATTCAGGATACCTGATATGTGACCCCTGTGAAAGGATTCTCTGCCCCACAGAGAATTCTTGACCTGTGGGTCTGCTCTAGAGGCTTTTTTTTTTTTGAGTCCTCTCTTTCCAAATGGAAATTCAAATGAGTTTGCCTTGTTAAACTCTGGTTGTCTAGGCATGCAAAGGTCCCTTTCCTATTGTCCCATGGGAAAGTCTAGTTTCTCAACAAAAGCATTGATAGCAATTACAGCTGCTTTGTCCACCCTGTTTGCAGTTTTAGCCAAGTTCACTCTCCCTCACCAATTCCATGTTTTTCATATATTTCTACTCTCTTTTGCTATAAAGCCTGTATATGCAGAAAGCAATAATTATGTCCCAACCCAGGTGGCTACCTATCTTTACGTTTCCTCCACCAAGCAATATTACTCTTTAAATCAACTTTCAGATCCTGGTACCGAGTGGCCAGATCTTTTTCCAGACAATAACCTGAACAGCCTCTAGCAGTTTCTAATAGAGTCCTTTACTCCTCTCCAAAGTATCTTAGGTAGTCTTTACTGTCCAAATTCACCCTAAAAACACCTCATTAAGCTCTTCTCCCAGACAATAGGGGTTCTCTAATCTGTTCTTGCACTGTCTACAAACCAGTTCAGATGATCCGAATCACATGATCAGGTTTATTGCAGCAACACTCTCTTCACAGTACCAATTATATGTGTTAGCTGCTTCTCTTGTTATAACCAAATGCCTGGAAAGAAAGGGAGAAAAGGGAAAGAAAGAAAGGGAGGAAAGGGAAAGAAAGGGAGCCAGGGAGCTTCCTGGCTCATGTTTGGAGGGTGCAATCCATCATGGCAGGGAAGGCTCACAGTAGTGTGGCTGAGTCCTTGCCTGTAGATATATGAGACTAATTGCTCACATTCGAACATATCGGGAAGCAAAGAAAGGGAGATACCAGGACTCAGCTCGATTTCACATATTCCCTTTTTATGCAGTCCTGGATCCCAGCCCATGAGAAGATGCTGCCCATGTTCAGAGATAAATTTACCTCTTTGTTAATCTTTCTGGAAATGCTTTCATAGACACACCCCAAGGTGTGCCTTACTAGTGCCCTGGGTGCTTTATAATCCAGTCAAGTTGACAGTGAAGATTAACCATGGCAGAAAACAGAGGCTCTGCAGATTTTGATGGGTAAGATTGCTGGGTCTCAAGGGTCACTTGTGGGCTATGAGGGCAAGTCCTCTGATCTGTGTGGAGAATAAGCCAAATCATCCATTGACTTCCTCACTTCATGAGACCATGAAGGGTTCTGCAGATGACGGAAACCCATGCATAGCCAGGATATCAGAAGCATTAAAACAAGCTCTCAGAAGAAACCACAGACAGCAGAAATCATAGTTCCTTAGGAAATGTTCCCAGTGGCAGCTCTTGGGCTAAGTGGATCTGATAGAGCTCTGATTCTTCACTGTATTTAAAATATTACAGAAACCCACTTCCTCCTGATTTTACAATACCTCTAAAATATTTGTTATATATTAAACATCTCTTCTATTCTAAAATACTGATAAAAAGCTAAATGCTTTTTAGCTTATAACTAACTGTAATATTAAGAGAATACAGAACATATATCTTACTTAAGCCACCAAACAAAATTATGTTATATTGTTAATGTTTGATACCATGCTATAGGCAAGACAAATAATCCTAAATACCCAGGTATTGCACCACCAGCTGAACTTCTCCTGCTGCTCTGCTCACTTGGCTAGCCTGTTAGAAACCTGAAACACTCTGGCCCAGCAGTTCAACTTACGAGTCATGACCCCTTTCAGAAAGTCAAATGACCCTTTCTCATGGGTCAGCTAAGACCATTGGAAAACACAGATATTTACTTTAGTAGTCAGAACAGTAGCAAAATTAGTTATGAAGTAGTAACAAAAATAATTTTATGGGTCACCACTACATGAGGAGATGTATTAAAGTGTTGGTCACAGCATTAGGAAGGTTGAGAATCACAGTCCTGGTCTAGTCATCTGCCCTTTCCATGGCCTCCTGCTGTTCTACTACAAATGGCCATCAATGTAATACACTCAAAATACCAAGACCCTAAACCCAGGTCCCATTGCCTCAGCAAATGTCCTGCTTCTTCACTCCACGTGGCTGACAGGGTTAGAGACCCAAACATACCAACACCCCTTTCCTGCAACCTCAGCCACCATCACACCAGCCACATCTCTGCTACACAGTACAACCAGGGTAAGAAACCTGAAGCATATCAGATCTTGTCCTCTGTTCCATATGACTGACAGGTGTAGAAAACACAAGACTGCTGATTCAGGAGCCTTCCGGGCCATTTCTCTCTCCTCCATATGACCCACTGTACTGGCTGGTTTTATGTCAACTTGACACAAGCTGGAGTTATCACAGAGAAAGGAGCTTCAGGTGAGGAAATGCCTCCATGAGACCCAGCTATGGGGCATTTTCTCAATTAGTGATCAAGGGGGGAGGGCCCCTTGTGGGTGGTACCATCTCCAGGCTGATAGTCTTTTGTTCTATAAGAAAGCAAGCTGAGCAAGGCAGAGGAAGCAAGCCAGTAAGGAACATCCCTCCATGGCCTCTGCATCAGCTCCTGCTTCCTGGCCTGCTTGAGTTCCAGTCCTGACTTCCTTCGGTGATGAACAACAACACAATATGGAAGTATAAACTGAATGAATCCTTTCCTCCCCAACTTGCTTCTTGGTCATGATGTTTGTGCAGGAACATAAACCTGACTAAGACACCCACTATCCTTCATTGGGACTCAAGGTAGGTGAGCAAAATAAACAAACAAACAAATAAACAAACAAACAAACAAATAAACAAACAAACAAATAAATAAATAAATAAAACTTTTGTTTTGTTTTGTTTTGCTTTTGTTTATTTTTTATTAGATATACTTTATTTACATTTCAAATGGTATCCTCTTTCCACTTTACCCTCTATCCCATTCTCCCTCCTCCTGCTTACCCCCTCCCAATTTTCTGACTTGCATTATTCTGGGGAATCAAACCTTCACCAGATCAATGGCCTCTCCTCTCATTGATGTCTGAAATGGTCATCTTCTGCTACCAATGACTTCACTCCAGGTTACCCTCATAACAATAAGCAATATGAACAACAAATACAATAAGTTCCATGCCCCAAAGTCACCAATCCTAGAGAAATAGACTCTAAGGAGAAAATTTTAGATGATATTTGAGACGTAAGCAAGAGTCCAAGTTCTGAAAGGTCACAATGTCCAACCCAGATTATTTGACCCAGCAAAACTGTCTTCTAGAAATAATGGAGAAATAAAAACTTTCCACAATAAAAACAGACAAAAAGAATTTATGATCACTGAGCTAGATTTTAAAACAGTACTGGAAGGGATACTTGAGAATAAAAAGAAGAATAAACATACTCAAGAGGTCACAGGGGAAAAATTAACAATCCCAAGACAGTTAACGAAAAGGGGTCTAAGAAAATAAAATAAATTAACAAAATGGCAGAAATAAACAACATATGAACTCTAAATATTGCAACTCTAAATATTAATGATTTCTATTACCCAATAAAAAGATAGACTAGCAGATTGGATTAAAAAATAGGATCCATCATTTTACACCTTCCAAGAAACACACCAAGATTAAACAATATCTTACCGCAAAAAGGTAGAAAGGGATTTTCCAAACAAACAGAACTACAAAACAAGACATCATGGGTATTCTAAACAAAAATGGAACCACAAAACAAGGCATCATGGGTATTCTAATATAGAGAAAAAATGCACTTCAACCCCAAAGTAATCAGAAGAAATAAAAGGATAATAATTCATCAAGAAAAGATTATAGTCTTTCAATCACTAATTGATCTAAACCACAGATGAATTCCAACAGAGTTAGAAGAGTTTGATACCCTGCTCTGACCAACACGTCATCCTGTGTTGTGGATGGGTCTGGTGCTGTTCTTGTGAACCAATCTCCTAATGAATAAAGAAGCTAATCACTGGATGAGTAGAAGGGACTTCCTGGTTGAATAGAGGAAGAGAGGAAGCAGGAGAGAGTTAGGCCTTTTTGGACAGGGATAGTACAAGGACAAGATGTAACTACTAGTGTTTCCTGGTTCCAATGGTGGATTCACTTCCAGAGGATTTAGACTTAATAAGGCTTGGCTCACTCCTTTAATCCCAGCACTTGGGAGGCAGAGGCAGGCAGATATTTGAGACCAGCCTGGTCTACAGAGTGAGTTCCAGGACAGCCAGGGCTATACAGAGAAACCCTGTCTTGAAAAAAAAAGATTAGGATTTTAGTTGTAGCACCCAACAATTGAGTTACTGTTGCTTCTGAAGTAAGTCTGTGTGTGGTGGTTTGATTGGGTTCAAGAGAAAAAGGTAAGGTGACAAAGTGTAGGTTTGCCAGATGTACACCACAGTGGTCGTGGAGGATTTGAAGCACGGTGCTGGCGTGGTAGCAAGCCACCAGTGGGAACTTAGCAAGCTGGGTGGAAATGTTTCCGGAGCTCCAAGCCAGAGAGTCTCCAAGAGATAAAAACAGGTAGGCCATTGCCTCCCAGTGCGTGGCTGGCCAGGCCACAGGGGCAGAGTTGCCTGCACAAGCTTGAGAATGTACTGCTTCTTTTTTTTTTTTATTTGATATATTCTTTATTTACATTTCAAGTGAGTTTCCCTTTCCTGGATCCCCCCTCCCTAAAGTCCCATAAGCCCTCTTCCCTCCCCCTGTTCCACAATCCACTCCTTCCCACTTCCCTGTCCTGGTATCCCTGGTATCCACTGCTGCACTGAGCCACTGCTTCTTTTTTAGTATTTTCCGTAACAATCCTGAAAGTAAATAAAAACAGAAAAACTGGACTTAAATGACACCAAAACTCCAATGCACATCACAAAGCATTCCCCTCAACCTTTGAACTGGAGTTACAGATGGCTGTGAGTCAGCCTGTAGATGCTGAGCCACACCTGGACCTACTTCAAGAGCCATCATTGCTCTTTTTTTTTCTTTCATTCTTTTTTATTAGATATTTTCTTTATTTATATTGCAAAATGTTATCCCCTTTTCTGGTTTCCCCTCTGAAACCTCCTATCCCATCCCCCGTCTCCGTGGTCACCAACCCACCTACTCCTGCTTCCCTGTCCTAACATTCCCCTACACTGGGGCAATGAGCCTACACAGTACCAAGAGCCTCTCCTACCACTGAAAGTCCAACAAGGCCATCCTCTGCTACATATGCAGCTGGGGTCATGGGTTCCTCCATGTGTACTCTTTGGTTAGTGGTTTAGTCCCTGGGAGCTCTGGGTGTACTGGTTGGTTCATATTGTTGTTCCTCCTATGGAGCTGCAAGCTCCTTCAGCATCTTGGGTCCTTTCTCTAACTCCTCCATTGGGAACCTTGTGCTCCATAGCTCTGGTTCCTTGTTTTATCTATATTTTCAAAGAATTTTTTTCACACAGATTTTTCTCAGGAGTACATGGAATTTACTTCAAAAGAGTTCACATATTAGAACACAATCAAGTCTTAGAACATATTAGATATTTGAAATTATCCCTGGAATAAAGCTAGGTATCAACCATGAGAGAAAATTCAAGAAGATCACAAACTCATGAAGATTAAACAACATACTATTAAGTGGTAAATGGGTCCCTAAAGAAGTTAAGAAATGAAATTTAAAATCCTAGAACAAAATGGTCAAAATCTTTGGAATACAATAAAGGCAGTCCTTAAAAGAAAGTTTATAGCCCTGAGTAATTACATTAAAAATGAGATATTGCAAATAAATAGCTTAATTATACAACTTAAGGTCTTGGAAAAACAAGAACAAATCAAACCCCAAAGCAATGGATGAAAAGAAATAATTTAGATAAGGGCAGAAGCAAATGAAATAGAAGCAAATCTGATACAAAGAATCATTAAAATACATACTTGATTCTTTGAAAACATAAATTTAAAAAGGCACTAGAAAGTTGGAGCTGCAGTTAAGAACACTTTTGATTCATGCAGATCTAAATTCAGGTCCTAGTGTCTACACAGTGGCTCATAACTACCTGTAGCTCCAGTTCTAGTGCCCTCTTCTGGTCTCCACAGGCTCTTACACCCATGTGGTGCACATAAACTTGTGCAAGCACACATATATGCACATAAAACCTAAAAATAAATAATTTTTAAAACATAAACAATATCAACAAATTCTTATCCAGTGTCCTAGCTTGCTTCCCATTCCTATGAAAAACACCATGACCAAAAGCAGCTTAGGGAGGAAAGGATTTATTGGGCTTACAAATCTAGATCACTGTCCATCACTGAGGGAAGCCAAGCAGAAACTCAAGAAGAAACAGAGTCAAGAATCAGAGAAGTACTGCTTGCTCACCCATAGCTTGCTCAACTTGTGATGTATACAACCTGCCCAGGGTTGGAACCACCCATAGTAGACTGAATCCTTCTATCAATTATTAATCAAGAAAATGATGCCCCTAGGTGTGTCCTAAGGCCAATCTGATGGAAACAATTTCTCAACTGAAGTTCTTTCTTCCCAGATGGCTCAGTTTGTGTCAAGTTGAAAAATGTATGACCAGCACAATTGATCCCTTATCAACTTGAAACACATAAACATCACTATCAAACTATAACCTTTCCTTTATTTTTATCTCTAAGACCTCATGTTAATGTCACATGATAAAACATAGTATAATTCTAAAAGGTCCATGATTTTTAAATTTTTCAATGATTTAAAATTTCAAAATCTTTTTAAAATAATCTAAAAATCTCTTAATTATGTGTTCCTATAGAATAAAATTTAAAAATACTTGCTTATCCTAAGAGGGAAGAGCCAGGCAAGCTAAAATCAGATCCAAGTAAAACCAACATTTTATAGTATCCAAAGTTCAATGTCCAATGTCTGGGACTTACTAATGATCTCCTGGGCTCCCAAGAACAGCCCTACTGGTCCAGTTCTGCCATTTGCAACACATAGCTTGTTTAGAAGACTTGAGATGGCTCCATTTCATACCTGCTGCTTGTCTTTACACAGGTCTCATGCTCCTGGTGTCTCCTATGCAGAGTCTCTGGTGCAGTTGAAGCTTTACCTTCATCAGTAGTCTCTCCTGGCCTCATCAGGGTCAGTATGCCCTGCCACATGTCACCAAGCCAGTTCTTCTCCAGGATCCCTTCAATCCTGGGGTCTCTACTGCCAATGAGGAAGGTGTTTACCAATGGCTCCCAGTCTCTTTGTATGACGACTTCAATCCTACCACACAGTGCCAAGCTTCCTCTACATTGCATGATCCCTTCATGCATTCAAAACTCTTAACACTTTTCCAAATTTATCTGACAGCCTGAGGTGTAGCTTTGCCCCCTGCCCTCAGGTCACAGCTCAAAGTGCTACAAGGATGATCTACAGGCAGCTCAGAGAGAAAAAGTACCAACAGTTTTACAATGGAAAGAACTCTATGAACTACACCACCAGTACAACAGACAACATGTGCAAACACATGTAAAAGTGGTATTAGTGTTGAAGGAATCAAACAAACACTCCATGATTGGATTTGAGGCTCACTCAGCAGAATGGGGGGTCTCATGTCTGGTGCTGTAAGATTGATCACAAATTCATGCCTCGGGAAGTTGTAGACTTTATAGAGAAATTATCAGTGACAATTAGCTAAATAGACATAACATCAAACTACCTTCTAAGTGTCTGCATGAGTCAGAAAAGTTGATTTGTGCAATGAATGACAGAGATTCACAGCTTCCCAGGATGCTAAGAAGCAGTGGCTGATGATGGATCGGTTCTTTAAAAGGTCACTTATACTACACACACTCCCCAGTTCAGGTAAATTCCTGGAGACAGACAGAATGGAGGAACCAGAATATAGAAGGAAGGCAGTAAAATTCCATTCTCTAAACACAACACAAGTAAAGTAACCATGAACTCTCAGCAGCTGAGATGTAACCAAGAAGTCACAGTGGCTACAATTACTTACACTGGGCATGCACAAGACAGGCCTCTCAACAGTCAGCCCTAGAAGGGAGAGTCATACTTATTGCTGAAATATAGGCTAGTGGTAGACTCTTGGAGAAAGTGAATCATCATCTTCAGTTGTGGACTCACTGACTTGTCTAGACGACCATCAAATGAGTAGTCCTGATAACTCAGACCTACACAGGAAGCTCAGGTAGAACCCAGAGAAACATAAACAAAACAAAAAGATATAAAACAATCAGTATGGAACAGGGTGTATGAGGTGGGGAGATGAGAGAGGATAAGGCTGAGAGCAACCACAATGGATTATATGCTTGAAATTATTAAAGAGCAAATGCAATTAATAAAAATAGAAGCAAAATAAATGCACCATGTGGCATATGAACTTTCATGCTTACCCACCCAGAAGAGGGTCTGAGGCCTTGAAGGGGCCTGGCAACTTAAAGGTGTAGAGTTTGAGATTTCCTCAAAATATTTTAGTCCCTTTATCTCTTCTTTTTAATTTTTTAAATTTGACGTTTACATATAGTTGTGTGTGTGCATGTGCACACGCCCTTTTGTTTGTATGTGCATTACTTGCATGCAGTGTCTGTGCAAGACAGAAGAGGGTATCAGATCCCCTAGAACTGGAGTTGTGAGCTGCCCAATGTGGGTGCTGAGAATCAATGTCATGGCTTTTGTAAGAGCAGCAAATGCTTTTAACTGATCTGTCATTCCAGCCTAATGTCTCTTCCTCCTGACAGCACAGACGTTGTTCTACTGCAATAATCTCTACAGAGCACCTGCTGGCATCCTAACAATGACTGGGGACTCCTCAACCTTGGATGGCATCTTTGAAGTTTGGTAGATGAGACCTCCCTGTCCTCATGGTCCTTTCCTGGGAAATAGTTTAGCCAGAAGTCACCTTCATGTCTGCATACATTTTACTAAAACTGAAGCCAAGATATATAGAACTTGAATAGGAATTATACAAAAGAGGTGGAAGAGTTGTCTCCTCTCAAAGCTCAGCACCCAAGTAATGGTCCTCATGCAGGAGAGTGCCATGGTGCAAGACACTGACCTGCCACTGCTGAAGTAAAGTTTCTCAGTGGTTGACTGCTTGCAATTAGTCTAATATGTCAGTAAGAACTTTTCTCATTTCAGCATGAATCCAGAAAAACCTCTGTTTCAGTGTATCCCCATCATGCCCCACACTTACATACCCACATTTGAGCTACAGTCAGCCAGGAAGCAGAGGAAGCAGAATTTTGACTAAAGTCTGCTCAAGCTGAGGTGAAAAAAAAAGTCCATAAATATAGTCCCATTTTCCATAAGATACAGATGTGAGGCAGTGTTCTCAGAATTAGTTCTGAATTCAAATGAAAATCTGTTTTCAGTGGGTCTCATATTCTACAGCACAGTCGCCACTAAACATGTCCTACCCCCAAGTGTGAGAGTTAGGAGTAGACCCTTCTATGTTCTAAGCCTAGGGCAGCAGCCATGTCTCCAGTTAGCAGCTAGGACTTTTATCCATACAGGAAGAAGCTTAGCTTGGCTCCAGTCACCTAAGCAGCAGGAATACAGGTCAGTTTTGGAGGAGTCCTGTTGTGAAATGTGAAAGGAGGTAATATGGACTCCACACCTTCTTTTGGGCAATCTATGCAAATCTGGACTGGTCTGACTGCATAAAACTATCCAGCCCGGTGAGCCCAGCCACCCCCTGCCTTCCTCTACTGAGAAGCCAGACACTAGTCTGAAGGTGGAGACATCCAGAGTGAGTGCTGGGGTGATTGATTCCAGGAGAGGCTTCTGCCAGTAGAACTTGGCTACTTCCCTCCTACATTCCTTCCAGAATGCAAGCCCGTGTTTCCTATAGCTTTCCTTGAGGTTTACTGGTATTAGACCTGATGAGCCAGCCTGCTATTGTAGAAACTTAGGAAGGCACCAACTGCCAGAAGCTGAGGTGCCTGCTACTCTTTGAGAAGGATGCTTCTGGTGGACTCTTCTCTGGTTCTGTGTCTTCAAGGATGACTACGTGGGTCTGTTTGGCAGAGAACCACCTGAGTATAAGCGTTTGGAGAGCAGGCATGGCACCTTGCCCCTGCCTCTGTGGGAGCACAATGCCTGCTGCAGAGCACACACCACAGAGTGGGTTAATATTTAATGGGCAGAGCTGGTGGCTGCTCCCAGGGCACCCCTGGGGTCCATTAAGCTGCCCTGTTTCTCTCTCCTCTGTGGAGATGTCAAGACTCATCCATCTGCTCTTATGTTGTTCCGTATCTAAGGCTGAGAAAGCAGTCACTCGTGAAGCTTCCATTGTGCACTCCCTCACAGTGTGCCCCTTTATTACAGCCAAGATGGAAGAAGTTAGACTCAGATGTGAGATCCAAAAAAACTAGTCCAGGGGGGTTGACTTGGGACTCAGTTTTCCAAACTATACTTCATCATTATATGGTAGAAAACTGGGGGCCTAATTCTAAGAGAAAACTCAACTGTAAGGAAGAAGAAACAGAGTCAGACCCTCACCTGTGAGAACAGAGACACCCTTACCTGTGACAACAGAGACAGACCCTCACCTATAACAACAGAGACAGACCCTCACCTGTAAGAAGAGAGACAGACCCTAACCTGGAGAACAGAGACAGAGTGGGAAAAGCCACACATCACAACCAGCATGAGGACAATCTGACATCTTGACTCTAGTTTTCTCTTGGTGGGGTTGTTTTAAATGATAAAACACATTCTCTTCGTATTTTGTTCTCTCTAAGAGACCAGGCACCATAATGTTTTTCTTTCATTACAGAATTCCGTGGAGATCTAGTGAAGTATATTGTAAACACAATTTGAAAATCACAGGATTTGGGCACCACACACTCCCCTTCTCCAGTGCCAGTCAGGACCAACCTCCCTTGGCTGGAAAAGAAGGGTAACAAGTATCAATTAAGTTGTGGCTTTGTCCAGGCCACTTCTCATTCCTGTCCTGCTTTTTAGGTGCCTTGTCTCTGCCAAGCAGCTTCTGCAACAGCATTGAAAGCACACTTAATGAAGTGGCTTGAGGGAGATTCAATGAGTCACCCAACACCTGGATCCCAGGGATGATGTACAGACAGATATTCAAGAAAGACACCATTAACACAACTCCAGATCCAAAATAGATTGAGTCAGATGAGCTGATGTAGAGGAGCCCCAGTCCATCTGGCAAAGTACATCCTCCAGGATCCAGACACAAAATCTGATAGTACCTATCCACATGGTTGCTACTAAAGAGCAGGCCAGCCCAGGAAGATGGGACCACTATAAAGAGCCAGCCCATGGCTCTTCAAGTGCCTGGCCTGACTGGAACACAGCCTGCTACAAAAATAGAGTTCTGAGATGGTTTGTGGTGCAAGAATGGCCCCGGAGGGGAACAGATATGCTTAGTGCAAAACCTTGAACCCACCTGCATGAAGAAATGTGCTTCTAAGATTTGCTCTATTGAAATTGCTTAACATAGGAAGAGAGCATCACCATATCACTTCAGTAAAACAAAGCAGGTAATTGTGGGATTACTATAAGGATGCTGCCCTTAGATCTACAAACCTTCTATGCCAAAAAACAAAACCCAGCTAATAACAAAAGGGGGAAAGGAAAGAAGGAAGGAAGAAGGGAGGGAGGGAAGACATAGAAAGGAAGAAAGGTAGTAACAGAAGGAGGGAGGGAGAGAAAGCAAGGAAAGGAGGAAAGAAAAAAGGAATAGAATAGAAGGAAAGAGAAGGGAGGGAAGGAGGGAGGGAGGAAGAGAATGGATGAAAGAAAGAAGGGAGGGAGGGATGGAGGAAAGAAAAAAGGAAGGAAGAAGGAAAGGAAAGGAAAGGAAAGGAAAGGAAAGGAAAGGAAAGGAAAGGAAAGGAAAGGAAAGGAAAGGAAGAAAGGCAGGCGGGCAGGTAGGCTAGTTCCCTGGATGTATTTTATCCTTTCAGAAAATAGAACTCCCCTACTTTGTCAGAAACCAAAGAGGGGAATGATAAACTTAGCCATGAAGGCCACGCATGGTCTTGCACATGGGCCTCCTTAAATCTTTCCCAAGTCATCATATGGTTAACATCACTCTTTGTCCTAGCCCCACAGACCAATGTTACACCCAACCAAGAGAGCCTGAAGAGTGCTCAGTGGTGCTGTCCAGGTAGGGCTGGCATCTGCAGCTGCATGCTATATGCTCACTCACGCCCCGTACACATAAGTCCTCATGCTTCACTCAGTGTTGCTGTTGAGAGCCAGTGCTCCCAACTTCAGGGCAAAGTGCTCCAATGCTAGTTTTCACCGGGCCCCATCAACTCAATGGTTGGCCTGTAAGTCCTGGCTGGCTCTTGATCTTCAGCATCAAGCAATCCCCACTCATTTGTCACAATACCTATGCTAGGAGCTACACATACACATGGAAGTTTAGTCAGTAAGGCCAGCATAAACCTAACCAGTGTACTGCTAGAGATCCACAGAGTCCCACCAACCCAAGAATTCCACTGCCACTAAAAGGCCCTGAGCATCCCATGACTACCTGCACTAGTGTCAGACTTATATTGACACATATACCATTTTGGGGTAAAAATAAAACTTCATAGGCAATATATAGTTCTACTGGCTTTCAGACTCACAGACAACAAATCTTATGTCATGGTTTCTTATCCCTTTTGTTATCCAAATCATGTGGTTCCTCTTAATTCTTCAAGTATACAATTACCAGTTGTCTTATTTTTATAGGAAAAAGTCTCACTTGTCTTTATTCAAATAACCCAGTCATCACACTTATGAAACAGAAATGTACAGAATAAAATTTTCTTTCGTCTCCACTGTGTCTACACAGCTGCTCTCTGTGCTCTAGAAAGGTCAGAATGGAGCATGTCAGTAGAGTTGCACTTCCTGCCAGTGGAGAGGGCTCATGGGAGGTAGAGCATCCCCTGCAGAGATCACCCTGAATGCAGACACAACTCTGAGAGGGAGCAGACTGCTACACCCTGACCCAGCATCACCCAGGCCAGTGATGGTTGGTTCAGGCCTTGAGCTTTCTCCATGGCCAAGGCCTCATGCCAGGCTGAGCCCATCCCCTTGGGGTGGGGTAAGTTTCTCATCTCCATTTGCTTGGCATCTTACCCAGATGAGTTGCTCTCTTCTTGGTATCCTGTAGGCCAGAATGTCCAAAAGAAACAGACACAAGCCTCCTACTCATTATTGCAATTTTCATGGCTACACTGAGAAATGGAAAACAGGTGAAAGTAATTTTAATAACATTTTATTTAACCCAATACAGTCAAGAGCTTACCACCCCCACGGAATCAGTGCTAAACTGCTACTGATACACTTTCTTTTCTTCGAAGACTCTCTTGCTCCCTACAGAAGACCCTGACCAGAGCATTAACTGACCATTTCTTAATGACCATGTGGGTCCTGGGTCTGCTGTGCTGAAAGACAAAACTCCAAGATATGTCAAAAATGCCCTGTACAATTTTAAATATAAAATCAATATTAATGTCATCATAAATCTAGGACTAGTGATGGCTATCTGTAACCCCATTTCTGGGGAAGTTAAAGCAAGAAGATTCCAAGTTCAAGGCTAGCCTGAATGATTTAGTGAGACCATATCCTAAAGTCTCACATTATTTATTTTGTCTGTGTCTGTGTACTCACACATTCACATGCCAAAACACGTGTAGAGGTCAAGAAACAACTTGTGAGAGTCAGTTCTCTCCTTCCATAACCTTTCATCACTTGAGTTCCAGGGATTGAACTCAGGCTGTCAAGCTTGGCAACAGTCACCCTGACCTGAAACATATCTCTGTCCCCATATCCTGAAATTTTAAGAAGCGAAAACAAGGGCTGAAGAAGTAGTTGGATGGTAGTGTAACTGTTTAGTCTGCTCAAAGCCTTAAAGTCAATCCCTAGTACCAGAACCCCAAATAAAACAAAATCCCAAGTCATGCATTTATTTCATTATTTTATCCCACTGACTTTGTTGGGTATTTAAAGGATGACAGAAGGCACAAAGCCTAGCCTGATCCTTCAGTTTACATGGAAAAGTAAACATCCCATTACAGACCATGCAATGCACCAAGCCTGAGTGCCCTTGGCTTGCCATTGCATGTACGGTGCATAAGAGAGACAACAGATTCAAGGGACTAATATATGTGTCTAAGGAAGGAAGGAGAAAAAGCAGGAAAGCTTCTGAGATGACTTGGGGGCGCTACCTGAAGCAGGTAGCACAGTCCTAGATACACACCTGGGACAAGGATCCTGAGAGAGTGACAAGGTATGTTGCCCTTCTGAGGAGAATAAGAACTATCAATGAGACAGAAGACAAGGCTAGGATAAGATGATTTCAGGGGATCCTTGAGAGCCTGGAGACAGTGAGAGCCTGAGTAGAATCACACAAACTCCTGGCCTCTTGCTATCCCTGATCTAACAGGCTGGAGGGTTTTTACTCCAGAGTTTCAGGAAAGTGTGAACACTGGCACCTCACCCTAAGGACTCTGCTGCTGTAGTCCGGAGACAACTAGGGTCAGATTCAGCTCTGAGCACTGCAGGAAGTGGTCAGTGACTACCTATGTGACCTCTCAGGCAGCAAGGCTCCAATTGGTGCCCCAGAACTTATAATTGTCTTTGGAGGAGGACAGTGAATTAGTACAGGGGTCAGGGTATTCCTGGTAGCAATGGTACCTGCTTATCAGCTGAAAGAAGCTAGGGCATACATGTCATACTCCACCTCCACTGATGTGCGATCACAAAAGACTACCAACTCGCTGACCGGACGCAACAACACAAATAAAATCCAAAACATGATTCCATGGGAAGGAGACCCAGATGGCCTTCCTTTACAGTACAGACCTCACAAGCAGACTCATAATAGGCCAAGCCCTAATACTCACAAGAAGGACAGTGGGAAAGCAAGCCTAATCAGCAGGTGTCCACATGGGTCTTGGCCATCATTTAGAGGTATGGCCTATGGGTCCCTGAGATACAGGCATTAAGCAGACACAGGCAGGAATCACTAGGTAAGGTAGACAACAGGGTAGACAGTCAGGAATTTAGCCACCCATATTTAAGAGGTTTCTATAGATTGTGAGTTTCCAAGTTGTTCCAAGCAAACAACAACCAACAGACATGTCCATTCTGGGGGGTGGGGATGGGTCCACATCCTGCCAACAACATTTTAAAGGAAACTTAATGATATGGTTGCAAATCACATTACTGAAGGCAAGAGTGGTTACAAGCTGCAACCCTATAAAATAAAGATGCAGACAATGGTTGCTTGTGTGCGTGTGATCCTAAGATGTTAGAGATGCCAGGACTGTGAACCTCCACATAGGAAAGCTCTATATATGAAATGGAATTGGCCCAGGGAAAAGGCTATATTTTGTAGCCTCTAATGCTAAACACCAGGGATAACAAGTCCTTTGGAATCCAGATAAATTCATCATAAGCTCACAATGCTGGACATGAAGCCACAAACTTTGCTCTTTGCTCTGTTGATTTTTCAGTTTGGCTTTGGTCTAGTATCTCATGCTATATTTTACTTCCCCTTTTGGAATGGCAATAGCATGGTTTATTCCATGCTATTGTATGTTGGAAATATGTAACTTGGATGTGTTTGATGTTGCAGGGTTTGCAGTTAAGAGATTGCCTGGATCTCAGAAAAGACTCCACATTTACATTTTTGGACAGTGTTGAAGCTATTAAGGCCTCTAGGGACTTTTGAAGTTGGGCTGAATGCCTTTGGTGGTATGAGATGGCCATGGAGACATAGGATAGAAGGCTATAGTTTGAAACTGAGGGAAAAAGAGTGGTCATACAATGGTTAATATTAACAGAATGTAGAATCACCTGTTCTATGGTGTGTTTGTGAGGAAGTTTTTGATTTGGTTAACTGGGGTGCGCAGACCCACTGTACCCCTGTGCGCAGGCTGTACTCCTGGATGAGCTGAGAGGCAACCTTCTGCTCCATGACGGTGGAGAATGTGGCAAGCAGCCTCAAGGTCTCACCACTATGCTTTTCCCACCATCAGGGAGCCAAAGTGTCAATGTGATGGCTTTATGTGACAACCCCTCAGGTACCCCTCGCAGGGAATATCACCCTTCCACATATAGCCTGTCCTCCATAGCCTTCCCAAACCTTAGCTCAAGCTTCCATGACTCCCACAACAGTCTCTGAGAATAGAAGTTTCTACAGCGTTGATAAAGAATATAAGATTGTAGAAAGGGTGTGTGTGTGTGTGTGTGTGTGTGTATCTGTGCACATGTACATGTTCTTGTATACAGGTGCCTGGTACATGTGGTAGATTATATTTTAGTTGATTACTTTCTGAATCAGTGAGACAAATAGATAATATCCAAATCATCTCATTAGTCTATGACTGAACAGGCACTGAATACAAGTTGTCTCTTACCCAGAGAGGTGCAAACCATAAGATTTTAAATGCACAATGTCACCACTCACTTTAGGCACAATGAATAAGATCAATAGCAGTGACACACCAACACTGGATTCACACAGGTACAGCAGCAGAAGAAAGTTCAAGTAGCCAAGCATGAGGAAGAGGTAAGGCAAGTAGACTTTGTCCCAGGACTTATGAGACAAAGACAAATAATGAATTCTTAGAGAGCAGACTGAACACACACACCCCAGGTATGCATTTCCCTTCCCCTACAACCCCAATACAGCTGCTAGATTGCTTACCACCAACAGCATATACAAGAATTCTGGGAATAGATTCCTTAGAGTCTCACCTTCTGTTCTCCTGCCTAGCACCATCACCCATACCTGCACAGTTGTCTTGAAAAGTCTCATAAATCTCAGGTTGATCTGTGGAGGAAAGACACTAAATGGAAAAGTATCTTAATTGGCTAAGTAATTTCAGATCTGTTCTCTGTTGCTTCAAGGGAGCATGTGGACAAGCAGTGTGTTCCCTGTCTCCCTGGAATGCAGGCAAATCTCCGAGAAGCTGTCGGGTTGTCACTCACTATGAACACTACCAGGCACACAGTTCAGCTTCCTTAGCATATTCTCCAGATCTGCATGGGCTGCCCATACTTAAACACCATAAAGCGGTCATCCGTGATGCTCCTCATTCCATCCTGATCAGCCACCCAGCCAGGCCTGCCAGAGCCATCAGGACATGCAAAGCAGGTGGAAGGAGGGAGCTCTGGCTCATCTCCATTCCTGATGCCCCTCCAGCTTGCTGGCTGAGGCAGATATGCAAATTATACTAACAACAATAAAAAGAGAAGAATACTCTTAAAGGGGCTGCTTTCCTGTTATTTTCTAAGTTCCTAGAGAGTTCCACTCTGAAGACACTTGGAGGATCCAGATTTAATTCAGTCACCATGACCACTCTTTTACTTACCCCTTCCTTTTCAAGAGTCTCTATTCATCATAGAGAGGATGTACCCCACTCTCACCAAGCCTCTGCACACCCAACTTGTTCCTGGGGTATCAGAAAGTCATGAAAGTACAGTGAGTGTTCAACCTATTCACTTTTAAAGAAATAAATAACAACTGTGCCATGCCACTGGAGGTATGTTGCAACAGCAGGTGGGCTGTGTGTGGTAAGATTGCTCCCACACCACCCAGAGTATATATGGAAGCTGCACCAGGTCATAAGGTATAGATCAGCAAGGGGAGCAGAGACAAAGGAAGTGAGTAGTAGAAGATTTCAGAATCCTTGGAAGGAAGAATCTGATGTATAGAAACTTCCTGTCATGGCTGCAGTGCTACACAGTCTGTCTGACCCATGTATCTAACTAGTGAGGCTATGTGTTACTGTAAAACACAAAGTTTGCTACTGGTAAGATAAGGGTTTCTATCTCAGGAGCCACATCCAGGGAGAAGCATGTCTCAGATCATGCAGGAACTCTTCACAATCAAGGTCACTGGGAGGAACAGCAATCAGAAAAGGCACCTGCTTTTGAAATCAGCAACCGTGGTTCCAAAAATCACATGGCCCACAAACAAGGTCATGATGTCCTGCTAGAGACATTTTAGATAAATAAGAAGGTTTGACTTTGACTTTTGTAACAGAATGGACATAGTGCTTCCCTGGAACCACTGAAGTCGGTTGCAGATTGAGAGGTAGAACCGAAAGGGATGCTAGACTCCTTTCAAGTCCTGGAGACGCGACCTGTGGGTAAGGGTGGAAGCGCCACTCTCTACAAGCCACTGTATCATACTGGCAGCTATCGCCCTGTGCCCATGGCTTTTAGAGCTCTGGGACTCTGTGGCTCCTCTCTCCACTCTGGGAGCTTTTGGGGCTGGACCCCATCCTTTGCCTGAGGTTGTCAGGCCTCTGGTCATCTACCCCCATTCTTGAGGAGCTCCAGGGACATGCACATAATCTTCTGACAAAGATTTATCCATTAGCCGTTCCTGGGGAATGCCAAATGGTGGAATGAAGTTGTGGTTAAATAGGTTGTAGAAATGTCTCATGTCCCAAATACCTCTTGACACCCAGCCCTTTGATGATGATGAAGTCTTCAGTGTGTAGTGAGCCTGGATTACATCCTGAAAAGACAGACAGACACAGGTCTACATGGTGTGCTAATTTAGTAGTTCTTATTACATGACTGGAAGACTTAGATGTTCATCATTTGCTAAAGTAGAGAAACAAGTGTTTTTCTTCCACAGGAAGTAGAAATGAGCCCACAATCCTGAAAAATTTAACTCTAATTATCTAAACTTTTACAATGGTGAAATATACAAAAATCAATAAAAACTGATCAATTAAATAATTATTGCACTAGAAAATTGGAATACCCAAAACATAATCCACACATCAAATGAGGTACAAGAAGAACGGAGGAGTGGCCCCTGGTTCTGGAAAGACTCAGTGTAACTGTATAGGGCAAAACCAGAACAGGAAAGTGGGAAGGGGTGGGTGGGAGAACAGGGGGAGGGAAGGGCGCTTATGTGACTTTTGGGGAGTGGGGGGCCTGAAAAGGGGAAATCATTTGTAATGTAAATAAAAAATATATCGAAAAAATAATTATTGCACTATGGAAATTAAGCTTAATAGGACAACAGTTTGGTTTAGATAACATTTTCTGTGTTGTTTGTTGTAGAGGCTAACATGAGGCTGACCCAGAGGCCGTGGTCCAAGGGGAAACCTTCTTGAGTTCTCCATCCTAGGACCAGGCAGTCTTGCCACAGACAACATCCTTGCACCATCCCAAGATGTTCTGCCGCTTCCTAGGTACAGTGGCTGAGCCTTAGATCCTCAACTAGCTGGAGGTGGAACAGATGGCCTAGTATAGGCTTCTATGAACTCACTGAGAAGTCCACCCACTTCTGGCTAAGCATCATTCCATTGTATATGCCTTCAAACACTCAGATCCACCATGCTGGGGACATTAGCGGGATTTTAGAAATAAAGGCACAGGTCCTTAACTTATAGGAGATGTCACAGGCAGCTAACTATTCCACAACACTCTGCTGAACCCCACTTAACATCCAGATTCACTGCAATTTTTTGTCAACATCTACAGAATCAAGTTTGGCTTACCTCACAGCCTCAGGGGCGTTACTGAGTCAGAAAGGCAGGTGGGACAAAAAGCAAGGAGGACAGAATTATCCAGCGGGAGAGGAGCGGCTGGAGCCAAGCCAGACAGTAGCAGCTCAGACTGCTCCCTCTTTTTTCCCTGTGTGGTAGAACCTTGGAACAGGTACCTATTTCCTAAAAAGCTGAAATCTGGTAGTGGTCTCTATAGTCCTATGCAGTGCAAGGCAGAGGGGGTGCAGATATCCAGGTACATTATCAAACTGCTATATAGTCAAGCTACAAGAGCCAGGCCAATCCTGCTGCTTGCATAGCTGGGGATGGAGCATACATCTGTCATGGACAAGGTTCACTGAATGACAGCTATATGCCAGGGCCTGTGGCCAGTGTTGGATTTACAAGAGTGTCCCAAGGATTTCTGTTCTTTACATGGGCAGCTATGTTTTCAGCACACTTCTTCAGCAGCAAACCATTTGGCTTGTTCAAGGGACATACACCCAGTTTTATTTTGAGCCAATTAGCATGGCAACATTTTTCCCTGACAGAGAATTGTCTGTAACCCATTTGATTGTCGCCTCCAGGCACTGCAGTAATATTCCTGAATGGATGGTAAAGGTTTTGTGCTAATACAACCTGGATCACAAGTGACTCTGACAGAAGCTGAGTCTGTAGTCAAAGCCCAACTGAGAAATTAGCAAGTAGGACTCGACTTTGCTGAGGTGTGCTCTTTGCTCCTCACACTATATATATATAAACTCTAGGCTCGTCATGTTGAATTAATGAAACTCTTAATGGATATGGTGTAATGAATCTAACAGCTAGCTGCTGCTCTGGCCTTAAGAGGCTGAAACACTGGTGACTTGTCAAGGAAAGGGTATGTAGGGACCTGGAGACACCTCCATGTCCCAGAACTCCTATTCCCAATCAAAGCAGGGCACCCTGCAAGCAGATCCAGGATGGTCTGCTTGCCGGCTGGAAAAGATCATTTTGCAGGAGTATTCCCATCACTTAACCACATGACATACCACAGATCCATCAGAGGTCCCCATTCCAAGCCTGCTCTAATAATAGGAGGTTTTCTCAGAAGGCATCTTCATTTAAAAAGGGAGCAGAGGAAACATGGCCTCAACTGAGGATATTCCTAAGTCTCAGAGTTCTCAGCACAAAACAAATGATTCTGTGAGAATAACTTTGATCTGTGAGCATAGATGTTTCTGACTATTGTCAAAACTGCAAACAAGAGATTCGTCATTGTGACTGTTCTTTCCAAAAGCTGTAGTGAGAATGTCCTCTGCATGCGGGCAGAGAAAAATAGTCACTAAAAAACCATTTAGGAAAGACATCGGATCCATCCAAGGGATCAGAGATGGAAGCACTTGTTCTGTGAGCAGTGGGGTGGGGGCATGTTTTTGTGAGTTCACATGCATACGTGTCATTGTATGTGTACATGTGTGCACATGCATGTGGAGGCCAGAGGTCAACTTTAGGTAGTGTTCCTCAGGACAAGCATCTTCTACACGGTCTTGAGACAGTGCCTCTCAGTGGGACCAGGAGCTTACCAGTTAAAGAGTGCTGTCTTGCTAGTGAGCCCCAGAGATTTGTCCGTCTCCATCTCCATGAGATTATTAGCGTTCACCACTATGCTTGGCTTTTTACATAGGCTCAGGTCCACATGCTTGCACAGCAACCAACTGAGCAACCAAACTTTACCATATCCTGTGATGTTGACAATTTCCCAGTGTTGAAAAAAAATCACAGCTGTTCCCTATATGATGGCCCATTGTCTCCCATTGTCTCAAAGCTAGGGCCCAGGCCTCACAGGAGAGAAGGGAGGAGCTGCTGAAGAAGTCTATTCCTTTCTTTACTTTCTGTTTGGACAATTAAGTGTAACCAAGGAGCCACCTGGATCAGCCTCTGGCACTGGCTACAGTGGCAAAAGGCGGGAGGAGGGGAAGGTGGGTGGTGAGTTGGGCACGTCTGGTCTGTTTGAACCGTAAACCAGTGAGTGTGGGCACAGTGGAGGGAAGCACGGGCCGTTAGAGGTAGTGATGACAGACAGAGGCAGGGGTGCACAGGCCTGTGATCACTGCCCTGCCTCGGGCAGCACCCAGGTGTTGGTGAGGCATGAAGGCAGGGCATGCAAAGACAGCCTCCAGAGAAAGCCCTGGAAAATCCCCAGACACCGCAGCTCCCACGGTAGGGCTGGTTTGCTGAATAAGAAAAATCCCAAGGCTACTAGCTGTCCTATCTCAAATGCCAGGCCTGCTTTGCAGAGTGCCTCTGGTGGGGTATGGGGTAGACAAGGAGAAGATGAATCCTGTGGGATTTCATTGTGAGTTTGGATGAGCCTTGCAGGCTGCAGGAGCTCAGGGTGCTCAGCTGAGAGCCTAACTTTTCAAGGAATTTTTGGATATGAGTTTTGGTTTTTAAAGATTTCACACCCTAAATATTTAGCTATTGACAGTGTACAGAACATGTGTTGGCTCCCCACAGGCATAACTGTCATTGAACTGCATGTTAAGTTACTGTCGTAGAGCACAGTGGTCTACCCTTGACTTTTGTGTTTGAGAGCTCATTTGTCACCCTAATAGTGACATTTCCAATCTCTGCAGCTTGGTGTATTCTGAGGATTGAGGCATTTGGGGGAGGGCGGGGTCTACACTTGGCTGCTGTTGGCTTCGTTCACATTTGACCAATGAGAAGGTGAGACAGTAGTCACCTGAGTTCCATCAACACCCACTATGTGGCCAGCAGAAGAAAAAGGGTAGTTATCTAGCATGAGTCTGAGCACCAGCAGGCACAGGATCACCTCTGAGGCAGGGCCCTGGACTTTCCAGAGTTCCTTCATGTGCCTGGCAATGCTGGATCTTCCCTGAGTGATCACTCAGCAGCCTCATTCCTGTGGAGCACACAGAAGCGCTTTGAGTTTCCAGGAAAATCAAATCAAACCTTCTCAGTGAAGTCTCACTTTTCTTTGAGTGACAGCTCTGAGATTTCAGATAATACCCACAGGTATAGCTAGCATGGTTCCTGGGCTCTCTGCCTTCCCTTAGTGAGCAGGTTCAGCTCTGTCCATAGGTGTTCTGCGGATAACATGAGCTGCTATCCTGGGCTGAAGGCAGGAAGAGAGCCACAAACTGAATAAAGAGATCAGGGGCCCTACTACACTGTGTCTCACTGTATGAAAAGCACTTATACAGCCCTACCACCTTCTCCATGATCTCCATCTGCACCTGTGCAGATACATTCACCGTGGGCCAGCATGGCCTTCCTCTGGCTGCTGCAGGAAGAACTGTAGTCACTCAGAGTCCTGTTTGATTCTCCAAATCATTCTTCAAGGAATTGACAAGCAGTTGACTTTCAGCCTTGCCAGACAATCTGCATCAGGAGGTAGGCCAATGGTAAGAGCTATCTGAAGCCATCAATGGGTACTGATGTCTACAGGGAGAGCTTCTTGCTCGGGGAGCCCCCTGAGCCAAGAGTTCTACCAATCAAATAGAGTTTTTGTTAAAGTCACTTGAATAAGACCTGGTCATACCCACAGATGATACCACACAACCACACCGCAGTGCTCATGGGCCAGAGTCCATCAAGCTTACGATAAAGATGGCTTCCACACCATCTACTGAGCTAATTCTTTGACCCTCAGAGTAAAGTGGAAACTGAGGAGAAGCTATGTACTGAGTACCTCTCTAAGAGCTCCTGGTGCCCAGGATCTGTCTCTGGAAAGTCACTGACCATGTGGTCAAGACAAGTCACTGAGGACCTCTGCATCAGTTTCCCTATCTTTAAGGTGAGGACATAACTGCTTCTGCAGATAGATCAAGATTCACATAAGAGCCTTTGTACTATAAATTAAAGAACACAGCCCCATACAGAAATAAGCTCAGAGCTTATAAGATAACTTATACAGGCTAAAGCTTACACTCTAGACAACCAGGAAGATCTGGGGAAACAGGTATATGAATGACTGAGTAAATAGTTTCATGAAAACAGTGATGTACAGACAAGATCATGTAGCACAGACAAGGCAAGGGGAAATAGCCAGGCATAGCTTCTCAGGAACACCAAATAGTGATAAGGCCATTGGGACTTCAGAAACTCCCAAACCAGAATTCAGTGGTGTGAGTCAGAGAGAGCCAGAAGGCCACAAGTCTGAAGTCACAGCTGTCTGGGAAGTGATCACAGTAGTCCTCTGAGATCTGAGGTACTGGTTTCAAGCTATGTAAACACCAGCATAGTACCTGAAGCATGAAGAAAGAGCAAGCCAGTCAGAGTTGAGGGGTCTCAGAGAGTATTTGTGGTAAAAGAAATCAAGAAAAGGGTTAAAAGGCAGAACAACAGGCAACAACAACCACCATGGATTAGAGGGTAGGTACTTCAATCCAGAACCAGATTACCCAACATACCAGCCATACTTTTCTTCACTGAAATAAAATGCCTAACAGGAACATCAAATATCAAAGGTTCATAGTTTTATGTCATATATTCCTTTGTGAGGAGGAAAGGGTTCTAGTAGGAACAGCTCCATATATAGCAGCCAGCATGTGAGGTAGTGGCTCACATTATGATTCTGAAATGGACTAGACTGGAAACAGGAACTGGCTTTGGCAATGTTCCCCATCACCTTTCAACTAGGATAAACTTCTGAAAGGCTCTACTTCTGGAAGGCTCTACTTCTCAAAGGCTTCATGGTCTCCAAACAATCACTGCAGTCCTCTAAGAGTAGCTACAGGTGAGATGGCTACAGTCCTGAGCACCTTCCACATGAACACTACTAGAAGGTAGGGCAACGGGACTCACTGTCTCTGAAGGGATGAAGAACGCATGATACTGAGGCAGATCATTGGGCAGACCCTTATGAAGCCTGAACAACCTCTTTGTGTTTGATATCTGTCTGTTGCTATGATAAAACACCATGACAAAAAGCGATTTATCTAAAGGAGGTTTTGTTTCAGCTTACAGTTCCAGAGGGAGGGTCTATATTGTCCAGGCAGACATTACACCAAGCAACTGAGACAGGAAACTGAGATCACATCTTCAACCACAAACACGAAGCAGAGAGAGCAAGCTGGAAGTGGGTAAGGCTATTAACTCTCAAAGCCCACTGCCAACAAGGCTGCACCACCTCTCCAAATAGCCACACTGACTGGAAACTAAGTGTCCAAATACCTGAAGCTATGGGACATTTCTCATTCAAATCACCACACCCTATACTACCCATCATAAGCCTTGTGTTTGGCCAAATACACAGGAGCTCTTGTTTATCCAAAGCCTATACGAGGATGTTTATAACAGCTTTGTTCAAAACTAGGAAGCATCTGGAATGGAATTCAGTAGGTAAATGGATAAACTGTAATACAGCCAGACAATGGAATATGGGTCAGTGCTAAAAAGACATGAGCTGTCAAGCCATGAAGACATAAGGGCCTTACATACCCATTGCCAAGTAAAAGGAGCCAATGTAAACACTTTGCTCCATCTGAATTTTACCTCTAAATGAATAATATGTGAAATAATAGTGAGTTTTGGGCAACAGCATGCATGCTGAACTGTTGGGAGTCACGCTGAGGTCTGCATCTAATTTAATATAAGTCAAAATCAGGATAGAGGTGCTGGGGAGACTGCATGTCCAAAGCCCTTGCTGTATAATCATGAGGACAAAAGTTTGGCTCCTTAGCATCCACAAAACTTCTGTGTAGGCATAGCAACTCACCTGCAATCCTAGTGCCGGGAAGGTCTAGAGAGAGAAGGCCTGGAACAAGCTGCCAGGGAGATGCTCTATCAACAACCTCTGAGTTAAATGGGAAAAATGACTGCCTCAATGCATAACGTGAACAGACAGCTATCAAAGAAGACTCTCAGCACCAGTGTCAGTCCTCCACACACATACACACAAGCACACACAGTGTGGACACATTATAAAAAAGAAGTCTGAGGTGCAGCTAAAGGCTCCACACTTCAATCTTCAAGCACTGAACAATACATACTGAAAAAGTCACAAGGCAAGAATAGGTTAGTGGTAGGCTCGAAGTATAAGCACATGTTGATAAAATTAAAGCCTTCGACTTCCCATGTATTTCAAATTTTGCATAAATGATGAAGAAAAGCACTGTGAAATGCAGAGGTAGGGGAGATTTGGATCTAATTTCATTCTTTTATATGTGGATATCCAGTTTTCCCTGCGCCACTTGCTGAAGATGCTTTGTTTTCTCCAATGTATCTTTCTGGCATCTTAGTCAACCATCAGATGGCTGTAGTAATCTTTAGATCTTTGATTTTTGTTACACTGGTCTAAATGTCTATTTTGCACCAGTCACCTATTGTTTTTCTTTTTTTTTTTGTAAGAATTATTTATTCTATGTATGTGAGTACACAGTTGCTGTCTTCAGACACACCAGAAGAGGGCATTGGATCCCATTACAGATGGTTGTGAGCCACCATGTGGTTGCTGGGAATTGAACTCAGGACCTCTGTAAGAGCAGCCAGTGCTCTTAACCACTGAGCCATCTCTCCAGCCCTGTTTTTCTTACTGTAACTCTGTAAATAATTTGATAATCTCTCCAACATTGTTCTTTTTGCTTAGGATTGTTTTTGCTGTCCAGAGTTTTTTGTGGTTCCATATGAATTTCAGCATTATTTTATATTTGTGAAGAATATTGTGGTATAGTTTTGATTGGGGTTACACTAAATCTGTAAATGGTTTTTGGTAGAATGGGTCATTTTTACAATATTAGCTCTACAAATACACAAGCTTGGAATACCATTCCATTTTCTCGTGTCTTTGTCAATCTCTCTTCAGAGGTTTAAATTTTTCTTTGTGGAGATCCTTCACCACCTTGATTAGGTTTATTCCTAGATTTACTACTTTATTTGAGGCTATTGTGAGTGAGAGTGTGTGATGGTTTGTATATTCTCGGCCCAGGGAAGTGGTACTATTAGGAGGTGTGACCCTGTTGGAGCCGATGTGGCCTTGTTGAAATAGGTGTGCCACCTTGATGATAATGGACTCAACCTCTGAACCTGTAAGCCAGCCCCAGTAAAATGTTTTCCTTATAACAGTTGCCTTGGTCATGATGTCTGTTCACTGAAGTAAAACACTAGCTAAGACAGAGTGTGTCCATGATCTCTTTCTCCATGTGTTTGTTATTTGTGTATAGAAAATATTTGATATTTGCAAGTTGATTCCATATCCTTCCATGCTGTTGAATTTGCTTAACACTTCTAGAAATTTTTGGTAGAACTTTTGTGGTCTCTATTGTGTAATGTCATGTCATCTGCAAAAAGGAATAGTTTTGACTATTTGTATCCTTTATTTCCTTCTCTTGTCTTATTCCTCCAGCTACTGCTTCAAGGACAGTATTGAAAAGGAGTATTGAAGCCGGGCAGTGGTGGCACATGCCTTTAACTACAGCAATCGGGAGGCAGAGGCAGGAGCATCTCTGTGAGTTTGATGCTAGCCTGGTTTACAAAGTGGTTCAGGGCATCCAGGGCTGTTACACATAGAAATCCTGTCTCAAAAAGAAAGGTGGGGGAGTAGATAGTGAAAGCAGACAGCCCTGTCTCCTTCCTCACTTCAATGGGATTTGTTCAAGACATTCTTCAGTTAGGATGATGTTGACTGTAGGTTCTGCTGATACAGTTTTTATTATGTTGAGATGTGTTCTTTCTAAGCCTACATTCCTAAAACTTTATCATGAAAGCCTGTTGGATTTTGTCAGAGGCTTTTTCTGTCTATTGAAATGATAATGATATTTTTCTTTACGTACATTTATGTGGTTTATTATGCTTATCTTGTATGTAGAACCATTCCTGACTCTTTGGTATAAGCCAGCTTTGGCATGGTAGATAATCTTTATTATGTATGTCTATTTAGTTTGCAAGTATTTTATTAAGTATTTTTTAGTCTATGTTAACCAGAGATATCGACCTGCAGTTTTCTTTCTTTGTTTCCTTATCTGGTTTGGGTGTAAGAGTGATACCAGTTTCATTGAAGGAATTCTCCTTCTGTTTCTGTTTTGTTGAATTGTATAAGAAGAACTGGCTGTACATCTTCCTTGAAAACTGGTGGACTATTCTGCTGTGAATCCATCTGAGCCTGGTCTTAATTTAGTTAGAAGTTTTATTAACTGATTTAATCTCCTCATTTGCTACGGGTCTGTTTAAGTTATTGATCTCTTCTTGATTTAATTTTGGTGGTTTGGCTAAATCTAGAAATTTCTTCATTTTTTCAACTTAGTGGAGTATAGTTTTTTTTAAATATTCTCATAATATTCTAAATGTCCAGGGTGTCTTGCTGTAATGTGTCCCTGTTCGTTTCTGAGTTTTTTAATTTGGGGCAGTTTTTTCTTTTTCTTCTTCTTTTTATGGTTAGCTCAGGCAAGGGTCTATCACTCTTGCCTATCCTCTCAAATAACTGGATCTTTGATATATTGACTCTTTATAATTTTTGTTTGTATTTCATTAATTCTGGATCTAGGCATTTTTAAAATTATTTCTTGCAATCCAGTGGATTTTCTTTGTTCTTTATTTCCCAATATTTGAGTTATATCATTCATTCATTTATTTGTGCTTTCTGATTTTTTAATATAGGTGCTTAGAGCTGTAAATTTCTCTCATAGGAGTGGTTTTAGTATATCCCAGAAGTCTTGTGCTATGTTTTCATTTAAATGTTTTAGAAATTTTTATTTCTTTCTTGATTTCTTCTTTGACCCATTCATCACTCGGCAATGAGTTGTTTAATATCTAACAGTTTGTGTACTTATTATGGATTTTTTTGCTGTCAATATTAAATTTTATTGCATTATGGTATGCAAGGAGTTATATCAATTTCTCAGAATTCGCTAAGATTTGTGTTTTGCATTCCAGGATGTGGTCTGTTTTAGAAAAGCTCCCATGAGCTGCATAGTAGATTATATATTTTTTGGTATTTGCCTCCAACACCCCCAAGTTGTCCCCAAAGTAGACCTGTGATGGATCCAGGGTTGAAAGGAGGACTTGGGTGACATTCATAGGAGAGATCACACTTTTTCACAATGATGTACTATTACTCCCAAACCCGAGGTATAGGTGATTGATCGGAACTTATTATATTTAGGAATTTTGCTGATGGAAAATTATGTTTAAATTTTTTACTCATTCTAAAAGCAGCCACTCTGTCCATGAATTATCATGTTCCAATGCAGATGCCATATGAAGATGGATTTATTTATTGAACGACACAAGATTTTGGAATAAAACTATATTTCCCATGTGATTGAAGCTGCATGTCTTGAAATCCATGACAAAATTATTTTGAAAACAATACTGCAAACTTTGAGTTTCTTTGGCTTTCACTTGCAAGATCTGAACATTTGTAAATTATCCAGACTTTCAGCCCATTTAAACTGCTGAAGTTCTAAAATCCCAGCTGATTAGAGAATTTTTTTTCTTACTAAACAACAAGTCTGAGAAATTGAAAGATACATTTGCTGAACGGCTCGTGTACTCATTTCATTGAACAACACAGCCTGGGAGACTTGAGGCTCTGAGAGGAAATTTTCCTGTCTGTTCTTGCTACAATTGATTTCTCACTGCACAGAAAGGCTGCTTCAGCAGTTGAAGGCACAGCTGGCCTAAGGGACACCAAGATAGCACCCAAATTCCTGATCCTTCCCTGGCTACTTGACCAAGCAACACAGCCAGGGACAATGGACATGGTCTACACAAGAAAGGCCTGCATTTCTTGAGAGTCACCATAGCTTCAGACAGCTCCCCATCTTTCTGCCACAGCAATCCCTAAATCCCAACCACTCCAAGCCAGTAACATCCTGAGGCTGACCTGACCCTGAGTTCTGGGAAAGGCCCTTGGGAATCCCAGTTCTTCCATGAAGACCAAAGCCTCACTCAAAAATAGAACACTACAGCATGCAACTAGCAAACAGCTACAACTCTAGTCTCCCTGACTTTGGATTTGGGGTGCCCATGCTCAGTGTTAGTAGACAGTAGTAAAAGGATAGACCCCACCTTTTCTGGATCCAGCCAAGTAGAAACCCCTGTCCCCATCCTGGAGTGAGGAGAAAGAAAAACATATGTTCAACATAAAGCAGAAAAGGAATGAGATAGAGGGAGAGAGGGAGAGAGAGAGAGAGAGAGACAAAAACAGAGACAGAGACACAGAGAGAGACAGAGATAAAGAGAATCAGAGATGAGACAGAGATCTAATAAATTCAGAGATTTAGAGGTTGGGGTGTACAGGAAGACAGAAAAGAGACATGCCTGGTGACTGGAGACAAAAGTGGAGGGGGACGAGGGACATGGCCTATGCACGGTCTCAGTATGAACAAGACTGGGGAGCACTATGCAAAGACAAAGAGGAGCACCTGAGGGCAAGTACTTGTTGGAGTCAGAAATGGACCTGGTCATGTAACAGAATGGTAAGGATTTGACATTTGTATTTTTGGTTTTTTAATGTCTGTGTTATTTGCATTCGTGTATATTCATTGCACCCATGTTATGTACTAAGGTTTTCACAAGAACATCAAACACTGAACACATTCTCCCTCTCACAGCCCCCAGTCAGTGCTGTTCATTCTCCACATAGCATCACCTCTACTATCATGCCATACATTTACATGTATGTACTGTGCACATATACATGATTCATCTATATTTATCGAATCTAGGAGCCACAAATGAGAGAAAGCACGAGGAGTTTGTCTGAGACTGACTTAGTTCACTCAATATGAATAGCTACAGTTGAATCCATTTTCTTTATTAATAACTATTAAAAATCTGTTACAGATAGAAATCACATTGTCTTACCCTGTTCTCTTTTGATGGATATTTATCAGCTCCATAACTCAGCTTTTAAGAGAAATGCAACAATAGGCACTGTATGCAAGCATCTCTATGATACTTGACGTAGGGTCCTTCAGGTAAATATCCAGAAGTGGTATCCTGGGTTGTTATGGTAAACCTATTTCTACCTCTTCTTGAGAACTCTCACATTGATTTCTATAGTAGCTGCACAAGTTTACATTCACACCAGCAGCGTCCAGGACTCACCTTTGTCCACACCCTCACCAGCATGTGTTGTTTTGTGTGACTGTCATTCTGACTGGGGTATGATGGGATGAATCTCCCTGTGATTTTTGATTTGCTCATCTTTGAGGACCAAAGACTAAACATTTTTCATATGTCTCCTGCCATTTGTTTCATCTTTGGAGAGCTGCCTGTTCATTTTACTAGCCTGTTTGTTGATTGAGTTGCTTGATTTCTTGTTGCTTAGTGTTTGAGCTCTTTATGTGTTCTAGAAATTAACCTTCTGTCAGAGACACAGGTAGCGAAGAATTTCTGTCAATGTGACAGCTGCCTCTTCTTCACTCAGTTGTTTCCTCAGCTATAAAGAGCCTTTTTTGTTTCATGGAATCATATTTATCAAAGGGATAGATAGGATCCACGCTGTAGGTCTTGGGGATTCATGACACTCAAAACATGTCTCACCACAAGGACGAGCCAGCCCATGAATTATGAAAACAAAGGACAAAGGGGGTAACCAGGAGCTGGGCAGCTCTCCCCCATCCTGCCTTTTCATTAACAAGAGACCAGAAAGGGGGATGGTGCACTAAGCTTACTCACCCTAAACTCACAGCAGAAGAGAGAAATTCAGCTCATTTTTGTTCACTGTAGTTATGATCTAACCTGAGTAGAATCTATGTAAAGCCCAAAGAAAAAGTTCCCTCCCCACCTCTCTGTAGAGGGACCAAGGAAGCTTCCAGAATGAGGCAGTGCCTCCCACAGGCCCTGGCCACTGCTGGCCCAGTAATGATAAGAGCTGAGCAGGAAGGGGGACACTACCTCTGTGTGGCCTGTGCTGTCATGTGAAATAAGAAGGTGCTGATGCCTGGGTGGTTGGGTCACCTCCATGTGGGCTACTCAATTCCCACTGGCTCTTCAGAGAGTATGGCTCCTGACCTGAGGTCTCTAACAGGATCAGGTCCAGCCAGCAAAATACTGGTGGCTTCCTGAAAGGAAAGAGGCCAGGCAGCAGGGCACACCCACAGAGGCCAGGCTTGCACTCAGACAGAACACACACACACACACACACACACACACACACACACAGCGTCACATGTGCTAACAGAACTCTCCAACCAATGACTCCTGTAGGAAACTCACAACAACTTTTTTCTGTGGATTCAACTCTGATGTCCAAAATGACAAGAATAAACCCCAAGCATGTTTTCCCAACTGATTATTTCATTTCAAAAACACTGAAATAGAGTGTGTTCTCTGTAACTATACTGGAGTATAATCTCAGGCTGAGGAAGACCAGACAATTGAGTTATAGGAGTTAATAAACCCCACTAAATAAATGCTCAAAGCACAAAGAGCCATAGAGAGGGTCTGAAACTACTTCCATGACAATTCCACTTTATAATTTTTGAGATTTATGATGTGGGTTTTTTGGGGTTTTTTTTTCTTACTTTTGAAATGAGGTCTCACTGTGTACCCAGGCTTCCCTGGGACTCCTGATCCTCCTGCCTGACCCTCAGGTGCTGTGATTATAGGTGTATGCTATAACCTAATCCAACCTGACCTTGCTGGTTCCCTTTTTGTTTGGGGAGATAAGGTCTCACTACATAGCCCTAGGTATCCTAGAACCTGCTATATAGACCAAGCTAGCCTCCAACCCTACCTCCTGTATGCTATGTTTAAAGGTATGCACAACCACATCCAGAAAGCTTAAAATTGGTTGTTTTAAGGTGAAATCCTAAACACTACACTTTGCTGGGACCCTGAATCAGTAAACCTCTGAATCCATACTGACTAGATTATTTGTATGCGTGACCATGTCTGTGATATGGAGGTCAAAGTCAAATGTGTACAATGGTATGCTTAGGGACTTTGCTTGGAGAGTCTATAGATATGTGTCTTAGTTAGGGTTTCTATTTCTACACAAAACATCCTGACCAAGATGCAAGTTGGGGAGGAAAGGGTTTATTCAGCTTATACTTCCAAATTGTTGTTCATCACCAAAGGAGGTCAGGACTGCAACTCAAGGTCAAGATACAGCTGATGCAGAGGCCATGGAGGGATGTTTTCTACTGGCTTGCTTCCTCTGGTTTGCTCAGCTTACTCGGCTTGCTTTCTTATAGCCCAACCCAGGGATGGTACCTCCCACCAGGGGCCCTCCCCATTGATCACTAATTGAGAAAATGCCTTACAGCTGAATCTCATGGAGGCATTTTCTCAACTGAAACTCCTTTCTCTGTGATAACTCCAGCCTGTGTCAAGTTGACACTAAACCAGCCAGTACAATATGTATATAGGAAAACACTTTCCTGAGCATGCTTGGTTTAAAATAAAAGATGGGGGACATTTGGGGACCTGCTTAGCTCAAGGTCACATAGCCCATGTTCAAAGTTAAAATGGCAGCTCTCTGAACATGCTCAGCTCACCATACAGATGTCAGAGAGTAACAACCCTTAGCTTTTTTCACATAAACTTCTAGCTGCAAAAAAGACAGTGTGACTAGATGCCTGGTGTAGATGATTGACAGAAGAAAAATATTTTGGATCCCAGTTTTGGAGGGCTCAGTCTGGGGTTGCTTGACCCCACACTCATGGGCAGAACCTGGATCATGGCAGACAGAAAGTAGAGAAAGGAGTTATAGGAAGAGGCCTGCTTGCAATACAGCTCCATGGATATGCCTTTGACCCACTTCCTGGATCCACCTCGGCTTTATCTCCTACCTTCCACAACTCCCAAAAGCGCTATCATATTGTGACTCCGTCAAGATCCTATCCACTGACAACGTCTAATACTCTCTGGAAACACCACCAAGGCTTCACTAATGCCAAGGCATTTCTTGGTCCAATAAAGCTAATAACAAAAATCACCAGGACACTCATCTCAAAGTTGACACAGTACTCAGCACTGCACCAAAGAGGAAGCCAACCAGCAGAGCATATTCAAGGAATCCATTTAGTGTTAGACTCTTAGAAAATCAAGGATTATGTGGACAGAAACAGTCTGGAAATGAGAGTTGGATTGGGATTAGCAAGAGTCCAGGGGGACAGGAATTGTTTTAATACTGGACTGAGTTGATATTCATAAAATGTCTGTATTTCTCAAACTTTAAACTAGACACTTAAAATCATGCACAACTTCATATATCAATAAAATTGATTTTTAAAAGCATATTGAAGAATAGAGATTTATAACCTGAAAATCTAGCCAACAGTTAGCCAACATTCCTACAAAGTGAAAATAGCTTTCCTAAAAAGGTGAAAATAGCCTTTTAACACAGCCACTGTCTTAAGACAATAGCTCCTGTGTATCCTGTCTTAAGATGCTACTAAAATGCATACTTAAGCAAAACAAGAAAGAGAAAGATGGTAAGTGAAACAGGTTTGTAAGCCAGCAGGAAAGGAGTTCTCATTGCCATGTAGGAAGACATCAGAGACTCCTAAGGCCAGTGCTTCAAAAAGACAGACATGTCCTGCTGGGTAGGATGGGGAATCCCTAGAGGGGAGGAGGCTATTGGACCTGTTGGTCTGCTTAGATGTTTGGAAACATTGCTGTCAATGACATCTTGGAAAATATGTCACCACTTTTTCATGGAAAAATAAAGCATGGGAAATAATCATGCAAATGTTAACTAGAGGAGAAATGAAAAGTCATGGAACAAGGGAAAATACAGCACATCACTTGGCTTAACAGTAAATAAAAGCAAATTAATTAAAACTATTGGTGCAGGAATATTAAAAATGGAAAGTCATTTGAAAGAAAGAAAAACAAAAAAGACAAAAAAAAGAGGAGACCTGAAATCTAAGCGACTCAGACCTCATTTGCTGTAGGAAGCATCCATAGCTCAGATCTGACAATAAGAAGCAACGTAGAAGAATAAGCCATAGGAAAACAGAAGCTGCAGAAATGGGTAACAACGGTGATATTTCTGGGGAGCAAAATTAGTATCTGTTTAATTTTTGTCATCATGACACAAACTAGGGTCACCTGAGAAGAGGACTATCAGTTAATGAAATATGTCTGTCTGTCAGAGTGCCCTGTGTGCGTGTATCTATGAGACAGCTTGATTAATGGTTGATGTGGGAAGGCCCAGTTCTATGTGGGCAGTGCCATCCCTGGCAGGTGGTTTGGGGACATATAAAAAAACAGAGTAAACCAAGGAGAGCAAGCCAGTAGGTAGTATTTCTCCATGACCTCTGCTTCAGTTCCTGCCTCCACATTCCTGCCTCAAGCTCCTGCCATAGTTTCTCCTGAAAGACTGTGATGAGGACATATAAGCCAAATAACCCCTTTTATCTTTTTTTAAACTCTTCATGTTCATCTTTATCATTTTGCTTACGGGACTTTCGGGGAGTGGGGGGGGGGCTAGAAAAGGGGAAATCATTTGAAATGTAAATAAATTATATCGAATAAAAAAAAAAAGAGGGATGCTAAGCCCCTCCTCTCTCTCTCCTACCTCTCTCACAGCCTCTCCCTTGCCCCCTCTTGGGCTCCCCTCCCCTCCCCACTCTCTCCACATGGTCATGGCTGGCCTCTGCTTCTCTACTCTCTCCCTCTCTCTGACTTTCTCTGCCTCTACTACCCCTCTTAACTCCTATCCCATGCCCTGAATAAACTCTATTCTATACTATACCTGTGTGTGTC
Organism: Apodemus sylvaticus; assembly: GCF_947179515.1. NCBI lineage: Eukaryota > Metazoa > Chordata > Mammalia > Rodentia > Muridae > Apodemus > Apodemus sylvaticus. The sequence goes on along the minus strand of NC_067487.1, from coordinate 4,426,123 downwards.
TGGTCCCTCAGGAGGAAGGGATGCCTAGGCATGGGCCCACTGAGGCACCCCTTCCCCCACACCATGGCAGAACATTTCCTCAAAGCTCTTTCTCTTTTTATGATCACAACACTGAGGGCAAATAAAATCAGATGAGACATCAGAGAGGAGATCACCAAAAGATGGAGACAAAGATAAGGCAATATGGCTGCAAGCCCAGGAATACTTGGACCCATTGGAGCTGGAAGAGTCAGAAAAGATCACCCCTTGAGACTCCAAAGGAGCAATGCCCACCACACCTTAATTCCAGATTCTGGCCTCAAAGGCTGCGCAGAATATACTGCTCAAGTTTATGTCACCAGTGTGTGGTATTTATTACAGATACCTTAGGATATTGGCAGACCTTCCTGTGTCTGAGCACGTCTGAGCCTGGCATTCCTCACTTCAGATACCCATTTGCACTTGACCAAGACTCACGGGCTTGTCCCATGTCTGCACTCTACATCTCAGGGGGTGTGGGATGGGGCCCTGTGCTCCATGGAGGATATAGAGGATATGGAGTATGGGATATTTCTCCTATAGACATGCAGAAATATTTGCTTCATTCTCAGATTAGCAGAAATCTTTGGACTCCAGTGCCACTGACCTCCTCAGAGTCCCAACAGCACACATAGGAATGGCTCTGGTTAAGTCCACATCGCAGAGATCCTCAGTAGCACCCCTCAAGACACAGGAGTTACAGGGTACATGTTTTGGGGAGTCACTATTTTTATAAATGAATCAATCTGTTCTGAATCAATCTGTTATTGGCCTTCTGGAGACCAAAGCTGACTTGGTGGACTTTACCTGCACCTGACTAAGCACCACAGAGCAGAGGCATCTGGGAAAAGCATCAGGGCCCCTAACTGATACAGGCAAGCATAAAGATACTCAGTAATCTAAGAACTCACTTGACTTGAAACACACACACACACACACACACACTTTCCCTCCAATAAAGCACTTAGCAACCTGGGACCCTACCTGCATCAAACTGTCTCTAAAAACATAACAGGTCACTAATCTACAGTTCCCTATGGATTCCCAGAAATCCTTGGTAACACCCCTTTGTGACCAAACATATCCTCAAGGGTGTCTTAGAACCAGAGGCAGTGCACAGAGTTAGTCAGTGCTGGTTTTGAGTGCAAGTTCCATAGAATCAACTGTGTTCTTTGCATGAACAGTTGAAGGAAAATCTTACCATCCTATACCTATGCGTGAACAGGCATGCATATTACTAAAATCAGATGCACCATGGGAAAGGACATGTACAGTGGACAAAGATTTTCATAATCTTAGCTTGTCAATCAAAACAGGAAAGTACTCACACTCTACCTCTAACAACCAGTTGTTTATCCTCCTAGAAGCATGCAGGACCCTGGAAAGAAAAAAATCCCTTAGCAGTGTTTGTCTGATTAGACACACCTGCATCTTAGGTATCTTAGAGACTTTGCTTTCAAAGGCATGATGGTGGTGATGATGATGATGATGATCAATTAATTAACTTTTACTTAAAAGTAAAATTATATTTGCACACTATGCCAACTCAACAAACTCCTATGGGTACACCAGTCCTCTGAGATCATGTTTATGAAGAGAGTTCTTTGGGGATGCACCACAGATTATGTGTTTCCATGTGTTGGCCAGTGAAGTTTTATTCACACAAACCACCCATCCACAAAACCCTGGGTACCATTCCCAGAGCCACATAAGACAAAGCATGATAAAGTCCTGGTACTTGGTGGGGGCAGAGTGGTCAAGAGGAGAGAGCCAGAGGTTCAAAGCTACATGGGAGTTTGAGGGCAACTTGGGCTACATGAGACCCTGACCTTTAAATAAAAAGTTTCATCTATACACCACACAAACCATCTTGCATGTGTTTGTAAATAGTTACCAATTACCAATTACCCCTAAGGCCTTACCACTGAGGTTTGGGCATTTGAGTAGTATCAACATAAATTTCTAAGACAAAAGTGTTGGGATCTGGCCCTTATAGGCCCTGCTGACCCTCACATACATAAGCCACCAGAATACATGGCCTACCGGGCATCCCATGGTGGGGTGGTGGTGGTAATGACAGATTACACAAAACTGTTTCAAATTACTCTAAGCAAATTTGAAGAAGAGAGAAATACAGCCACATTATCAGTGGCTCTCCCTCAGCAGTGGAGCTGGAAACGATTTCTGTTGTGGGATTTTCCTGTAGGTTCTAAAATGAGCACGGTAGTCTCTCTTTTCAAAAGAAATTATGAGCTTTGTCATCACGTGGGACCTGAACTGAGGATGCTCTGCTGCTGCTCTGTGCATGCACTGGGCTTCCCAGGCAGATAGGAGCTTCTTGGAGGAAGTCAGAAAGGAGATCAAACGAGAAGGCTGGCAGACGAAAAGTAATAAAGATGCACCCTAGGGAGCTAGAGGCAGGAGAGGGGCTTGTGGGGGAGGGGAAAGAAGGAACAGGGAGAGGAGGAGAGGAGGAGGGGGGCCAGGATGACTAGCTAGAGGAAGCTAAATAGAAATGGGGAGGGAGATGCCCTTGGTTTCCATACCTGCAGAGCTCCAGTCAGAGCAATGAGAGTTTTGCTTACCCAGAAGAGGCCCGTGAGTATGAGGATAAGCCAGGAGCCTGGGGGCTAAATCATTTGCTCCTGGCATAGCCAGTGGGAGGCAGAACTGGCTTGGAACCTACCGGTGGAGGCCATGCAGGGAGTCCTACATCCTAGACCACTACATCCTGTCTGTTAATGTGTCAGAGTGCAAAGCAAACAGAGAGGTGGTCAAGGGTCTCTGGCCTTATCAGTCCACAGCAGAGAGATAGAGGAGCTCTCTGTTTTCCTGCCTATGCTGTGGCAGTTTCCCCATCTAGAGGGAGGGCGTCCAACACACACACACACCCATACTCACCTTTCCTCACTCCAGAACACAAGTGCACCCAGGCTACTCAGAACCCACAGTCAAGAATCTCTGCTTGCTTCCAAACCCCATCCTCTTTCCCCACAAGGTCTGTCATTTCTCCAAGCGCACCCTGTTACATTCAAAAGCTATGTGAATACAGTAAATATTAGGAGAATGGATGTGCTAAGTCGTTCAGCTTAATTATCTCACATTGTACTTGGAAGTCACGGTACCACTTTGCACTTTATGAATATATAGTTACTCACGTAATTTACAGTTAAAATGAAATCTTTTAAGGCCTGTAGGGTATACGTTCATTGGGCTGATTATCAACAACAGTCAGTGGTGTGGTTAAAGTCTTAATACTGGGCCTCACTGGTCCCCAGTCACCCTAGGTTCATCTTGGCTAACCATAGTCCCCAAAACAGGCTGAGCTGGATTTCCTGACCCTGGAATAAGTGGAAGAGCAAAGTCCTTCAGAGCTCATCTGTGCATTTAGTCTGTGATTTTTCTGACTCATCAGAACACGGATGTTTGGAGAAGTTGCTCTTCAGCCTCATTCAGCACTGAGCTGTCCTGCATCTCAGCAGGGTTGCTGTCACAGCAGACAGACACACCGAACTATTACAACACCAGTCCAGACCTCAACGGAGCCTCTGCACCTGTCTCCGGAGTGTGGATAATTCAGAATCCAGTTCTCCTGCAGCCAGAGCCACGAGGCTTCTGCCTAGCAACTCCACCTATTGGACCAACCCCACCTAGCAGTGGACTTTTGGAAGACTCTCTTGCCATCACATTCAAGGTCCAGTCTCTAGAGACATCTGACATCTGAGTTGAGTGTGCGACAATGGCTGCTGAGTGTATCAGTTGTTGCTACAACCCTCCACCCAAATGACTGAGCTCCTTGAGATCATCCTCAGATCTGAGGCTTGGGATGAGCTTGACTTTCGTCAAAGTCTTCTCAAAGCAGAAAGTTTTGCTTTCAAACACCATTCAGAGTTTGACTTCAGACTCCTTTGTACTGTATCTCACTGGAAAAGAACACACCACAGACAGGTGGGCTCCAGACACACAACTAGCCTCTAGATGACTCTGCAACTGTGCCTCCAACCTTATAACCTCTATACTTCACCACTATAATGTGGTAGCTAAAGCCCTGAGCAAGAATCCTCAGCTGCCAAACCTGTGATGGCCATTACACACCAGAGTCCGGGGCCATGGACTTTCAATATATCCCAATTCCAGTTCTCGCACCGAAGGACTTAAGGACTGGTCCAGAGACACAGAGATGGATGAGAGGGTGCAGAGATCTCCAAGAAAGGTGAGAAGGCATGGGGAACCTTAAGGATATGGAGAGAGCATTGTGACCACCACCACCCCCAAGGAAGCAAGAGGATGTGGGGACTGATGTGATGAGTCCAGAGACAGACAGAGAAATGTAGACACTTCAACCTCACCCATAAGAGCAGCCCTTCAGGCCCAAACCCCACCCCAGGAAGGCCACACCTATTAGCATTGTTACCATGGCAATTAAACCTCAGCTGGAATTTTGGAAGAGACACATATTCAAAGCAAAGTAGAAAACAAGGTCACTGCCTAACATTTTACACTGAGCCTGTGTACTGAGAATCTGGGCACTGGGCATAGAACTTTCGAGTCCTGCCATGGGCCACCAGGTTACGAATGTGCACTGAGGAGGAAAGTCACCCCACCCTTAGAGATACTCTAAAGAGCTCCCTATGTGGTCACAATGGAAAAGCCCAGCCCAGGGTTGAAGCCAGAGAGCTGCTTGGCTCCTGCAGCCTCTATGCTAGGACTGTACTCCAAACCTTCTGAAGTGAGTTGAGAGCTCTATGCCTGGTGGAGGAAAGGAGTGCTAAGGGGCCACACTGAAAAGGCAGGTCTGGACACCTGAGCAAGGCCACCATGCCTTGTGACCTGGACTTCCAATCCCAGGCAAAGGAGGTACGTGCTGAGGATGTACAAACTCTAACCCTCCACCCCAATGAGGGGCTGCATAGCACCTGTCCCTGCTCCTGAAACAGGAGGATCCTTGTGTTCCCCCCCCCCTCAGTGTGTTGGTGAGCCATGTTAGTCGGAGGCCCCAGCCTGGGTAGCAATGCACGCTCTGCTGGCTGCAGGAATCTCCCCGGTGAAGCCACACATCTCTATTTCACACAGATTGTTTTTTCTTGATTAAAAACTGATTTTCTGCTGTGCTCTCAGAATTGCTTTTCATTGCCTTTGGAGGAATAGAGGAGAGGAATAAAAGCCTGCTGTAAATAATCATCCCAGGGAAAAAGAGGGAAGGAAGGAAAAGCCAATTTGTCTGATTTCTTTCGGGTAAAATGAACCGCACCTAATGAAAGCAGTCCTGTGGCATGTTCATCACCCTCACACTCTTGGTGAAAGAGGAGAGACTGTTCAGCAAAACTGGCAAAGGAGTCAGCATGTGGCAGCCCAGAGTCCCCACAGGTGAACGTGCAGGATGTGCGGTGCCTGTCCCTGTGATGGCCCATAGCGTGTGACACAAACAGTGACCCAACTGAATGGTTCATCACCCATACTCTATCTATAGTTGAAAGACTGAGAAATGAAGGCAAGCACTTAGAATCCAGGGTGGACTGCTTTTAGAAAAGGGAGACCTTGCCCTCCACAGATAGGGACAATTTAATAACGTGCCTACAACTCTGCTCAATGGTCACCTGAAATATGAGATTATAGATGGAGAAAAAGAAAAAGGAATGATCCTCACCCAAGCTGCTACATTTTTCTCTCTCTCTTCTAGTGTGTGTGTGTGTGTGTGTGTGTGTGTGTGTGTGCCTGTTTGTGTGTTCATGTGCATGTGCCTGTGTTTGCATATGTATGTGCATATGTATGCTTGTGTGTGTGCCTATGTGCCTGTTTACATGTGTGTGATAGGTGTGTGCCCATGTGCCTGTATGTGTGCACCTGTGTGTGGATGTGAGTAGGGGGTGCAGTCTTAGGCATGTACTGACCTCTAAAGGTGCTCATGCTCAACCTTTCCTGTCACTTTGGCCCAGGCAACAACCAATATCACAGAACACCCTCCCCACAGATTTGCTGCTTGTAGATTCCTTTCCTCTCTGCTTTGTTTCCAGAGCTACAGATTGGCAAGAAAACAAAACAAAGCAAAACACATTATAGATCGAGGTCTCCATCCAAGAAACCACCTCTCTTTCTTCAGAGTTGACCAGGTGGCATGTGTAATCTTCAGAATCCAAGCCTGCCTTCCCCAGCAGAACCTGTCAGGAAGGCAGTAGGGTCACAGAGAAAACAGTTATGAGGAAGATGTTTTCCTGGACAAATGCATGTGGCCACTGAATTGAGGTCTCTAGAGCCCAGATGGAATAGGGCAGAGGTCTTCCCGTCTCGGATCTCCCCTAAGGTTCAGCTGTACCTCTCTGAATACCCTTCAAAGTACCCATATCACTTCTTTCTGATCCCCCATAGCCCATCCCATTCCCAGTTTCCTCGAGTTAAAGACCAAGTCTGAACATGCCATAGACTGCAAATGCAAAGTGCCTGCAGGTAGAGGGAGACATGCAGCCCACACAGCTCCATAAATGGCCTTCAGAGGGCAAGTCTGGCTTCAGAAATGTTCAAAACTGTTCAGGCACAACTCACTGTCCATAAAAATCCGTCAGTTTAAAGTGCACTGCCCAATAACAAGAGCACATCCACCAGCCATAAGCCCGGCATGCAGGAGCACTCGGGCTCCAGTGCCTGACCTCACCCCAGCCGCCCGAACACTGCCACAGAGCAGACAGTCTGCTGCGAAGGTCTCAGTTCACTTACCCATGAACGTTCCCTGGTGCAGAATTCACAAGCATGGTACTAACTCAGTGCCTGATGGCTGGTGGGCAAGCAGACAGTGCGGTCTAGACCTGTGGTGGATGCCACAAGGACGGAGTTCCACATGCATGCAGAATGAATGAAGCTGACTTGACCTACAGCCGTGGGAGAAGCATCTCCTCCAGGCTGCGCAGCAAGGGACTGAGAAGCCATAATTGTAACTGTGCTGCTATGTCTCTGGGTTCCCATAGACCTAGCACTTCTGACCATGCATAAAGCAATCACAGGTCAGGCAGAGGGACCACGGAAAATGAGGACAAGAGAAATGAACTAATAGAGCAGGTGGGCTGTGTCTGCCATTCCTTTCATGAAAAGCCACCCACCTTTGCTCACCCTCACTCTTGGATTCAAAATAGAAAAGCTAGATAGAATGCAGGATCCTCACACTCATGGTAGGTCTTCTCTTTCCAGCAGAAACGGGATCCTAAAGGCAGGTGCCTTAGCAGCCATAACAAGCCTTCTGCCTGTACACACTGTACAAATTAGGGTGTCCCCATCTTTCCTATGTAGGTGTAGTGCTGAAACAGGCAAGGCCCTGTGTCAGGAAGGAAGGGCAGTTCTTCTAAGCAGATATCCAAAATGACTCAACAAGCAGGATACATGTCACAGCACAAGCAACCACACTATATGTTGTCCATGGCTACTTCTCCTCATGGTGCTCTGACCAATACAGAATCCAGCCATGCCCAATCTGCTGAGAGATAATAAGGCAACAAGAGTGAGATGCTGAAAACCAGAAGATCCTCTGATCAAACCCACAGAGGCAGCTCTCGGGCAGCCATGCTGGGGTGATGAAATCCCATCTCATCCAAAGGCTAGAGGAGACCTGAGGAAGCAGAGGAAGGGAGAAGCATCATTGCCCAGGTAGGAGATGAGGGCTCTAGAACTGGCAGAAGAGAGAACAAGATGGAGTCACCTACAGAGAGAACTCCTAAATGAATGATGGGTGCTGGGCTGACAGAGTCTTGCTGTATCTCTCAGGCTATTGAAGAGATGATCAAAGCACACTAGCCCAGCAGAGCTGAGGCCTTTGGTCTTCTCCTCCCTGCCCAGTGCTGAAAGATGAATATAATGGCTGGTATGCCAGTAACCATCTAGGACCATGAAGTGACCATCATAATAAAATCTCTTTACTGGGACTGTAGACAGGACAATAAAAGAAGCTTGGGTCTTCATGAAACCCAAGTGTCAGCAGACTGGCCTTGAACTTTCTACTAATAGAGTGGCTTGTATGAGCAAGCCATTTCAATTTGGTCATAGTAGTCATAGTCATCATCATCCTCTAAATAAAATCCCTAACCCAGTTGCTCAAGTTGTTCCTAGTATTCACACCAAAGGAATAGGTCAATTGCAACAGGTCCATTTATTTAGTGTTTCTTGTGTTTTAATTATTGTCTTTCCTGTGGATTTGTATAGCAATGTCTGTAAAAGCCCACACTGAATTTTGTGACTCTCTGGGCAGGAAACTTAAATGTCCTCATCTGGGGTCTGTGGTATCTTTCCAGCTTCACTGAGGCTTTATGCACAGATCTAACAGAAATGCTGCCTGAGCATGTGTCTCTCAAAGACCAGTCATGACTCCTTTGCATGACAGAAGGTCGAACAGCCAGAGCATAGGCTTCAGACAAAGGCAGGTGCACAGCCTCGGTGTCCACTCACATGCAAAGGTGCCACTAGAAGGTGATATGGCCAGGCCAGGCCTAGAGAAATAGCTTCCATATAGGAGAGTTCTCTTATGGTATCCACCATGTTTAAGTAAATGTGTGCTGCTCTCTGAGTGCTGGCATCTTAATGTTGTTTTTTTTTTTAACAGATCAAATGGCCTGTGTGATGTTAGCATCTATAAACCCTAGAGTCCTTGAGGCACACCTCGCTCACCCTGCAGAGACTTCTCTCACAGCCTCCTGGCCTCTGCATCAACATTTGAAGTATTGGCATGCAGAATACACAGACCCATGAATTTGCATATGACTTCGAAAGGGGGAAAACAGCTTGAAAGCTGCACGTCAGAAGAGGAAAGAAGAGACAAAGTAAGTCACAAGTGCTTGACACGGACATGACACCTCCTCTCCTCCATTCCACAGGACCGTTCCCTTCTCCGTTCTTAGAATTAGAAACCTGTCTTCTAACTCTTTCCTATCCGGTCTCTGGAGGCCTGTCCATAGTTTAACTTCTCAAAGCACCAGCTCTCGGTTTTATCAGTTTTCTCTATAGTTTAATCTGTTTCCTGTTTTAATTTTTGTGGTTTGATTGGATTTTATTTCCTTTTCTTGTTTAAAACTTTTTAGGAAGGAAGAACGTGTTTGGTTCTTGGCTTCTCGTTTTTGTTTTTACTGTCAGTATTCGATGCTACATGCTCCCCTCTTGCTGCAGCTTTGGCTGCAACCAACACAGATGTGTCTAGAGGAACACTGCTGTGTTCTCTAAAACTAAAACCCCGTGTTTTCCTCCCTGCACCTGGCATTTCAGTAGAGTCTCATAAATACTGATAGGTTTTTAAGTGCATTTTCTGTTGTTTTGTAGTTATATTTCCTTGGTTTTCTGGTAGATCCAGTAACTCTCCTCCATGCTCTTAATTCCCACTGCAAACCTTTAATTCACATTACATCACTCTGTGAACAAAGTCATTTTCTTCCATCCCAAACTTGCTTGTTGCTCTTTGCAGTATATTCCATGTCTCTCTATATAATCTTACTTTTTTCTGCATCTATCACAGAACTCACTATGCATTTTTTAAGTTATCTTTGCTTGTTCGGTAAGTTTAAGAGGAACCAAGGAAAGGGGCACTTCAGTGGATCTCACTGCTTGGGGACAAGCTTCATCTCTAACTGCTAAGCTGCATATACTAATGGGGTACAGATGTGTGCACATGTGCATGCTGTGTAGCAATGGAGTCCAGATCAACGGCAGGCTTGACACCTCACATATGCATCATTTGTTTTTGTCAGGAGCATGGGGAATCCTTTCCCTCAGCTACTTTGAAAGACACTTGTTTGCTGCCAGCTACCTTCATCCCTCTGTTTTACAAAGCACTAGCACCTCCGCCCTGTTCCCGTTATATCAAGAAATGTTAAGGGAGGCAGAGGCAGATGGATTTCTGAGTTCGAGGCCAGCCTGGTCTACAGAGTGACTTCCAGGACAGTCAGGGCTACACAGAGAAACCCTGTCTCAAAAAAACCAAATCCAAAAAAAAAAAAAAAAAAAAAAAAAAGAACCGTTATATCAAGAACCATCCTATCTCTGCTCTGCCATGGTCTTACAACTACTTAGGGCCTTCCCAGGGCCCTGGCTCAGTGGAAAGTTAGTCACTTAATTCTTGCCTAGTTTTGTTAATGGGTGGATGCAATGATCAGAGCTGAATAATGGCTTTTGTGGTGTCCTGTAACTCTTTCTTGGGGCACATGGACAAATGTCTGTTTACCCCCAGATAAGGCGTCAATAACACACCAACGATATGACCCCACAAAAGTCTGTATTAGTAAACCTGTGAGTTTATTACCTACAGAAAAACAGTTGAGGCAGGTATGGCTGCATCACTGCAAAGCCCATCTCAGGGTGAAAAGCAACATCTCGGCTCAAAAAACTACATCCTTGTGTTCCCTGTGCAGTTAGCAGGCAGCTCTACTGAACAGTCTCCTCTCTCCAGCAATTGTTTACAAACTTGGGAATTGGCCTTTTAAATCTAGTGTCCTAGGGTTCTAATTCCTGTGAGACCCCCTCTTGAAGGCTAGCTAAGTGGATTAGGAATTCTAGCTAAGGCTCCTTTCTACCTTTCCAGCACTGGACTGCTGAGGTCAGCCCTCACTTGCTGCATTCCAAAACAAGTGTCTTGCTTTAATTTTCTCTCATTGCAGACTTCCTCCACACTTAAGAGTTACAGACATTTGTCTATTATGTCCCAGTTTCTTTTATCTTAATTGGAATTTTTTCTACTGGTGGTTTTCTGATCCTTTGGGTACCATAAGGTTGAGTCGTAAGATGGGTAGATCTTCAAGTATTTCCTTTTTTAACAATTTTTAAGGTTTATTTATTTATTTTATGTATGTGAGTGCATTGTTGCTATCTTCAGACACACCAGAGGAGGGCATCAGATCCCATTACAGATGGTTGTGAGCCATCATGTCACGGTGCTGGGAATTGAACTCAAGACCTCTGGAAGAGCAACCAATGCTCTTGACTGCTGAACCATCTCTGCAGCCCCTGTATTTCTTGTACACGTGGCCTCCTGGGCTGCCAGCTCTCATACCTACTTGTCTGTGGGTGGTGGTACACATGTTTGGCTTGCTCTGTTTGGTTTCTTCTGTCTTTCAATTCATTTTCTTTCGTAAGCCTGAATCTGGATCCCTTCTGTAGAGCTGTTTTTGAAGTAACATGTCCTTTATTCTGTGCCCAGTTTGCTTTTAGCTGAGAGAGTATTTTAATGGAAGATACTGTACTTTTCATTTCTGGACTCCTCATTCTTACTATCCAGTTCTCTGCTACTATTCATGGGCTGTGTTTTCCTGTCAGCTCTTCTGTAATAGAATCACAACTTATCAGTGCTTTTGCTCATTCAACATGTGGGTCTTTTGTGGATGTGAGTCCATTTGCTTTCCTTTTTACCTTTATGGAATGTCTAGTAATTTATTTCTGTATAGTAAACACTGAACAGAGTTTTAGAGGGTCTGGATTCTGTTATCTTCTACTAGAGAGTGCTGAGATTTGTTCTGGTAGACATTAACCCACTAGGAGTTTTACAAGGCAGTCTCGAACTTACACACCAAGAATTTTCATTTTCATCTCAAATATTTTACTTTCAGTGTAGATTTAAACAAAGTGAAAAGTTGATACTGTAGAATAATCTAGGAAAGAAAGAAAGAAAGAAAGAAAGAAAGAAAGAAAGAAAGAAAGAAAGAAAGAAAGCAAAAGAAAGGGAGGGAGGGAGGGGCGGAGAGAGGGAGAGGGGGAGAGAGACAGAGGAGACAGAGAGAGACAGACAGAGAGAGACAGGGGGAAAGAGAGAGAGAGACAGAGAGAGAGGAATAGACCTTAAAATGGGGGTTAAGTTTGTGGCATCCAGGAGATAAGCCCATCCTCCCATCCTCCTGCAGTTAACTCTCCTTGCATTGCTGTGAGATCAAGCCAGGTGTTATCTGTGACATGTTGAGATAACCATGGGTAACTGTAGAATAGTTAACCCTCTATTCTGGAGATTTGCTTCTATAAATTGGGGACCTGCCAGACCCCACTGGGTCTGATCAGCCCTGACAACTCATGAGGCAGCTGCTTTCTATACTCAGTACTCAATCTGCAGGTTTTTCAGCTCATCCTGAGGCTACTGTGAGATACAAGACTAGGGAGTTTGAACAGTCATCCATGGTCTCTCCACTACCTTTACTCTGAAGAGATACCATGATCCCCGGAACCATCCCCCTGACCTCACCCAGTCACAGAGGCACCATGAAATTTGTCGGACAGGCTCAGGTGTTGAATGGGTTATTTCCCCCACATGCTGGTGCTACTTTCTAAGATCCTGGAATATCCTGGTTGGAGGAGAGAGGTCACTGGGGGGCGGGGGGGGGGGGGCTTGTGAATCTGAAGGCCACACAAAGTCCCCAGTCCTTCTCCCTCTCTCTGCTCTCTTCTGCCATTAGATGAACCAATCTCCACCACACACTCCTACTAGTACTATGGTTTCCTAGATATATTGCAAAAAGCAACCATGGACTAAAGTTTCTAAAGCCAGGTATGAATATATATATCATTCCACAGGTGAGCTGCTCCCTCTGGTAAGTCATTCCAACATCTAGAGAAAGCTAACTAATACACTGGACCTGCAGGAGAGCAGCTAAATATCATCTGCCCCTCAGGTCACAGCAACTACCTGTGGTGCACACATTCCTGCCTAACCATATGGAAGCTCTGAAGCCACTGGTCGAGGTACACCTGGTTTTATTCTGCCCTAGTTCTAAGTTAAAGTGTATGTCAAGTGTCTGTAGCTCATTCAGGATGGAGCACAGCCCCCAGCAGCCTGGTCAAGGAAAACACCCTTCTCATGTTTGATGAATCATAGGACTCTTGTAAGGATATCAAAGGTTCTTTCTCTGTGGAAGTAGGTTCAGACTCACCAAAATGCTGATTTCTGGTTTATCTTTCATAGAATATCAATATGTAGTCATTCTGGCTGCTCAGCAGTGGAGCACCAGCTGTCTTAGTCAGAGTTTGTATTCCTGCACAAAAGTCATGACCAAGAAGCAAGTTGGGAAGGAAAGGTTTATTCAGCTTATACTTCCACATTGCTATTTATCACCAAAGGAAGTCAGGACGGAACTCACAAAGGGCAGGAACTTGAAGACAGGAGCTGATGCAGAGGCCATGGAGGGATGCTGCTTACTGGCTTGCTTTCCCTGGCTTGCTCAGCTTGCTTTCTTATAGAACCCAGGACTACCAGCCACAGGGATGGCACCACCCACTCTTGATCACTAATTGAGAAAATGCCTTACAGCTGGATCTCTTGGAGGCATTTCCTCAAGGGAGGCTCCTTTCTCCATGATAACTCCTGCCTGCATCAAGTTGACACACAAAATCAGCCAGTACATCAGTCAAGAATATAGACACCATAGCAAAGACAGTTCCCAGGAAGTGATACACCAGCCTGGGGTTTTTCTTTGATACCATTGCTCAAGCCCAAGTCAGGACTGTCCTAGATGAAGGAAGCTCGTACCTCAACTTACCCTCTTGTTCAAGACTGGTATATCTAGCAGGCAAGGATGATCATTTACAGAAGGTATGGTTGTTAGCATTATACAGAACATCCTATGTCTTTCCAAGGCTCCTAGAACAAATCCAACTCCTCATATACACCTATGACCCTACTGACCTCTATATCCCCTTCATCCTGGCTGACCCCTCTATCCCCTAAACCCCTCCATGTCTTCTTGACTCAACCTGGTCCTTCAACCTGTCAGCTTAGCCCATGGGACTTCTTCTTCTTTAAGACCCCGACTCTTGTAAAGAAGGTGGCTTCCTCACAGGACTATCCTCATCATTGTTCCTCCCCAGACCCTCCCAAGTAGGTAGCACTGTCCTATCCATCAGGGACCAACAGAACATGCAGAAGAGAGTGAAGTCACTGCCTCCTCAGGAGGAGGAACCCCTTCATCTACTTTTGAGTATTAGACATGTTCCCCAGCCTTTAGGCAGTGACACCATGGACCCTTGGATTCTGAGACTAAAGACTGAATCTTACTACTGTTTGTGGGTAGCCTTGGGATATGTGTAAGTTGGTCCCCACTGCAATTCCCTTTGCTGTCCCCTCCACTTCTAAATCACATGGGTTCTACATCTCTAGAGACCCTAAACGACTCAACACTCAAGTGAGCATTCTTTATAATAACATGTCAGCCCTGTGCACCTACGGGTCCCACTTCCAAAGATTCAACCAACCAAGACAGTAATGATATGGGTGATCCTTAGTGCTGTGGATGCAAATGACTTGCAGATGCTATGGGAACAAAAGCATCAGGCTGGACTATGGATTCTCTTTGAGTAAAAGGAACAGAGTCCCTGCAGCAGCGTGCTGGCCAGGTGTGAGAGAGTGAACAGATGGACACGCTCACTCCTTCATTCGGACACATGTACTAAGAACCCGCCACCTTCAAGTCCTGCAGAGGTCCTCAGAAATGTTAGTGGGAGCCTGAGAGGAATTTCTTATGTCAGAGGAATGGTTTCAAAGCTGCTTCTTGGCGAGAAGACCATGGCTTGTCTCAGGCTTGGCACCCTGCTGTGCTGTGATCTGAACCTTCCCTGTGGTGCCCTAGAGCCCCTCATTGGCTGACTCTTCCTGAAGCTTCAGAAATGGGGCAGTAAGTTAAACCATGGAAAAGTTGCTGAGACAATTCTGTCCTTTTCTACATCGGCTTGCTGGCAGACACACTGAAGAATATTTCTCCAATGAGATGCTTACAAAAAAAATAGTTCTGAGTACCATAAAATCAATTGTTTAGACAAGAAAGTTTGCAGTTCCAAGGAACTTTCCTACAAACTTGTAATGAAACAGCCTGAGCAAGCAGAAGAGGGAAGGCACGTCCACAGGGAGTACCTCAGGTCTGCCTGGGGAGGTGACCCAGCATCCAATGTGGCCAACCAGTTTTCTTATTCCAGAGATGGTTCTTATGATATGACAGTTGTGACAGAGAGCCAGTGTGGCTTCTAATGAACATTGTTCTCAGCCTCTGGAAATGCCTGGAACTCAGTAGAAGATCTGCTTTCCTCTGAACACCTCTCTGCTGGGCAGCCTTTATCTCCTGCAATACTCTACCCACGCAGCTTTCCTTCTTGTAGATAACCCTGGGGTGTTGGCAGGGAAGCACAGAGCAACAAAGACGGGGAACAATGATGGAGACACCAAAGGCACCGGGAGCCCAGAGGTGGCCAACCTCAGCTGCAGTGGACCAGGCTGACCTTATTCTGACAAGTAACAGTAAAGTTGTCCCAGCTCTCAGCAGCTCTTCCTGTAGATTGCCTGTTGGGGTACTGATGGCTTTGTGTGCCCCTCATCTTGAGCAAATGCTGGACCCAGTGAATTTCTCCAAACAAATTGAATGCAGAAAAGGCTAGCGATGTGTCTCTCTGGGTATCACACTAGAATGCTGGAAAGCATGTACCAGAGTGTCCTAAGCAGAATTCTTTAGATCTATGTTCTTCCAAGACCTCCCTTTGAGCCACTGCATGCAGGGCAGCCTTCCCAAAACACCTCCACAGTACAGCAAGCCCCACGTGCATAGATATAAACCTCAGCACCTTTCTGCGTGCTCAAAAGGTGTGCCCAAGGCATTGTACTGATTTGTATCATTTTAAAGAAAATTGTATCAAACTTGTGAAGTAATCATAAGAATAAAAATTTACTGCCCTTATTCAGGTGGTAGCAATAAAGAAAAAGAAAATGTGTTTTCTCAGTCACTGCCACGAAGGGATCTCTAATCTGTTCACATGGTGTCTCTTGCAATTGATTAGAAAGGTGTCCAAGATAAGTACAGAGAATCTTGTTCTCAAAAGTAGATGCTATGGGGACCTCAAGGGTCATGTCAGAAGAACACAGTAAACAGGGTGGCAAGACTTCTGGTCACCTACGAAGGGGCTACTGAAGTCTCTATATGGGAACAGATAGGTCAAAAGTAGGGACCATGTTAAAAGAAGGAACACTAGGGTCTGGAACCTCTGACCATGGAACCACGTCCCCCTACCTGCTCTAGCTAGCATGAAAGATATTGGAAGGAGACACCAGAACCATTTGAGCCCCGTGTTCCACTTTCCAGACACAGACTAAGTAACAGTTAATTTGAGAGCCTACTTTACTCTTTTATGTCTACCCCTAGGCAGCTTGACCTTGCCACTCTGCTGGGTCTTCCAGGGACACTCCGCATTACAGGGACTATCCCTGAAGCCTGCGGTACAGGTGCCACGGCTCATCTGCCTGTAAGACTTTACTCCATCTTCACCTTTGCTAGGTGTGTAGCCCAGCCACCCAGGAGAAGACATGTGATCAAGATACAACCCAGAGGGACTTCCTGGCTTGTTGGCTGACTCTCCAGGCTACCTGTAATGTCAGCCTCTTGCCCACAGGCGGCTCTCTATGAAAGAGTGCATCCACGCGAAGCCAAAAGTGAGCACTTTTAACAGATAGTCTTCCTGCAGCCTGGGACAGCCTGGTACTCACGGACCACACTGTGCCACTTAACACCAAGGAGACGTGAGAACCTGCAGTTTTGGACTGAGAAAGCAAAATTCAACCAAAGCCATAATCTGGAGACAGAAGCAGACTGTGGAGTTGACCAAAAAAACACACGAACAGAAAATGAGGCTCCCGGAGGCAGTGAGGCCAGGAAGATGTGCATTGATTTCCTGTTGGGCACGGGCTTCAGGGATCCGCAGCCAATAAAGAGATCTTGCTCCGCTATGTGACAATAATCCAAGCCGTCCAGGACTCACAATATTGAACCAAGCTGCCAGGACTTACAGGTGAGCTTAGAGCCATCATCAAATTGAGCACAGCCTTTTATTTCTGGGCTTCCTGTGAAAACTGGCCCCCATTCAGCCTCCTGTTCTCAGGACATCAGCTGTAAATGCGGCTTCCTTATTTCCTGTCTCAGTACCCAGGTCAGCCTCTGCCATTATTCAAAGGCTCTCATCTTCCCGGCTCATCCAGAGCAGCAGCAAGACTCAGCAGATGGGCTTCAGCCTTCGTGATTTGGGTGTGAAATGCCACCTCCACCCGCCCATGCATTTGCCATCACCCCCAGCTGATGGGAGGTGAGGTACAGCTGATAGGAAAAGGCCACTAGGAGCAGGACTTGAGAGTTACAGCAGAGCATCCAGCTCTCTGCTTCCAATTTAGTGCTGAGATCCCTTTCCAACTGCCATAGACCGTCATTTTGGCTGACTACCTTCCCCTGTTGTGACGGACCATATACCCAGAGCCAGAATAAAACTTCGCCTCCCTTAGGTAGTTTCTGTTAGAAATTGATCACTAAATTGATACACTAAAGGGACAGCAAAATGCTCAGTGAGTAGAGGCACTTGTGTGCAGGACAAAAGACCTGAGTGTGATTCCCAAATCCCACAACGTTGGAGAGAAGAACTGACTCTTGAGAGCTGTTTTCTGATCTCCGTGTGTGCACGATGGCATGTCCAACCTGTGCCACTCACAGACATACAATGTAAGTACATAGATTTAAAATTTAAAAAAAAATAAATAATAAATAATTTAAAAATTTAAAAATTAAAAAATAATAAAAATAATAACAAATTTTAAAAACTAAAAATAATAATAATAAAATAAAAAATTATTTAAAATCAAGACGTCAGCCAAGGAGCCGTGAGAATGGCCGTGAGTGAGTGAGCTACTTTCTTTGAACACATATCCATGTTAAAAAGGGCAGCCATCACTTCCATCCACCTCTCAGCAGGGAGCTTAGAACTACAAGAGAACTTGGAGCTTAGTTGCTACGAGGGAAGCTGGGCAGTGCTTTCATAAGCTTTCTCCTTATAAAGAAAAAAGTGAGGGCACTTAGCAATGAGCACCACGGCTGGACTACTAGAGAGCCTCGTGGGTCTCTCTAAGGCCATCACTTTCTTCTGGGACCATTAATCTCCCCCACACACCATACAGTAAGCACATCTGTTAGTAAATCAATATACCATGTGGACAACAGGAGGTGACAGGGTTTACATGCTCCTACAGTTAGACCAATCACTTTATATACGCTATAGCAAATTTCATTGTGAAAGATTTATACTTGAAGATTATAAACAGGAATGTCGGATCTATGTAATAAAAACAGTGCCTTTAGTGATGATCAGAAGAACAGTCATAAACAATAAGACTGAGTATTGCCTTACACCGTGTCCCCAAACATAAACGTCATAGCGATCAAAGGCTTATGTGGGCAAACTGAAATTATAAAAATTAAAAAAAAAGAGAGAGAGAGAGCAGATATCTAACAGGAGGTGATGGATTTGGCCACATCAAAATAAAACATTTCTGGTAAACAATTAGTGTTAACCTTTGGATTTAAAGTTATCAAATATGAAATATTTTTACTTGCCTTAAACTACTAAAATACTACAAAAGAAGGCTCTGGACTTTTAGGACAATATTAGAATGTCTCTGGTCTTTTGCACTTTGAGCCAGCATCCTACGTTTTACTGGTATTTTTCTAGACACACTGAGGAATCCCTCAGTACACCCAATTTGCTCACAACTGTGATCATAGAATAACCTCCTTCTTGTGGGGGAAGGAGATAAAAAAGAGGTTAAAAAACAACTTTGAAAATAATGCACTCTTGTTCAAGGTTCTTGCGAAAACAAAAGACTGTGAATTCCATTTTTAAGTCCTGAGTTAGTGTTGCTGTGTGTGTGTTTACACCTGTGTTGTTGTTCCTGTTGTTGTCATTGTCATTGTTGTAGTTGCTGCTGCTGGTGCTGCTGCTGCTGCTGTTTTATACTGTGGAAAATCAAGATCAAAGCCTTGCACATGCTGAATGAGTATTCTACTATTGAGCTACACCTTCGACATTACATATATGCTGCCTTTACATTCCATCTCGCCTTTAAGATAATGTAT
This sequence comes from Apodemus sylvaticus, assembly GCF_947179515.1. Classification (NCBI taxonomy): domain Eukaryota; kingdom Metazoa; phylum Chordata; class Mammalia; order Rodentia; family Muridae; genus Apodemus; species Apodemus sylvaticus. The sequence continues at coordinate 4,407,233 of NC_067487.1, read as the reverse complement.
TTGGTTGGACAGGTGGCCTAGTGGAAACCACACTTGCCTCAAGAGCCACAAAACCACAAAAGAATATATAATATATGTGTATATATGTGTGTGTGTGTGTGTGTAAAACTTCTGTCCAGTTGCTTTTTCCGTGATAAAATTATAATATACAGGCACATAATCCACAATTTACTGTAATATATAATTATGCAATTCACAATTCTATTACAGTACAATACCATAATGATATATAACCACACTGTGATCTTATTTATCTGCCTTGTATCAATGAGGTGGAGCAGGCTACTCCACTATAACTATACTGTAACTAGCATCCCCTGTGTCACATGGGGTTTCTAGGCCAGGGAGGGAGGCAGAGGCTCTGCTCCATGGCTCCACATCAGGGAGCCAAACTGCAGGGTTTCTGCTGTGGGAACACTGCTTGCCTCAATAGAGGAACAGACAGGGATGGATTTCTCAGAAGCTCTTAAAGGTATGTGTGGACGAGTCAGATATCACCTGCTTTGATTCCTCCAGCCAAGGGCATTCTGAGGCAGTGGGAACAAAATGGGTTGAGCTTTACTAGGGCCTCACACTGCCTGTTGCCAGTGTGCCTGAAGCTCTCCAGCAAACAACCATGGGGCAGGCCTGGTCAAGAAAACCCTTTCAGGGAAATCCCAGTGTTGCCCAGCAGGGGGAAAGTGCCAGAATTGTCTCCACTCTTGAGCCTGGCCTCTTTTGCTGCCTCTTTGTCCTCAGTAGCACAAGGGCTTCATGGTAGGCCCAGGATCTCTACCTCTTGGTTCTCACCCTTACTCTCTGTGAGCTATGGTGTCTGGCCAAGCCACAGGGCTTCCTGTAGCACAGGAGACTGAGAATCCTGCTTGGTCTTCATTTTCCTGACCACATTTACATGCTCGCACACTATGTTGTAGGTATTGCTGCCTCTCTCTGGGTGCTTGCAGATCACAGAACCTGCCTCCTCTTCCTGTGTTCACAGGGTACATCTGGAGTCTCTTTCACATCAGAAGGTGGCAGACACCCAATGGGTGGATTCAATCTCAGGTCCCATCCAGAATGACTGTGTGTCTCCTTGTCTAAGCCACTGCTAAATGTTCCCTTTGCTCTCCTTTCCTGGAAGGCTTCATTGTCTATGACATCATCAGATGTCTACAACATCCTCTGTGCCAGAAGCTGTACACCAGAGACCCCAGAAAATCAGAAAACAGTAAACACAGGATATTGAGAAGCAGCCATTCCAGCCTAGCAGAGAGAGAACAGGAAAGAAAAGCAGACTTCATGGAATGAATATCGGGCAATGAGCAAGTAAAAGAGAACTGAGTCTCACTTCCTGGTACACTATCTGAAGGTTCAGGGGCAACTTCATAAAGTTAGAGACCAAGAATGCAATGAGATCTGCCCTAGAGATCTGACACTAGAGTCCCAGAGGCGGAAGTTCATGCACCTAAAAGCCGTATTGACATAACACGAGACTGGGGTGTTCAGTCTGAAGAAGTAAGTGCCTAAGGGATGGCACTTCTAGGTACCTCCTTATTGTGAGTTGGTTTATGTTCTTAATGTCCATCATATCAGAATGTGACCTTATTTGGAAGCAGGATGGTGGTAAACACAATCATGATGGTGCCATGCTAGTGCAGGATGGGCCCTGACCAATCTGACTACCGCCCTTTAAAAGCGGTGTGAGCGCAGAGTGCTCCACAGAAAGCAAAGGCAGAAAGGCAAGCAAGTAAACAGGGAACTCTAAAGTCTGCCAGCAACTGAAGGAGAAGAGACCTGAACCAGCTGCTCCTCCAAGAACCCTTGTGCCAACCCGCTGAGCTCATGCCTCTGGACTCCAAAACTGAAACATGGAGGTTCTGCTGTCTGTGTTCAGTCCATGTTTCAGTAAAGACACACAGGAAGCCTCCTGCCAAAGAACCTGGAGTCTAAAACCCAAGCCAACCTGGTGTCAGCCACAGTTTCCTCTCAAGAGACTGAATCACAGACAATAGGCGCATATCCTCACCCTTTCCAAACAGAAAATGAAAAGGTTGTTAAATGCACAAGTAATTTTAACTGATTCATTCATTGATCTGACTACTTTTAAAGTAAGACAGCAAGTATTTCCGTCATGCTTTGAAGTTGAGTTTCACAGTTCTGTGTCCCCCCTCAGGTTATTTTATAGCCATTAAGAATGTGTTCCTTTTATCTGGGGCCTTCAATTAATTGAATTTCAAAAAAAATACTATGAAACATCTGTGTGTGTGTGTGTGTGTGTGTGTGTGTGTGTGTGTGTGTGTGTGTGTGTTTCTTGGGGACAGTCCTGTGTGATCTGCTGCCGCAGTCATTAGCAGTGGCCATTACACTGGTCACTGCCTCCAGCTACTCGTAAGTTTAACTGGGGATTTGCCCTGCTCCCTCCACTGGCCAGAGAAAGCACTTAGCTTTTCAGAGCTGTCTTTGGATCACTGGTCACTTCCCTAAATGACCTCTTAAAGGAAACATACCAATGAGAACTGGACAGCCCACTGCAAACTCAGGCCAATTTGTAAGTGCTCTTTGACTTTGTAGGTTTTTTTCTGGTTATTGCTGACTTGACCCCACCTGATAGGAAATCCTGGTGAGAAACACTAGAGACCAGGTCCAAATGCGAACCTGAAGTGGGAAGTCTGCTGAATGATCAGGTCTCTGGAGGACACCAACCTCCGTGTCCATCCACTCTTCTCATTTCCACACTGCCTGTGAAGGCATCACTGGATGACATCATCCACTGACCAATTGTTTTCTGCGTGCAGTTGTATGCTTGTATGGACATAGAAGCCCTTGGACAGAAACCATGCCATTTTTTATTTTCTCCGTTCAGCGCTGTCTTAGTGTTCTGCTACTGTAAGAGAAGGCATGACCGTGTTAATTCATATAAAAGAAAGCATTTAACTGGGACTTGCTTAGAGTATCGGAGGAGGTTTAATCCAGTATTATCATAGCAGGGAGCATGGCAGCATGCAGGCAGACATGGTGCTGGAGAAGGAGCTGAGAGTTCTACATTTGGATCCTGGTGGCAGAGAGAGAGAGAGAGAGAGAGAGAGAGAGAGAGAGAGAGAGAGAGAGAGGGGGAGAGAGAGAGAGACCAAGAGGGAAAGGGAGAGGGAGAAGGACAAAGAGAAAGAGACTCACTAAACCCTGTGTAGGTTTCTGTAATTTCATGCCCACCTCCTGTGAAACATTTCCTCAAACAAGACCACACCTACCCCATCAAGGCCACACCCTCTAATCATTTCAAATAGTATCACTCCCCGGCGACTAAGCAGTCAAATCTATGAGCCTATGGGAGTCGTTCCTATTTAAATCACCATAGGTATATGTTCTTTCTCCTGAAACCTTTAGATTGGAAACCTACAAGGTCCCTGTCTTAAGGTCCCTCATCTGTCTGCTGTTTAATTTTCTGAGACCCCTTCCACAAATGCCTGTTCACTCAGGCTACTTTGTGCATTTCTTCTCTGCCTACTGAAGCTCTTCAATTTTATGCTAGAAGAAACATTTATGTGGTATTCACACACGCCTTTCCACACTGGCACCTTCCTGAAAGATTCAAACTCAGCTTCGTGTGGCTGACTTTTCCAGCCTGGGTCTTCATAATCTGAGGGTCTGTTTGGTAAATAGTCCAAGCTCAAACATATGGAAGGATGGATGGTGTTTGAGACAACAGACTTTCATTGTTAAATTTGCATTGGGAAATGTACTGACGCATTTTGGGTTCTGATAGCCAGCCTGATGGTCAAGAAGGGAGAAGAGGAAATCCTAGATTGCCCTGTCTAAGCTTTGTTCCAATGCTGCAAGGATGACACAGAAGGAACAGAGGAGACTAAGCTAGGAGTTGTTTCTCCTCTGTCCCAGATGCTGTCATTCACAGCACTGACCAGTGCTCTACCTATCCTGTCCCTGCCCATTGTCTCCACGTCTCCCCAGATGCTACCTTGTTCTTCTGCTGGGTCAAGACAGCCTCCAAAGACAGTACTCAGTGACCCTTCTTGCCAAGGAAGACTCTTGTCCGAATCAAAACGTTTTTCTTCTGGGTCCCCAAAGAGGGATGGGCAGGAGGACAAGCCCATAGACCCCATAAGAACGATGGACACTGGGCAGCTTTGGGGCCAGGCCTCTGTAAGCTCCAGCTGGAGGCTGAACCCCAGATGCCTGTGCGTGTTCTAGCAAAGTCCAGGTGAGGAGGAGGCAGCCACGTGGCCAAGCCCCAAGGGCATGGAGACTTTCATTCCAGATCACACTCTGGCAGCTGCACCAGGAGGAAAGACAAAAGAGAGATTGAAAGAGGATCTGAGGGGCACAGCCGTGTGGGCAGCATCAGCTTAGTAAGCTGCCAGAGCCGCCCACCTGCTGGTCCCCAGGACTGTTCCCTGAAGATACACCTCAAGCTGTAGACCCACTTTCCAGATTGACCACCCACTCTGAAGCCAAAAAGGGACTTTCCCTGCAGGTCCCCTGGCCAAAACCTGGGGTATTTCCATCATTTCTACAGGGTGCCAGTCCAGGGGTGAGGGGGCCAGAACACATCAAGAAGGCTCAGGGAAGCTGCCTTGCACATCACGTTAAGAGCTGAGGGTAGTAGGTGGTGGCTGATATCTGGAACTGCTTCACCCGGTAGTCAGGGCAAGGGCAAGCCTAGCAGCATTCAGCCAACTGAACTCTAAATTAGGAGATGGCACCTGCTCTTCCTCTCATGGAAGGCTCTAGAGTCACAATTAAACCCCTGGGCGGGGGGAGGTATGGGTGTAACCTGTGCGGTCTGGGTCATGAAAATAACAGACCATGATTTCTGCAGCTTGGTATTTCTAGACTGTTGCTGGTTCTTTGGGAAGCCTCGGTGAACATGAAGTGAGTCAAATCAGCTACGGCTGAAGCACTCATGGACCCATGCACCTTGCTTGTATTAGCTTTAAATGAAAGCTAAGGCTCACATGAGAGGTGTCGATGGGCCTGTCTCTGTCTATGCAGCAAAGTGCAAGGAGGTTCCTACAAACCCTAAAAAGAGCCCCCCAAAACAAGGGGGAAGCCAGAAATGCCTGCCTTTTCCTTCTAGTTGGAATTAGACAAGTCTTCTCACCTTCCAAATGGATGCTTCCATCCTTCCTTATATAAATAACACCCATCCCCCATTTGCCTCCCAGGCTTGAAACAGAAGGGACAAGACCCAAACCCAGAATCCAGGTCCCTTTCCTAGCTCATTGGGGCTGTATTGGTGGCCTAGCTCCCTTCAGGTTTCCAAAGCAGGCAGAGGTTACAATAGTGTCCCTACCCACAGCAGCCCCTGGAGCTCCAAAGCCTGGCTGAGCACTGCTGGATGGGTGAGGTCTGCAGCCACAGATCAGCAGCATGCTGCCGGGGAAGCAAGCAATTTGGAATTACCCCTCCAGCAGCTGCAAAGAGCTCTGAAGGGGAAAAAAGGAGCAAAGGGGGAAAAATCCTAGATAACTTTCTCAGAGATTATCTAAACCAACAAATCTCAACGGTCATTGAACTGCTGTGGATGATGACGAGAAATAAGTTGGTTCTTTGAAGTGAGAACTATGCAGGAGGAAGGGGTATCCTGCAGAAGCCCTGGGGCTCTACAGGCCACAGCCCCTTCCTGCTCTAACCAGGCAGGTGGTGCTCACCACCGGGCCTCCTATACTGAGACCTTTGCAGGACAGCAAGTCAACAAAAGAAGTCTTCAAGGGAGCAAAAGGCTCTGCTACTGAAGAGGAGGTGAGGGAGGGGTTCTGGGCCTAGACCTATCTCTCCTGCCTTGGGCCCCAGCCTAGGGCTAAAGAAAAGAAGACATCTGTCCTCTTTTTTTTTTTTTTGTTCCCAGGCCAGAGGCCCAGCTACCTGATCCTGGACAGTCCTGAGTAAGCTCCCTCCCAGACAGGTCACAGATCTCCTGGGCTCCTCAGCAGTTTCTGTCAAATTGGACTGCTGCTTCCTCTTGCTCAAGTTTGTGAAGAAGACCTGCTGCCGAAACAGCCAAAAGTCAGGTTGGTTGGGACTGTTGTGAGCACAGGAGGGGACCAGAACTGCTACATCATAGTGGGTGTGTGTAGAAAGTCGGGGAGAGAAGGGGGACTTGTAAGCCTATTTTACTCCCAAGGATAGCATTGTGAGAGCAGGGTAGATAAGAGTCTGAGAAGAGGAATCTCTGTCCTGAGAGGAGCTACATCTCCCAGCCAGACAGCAGGAATGAGAAAAGGAATCCTTTTAGAGACCGGTCCACGTGTTCAGGGCCTCTGGATCCACAGGGCAGGTCAAGCATTTGGCCAAACCAGGGACCAGTGTCCTCTGCTGTCCTGGTAGGGTTGCACTGTCCTCTTAGGGCCCAGGCATTCTCGCCCAACCATCTAGAGGAGGCCAAACCTGAGCCCTCACCCTCAGGAACCCCTCATGCCAGCCCCTACACCCGCGCACCCGATGCGCGGCCAGGGCGGAGGGGAAAGTTGGCAAACGTTGGGCGCCCGCGGGGGGAAAGCGTTAATGGGCGGCCGGGTGGGAGCAACTCGCTCGTTCGCCCACGTCACGCCGGTGCGGGCTCGGCTGACGACCGCGGCGCCTGGGGACGCCGGCGCGCTCCGCTCTCCAGGTGCTCCGCCTGGAAATGTCTCCATTAGTTGTCGCTTGCTCCCCGCCGGAGCGCGCGCGCCCAGCGGCCGCGCAGAGCCCTAGCGGGCAGCCAGGAGTAGCCCGGCGCCACCGCAGGTAGGCAAGGTCCCCGCGCCCGCCCCCTCCTGGGGTTCCGAGACCCCTCCCCCCCTTTCGAGGAGGCGGAGGAGGCAGAGGCTCCGCACGGCCGCCGAGGGGCGCGGGCGGCGGCGACGGCGGCGGCGGCGACTCCCCGGTGCGTCCCAGGCTGTGCGCTGCTCCCGGAGGCCCTGGCGCCCAAGCGGCGCGGGCCGGCTCTTTCCCAGCGCAGGTAAGAAATTGGCTCTGTTGCTCAAAGTTTGCGAGGATCGCTCTTGCGCCGGAAGGGACAAAGTTTGCTACTAGCAGATAGAGGCTTTGGAGGTCGCTGTATTTGTTGCAAGTTTTGGCAAGCGGATGGGAAGGACCCGGCATCCGGATACGGGATGCCCGGGTCCCCGCGGACCATGATGGCTTGCGAGGAATAGAACAGCCGGTGCTGTTGGACGCCCTGAATGCTCTCTTTCCTTCCTTGGGCAGAGCCGAACGAACGTTCCTTGGTGGTGCAGCAGAAGAGCTGAGGAAGAGAGGGCCAGAAAGGAGGGCATTGAGGGAAGCAAACGGGAATTTCAGCGCATGTCCCAGCAGCTCAACCCACTGGTTGAGGAAAGGGAGCATGGGGTTGACTGGGAAAGAATGAGCTGAGGCAAAGGGAGGGTGCCCACACTACACAGCATCTCTGGCACCTGGGGCGCCTCTCTGAGCCTACCAGTTGAGTGTCCAAAGTGGACCCAGGCATCCCACGCTCTGGCCTAGCCTCAGACAAAAAGGCTCTTTCCTGGTGCCTGGCTTCTGTTTTGGCCTTGGGTTGTTATGTAGTCAGCTTCTCTCTGAGTTGGAATAAGCTCCCTTGGAGCTCTTGGTGTGGCTAAGATGCTCCAAGAATCATTCTGGAGAGCCGGGATTTAGGTGGTGGCAGAAATATCAGGGCCAGGTCTGTCTCCCTACAAGTTCTCACCAGTTCTGTGGCCATTAACAACCCTAGGTTCCTAATTCTTAGGGATTAACTGTTCCTTGCTCTACCCCTTTGGGATCCGATCAGGCCTTCGTTCTCTGATCCTTTGACGCCCTCTCCAAAGGTGATCAGCTGTCCACAATGCAGGAAGCCAAGTGGTCTGGCATACTGCTAAATGGTGATTTATATCTAGGGGCCCTATGAGTTTCTAGTCACAGTACAGAGCATCTATGCAAGACTGTTTTGGCTGAGGGTACCTGAGATTCTAGGACTCCTGTCTCTTCTTAGAGAGCATTGTGCCTCTGCTCAAAGCGTGGTCTTTGAGGAAGGCATCCTTATATCTGCAGCAAGGATGACCTGAAGAATATCTCATTTGGCAAGAGAGCTTCAACCAGGTAGCAGTTTGTCAGCAAGATGTCAGAGGTGGGTACTGGTCCGAAGCAGGACTGGACAGTAGGGATTGAGTGAAGACAGAACAGTCCAGTGAAGTCCTCCTGACTGGGGCAGACAGGGTGTGGAATGTGAGTCTGCATCTTCAAGTACAGTGGAGTCCAGTACCCCTGACTTCTAGGCCCAGGCCCAGGCCCAAGCCCAGAGACAGGGTAACTAGGAAGAACAACAGCACAACAGCGTCTGGAGCCTGGAAGCTCTGGCTGGAAGGCAAATCAGAATGCTGCATTGATAACCCAAGGACACCCTAAGACCCTGAGAGACTCCAGCTCTCAGGAGTCCACTAAGGAGATAAGTGGAAGTCCTCAGGAGTAACATTCCAAACCCAAGCCCAGGAGCAGGGAAAGAAAACTGAGAATGCTCATTCTGGGTGCACTGCTCCATGCCAGCTGAGTGCCACACACAGGCAGCAGCCTGCTTGCTCTTCCTTCTCCTTCCCAACCAGTCTGTGCTTACCACAGAGTCCCCAAGGCCTGGGCCTCAAGAATGAAAGTGACCAAAAAAAACCCTCACTGAGGTACACCAGACCGTGCTGGATTCCTGCTTCCTACATGCCTCTGCCGCCATGTACAGAGCTTCTCCTTTGCCAGCACCTCATTATCAAAAGAAAGCAAGTTGTTTGTAAACAGTAAATAATGAACGTAGTCATCCGTCCGTCCGGGTGATCAGCCAAAGCCTCAGTAAAGCCTGAAAACTGAAAGAAGCTAGAAGCGAGTTGGGGGAGGGGAAGAAGCAGGAAGAGGGAGAGGCTGAGATTCATTTCTACTCGAGAAGCCCCGGTGGCTAGTTTCTTATTATTTACAGGAAGGAGGTATTAGCAATTCAGGTGAGAAAGAAATAAACACGGCTTGCCATGAAATCAATACAGAATTCAAAAACAATTATTAATGTCATTCGACTAGTGTTTTATATATATATAAATATCTCTCCCGGCTACCAACGCTAAACTGCCTGAATAATTTGCATGGGGTAGCTATTCATTATTTGCGATGGTTTCCTCCTTTGCAAGCAGTTCGGACATGGCCGGCTGCGGTCCAGGGCGATCGGAGAACTCGTATTTTCATCTGTAAATTAAAGCAATTACGCAGCAGATATTATATGATGTGTACTGCGGTCTCCAGATAGTCATCCATCACCTTCAACCAAGCTGTCAGGGCCGGCAGATTTCGTTTCTGGGAGGCAGCCTTGCAGCTGGGGAGAGGGCGCGAACGTCATCATTAATTAGAGGGTGGCCCTGGGGCGATTCGCAGGTCTGAACCCAGGAATCTTTAGGAGCAAGTCTGCACAGCTCTGCGATGAGCGGCTCTGCTGCCGGCGGAGCGCGAGTGGCTGGCCTGGCGGGCCAAAAAGAAGTAGGGGCGAGACAGGCCCTGGGAAGATCGTGGCGCGAAAGGAAGCCTGAGAATTCCGAGTGGCCTGGTACCCCAAGCGCCCTACACAGTCCTCTTGTCTCCGCTTTGAGGCAGTAGCTCAGGGCCCAGATTAGCGCAGGAAGTCTTGAGAGGCCACTGGGGCTCTCTCACAGAACTCTTTACATTCTGGGACAGAAGTTATGTGAAGCAGACCAAAGGGTGCCAGAATAGGCGCCCAACGCCCCTTTTCCTGTACCCAGCCCTGCTGCTCCCTAGGATCAACGAGCCTACGGGAAGAGCCCCGAGGGCCTAGTTGGTAAATGTGCTCTTCCCAGCGAGCAGCAGCGGCGTCTGGCAGTCTCTGTCTTAGCCTTGGGGTGCGGGATGCGGAAGGAGGCCACCGAGGGCGACCAGAAGCGGGATGGGGAGAGGAAATGATGCGAAGCCAGGCTGAGCAGTGGCATGACCTGGAGTGAAGGGGGAGGGGCCGTTTCCAGGGATAGTGAGCTGCCCAGAATGGCACAGTCAACCGGTGATAGACGGGGAAGCCCTGCAGTAGCTGGCTTCACCGATCCTGAAAGTGCAGGACTCTGGGGAGGGTCTGGGAGACATGCACACACATCTTGAGATTATGTAGCCATCAGAATGCGGGCTCTCCTGTGGTGGCAGTTGGTTCTAAAACTCTGCTTGGCGCAGAGTAGGAACTGCTGAGAGGCATTGCTAAGATTCTTCTAAACCTAGGTGGTGAAGAAGTGTGCAGAGGCATGCTGTCCCAGTCTCAGCGCGAGGGGCCTACAGGGTCTGCAGGGCCCACATCCTTCCACCCTGGGCGCAATGCAGCGAGGGCAGCGGGGCGGCTGCAGCCAGCGCCCGGCTAATTTAACTCTTGATTACATCTTCACTGAAGACTCACTCGTGTGTCCCTTCATAGGTCTCATTTGTAATTGAGACTAATGATTACAGTGGGGTGTGAAGGAGCAGCTGCTCGTTAATTAATTTCTAATTAAAAGTGCCTTCCGTCCTCCGTGACTAAGGAGAAACACCGTTCGTCGGGGAGATATTGACTCCTTGGATGGAGTTCATTTGTTAAACCTAGATGGCCCTCCGCCCTGGTAGCACAGACATGGACGGTTCCTGCCCCGCCCCCGGCCGGCATCCCAGTGACCTGTAGGTCTGTGGCCAGGCCAAGCTGCAGCGTGGGCTGACATCAGCGCTTCTATCGCTTAAAGCCGCGCACATCTGACTTGACAGACTCGAGGGTTTTTTTTTTAATTATTATTTTGTTTTCTTTTTGTTGTTGTTGTTTTATTTTGCAAAATATGCATTCTGTCATCGCGGTGAGGCCATTTGGTCCCAGGGCCCTGTGAAATGTTTAGACTTGGAAGCTAAAAGAATCGCTGAGACCGAGGCCACTCACTTACTTACCTGGTTAGGAAAGTTTGAGCAGCATATGGGTGAACTAACCACCTCTCGCTTCGCACTCCCAGAGCCTAGGATCCTACAGCTCCAGAGCAGTACCCACGCAGCGCACAGGACCCCAACGGCTCCTCCGACCTTCCTAGGCTGCGCCCGCCATGTCCTACCCGCAGTTTGGATACCCCTATTCCTCTGCTCCTCAGGTAAAGGTCTGACAACGGGATGGGAGAGGGAAGAGCCACCACGGGATATTTCCCACATAAGCCCTTGGACTGGCCAAGCATGGCTTGTGGGGATGGAGGATTAAGGGAGCTAGTAAAATCCTGTTGGTGGATCTGAATTCCCTCTTGTTTAATCCTTCAAACTGGGTTCTGGGGGACCCTAGGAAGCACGTGGGCGAGACATACTTGGTGAGAAGGCACACAGGACCTTGGAATCCCCGTGGAGGATTTAAAAACCTGGCTGGTCCCCCACGTGGCCAAAGGCCAAAGAAAGCGAGGCCTAAAGTGGCTGATCTGACATAGACAGCAGGAGGCCCTTAGGGACATGTGAGGTCCTTGAGGGTCCAGCGCCCTAGTGTCTGTCCTGGTGCTCATGCTTCTTTGTGATTCCTCCCACCACAGTTCCTGATGACCACCAACTCCCTGAGCACGTGCTGCGAGTCAGGCGGTCGCACACTAGCTGACTCCGGGCCTGCAGCCTCCGCACAGGCACCCGTCTACTGCCCTGTCTACGAGAGCCGGCTGCTGGCCACTGCACGCCACGAACTCAATTCTGCCGCTGCGCTCGGCGTCTATGGGAGCCCCTATGGCAGCTCGCAGAGCTACGGCAACTACGTGACCTATGGCTCTGAGGCATCTGCTTTCTACTCGTTGGTAAGGGGGACAAATGCCCTCCCACCACCCCACGCCCTGCCCTGCCCCTTAGGTTTTCCAAGTGTACTTCCGCCCCTGGCAAGAGTGCCCTGTATACCCTACTGGTTTCGGTGAGAGGAAAAAAGAACGTCAGCTGTGCCTCCTGATCTGAACCCTGCCTTGGTTCAAACTCAGCGTGGCCGACTTGAGAGCCCCATGCCTAAAACGTTGCTGCTGTTTTAGTTTGTCATTGAATTCTGATCAGATTCCCGGCTTCCCAGAGGGGGTAACTCGCAATTTCAGACTCCTTTGCCTTCTCACCATAGTACAAATTCCTCTCTCTCTCTCTCTCTCTCTCTCTCTCTCTCTCTCTCTCTCCCTCGCTCTCCTCTCTCTTCCTCCCTCTCTTCCTTCCTCCTTCCCGCTCCGTCCCCCGCCCTACCTCCCCACCCCATCCCCCCACCCCACCCCCGAGCGTACTCTAGCTCCTCCCAGCTCCGCCCCTTCCCTCCCTCCCTCTCAAAGCCCCTCTTCTCTACCGGGTTCATTATTTCTAGGCTGCCTCTCTAGAATTTTTACAAGTCTGCCCTCTTTCTTTCCTTTCCAAGCTCCTTTGAGATCTACCTCCTCCTCTCTTTTCTTTCCTCCACCCATCTCACTTTACCTTACCTCCACCCCCTGGTCTTTCCCTGCCTTAAGCCTGATCCACCCTGTTCACTTCTGGGATACTAAGTGTTGAGTGAGTCCTGGACATGGGTTACAGTTTGTGGGCGAAATTTGAGGAGATTCCTAGGAACGAAGCTAAACTAGGGGGCCTCTTAGGATAGGGTTTCTAGCTGGGTCTCCAAAAGTTGTGGTGGCTTTTACAGAACAGCTTCGAGTCCAAGGATGGCACAGGATCTTCACACGCCGGCCTACCACCCACTGCAGCTGCAGCCTACTACCCATATGAGCCAGCTCTGGGCCAGTACCCATACGACAGGTGAGGGATGAGACCTCCCTCCCCTAGACTGCCACCCGTCCAGTCACCAGTCACTCCATCCCTCATCACTACCCCCAGATCTCCTTCTGTGGGGGTGGGGCGTGGAAAGACCAGAAGAGGGGGCAAGTCCCTCAAGCAGGTGATCCATCCTGCCTTACACATCTCCCATGCTGTTGTGAATGTGGAAATTCTCTCATTGCTGTGGCTTTCAAGCAAATTGATTCTAGAAAGTTCAGTCCATTAGGCTGCTTTCTTGAAGCCCCCCCCCCAGGACACCTTCCTGCACCCCAACAAGCTCAGCTCTGTTGGGTATCTGAGCCAGGTCCCCCAGCCCTACCTTGGAAAGTCCTTTGGCCCTCATCACCCATGCTGGGAACAGCTCAACTCACCACCCCATCTTCCTATGGGACCATTACCTGTTCAACTAAAAACGCCTGAACCTTGCTCCCCAGTTACTCTGGGCACAGGTTCACGGGGTGCTGGTTCATAGATCTGTGATGCCTTTTAATGTTTTTCGGATCAAAGTGGTAAGAGGGAAAACCATAAAGGATCAAAGAAATGTCTCTGCAGAGTGACGGAGATCATGGCCCTGTCATTTTAATAATGACATCATCTTCGTTCTTGGCACACAAAAGGCCAGGCAGTGCCCTTAATCACAACCCACCCCAGGGAGGCACAGTCTGTTCCTATGCCCGCCCCCCAGCCCCACCAGCTCGCATGATCTCCCCGGCCTCGACTGGCACCCCATTGCAGAGCCTCTCTCCAGGTACGGGACCGTGGACAGCGGCACGCGGCGCAAGAATGCCACCCGGGAGACCACCAGCACGCTGAAGGCCTGGCTGCAAGAGCACCGGAAGAACCCGTACCCCACCAAAGGAGAGAAGATCATGCTGGCCATCATCACCAAGATGACACTCACGCAGGTCTCAACCTGGTTCGCCAACGCGCGCCGGCGCCTCAAGAAGGAGAACAAGATGACCTGGCCACCTAGAAATAAATGTGCAGATGAGAAACGCCCCTATGGGGAGGGTGAAGAGGAGGAGGCTGGAGAGGAAGAGTCACGTGAGGAGTCTCTCAAGAGTGCCAAGAGTGAAGGTGGGTTGAAGATTCTGCAATGTATGGGGTATCTCTGGAAGCCTTTGGGTGGCAAATGAAAAGCCTTAGAGACTGGGCAGCAGATTGGTAAACTGATTTCCAGTCAGATCTTGTGCCTGGGGAGAGGAGATTGAGGTGGTACCATGTAGACAGGAATAAAGACCTCCAAAGCCAAGTTTAAAAGCATTGCAAACACCATTAATCTGAATGCAGATCTGCCAGAATGGTGTTCCTAGTTCAAGACTTGGGACCCTCTGGAGATGGGAGAAGGAAAACAGAAAGGTCTGGGCTAATAACTAGTTGGGAATAAGGATCCATTAACTCTGGTCTTAGAATAAAAGAAAGCTACTTATGCCATCCTGTCTCCCTCCACTGGCTGCATGCTCTTGCCTGACAGGTCCTGCCGGCAAAGATGACAAGGAGCTAGAACTCAGTGACTTGGAAGATTTCGACCCTCTAGATGCTGAGACCTCAGAATGTGAGCTGAAGACACCTTTCCAGCCCCTGGATAGTGGACCAGAGAGGATTCCTGCTTCATCCGACGGTCCTGGCACAGGCAAGGAGGCCTCCGCCACACTCCGGATGCCCCTGGGCACCGCTGGTGGAGCTGTTATGGATGGGGATCTGGAGAGGGCACGGAACTGCCTCCGGAACACAGTGGTCGCTCCCGACTCAGGCACCGAGGGCGGCCCACCGGCCTGCGAAGCCAAACTGACCTTTGCTCCGGCGGGAGCGCCGCCGAACCTGGAGACCAAGCCCCGCATCTGGTCCTTGGCTCACACAGCCACCGCTGCTGCAGCCACAGCTCTGAGCCAGACTGAGTTTCCCTCTTGCATGCTGAAACGCCAAGGTCCAGCGGGTGCATCCGTGGCGACGCCTGCGTCCTCTCCTGCAGTCACGGCCCCTTCTGGGGGTCTAGATAGGCACCAGGACTCCCCAGTAACTAGCCTCAGAAACTGGGTGGATGGGGTATTTCACGATCCCATCCTTAGACACAGCACTTTGAACCAGGCCTGGGCCACCGCTAAGGGCGCTCTACTGGATCCCGGCCCTCTAGGACGCAATCTGGGGGCGGGTACCAACGTACTGACGACGCCCCTGGCTTGCTCCTTCCCGCCCACGGTGCCCCAAGACATCCCACCTGCAGGGGCCTCCCGGGAGCTGCTGGCTACGCCCAAGGCCAGTGGCAAACCCTTCTGCACTTAACACCCAACTGCACAGTGGAGAAGGGAACTTGGCGCTCAGACTGCAGGCACTGACTCTGGACTGTTTTTAATGGGTTTCCAAAAGAAGGGAGTATTTCCAAATCAAGGGTGCCAACCCACTTAAGACAGAGGATCTGAACTCAACCTCCAGAGCTATGGAGGAACCCCTCGCGTTCTATCACCAGGTTTCACCTGATCTTGCGTCCACCTGAGCCATCCCTGAACTCCAGGAAGATGAGAAGACGGGAGAGCACAGCCGAGGGGAGGCCCCTGAAGCATAAAGTTTACGTCCAAAGTTTACACGGAGAAGGCGTTTGGGTTCTGAGGCTTGTTTTGTGTCTCCTGGGTTTGAGGCATGCCGATGTTCTTGCGAAGACCCCTCAGCCCGCTTTTCTTCGGACTTCATCCTCAGCACGTAGAGCTCACCGCCAACACTTCCACCGAGTTTACACTGTTGCACACTCTTGACTCGACAAAATTATGTTTTCTAAGATGTATATTCACCAGTAATTGCCTGTTTCAGAGAGAGGCTAATACAACAAAACTAATAAATTCTCGTGTTTGCATTGCGGAAGGAACACATTTCACAGCTGGGGCTGGCTCTACAGGTGTGCCTGGAAGCAGTGATGCTGACCCCCAGGGGAAGTAAGAATAGGCGAGCTGACCCACACTCCACCCCAATAATGTAGTTGCCCGTCTAAGCAAACCATTTTTGAGATGTTAAAGGCACAAGAAGAGCACTCCTCTGATCTCATAAGTGGATGTGAATCCCCGAACTTTAGGCTTTCTAAATCCCCTTGGATTTTGCCCTGGGTGTGTGTGTGTGGGGGGGGGGGGACATTGCCCTGAGGATATCATTCTCTGATGCCAAGAGGCTTTAATAGCTGTTGTGTTACCTGACCCCATTGTCTCTTTTTCCAGAGAAGCAGCCTGAACCCTGTAGCTTCAAATTTAGCTTCTATATCACTCAAGTTCTGAAGACTCCAGAGGGAGAACCTTAATAGCAGAAGCAGCCTGGGTTGAGGGCAAACCTGATTCTCCGCACCTCTCTAGGCATAGTCACCAGAGGAAGCTACTCTGGGCTCAGGTTCTCTGTGGTTCTTCTTTACAAGGCCCCCTGCATCTCTAGGAGGCACCTGCCCAGCATCTGTCCCTTGTTCTCTGCTCACCTGAGAGCTTCTATTCAGGCCTCTATGGACTTCATAAAAGTCCCCAATGTTCCTAGGGAGATGGCAGTAGCAAGCAGAGAAGCTTGTAAAGCAGAGAACCCAGGGCAAGCTACTACAAAATTAAGGGGGCCCGGGGAATAGAATAAATTCTAATAGCCATAGGGAATCCAGCTGTGTATACCAGAAACACTACTTTTCATCTCTGAGAGTGGCCTTTGAGAAATACCAGACATTTAATAGATGCCAGGCCTTCTGCAATCTTAGGGGTGGGACTAGATTGGAACCTATCAAAACTCACACTAATGAGCCTATAGGGCCATCTTTGGGGACAGTTTACACACCCCAAGGAAAGAAACTTAGCTTTGCTGAACCCAGACCTCTAAGGCTGAGAGGGTCTCCTGAATGATAGTCCTCATCCTGGACCCTGGTTTCCAGCCCTTGGCCCTTACGCACCGAGTGGCCAACTGCCCCAAGCCGCAGGCCTGCCCTGGCCAGCACTCAGTAATTGGATTGTCCCGGCTTGCGCTGTCACCGCATTGACTTTCGCTCTCCTGGATGATATTATCGGGACGCGGAAGCTTGCCGCTGATGTGCCTGTCAAAAGGCTGCGGCGGGAGCCCCCGGCCTAGCAAGCTAGCATCAGCCAAGATAATTTGAAGTGAAATTTTCATTTTGACAGTAAACCCCTCAATTTCTAAAGGCTCCACGCTTTGAGAGAGCGCTGGCAGGGGAGGCTTTGCGGAAAGCCCACGTCTTAGACTGAAAAGGGCAAAAGAACTCGAATTAGTTGTAATAGATAAAAGGGCAAAAATAAAGAGTCAAGGGTACTTGACAGTAATAGCGAAAGTGGAGTCTCAGGGGAGACACGTTGCTGCCCAAGCTGGGGCGAGGAATTTTAATGCGGCCGCCAAGTGCGCCCCCACACAACCCTAGACAAAGCCAAGCATTTTCAGAAAGACAAAAAGAAAGAAAGAAAAAGAGAAAAGAAAAAAGAAAAAATTAGGCTTCACAAATGCAGGCGAGGAGTGGGTGAGATAAAGAGAGGGAAGAACAAAAACTCAAGTTTGGACTGAAGCCCGTGTCCTGGCTGCAGACAGATTTGTCCTGGGCGCACACACCGGAGGAGGTTCTGATCAGGGCTCACGTCCACACACCGGCTGTGGCCCCCCAGATTCCTCCTCTGAGGCAATCTGAAGAAAGGAGGTTTCTGAGCTCGTCCAAGCTTGTTGAGCTTGGAACCTCTGGGCACCAGCTCTGGTGTCCGAGTAACAAGTTCTAGAGCCTGAGATCTTGATGACTAGCAACTAAAGGGGCTTATTTGAATAAACTGCATTACTCTGTGAATAATCATATCAGGGCTGAGGGGGCCTCAGCCATATTGCAGGGCGTCGGGCCATACGGAACACCACCCAAAGACACCTCTTACTTAGGGGAGCAGCCTGCAGGGTGTGCTTTCAGGCTCACCGAATCTTGTGGGAATGAGTCAAGTGCCAGCGTGACACCCTAGATGAATCGAGGCGCCTTCGCAGGATGAGGGCACTGGGAAGGGGAAAGGTCTCGGTCCCCCAGTGGGGCGCGACGGGGGAGGGCTTCGAGCCCCGACTTCCCCTGCGGGAGGCTGTCAGCCGGCCTGGGGCGCCCGCACGAGGAGGCAGCGCAGGGACGCGCTCAGTCGCTCAGGCGTGGCGATCGCAAACACACCGAGAGGAGAGGCTAAATTAACGGCGCTCTTTACATAGAGCCAAATAAAACTGTAATCAGCGGCGCGTTACTTTTCATTAAGCGAGTCTGACAGCAGCATATTCAGACTCGACAAGGGAACAGGCGCGGGAAATATACGGCTCCCGGCCGGCCCAGTCTAAGATAATTCCTTAAGCTCCATTAACAACACGTAGCCGCGGGAAACTGGCTCCGAAAACCGTCTCCAAATCTAAAAGCTTTATCGACCCCTCAAATGCAGCTGATGGCTCCATTTTTTCTTTTTCTCTCCCTTTCCAAAAAAAAAAAAAAAAAAAAAAAAAGAAAAAGAAAAAAAGAAAAACCTTAAGGGAGAGACATCTTGCAAGGTAATAGAGTTTGACACGACACCTTCTTAACTAGAGAAAGGCAGAGAAACCGGCCCTTAAATGATATTTAAAAGGCAACCAATTAAGATTTAAAGTGGTCGTCTCTGGAGATTATGCATGCGATTTATGCCACCTACTTCTCTCTGGGCATACCTTCCTGAGAGCTGTGGCAGAGCAGACAGCAAGGTGCCCCCCTCCCCACCTCCCTGGGGAGGCTCAGATCTTCCTTCCCTGCGCAAGGCTCCTTAGGTCCACCAGGAGATAGGGAAACTGTCTCCTAAGATAGGTCGACAAACAGCTAATGAAGAAAGGCTAAATTGCCTCTGCCCTTCTCACAGAGAAGAGAGAACTGCCCCCTGAGTCCTCAGTAGCACAGGGTGGTCTCCCTGCTACAGGCTCTCCTGCATAGGAACAGGAATGGTACACAATATCAAAAAGGAACCGGCAAGCTGTCCCAAGACTCAGCACTCCACCTGGAGTGACTGAGGCAGGAGTGTCCCACTCAGTCTCCCCCTTCGCTTTCCAGGAGAATGGGTGGCTTCCCTGTATCCCCCAGAAGCTGCGAGCCCTTCCTTTGGAGCCAGCTGCCTCCCACTGTGCCAGGATAGCCTAGTCATTGTTCTGACTGGTGTTACCAAGGGGCAGAGTTTAGGTCACTACTTGAGAAGTCAGCAAGGATCAAGGACTATGAAGAGGCTCTGTGACCTTTTAAATGACTCTAGCCCAAACCCCAGCTGGAAGGGACATTGAACAATGAACCAGAAGGAGGGAGTGCACGTGAAGAGGAGCTAAGAAAGAGGAGAAAGGGGAGGAGGAAGGCTGGAAGAGAGTAGAGTCTAGAGGGTGCAGAGGCCAATGGGCTGAAGGGAGGCAGAGTAGGGAGACTCGGTGGGAATGAGAGGAAGCCACCTTCCCAGGTGTCTCTCATCAGCTTTAGCGCCTTGTGAACACAAGCCTCTTTCTTAGCAACAGGATCCCTAGCTGTGGGATGCAGATCAAGAATCAGAGTCTCACTCTGGGAGTCCTGATGCACACCTGCCTCCAGCTGTACACTGGAGAGGATGAGTTCTCCTGGTCATCCTGAGCTGTATTCAGGCATTATCCAAACCTGCCCTGAGGCAACCAGAATCCCTTCACCAGGTACTGCATTGATCCCCTGGATCCTAGTAACACAGCTCCTCAGCTCCTTGCAAGATCAAAAGCCAAGCATGAATCAGAGCACCTACCCCCTCAGCAGCTTACTGACCTGAAGGAAATCTCCCTCCTGAAGAAAGTCCCAAAGAGAGGACTGAGGTGGGTCCGGCAAAGAACCTGCCATGGTTTTGTTTTGGTGGTGGTGGTGGGCTTTTTTGTTTTGCTTTTTGTTTTTGTTTTTGTTTTTTCCAGTGCCATAGCATTGGTGGGGTGGGGAGGTCCCTATAGCTCCACCTGTTGTCCTAGAGTAGAGGTAGCTAGACAGAGAAGACAGAGAAGCACTGATGCCAGGTGCTGTTAACCTTGCAGAGAGATACCAGCAGACACTCTGGTTCCAGCCAAGCTAGTTTAATCTTTGCTTTCAAAGGACTGCATTATTTTAAAACACATCTTCCTCAAGTACATAACCACATCTAAACTGCAATATAAAGCAGAGGAAGGCATGTGTCCAATACTGTGAGATACCCCTGTTCCCACTGGACCACATTTCTCCCTTTTGGACATGGTCCAGTCTTATGTACTCATACTAGATACTGAAATATGCTAAGCCACCCCGTGTTCAGGATCCATATGTCCCCAAAGGACCCTAGAAGCTTTCCTAGGGTGCCTCACAGTGAATGCATCAGGGTCTCCATTTCTACCTTGCTCACTCTCTCTGAAAAGATAACCCTGGCTGTGCTGAACAGGAACACACCTGCAGGTGGCCCAAGCCTTTTTGAGAGACAAAGCTAAGGACAGAAAATGTCTAGGGAAAGCTGCCCCGACCAGAGGCCACTGGGAAAGACATTCCCCACTGAACAGGGCCAGAGGGATGGGATTGACTCACTTATGAGTTCACTTATGAACAACAGCGTAGAGAAGCATTGCCAAGAAACAATGCAGCAAGAACTGCAGCCACCAGGCTGCTTCGTAGGTGCCTGGTGGCACAGGGAGGGGCACTGGAGCTATTGCTTGGGTTCGTTTGGCACAGGATGCTCAGAGATTGAAGGAAAAGATACCATGGACTACCTGAATGAAGGCAGCTAGAGTTAACAAAAGGACTTCAGGGAGAACCATTTTCATGCATGATTTAACACCTCAGTCACCTAACCAGACATGGCAAGAGAAGTCAGAGCTAAGCTTTTGTGTCAGGAAACCTTCTAGCTAAGATAATAAATTGGCAGTTCATGGGATAGCAGAAAATGGGGAGCTACAGTAAGTACATGCCCCCATGTGGTGCTGTAGGGCAGATCTGCCTAACCTAGGTTCTGAAGAGTGAGCCTGCCTTCCAGAGCATAGGTCAGGGTGTGGCTGAATGCTATGCACCTGTACCTGGAACAGCACAGGAGCATTTGCCCAGAGACTCCAGATGGATTCAGACTGTCTTAGGATTGCCCTGGGCTTCCAGGACTCTGTGTAAAGGCCAGAAGCTCTGCATCTGAAAGCATTTCATGATTGCTCAGTGGTATAACCATTGCTTCCCCCCCCCCACAAGCACAAGCAGGCTCAACCTCACTAAGAAGACAGCAGCTCAGCCTCTAGGCCGCCACCAGCCTCAATCAGGCTTAGAGAAAGCACCTGGAAGGCAGCCTTCTATTGCTTATGCACATGTGCACCACATACCCCTCCATGTGTATGTTCATTATCCTTACCATCCTGTTTGTTTCTCCGCACACATAGGTATGTACTCAAGTATATGCATACTCACACACATGCTTGCACATACAAGGCTGTAGATGGACTGAAACTTCACAGAGCTGTAATGATTCCACGCTGGTTAGATTTCAGAGCAGAAGGCAGGGTCTGCTGTCATCTCTTTCAGGCCTAGGTCTTTCATAGAAAGTGTTTGCTTTATCCCTAGTAGTTTCTACCTCACTCCCAGGAGGGCTGTGGGACTCACCATTACTGTCATCTCAGGCAGAATATCCCTAAGGGTGCAGTGAGACCCACCAACTCTGCCTGGCCCCTAGCTCTAGCCTCATCACCTCCTAGGATGAGGTGAAACCCCTGAGGTCATGACAGAACTTGGTCAAATTCCACAAGGCAGGGTCTTTCTCTGGCCACAACTCCTGGGCTGCTTTCCTATCCTGAAGCCAGGTCCTTCACCACTGAGGCCACAATAGGCTCAGCATCAGGATGCACTGCCTATCCCAGCACACAAGTGGTTGGTTCGCATTCAAATCTCACTGCAAATGGGACATTAATTAATGAATTTAGTAATAGAGTCTCTTTTCATGGAACATTAGCCCAAGTTCAAGATAATCAGCCTGAACACAGGCCCCAGCTTTCTGCAGCATATGCCTTGGGCAAGAGTATAATTTATGTTACAGAACTGAGCAAAGACAGCACACTGTGAGACACTCAACACAAGTGTCTGTACATATTTAGCACCTGTAACTCCCTGGTCATCTGTCCAAGGCAGGGATACTGCCTGGCATCCGTGGGTCTCCATTCATCTTAGATCACAAATCAGTGTTCTGAGGCTTTTGTGGGTCTTTGTGAGTATAGAGCATGACAGAAGATGTTGCTGTGCCCAGGGCCTGAGAACCTCATAGTTCAGGGCTCATATCTGGGCTCCTAGCTGACACCTGCATCATGACAATTGGCTGTTTGCGTAGTGAGGTACAGAGGCATTATAGCTCTATATGGTGTGGAATAGCATCTAAAGACTGTTTCAGGGTGGGTACCAAAGGCCTGGAAATGTCATAGAACAGCACGTCCTGGTGAGAATGACAACCATAGCCGAGACAGTCGGTCTCCAGCAACCCTAGACAGCCCAGGGTTGTAAGCCACCCACATTGGACACCTATAGTAGGTAAGAATCACAGAACTTTGGGAAAGAATGTTGCTGCCCACTAGAGGGGGGTACACTGAATCTGCCTCCTTTCACCCTTTGTCCTTTACTAGGGATGAGTAGTATCTGCTTGTAGCACTACCTGGATTCCTGGTAGGATTCCTGGCTGGTGAGGATGCTGGGCTTGTTGCTTTTACCTTGATGTCAGCTATGGCTGGTAAGGGTTATCTGAGCCCTTGCAACATTTAATTTGTCTGTGGGGTGCCACAAACACCACTTACTCTGCAGAACCCTCAGCTGGATGACCTAGGGACTTTGATCATATTTACCACCTGTGTTTCAGAATTCATGAAAGGAAGTTACCTGATTTGAGTAATCCCTAAGGAGACCTCCACCTGATAGCCACAAAACTGCAAACCCCACTTCCCCAGCTACACTGCTCTTGGCAGGGCCTTGGTTTCATTCAAGTGCTTCTGAAAATCAAAAGCCACTCATGCTTCTGGTTTAGAGTACAGAATGAACTATTATCTTGAATGTTTACTATTTTCTTATACTTTATTTTGAACAGCTTTCAGGTGCACACATGCATGCATATACACACACAGTCACAGGCACACACACACCTGTTTTGGGGAAGCATAAAGGTCTTCAAAATGGTTAGCCAAACTGGCAGGCAAATCTTTTTGCTTAAAAGTGACATTGCTTGCTGATGAATTGTTCTCAGAGGACAGTCTGTCCTAGTTAGGCTTACTATTGCTGTGGTGAACACCATGACCAAAGCGAGTTAGGGGACAAAAACTTTATTTGGCTTGCAGTTCCATGTCACTATTCATCATTGAAGGAAGTCAGGACAGGAACTCAAACAGGGCAGGAACCTGGAGGCAGGAGCTGATGCAGAGGCCATGGAGGGGTGCTGCTTAATGGCTTGTTCCTCCTGGCTTGCTCAGCCTGCTGTTTTATAGAACCCAGGACCACCAGCCCAGGGATGTCCCTACCTACAGTGGACACATCAATCACTAATTAAGAAAATGTCCTACAGGCCTGCCTGCAGCCAGATCTTATGGAGTTTTTTTTTTTTTTTTTTTGTTTGGTTGGTTTTGTTTTGTTTTGTTTTTTGTTTTGTTTTTTGTTTTTGTTTTTGTTTTCAGTTTTTCAGTTTTTTGGGTTTTTTTTTTTTTTTGAGCTTCTCTCTTCTCAAATGACTATTGCCACTGACAAGTTGATATAAAACTAGCCAGCACACAGTCCTTGCGTTAAAAATAGGCTTTGGTTTATCAACCTCCCTTGGAGAAGTTTCCAGATAGTAGGGGCATCTGCAGGTTCTCAGTAGAGGGTTGTCCTTCATTTGACAGGTACTGGCCTCCACGCCAGCCCGTTTGCTTTCAGACTCCAGCCTGCTCTTGGGTAGATCTTGCTGAGGAACAAAACTGAAAACTTCTAGGACTGCATTTCTGGGTGGGAGGTATGGGATACAAAGTAACCAGTGGACACTTAAAAATTAAATCCCCTTCACCAGAAGCTGGAGACCTATTAAAAAAAAAGAGCAACTAGCACCCTGTTGCTTCTGTTTCTTGGCTTGTTGGTTGGGTTGTAATTCCAAAATTGAGCTGTATTTCACACAGTGGGACCTCCCACTCTCTCTACCAAAGTAGGAAAGATCCTCCTTCCCCAATTGGGAAAGGGGAAAGCACCGACTAGCTTCCTCTCACACCCTGTGCCTCCTCCTGACCCTTCTGGTCCCCAAAGGACTCCCTCTCATCAATATGTTCCAAATGTTTACAGTACCAAACACTACCCACACCCCCTTCCCTGGTACTTGGGCCTTAAGGGCCTACCAACCTCCGTGCACATCAGTAAGAGAACTCAGGGTAAGAGCAGCTAGAACTATAAGCCCTGTGTCAGAGCAGCATGTGCTCCCCAAAACAGTCTAGAGCCTTCCATATTCTTGATGATTAGCTGGGTAAATCTTCCACAAAAAAACTAAAATAATGTCCCCTGTGGCTGATGGTCATCCCAACTCCACAGGACTTGACTGAGTGCCTGTTTATCTGCAGTCAGCTACAAGGCAACTTTCTCTGTGGATACATCATCTTCTGCGTAACAGAAAAGTGAGGGGTCAAGCTTCAAAGCCATAGAAAGACAGAGGGTAGATAGGCTGCAAATATGACCTTAGGTGTACAGATACAAGCCTACTTAGCAGCTTCTTCTTCTTCTTCTTCTTCTTCTTCTTCTTCTTCTTCTTCTTCTTCTTCCTCCTCCTCCTCCTCCTCTTCCTCCTCCTCCTACTCCTCCTCTTACTCCTCCTCTTCCTCCTTCTCCTCCTCCTCCTCCTCCAGGCAAGCTATTTTCTTTTCTTTGATGTATCTAATGGTTGTGCAAACACAGACATTTTACAAAGCCCTAGTACAATGAGGTTAATGGCAGAAGTTGGATTTTGGTGACCCAACCAGTACTACATGCCAAATGTGGACTATCAAAGCAGAACCCAGGAAGCTTGAGAGATGGCTTAGTGGTTAAGAGCACTGACTGCTCTTCCAGAGGTCCTGAGTTCAATTCCCAGCAACCACATAGTTCTTACAACCATCTGTAATGAGTTCTGATGCCCTCCTCTGGATGCAAAGAGAGCACTCATATAACTAAATAAATAAATCTTAAAAAAAAAAAAAAAAAGAAAAGAAAAGCAAAACCCACTTGGGCCTCCTGACCTGATTTCAGGCAAGGCAAGGTATAGGTATGGCACTGGGTGTAACCGCAAGGTAATTGCTCCAAATCACTCATGGCTCATTTATGCCTGCAAAGTTGCTCTGCACATTAGTACAGGGAGGCCAATGTGCAGGGTCTGGGCAATATGGCTTCAGGCTCTAAATTCCCATGATCAGTTATCCCTAGTGTGCCCAACCACTGGCAAAGTTCTTATCATCTACCATCATATGGCTGTGATTTCTGCAGACCTGAGTCCAAGCGGAGACTGGAAGGCTACATCTCCATGCACCAGATAGCACAGTAGCAGCTACACAGCATGAGGAAGCAGGTGTGGCACTGGGGGATGGGGAGGAGAGAATGGCAGACACCTCACTGTGAGAGCCTTGAGGCTCCCAGCCCCTCCTGGAATTTATTACTGCTCTCTCCCTGATACCTTGATTGCCTGGAAGAACTGGTTCCACTATAGCCTTCTAGAAGACAACCTTCAAACCAGGGGCTACACTGGTGTGTCTCTTGTCTCACTAAATCCTAAGATAAGTTCAGTAACTTATCTTAGAATACATACAGCAGGGAAGGGCAAGATGCCTGGAATCCAGGATCTATGAGCTTTGTTTGTTTCTTTGTATGTTTGGGTTTTTTTGTTTTTTGTTTTTTGTTTTTTGTTTTTTGTTTTGTTTTGTTTTTTACTATTTTGTGTCCTATGGCTAAAGAACACTTGGCATTTGGGGGAGTGGGGGAGGGGTGACAGAGGCAGGCAGATCTCTGAGTTCAAGGCCAGCTTGGTCTACAGAGTGAGTTCCAGGACAGCCAAGGCTACAGAGACCTGTCTTGGGAGTGGGGAGGAGGAGGAGAAAGAAAAAGAGGAGATGGAAAAGAAAAGGAAACTGATGGTGACTCAGAACAGGTGGTAGCCTTATTTGGACATAGGACAGGGGACAATTCAAAAAGTCATTGGGAAAGGTTCTTATAAGAATTCTTATAAGAATAGAAAATGTAGAAAAGACATACACTGAGGTACAGTGCTGTAAGGACACAAAAGAGAGGATTTACAAGCCCAGGAGAAAAGACATCAGGAGGAGTTGTCCTGCAGTGTTTCTCTCTCAGGCTCCAGCCTCTGGTAGGGTGAAGCTGTAGCAACTGTAGTGTGAGCACCCAGGTTGTGGTGCTCTACGGGGCAACCGATGTAGGTAAAGACAGGAAGCGTGGCAGAGCCCTGGGTAAGAACCCAGACAGCCCTTGACACAAGTTTCTCTAAAATCCACACACCACAAGACATCACCAGACTTCATCTACCACATAGATACAAACACACATACACACATGCCCATACATATGCATACACACAAACACACACACACACACACATGTACACTACAAATATACACAAACCACATTTGATACTCATTATGCACTGTATCAACACACAAATACATTCATTCATACTATATATAGTTAACACATATACATACATATATACGTGTATATATATATATACATACAGGCAAAAACATGCATACACTATATGTATATATCAATATATATGTATGTGTGTGTATGTGTATGTATGTGTATATGTATATGCTAACCACATGCCCCAGTGAAGAATATACCAGAATACAGTATGCCTCGTAAAAAAACTGAGATTAGGGATCCTCTGAGTCAATCCTTTCTGTTATGAAACACTATGAAAGAGTTTGCACAATATGATATTTCTATGGTACAAGTGGGGGTTGATTGCTCTTTTAAGTAATCGTGCTGCCCCAAATGTCAGGGAAACTGCTCAGCACCTCATATAACCCAGTAGAGCACCTGTCGTTACCGCCAGGGATATTGGAGGTTCATGGTCTGTTAGGGAAAGAATTTAACACAGGCAGAGATCACAAGAAGTCAGACTTAGTTTAACCAGAGAAAGTGAGAGTAAACTTCAGAGGTTTACTGTGGTGAGAGACAGAGTTCAATCCAAAGATGCTGGATGAGAGGGCCAACCGGAAGAGTAGAGAAGCCAGAGGCATTGAGTCTGTTATTTTTGTAAGAGCTTGCTTTCCTGCCTGCCTGCTTGCTTGCTCCCCATCCCCCTTCTTTTTATCTTTCTTGAGACAAGGTCCCACTCGGAAGCCCAGAAAGTATCCTGGAACTCATTATGTAACCCAGACTGGCCTTGAACACCTCAAAATCACTCTGCTTCTGCTTTGCAAGTGCTGTGTAGGTGTGAGCTACCACACTGGGCTCTTGTAAGAAGTTTTATGAATATTTTTAGGTGGGATAAAATAATAATGTGGTAAAGTTATTTCCCCTCCCAAATCATGGTGGATTGAATCTCTTTTTTACTGTTTCTTCCATGAGTCTCTTGAAAATACCATACCAGAAAGAGACTCGGATAAAAACTACAGGATATCATCATCACCATATGGTAATAAAGCCAGGGTCTTTTCATTAGTGACCCGCATGGCACCTGGGAGAGTGTCCTGATGCCTTTGTTTCTTGTACAACAGAAAGAACAAATAAAGCTGACATCCTGACAGGATCTGGCTACCAAGACACAGCTACAGCTGACTCCCTTGTGTCTAACTCGTTGCCTACTCTGTGTCATCCCCACCACACAGAGCTATTGAAGCTGAGTATACCACATGGAAGCTGACTGAGCTGTGTGGGCAGCATGGATGCTGAAGTGTGGAGGTCATATGCAGTAATCATGGATGTCATATGTAGTACACATGTTAGGAAGTGATTTGTCACATGGTGGGAAGACTAGCCATTCCACAAAGGATTTTTCCTGGGATTCCACAGCAGCAGTTTGCTCCCTTGGAGCAGTTCAAGTGGCTTCAGGGAAGAGTGCATACACGTGCTTGCTCTATTGGACTGCCTGGAGTGACGTGCCCAAAGAACAGACAGGGTTGCCCCCAGGCAAAGAAGCAGTAGGTTATTGGGTTTTGGCCATTCTCACTAGAAATCCACTTATGGTTACAGTCACTACACTGTGGCCTTGTTTCTTGTTCTTGATTAGAGGCTCCATTTAACTACTGTTTGGTACAATGTGAAGACCATCATCCAAATCCAGCCATGTCATCAGTGGCACTCTTCAAAAGCCATGACCCTCTGACCAGTGAACCCACCAAACTGCCAACTGGAGCTGTGGACAGAGCAGGACATAAGACTAGGCTGGACACAGAGGTCTAGCTACAGGACAGTCTGTTCCCTCCCTGGCTGTCAGAGGGCAGGTCCAATGAGACCTCAAATGTCTCAGCAAAGATGAAGGCCATACAGAATCTCTGGAAGTCCTAGGAAGTGCATGGCAGTGCAAACTAATAAATCCAACTGGTGCTGTATGCCCCAGAAAGCTGCCTTCCCAAGGACATGGCCTTAACTTCCCATGGGTTCCTGATTAAGACTGACTGCCTAACCACAGGATATCAGGTGACATTCCACTCAAGGATTCCTGAGGCCAAGCCAGCACAGCACAGCCTGCTTACTGGGAGTGGTAGATTACTGATGGGGTTCATGTAGCTCTGAGTTCCTGTAGTTTCTGAATGTAGCAGCTACATTCCAGAAGACTACAGCACAGGCTTTGCTTTTGAGTTGAAACATGTGAGAAGCAGGGTGTCATCTTGGGAACCAAGATCCACGAGAGCAAGCCTTAGGCCTCACAAGGCAGGTAGACATGCATCACCCAAGCCTGCCTTGGAGGGCCTCTTTCAGGCCTTAGGAGCCCCTCCTAACTGAGACAACCTGACCCACCCTTTGCTCTGTTCATGCAGCCAACTTGCCATCAGGGGATCACCCTGAGCAGCTGAAGCTGTACTCTGACCTTGGCCAGGAGACTCTAGATCAGTTACTTGTTGTAAGACAAGGATGCACAGATGGATGCTGCCACCTGTCTTAGTCAGGGTTTCTATTCCTGTACAAACATGACCAAGAAGCAAGTTGGAGAGGAAAGCATTTATTGAGCTTACACTTCCACACTGCTGTTCATCACTAAAGGAAATCAGGACTGGAACTCAAGCAGGTCAGGAAGCAGGAGCTGATGTGGAGGCCATGGAGGGATGTTACTTACTGGCTTGCTTTCCCTGGCTTGCTCAGCCTTCTTTCTTATAGAACCCAAGAATACCAGCCCAGAGATGGCACCACCCACAAGGGGCTCTCCCTGCTTTATCACTAATTGAGAAAATGCCCCACAGCTGGATCTCATGGAGGCACTTCCCCAACTGAAACTCCTTTCTCTGTGATAAGTCTAGCCTGTGTCAAGTTGGTACACAAAACCAGCCAGTACACCACCCAACCCAGCTCACCACGGGCTCAGATGTGAGCGATGTCCTCTGACATCCACAGCCTTGGATCAACTGCATGCTGTATGTCCTTCCTTCTGTCCGTTTCTTTGCCAATTAGACACTTCTGGTGAAAAGAGTTAAAGAAGCAAAACTACATGCAGTGGCCTCTCTCTGGTGGGTGCTGCTGTGCCTGAACCAGCCACTCTCTCCTACATCTGATAAAACAAAAACAAATACAAACAAACAAAAACAGGGCACATGAACATGTGTGGTTCTGAAACAGTATCCACGATATCCTCTGGACCTATGGCTTGGGACCTGAAGCTCATCTGGACATGGTTATTCAGGGACACTCATGGACATGCTTGTCACATCAGCCTCCCCACCCTTACTCTTACCCTGGATACCCAGTTACTTCGTCTTGAGGTGCGGTTCTCTTGGGGCTCATTTGAACACCTCTAGTGCACAGTGCCTGTAAGGCTCTTTAGTTGGGAGCTAGACAGTCATGTGGCAGGTGAGAGCTTGGTAAAGGATTTGGCCAGAAGGAGTCAATGGCCACTGCAAATGTTGAAGTAGTCCACTGGGCTTTGTCCAGCTAAATGCAGGCTCCATTTAGCCTGAGTGATGAAACCTAAACCCAACTCCTAGTATCTGGTGCTGGAAAGTGTCACTTGAATGCCTAGCTCCTGCTCCCTTCATTGGGGACCTGTCAACCACTCTGGATGGTGAGTTCCACAACCTGCTCCCTCAGGTGGAGGTTCCTGTGTTCCATAGCTGTCATCCCCCTGTGCCTGTCATTGGGTATTTCTTGTGCATGCCCCACTCTCCCCCCATGAAACAGTTCCACTGTCCTTGTAAATGGGACCTTTAGTGGCTCCACAGTTCTATAGGCCTTAAGCAAGGGACTTTACCCATGGTGCTCTTTCTAGGTGTTCATAACCACTGCTTCAGTCAGCCATCATCTGGTGCTGCCCTCTTATGTCCCCTCCACATCTGCCTCTGCCCTGTACCTGGAGCATGAGACCACATAGAATGGTGATCATGGGGAATCAGGAACAGATGATCACTGTCCACTTGGGCAGAAAGAGGGTCACTTCTTACATTGTGCCTACTCCTTTGTGCTAATAGCTGTCCACAGCTGTGACCTCATTCTCAGTTATAAATATATGATTGAAGACAGGATCCAGAGTGTATACATATAGTGTCACAGAGAAGCCCCCACAAGGGAACAGTGAAGACCTGCTTCTCTTGAGAGAAGCTGGTCTGTGCAGCTCTAGAATGGAACAGGATTTTCTGGAACACTCCCTGTGAAGGTGAGGAGAGAGCTTTATGAGATACAATCTCTTCATAACCTCACCAGCCTCAGTTTCCCTATCTCATGGACAGCACGATCAGCTCTATCCTGCAGGGTAGCTAAGAGAAAATTGTGAGCTGAGTGTCTGTGAATGTAGTCCCACCACTGAGGGTCTCTTGGAGGCTCTGTCTCCCTACTTTTCCATTTCATAGGGTCACCACACACATCTATAGTAACACCTGGGATGGTTAGACACATGTGCGGCTCTGTCAGCAACAGGGCTGAGAGGCAAAAGGTGGCTTCTTCATTGACACTGGCATTCCACATATACCTGTCCCTTACAAACCAGAGTGGTCCCTGGAGTACTAAGCTGTCTGCTCCTCAGCAGATGCAACTTTATAACAAATCTGCAACTGGTTGGGGAAATTATATGTTTTGCCACAAATCTGGACCTTAGGAAAAGGTGCTGAGTTAAGGCCCCTTTCCAACTTGATGAGTACCAAGGATGAACAGTTTGTCATTAAATCCAAAGTGTTGTCATGATAATAGACTAAACACACCAGTGTCACTCCCTATGGCAGAAGACATAGTTAAGTGCTGTGGTGCTGCAGTGCACATGAGTTTCACATATGGCAATGCTGACATGAACAAACATACCATCTCCATGTGAACAGAACACACACAATGTTCACAGCATCTGTGAATGACTTCAGAGACTGTTGCACACTGAGTATGCTGCACTGGGAACTGCCTCTTCAAAGTATGATCTCATTTAGGCACCTTGTACGCAGCCACCACACGCCAGGAACAGCTTCACACATCTCATGTCACCATGTCCCAATTACATCAAGAGATTCTGTTGGCAGTGGTTTGCCCAGGGTAGGTGTTTGTAAGTACTCGTGCTTCTCAGAGCACAGCACAGTTGTCGATCATGGCTGTACCTTGGTGACTTCATCTGAAGGCAACGTCTGTCCCAGGTATCAGCTCTGCTCTGACCCTCTCATCAGAACTTCATGTAGGAGAAGGTGGTTGTTATCAGATCCAGGCCTCTAGATAAAAAGAACCCATGGCATTCTCTGAATACACAGGTAACACTCACCACCAAGGCTTTCTTTTCTTCAGGTTGTTGTCCCTGCGGTCAAGACACTTTCCCCAATGTGTATCCACAAGACTTCCATAGAACAGTGAGCACCATTATTCTGAGCCTCTGTTATCCCATATCATCAGCCACGGCACTAAGGGGAAAGTAGGGCCCAGCTGGACCAGAAGTACAGTCTTGACCTGAGGCCAAGTCAGGGAGCCCATACCTGTCATTCACCTCTCTTGCACACCGCGGAATCCTGGGTCTGTGCTGGCTGTCATCTTGCCAGAACCTCATCCCCAGGGATGTGTGACTTGTCTCCCTGGCTATAAACCCCCACATGGCAAATAGACCTGTCCTTGGTGAGGGTCATGACCTGTGTGGTATGTACTTGCATGAAGGAGGGACTTGGGCTGAACTGCCACATGGAATCTCTCCATCTGCTTCCATGGGGGAGACCCATCTGCAGAAGAGTTAAGCTGTAATAATCCATTTGGTACAACTTCCTGCCTATATCTGGAGTCACATGCAGAGAGTCAGATGACCAGGGCTGGGGTGACAGCATGTGTGTTTGAGAGAAGTGTCAGCTTGTGAGTAAACAGTATACCTTTCTCTGGTAAAAAAGAGCCCAGTTGAACACCTCCACAACCACCGCCACAAGCAGTTAAAGGATCCTGCTCAGCAGGAGATGGGCTTTTCAGATTAACAAAGGGCATTCAGGTGTGATTGGTTTCTGCTCCTTTGTGAGCAGCTGTGGCCACCAGGCAATTGCTTTATTGTTAACTTTCTCTTGATTTCTCTCCACCTCTTTTCCCCCCACATATCCCAGATTTCCTGGTCTAGACACATCCCACAATAGGGCAGCTGCTTCTCAGTTGATTTTACTACCTGCTGGTGCCTTGTCCAGCCCTCATTTGGTATTTAAATGGCCCCTCCCACGAACCTGCTGACTTTGCTGATTTTTGTTAGGTCAGGGGAAGTTGGTGGGCCAAACTATACTTCTAATTTAAACTTTATTGTGTAATTATCATGTGAAACATATTATTTTTCTCTTCATTTTCCCCTCTCTCAGTTAACGGTATTTTATTGCACAAATAAATTATACATCCTGTAATTCATGCCTTGCAGCCTACACACCAATTAAGCAGAAGCTGACATAGTCCAAACACAGTCACATGTAACTGTTTATTTCTTCTGAATAGCACCACCATTTAGCTCTATGGTGGTTGTAAGCACTGGGGGAGTTCATCTCACTCAGAGGCAATCTGTGGCTTTCTGCAGGGCTATCTGCAAAACATGTCCTCATAACCCTAGGTCCACTCAGGACAGCAACTCTCCAGGACCCTGCCTCACCCACTTAGAAGAGATGAAGCTTTTCTCTCTCACTCCAGAGGGACTCTCTCGGACATAGATCCTCAAGGAAATGGTCACTTTGCCTCTGGCCCTGGCTACCTGACCATTCTAGTTTGCTTTCTGGTATAGTGCTAAAACACTCCATCACTGAGGGAAACCAAAGTCAAGAACTCAATGCAGTAACAGAGAGGCAGGAACTAAAGAAGAGTCCATAGAGGAAGGGACATACTAGGCTATCACCATGGCTTGCTCAGACTGCTTTTTACACAACTCAGAACACCATCTCAGAGGTATCAGCATGCTGAACCCTCCAGCATCAAATATTAGTGTCCCACAGACTTGCATACAAGCCAATCTGATGGAGGCAATTCTTCAATTGAGGGTACCTCTTCCAAGGTGATTCTAGTTAATGTCACATTGACAAAACTAATTAGCACAACAGCCAAATACACCAATACTCTCAGAGAGCCAATCCCAATTGCCAATACTTTCAGAGAAGTTATGTCCTCAGCAGCCTGTCAGAGACAGTTTCCAGGACACATGACAAGGCATATACAGCCACACTCCAGTAAAAGATGTCCTTCTAAGGTCTGAAGACTCCTGGAGGTACAGAGGGATGTAGATGTGAACCACTTAGAGATCTTCGCAGGGTCCTGATGAAAATGATAAGGAAGGTTATGAAGACTGGAAAAGTCATGTTTAGGGACAGTGTTCAAGCAAGTAACCTGTGATGGGGAATGAGGAGGAAGTCCCAAACTCCATCAATTAGCAAGCAGCAAGAAATGTCACAAGAGGGCAGGGAAGTCCTAGCACAGATTTATACCCACTTCAGGGACAATAAAATGAGTTTGCAAACTCTGCTCTGTCCACAGGCCATAATCAATTGTATCCTATCAGACACAACTGTTGTCTGTGGATGAGAATTATAAACAGGCAGATGTCTGCTTTCCTCAAGTCAATTCTTCTCTTGATAGTTAGAAAATAGCCATTCACTCCACAGTCAAGAGCTCCCCCAGAGAATACCAGGACAGGGAAGTGGGAAGGGGTAGATTGGGGAATAGGGGGAGGGAAGAGGGCTTATGGAACTTTCTGGGAGAGGGGATCCAGGAAAGGGAAAATCACTTGAAATGTAAATAAAGAATAAATCAAATTTTAAAAAAAGAAGGCAACCCTATTTGTCCATCCCCACTCCTTACGTGGATGACCAAGCAGAGACCCACAACTGGAAAAGAAAAGAGCTCCCCCAGAGACTCCAGCCCTCCGTTGAAAGAATATTCAGCTAATATTGGTCCACACCCACCGTCTCAGAAAGGTCTTTCCACTAAGATCCAGAAAAGTTGCTGAGGATTCTAGGAGAATATTTTTAACAGGCTGCCAACAAATACCCTTAGGTATCACTCAGGGGAGGACTTTCCATATATAAGGTCAACCACATCTGGGACAATGTCCAGAACGCTGCCAGAGATCCTCACCCACGGCCACACACATGCCACTATCTTTATTTAGCAAGAGGCATGCCGGTGTTCTCTCCAAACATGTCTTTCCTGCCCTTCTGCTGACAAACCCTGACAACCAGGTATACCTCAGTATAACCAAAATCAATCCTCCAACATTTCTCTGAGCAGGCCTATGGTCTTAGCGTGGCTCTGTGCCCCTGACAGGATGCTTCTCAGGGAGCTTTCAAATCCTTGGAGAAGCTGCCCAACACCCAGGGAACCGCAGTACTGAGCAGCCTCAGGCCCCTCCTTCCCCCTTCACTGCTATGTTGAATTCTCACAAAGGTTTACCCATTAGGAAGAAAGGGGAGCCCCAGCTCCCACAGTGAGCTCTGAAACACAATTACAGATAATGATTCATCTCAGACCCTTTGGCAAAAATTAAATGCATACCACATTGGCTTCTCTTAACCCATCCATTTCAATGTACTGTAGTTACCGGCATCAAGAGCCTATTTTTAAAAAGCCAGGCTGAGTATTAATAAGTGCACATTTTGTGTCCATGTTTCAGGTGTAGTGTAAATTATTAAGGAAAAATAAAGTATTGGAGTGGATACTGTCAAACCTCCTCCCGAGGACTGATGCCCCATGCAGATGTGGTCATCTGCGCATTGCTCCTTCTGCTTCCAGCAAGGTGCACACACAGTTCCTGCCTGTGGACGGAGCTCCTCTTACTTTTCACTACTCATTGTGTTTCCACACCAGCACTTCAGCTCATTTCTATTGAGAGTTGGCCCCCTGTGTTATCTCCTGCAATCACCCACTTCTTTCCTGCATAAAGGAAGCCTTGACGTAAGCCATGTCACCTGCAAGAAAATTCTGGACTCAGTCATGTGAGTTACCTCCTTTAGCCAATAGCATGTAAGCAAGTTGAATGTGACCCACTGAGGCCAGCAGTTCTGAGAGCTGTGAACTTACTCCATGTCTGTGATCGAGAAAAGCTCAGCATAAAGAGAGCTACTCCCTCACAGAAGCTAGGACTTCCACACAAGCAGCCTCAGCTAGCCATGGCTGACATAGGTCATAGGATAAGAGTTTTGCTGTGTGAAGTTTTGGGCTTTGGGGATATCTGCTGTTCAGCAAATTGACAGAGTCCTTGTAGCTTGGGCAGGGCAGGGCTGAGGGACCCACCTGAGTCACTCAGTACTGAGATGCAAACTCAAACTGGCAATAACATATAGATGTGAGCCTTGGATGTTACAGTTAGCCACAGGTCCCCACTCAGGGGCTCTATGTTTCTGCTGCCCTCCACCCCAGCCTTGTACCATTGTCTGTCTAGTAGGCTGTTAGATGTCACCTCCCAGATACTGCCCTCTTAAGAACAGTTCCTACAGCCTGCTAACTAGAGATGGACAAGTCATCTTCCAATAGCCCTGCCTCTGCCATCCATAGTCCAGCCCCTCAAGGGAACTATAAATCATAGCTCCAGGACTCCTTGCAGGTTCCTTTGAAGTTGTTGGTGTGTGTCCCAACCCCCAGTTGCCAGCCCCATAACTGTGAGGGGTTTCTGTGTAGTTCGCATGACATGTCATGTGGGCTGCTGTGGGTACTCTGGGCCAGTTCTGCTACTGTTGTGAGCTCTTCCTCACAAGGGCAGTACCATCAAGGATGCAGTCTCTAGATTGAGACATTGAGGGTGGAATCTTACTTTCCAGCTAGTCCCAGGAGGGCAGATAAAAACCCCAGAATGCCTGTTCATGAGAGTGCTCAGATGCTCCCCGAGGACCACAGAGAAGCCACTATGTAGCCATCATATTCAGCCACCAGCTGAGACCAACAGGTTGCAGCAGACTCTGGTCTTCTGGAGAGAAACAGGGATAATTCAGATTATAGAAGGTGTCCATGGGTGAAGTCTGAGCCTGCTCAGACTGGAGAGAACAAGACCAGGTGAGGAGGCTCAGAGGGCAGCTCCTAATGATAAATCTGGAAGGGACAAAGGTTCGCCTAGACCTTGAGTGCCGCAGACTCCCTTCTGAGTGCAGAGAATGGGTGGAACCATGGGGAAGTTGGCACATTCTAATCTGTTGCAATTCCAGCATTCGTGAGCCCACGTAGGAGGGGTGTGAGTTCAAGGCTGGTCTGGGCTACACAGTAAGACATTGTTTCAAAACAAGAAAGTGAAAAAAGAGTGCAGAGTTGTGTACTTCCGCTGCATGGTTCCTCCACTGTGTGTAACCAATGTGTGTGTAACCCTTCTCAGGCTCCCTAAGCGCGCTTTTCTCAGGAGGCTCCTGGATCTGTAGATGGAATGGAGTGCAAACACTGCCATGGGCAAGGTGGATTGGCCTGAATCCCAAGGTGGTTCCAACTGGATTCAGCTAGAGACAGTCCTTTGTGGTGCCTGGACCACTCCATCTATAAATGGAGTCAGGAACATAGTTTACTGAAAGAAAAATCTCTTAGCTCAGATAGCCTGGGGGAGGGCACCTGGACAGATACAGGATGCAACAAGTATCACTCTGAAGCAGCCCACAGGCAGGGAGATAAAGGCTGAAAGGTATGCAGAAGCAGGAAAGCATACCACTCAGTGAAAAGGGCTGGTCTGCAAAGGCTTCGGGGTATATGGGGGAGGGAAAAGGGGGACCAAGGGGACTATGGGAACCACAGGGACTAAAGGTTAAGGAGGAAGTACAGGATGCTTGCAGCCTGTGTGACAGCAACAGTAGGCACATTGATTATGCCTTTGATTCAAAGTGTAGCCTTTGCAATGCTGAGTAACTCTAAGAAAAACATTAGTGTTTGACTAAAGACACCGCATCCACATTGGAGCACTGATACAATGTCTGCTCTACTGTCACAGGTTAGCAATGGAGGAACCATGCAGGGCAGCGGAAGTACACAACTCTCTGCACTCTCTTTTCACTTCCTTGTTTTGAAACAATGTCTTACTGTGTAGCCCAGACCAGCCTTGAACTCTCAACCCTCCTACTTGGGCTCACGAATGCTGGCATTGCAAGCCTGTACCACCATTCCCAACTGCCCTCTGTACCTTCTTCTCAGATTTTCCTCAAACAATACAGTTTTCTGAAACACAAAGTCCTCTAAAGTAAAAAGTAGAAGAGAGCAGAAGAGGAACGATCACACACACACACACACACACACACACACACACACAGAGAGAGAGAGAGAGAGAGAGAGAGACAGAGACAGAGACAGACAGAGAGACAGAAAGACAGAGACAGAGAGAGACAGAGAGACAGAGAGAGACAGAGAAAGACAGAGACAGAGAGACAGAGAGACAGAGAGACAGAGAGAGACAGAGAGACAGAGAGGCAGAGAGACACAGAGAGACAGAGACAGAGAGACAGAGAGACAGAGAGACAGAGAGCCGTCATCTCACCTCCTGGCTGCCTCATATCCATGGTTTACTGTGCTCTAGAATCTTTACTGATTTTAGACCCATGATAAAATATTCTTTCTGCTTGAACGTGTAATTAGATGAAGGAGATAGGCTGTAAGTGTCCCAGATCTGCTCCTCTGAGGGGACCTCTCTGAGCAGCACAAGTCACAAGCATATCTCCAGCACCCAGCACACAGAACAGTGGTTGCAACAGGGCAGCACTGACATTCTAGAGCCCTTCACTGGCCTGGTGGTGTGTCTTGAGCAAGTTAAAGGAGTCCAACCCTGACAGGAGGCATCTAAGCCCATACACGGCACTCCTGGGCCTGCACTGGATCCTGGATTGCACTGGATCCAGGGTCTATGTGTACCAAGAATCCCCCAGACAACTCTACTTTTGAGTCTATGCAACAGGGCCTCAGCCTGGGCCTGGATCTTTAGGAGGGAGGTGGTGCCTATTGCCACCAGACCAGGGCCTCTGGAATGTCCTAGATGGCTATAGTAGATAGATGTCCCTTTCCCCCCAGCTGCCTATCAAGTCAGGCGCCTGCTCTGGCTGGCTGACAGGTGTCATCTGGCAGCCACTGACTCACAACCTGCAGGGGCTGTGGCAATAGAGGCTTTCAAATAGCACAGTGACAGGAAAAGGTGAACAAAGGTGACTGTCCTGACATTCCTGGCCTCTTAGCCATAGTTGCTCACCTGCTGGAGGCTAGCCAAACCCAGGGAAAAAGCACAGGTGTCCAGGGAGATGGCGCCTCTCTGGCAGCTCAGCACTCACTCCCGGAAGCACTGTGGTCCAAACAGGTCTGGGGAGGGATAACTTGAAAACAAGGCCTACAGTAGATGCGGGTTTATGTATATATGTATGAACGTGTGCAGTTTGTGCCGTGCACATGCCTGTGTGAGCCCCCTGTAAGCTCAGAGGGTCTAATCTTTATCCCATCCCTCCCTTCATAAACTCAGTGTTAAGATGGCCTAGGTGACCAGGTTCTTTACAGGCTGAGACTGTGCAACCTCCTCTGTGACAGAATATTTCTCTATAACCAAGTTTCAGGGCTATGTGCATTCGGATGCCCCTTGCATTCTCATCAACAGCACAATGCCCTCCTAGCATTTGTGCAGAGTGCACCTACAGCACACACTCACATATGGGCAGCGTCCTGCCTACCTAAGATTTGAAAGCAGGTCATGTGACAGGCATGTAATATATGGCTATGAAAGGAGCACACTGGCTTTTCCACAATGGACAGGTCTGGTAAAGAAAACAAGGATCATAAAGGAGTTGGAGGGAGAAGAGGTGAAGGGGGTAAGGGGAGGAAGTGAGAGAATGAAGGACAGAAACTAGTGAGGGAGGGGCCCTGGCCCCTGGACACCGACCTCCCTTTCCCTGAGGAGATGGCTGGCAAGACCAAAGCTGTGCTCAGATGTGCTCACAGGCACAGTCCTCTACCTCTGCCCACTGCTGCAGAGGCCTGAAAGCAGGCAGAAAGCTAGAGGGATATGAGGCTGCAGGTAGCCCAAGAAAGCTCAGCGTGTGGAGCACGTGGCCCTGGGGAGTCAAGGTGGAAACAGAAGATTCAGAGTGCCACTCAGGCATCTGTGTCCCCAGGTTTCAGTGGCTTCTGGAAGCTGGGGGAGATGGGTAGTGTTTCAGGGATAGACAATGCAGCCAAGGAACCAAATCTTAGAAAAAAGCAACTGGTTCATTCTGGAGAAATCAGAACACAGAGAAGCAAAGAGCAAAAGCAATGGGGCTGTTTTCCCTGTCCATGACTCTCCACTCTGCCCAGCTGCCGGGGTCTCAGAGGTGGGAGCCCAGAGCCTGCGGGCCTCCAGACAAGGCTGCTCATTGTGTGACATGGCCCCCATTAGTGTTCCTGTGCAGCAGCTGCATCCATGCCTCACATCCTCTCTGACTATTTAATCTAAATCTCAAGTGAAACTTCCAGGAAACCAAGAGTCAGACACCCCTGTCAGCTGATAAATCCAAAGTATGACTCACTCGTGAATACCTGTGCATGTATGCAGACAAGTACACAGACAAGCATTTACTTACTAGCATGCATACACATGTGTATATCTGCACATATGTACAAGCACACATATGTTCATATGCATACATTTGTATACTCACACATACAAAGATAAGAACATACATGTTCATTTGTACACACTCACATGTGAACCCATGCACACACGTGAACACATGTACATGCTCATATATGTATATACATGTATGCAGCTGCATACACATAGAGGCAGACATGCATACATCTTTACATGCTCATATATATGTATACCTTCATATACATCTTCAAATTAACACACATGTATGTATAGGTATTCACATCTGCACACACAAGACATGTATATTCTCATATGTATTTGCATGTGTATGCTCATGTTTACCTGTGTGTATGTGTTCACTTCTATCACATACACATATAAATACACATATATACTCATTTATGTACATTGATGCACACTTGTGCACATAATTTCATATGAGTCCCTATGTGAACACCTGTCCATACATGCTCATATGTACACAGATACCTTTGAACACACTTAAATACTCATAAATGTTCATATTCACACCCATGCACAGTTACAGGAACTCATACTAGTACACATAGGCATTCATGTATGCACACACATATGTGAACCACACTGTTCACACTCATGCACATGTACTCACATATGCACATTCATTCATTCTCACCACATAGTTGAGCAGACAATGATAGCATTAATGACACATATGTTAAAAACTCTCCTGCATTCAGGTTACCTAAAAAAGCAGAGACTAGTGGCTGTCAAATAGTGAAAGAAACTTAGATATTCAAACCCATTTGTAAAGCACACTGACTGCCCATGATTAGTCAGAACTGGACCTGCTTGTCAAAGACTAGATCTGTCTGCTCTCAAGCACCATCTTCCAGAAGTTGTGTGCTGTCTTGTGTTGGGGGTAGAAATGCTGCAGCTTAGCACAGGACAGGTGAAACCTCTGCCAGTACCTTTCACCATGCCCCTCCATGCCAGCTCTTCCCTGATGCTGAAAGCTGTTTCCAGCTTTGACTTGAGCCCACAGTCCAGGAGGATTTAAGAGGCCATACCAATGCACCCCAGCCCACCCATAGCCTCTCTGGTTTGCCTGAAGACAGCTCTAGCACAGCGAGACAGTGCCTTATGGGTGGCCATATATTTTCTATCTTTCTTTGAGGGGATAGCAGTAAATACCCAAGGAAGTTCACTTTCCTCTGCCACACAGATGAAGGTGACCTCAGAACTAAGTCATAGAGAGGCTCTATTGGAGCAGGAACTGGCCAAGAGATGTTAGGATTAGGAAGCAGGAGGGAGTAGAGGAGATGGAAAGGAGTCAGTATGAGTCTGACTAATAGGCACTGGGTTGCAGGGAACAGGGCAGGTGAAGGAGTACTTTATAAAAGAGTGGGATATCATGGGGATACAAATCTGTCTTCTTGAGATACAGCTCCTGGTGTTCTGAATGTTGACTGTGGCAGGGAGACCCATGATTAAAGATCCTTTATCCCGACCTCCTCCAGAACCTGCTCCCAGGCCATCACCCCATCAGGAATGCTGAGTCAGAAAGCTTGCCCTTCCCAATGCACCTTTCTGGAACCAGGCTTCCTTTGGCTGGTGTACTCAGCTCTCTTCATTATGCCTCCTGCCTCTGCCTTCATGGAGCCCCGTGGTCCTGGGCACAGAGACAGACAGTGTGTTTCTCTTCTTCATGCCTGCACAGCAGCTAACTACTTATACTGGCTAATTTTATGTCAGTTTGACACATCTAGAGTTATCTGAAAACTAGAGCCCTAATTGAGAAAATGCTTCTGTAAGATTTGGTTGTAGAGTATTTTCTTAGTGATTGATGGGGGAAGACACAGGCCATTGTGGGTGGTGCCATCCCTGGACTGCTGAACCTGGATTCTGTAAGAAAGCAAGTTGAGCAAGCCTTGGGGAACAAGCCAGTAAGCAAGTTCCTGCCTTGTTTCTGTTCCCATCCTGACATCCTTCAATTATGAACAGTGATGCAGAAGTGTAAGCCAAATAAACCCATTGTTCCCCAGCTCGCTTTCTTCTATTGCTATGATGAATCAATCACCTATCATGGTGTTTCCTTGAGCAATAGAAACCCTAAGACATTTCTCGCTGCCATTCCATTGCTTACCCTTTGCCTGTGGGAGAA
The DNA here is from genome assembly GCF_947179515.1 of Apodemus sylvaticus. NCBI lineage: Eukaryota > Metazoa > Chordata > Mammalia > Rodentia > Muridae > Apodemus > Apodemus sylvaticus. The sequence continues at coordinate 4,365,275 of NC_067487.1, read as the reverse complement.
CTAAGGTCCTGGAGGAGGCACTGTCATCAACACTTCTGACATGCATCTCAGTTTTAAGAAACGAGCAGCCAGTCACTTTGTAAGCCAGGGGCTGCCAACTGGCCTTCTGCTCTCCAGGCCCAGAGACACGGAATGCTCTGAGCCTCCAGACCTTCCTCTAGGAAGGAAACACAGCTGCCTTCAGTAGTCACCATGCACACCTTGGACCTGTCGGTGATATGAGCACACATCCACTGAGCGGTGTTCTTATCACTTCTTAGGGAGAGGGACTTTCATGGGAAATACATGGGCCAAAAGAGAGGAACATGTTTAAATTCAGGGTCTGCCACAACCTCCATCTCAGGAAAATCACTTCCTACTCTGGACATATGAGTTCTCTCCCTAAAATGAAGTTTTGGGGCAGGAAGGCTACATGACCACTTGGGTTCTTATACTCATTAGGCAACTAGTTAGGTATTCTGGTATTAAATGTCTCAGTAGGCTAAATGTCACAATAGGTCCAGCTGCAAAGAACAACAGGTATTTATACTGTCTCAGCAGTGAGGGCTGCAGAGCCTGGCTCCAGGCTTCTCAGGCTCTGGGTCACACATCACCCTGCTACCTCTCATCCCAGATCCAGATGGAGGCTCTTTTTCCAAGCCCACCTTTTGTCAGCTGTGCTCATCTTCTGGCTGTATGGATCCTCCAAGCTGTTCATGAGCTTCTTCAGAACCAGCAAAGAAGGGAGATTCCAAAAATGCCATTACAGTCCCATGGAATAGAATTACACACATGTAATTATATCCATGAGCCATTTGCATTAACCACATATGTTAATGTGGTTAATTGTAAATGTGTGACAGCACACATGGAATCACAGGTGAATAACAAGCATATAGTTACATGCACTTGTATTTTTAAGCATACATCAACTACATAGTATAACTGTACCTATGAAATGACAGGTATGAAATGCAAGTTATATAATGTAGTTGTACTACATCTATATGTAATCATTCACCAGTGTGGCCATGTACATATGATTATATATGTAACTGTGCACATGTGATAAAACATAACACCCTCATCCTAGCTGTACCTATTGATCCAGGGAAAATGGATTTTATTTTAGCTCACAATTCCAAGTTACAGCCCACAATAATAGGAAAGTCCAGGCAGAAAAACTTGAAGCACCTAGTTACATCACATATACAGTCTTGAAAAGAGAATTTCTTCCATGATGATTGCTTGCTTAACTTATTTTCTTCCATTTTAACAGTTCAGGAGCCCCTGGCTAGGGAATGGTGTTGCCCATAGTGTGCTAAGTTGTCCTTTATCAGTTAGCTTAGTTAAGACAATCCCCCCATAGACATATCCACAGGCCAATGTAGACAAACCATGTACACAATCCTTCATTAAGACTCTCTTCCTAGGTAATTTTAGGTTGTGTCAAGTTGACAATCAAAACATTGATATTAGGCCTTCCCATGCTGAAGCCCAGAGCTACATGGAGAGTCAGGTGAACTTGAGAACCTCCCCAGTAACCTGTATTGTGGACCAAAGTGTTTGGAGCCTTACCAGGAACCAGGAGGCTATCACTTTAGGTTTCTTCTTGGGGAAAACAGGAGAAGCAGATAGACAGGCAAACCCAAGGCTAATCAAACAGAAAGAATTCAAGAAGCTGAACCCAGCTTAATGACGCTCCTCTGTTAAAATAGGAAGCCCTGATGACAAGCCAATTACACAGAACATAGGTATCTGTGTATCTAAGTATTCCTGTGTGCATGTACATTCATATATGTGCATGCATATAGATGTGTGTCTGTCTCTGTGTGTATGTACTCTAGGGCAGGAATGTGTAATAAATACTTGTATGAAGAGCTTGCCTTAAGGCAGTGCTAAGAAGTACAAAGGCCAACTCCAGGAATGATGTCTGCCCTGACTACTTCCCAGAGTGCCCTTGGGTTCCAATGGGCATTGAGTAGCAACAGGTACCCAAACCCCATACTGTAAAACCTTAGGTTCTGTAGGCTCTGAAAGAGCAGGAGAGGAGCTGGACAGAAAGGACTCGAGAATTTGATAGATGCTACCAAAGTGTTGAAGTTTTTTTTCTAGAAGTTGGAATTGCTTTACCAATGGCACAGCATGGATTCCTGAGGTTTGCTTGAGGATGCCCTCTGGCCTGAGTATCACATTAATACACAACTTTCAAATTTCCAGAAACCTCTTAAGAAGCACCCACTAGAAAGCACAGAACAGCCATGATCAGGACCCAGCTCCAGAAGCTACAGGTAGCGTCTCTACATACTATGCTTGGGTGAGGTTGAAAAGGCTCCTTTCATGAACCATTTCAGTAAAGCATAAAATGAGAGCTAAGAAAACATACTTTAGAGTCCTTATGGATACGAATGGCTATACACAATAGATACCTGATGAATGTGTAAGGCAGAGAGAGTACCAGGTAAGGAAAGACACCGTGAGAGTCTTAATAACTTAATAATTAGAGTGGAGCTACCCTCTATCTGAGAAATCTCTGACCACTGTATTTGTCTTTTCAAGGGACACTGAGATGGGAAATGTACACATCCCTGCTAAATATTTATTTACCATGCTTCTGGTATGATCAGATCTGAGCATAGGGCCACAACCCAGGAGGATCTTCCTAGCAGGATCAGGTCTTCAGGTGGAGCCTCCCAGGGGATGGTAGGAGATGGCACAAGGTGCTGGCGCACCTGCACATCAGTACCTGTGGTCACAACATCACGCTAAGTAATCATGCATTTCGTGTCTCTGGCTAGGATTCCATGTTCACACCATGGTCTTCACGTGCTACCTAGAGTGTGCTTTGGATGCCCCTGAAAGAAACAGGGTATGGTCTTCGGTTTTCCTGGATGAACACTGACACAAGTGCATTGCTCCCATAGGTGATGCTTATACCAGGGCACCTTCCTAATCTATGCAGAGCAAGGTGGAAGGCAGGCATCTGGGATGACACATGCCAGAGCCCTAGAATGTTCCAAAACTCACAGTATCTCAATTTGACTTTCTAGAGGTTTTTTTTTTTTTTTCCTTCCACTAAGAAATCATTTTAAGAACCAGGATTCTCAGAGAAGAGGAGAACATCTCAAATATCACTTAAAGAGAACATAGCACCAAATGTTATGGGTCACCTCTAGCCCAAAGAGAAAAAGAAAATAAAGCCTTTTAGATCAGAGTCCATGAATCACTGCCTCCCATAGCCGACTTCAACAGGCAGACACAGGATTCTCCCAGCTCTGTGCCCATGTCTCTAACCCCTTTCCTGTCATAAAAACAGAGTCTGATAAATCTACAAATTTACACAGTGGTTTCCACACTATGACAGGGGTCAATCCAGTTGCAGTTTTGACTATAGATGACAACATTTCTTGGTTTACTAGAATTTGATTGTTTTTTTATTGTTGTTGTTGTTATAGTAGTTTCTGAGTTAAGATTGTAGAATGATTTGAAGATTTGTGTTGATTAAAAGTTCTTGTCTCCTTCAGTTTGGATACTAAAATGTATGTTCTTTATTATTTCGGTAAGTTTTAAAACAAAAGTGGGATTTTCAGTCCAAGAAAAACATCTTTTGAATACATAGATTACTGATACAGAAATTTGCCTCTTGCATGTAAAGCCCTACATCCTATTTCCAGCACCAAAAGTATATCTTTAAAAGGTTATTCAAGGGGCTGGAGAGAAGCCTCAGTGGTTAAGAGCACTAACTGCTTTCCAGAGGTCCTGAGTTCAGATGCCAGCAGCCACATGGTGGCTCACAACCATCTGTAATGAAATCTGACACCCTCTTCTGGAGTGTCTGAATACAGCTGCAGTGTACTTACATATAATAAATAAAAAAATAGATAGATAGATAGATAGATAGATAGATAATAGATAAATAGATAAATAAATAAAAAAATCTTTTTTTAAAAAAAGAGATTATTCAAGCCAGACATGGTAATACCCACCTGTGTACATGATCACTCCAAGATTAAGGCCACTCTGGATTACATACTAAGTTCCAGGCTAGAAAGGACTACTTAGTAAGACTCTCAAAAGACAAAAATAAATGTTTTATATATTTTAATTCATACACTTATAAACTGAATACTGATTCTCACTTTGGTGAAATTTATGTGAATAGACACACTTTTTAGCAGCACATGTGTGGACATGAACAATGGCAGATGCAATTGTGAAATGCTGTCAGACATTTCTGTGGTAACATGAGCCCCCTTATAACTCTACCAGCACTGTCAAGTCATTGAAATCATCATAAAGCAAGCAGTAGTTAAGACTAGCCTGAATGGATTCCAGGAGAGTGTCCGACTCGTTTTTGTAATGGCTTTGGCATATGTAGGGGATTGGCTTTCCCAGCCGCTGGCTACACTCCCAGAATGCTTTGCTGATGTAAGCCCCAGCATACAGACATTCTCAAACACATGGAGGGCCTTCTGAAGCAGGACTTCATGTAGGACAGGATGCTGGACAGCTTCTGTTCTTCAGCCAACCACAGGGACTTTTAAAGCAATCATTTCTAGAGAAGGCTGGTTTTCCAATTCTCCTCTACCACAGAATGCTACATTGTGTTCCCAGAGCTTGATGTGAATAAATAGGGATTACTTTAAAGTCTTTTATGTGTGCACTTCATCAATCCATGGGGATTCAAATTTTCTATTCTTAAAACACAGAAGAGCCAGAAAAAGGGAAATCATTTGAAATGTAAATAAAGAATATATTGAATAAAAAAAAAACCACAGAAATTACTCCTTCCCTCCCCATGTTCTTGGTACTGCTAGAAGACAGAGGAACATAGACTTAATCAAACCCAAGACCAACCTGTTATTGTGCAAGTGCCCTGCAGCACACAATGCCACGTCTGCACTGAATCAAGCAACTCACTTTCTTCTGTTCCACACAGGTGAGAGACTGCGATTCCTGCCAGATGTCTTTGTGGGCCACATTCAGTCAGTCACCCTTGCCTCCTCCTGAAGTCTAATGGCTATGCTACCCACTGGTTGTCAATCAGGAGGTGGGACAGGTCCTGAATAACACATGCCCAGTCCCCAAACTGCTGTAAGAATAGACTAACATAGTCATTCACACACGCCCAGAGCCTGGTGTGTCTGGATGTCTGCACTGAAGCGCTGACAGGCCAGGCCAGGGCCCCAGTCCTGTCTTTGCATGGCCTTGCCTCTGACCACTCAGGATGCCTGATGGAAACTCCCAGCCAATGACCCCTCTATCTCTGAGGGTGACAACACTCCCCTCTCAGCCTCTCCAAAGGTCAAGCCTGATAACCAGGGACCCCAGGAGGCTTATCTGCATCCTTCCTCCCCCACTGTTCCTGAAAAGGGACAGATGTAGAGGGGCCTCTAAAGAGAGTAGATAGGTAGGTGAAGACAGGTTCAGAGGGCCCTGCAACGGGATTCAGTCCACAAGTCCACAGAGTCCTCACTTCCAGAATGGCACGGTCCTACATTCTGTGCAAACAGCCACGTGCTTCATGACTAGACACCTATATCAGCTTCAGGACAAGCAGCTGACAGAGCACAGGACAGTGTTTTTTCCAGGAAATGACAGGAAAACTCTCCCCACAGTGAAGTTGATACTTCCCAACCTGTAGCTTTCTCCCCTTCTGGCCTCCAGGGACATGTGTCCCCTACACACACACATACACACACACACACACATACACTGCAGCCTGTGGAGGGACACTAGGTATACATGGAACATGGACACCCATCAAGTTTCCTGACCTACTGCATGGTAACCACGGGGCACTGCCTTATGCCATTCTTAGTTTGGAGACAGCTGAGTGGCAGCACAGGTGACATCTGGGTCTTGTGTGTGCCAGGCCTGGTAGCAATTCCCTTGACAGGCCTCCTGACTTCAGTCTCTTCGTGTGACCTTTTCTGCAGTGAAATGCTCAGGCTTGTATGTGGCCACTGGGGAGCAGTGTGACCAAGCTGCCCAGCCAGACCTTTCCTCTCCGAGGTCACCTACTTTGAGTGATATAAGGAGAGAGAATCCTCACTCTACTCTCCCTCCCACAGAGACAACCTTGGTAATCCCTTCATCCCACTCCCAGGCTGACTCCCTGAGGCTGCAGCACCAGCCCCCACCCCCCTCCAGCAATTGCTCCCCATACCTCCCAGTGGTAGTCTAATACCAGGGTGCAAAGGGGCTGCTCTTCATGCAGCTGGCCTTACTCCACTATCCCTGCTCCCAGGAAGCCTCAGTGCTTGTCAGGAAGCTGACTTTGGCTTCAGACATGTCACCCTACTTTCTACAGTGTACGTGCTGCCCCCCCCCCCCAGGAGGCTGGGTCCAAATTGCTAAGACTTTGATCACTTGGTCCCAATCTAACATGACCTCATCTTAGCCTAGCTACATGTGCAAGGACTCTGTTTCCAGATAATGTCCCACAGAGCTTACAATGGAGATACATTCATGGGAGGGAGGTTCTACTCAAGACTATTGAAACTCCAACAGAATTGCCCTGGCTCTTTAATAAACCTCCAACACCCCAACCTCTGCCCACTGTTGGCTCCTGATATATTGGCCTTTCTACTCTATTTTTGGAGTCACCTTCTCCTTCCTCCTTTGGAGGCCTCAGCAGACCTGGAGTACATATTACCGCCTGAGTATGTGGACTTGGGTCTTCATACTGAGAGGGACTAGACACGAGCTGTCACCACATTAGTGCCTCCTGGGATAGAGTTGTGACTCTGGAAATCCTCTAAGTCCCATGCTTTTCTTGAGGCCCATCTGGGGTGTGCAAGTACCCCTTCCCTGCATGATGTGGGGCTGCTTTCTGCAGCTGTGTGGTCCCTGTGCTGCAAGGCAACAATTGAGTATGTTGACCTCCACAGGCCTGAGAAGGCAGTCAGCTTCCGCACAGAAGAATCCCTAATGTCCTTTGATCCCAGTATGTTGGACACACAGGGTAATGCTCAGATGGAGCCTTGAAGCTAAGGTTAAAACGTCTGTGCCTAAGCAGAGACTCACCTACAAATCGTCAGGAAACCAGGGTCGTGACGGCCGCTGCACAAGTGCTCTGTGACTGGTTTGGGTGGCAGCGAAAACTCTGTTTAAGGACAGTGGTTCAACAAGAAAATCAAGGCCCAAGCCTTGTTTCCACATTAGAGAGAGCGAAGAAGAGCACATGTTAATTACATGAGGGACTAAACAGGACAAACCTTTTGAGCAGCAGACATAACATTTAAGAATAAAATCGACATGGCGGGTAAAGGTCGCAGAAGATCAAGTAAGGCGTTAATAGTTGTGCTTTTTCCATTTTCTTATCGATCAATATTACATTTTTTCCAAGCTAAAACGCAGCGGCAGAGTTATTGCTGACCTTTTCCTCACCCTTCCATTGTGTATAAACCCACAGCAAAATAACAAACGACTTTATAAGCAACGGAATTTTTCTGAAACAAACCCCCAGGTGAGCTAAAATCTTCCTCAGAATTTATTTCTTTAGGAACAAAGAAGAAGAAGTGTAATTAGCACTGGGGAAGCCCTCACCTTAAAAATGTGTGCTCTCCATTGTAAGCTGCTTCTTGATAGTGCCAAGAGCATGGCTGGGGGCTGCACTCCGTAAAAGCTGACTGGGTAGGATTGAGAGTGGCTACTTGCACACACACACACACACACACACACACACGCTCTAGTCCTGGGTCCGATCTGGGCTTCGATTATAAGCCAGGATCATAAAGCAGCTTCTTTTTTTCCCAAGGGATCAGATCTCCCTTCCTGAGAAATTACCTAGAAATGGTCCTCTAAGTAAGTCCCCAGGGTTACCCTCTGGCCAGACCAGACACACAAACATGTGTGACAAAAGGCATGTGGCTCGCATCTGGTATGTGCGTGTTTAGCTCGCTCACTGGGGCTGAGAACCCTGGCACCAGTGTTAAACCCTGGAAGCAGAGCAGAAACTTCCTGAAGGAGCCCATTGTAGGCATGTGACAATGGCTTCAGACGCTAGAGACAGAGCTCTGTCTCACTAAAGGACATACTATCTAGAAATAGACATGAGCCCTGCACAGGGCTCTGTCCCCAGTCCCTACAGGCCTCCAGTAGAGTGGAAATGAGTCAGAACTGATTTAACAAGGACTCCTGATTCACAGTAATCAGGAGTGCTTGTTCATGTGTGTGTGTGTGTGTGTGTGTGTGTGTGTGTGTGTGTGTGAGAGAGAGAGAGAGAGAGAGAGAGAGAGAGAGAGAGAGAGTATTGGATTTTCTTCAAGACTTTGTGGAGTTTTTTATTTTTTATTTTTAGATTGTGTTTGTTTTACATATATGAGTACACTATAGCTGTCATCAGACACTCCAGAAGAGGGCAGCAGATCCCATTAGAGATGGTTGTGAGCTACCATGTTGTTGCTGGGAATTGAACTCAGGACCTCTGTAAGAGCAGTCAGTGCTCTTAACCACTGAGCCATCTCTCCAGCTTGCCACCCCACCCCCACACATACCTTTTAACTTATCTTTTTTTTTCTCTCTTTTTTTTAATGATTTATTTATTGGGCTCCAGAAGCTGGAAAGAACCCAGATGTCCCTCAAAGGAGGAATGGATACAGAAAATGTGGTATATTTACATAATGGAATACTACTTAGCAATTAGAAACAATGGATTCACAAAATTTTTAGGCAAATGGTTTGATATGGAAAATATCATCCTAAGTGAGGTAACCCAATCACAAAAGAATACATATGGAATGCAATCTCTGATAAGTGGATATTAATTAGCCCAGAAGCTCTGAATACCCAAGGCACAAATCGCATAACAAATGACTCCCATGAAGAAGTATGGAGAGGGTCCTGATCCTGGAAAGGATTGATCTAGCGTTGGAGGGGAATATAAGGACAGAGAAAAAGGAGGGAGGTGATTAGAGAATGGGTGGAGAGAAGAAGGTTTATGGGACATATGGGGAGGGGGGATCCAGGAAAGGGGAAATCATTTGGAATGTAAACAAAGAATATAGAAAATAAAAATATTAAAAAAGAAAGAAAGCACAAAAAACATTTATTTATTAAGATTTTGTCTCTTTAATAATTTATATTTTTTTCATTTTATGTGCATTGGTGTTTTGCCTGCATGTGTATGTCTGTGTGAGAATGTTGTATCCCCTGGAACTGAAGTTACAGACAGTTGTGAGCTGCCGTGTGGGTGCTGGGAATTGAATCCAGGTTCTCTGGTAGAACAGCCAGTGCTTTTAACTGCTGGATCATCTCTTCAGTCCCTCTTCAAAACTGAGTGACAATGACTGACCAAATCTAGAATTCATCAGCATCACAGAAAGCTCGCTGGTACTGAGTCATTAGCTCCTCCAGGCTTCTGGGAATTGTGAGATGCTGTATGACCATGGCTTTTACTGTGGTTGCTACACACTGGTATCTAGTATTGCTCTCTCATAAGTGTCAAATGAGCTTGACTCCCATATGCTAAAATCCTAATCTGATTAATACAAAGACCATCATCTCCAATTGAGGTGAGGCCTATAATCCCTTTAAAGAAGTCTGGTGTGTGTGTGTGTGTGTGTGTGTGTACTTCACTTTTTAAAAAGATTTATTTATTTATATATTTATTTATATATTTACTTTATATGAGTACACTCTGTAGCTGTCTTCATACACAGCAGAAGAGGGCATCAAATCCCATTACAGATGGTTATGAGCCATCATTCGGTTGCTGGAAACTGAACTCAGGACCTCTGGAGCAGTCAGTGCTCTTAAGCACTGATCCGTCTCTCTAACCCAGGGGAAGTTTTCTTAATTCAAGTGGTTGTATGTGTACACAGGCTGTACACACTGGGCTGCTGCCAGTCCATTGTATGTTGACTCATCCCACATCGTGAAGTGATGGAGCAAAGGTTTACAAGTTCGTGTTGTTGGTGAACAAAAGTTCCTGCCCAGGTCTGAGGACCAGAGGGAACAAAAATAGGCATTAAAAGATCAGGCTACAGCAACACTCAGTCCAGATCAGAACCCAAAGTCTGGTAGAAGCAGGGATAGGACTGGGAGATGAAATCAGACTGGTGTCTTTAGAGCTCGGTCCTGGGCCAAAATAGCAGCCTCCTTCTTCCTGTAGATCTTTGAGAAAAGAGATGGTCCTATGGGAAGGAAGGGAGGGAAAGAGAAGGAAAGAGGGAGAGGGAGGGAGAGGGAGGAGAGAAAGAGACACAGAGAGGGGGGAGGGATAGAGAGGGAAAGGAGGAGGGAGAGGAGGAGGGAGAGGAGGAGGGAGACAGGGAGGGAGAGGGAGAGGAGGAGGGGAAGAGGAGGGAGAGGGAGAAAGGGAGAGGGGGAGGGAGAGGGTAAGGGAGAGGGAGAGGAGGAGGGGAAGAGGAGGGGAAGAGGAGGGAGAGGGGGAGGGAGAGGGAGAGGAGGAGGGGAAGAGGAGGGAGAGGGAGAAAGGGAGAGGGGGAGGGGGAGAGAGGGAGAGTGGGAGGAGATGGAGAGGGACAGGGGGAAGGAAAAAGAGAGAATAGGAGGGAGAGGGAAAGGGGAAAAAGAGAAGGAGAGGAGGGGGAGGACGGAGGGGGAAGAGAAGAGAGAGAGAACATTCTCTATATCTGGGCCTGTTGAGCCCAGGGTAGCCTTTGCATGAATCACTGAAGGGGCGCTTGTTCCTTATCCCAAGGTCTGAACCCACAGGTTCCCATGGTGCCCTGAGGGTAGGGATGGGAAGCAAGCCCAGTAGGACACCAGCTGGCATTGGTCTGTAGGAAGGAGAAACAGATCAATATAGCTCAGCCAGGAGTAATGCCTGCAGGGGCAAGGGAGACAAGAACCAGTCAGGAAAAGCCCCTCAACAGGAGAGGCAAGAATGAGAGACATGGTGGGCTTTAGATGTTTGAGGCCTAGTCAAGTCACCAGATGATATTAAAATAGAGGCTCTAGGAGGGGCTGTGTTTGGTTGGGGCTGCTGCTCTTGGTTTAGGAAGAAGCACAGTGAACTCTCCCTTGGTCTCCTGGCACTAGCCACCAGAGACTGGCTTTTGAGAAGGGCTGATTCTTACTCAGTCCAGTGTGGCACTGGTGACTGTGCATATAGTCTAGCTCTACTGTCCAGGGGAGGATAATACTGGCATGACACAGCATGATTTTGTGCCCAAATATCATGACCTTTGTGAGGAAACCACACCATATCTTCTAGGCTTAGCACCCTAAGTGATCTGTGTGAAGTGACTACTTGCTATCCTGTCATACACCTGTACCATGCTGGGTTGCAGCAGAATGAGATCATCTCCTGGAGTCATGGAAAAACATCACATGGGCCTTCCTTGAGAAGCAGCCCTGGATCCTGAGAAGTCTTCTGCATAGAATCCAGTCGTTCTCAACTGAGGGCATAGCTGAGAGATGCTAAGAAGTATCCTCTGCCCCAGAAACTCTTGCTAAAAACAAACAAACAAACAAACAAACAAACAAACAAAAACCATTCCAAAGCACCCCAGATCAAGGACTTAGTGTCCTACAAATGAGGCAGCTCTCAGGGACCAGTTGGAGGTCATGAGGACAGAGAGGCTGCCTAGAGGACCTGTTAGGGAGGAAAACACCCTAATAGAGGACTCATTAGAGAGCCCCAAGAGGCAGAGGGAGTAGAGAGAGGCCTGGCTCTGGAACTTGATTGGCCACAATGTGAGGACAACCCAGAAACAGTGTTCACATAGCATCCCTGGAAGCCTGGCCAGTGTGTGCACTTGTGGGACCCAACTATGGCAGCCTGTGCAGAGGAGGAGTTAGAGGAGGTCCTTCAAGGATTACAGACCATCAGAGCTCACAGAGCCCAGAGCACCAGTCACTGGAGGCCTTTAGATTGTCATCTGTCACCTATTGCCCCTGTGGAGGAATGCAAACCCTAAATAGGGAGCATGGTGCTGCTGAGTTCTCAGAAGTGAGCCCTGCATGCCTTTGTTAAGAAAAGAGGGCCAGGCCCTGCCCCTTCTGCAGCTGTGTTAACAGCGCTATCAAAGGGACAGGCAAATCAGCACTGTGCGCTCAAAGCCTGAGGCTCAATGAAACCAACCAACACTAGGCTCAGGCGCCACCCGTCTGTCCTGGAATGTCCCCTTACTGGCTATTACCTTTACTGACAAACTCTCTGCAGTTTATCTTCCTTGAAGGTGGAAGAGGATTTCACCCGCAGGTGGAGGGAAACAAACTTGCAGATAAAAGGGGAAACTTTAAACGGTGCATTTCTGCTGCTCCAGTTGATAAAAAAAGGGCTAGATACCAGAACTATAGGAGGAAGGTTCCAGGGAACAATGATGTCTCTGGAACAGCATTTCATTTTTCACATCAAAAGTTTAATTCAATTAATAAGCATTTTTTGTCAACCTCCCTACCCCACCCCACTCCACCAAAAAAAACCCTCAATTTCAGTACATATGTCTTAAATTTTGGACTAAATTCAATTGTTCTATTTACAAATTAAGTGAGTCTTGTAAATAATTATGCTTACTACATAAATACATCTTAAAATAAAGATCTGGAATAACACAACGAAGGATGTGGTACTCCCTGTCCCCTTTGAGATTCTTGCAGGGGACACCTTCCTATGTTGTCAGCAGACAGCAGCAGCAGGCAATTTCGTGACCCAAGTCCAACACAGGCCTTAAAGCACAAAGAAACCACCCAAGCATCCAGAGCCCCGAGCCCCACAGCAGCAGAGACAGGACCTTTATTCACAGCCTGGCTACATCACAGCTGCTCCCTACCTCTAGGTTCTGACTACAGAAAGGGTTTCCCCAGCCTCCTACCCTCAGGGTTTGAGAAAGCCTTGTGGCTTGCTCAGAAGTTGGGATTTGGGGCATGGAATTATAATACAAATAAAAAACATAGCCACTGCACTGCTGTATTTTATCGGGGGGGGGGGGGGGGGCGGGTACGGCACTTTACCCTGGTTTCTATAATCAGTGAGGCTGAATGTGCAGTTTTCATTCTGACTTTCCAGCCCCTGTGGTGAGGACAGTTGTGGCATCCTCTTCAGCCTGTCAGCTGAGCTACAGCCTTCCTGGCACACTGACTGATCAGTGGTCCTCATACACAGCTCCAGAAGACACAACAGTGGGCCAGCATTCTTTGTCTAGGAAGGCAGAGGGGCCAAGGACATAGCCAGTTTTAACACCTTCTGTCCATCCCAGAAAGAGTCGGGATCATATGAATTCTGTCTGCCAATCCCTCCTCCTCTTGTGATGTAGACTGACTCTTTGTGGGGCTTATACTGTTCTTTGGATTCTTTGGGGGGGTGCCCCACCCGCCCAGGGGAAGGCTATGTTCCTTTTAGTAACAAAGACAAGAACTACAAACACTCACTTGAAGAGCAGTTTCCTCTTGTGATGACGTCATCACACCCTGCTCACCCTCATTTTAATGATGCTGTGAAATCTCATTTTTAATTACCTGAGCAGAAAGGTTCCGACTCCATCCAAATGCTCTCTGCCGCAGAAGAATCAGCGCTCCTAACCAATTACCCACATTTCCATCTTACTTATTGCAAATGTGACCTTTCGTTAGAATTTGATTGTGAGCCTCCTGCTGTGAGCAGTGGCCATGTCTTGGAGGCCTGTTCTCTCTGCCTCCTGACTGCTGTTATTGCTAATCCCCTTTGATAGCTGGAGGACAGGAGGGTGGAACGCAGAGGCTGGTGACACAGGAGCCCAGACTGCCTGGTCTCCCAGACAATCCCATATCCATGACAGGGACAGAACCTAGAAGCAGGTCTTTGGACTACGGATGAAGCAAATATTCTCCTGTGTGTAGTTCCAGAACCCTCAGCCTCAGACACTATGCTGAGGTCGGGTGGAGAAGTGAGCTGTCACCCACATTTGACACAGACCTTTGGGGGGAACTCTGGTGACTGGGAAGCTTGGAGAAAGAGAAAGCAAGACTGTGGCTGTTAATCAGGGTGATTTTCCTACAGGGAACACTTCAGCACATTAGACCTGAGTCTGAGGGGCACAAGCCACAAAGAGACCCCAGGTGGAAAGTGAGACAGGTCTTTCCAAAGGAGGAGAACCCCATAGGGAGGCTTCTTCTAGCAGCAGCCAAGGGAATTTGAAGAATAGGGAGCCAGCCTGCAATGGTAAAGCTGGTTAGGGTAGGAACAGGCAGGGTGTCACAGGGTCTCAAAACCTTGAGTGAAGCCTGTGGTAGCTGTTGAAACCCAGCTGGACGGCTCATCCCTGTTCTCTTCCAGAGGGAGCTCAGAGAGACCAGATGGGTGGAGAGGAGAGACAGAAACACACAGGCCCTTTCAGCCAGCTCCAGTCACTTCTACAGACCGCATACAGATCAGAACCACTCACTTGGGATTCAGATTCAGGAAACTGGAATTAGGGCAGGAAGTGCTGAAGCCTTCAGCCCAAGAGGCATTAGGCATACTGCTGATGCCCATGAACAAGAAGTAAGCCTCACAAGCTTGTCTCACAGAAAATAACCACAGCAAAATGTCCCTAACTGTGGCAATTAGGCTCAAAGGCAAAGAAGGGGAAGCTGCCTGATACAGGTTGATGCCCATCAATGAATGAACACAGGGTCTCTGGTCAGGGTGAGGATGCAGGTAACAGGGCAAGCTGTAAGCTTATGACAAGCTGTGACAGTATGTCAGCCACAACCGCAAGCCGCCTAGACCTGCAGGGTCAGGGAACCCGAAAGTCGGTCACAGAGGCAGGAAGTCCATCTTGGGGTCTGTCCTGGGTATCCCATCAGGTGTCTGAGGCCCAAGAACCTTCAGAGTCAGACTATGGAAGCAAATGGGAGGACTAGAAGCATCCTAGAGAAAAAAAGAGTCGACCATGCTGCAAGTGATGAGGGTGGTGGTCAGAGATGGTGGGTAGATAGATGGGAGGAGACAGGAGCTGGGTCATCAGGGAAGATGGCAGGGAGGGGAAACCCTAAGAGCAGCTCTCCTCCAGAGTTTTTCCCAGAGCAAGCTGCTCCTGTTCAGGGTTCTCGGGCTCAGCTGCAAGCCTGTGTACCCAGGAAGACAGGTGGAGGCACAGCAGCACCCGAAAGACAGGTCTCCTGTGAGTTCTACTGGCCCTGGAGTAAAGTTTACCCTGAACCGTGTCATATAGTTGATGGCCATTGAAAGGGTGTCACTCATGCAGGCTGCCAAGCCTTCCCTTTGGAAACATCCCCAGGGTAGTAAACTACAGACTCATACAAAGGAAGCACAGGACATTCTCAGTGCAGGTTCATACTGCACTGTAACTCACACAGTGTATGTGTATATGTGCAAAGAAAGAGGCTTGCACCTCATTAAGTTAACAGAAGCATCCAGGATGCAGCGGGTACCAATGAGGGCAGCTCCTCGCCCCTCTACTCCAACCCCCGCCCCCAACACACACACACACACACACACACACACACACACACACTCACTTACTCACAGTCAGCAAGCAGTAACTGGCTGGCTCTGCACACTACACTGTAACAAAACAGCCCAGGACAGGTTCCAGTGTAGAGCTTCCAAAGTATATGAAATGCAAGAGAGAAGCAGATGAGCCAGCACTTCTAAGGGAAAGATCCAGCTAGGAGAAACCTTGGGGGACACCATGCACACCTTCGGCAAGCATGCTGTCTGTTTCTCTTCTCCATGGGTTTACTCCATGTTCCATCAACGAGTACAATCAGAGGTGGGAGAATTCAGGGAGAGTGAGGGAGGAGGCACTGCTATAGTGGCTTTTGCTGCCCCAGGCTTCTCTGACTCCTGCAATCAAGGCTGGGTGGGGAACAGCAGCAGATGGTAGTGCAAGGTAGAAAGAAGGTGATGGGTCATGGTATGGTGATGGGTAGTGGTAGTGGAATGGTAGTACTGATGACTGCTCAGCAGTGTTGGGGAGTGGTCAGCAAAGCTGGACACTGCTGGATAGAACCAGCTGGACATGAAGGCTGTGTGCATCTCACCCAACTACTCCCTAAGTGCCTCTCTCTTCTGTTGTCCTGGTAGATCCTGACCTCACCACTTCTGGGCAAGAGCCTAGACATGGGGGAAGAAGAATCCCAGATCCCAACTCCTAGATAGGGTCCTCAGCCCTGGAGTGGTAACTGTAGGTGCCCTGTGCCCCCCAAAGACAGAACATTAGATAATCAATAAAAGGACTAAGCATAGGCTCTGCACAGGACACAGAAGTTACACTGCTAGACACCTGCCTAAGGGAACTGAGGACAGGGAAGAGACACTACCCACCCAAAATCATAGCAGCATCCTACGTGGACACACAAGGTGGGGGTGACCAGGCACACATTCGAGGATGACAGACAAGAGATCTATAACCATGCTGCAGAGTGTTATTTAGCTTTGGAAAGAAGAGATGTTCTGCCTCTTGTCCTAACACAGTGGTTCTGAGAAATATTATGTCCCATACATTAGCTAGTAGCAAATGGCAATTGCTGAATGAATCCTGTAACTCCCTGGAGTCAGCAAACTGGAGACAGAAGGTTCAGTGGTAGAACCCAGGGCTGGGAGAGGAAGGAGATTCGTGTCTCTTGGTGGCAGATAGCATTCTGTAGATGGGCAATGATAATAGTTGTACACTGTGTCGTAGTGTACTTTAACACTTAAAAATGATTACAGGGTGAAGCCTGGGTCTGGACTCTAGCCCAGTGGTAGCACGTTTGTCTGGCATGCATAAGGCACTAGGTTCTTTTATTTTTATGTATATGAGTACACTGTAGCTGTACTGATGGTTGTGAGCCAGCATGTGGTTGCTAGGAACTTGAATTCAGGACCTCTTCTCGCTTCAGTCAGCCCCACTCTCTCCAGCTTAAAGGTTTATTTATTATTATATCTAAATACACTGTAGCTGTCTTCAGATGCACCAGAAGAGGGCATCAGATCTCGTTACAGATGGTTGTGAGCCACCATGTGGTTTCTGGCTTTGAACTCAGGACTTTTGAACTTTGAACTTTCTGCTTTTGAACTCAGAAGAGCAGTCAATGCTCTTAACTGCTGAGCCATCTCTCCAGCCCAAGGCACTAGATTCAATCCCCAGAACCCTGGGATAAAAGATTATGTTACACTGACAGCTACAATCCAGCTAGGGAGAAGACAGTCCTTCCTGCCACTGAAAATGCATCACTTTCCTGCTCCACAGACTTCACAGAACCTGCCTTTGCTTCCACTTCCAGATCTTCTATATGAACTCTGCTCTGCCCAACCCTAAGCCGTTCCTGACACTTAGCAGAGACATCTTACCTGGGATGGAAACTGAGCTGCATGGATTTCTAAAGGTTTAGTGGCAGCAGCCTGGGCCCTCCCCCACCTGGCTGAATCTCCATCTCATAGGACCAGACTCAAATTCATAAGTTCTATGGTACGAAGATACACAGCAATGGGTCCTGCCTGTCTGCTGACTGACTTGTCTGACCTCCCTCTTACCTGCTCACTCTAGTTCTGGCCAAACCTCAGATGGGATCAATGACCTTGGTCTACCCTGTACCAGGTACCCAATGAACACACCTGGCTGGTGTATGCAAACGCAGCCAAGGCGGTTGAACTAACAGGTAGATCTAACCATAGAACCTGAGCAGGTTACCATGCAGGAAAGACCCAGAATGGACTCTGTTTGCCTCTTTGAGCACTACGGTACGGTTTGAATAGCAAGCCTCCGGTGTAACATATCTCAAAGGTGCTGTTTTATTCTGCTCCTAAAAGGTTTGTTGTTTTTAGTTTTGTTTTTTCTCCTGGTCTTAGGCTGCATAACGTTGAGTCGAAGACTCTGAATCAATTTCTAAAAACACAGCAGCCACATTGAGGACTACCATTGTGTATTATTCCCTGTGTAGTCAAGGCTGTTCAGAAATCGCAGCCTCATCTTGTGTCATGGTGGACAACCACTGATCAGAGACTCTTTGGAAAGAGCCCCAAGGCAGAACCAAGGCTCACCTCTCAAGAGAAGCCAATCCTGGAAAGGGCAGGGTAGCTTCCCTGGGCCATTTCTGAGACTCTACTCTCACAGCTCTTTTAAGTCTCAAAGCCCCAGGCCCCAACACCACACAACAGTCAGAATTCCAACATGAAACCGGGTATGGGAACACACAAACCATGCCAGTTTCGGTTGTTATGTATTGCTGGGTTGATGCAAGCATCCAATGGAAGGCAGATTTAGCACCATAAGTCAGGATTCCTGAGAATAACCCTGGAAAACAGCCCACACTCAACACCAGTGGTTGTTAGCATTCCCACACAGAGTACAGAGTGGGAGGCCGGGAGCGAAGTGGTAAGAGTAGGGAGATGCCCAGTGTGGCCAGCTGCCTTTGAAGGCCACTCCTAAAGTGTGCTCTCTTTTTGGCAACTGGACTTAAGTGGGTACTCTCCACCATAAGCTCTGAATTCTGAATGTGCCAGATATCCCAGTGAGCAAGGCCAGTAAGAAGGTTTCAGCGTGGGCTGCAAGTCCCCATCCTGTCTCACGTTTTCTTCGTTCCTAGCTTCGACACAGTAATCCCAAGAGCGGAGACTCAGCATGGAGATTAAGTCGTTAAGGAGCGCGGGGGACACCTCATTCATATTTCACAAGACTTAGTGCATTTAGAGCACGATTGACTGGAATTTAATTGGGTTAGACATTATCAGTTTAAACTTTAAATAACTGCACAAAAATGAAATTTAAAATCCCCCGTGTCTGGTGGATTAGCACTGTAATACTAGAATGGCCCCCGAGGAGAGCGGAGGCGAGTGTGAGCAACGGAGTACCTGCCGGAACTCTCAGCCTCCGTTCCTGTGAGCTGTCGTCTGTCTCAGTGGCCAGCAGGCCTTGCTGACCGTCACAGTGGTCTGCAGCCTCACTGATCTGATCGCCTCTTTGGTGCAGCAACAGGCCATTCTCAAGGCGACCTGGATGAGGAGGTGCTGGAACTCAAAGGCTGGGAAGACATAGCTGCCAGGGGGCTCAGCGCCCGCCTCTTCCACAGGGGAGGCTGCCACTCCACACCCAGCTGGACATGCCCTCAGCTGGGCAAGATCAAGGCACTGCTCGGAGGCAAGAATTCAAACCCTGGCACTTTCCACATTTGAAGGGTCTCCCTTAGTCCTGTCATGTTAGAGGAAGGGCTCCCTGAGAGGCCGCATTTGCTTTGGGGGAGACAGAGCCTTGCTTCCCTTGGCTTTTAGTTATCGCTCCAAATATCTGATAAGGTTCCCAATAGTAGACTTAAAATCAATGTCATCTACAGACTCTGGGACTCTGAACAGTGTAAGGTGTGGTCATCTCCAAGGACTTGGACCCAGCACCCCAGCCTCTGGGGTCCCTGTTACTGAGACCAGGAGGACAGCTGTGCACTACTGCCCTCTGGTGGACAGGCAGGGGCCAGCTAGGCCTAAATCCTGACCTCAACCCAGAACCTCCCTTGACCTACCAAAGGAAAACTGCTCACTTTAGGGAAGGATCAAGGCCTGTGCCTGGAAACTGGGGTGTCCCGACAATAGGACACTCTAGGAAACAGTCCACATTCCTGTCTGCACCACATCCCATGACTGATGATATCTTCCAGAGTGTTCTGTGTAGAAGAGGATCAGAACAGCATCCAAACCTTCCTGCTCAGCACCCACCTTGCATTCTTGGAGAAGTGACCCTGATCTCAGATCCTGCCCCTTGTCCAGGACTGGGGTCTCCTATCTAGGAGCTGGAAGCTGCTGTCCTGCCAAGACGATTTTTCATTCACCACCTGAGGACCAGTCCTTATCCTCTGCAGAGCCCTGGGAAAGCCCAATGTTTGAGTTTGTCTTTCTTATATTCCTGAAATTATTATTCATTTCCAATAGTATGGAAGTATGGCAGTAGTACACATTCATCCCTGAGATAGTTTAGGTGTGAAGTGTGTATCTACAGCTACAGCTCAGCCAGGGCAATACCAGGAGTGTTCGCCCAGGTGTCTTCAGAGCTGGGTAAACATGGTCCTCCACAGAAAGCACCTACAATTCAAACTTAGAAACTAACAGTTCAAGAGAAGGTAAGGATAGCTATGGTAAGGTTAAATTTCACCAGTCTTGCCTGGCCATCAGAAAATCCCCAGTCCTTGGACGGCCTCATAGGTCCCCAGACCCCTCCAGCCCCTGTGTTAACATGGGATCCCTCCCCCAAGTTCTTGCCTCCTCTTTCCATCCTTCTTATTTCCCTAATGTCTCAGCTCCATCTTTGAATAAAATCTAGGCTATTATCCAAACCTTTATCGTGGCAGGTTGAACAGCACATACAGTTAGGAGCCCTGGACAGTGTGTGATCTGGGGTAGGGGCTGTCATGCCATTGGGGATGGTCAGATGGGGCTCTGGGCCAAGTGCCTGCCTGACTGTCTTGCAAGCTCCCAGTATATTGTAACTGCCAGTGGAAGGACAATCCTCAGGATGTACAGGAGGCAGGGTAACCCTTAGGGTATTAGAACACAGGCCAAACCTAGCAACTGTAGACATTGTGCCAGAAGTGTGTCTGTGGTTTCCAGGCACATGTTCAGGTGAGGCTGTGTAGATGTGTGCAGACACCTAGGAACCATGAGCCCCCACTCAGATACCATCCAGCATGGCCTTCCTGGCTCTGTTCCTTCCTAAGCCTTCTGTGGGCAAACAGATAGCCTGAGTGTGCCTTGGTCTATCAGATGGAGCTATTGCCCATTTTCTAGAAAGAACCAGTTTCCAGAAAGTGTCCTGCTTGTTAATAACCCATCGGTGTCACGTAGAGCAGATGTAAGGTGAGACGCTCTGCATGAGTAGCCCCTAAGGTGAGGGTCACTTCTATATTCTTCTTCACCTCAGGAGTTCGGCCACCTGGGTTCAGGTTGGGTCCTGATGTTTGCCAGAGCCAGGATGCTCTGGGAGACCCAAGCTTTCCCTTGTCAGGCCTTGCATGTGATATTGGTTCTCAGGACAAATTATTACCCTTAGTCAGAATAGCTAAAATTATAAAATTTCAAGAAATGTCGCATGGATATAGGGAAAGATAAACATTCATTCACTGCTGGTGGGAGCACAAACTGATTCAGCCACTAGGGACACCAGTGTGGATGTTTCTCAAAAGTTGAAACCTAGATATACCATAAGAACCAGGTATATCTCTCACTCCTGGACATATTCCTGAAGTACTCTATTCTACCACACAGATACTTCCTTATCTCTGTAGTAGTTCGTTGCTGCTATATTCACAATAGCCAGGAGATGGAAACGGCCTATGTGTTCTTCAGCTGAAGTGTGGATAATGAGAATGTGACACATTTACACCACTGAATTTTATCCAGGTGTAAAGAAAACGAAATGACAAAATTCACAGTAAATGGATGGAGCTAGAAGCAATCATCCTTAGTGAGGTGACCCAGACCCAGGAAGATAAACATCAGGTTTCCTCTCATATGTGGACTGAGTCTCCCAAAAATCATAAGGGGCCATGGACAGGGGCGGCAAGATTGAAGGCGTGGAGCACAGGTGGCACAAAGTCAGAAAGGGGAATAATGGAGCAGAAATCCTTAGGTGGGGGAGGGGCTTGAGTCCAGATGGGTGGTTTAAATGAGAAAGGCCCCAATAGGCTCATATATCTGAATGCTTGCACACCAGGGAGTGTCACTACTTGAAAGAGATTAGGAGTATGGCTTTGTTGAAGGAAGTGTGTCTCAGGGGTGGGCTTTGGGGTTTCAAAAGCCCAAGCCAGTCCCAGAATCTCTCTCTTCCTGCTGCCTGGGACATAGAGCATTCAGCTACTTCTCTGTTAGGCCTCAAATCCAGGACAAACAGCTGAGGTGCCTATTTAACGTATCAAAGCAGACCTGGCCTCCAGGTTCCCCATCCCCCCCCCCATCATCCTTCAGTCCCTACCTGTTACAGGGTTCTCCTGGCTGGCATACCCTTCCCTACCCTAGACTTCTCCAGTCCCAGGGCTGGACTGCCCTTCCCTACATAATCCAGACATTTTGGTTATCAGGCCCTTTCACATCTACCCTTTAAGTTTCTGGCCTCTTGATCTGGTTCTTCCCTTTCCCCTCCTCTCTCCTTACATGGTTACATGACTCTCCCAGACAGCCTTGTGTCTATATCTCCCTTTTATCTATAATAAAATTTCTACTCCATCATACCAAGCCTTGTCCTTTCCTTTTATTTCTTTTATTCATTCATCTGGCACAAACTCAGAACTAGTTATATCCTTTCCTTTCTAATTTCTTCCTTTCATTCAGCTATTCTCCCAGCCATGATGGCATTGGACTGAACCTACAAAATTGTAAGCAAGCCACCATTAAATGCTTTCTTTTATAAGAGTTGCCGTGATCATATTGTCTCGTCACATCAAAAGAACACTGGCTAAGACATTGTTCTATGGTTGTAGCTATGGTTGGGGCTCCTGCAGGTGCAGAGAGTAAGAGACTATGACCGAGGCATCTGTGGGTGTGCACAGAGTAAGAGACTATGACCGAGGCATCTGTGGGTGTGCACAGAGTAAGAGACTATGACCGAGGCATCTGTGGGTGTGCACAGAGTAAGAGACCATGACGGAGGCATCTGTGGGTGTGCACAGAGTAAGAGACTATGACTGAGGCATCTGTGGGTGTGCACAGAGTGAGACTATGACTGAGGCATCTGTGGGTGTGCAGAGAGTAAGAGACTATGACCGAGGCATCTGTGGGTGTGCAGAGAGTAAGAGACTATGGCTGAGGCATCTGTGGGTGTGCACAGAGTGAGAGACTATGGCTGAGGCATCTGTGGGTGTGCACAGAGTAAGAGACTATGACTGAGGCATCTGTGGGTGTGCAGAGAGTAAGAGACTATGGCTGAGGCATCTGTGGGTGTGCACAGAGTAAGAGACTATGACCGAGGCATCTGTGGGTGTGCACAGAGTAAGAGACCATGACGGAGGCATCTGTGGGTGTGCACAGAGTAAGAGACTATGACTGAGGCATCTGTGGGTGTGCACAGAGTGAGACTATGGCTGAGGCATCTGTGGGTGTGCAGAGAGTAAGAGACTATGACCGAGGCATCTGTGGGTGTGCAGAGAGTAAGAGACTATGGCTGAGGCATCTGTGGGTGTGCACAGAGTGAGAGACTATGGCTGAGGCATCTGTGGGTGTGCACAGAGTAAGAGACTATGACTGAGGCATCTGTGGGTGTGCAGAGAGTAAGAGACTATGGCTGAGGCATCTGTGGGTGTGCACAGAGTAAGAGACTATGACCGAGGCATCTGTGGGTGTGCACAGAGTAAGAGACTATGACTGAGGCATCTGTGGGTGTGCACAGAGTGAGACTATGGCTGAGGCATCTGTGGGTGTGCACAGAGTAAGAGACTATGACTGAGGCATCTGTGGGTGTGCACAGAGTAAGAGACCATGACCGAGGCATCTGTGGGTGTGCACAGAGTAAGAGACCATGACCGAGGCATCTGTGGGTGTGCACAGAGTAAGAGACTATGACTGAGGCATCTGTGGGTGTGCACAGAGTAAGAGACTATGACTGAGGCATCTGTGGGTGTGCACAGAGTGAGAGACTATGACTGAGGCATCTGTGGGTGTGCACAGAGTAAGAGACTATGGCTGAGGCATCTGTGGGTGTGCACAGAGTAAGAGACTATGGATGGGGCTCCTGCATCACACTTCCTTACTCAGAGATCACCAAGGAAGAAGGGGCAGAATGATTGTAAGGCTGTGGGTGCTTTAGTGAAGCAGTTTTCCATATGTGAACTCACCACATGAACTCACCACAGCTGTGACTATGCACAAGACCTGCACCACATCATCACAGATAGGAAGGTTGTCCCAAAGCCCCACCCTAGCTGAGAGGCTGCTGGGAAAGAGTTTTCTTCATGGATGCAGTCTCTGAGAAGCTATCTATATTCCAGTAGGTTGTCATACACCCACTCACAAATAGGCAGCACTAAGTGGACTCTATGGCTTTAAAAATAAAGCACATAAGAGCACATAAGGTGGGAGGAGATAAACTTGCAATTGGAGGAGTAGGTGATCAAAACATGTGATGCATGTATAAAAATCTCAAATAAAAAACTAACAGTGGGGCTGGAGAGATGGCTCAGCGGGTAAGAGTACTAACTGCTCTTCTGAAGGTCCTGAGTTCAAATCCCAGCAACCACATGGTAGCTCACAACTACCTGTAATGAGATCTGATGCCCTCTTCTGGTGTGTCTGAAGACAGCTACAGTGTACTTACATATAATAAATAAATAATTTTTAAAAAGATTTAAAAACAAAGAAACAAACAAACAAACAACAACAGAAACTAAGTGACTCAGCGGGATCCAGAATGACTTTGCTGAAAGAATCTGGTATGGTTTTAAAATTCAGTATTACTAGCCATATCTATCTAGTTTCTCCAGATTAGGGGATATTTCATAGCTGGTAGTGATGGTGGAACACAAGCAGATGCATGCATTCAAGAGCAATTGGGGCCAATCTGAAGAGGACAGCCGATGACTCAATACTCAGAGAGAATAATTTCCTTCTCCATTCACTTGGTGACTGCAGCAGGGCATGGTGGGAAACTACAGCAGGTCATAGGGGGAGACTACAGCAGGGCATGGTGGGAGACTACAGTGGGGCATGGTAGGAGAGTACAGCAGGCCTACAGCAGGACATGGTGGGAGACTGCAGCAGGGCATGGTGGGAAACTGCAGCAGGGCATTGTGGGAGACTGTAGCAAGGCATGGTAGGAGAGTACAGCAGGGCTGCAGCAGAGCATGGTGGGAGACTGCAGCAGGGCATGGTGGGAGACTACAGTGGGGCATGGTAGGAGAGTACAGCAGGCCTACAGCAGGACATGGTGGGAGACTGCAGCAGGGCATGGTGGGAAACTGCAGCAGGGTATTGTGGGAGACTGTAGCAGGACATGGTAGGAGAGTACAGCAGGGCTACAGCAGAGCATGGTGGGAGACTGCAGCAGAGCATGGTGGGAGACTGCAGCAGAGCATGGCGGGAGACTGCAGCAGGGCATGGTGGGAAACTGCAGCAGGACATAATGCAATGCAGATGTAGGACTGTGGTTTACCAAGACCTGCAGTCACTTCTATCAGCATGGCACCACCAACTGACTACAGTGCCAACATGGTGGCTGAATAAACGTGGTTAATTTTTCTCTTCTCTGAAATTTTCAGCAATTGGTAAGATGTTTTCTTTGTAAACCTTTTGCATGGGAACACTATATTCATGTCACACATTTACTATCAAAATTTCATAAAGAATACAAAGATGTTCAACACTCACCCTCCTCCACCCCCTAAACCTAATTCCCAGAACTTCCTAGTCGCTTTTCTAGTAAAGATAACTGTATATGAGCACATACATGAGCCACATGGCTTCAGAGTGGCCAGCATTGGAGCCATTTTACATATTCTGAACCCTCAATTCATGTAGCTATTCTAGCCAGCAATGAATCATTGTTTCTACACCTTTGTGTCATCTCGTTGAGTTAGCAAGGAAATCTAATCAGGACTACGTTTTTAATATGATCTGTCCACTGCCAACAGACCTCGACAAGTATCCTTATATATAAGTCTTCATACTTAGCTGTCATAACTCACAGCACAGCCTGACACCAGCTCACCTCAGACGGACATCTGTGTCTCCCCACACCTTGGCCTCCATTTCTTTCAGAGCCTTGACTACTTCCCTCACACCCACCTTTCATGGAGACCTGTAACCTATGTCCTAGAAGACCAGGATGTTTTCACCATGTGAGCTGCTGACGTTTTATCCAGCTTGCATGTGACTTTTGTTTCTTGAAAAGGAAACTTCTGATGTATCCAACATGAATAATAAAATAATTCTCCTACTCAAAGGAGCAGCAGGAGTGTGGAATAGCTGAGACAAACCGGTCAGGAAAAGACTGAAGAATAAAACTGGAGTGTTGGGCTGGAGAGATGGCTCAATGGTTAAGAGCACTGACTACTCTTCCAAAGGTCCTGAGTTCAAATCTCAGCAACCACATGGTGGCTCACAACCATCCATAATGGAATCTGATGCCCTCTTCTGGTGTGTCTAAAGACAACTACAGTGTACTTCATATAATAAATAAATCTAAAAAAAAAATAACAAAAAACCTAGAGCATTAGCAATAACATCAGGTGAGAATGGGTAAGACCCCCAGCTAAGGGACAAAAGGATAAGACACTGAATGGCAACGCTCCAAATCGGACCTCACTTGTAGTATATGACATCACCATGGAAATAGACCCAACAGCAACTCAAGGAAGCAGTTTACCCTGACTGGCAGGCAGTCTTGGTGTACAGTCCACCAGGGCAGGAAGCCAAGACAGCAGTAAGAACTGGGAGCAGCTGCTCACACTGCACCCCAGGCAGAAGCCAGGGAGGGGGTGCCCTGCACCTTTTGCCTTTCATTCATTTTGGGGCCTCTGACCATGAGATGATGCCACCCACATCTCTCCTCAGTTAAAGCTTTCTGAGAATACCCTCTCAGGGACCCAGAGGTAACTCGGAGGTCATTTTAAACCTGTCAGGTTGAGAATGAAGATATTATCATTCAGAATATCTGAATGAAGGTCAAACTAAGGGCTGGAAAACAGGCTTGAAAGCACAATGTTACAGAAAAAAAATCTCTTCATAACTCTCAAAGAGGCCAGTCACTGAAAAGACATTAGTTAAGAAGCTAAAAGCAGTCTCAACCATAGTCTTCATAAAACTAAACTAAAATAAAACTAAATAATAAATGAATCTAAAATGGAAGAAAAGGGTGAGATGGGAAGAGAGGTCCTGGTCCCTCACTGACTGGCCAAACACATATATGTGTGTATACACAAGACTTTCCTAGAAATTAGCCACCTAATGTACTGTGAAACAAACCTTACTGATTTTATTTTCTAATTCAACTTTTACTTTTTGAGAGTATAATATAATTACATCATTTCCCCCCTTCCCTTGCTGATTTTAAATGACTGAAAGTACCCAGAGAACATTCTGAAGCAGTAACACGAATTAGCACAAGTGGTCACCAGGTACCCCATGTTGTATTGGTTGGTTTCATGTCAACTTAACATAACTGGTCATCAGAGCAGAGGGAGCCTCATTTGAGAAAATGCCTCCAAAAGAGACTAGCCTGTAGTGTATTTTATTTAATGATTGATGTGGGACCCAGTCCACTGTGGATGGGGGCACCCCTGGGCCGGTGACACTGCATTCTATAAGACAGGCTGAGCAAGCCAGGGAACCCAAGCCAGTAAGCAGCACTGTGCCAGCTCCTGCCTCCAGGTTCCTGAACTGTTTGAGTTCCTGGGCTGATTTCCTTCGATAACCAAGGTGCAGTGGAAGTGTAAGTCACATAAATTCTTTATCAGTTGCTTTGGTCAAGGTGTTTTTATCACAGCAATAGTAACCTAATTAAGATATCCTTAATTAACACATTTGTAATGTATTTATACTGGGTGCTAAAGGTAGAGTGTCTGCCTAACATGTATAAGGCCCTGAGTTAAGAGTCCCATCACAGAGGAAAATCCACATGCCTAAGATATTTATAAATGAGTGTAATGAAGTGACAACCTTCCGGCATTTGGGGGGGGGGGGGATAAGCAAAAGGTGAGACTAGAGAGAAATTCATAGCTTTAAATATAAGAGAAAAGCTTCGCACTGATAAAATAAATTATCTATCTGAGGAAGTTAGGAAGAGCACAGCAAATAAATGGAGGGGGAAAAAAAATCTAGTAATTGACAATAGGCAGAAATGAAACCAGAGGAATGAAACCAGCAGAGGATCGACAGGCAAGAGACAACTTTCAAGTGGGTGCTGGATTTCCAGTCAGAGCCTTGTGCTTCTGCCATCCAGCCACACTATATGTGGACATTTTCTTCTGCCTAGTGACTTTGACGTCTGCTTTGTCAGATTTGAGCATAGCCGATGGCAACTGCTTTCAGATCCCATCCACTTAGAGTCAAATGTTCCTGTTTGGATGGGATGTACTTCATTCTCTGCACACATGCTCGCTCCCGTACCCTGCCTGTGTTGGCTAGGAACTGGTGCTCCCTACAAGCCCTTCTCACACACCAGACTTTGGGAATGCCCACTGGGGTGCTCATGCAATCAGTTTACAGACCTCAACCTCCACGCATGCCCATGATCATCTCAAAGAAGCATATACGACGACTGTGGGCAGGGAACATTTAAAGGCCCAATGGTGGTGTTGCAGGGTCTCAGCCACTAGTGGTCTTGGCACTCTCAGACCTCCTTGGAGATCCCATATATGACTTGTAGTGGTCTGAATATGCTTGGTCCATGGGAAGTGGCACTATTAGGAGGTGTGGCCTTATTGGAGGAGGTGTAGCCTTGTTACAGAAAGTGCGTCACTGTGCGGGAGAGTTTTGAGGTCTCCTTCTAAAGCTCTGCCCAGCATATGGAAGGAGCCTCTTCCTGCTGCCTGTGGAAGACAGTCTCCTCCTGGCTGCCACTGGATCAAATGTGGAACTCTCAGCTTCTACAGCACATCTGCCTGGACACTGCTATATTTCCTACCATGATGACAATGGACTGAGCCTTTGAACCTGTAAGCCAGCCCCAATTAAAGAATTGCCCTTTATAAGAATTGCCTGGGTCATGGTTTCTCTTCGCAGCAATAGAAACCTTAACTAAGACATGACTTATCACCTCATCACAGATAGGAAGCACTGAAGCTATACAACTCACTCTTCCACACTGCAGCATTCCCCTCTGCTCAGACATCTCAATGGCTCGTGCCAGCTACAACGGCCTTGTGTAGTCTTCTACACAGTGTGATGCAGTATCATAGGGACCCAGCAGACTTCTCCAAGCCCATGAGCAGTGGGCAGAATAACAAGACAGACAGGAACAGACGAGAGATGGGGGAGAACAGTCAGCATGCACGTTGTGCATATGCAAGATTACAGCAGCAAACACTAAAACTTTGGGCGGGAGAGATGGCTCAGTGGTTAAGAGCCCACTCTGCTCCTGGTAACTCCAGCTCCAGGAGACCCAATGCTTTCTTCTGGTGTCCACGGGTATTATACTCACCTGCATATACCACACATAAATAAAAGTATTTTAATTTAAAAAACTAAAAAATACAAACAAAAAGTTTCCTTGCTAAGCTTTAGATTTTTCCCGTTTTCTCTCCTGGGAAATAAAATACAAATGCCTTCTTGCGTCTTGCCTTTCCCCTACCCACACCCCCATTCACTTGCAGAGACATAAGCATTTGTATCTTTTTTTTTTTTTTTTAAATCAAAACTAGCTTAGTTGTGCCTTTGTCTGCCTGAGTATCCTACCTTGTGGCATGTCCTCCTTTAAGTTTCCTGCATCCTTGAGTTGTGGAGCTCACATGAGCCTGCAATCTGGGACGTGAGCACACTGTCAGCTACTAAGGCACAGTTAATATTGGTACGCCTTTGCTGTGTTCCTTTCAGTGTCTGGTTTGTTTTTGTTTAAATGAGATGTCGGGGACTGGAGTGGGTGGTTTCCTCACTGGCAGCGGCTTGAGCACCTGGTGCCCACACTTCGCAGGCAGCACTGGAGCGGAGGCTGCTGCAGAAGCAGATCTGCGCCTGCTCATGTTTGCTATATGGCACTAGGAAAGGAAGACACAACTCGCTGTCCATGGTGGAAGCATCCTTTATTCATAACAAGGGACACCGTTCACAGAGCAGTGACCTCACACAGGACACCAAGCGTGGAGATGCTCCACAGGAGTCCGAGGACCAGGACACAGCCCACACTAGTGATGGTGCTGCTTGAACTGCAGGCCGCAGTAGCCACACGTCCCTGTTTTTGTTTCTTTGTCCTGAAAAAATTCAAAAGGAATTATCTCATACTTTTATATTTCACCTCAAAATCCCAATTAGATAGCACACTGAAAATCAGGTTGAACTTGAAATACACTGTCAACTAGAAACTCCCATGAAAACGCAAGGCAGGCTGAACTGTGAGCTGTGGCTGTTAACTGGGACACCCAGAGAGCCAGTGCAGATGGCTGGGAGGGAAGGTGAGCACAAAGAAACAGCAAGCTGCTGAGCTCCATACCAAGTTTATGTACACCTTGGGGTGGCCCAGGGCACCACCCCCTCCATCACAGGCTATGATACGGTGGTCCACCTCATTCACAGGCTGTTGTGCTATCAAATCAATGGCAAAGTTCTCATTCACCTAGAATGAGGAAAAGAAAAGAAACAGAGAAACACAAAGTCTTTATAATTTCACACAACTTACGTGTACAGCACCCACCCAAATCCATTAAGTCAAATGAGCAATGGTATTCAAAACACAACTGAGTCAACTAAACACAGGCAGGCACACACCATGTGTCCCTGCAATAGCATATTATCCTAAACTTTCAGACTCGGAACAGGATGAATTCTCCCTTTGTCCTTCCTTGGATCCAGTAACTGCTGAGACCTGGCTTCATTTTGTGTCACCTGCTCTGCCTCATACCATCTCTCCACACATGCACTTACACTTCTCCCAAACACAACAGAGTATAGGTGACCACTGTGCCTGAGTCTCTATACATTGCCATGTGCGAAATTTCCTCAGAATGTGATCTCAGGTAATGATAATGGAGCACAGGTGAAACAGTACAAGAGGCTTGTCTAGATTACAAAGGCCCCATCCCATTCCACTTTGTTTGACCAGTGACCAGCGTCTATGTTCCCCAGGCCCAGGAAGAAGAAGCTATGGTGGCTCCTTGCTGTGGTCGATGGCCCGGGATGTCCCCATACCCCTTTCTCTTTGTAACTAGTGTTCTCAGAGTCACTCACTCCTGGGGTCATGTGCACTCTGGAGCTCCATGTCTGTCAACACCAGCTGCCACTGTAGCACTGTCTGTGTTCACAAGACAAGCCTCTCAGAGCTTCCCACCACGCAGTCTATTCATGAATAAAGCAAGAGGTACTGGATCACTCCGAGAGAACCCACCTATGAAACCATCAGGGCCCGATGTTATGTGGGCATGTCAACACTTTGCTTCTTTATGGATGCTGGTCTGACTTGGGCCTACATTTCTGGGGTCAGTTTTAGTTAACTATTTTCCTACATAATTAGCCATTTGTTAAAATTTCCAATTTATCTGCAAAGGTAAGTGGTGTGGTCACTTGATGATGCTTACATATGCCTCACCAATTAATTACTCTTCACTCTGGCCACTCCTATGTCTCCATCAATCAGATAGATTACTGAGTAGTGAATGACCAGCATCTCTTTTACCAAGTTTCTGCTGAGACCTGGCTTCATTTTGTGTCACCTGCTCTGCCTCATACCATCTCTCCACACATGCACTCACACTTCTCCCAAACACAACAGAGTATAGGTGACCACTGTGCCTGGGTCTCTATACATTGCCATGTGCGAAATTTGAGAGTTTACTCTGAGCACTTTCCTTCCATTTCACAGCTGAGAGTTTACTCTGAGCACTTTCCTTCCATTTCACAGCTTTCTCATTTTTTAAAATGACTCAAACATCCTAGCATGAAACGCACAGTCAAGAGACTAGAAAAGGCTATGGCTGCACAAGACTGTCTCACAGCCTACCACCAAGATGAGAGAGGGCTAATACTCCAAAACTGCACACTGGAGTTCCAACATCTATTCATGCTCAGGGACAGAACTGCACAATATCTGCATGCTACAAACTGTTCTGACTGTGCACATACAACCTTTATACACACCAGGCCTGTGAGCAGAGCCCAAGTCCCTTCATACATGCTAGGCCTGTGAGAGGAACCCACATCCCTTTACACATGGCAGGCCTGTGAAGACTTCATGTCTTTGGCCTATCAAGCCTTCATGCAGATCGGGCCTATAAGCAAGACTCTGTGTCACTTCACACATGCTGGGCCTGTGAGCCACCCTCTGTATACTGGCTATAAGCAGGAAAGGTCTGTGAATTTCCCATCTTGAACCTTACCAGAGTGGCCTTAAGATGCCGCACAAAAAGCCATCCACTGCTGGAACCAGAGGCTGTTCAGCCCCTGCACTTCCCGGGGTACAGACAGGGAGCCATAATACCACTCTCAGATCACAGCCCACAGGCTGGGGAGTGCGAAGCTGGGTGTGACACCTACAAATCTGGCCCAGGAAGGAGTGCAGGGGAAACATCACTGCCATAAAGATAGGACACTGGCCCATCTCACCAGATCCCTGAGACCCACATTCATAGAAATATGTACATTCTGGGAAGGCTTAGATATGCTTAGGGCACATTATCGATTATAGATTACCCCTGAGTACAGCCTCCCCTTTGTGGTTCAGCACTGCAGACATTATGGAAGACACAGAAAATGAATGTGTACTGCAGCAAAAGGCATTAGGCATATTCTCCAGCAGTAATTCAACATGCTCCCCATATACAGTCCCCATGAACACAGTCCTCTGTGAACACAGTAGCCTATGAAGAAAGTCCTCCATAACACCATGGCCTGTGAACACTGCTCTATGAACAGTCCCCCATGAACACAATACTCTGCAGTAACAGTCCCCTATGAGCAGTCCTTTGTGATCATGGTCCCCTGTGATGGGCACTCCTTGACATAAGCATCTAGAACAGCTAGGAAAGGCTGCTTGTTCTAGGCACTCTGCAGTAAAGGCAGCAACAATACAAACAAAGCCCCACAGTGTAAATCCTATGAGTCTGCACAGGTGACAGCATGTCACAAAGGCCGCACTAACAAACGCATAGGAATCCAGCAGGGCAGTTGCGATGCCTGGCCGTCTCCTTGTGGGAAGGACAGCTGACACCTCCACGCTGGTGACTGACAGGTGCCTGCCCTCCTGTCATTTAATCACTACTGCAGGGCAGCCCTGGCCTCCCATGATTAACATCTGCTCCTAGGAACTTGGCTCAAGGCAGGAATACAAAGAACCCAGCTGGTAAACACCCCAACCACACATCAAGTATATACTGTGCTTAACCAGGCCCTGCCCTGCTTCTTCCACCCAATGCAAGGGGGGGGGGGGAAGCACTACCGGGGCACCAGAGAAAGCCACCAGGAAGGATTGTCACGGACCATCACAGTGCTGTCCAACACTGTGACATGTGTCCTTTACATGGGAGTGAAATGAAACTTGAGAGCCACTCTTTCATTTTCTTCTTGACGGCCAGGTAGCTTAGCAGAAGGATACATGAGTCAAGTTCATTTGTCTACAATCTGGTTTCCTATAGGGTATGTTCCTTTATTTCACACTAGGATGGAATTACTAAAGATAAAACAAAATGTTATGAAATACATCAAGATCAATGTACAACTGAGGCTACATGTCACCCGGATAACTACCCAATGCTGTGAGTTCCCTGAGTGGAAGGCTATCAGTGTAAAATTAAATCAAAGTTTGGGTCAATTATCATTCAGATACCGTGTGTGTGTGTGTGTGTGTGTGTGTGTGTGTGTGTGTGTGTGTAACCTGTAAATCACAAGCACAAGTGTAGTAGTGCCCACAGCAGCCTCCAACATGTATATGACACTAGCTTTGTCCTGGCTGTTGAAATTTGCAGTTGCCCTGGAGAGAAGTTACACCACTAGCCCCAGGTGGGGGTTATGAATTTATTAATAAACACCATCCTCTGAGATCCTGACTTATCACCAGCATTTCTGACAGGCCACAGCCTTCTAAATTCAAAGTACTTTATGGTCAAGACTCTGAGGAGATTCTGTCCCTTAGGGAAGTCTGTTTCTCAACCTTGACAACAGAAAATCGACACAGAGATGTAAACAATAGACCATCTTGAGTGTCCTATACTTGGCCCAACTGCTTAGTTTCAAACTGTTAAGTAATACCTGCCTTCTAAGGAGCTGAGGCAGCAGCAGCTCAGAAGTCAGGGCTTCCTGACCTTCTGTTTTGTCCTTGTCTGTGACCACTGGGTGCCCACGAGCCCCACAGGTGAAGACCTGAGCTCCTGCAGGGAGAAACATACTAGCCTGGTAGCCCGGAGTATGACAGCAGAAACAGCAAAAAGTCCTCAACTGTGTGTTGGCAAGACTGCTGTCACCGCACCCCTGGATAGGACTATACTATAGTCAGTACATGCTTGACAACCATATAACAACTGTCCTTCCTCATCCTCACTCAAGGGTCCCAGGGTACCATCTGCTCTAGGACATCAGACCTGAGTTCTGACTCCTTTTTTACAAGGTAAGAAGCACTGATAGATCCTCTCAGGATGAAGATGCACCAAAGACGGGATCCTGAGTCCCATGCAGGCACTGAAACTCTCAGGTCATGGCTGGCCAGGGTCCTCTCAAATGCTTCCCAGCCTTCTAGCAGACTGTCCAGTAACCTGTCATCCACAACCTCCAATCAAATACAGATACAGCTTATTTACTAACCTATGACTAAAAACTCAGAGACTAGAAATAGAGGAAAACAAGTCAAAGAATGTTCAGGGGAGAGAAACCACATACTTCAGTGCAAATGCAGAATTGCAGCATCTTGGGGAGCCCTCTGAAAATGAGGATCTGAGTAAGTCCTCAGATTCCAACATGGTTCACCAACTCTGTTAAGGTCAAGTACAGCCATCAGGAAGAGTGTATGTGGGACTTACACGTTCTTCTGCCGAGCTACAGGGCTAGTGGGAGTCTCTTATGGGTATGGTTCAGAGGCCCAACACTTATCTGGTACATGTAGTGCCTAAGTTCCACTCTCAGCACTGCCAAAAGGATAAAAAAAAAAATGCCAAGACTAAAATAAACAAATATTGTGACCTACCCATGAACAGGGAATTTGTGTTTAAAGACAGAATGGCTGAGCAGACACCTCATCAGACAAGTGTCTGCCACAGAAATATGCACCCAGACAGACAGTGCTGTACCAGGACAAGACACCAGGACAGTAGTGAGTCTGAGCACCACCCATCAGGGCAGGGCAGGGCAGGACCAGGTCAGCTCCCTGTCAGCACAGTGTTTCTGTCCAACCACACTGGCTCACTCTACCATTTCGTTTACCTTTAAACTTCCCTGTGACCCACAAGGCTACCCAGAAACCAAAAGACAATGAAGCTGGAGACCATGCTCAGAGCTTCACAGCTGCTTGACCCACAGCCCTGCCACAAGACACTTAGCAAAGTGAGGATGTGGAGTCCAGCCACACCCTCAATAACAGCATCTGTTAATGCCCAGGACACTTGGGAATAAATGCAGCACCTCTGCTGGGACAGACTTCCCCATTTCCAGGAGCACACTGCAAAATAAAAGCCACTGATCCTGTCCATCCTCTCAATACGCATTAGTGTCCAACTTCCGATGTCACATTTGCACAGTTAACTGGAGAAAATAACTGTCATGATGGTGTACTCAATTATCCTGATACACAACAGCACACTGGAGAACTGGAGGCGGAGGTGTGCACAGCAGGGGGTTGTATGCAGCAGGTGTCTGACACCACACTGAAGGACAGTAGGCAGGAGCACATGCAAAGGCCACAATGATGAGGAATACAACAGCACCTAAAAGTGAACAGAGATGTGTCCTGCCACACTAAGGGCAGAGGTCACTACTCCCAAGGCAATCCATCTCCTGGACACGTACTGTGACAAATACTATGAAAAACACTCAGTATTACAAATGAAAAAACTGAACTTAAGAAGTAGCAGCCTATGCTACTCACCCTGAAACTGTGCTAGCAGATAAGTTCCCTGACTTCCACCCACTTAATGCAGACACACCACCCACTCATGCATAGACACATTCATATCCTCCACTCCCTCTCTCCTGGCAGACATTAGAACCAATCCAAGCATTCTTTCACTGAACCTGGAGTGGACTTCAGGATCCTTCTTGCAGTATAAGCAAGGGGAGAATACAAGTATCTGTGCCTCTTATTCATTAGGTGTATCAGGATTCTGGCTGAAACTTGAAAATATGACCTCCCCGATAAATAATGCATAGCAAGTGAGTCTGATACATAGAACTCAAAAACTAGACACTGGGACAATGTAACCAAGATCAGAGAGGGCAGGGGAACTCTGAGTTGGGATGTGGTAGAACAACAACAAAAAAAGCTGACTATAGAAGTAAAGAGTGTGACTGAAGGCAGATATGGAAAGCCAACAATTCTGGAACCACAGAGGATAGACTGCGATCTACCATATTACAAGGAAGAGACCAGGAGCCGCAGATGCAAATGTCACAGAGAAACTTAAGCTACATAGGCAGAGGAGACCACAGCCTTCTTTTCTTCCCCTAGCAGGATAGCTACATGTGTCTGAACTAAATAACCTTTCCCTATGTGGGAGACTGAATTTACTGGTTACCCCTGGGAGAGCATAGCACAATTAATTTGATGAAAACTACAAAAACCTTATCTCAAAAAGTCATCGGAAGAGTAAATTTTAATAGTATGTCTTCCTTTAATCTAAGAGATATCGTGCTGGCTAGTTTCAACTTAACACATTCCAGGATCATCTGGGAAGAACTCTTAATTGAGAAAAATACCTCCACATGATTAGCCTGAGGCAAGTCTGTGGGGCATTTTCTTGGCTAATTGATGTGGGAAAGCCCAGCTCACTGTGGGCAATGCCACCCTCGTCCTAGGTGCCATAAGAAAACAGGCTGAGCAAAACATAAAGTGTACGCCAGTGAACAGCACTCCTCCATGGTCTCGCATCAGTCCTTGCCTCAAGTTCCTGCCCTGACATCCCTCGGGAATATGACCTGAGAGTTACAGAATGAAACCCTATTGTCCCCAAGCTGCTTTGGGCCATTGTGTTTTCTCTCAGCAATAAAAAATGCTATGACAAGTACCACACTGGAAACAAGATTATGCTTATGAGAACATGAACTACTATTCCAGGATGCTCTGTAGTCTGAGAGGAGGGGAAAAAAGCTGACACAATTTATATTTAGGACTCTGGGTTTTCTAGGGTGGATGTGATACACGTGAGAGTTTCTTTAGTTCTTCCACTTAATCGGCACTTGCTAAGTATCGCTTCCAAGAGGGAGCCTGGGGCCAACAATGAGAATATGCAAATACCTTTGAGGAACTTGAGCTACCTCAAAGATGGGCCCAAGTATAAACATGAAATCCACTTGTTTCTTTATACTTTACACAGAGCTTAAAGGTATTTATATTCAATACCTCAATTGTGCCTGTGTTTTCATAACAATCCACCAGCCAAATAAGGTGCAGAATTCACTGTGGTATATTAGTGCTTAATACACTTCAGACATTAGAGTTGCTCAACCTGTTTAAGTTTTACAAATTCTTCTATCTTTCACTTACCTCTTTCTGACGATCTACAAAACGAATCCTCCTGTAGTCTTTTTCATCATACACCTGAAAAAAAAAAGGACCATCTATTATTTTTACAGTCGAATTCTACATGAAGTCGCATATTGACTGAAAATATTATAGAACGATGTTCCCCTTGGCCTACACTCATTGATGAAGAGACAGACCCACTAAGAGGCAACGTGAAGTTGTACTGAACAGTCTCTCATGGGGATGACAGACTGGAATGCAGACTGGGGACAAAGCTCCTGCCTTCACAAGTAGACAACTCCAATAGGTGAGATTTCATTTCAGTGGACACAGTTTTTCATTTTTTGGCATCATTATATTGAAAGCTAGGGTTATTTCTCCACTAGTGAAATGAGTAAATTCAAACCAGATTAGATTATATTAAAGGCAGGTTTATTGGGAAGCTGCTCTCAAACCAGTTCACTAGCCACAAGCACCAAGGCCAGCTCGGTCAGCACCTTGGGGATGAGGGGGAGGGAGGGAGAAAGAGAAAGGGCGAGAGCTCAAGAAAAAACAGGGCGGGGAAAAATCAAAACGTCTAGAGTATATAGAGAGGAGCCTCTGGTGGAAGGGCAGCCATCTCCTGAGCTGCAAAGTTCAGAGTTAGGGCCAGGGTATGCCAGGTAGGGAGTGAGGAATGCCGAGAGAACCTGGATACCAGGTCTGCTTTGATATGTAAACCATGCACCTCGGTCCCTTGTCCCGGGGTCCAAAATACAACAACCATTGTTAAAACGTGAAACGTAATATAACGATATGGCCTAAAGAATGAGTGGATAAAGCCACCAGCTATAAATCAGAGCTGGGCAGCGGGCTGCACCCCAAGGTGAGCCCAGTAGGGCCGCGCGCTAGCCTGGCAGAAGCACACCTTGCTCCCTGCTACCGTCAGTCTTGGGTTCCAGGCATGGCGGGCGCGGCCGTTACCTGGCCGGTATGCGTGATCTTCTCTCCGCTCGGTGACACTCGCACCCCGAAACCCCGCGCAGCCCTGGGGAGAGCCAACAGCCGGCGGAAGGTCAGCGCCGCCGCCATCTTGCCGGTGACTCCTGACCCCGCGCGTCGTACAAAGCGCCGGCGCAGGCGCACAGCAGGCGGCGGTGAGTACTGTGGAACTTATTTCGTCCTGTGGCTGAGCGAACCAGCGGCTAGCGGGCCGGCTGTACCTGGCTGGGACACAGAACTGCAGGTTAACTGTGCGTCGTCGTATTTAAAGGTTACTAGCGTGACAATGGCAGTGGAGGAAGGAAACTGAAGATGCACTGTGTGCACTTTTATGGCAATGGAGAAAATGAGGATTTAACGTGGGTTTTTTTTTTTTATTGGTTTTGTTTTTTCAGTAAAGAAGTAAGTTGTTCAACAGAAGAAGAAACAGTACATGCAGTCAACTTTCCTGGCCGTGTATGTTGGGGTGGGAAAGGAAGCCTTCTGAGCATTTTTGCAACGAAGCGGTAGTGAAGTTTCCAGTTAGACTGCAAGGGAGTTTACCCAGCATGGAAAAGCAGCCCGGAAACGCCCTGCTATGTAGAGACCTGATGCAAATCGCAGTCTTTAACTCTGGAGAATGTGTTGGCCTCGCCTGTCTCATTTGAATCTGAGTCAGAACCTTCCTCAGAACAGCATACACTGTCAAACCCCAAGGTAGAGTGAACATCTTTGCCAGAAGTAGACAGGTAATACCACAGACCCAGAGCAGGGGCAGGTCACTAATTCTGAGAAAGTGTCAGAAGCTATAATGTATCCTTTGGGATCTCTTGGCCCGGATTGGAGGTTTTGACCTGGCATCTACCTTTCTGTGCTCTGCCATAGCATAAGGACTAGGTGAGTCTGAAGACAAGGAATGACCAGAGAGGGCCATAAGACACAATGAAAAGTCCTCACAAAGTTGAAAAGTGCTCCAGTAAATGTGGATCTAAGATGTCTGGGCTAGCCTTAAGCTCTGTAACCCAGGATATCCTAGTACTCACCATCTTCCTGCCTTAGTCTTTGGAGTGCTGGGATTTCAGACTTATGTCACCACACCCTGTTCTGCAGATTTGTCTCTTTCTTCCTCTTTTTAAAAGATTTATTTTATATGTATGAGTGTATATATTTATATATGGCCATGTTGGGGGGGTACCTGGTACCAAGAAAAGGCCACAGGATCTCCTGACAGGTCCAGTTACAGACCATTTGAGCAGTTGTGTGAGTGCTGGGAACAGAATAGTGGTCCTCTGTAAGAGCAGTCAGTGCTCTTAGCCACTAAGCCATCTCTCCGGCCCTGATGAATCTCTTTTTAAACTCTAACACCCAGTCTGTATATGTTTTCACACACATGTGAGTTCACACACACGGGTGCCAAAGAGCACAAGTGGAAGTTGGAGGAAGCTGGTCTCTTTTTCCATGTGAGTTCCGGGGATTGAACTGAGGTCCACAGACTTGCATGGCAAGCACTTGTGACTCCCAGGCCATCTCTCTGACCCACATTATTTTTAAAGTGATAGAACTCTGGGGTCAAGGTATTCCCATAGGTGCTTAGTGTGAAGGGTGATTCTGGGAGCCAGAGAGGGCTAAGGTAGCCTTACTGGTAACTACCTCTGCTATACATAAAAATAAGATGGGTAGATTTACAAATCACCTGGAAGCCATATATATGGAAATTAATTGTACACACACACTATATATATATATATATATATATATATATATATATATATATATACTGTGTGTACAGTTAATATGCTTTATATTAATATTTAATATATCAGTATATTTATATTATTAAATGTTTGCTGATTATATTAATAAATATTATTTATATATAAATATTATATAGTTATTAATATTTATATGTATAAAATCAGTGATGGTGTAGGTCTTTCCACACTCCTTGATTCTTTTCATAGTTTGCGGGTAGGGACTTAACTAGCTAGGTTTCCCATGTGTGCCAGAATGTCTCTTAATGGAAACATATGACCTGTACATTTTGTCTGGATGTTGGGTTGTGTTTTGTTTCCAATATAGTCACTGCTGGCAGTTTCTTTTACCATCAAAGCCTGCTTTTTTGTCTTTTTTTTTTTTTTCTCCCATGGGCAAAGGTCTTCCCAAATACGCAGCGGTCTCAGCACCTGCAGAGGCAGAGCTTAGAGTGCAGGATTCTGGAGAAAGAATACGGAGACAAGGAAGGCTTTCTCTCCGGAAGCATATTCCTCAGTTGTCCTCCGCTGGTTACACGCAATCCCACGTGACCATACGCCATCTTTCTTCCTGGCAGTGGCGTCCCACCCCCACTGCGCAGACGCGGAAGCTTCGGTAACCGGCGCTCTAAGTTGATTGCGGACCTCTCCACCGCTGACACCCCTTCCCAGGTGTGGGTCCCGGGTTCCGTGGGGGCAGGCAGAGGCGCGTGGCAGAGCTGCTGGCGGGGAGAGCGGGCGGGGTTCCTGGCCGGGCTGAGCCTCCGGAATCTGCGGCTTCCCGGGAGCGCGCGGGCCTGGGCACGTGGGGACGCCGAGCCCCGAGTACAAGCCTGGCAAGTGTGTTCTGACCTCTAACGCCAAGTAACCTTTATTGGGGAGGGCCTAGGGATAGTCAGACGTGCAGCACCCGATGACCAAGCTTCTCTCCCCCCAGGTCATGGCCGCCCTGCTTGTACGGAGCGTGGTGGCTTCGGTGGTGGACCCGTTCCTGCACCTGAGTCGCCTCGCGGTGAAGCCCCGAGCCTTCTCGTTTCTGCTGGGGACGTTGCCAAGCGCCAAACCCTGCGCAGAGGTGCGCTCACTTCTCTGTGGCTGTCCTTTGCCGTCCCTGCAGCCCTCGTTGGGCTTCAAAACCAAGGGTGTCATCAAGAAGCGCTGTAGAGACTGCTACATGGTGAAGAGGCGTGGGCGCTGGTTTGTCCTCTGTAAGACCAACCCCAAGCATAAACAGCGACAGATGTAGCCCTTGCCTTCAAGCAGTGTATATGGGAAATTAATTTCACCTTTTCAGAGAAAAATAAACTTAAGCATTCTATAAAATCCATGGGCCTTAGGGCTTTATTGAACCCGCTTTCCCCACATCGTAGCCCAATTCCTTCACATCTAATCAGACCAGAGCTGCAGTTGGGGAAGGATTGTTACAGTTCCTGTAGCTGTGTAAGAAGCAGGAATACAGAGCCAGCTTTATCTCTTGAGACATGATCTGGCTCGGTAATCCTGATTGACCTGAAACTTGGAGAGAACCTCCTGCCTCTGCCTCACTGCCGTTACCATATGCATCAGATTGTAAGTTCTTTAAGAGGCTGCCTGAGCCAGAAGGCTCCTGCGAGGTGCACACTAATCCCAATTTAAGAACAAAGGATGTTCTTGTGTAGCAACTATCCCAGTCTTTGCTCAAGGAAAACCTTGTTTACATAGAAATGTCTTTTGGATACCAATTAAAAATGTCGTGAATGTTCTTACACTCTGGAGTAGCAGTGTTCTTTATACCACCAAACTAATGCTTTCAGGAGGAGGTTAGTACATTCTCAGTTCAAAGAAGGTAACAAATCATGCTAGCTTCTGCAGGGAGTGCTAGGACACCAACAATTTTTCAAAGCTTGTAGTTGTCACTGTTAAAAGGTGGGCCTGGGATTCACGCTCCTCCTAGAATAGGTCTTTGGCACTGTGCCTTTTTTGTGGTTCTAAGTCCCATTAATCTGTTGAACTTCAGGTTCACCTGGTGTAGTCCGATTCCAGACTAGCATGTTTTGTGGCCCTGTGATTTATGTAGAGTGCTGTGAACGTGCTATCCCCTGTAAGGAATTATACTTGGTAGCTGCTGGTACCCTCTATCGTTTTCTTGGAGTACTGTGAATTCAGAGATAGTTTGAGAAGATAGCTACAGGAGATAGCCATTGCACTTTCCTGGGGTTTTACAATAGCTGTTAGGAAGGGTACACAGCTGATAGTTAGTAAGCCTGAAGGAGTAAGAGACTTTAAGAAGAGGGGTCCTGACAGTGATTAAGGGAGACAAAGAAACCATGTGCTATAATCTGTTGCATTTTGAAGGCATGTACAAGCATACATGTAAACCTGAAGCCTGGAAGAGAGTCTGAAGACACAGGAACAGTTGGCAGCTTAGTAGGAGAAGGACCTAGTACAAACAATAGTGTGAAGCAAGTTCTCAGGTTCATCATCTACACAAGCTCACATGCTGATGGTTTACATCCCAAACTCTACAGAAAGCCTTGGATGGTCCCAGCCAGCAGGAGGTGAGGAGCAGGAACCCACCTAGAATGACAGGACCAGCCTGGCCATAAGCACCCTTCTCATGATAGTCACTTTAGTTCTGCCTTTTGGACTCAGGAAGCAATGATGGGTTATAGGATAGCTAAGATGTGAATCCCAACTCCACCATTTTCAGTTGTGTGACATTCTGCTCTGGGTGCCTCAGTTCCCTGGCAATAAGATGGAAAATTATGTTTCAAAACTA
Source organism: Apodemus sylvaticus (assembly GCF_947179515.1). Lineage (NCBI taxonomy): Eukaryota > Metazoa > Chordata > Mammalia > Rodentia > Muridae > Apodemus > Apodemus sylvaticus. The sequence goes on along the minus strand of NC_067487.1, from coordinate 4,322,670 downwards.
TAATGTTAGAGTCAGAAGGATGTGGCATGCAGCAGATCCTTAGTGAGTGTCTGTCACTGTATTAGTAATAGAGGATGTTTGGTTTCAGGCACCTGGACAAGGGACTGAGGTGCATATTTTACATATCAAAGCAGACCTGGCCTGCCGGTTCTCCTGGGATCCCTCAGTGCCTACCTGTCATACTCTGCCCCTAACCCTGAACTTTCCAGCCCAGGGACTGGGCTGCTCTTCCCCTGGAGGCTTCTCCCTAAATAATCCAAATATTTTGGCATTTTGGTCCTCTCCTCTTGTTCTTCCTCCTCCTCTTCCTCCTCCTCCTCCTCCTCCTCCTCCTCCTCCTCCTCCTCCTTCTTCTTCTTCTTCTTCTCTCTCTCTCTCTCTCTCTCTCTCTCTCTCTCTCTCTCTCTCTCTCTCTCTCTCTCTCTCTCTCTCTGCATGGGTACACCTTTCTTCCCTCCCCCACTTTCCCATGATGACTTCCCTGGCCTTGATCCTTGTGGCTAGTGAATTCACCCATCCGAAAGCAGCTTCCCAATAAAGCTTCCTTGAATATAATCTAACCTGACTTGAACTGACTCATTTCACTGAAGGTGGAGAAATAAACTATCACAGGACATTTGTCATCCTTTTATTTCCATAATTCTCCAGTCAAAATCATTTCCAATAGAAATAAGTAAACCTTAGAATAGCCTAACTATTAATCCTAGCCTCTAGCTATTGAGGGTAGGGCCAGGGTGGGGGTAAGATTTCTGTCTGTATGAAAACACTCAAGGCTATTTGGAAGAAGTAGAAGATGCTAGGCTCACCTCTTGGGCAACTCTCGTGGTACACAGTTTTGAGTCATTGGGAAGAGCTCTGTGAGGAGGTTTGTCTGATCTTCAGGGCACTAACTGTAGTCCTGCCTTCTGGAGATGGCACCACATACCAGTGACGGTGACCCTCCGAGGCTGTTCACAGCACAGAAGATTCAAGCTGCCCCACCAGCTTCCAGGTTGAGTAGGGAGTAAGGGCAGACATAACCTCTTAGGGCCTGGCTTCTGGAATTCCAATGTCAGGTCTGCTTTCTCAGTTCACGCAGGCTCAAGAGATCCCAGGTTCCAGTCCTCTGATTGATCACACCGACAGGACAGAGTCGGTGGGTCCTGCCCTAGCCACTAGGATCAAAGTTACACTGACCTTATACCTATGGTCAGCAGGAATACTTGGAGGTGGCTATGCCAGGCCTTTGTGTCTTGACTGTGGCAGAAACAAGCTTCAGGAAGTCTGATGGGAGCACACTTTACTTCCTTCCGTTGGTTGGTCAATTTTTACTTTTGCCACTATGAAAAATTTAAGTCTTAAAATACTGTACCTAAATTTAAATTTTTAAAGCCTTAAATTTACTGACCTGGTTTTTCCTAGAAGAGCATTTAATTCTTTGAGTAAGATGCATAAAAACATCCGTTACATTAGGTCCTTTGCCTGGAACAGCTTCACATGTTCTGACTGGACCTTGTGAGCTCTAAGGGCCAAATGAAAACCTGAAAACCAAGAGACTGTCAATAAACCTCTGCCTGCACTGGGTGCTGGGCACTGGCCAGAGCAGCCCTCCCTTTGGTACCCTTCAGACAAGCAAGCTTCCTACTAGCAGTCTTTGTCAGGGTTTGTATTCCTGCACAAAACATCATGACCAAGAAGCAAATTGGGGAGGAAAGGGTTTACTCAGTTTATACTTTCACATTCATCACCAAAGCAAGTCAGCACTGGAACTCAAGCAGGTCAGGAAGCAGGAGCTGATGCAGAGGCCATGGAGGGATGTTCTTCCCCTGGCTTGCTCAGCCTGCTCTCTTATAGAACACAAGACTACCAGCCCAGTGATGGCACCACCCACAATGGGCCCTCCCACCTTTGATCACTAATTGAGAAAATGCCTTACAGCTGGATCTCATGGAGACATTTCCTCAAGGAAAGCTCCTTTCGCTGTGATAAATCCAGCCTGTGTCAGGTTGACACACAAAACCAGCCAGCACATAGCTGATGCTTCTTGTGCTCTCCAATCAGACCTGATGCTTCATGAGCACATCTCCCAATTGACCCCTCAGTATGTTACCTCCCTGACATCTCAGCAGAACACTAGTGTCCCTGAGAGTCCACTACAGCCTGCAGGTCACACGTGGCCTGAGAAAGCTATGAATGAGACCTAATACAAACCTGTAAACGTACTTATAACATTATGAGATAACGTTTATGTGACTCAATTTCACTTGTTTTATGTCAATGTTAAACAATGCAGACGTATGTGTTCTTTCAGCCCATGGCTGAGAATTGTGTACTCCTTATTTATGCAGAGTGCCAGGAACTGAGGAAGCTCTTCATACAGTAACAGATATCAAAGAAGGCTTTATGAGGCTATCTATGACTGCGGAAGAGTCTGAATGGGACCTGCTGTTAAGCCACACCCATCTTGGGAAATACTGTTTTAAGGACCTTCTCTGGGTGGTCCGAATATTGTTTTAGATGAAAACAAAATGGTCTTAAAAATTCTGGACTGCAGGACCCCAAGAGGGGACAGCATCATCTGTGTGAAAGAGGCATGTCCAGAGGAGAGCAAGAGCTATAGCAGGGCAGGACAGAACATCAGGGTATCGCGGTATTTAGGGCTACACTTGCCACCCAGCTGAGAAGCTTCCAGGAATGATGAAGAAAGGACTGAAGAGTAGAGCAGAGGGAAACTGGGAATTGCCTGAATGTGGGTGGGAATGAAGACTCAGGCTAGACAGGTTTCAAGAGCATCTAGAGCTTAGAGCTCCTCTGTGTACAGCAGCCCGAAAGGACCCTGTATGTCTCCTATGAGCTGCGAACTGGGCTGCCTCTCTCCCTAGGGAGAAATGGTCTGCTGCTCTTCCCAAGGCTGCCTCAGGCATACTTAGGCCACACGGATTACACACTACAATCACACACCGCGTACCTCAAACCGTATGCTACACATTCATTACACAGAGATGCCAAGGCCTGGTTCCTGGTGGCACTTTCCTCTTCTATTAAGTGTGACCTGAAACCAAGCTCCTTCTACCTACATCTAGGATGAGCCTTGCCTAGACACCCCTCCCTCATCTAGGTGTTGAAATCAAGATTCCCTAAGGTACAGGACAAGTCACTGTGGCTTGATGTGAAAACCCTCCCTTTAGAATACAACATAGCTACATGGATTCCGGAGGGGAGAACAATGTATGCAGATCCCTAAATATAGACGATTCCAACTACTCTGTGGCTGTCCCCTTCTTGGACAGGCTCCAGAGTGACTTTTATTCTCCCTTTAAAGAGTTTCCAGCGATTGTGGATTGTTTGTGTGACTCTGTGAGACTTACCCAGACTTCCTAATCTTTACTCTCTCTTTTTTTTTAATAAACCAGCATAAACTAGAATTTATTTACATAATGCAATGATCCGTGAAGGTTACCATAACACCAAGGGACCATATTAGCCGCTTGAATGGAATTCATTAGAAATTAACTACCACTTAAATTAATTTTCCCACAGTCACAAGGCTGTAATGGCAGGAGAAGGAGCCGTCCATCAGCGGGTGCTGACAGGGGACCTGTCACCACTATTATTTATAGGTGAGTGTGTCAGCCATGGAGCAGGCACCAAACACAAGCCTCTGGACTTAGAAAGGCCACTTCAAAGATCCCCAAATCCCCTTCTTGATAAGGAACTGAGCCTTACTAATCCTCACTCGCCCTCACACTAACAGCAGGGGATAAGGCAGCAACTGATCATGAGTACACAGCTCAGAGGAACGAGATTTTTGGTAAGAAAGTATAACATAAAGTACACATGCTTACAGGCAATACTGCTCTTGGGATTTTAAAGGCCACTCAAAAACATGGGAGTCCAGATCCCAGTGTCAGATCAGTGACTTACAGTGGCTTCTCAGGTTCCTGGGAAGAGTCCAACCCCAAGGAATCTTCCAGGTCTTGTTTAGAAGAGCATAATGTGTGTGTGTACATATGTTCCTTAAGTCATTGTGGTGTGGCATGGTATGTTTTGCAAAAGCAAAGGGTGTTCATGTCTGTTGTATTTGTGTAGTGTACATACATGAGTTGTACACGTGTCTGCTTATGTTATGTTTTTGGGGGGAATGTACAAACAGTACACATACTTGGTATTTGTATGCATTATATTAATGTGGTTGTACAATGTGGGTGCTCACCTGTGGATTATTCAGCTGTGTTTGCGCATGTGTAGTAGGTGCTCACATGTATGCTTGTATGCTCGCATGAATGTGTACAAAAGAGCCCCTGACTCCTGATCAATAACTGGACCACAATTTATTTTTAAAAATGGGGCATGATGTAAAGGCATTCCTTAGAGTCAGGATGTTACTCATGAAATCTTAGGCTCAGCAGTCGCAGGACAGAGGAGAGTCCCCTACATACTGAGGCCAGAACCCAGGTCAGGCAAGGGGCCTTTCTAAACAGGTGCCTGAAACGCTAAGGATGTTTAGCTTTGGGATGGAATTGAACCAATGGATAGGGAAGAATACGCAGGAGTATATTGCTTGAGGACATGTGAAAGGAGACAACAGCATGCAGAATGTCCCACCAGGAGCCTACATGTGCCCACTCAGCATCTCAGTCCTGAGTGTGCTGGTGCTGGGATACACCCCTAGCTGTGGTATAGCCAAAGAGCAAGGGGAGCACCGCAATTCACATGGCTTCAATCCCTTTCTCTTTGCAAGTACTCTTCTTGCCATAGCCTTGATGGAGAAGTTACTCTAGTCTTGTCACCCAGCCATGGAGTCAGGAGAGATGAGCCAGTTCTTTAGCACCACAGCAGCAGGGCAGGTGCAACTACATGTCCCATGTCCCCACAGTGTTTCTCGGGCCTTGTGAGATACCAAATGGTCATGCAGTGTGTATGTGAGAGAAAGGGGTGGGGGAAGAGGGGGGAGGGAGATACAGAAAGGAAATAGGAATAAAATAAGGTCAGAAAGACAGAGGCAGAGATGCAGATGGAAGAGATGTCATTTTTACTGGAATCCTTTGTGACCTAGGGAGATACTGGTGACTTGAAAAAAGGAATGAAGAAAGGAAGGAAAAGGGCAGAAGTCAGAAACCTATAAGGTTCCTGCAGGAAGATGTTGTTCACAAGTTCAGCTCCCTCCAAGTTGATGCTGGCATTCTAGAAAACCTACAAAGGACTCATATTTACCACAGGAGGATGGAAAGGGCAAGCACCAGCCCAGAACCACATTCTGGGAATCCCATAGCTGCACAGAGGAGGTTCCTATGAGTTCCTGTGAAGGCCTTTGTATGCCTCAGTCTTCATTCATCCTGAAAAGTGAGGTGCATGTCCCCTTCCAGGTCAGTCTGGAGTAGCTGGAGCAAAGGGAAAGAATGCCAAACAGTGTACTTGGGTCCTCTGCTAGACCCAGGTCGGGGGCATCCTAAACTCTGGACCCTGAGTTTGTTCTCTAACTGCATCTACGTAGGTTGGTTTTGTTAGGGCAACTCTGCATTTAGCTAAACTTATACTCAGCTCCGTTGACTAAGAAGAGACACAGCCCTATGGGCCACAGGAGAAAATTCTGAAATGTCAAATTGAAGGATAGCTGCTGATTCTTCCCAAAGCAGCAGTCGACCCTGTGCACAGTTTCCACCTCCTCACCAAGGTGCCAGCATCAAAGCCTCCCATTATGGAAACCTCAGAGGAGAGCATTCCTGGGTCTGGGATGTAGCTCAGTGGTAGGGCACTGGCCTATCATGCAGGAGAGCATGGGTCCATCTCAGTATCCTTGTCTACCAAAAAGTACAGTGTCCTCTGCTTCCAGGACTGTGGTCTCTGACTTTAGGCAGCATATGATTCTGGTTCGTTGGTCAAGGAGAATGTCTCTCATTCCCACATCTGCAGAAGATTCTATAGTCTGGCCAGGGCCTTTAAACTGAGGGAGAAGCTACTACATACAGTGCTCACTCATGGGGTCTTTTAGAAATCTGTAGCCCTGTTTTCCCTGTGGGCTCTGCCAGTTCTGATGGAGAGATTTGATGACACTGACCCAGGATGTAACCCATAGAGGGAGACTCCCGGTGCCTGCCTTGCTGAGTTTTACTTCTGGTTTGGGGACTTGTGGAATTAGCTACCTCTAGCCTCTCAGCCACCTGTCCACCCATGCCTCTGGACCGAGAGCCTTTGCAAGTCAGCAGTGCCCTGGCTTCTGCTGGTTCTGATTAACCCACAGGACACACTCCCCCAATTCAATACAGTACTACTGTTTTCTCATCCCCTAACTCCTCCAACTGGAAAACAGCACATAGCCCGAGGCTACCAGAATAATGCTGGTATCGAGAGCTAAGAAACATATTTGTTTTGAGTCCTCTAAGGACAAATGATAGACATGTAAAAATGTTTTCTGCCTTTCTTGCCAGGGAATACTTAGTTTAGAATTAACTTCTGTCAGGAAAAACACGATTTCCCGCACTCACTCTCTATGACTTCTCACCGTTTCTATTTTACGGGGGTAAAAATACCACATTGTGTTTGACACGTATGATTACAAGTTTACAGAATCTACTTACGTTTCTGCTGCTATTACAGCTTCTCTTTAGGAAAAGCTACTCATTAGAACCAAACAGAAGCTTTCTTGCACAAGAAACAAATAAACACAGAAAATTGGTTATTTCCCACCAAGCCAGCCTAATTCCTGGGGAAAATAGCTTCCCCCAGAGCTCAGAGGACCATGTTGGAGTTAGGGACATGCTACATTTCTCATGAGAAGACATGTGCACATGCTACACAGACAGGGAGGCACATGCTCACACACACCCTTTACTCTGGGGACAAAGGGTCTGCTTGGGAAGACAGTGGGCAGATGCTAGTCTACTACACGGGCAGTACTGACCTTGTGACATGTGGTCACTTAGCCTGTGGTCCAGGAAGCAACTGTTTTTCCTGCCCTGTTTTCTGGCCCATCTACCTTCTCACAATGTCTTTGTCAGACTCTCCAAAGAGCCAGGGACACTGGATTCTTGGTTTCCTAGCTACAAGACCATTGCCTCAGGTGATTACCTCAGCAGTGTGTGTATGGTTGCCCTCACCTGGGAGAGGAGGGAAGCAAGTAGAAGGTTCTAATACAAGAAGCTCACTCTTCCAATGTCCACAGTTTAGCCCAGAAACAGATAACTCAGATGTTAGCCAGATCTCTGGTACTCCCAGCCTAACAGAGAAGCCTCCTGAAGTTTCCCCTAGAATCACTGCCATGACCGTTGTCACTGTCTCTTGTGCACACTGTGAATCCTGCCACAACTGACGACCCCAGACTGGCAGCTTCAATAGCCAACATCCACCTTCCCATAGCCATGAGATGGAGATCTGTGACCCAAGTGTTGGCTTTCCTTGCCTCATTGGAGGTCACCCTTCTGTGTACATGTGTTCTAATGACTCTTCCTAAAAGCACACCAGTTCTGTTATATGAGGATCCACTTTTATGATCTCATTCCATCTCCCTGCAGACTCTGCCTCCAGGTGCAGTCTATGAGTGTGACACAGAAACACAGATTGAAATGGACCAGTACGAACCATTACAATTAACATGAAAGTTGGCTACAGAGGGCCTGGCATCCCTTAGCCTACCTGGCCCTCATTCAACCAGGGGCGCATGCTTAAAAATAACAGTCCACACTATATGAAACTAAGAGGAATGAATTCTATGCAAATGAGTCAAAATGGTCACATAGTCCATTTTCTTCCTATTGTCCCTCTTGGTGCTAGACCACAGGCCAACTGGCACACCTCATCTGCACCTTTCCTGTAATAAGCTATCTCCTGTTCTGTAATTTTCCATATGACCCTATATTATTCATTGCAAAGAGGCACAAGAACCTGCAGATGCCAACAGCTGCATCATGGCTCAGCCAGCCAGGAGATAAAGATGAGCACAAGATGCTTTTGAACTTCCTTCTGTCTTAACAAGGACTCTATCATTCCCCCTTCTTCAAACACTTTAGAATTAGGGAGATTAGTTGATTAGTCATTTCTTGGGGAAACATGATTCAAATTCTCCTTTCTTTCCTCTCCTTGCCTTTCAGCATCCTGTTACCAGGGGCTTAAGAATATATCTAGACCCTCTGAAGCACACATGCATTGGTAGCAATTGCTAATTCCAGAGTTAAGATTGGCAGCTGCTAAGTGACTGTGTACCTATGAGTCTAAGAGGTGGATATATTGCACAGGACATCATACCTTTACAGTGGGCCATGTTATGATGGAGCTGACTTTGCCACCACTTTGATTAGTGATGTCATCAAGATGGAGATGATCATGGGACATCACCAAGATGGTGGTGATCTTGAGATTAACCAAACTAGTAATGTCCACACAAACTGCCTAAGCTCTCCCACACTGCTGAGTGCCAAGGAGATCACCTCACTCTAGAATTTCCCTTGTCAGTGGCATTGTTATACATCCTAATCTTCTCTGTTTATTTTTCTATTTTTAGGTTTTACATAAATCTTCCCAGATGCCTATCAAGTTTGTGAAAACAAAGAATCTGATAGGACAAGACTCCAAAGTAGACTTCACAGCTGCTAATATAACCCACCCACACCTGAGATCACTTCTCAAGAGACACCAGGTCCCAGCCTGAAGATTTTGGGGGTTGGGAAAGGGAAGATTAAGTTAAATGTGGACTTTGAATGCTGAGACCTTCCTGTGTGTTCCCCTGTGCTTCTTGTCTCTACAGGACAGTTATTTGAAGTTGGGTCTTATACCAATAAACCCAAAGAATACAGGGCAAAACAGTGCAGCAGCAAAGCCAAAAAAAAAAAAAAAAAAAAAAAAAAAAAAAAAAAAAAAGCCCAAACAAACAAACAAGCAAAAAAGCCAGACAGATGGCTGTCAGGTTCTTCTGCCTGAAGGCTAACTTTCACTTCCCCTTCTTGAAAGGTAGAATCAAGTCAGGCTAAAGGCCATGTTCCCCTTCTCAAGCTTCCTAATGAACTGAAGTCCATGTTTTACCTATGTCTGGTTTACTCTGTCCTTGCTGCTCTCAATTCCTTGCTGTTGCTTACTATAGACAGCACAGTCTCTATGGGCAAAAACAAAATTCTCCAGAGCTTAAAGTATGTTCCTTTAGCATTAGATCCAAAGAAATTCACCCACTTTCACTTTTTCTTTTCTTTTTTTTAAAAATAATTATTTATTTTATGTATATGAGTACAATGTAGCTATCTTCAGACACACCAGAAGATGGTATCAGATCCCATTACAGATAGTTGTAAGCCGCCATGTACTTGCTGAGAATTGGACTCTGGTCCTCTGGAAGATCAGTTAGTGCTCTTAATCACTGAGCCATCTTTCCAGTTCCCCACTTTGACTTTTAATTTGAGTGGCCATTTTAAACAAAAATTGTTCATTTAAGTAAATAGTCTCTTTTCTGAAACTGATAGCCTCACAGTTAAAGGGTTATTGTTCTTAATTTTTTTTCATTCCTTTTTTGAGATTTATTTATTTTTTTATATTTAAGTACACCGTCCCTGTCTTTAGACACTCCAAAAGAGGGCATCAGATCTCCTTACGGATGGTTGTGAGCCATCATGTGGTTGCTGGGATTTGAACTCAGGACCTTCAGGAAAGCAGTCAGGTATAATACAAAAATAGGTTCTATTTATTAATCTTTATATTTTAATCTTATGTATATAGACATTTTGCCTACAGGTATGGCTGTGTCATGTAAGGGCAATGCCCTTGGAGGCCAGAAGAGGGTGTCAGATTCCTGGAACTGGAGTTAGAGATGATTATGAGTTGCCTTGTGGGTATTGAACTGAACCCTGGTCCTCTGGAAGTGCTTCTAACCACTGAACTATCTTTCTAGCCTCCCCTCAAGATAGACTTTATTTATATAAATCTATTGATATAGATTTATCTAAATCAGTAACAGTAACCTTACTTAATCCTCTGTCTTTCTCATTATTTTTTCATCTGACACTTTTGGTATTCAGTGGTTAAAATCTTACTCTATCTTCCTTTTAATCTGTTCTGTCATCAGTATGATTTTGTTGTTGATTTACAATTCCAGGGATCATACCTTGGAGAGGAATCTCCTGGTTTTCCTGACTTTCTCCCTCTCTGAAACCATCAACAGTTATAACCTTGTTATTCTCACTTAAGCTTTGTATTTTAATCTTGTAAAGTATGTATCTTTTAGAACATGTAACTCCCTATTTGTTGCTTCTTGCTACCAAGGTTATAGTCTATCATGTGCAGATAGCTCCTTTGAGCTCAGGACAGTATGTAGGACTCCCTTTTCTTAGGTAGGCTACCTCTTCTCTGACTGATCTGGGAAACCAGACATCCAACCCCCAATCTTCTACCTGAAGAAGGTCATATAGTCCTTGACAAACCTTACATGTTCAACTTCCTCCCCATATCCTTGCCCTGCCCACCCCACCCCCCAAACCCGCCTAGCCAATACCTGAGATTCCTGGAATGCCTCTCCAAACAAATGTGACATTCACAGTACTTTAAGCTCCAGCCAATGAAACTTAACCCCAAGAAGAACCTGTTCCCACTATCCAGGGTTCACATATAGCCCTGGTTCACTCCAAGTAAGGTGTATGAATGCAAACCCACCACAAATAAAGGAATACTCACAAACTAAGATTGTCTAAGAAAGCTGTTTCATTAAAATCCTCAGAGAGTCGGAGAGTCCCCCCCCTCCCCTCTTCCCTCCCACCCTGCCCAGCCCCTTAGCCTGCAAACCTCATCTCTTCAGGCCTCTGCTTCTTCCTTCCAGCCTGGTGTGTAACAGTGCCTGGACACCCTGAAGGAGCAAGTAGAGCACACATACCACACCTGTTACACAGAGATTCCAGTCAGTGCCTGCTGTTGGAAATCCAACTACTCCTCTCCAATCAGTAAAGGCAATCTGTGATCCCTTTAGGCAGGGTCTATGCCTCCCCACTATTATGGAAGTAGTTAAAAGATTAACTGACTATCACCATTCTGCTCCCTGAAGAGATTTTTGGACCACACCTCTCAAGAAGGAATTCTGACCTGAAAACAGGGACTGAAATGAAACATTAAGATTAATATATGAAATGTGGCAGCCTAGAGGAAATGGCAGCCCTTAGCCTGTCTGGGCTTCATTCAACCAAGGGGACATGCTTAGAAGAGCCCTAGAGAGACAAAATTAGGCAAAATGGATACTATGTAACATAATGGTTCCTATTGTGGGGTCTACAGCTTTGAGATGAGTTTAAGAGGACACCATTCAGCCCATAGTTTCATCTTTGTGTTGAGTGGCCTATCAGGCATACAAGGTATGGTAGGTGTCTATGAGGAGAGATCCCAACACCAGGCCAAAGAAGCCTATTTTCAAATTGTTGATCATGTAGGACCTCCTTTTGGGGAGACCCCCCCACTCCATTCTTGGGATAACGTACACCCAAGGAAACACGAGAGACCGACTCAATGCAAACACAATAAATAAGTTTATTATCAGAGCTCCGGGCCGACACATATCTCACACAGGAGACAGAGGAGTCGACCCTGAGGCTCAAAAGTTAGGGGTTTATATAGGAAAAGTCAGGGGGGGTTGGCTCAGTTACACATGATTTGCTAATTCAGACATTGGCGGGGGATTCTGGCACGCAGGGTGGGCTTTTTGGCATACATGCAGATCGGGCTGTCAGCAATGTAGGAGGGCGGTTTATTTTTGTTAGCAGGAAGATCATTTTGACATTAGTAAACTGCATCCAAGGGACAGGAGACAGGAGATTCCAGTCCAGATGGTGTATGACCCATATGAGATTGCCTAGGCATGCCCCTTATCCTTTATGGCCGGTCTGTTTGTGGAATGACTCAATCACAACCTTGCTTCAAGCTTGTCCGGCATGCCCGGGCTCTAAGTCTGCTTGCTGCCTCAACTATGGATTCTGAAAAGTCCCAACTCCCTTCAATCAGTGTTGTCCAAGAGCCTCCTAAAACATCGCAGGCCGCTGCTATTTCACTTGGTTGCTTGCCAGAGGTAGAAGGTAAGTCCCCATTTCTGGAGATGCCATGTACTTAAGACACAGGACTAAAAACACCTGAGCTGGATCCAACCTGAAAGCCTCTTTTCTGAAGACTAAACTTCATGGTACCAGAAAGGCTCCTTCCCAGCTTCTAAAGGAAGGCAGCTATGATGCGTATGTACCACAATTATGTGGCATGATAACCCCAAGGGTGCAGGAGTGGCATCTGTACCTTGACTATAACTGAAGTGTTTTGGATAGGTTTGGCCCCCATAGACTCATATATCTGAGCATGCTCGGCCCAGGAAGTGGCACTATTAAGAGGTGTGGCTTTGTTGGAGCAGGTATGGAAGGAAGTGTGTCATTGTAGGGATGGGATTTGAAACCCCTCTCCTAGCTGCCTGGAAGACAGTCTTCTTCCTGGCTGCCTTCAGATCAAGATGCAGAATTCTCAGCTCCTTCTCCAACACCATGTCTGACTGCATGCTCCAATGTTTTCTGGCAGAGGTTCCAGAACCTCTAAAACTGTAAGCCAGCCCCCAATTAAATGTTGTCCTTTATAAGAGTTGCCTTGTTCATGGTGTCTCTTCATAGCAATGAAATCCTAAGACAGTATCCAATAGCTCTCTAGTTAGACTTAAAACCCACTTAACCAGAGGAAAACCATCCCTTGTACCTAGCCCTCTACCCAGGGCTACTGAAGCCATGGAATCTACTTTCACCACTCTACTATCAAGTTTTATGTCCACTTACAGGCTAGAGTGAGTCATCAGAAAAGATGGTGTCCCAATAGAGAAAATGTCTCCATAAGGTCCAGCTGTAGGCAAGACTTATTTAGGGTTTTACTGCTGTCAACAGATACCACAACCACAGTAACTCTTTTAAGGACAAGGTTTAATTGGGGCTTGCTTACAAATTCAGAGGCTCCATTATTATCAAGGCAGGAAGCATGGCAGCACCCATGCAGGCATGGTGCAGGAGGAGGTGAGAGTTCAACATCTTGTTCTGAAGGCAAACAGAAGTCTGGCTTTCAAGCAGCTAGGATTAGGATCTTAAAGTCCACACCTACAGTGACACACTTCCTCCAACAAGGCCACATCTACTACACAGACTCCTGAACTAAAAACCAGCAACCATGCACACAGATTTGCGTAGGAGGAACCAGCATGAGAAAGCCAGCTCCAAAACCCTCAAAGGCAGGGTAGCATGCACAAGATTGCTGCAAATTCCAGACCAACCTGGACTACATAGCAAATTCTAGACTAGACAAAGCTAGAAAAGTGAAACAGTGTGTTTCAATAAATGACCAAAAACATTTGAAAAAAAATAAAAAGCATAATGCAGTGTGGTTATGTGTGTTCCCGTAAACCCTAGAGCTGTGGGGATGGAGACAGGAGAATTCTGGAGCTGTTGGCCACTAGCCTGGTGTACTGGCTAGTTTTGTGTGTCAACTTGACACAGGCTGGAGTTATCACAGAGAAAGGAGCTTCAGTTGGGGAAGTGCCTCCATGAGATCCAGCTGTGGGGCATTTTCTCAATTAGTGATCAAGGGGGGAGGGCCCCTTGTGGGTGGTACCACCTTTGGGCTGGGGTTCTTGGGTTCTATAAGAGAGCAGGCTAAGTAAGTCAGGGGAAGCAAGCCAGTAAGAAACATCCCTCCATGGCCTCTGCATCAGCTCCTGCCTCCTGACCTGTTTAAGTTCCAGTCCTGACTTCCTTTAGTGATGAACTGCAACGTGGAAGTGTAAGCTCAATAAACCCTTTCCTCCCCAACTTGCTTCTTGGTCATGATGTTTGTGCAGGAATAGAAACCCTGACTAATCAGAAACTTTCTCCCTATACCGATGTCCTCAAGGGTCTTCCCCAGTTTCTTTTCTATTAGCTTCAGAGTGTCTGGCTTTATGTGGAGGTCCTTGATCCATTTGGAGCTGAGCTTAGTACAAGGAGACAAGGATGGATCAATTCGCATTCTTCTGCATGCTGACCTCCAGTTGAACCAGCACCATTTGTTGAAAAGGCTATCTTTTTTCCATTGGATGTTTTCAGCCCCTTTGTCGAGGATCAAGTGGCCATAGGTGTGTGGGTTCATTTCTGGATCTTCAATCCTGTTCCATTGATCTGCCTGCCGGTCACTGTACCAATACCATGCAGTTTTTAACACTATTGCTCTGTAGTATTGCTTGAGGTCAGGGATACTGATTCCCCCAGAATTTCTTTTGTTGCTGAGAATAGTTTTAGCTATCCTGGGTTTTTTGTTATTCCAGATGAATTTGAGAATTGCTCTTTCTAACTCTGTGAAGAATTGAGTTGGGATTTTGATGGGTATTGCATTGAATCTGTATATTGCTTTTGGCAAAATGGCCATTTTAACTATATTGATCCTGCCGATCCATAAGCATGGGAGGTTTTCCCATTTTTTGAGGTCTTCTTCCATTTCCTTCTTCAGCAATGGAGTACTATTCAGCCGTTAGAAACAATGAATTCATGAAATTCTTAGGCAAATGGATGGAGCTAGAGAACATCATACTAAGTGAGGTAACCCAGACTCAAAGGTGAATCATGGTATGCTCTCACTAAGAAGTGGATATTAACCTAGAAAACTGGAATACCCAAAACATAATCCACACATCAAATGAGGTACAAGAAGAATGGAGGAGTGGCCCCTTGTTCTGAAAAGACTCAGTGAAGCAGTATAGGGCAAAACCAGAACAGGGAAGTGGGAAGGGTTGGGTGGGAAAACAGGGGGAGGGAAGGGGACTGATGGGACTTTCAGGGAGTGGGAGTCCAGAAAAGTGGAAATCATTTGAAATGTAAATAAATATATTAATAAATTAAAAAAAAAAGAAACCCTGACTAAGACACCTGGCTTCAAGGTCAATGAGAGACCCTGTTTCAAAGAAATAAGGCTATATATAATAGGGTAGGAACCAGATATATTATTCATTTGGCCTTCCCTCACATGCTAAGATACATGTTCATTCATATAAAATACATTCATACAAAAATACAAGGAAGAGAACTATAAACAAAAACATTATGGAAATCAATGAAAAGAAGAGCAACCAAGAAATCTTTGTAAGAGCAGTAAACTGAAAGGTCCACACCAGTACTGAAGACAAATACAGCCTGTCTCAACTAGGGTGTGATCCCTACGCCAAGCATATTCGAACCATCATAAGACTACAGGGCATTTTCTTAGTGATTTACGGGAGAGGATTCAGCCCATTTTGGGTAGTGCCAAACCTGGGCTTGTGGTCTTGGGTTCTATATGAAAGCAGGAGATCTGGGGATGTCCTGATAGGTCCTGCCCGTGCCAACAGGGTAGATATTGTTCTGAGAAGCTTCATGCTATCACCTTTGACAGGCTGGAGACATGGACATCGTGGTATTTAAAAGTCAAAAGTTATCAAAAATCAACTCGAGAAAAAATAGAAAATGTAAACAGTTCATCTGATTGTTATAGACATTGTGGAGGTTAATGTCAACTTGACAGACCCTGGAGCACTCCAGGTGATGGGCTTCTGGAAGTGGAAATACCCATGTTTGTTACGGATAGAACAATTTCCTAGGCAGAAAATCCCTGGCCATATGAAAAGAAAAAAGTGATCTGAGGCCTAGGTAGTGGCTGCTCTCCATGTTTGATCCTCCTCACAATCATCTTCACCGCTGGATCAGTCCTATCTTGTATCAGTGTCCTGTCCTTTTGAATATGTGAGGTTGGCTATGCCTGGTCATCCACCTGGACTTCCCGAAGCTGAAACATAGGCTGAATACTCTCAACCTGGTATCCTATAAACAGCTCCTGCCCCATGATTTAAGGGTGGATGGCCAGACCCTATAGTCCAACTAAGCAGCCCCTTAGCCCAATGCAGAGACCCTTTCTTGTGGACATTACAGGCCTACTGCGATAGGCTCATGCCATCCTGGGAGCTCACCTGCTTTATCACACCTCCCAGTGACAGTTCCAAGGGTGAAAGTGCTCTCACATTTCCCAGGGACACTGTCACAGGTCCTTCCTAGGGGACCACTTGGACCCTGATATTACCCTAGCTCCCGCTCCTGGAATTTGGGTTGGAACTTAGAGTCCAGATGTGAGTGGTGATTTTACAAGATTTCATTTCTATTGGCTTTGCTACCTTTTAATGAAGGGATTTTTCTTCTCTTTCTTGCTTCTAACCAAAAGAACATGCTTGCCAAACTTACATACCTGCTTTTCTGCTTCAGAGAAAAATCATTTGATTTCCCAGGACTAACAATTAACACAGTGATTCCTGTGTCTGGAACATGAAGCCCGTTATGGAAAAGACCCTATCTCCCATTTGTCAGAAGCTTAGTGTTTGCTGTTTCTAAGTATACCATTCCAGAGTTAGCCTTGCGTGTTCTACTTATATCTCATCTCATATATGTGAGTAAATCACTTAGAGAGCTAGAAAAACAACAGGTTTGATTGAGAATTAGTCTCCTGCTCAATCAGAATTGTCTTTTTCTTTAAAGTGGTTTTGCCATTCCTAAGACTGTGGTTGTGTAAGGAAGGAAGAGGTGATGGGGCTACTCAGCCTCCTTTGTGTGACGCCCTGGGCCATAGATAGACAGGAATCTAGGTACTAATTGGACCTGGGAAAATCAACTTTTAATCTAATTATCAAGACACTTTATAAATGAGCTCAACACTAAAACCAGGAGATGGCAGCATGTCAGGTTTCTGAGCACTCTTTTCTATGAGCAGAGTATGGGATTACTACCTGGACACGCTGCTCAGCACGGGCTGGAGTCAGTATGAACATCCGATTCTCTTGGATGCATCACTGGAAATACAGACTTGAGATGGGTGTTGCTCTCTTTATGGATACTTGAGATGGACGTGGCTTTCTTCTCTGTGATGGAAACTGGACAGTTTTGAGAAGACATCTCATTTCTGCACCTGTCATGACAGGGAGTGGCCACCTGACAGTATTGACCCATAGGAGAAAAAAATAATTTATTTGGGATTTGATGGGAGCGCCTCAGAGTGATTCTTCCACATAAGATGTGTAGGGCAGCAGCAGCAGACTGGAGGCTCAGAGTGAGCACCAGACACAATCTTGAGTCTGAAATCTGTGGTCAGGTCAGAGACTAAAGCAGGTCAGCTATGGCTTTTAAAAGCCTCAGCCTGTTGAGGTGAGCCCGCTCTTGAAGTGAAGGGCTATCTTCTTCAGAATCTATGATTTGAATATTAGTCTCATCTAAGAATGGCCTCAAGCAACAGTCAGGCTGG
Source organism: Apodemus sylvaticus (assembly GCF_947179515.1). Lineage (NCBI taxonomy): Eukaryota > Metazoa > Chordata > Mammalia > Rodentia > Muridae > Apodemus > Apodemus sylvaticus. The sequence continues at coordinate 4,305,426 of NC_067487.1, read as the reverse complement.
TTGGTGTTTAACTCAACAGCAGGGCTCTTCAGACTTGCCAAGTGTGTCACAAAATTTACCATCTTATAAAGATGTATTTATCGACATCTGGAGCTCTAGTAGCCACATAGCCACTGTGAATAACCAAAGATAAGGGAAAGACTGCCAGACAGAGAGCAATGACTTTAGCCTTTCCTTTGTTAAACCTCTCACAATCTATCTGTGGGTCAGCTGCCATGTGTTTAATTGAAGACTATGCAGGGTCTTTACTGCAGAATCTATGACCAATACAGGAGCCCCAGTTTCAGTCAACCTACAGCATCTCAATCTGGCTCTTTCCACATCCTGTGGACATTTGTGATAACTTGGTAGAGCCATTATTCACCCATAAGAGGCATTCTGAGGACTTAGAGGCTCTTGGCTACACCGTGAAAGAGAGTCTCAGAACGTGAGCACACTCATACTCTACACACAAAAGGGGAAAAGCAGGCAGTCCCAGTTATCCAACACTGGCCCTGGGAACTAGCTCCCCTATTGCATCCCATCCTCCCCAACAGTAAACACTGCAGCTCCCACCAGCCTCTGTCTCTCTTCAGACCCTGCACATTCCAGGTTATCTACCCAGGAATGAGTAGCCTCCTAGAGAGTCAGCTTTATCTCAGACAACCTGTGCTCATCTGAGGCAAAGGGGAAATGTTTGTTCTATAAAGCACAATAGACACATTGATTTCATTGCACAGGCAAGGATAAATCTTCTCTCAAGTAAGAACAAAGTGGAACCAGTAGAGGTGTCCATTTGGTGTTCTTAGACTGCCCTCTATGGACATGCAGCTCTCCAGCTGACCATTTCCACTTCTCCTTCCAGCCAGCCTGAGAAATGCACAGGAACACACAGAAACAAGTGCTTCTCCTTCCTCTTCCTCCTCCTCCTCCTCCTTCCTCCTCCTCCCCTCCTCCCTCCTCCTCCTCTTCTTTCTCCTCCTCCTCCTCCTCCTCCTCCTCCTCCTCCTCCTCCTCCTCCTCCTCTTCCTCCTCCTCCTCCTCCTCCTCCTCTTCTTCTTCTTCTTCTTCTTCTTCTTCTTCTTCTTCTTCTTCTTCTTCTTCCTTCTCTCCTCCTCCTTCTTCTACCAGTGCTGCTGAGAAGAGCCAGGTTTGCTTCTTTACTTCCTCTCCTCACAGGACCTATCAGGTAGTAGGGGATCCTCTCTATGGCCATCAGGGGAGGTCACAGATTTAACCTTTGGTTCTATGGTGTGCTGTGGCCATTATTCACCCATGAGAGGCATTCTGAGGACTTAGAGGCTCTTGGTTTGGCCTCTCGGCAGAGCAAAAATACACCATAAAAGAGAGTCTCAGAGTGTGAGCACACTCATACTCTACACAGGGGCAGAGATGGCCACTGCCCTCATTACCTAGAGAGATCTGTACATCAGGGAAACAATACAGTGGCTAAGTGGCTGCCACTGGTAGCAGCTTAATGCAGAAGTCCACAGCGGGCATGCAGGAAAAGGTTGATTTAGTTCAGATGACCAAGGGATATGAAGCACAGCCCCTCCACAGACATTGACAAATCAGTCACAGGGAGGAAGGAAGTACTTCAAGCATTCCCAATGTCAGTTGCGCTGCTGATTTTAGAATCCAGGGAGGGGACATCTCCTCCAACAAGCCCAGCAGATGCTGCTGGGTGTAGGTATCATGGGAATCCAGGGAGAGAAACAGGCAGCAGGCCAGGTCTGCAATGATCTGGCTATGATAGCTCAACTGTTCCTCCCAGGCCAGGCTGTTGCTTGGGAACTCATGCTTCCCTTTGCTGGTCCAACCAAGTCATGTGTGGTTCAGTGACTGCCACCCAGAGGATAGCATGTCATTCAAAAATCTGTGTAGACCATACCCACAAACCCAGTGCTGTAGGAAAGTGAGGATAGGGTGGCATGAGAACACAAGTGGAGCTCCAGGTCTCAGGATCAGTATGTATATTACCTGCTACATGGTGATGATACAGACCTCGCAGAAAGAGAGTAGGCATGGCTCCCAGACTCTTAGAGGTGTGAGGCACACCCAGGCTTTAATTCCTCTGAGGAAGAATTAAAGTGCCCTCTCAACTCTCACCCTGAAGAGCCAAGCTGCCTTGAGAACTCTGGCGGATGTGTGTGGCGATCCCAGGATCATCACCAGACACTACTGGAGACAGAGCTCAAGCCACATCCATGGCCAGCTCAGAAGTCTGTGTGACCCTATGAGGGGTCAGGCTTCCCATTCAGCAAAGTGTCATATGGTACCTTTACCTAAGCACAGATGAGTCAGGTCAGTCAAGAGGGTGACTGTCCTGGCTCTGGACTTCAGACAGACATAAGGATAAACAAGAGCAGGGAACTGTAATGAACGCTTCTGGGCCTGGGACCTCCATATTCTTCCAAGTGCGCTGGACAAGAGACCATCTTTCAGGGTCCACACTTCTCTAGTCATTCTTTCTTCTTATTCAGTACATTCACTATTCGACTTGATTTCATTAATTACTTGTACTTTCCCTCAAACGGTCTACTTCAGTTAGTTTAAACTCTCAATTTCAAGTCAAAGGATGCTGACACATAAGAGGAGCTTCATTTCGTTCTACCATCAAATGCAACTCAAGAAGGGACTTCTCCTTAATTAAACAGGGAGAACCCATATTTTGTAAAGACTTAACAGTACACTTCCACTGTGGAAGAAAAATTAATTTGGAAAGGAGCAAGACCCCAGGGTTCAAAGACTGTGGAATTTACTGGCCATGTGCAGCAATCACTTTTCATATTTCAACTTAGTGTTATTTTTTTAATAATTTCCAAAATTTACACCTGTCAAAATAAATACTACAATCAGAACAGTAGCTCTGCCATGAGACAGAGTCATGAATATGGCTGCAGCACTCTCTGCAATACTTGGATAAGTATTGCTTTATCCATCTTCCAAGGAACGTTAAAGCCCCCTCCTTTCTACAAGCTGCTCCCAGAGGCCTCTGCACAGACAGCACGCCTGGGCTGGGGGACATTCTCTTCTAAGTCCCCTTAGCAGAGCAGAAATGGAGCTTGATCCAAGCCTGCAAATCTGTCCATGGGTTGGGTGCAAGCCTATAGCTCCTGGGGCTAATTACGTTCTGTGCACATGTCACAGCACCATAACAACAGACTATGGGCTATTGGATCTATGGTCTATGTATGGATCCTCCCTCAAAGATGATATTCATAAAGCAGCAGGGACTCAACAACCCTGATGGCAGAGGGACTGCCTTTTCAGGCAACTGAAGCTCTTCATCACAGAAACAGAGCCTGTTAACTTTTGGAGACCATGAGGATCTAACCTGTTTTCTGGAGGTACCACAGGCATTTACGGATTCATGACAATGGAATGTAAAGCCTTCCACGAGATCTTAATAAGAACCAGAGGATACACACACTCCACAAACATAAGCTCAGATATGCACACATGCACTATGCACAGAACATACACATATATACAACGTGTACATGCATAGACATATTTTCACATACACACATACACAGAACACATACACATACTCACAGACTCATTTTTAAAAAAGATTTATTTATTAGTATATGTAAGTACACTGGAGCTGTCTTCAGATGCACAAGAGGATGGTGTCAGATCTCTTTTATGGATGGTTGTGAGCCACTGTGTGGTTGCTGGGGTTTGACCTCAGGACCTTTGGAAGAGCAGTCAGTGCTCTTAACCGCTGAGCCATCTCTCCAGCCCTCACAGACTCATTCTTTGCCATAGCAGACCCAGCCCAGACCACAGCAATCTGAATCACAGGAAGATGTAATCTTGTTCCTATAACTAACACACTCTGAATAATCTGACATTCCATTGGATTTTCAAAGGCCTTCCAGGCCCAAAGAGCCATAGCTGTCAAATCTCATACATAGGCTGTGTCCTGCAACATCAGTATCTGGACAGCTATTTATCTGGCACCTGGGGACCAGAGGGCCAGAAAAATCAACATCACTTTGGAAAATGCAGGGCCACCCAGACCCACTCTGCCAAGAAGTAAGTGCTCAGAATTCTTTTTTTTTTTTTTTTGACAGCAGTTATGGGTTGAGGAGGCATACAGGTCTGACCCCCCTACCCACCCTCCGTGTTCCATCTGACCATGTAAGGAGACCCATGGCAGTGCTGGTGGTCCTGGGGGACCAGCTAGAAGAGCTCAGCTGAAACCACTGGCTTTGAGGCTTTGTGTTCATTTCACCTTCACCTCCCCCTCCGTTTTGTTTTGGTTTTGGTTTTGGTTTTTCGAGACAGGGTTTCTCTCTGTAGCCCTGACTATCCTGGAACTCACTCTGTAGACCAGGCTGGCCTCGAACTCAGAAATCCGCCTGCCTCTGCCTCCCAGGTGCTGGGATTACAGGCGTGCGCCACCACGCCGGGCTCGGCCCCTTCTTGATAGGCTTCCGAATGCCCTTCCACCGGAGCTTGAGGCCGACGGCTCTCTCAATTTTGGCCCAAACCTGGTTATTCGGAATGGCTCGTCCACTTTCATAGTCTGCGAGGACTTGCAGCTTCTCATTGGTTGTCGTGGCCAGGTCCTTCTATGTCAGGTCTTTGCTGTGCTGGCCCCGCTGGGTCACTTTGCCAGGGTCACCCGGTTGTGATGCAGCTCCTCTGTCTCCTGGTCTAGTTTGGCTGTAGTTTCAGTGATAGAATGCTGCTTATTCTGGCCAGCAGCCCATTTCTTGGATGTCTCCACATCTTCTCCTTGTCACTGAGCTGCTAAGATGGCCTGCTTAGACTTGGCCTGTGTAGCCGTGGGGTCCTTCACGGTGTCATGATCACTCTCAGCCGTGGCACAGCGGGGGCGGCAGTCTGTCCGACTCTGGCAGCTGCTCCGGCGCTCAGAATAATTTAAGCTCAGAATAATCATGTGAACAGAACCAGACTCAGGAAAAGAGCTTCCCATGGTTGACACACTGGCAAGGGCCACAGACCACACAGTCACTGCAGACTCAAGGTGGCTCATAGTATGACCAACCAGCCCATCTGACACACACAGGAATATTTCTTAGAGATTTTTAAAAACTAGTTTTTCCCCCACAGCACAGAAATGAAACTGTGTGAAAAGTTATCAAATAAAAACTGAGAGCCAGTCTTCCATTTATAGCAAAGACCTAGATTCCTGGATAATTTGTTTGTTTCTGTGGGTGTAGAAAGGCCAGATTTTGATAAGATATTTGGGATATTTCTTTTCTGTACTTAACTATTTCCCAGTTTGACAGTCCCTCCGTCTTGACATATAAAGTCACAATTCACTCTTTCATGTGTGTGAATATTCTGGATGTGCACCCACATGTGTGTGTGAGTGTGTGTGAGTGTGTATATGCGAGTGTGTGTGAGTGTGTATGTGAGTATGTATGTGTGTGTGTGGTGTGTGTGTGTGTGTGTGAGTGCATGTGAGTGTGTATGTGAGTGTGTGTGTGAGTGTGTATGTGAGTGTGAGTGTATGTGTGTGTGTATGTGAGTGTGTGTATGTGTGAGTGTGTGTGTGTGTGCATATGTGGTACTCTGACCCACATGAGCACACATGGAGGTCAGAGGTCGATGTTGGATATATTTCTTGATTGCTCTCCACCATAGTTTGAAGACAGGATCTCTCCTTGAATTTGGCACTCATTGCTTGGCTGGTAACTGAGCTGAGGTTTGGGGATCCTCCTGTCTCCAGTCCCCATAGCACTGGTGCTACAGACACCTGCCAATGTTCAGTAGGGGACTGTCTTAGTCGGGGGCTTTTATTCCTGCACAAACATCATAACCAAGAAGCAAGTTGGGGTGGAAAGGGTTTATTCAGCTTACACTTCCACATTGCTATTTATCACCAAAGGAAGTCAGGAGTGGAACTCAAGCAGGTCAGGAAGCAGGAGCTGATGCAGAGGCCATGGAGGGATGTTCCTTACTGGCTTACTTCCCCTGGCTTGCTCAGCTTGTTCTCTTATAGAACCCAAGACTACCAGCCCAGGGATGGCACCACCCACAAGGGGCCCTTCCACCCTTGATCACTAACTGAGAAAATGCCTTACAGCTGGATCTCATGGAGGCATTTTCTCAATTGAAGCTCCTTTCTCGGTGGTAACTCCAGCTTGTGACAAGTTGACACAAAACCAGCCAGTACAGGGACCCAGCCCATGTCCTCATGGTTACACAGCAAGCACCTTATCCACTGTACCATCCCCCTGGTCCACCCCTTATTTTTTAAAAATGGCTCTACAGAACTCCAGCACCAGGGGTGGCAGGTTGGGTTAACACTCCCTTTCCATGAACATTTGAATTTCTCACTTTCCACTCCCGTGACGATGTCTCTGAGAGTGTCTTTGTCGGTATCACCCACAAGTGTATTTCTAGGAATGTTCTCTATAAGTAAAACTGCCAAGTCCAGTGATGAGATCAGCTAGTTTTGACAGTGTGCTTGCCCTGCTGAAGGACTCCTGTTTCCTTTAGCAACAGCCTCTGTTTGGAGTGTTTTCTTTTTATGTGAGCTATGCCTTCCTTGGATGATTTGAGTTTTCTCTTGGCCTTTGTTGTCCTATGTTTTCTGTGGGCCAAGGTCCCAGAGGGAGCATGGCCTAGGGGCAGGTTGTCCCCCACAGTGGTGGCTGATGACTCTCACCCCTTCTGCTCTGAAAAGCTATGTTCCCTCTCCCCCGGAATCCTAGGAAGTGCTGGGAACTGGAGAGAGAGAGAGAGAGAGAGAGAGAGAGAGAGAGAGAGAGAGAGAGAGAGAGAGAGAGAGAGAGAGAGAGAGAGAGAGAGAGAATGCATGAGAAAGAGACCCGCATGCTCTCTCTCCTGTTCTCAGTGTTTTTCACTGTAGTGAAACACATAATGAATGACTGTCTTTCTGCTGTGAACTCTAACATCTGACCTCTTATTCATGAGTGGTGTCCTCAGCTAAAACTGGCTAGTCACCACTGTGATCTTGAGTCCTGTTCATAATGCTTCCCTGTCTTGTCCTTATTTTTTTCTGTTTAGAGAAACATTCATATTTAAATTTTTGGGTTTTTCTTTTTTTAATTTTGTTGTTGTTGTTCTTAACCTGGACGAGCAGACTTGTTTTATTTTGTGCATGCTTTAAATTCTCCGGTATGCTCCACTAAGTAAAATATCTGTGATCATTTTATAGATCTAGACCCTGAAGTATTTGCTTCCCAGCCCGCCCTTCTGTTTACTTCATTCCTTCTTTTTCATGAAACTAGTTTTATCCATGTGCCCAGAGTTCCCTCGCTGCCTTCAGGGCTGATGAGGACCTGCTTGCTATGCTGGCTTATCCCACTTACATGTACATTGTTTGCCCACCATCAGTGACTGCAGGACTTGAATGAGCATCCAGAATATACCATCAGCAGCTGTCCCGAGACAACGGTGCCCGGATCAGGTGTCAGCCCAGATTCCCTTCTGTTAGCAATGACAGAAACTCCACAGTGGGATTTCTGTCCCCCTTTTCCTAGGAACCACTGCTTTTCCCTGTCTTGGATCAGCTGCTTTGGCTTCTAAGCCACTGTGGGAAGTCTCTCCTCTCAACTCCCTGCTGCACAGCACACTAGAGCAGGTGCCCTCTTCTGTGGGAAGCACCCTCCCCTCACAGCAGTAGCTCTCTTCTCGGGTACCTACCTTCTCCCCCAATTCCTCTCCACATCTATCTGTGATGTTCTCTCTTTATTCATTCTGATTCTGCCTTTATTCCTTAGGAATGTGGCGTGATGGCTCTCTCAATTTGCTATGCTTTTTTTTTTTTTTTAATTGACCAACAGCAACAAATCAGAAGAAAAGCCCACTCTGCAACTCACACTGTGTGCGGAGGGAGTGAAGACCATTCCCACATCCTTTCTTGGTGGTGAACTTGAAGGCTGGGAGGGAGATAGCCCACATTTTCATTAGATTCTCTGCCTTGCTACAGTGAATTTACACTGCTTTGGTAATTAAAACATCAAGTAAAACAAAACAATGCCAAAGTTAAATGAAGTGGAGAAAGCTTTATAATTGCTGGGTCACCACAGTGGGAGCTGTTCCATGCAGGGTGCAGATGCAGTTTTGGGTGAGGGCCATGCTGTCCCTCTCTGAGGGCCCTTCCCTGCAACCGAAAGCAACATTGTCTCAGCCACTTTGACACTGTGACAGAAGATGACAGACCACATTGAAAGAGTATACTTATGGTGGCTTGGGGTTAAAAAGATTCTAAGCAGGAAGTTGCATTGCTTTGGGTCTGGGGCTGATATCATGGGACCTGCATTGAGAAGAAAGATGGCACTCACACAATGAAGTAGGAAGGGAGACATGTGTTCTTCAAAAGCATGTCTCAGCTTGGCAGTGGTGGCACATGCTTTTAATCCCAGCACTTGGGATGCAGAGGCAGGTGGATTTCTGAGTTTGAGGTCAGCCTGGTCTACAGAGTGAGTTCTAAGACAGTCAGGGCTACACGGAGAAACCCTGTCTCAAAAAACCAAAAAATAAAATAAAATAAAATAAAAACATGTCTCAATGACCCCTTACTGCAGGGAGGCTTTACATATCACAGCTTCCACCACTTCTCTGAGCCCCTTTGATTACAATTCTCCCTGTGAATTGATCCCTGATAGGTCAGAGCCTGGAAATCCCATCACCTCTGTGATGAGATCTATACAAGATCTTTGGGAGGACACTTCCAATGCAAGCCACACCAACCCCTTTGGATCTGCACCACAAATATGTTTTATCACCATGCTGGAGGTAACAGGTCACAGTGCAGATCAGTCTGGTTCTGAAGAGGGCTGCCTCCTGGATCATAGACAAGATGGTGCCTTTTCCCTACACCCTCACATGGTGCCAGAGCTGAGGGACTTGTATAGCAATGCCCCCCCCCCTTTTTTTAGCAATGCCAACCTCATCCATCAAGTCCCCATGCAATAAATCCAAATTGCTCCCCAGACCGAGTGACCAGGTAAGCTGTAAGCTCTGCCTGGTGTTTCCCTAGCATGCTCAATGCTCTTGGCTTACTTCTATCACAACAAAAAATTAAGGGGAAATATTTTTCAAATGTCCCAAATTTTATGAAGTTATTAGATAAAATAATTTAAATGTTCAACAATATGAAATCTATAAATATAATGAGGTAACAAGATATTTTCTTATATTTGCTACATAATATGAATCTATATCATTGGACATTCTACTTGTGATGCCATACTGAAATATAAATTACAACATAGAGCACCATCTCCTAAGGATTTCTGCCAAGCAGATCAGTGTTGTTTCTTTGCTTCTTAACAAATACGATTTGTTACTAGCACCATAGTGGGTTTATAAAAAATGAATTTCAAAACATGCGCACATGCTCTGGCACACACACACACACACACACACAAACACACACACTACCAGCAACAGCAGCAGGTTGTCCAATCTTCAGATATAGGAACCTATCTAAGGGCTGCAGAGATAGATCAGCACTTAAGCAACTATTACTCTTACAGAGTACCTGGGTTGGTTCCTAAAATCCATTATGGCAATGCACAATCATCTATAACTATAGTTCCAGGGGATCTGATGCTTCCTTCCTGTTTCTAAAGGCATCGATTTCATATGGTACAAATTCACACACCCAAGTTCACATACAGACACACAAAATACAATAATTAAAAAAATAATTACAAGGAGCCCATTTTGAGGACACCATGCCCCTCACCTGACAGGCTGAAAGGTCAAATACCTTCCTTACTTTTACTTGTAATTTTTGGTCACTCTGTATACACACTTGCTCTATGCAAGATGGTTCTAAGTGTCCCAGGAAACCGGCTCCAGGGGTCTTTGTATATCAAGTGCCCCTGTATAGAGTGACATAGCATTTGCATACAACCTAGGTCCACCCTTCTGTGTACTTTAGTCTAAATGACTCATAATAGCTACTTCATTGTAAGTTTGTGCAAGTACCTATTATGCTGCATTGTTTTGGGAATGATGACAAGAAAAAAAATATAGTCTGCACATGCTCAATACACACCCAGTTTTTTTCAAGTATTTTCAATCTGCGGTTGGTTGAACCAGCAGATGCAAAGCCCAGGGACACTGAGAGCTGACTGTAATTTAGATTGTTTTAGAACGTTGGATGAAATGTCAGATTTCCTCAGGTTTTCATTTGCTCTGACAATATTTCCCAAGGAGGGTAAGCAATCAAAACACCGTGTTCTCACGTCACTGGAAATAATACTTCTCTCCTGGGCTTTGTCACCAACCTGATACATAATTAGGTTCTTTTGTTTTAGCTTGTTTTCAATTTCCAGGATTGCATTTTCTTTTCTCAGCTTTAATTTTGGTCTTTGTTTGCAGAAAGCATAAATGACTATGAAGAAGCTGCCTCTGCAGCAGAAGGCACTCAATGTCTCCCTGCGTCAGCTGGAGCCCAGCCCCTCCTAAGTGCATGCCTCTTGGCTGTGTCTCTTTTGTGCCCCATTGTCACAGCCTTACAGCCATTAACCCCAAATCTCCCTTGCCTCAATACCTAGTGGCTCAAAGCAACAGTGACCTCTAGGCTGTTACATTGTTGCAGTAGTGAGTGAGCCCTTCTTAAGGGTGCATATGGGTTTTCTCAGGTGGATGAGTGAGATCCTGGCATATGCTTTCTCGGTTTCTGGAGTCTTTCTGTGTCCTTGAAGATTGTCTACCCATACAGTGTGAGAGATTTCCTCCTGGGTCACTTCCTCACCAGCACTTGGGCAGATGGGCAGTGTATGTTCCATGATATGGGTGTTGGACTGGATTTCCCAATGGTTCATACCTCTCTGTGTGTATTTTCACCTGTTACTCTGTTCTGAAGTTCCAGTTCTGCTGAGTATCTTCCTATTGGAGTGTCTCTCAGACCCATGTATAGTAAAAGCACATCTGTGTATATGCGTATGTGTGCACGGATGCAAATGTGTTCGTGTGTGTGTGTGTGTGTGTGTGTGTGTGTGTGTACATGTGTTTGTGCACCTGTATGTGCACATGCATGTGTGTTTTCATATAGGTGTGTATGTGTCAGCCAGAGGCTAACTTCTGGTGCTGTTCACCAGAAGCACTTTGTTTTTTGAGATAGGGTCTCTCACTGACCTAGGGATCATGGATGGGCTAGGCTGGAGGGTCATTAAGACCAAAGGATTTGCTTCCATTTGCCTTTCCAGTGATAAGAACAAAGTGTGCTCATGAAGTCCAAAACAGGACATGTGATTTCCTAGAACTAGAATTACAGGCAACTGTGAACTACTATGTGGGTCCTGGGACCCTAACCTATGTCTTCTGCAGTAAGTACTCTTACTGCTGTGTCTTACTTGACACAGCAGTCTCTAGCACTAGGCACCTGACCTTTTTTATGGATTTAGGGATGGAGCTCAGGTCCAATGTTTGTGTGATAACCAGTTTATCCACTCCCATCCCCATTACACATCCTTCATAGACTCTTGACAGCAAGAATGTTTCCTCTGCTCTTGGGGCTGAACCAGTGCCTTCTTTTCAGGCTCATCTGACACTAGGACTTTGAGATAGTAATACTTGATCCAGTCTCTAGATGAGCCTGTTATGGCTCCAGAGTAAGAAGCAATGTGAAACCAGTGTATTCAGTCTCATTATTCTTCCTGAGCATCTCCTAGGGTACTGTAGGCCTTCACTGGGAAAGGAGGTCTGGCTTTGGGGTTAGTGGCAGGGATGAGCATATCCTCTGCGAGTGATGGGCAGCTGTGCCCTGAGACCCCATGACTTATGGATGCTGTGTTCCCCTCAGAGCATAAATACTGCACTAAAGCCTCCATTTGTCATTTGGGCTGAACATCTCTGAGCTTATGCAATATGAATTACATTTTGTAATGGCCTTCGTGCTCAAGTCTTATGGGAAAATATTGTTTTCAGCAAGACAAAGCAAATTGCAGGCATTCCTGAAGGGGCTTTGGACTTGAACATGGAAATACATTTAATCTGACACAGTTACTCTAATGATCTCTTCTGTTGTCTTTTCTGGAACATAGAATGCGCTTTGCCCGTCCAAATGGAGCATGCCACTATGCTGGCAGGAAAGGCCAAAGCTACACTGAAGGAGGCTATGGGAAAGAACCACAGACAACTTTAGGGGACAGCCTGGTGCCTGCCATGTGTGTTCCAGAGGAGACTAGTTAAAGATGTCCCAGAGCCCAAACCCTAGAGCCCACTGTGGTCTCAAACCCCAAAGCACAGAGGGTTGAGACAGGTCTCCATCCCAGGTTCTGGTGTTTGGCCATCTTCTGCACACGGAGGCCTGCTGTTTCCAACCCTCTGTGTCTGTTTGTGCAGCACCGAATGAAGAGGAACAAGAGTCAAATTCCCAGCAAAACCCTTCTAACTCTGTGCCTAAGTCCATGCCGTGGCTGAGACTGTTGACAATGGCTTATGTCTTCTTCTGTAGACCGTATGTCCTCCTGACACTGTGCTGGGGCCCCATTCCTTTGGCTGCTCCTGAACAGCCTTCTATATTCTTTTTAGACCTTTTAGACCTAACCATGGTCAGGTGATGGCCTGGAGATGTTCAGGATTGAGAGTTCTTCTTGGTGTGATTTTCCTTTGACCAGCAAGATGTATCCCTCAGTGTCTCTTTTGATGACTTTAGGTTGAAAGTCAATTTTATCTGATATTAGAATGGCTACTCCAGCTTGTTTCCTGAGACCATTTGCTTGTAAAATTGTCTTCCAGCCTTTTACTCTAAGGTAGTGTTTGTCTTTGACACTGAGGTGTGTTTCCTGTATGCAGCAAAATGTAGGATCCTGTTTCCTTATCCAGTCTGTTAGTCTATGTCTTTTTATTGAGGAGTTGAGTCCATTGATGTTAAGAGATATTAAGGAATAGTGATTATTACTTCCTGCCATTTTTGATGTTATCTTTTATATTTGATTGGTTATCTTCTTTTGGGATTGATGAAAGAAGGTTACTATCTTGCATTTTCCAGGGTGAAGTTTCCCTCCTTGTATTGGTGTTTTCCTTCTATTATCCTTTGTAGGGCTGGGTTTGTGATAAGATATTGGGTGAACTTGGTTTTGTCATGGAATATCTTGGTTTCTCCATCTATGGTGATTGAGAGTTTTGCTGGGTATAGTAGTTTTGGCTGACATTTGTGTTCCTGAACAGAACACCAATAGCTTATGCGCTAAGATCAAGAACTGACAAATGCGATCTCATAAAATTACGAAGTTTCTGCAAGGCAAAGGACACCGTCAAAAGGACAAAACGGCAACCAACAAATTGGGAAAAGATCTTCACCAATCCTACATCTGATAGAGGGCTAATATCCAATATATACAAAGAACTCAAGAAGTTAGACTCCAGGGAACCAAATAACCCTATTAAAAATGGGGTACAGACCTAAACAAAGAATTTTCACCTGAAGAAATTCAGATGGCCGAGAAGCACCTTAAGAAATGTTCAACATCATTAGCCATTAAGGAAATACAAATCAAAACAACCCTGAGATTTCACCTCACACCAGTCAGAATGGCTAAGGTTAAAAACTCAGGAGACAGCAGGTGTTAGCGAGGATATGAGAAAGAGGAACACTCCTTCACTGCTGGTGGGATTGTAAGATGGTACAACCACTATGGAAATCAGTCTGGTGGTTCCTTAGAAAACTGGACATGACACTTCTGGAGGACCCTGCTATATCTCTCCTGGGCATATACCCAGAGGATTCCCCAGCATGCAGTAAGGACACATGCTCCACTATGTTCATAGCAGCCTTATTTATAATAGCCAGAAGCTGGAAAGAACCCAGATATCACTCAATGGAGGAATGGATAAAGAAAATGTGGTATATATACACAATGGAGTACTATTCAGCAATTAAAAACAATGAATTCATGAATTTTTTAGGCAAATGGATGGAACTGGAAAATATCATCCTAAGCGAGGTAACACAATCACAAAAGAATACCCATGGAATGCAATCATTGATAAGTGGATATTAATTAGCCCTGAAGCTCTGAATACTGAAGATACAATTAGCATATCAAATGATTCCCATGAAGAAGGAAGAAGAGGGCCCTAATTCTGGAAAGGCTTGATCCAGCATTGTAGGGGAGTATCAGGACAGAGAAAAGGGAAGGGGAAAGATAGGAGAATGGATGGAGAGAAGAGGACTTATGGGACATATGGGGAGGGGGAAACTGGGAAAGAGGAAAGCTTTTGGATTGTAAATAACGAATATAGAAAATAAAAATATATATTAAAAATAAAAAAATTTAAAAAAAGAAATAAACCCTTTCCCTCGTAAGCTGTTTTTTTTGGTCATGGTGTTCATGTGGCCACTTAGCCTGGGCCACTGAAGAGAGGGGCTAGGTCTGGGGCTGAGACAGTACTCTTTCATTTCACAAAGATGAAAGACTAAATGCCCATGACCAGGCTGATGACCAGCTCAGCTCCTGTCAGAGTGGACAAAGCTTCCTGGTTTGCCAACACTATATTCCCAAGTGCTCTTGCATGGGGAGAAGAGGATGGGGGCGGGGGTGGGGGGAGAGTTAATTCCTCTCCTGTGTTTTCCTCCAGGGCCATTAATAACATCTCTCATTTTTATTTTAAATTAGCACACATAGTTTGAGGCTTCATTATGGCATTTTTCAAACACTATTTTTGACAATCTCATCTTTTCAAGGGCTCCAAAAGCCCCTCTTCTTACTCCCCACTTGGAACTGGACATTTTATATGAGTTTAGGGAAGGTTCGGGCATTCAGCTCATAGTATCATGGGCTCTATGTTGATATTGCGCCATGACTGTTAAGTTTGTTTCCTCTAGAATCCAAAGCTTCAGAAGACACCTCACTGTTCAGATGTCTGGGGTTCTTGTTCTCTTGAAGTCGTGGAAGGATCAAGCAGACTCCCTATACACATTCTAGATCAATGGTTCTCAAATTGTGGGCCGTGATGCTTTCACAGGGGGTCACCTAAAATATACATTACAATATTTACATTACAATGATATTTACCTTACAATGCCCAACAATAGCAAAATTAGTTATGAAGTAATAACAAAAATAATTTTATGTTTGGGGGGGTCACCACAACATGAGGAACTGTATTAAAGGGTCTCATCATTAGGAAAGTTGAGAACCACTGCACTAGATTCCATTGCAGGAACTGACTGGAATTCTGTCTCATGAGGAAAGAGGTATCTAAGCAGATTGCTTTTTGGTGGTCTCATAGTTCCATCTCTATATATGCAAATAGGACCTATCAGGAGAAAACAACATAAAATTGCAAGAGTAAATCCAGTATCTGAAGTGAGTTTACCCATTGCAATGCTGCAATGGATCAATTGTGGGGAGCCGTTAATTCCACAGGCATCCCCCATGGCCCTCCTAGGCTCATCAGAGTTTTAGACATACAGACAGAGTGGACAAAGCCTGCTCTCAGAGGCTGGCATCTCAGGTGTCTTTGTTAGGGTTTCTATTGCTGTGATCAAATTCCATGACCAAGGCAGACTGGGGAGGAAAGGTGTGAACTTGGAGGCAGGAGCTGATGCAGACATGGGGTGCTGCTTACTAGCCTGCTCCCTTGGCTTATTCAGTCTGGTTTCTTACAGAATCCAGGACCACCAGCCCAGGTATGGACCACCAACAATGGACTGGGCCCTCCCACATTGGTCACTAATGAAGAAAATGCCCTACAGCCTTATTTTATGGAGACATATTCTCAACTGAGGTTCCTTCCTTTCAGATGACTCTAGATTGTGTGACGTTGACATGAAACTAGCTGGCATAGCAAGGAAGACAATGACGTCACTAAGATGGGCTACCACCAAGAAGAAAAGTAATATGATTGCAGTAATGGAAGTCAAGACCTAAGAATGACACCAGGACTACAGTGCCAAGGCCAAAGCATCCATGTTGGGGTGGGGCACTGGCTGGAGATACACAGAGGCCTGTGTGGAGAGGTGGAGGGATGTTGAGGGCCTGAGAACCATCATAATAGAGAGCCTGAAGCCAAGAGCAGAGATTACTGACACCAGAGTGAAAGCAGGGAGGAGACAGTGACCTAAACAGGTGGATAAGAAAGATGAGGAGGTCAGCAGGTGTACTGAGCAAAGGAGCTGGCCGGTATGGACATTGGTTCTGCACTGACCACTGTCTCTGCACTGACCACTCACTTTACACTGACTACTGGCTCTGCACTGACCACTGTCTCTGCACTGACTGTTGTCCCTGCACTGACCACTGTCTCTGCACTGACCACTCACTTTACACTGACTACTGGCTCTGCACTGACCACTGTCTCTACACTGACTACTGGCTCTGCACTGACCACTGTCTCTGCACTGACTGTTGTCCCTGCACTGACCACTGTCTCTGCACTGACTGTTGTCCCTGCACTGACCACTGTCTCTGCACTGACTGTTGTCCCTGCACTAATCACTGGCTCTGCATTTACTGCTGGCTCTGCACTGACCACTGGTTCTTCACTCACTACTGGCTCTACACTGACTGTTATCCCTATACTGACCACTGGCTCTGCATTTACTGCTGTCTCTGCACTGATCACTGGTTCTGCACTGACCACTGTCTCTGTACTGACCACTGGCCCTGTTTCAAAGCAGAGCTGTGCCATAAAGGCCACAGAGAGTAGAGAAAATGAACTAAGAAGCAAAGCCAATATAAAGCCTGTAAAGCAGCAGAGACAGACTCAGGCTCAGAGTGGGTTGTGGGCAGGTAAGGGCAAGGGTGAGCCCAGGGTGGTGAGCCTTTATGCAGAGGGACAGCATGCATGGCCAGCTGTGGTAATGCCTGGAGATGTCTGGGCAGATTCTGCCTCAGTGTCTGCAGCGACAGCTCCACTGACATCTTGATCTCAGGCACCCCGTCTACAGTCACTTGTCACTGCTGCCACAAGGATCACTGACATGTCTAGACCGTATCACATCCTGTCTTACAGACTAATGGCCCATCAAAATGATTGTGGGACCTAGCTACAGTACCTAGATGCTGTCTGTGAGGAGCACAGCTGTGGAGCACAGCTTTCCACAGACCCCAAAGTCCAATGTAAGATAGCAGTGACCTCCTTCCTATGGTGTCTGCCATGCAGCTGATTGAGAAGCCACAATCGACTCTCTCTCCCCCCGACCCCCCAAATGACCTCTCTCCTTGTAGTCCTCAGACCTCCGTTATTCTATTCTCTAGAGCATGGCAATGCGCAGACATGCCCCTTGGCCCCTGCGATTGGCCAGACCTTGTCCATGATCACAGAATGGGTCTGAGTGTAGGGGTCAGGGCCCGGGGGATACAAAGTAGTGTCGATGCAGCGATAACTGCTTATCCACAGCGATACATCGTCGGGAGCCCGTCGTTCTAACCCGCTGTCTGTAGAAACCCCGTGGGATGGATCACGCTACATGGAAACGCAAGTGCTGTGGGCCAGGATGGATGCTCCCGCCTGCGAAGGAGATAGTGTGTGTGATGGATTCCCCACTAATGGGCGGAAGAAGAATGGTAGCAATGTGGGAGCCACTCGATGCCTATGCATCTTGCTGCGGAGCAGAGATCCTAATCTCAGCCACTCGCTCACTCACATTCGTCTTCTCACCCTCCCCCACCCTGGAGAACAGGCAAGCTGCAAACCCCTATGCCCAGGAAAGCTACTGGGATCTGGACATTGATGAAGGGCCAGGGGCCTGATAAGCACAGGTGTAGGGGTGCAGAGCCTACTAGAGTGTTGCTTGCAGCTTGACAGATAACTGGCCCAAGATTTTCCCTAGTGGGCCAGCACTGGGCTCTTTAAGGTGGGGAGAGAGACCTATGGGAGTTCTTCTTATATCTACTCCTCCATGAGCTTCAAGGAACAGGGAGGCAGGGAAGATACCCATCCTTTACTCGAGCATCTGGGAGGTTCCAAAATCCATGATACAAAGGTCAGTGTGGGAGGTCGTAACTGCACTTTTTTTTTCTAGTGACATTTTTAACACAGCCATGGAGGTTGTGCTCCATCAGTGAGTCTTGGGGGCACTTCCTTTCGCCTCTAGCACCCAAGGATATGATTGGATATGGTTCCTTTGAGGCACATGGAGAACTAGACATAAGAAGAACTCCAATAGGTCTCTCCTCACCTTAAAGAGCCCAGTACCAGCCCATCGTCACTCTGCTAATAGGAATGAGTACATTTTTTAGCTTTTGCATCCTGTAGCCATGCAAGACAGGCTTAGGACCCACACTGCAGGACAGTTTCCAGCTGGAAGCCAAGTGTGGACTCAGAGCCATGGACCCTACACTCTAGGGTTATAGAAACCCCATTGTCATTGTTAGCTATTTCCAAATGAATGGCAAAAATTCCCCATCTTTGCTGTCCAATAAGGCTATCCTCTGCTGCATCTGGAGCCATGGGTCCCTCCATGTGTACTCTTTGGTTGGTAGGGGAATGACAGGACAGGGAAGGGTGGATTGGTGAGCATAGACAACAGTTGAAATGTAAATAAATAATAATAATAATATAATAATAATTAATAATAATAATAATAAAACCTCCCCATCTGGTGCTGCTGGCTAATAGCATGAGATCTTCATAACTAGTGTATACTTTAGTTTGAAGACTAACTACACTGATGTCCTGGAGCCCGTGGAACAGACTACAGTCTGAGTGTCCTTGCTGTGGGTCTAGAGGCTAGAGTTGGACAACAAGCTGTAGGCTGGTTCCTTTCTAGGCCACCAGGGAGAATAGTCCCTTTCTGCAACATCCAGTGGTAGCTGATTGTCTCTGAAGCTCCTTGCTGGTGGCAATACTCCAGTCTGTGTATCCATTGTCATTCAGTGTCCCCCTTCTCTGTGTGCCAAATCTCCCCTTTTTGTCTTTTTGACTTTAAAAAAATATTTATTTATCTATTATGTATACAGTGTCCTGCCTGCTTGTATACCTGCAGGCCAGAAGAGGGCACCAGATCTCATTACAGATGGCTGTGAGCCCCTGTGCTGTTGCTGGGAATTGAACTCAGGACCTTTGGAAGAGCAGTCAGTGTTCTTAACTGTTGAGCCATCTCTTTGGCCCAAATCTCCACTCTTTATAAAGATATTGGTATGATACTAGACTGAGACTCACACAGAACATCCTCATCTTGGCTAATTACATGTGCAGTGATGTCTCCACATAAAGCTACAGGGCTAGACCACACCAGAAGCTCTAAGCAACACTAGCTTCCCAAACTGTTCTCTTAAGCTGAGCTGTGGTTCTAAGCAGGAAGTCACAGCCAACTGAATGTGGAGTTTTCATGCTGTTCTTGCTCCAGTGACCCTCTTACATCATCCAGAGGCATCTGAGGGACTCCTGTACTCCATGGAACAGGGATCCTGGCCAGGGGGCACTCAGGCCACCGACACTAATCTTGTCTTTACTTGGCTTTTGAACTGTAGATAACCTCAAAGTCATTGACTCCTTGGTGGCAGGCACACTGGTGGCTCTGCTCAACCCTGAGCCCTCATACTATGTACATAACCAGTCCCATTAGTGTAGGTACCCGAGGCCTGCAAAGCTTGTGACGCCATACAAACAACAATTAAGACAATGTATAGGTCTGTTGCCAAGGCAACAGCTGCCGTTTACCCAGAATTCCATAGTCTACCTTTACCTGTAATTACGTCACCACGTCACCACCGTATATAACCGGGCAGCGCTTCTTCCCAGCTCTCTTTTTTCTTCTCTCTTTCTCTCCTTCCTTCCTGCCCGCTACCCCTTCCCCATCTTAAATAAAGTCCTGCATGGAACTGTTTGGCCTGGTGTACCTCATTGCAGCCCACATTTCCACCGTCTTTCCGTGGCCCGTGCAAGCGAGCATGCAGCAAGCAAACAGGATCTTTTGTGCAGAAACCAACATTTTTAGGGGAGTGTGCCTAGGCGCCATGGGGGAAGGTGTCCAGGCAGGCGCTTGCCTGGGCACCTCTGCCCCTGAGAGACCACACACACACAGGCATAGTATAGAATAGAGTTTATTCAGAGTAGGGGATGGGAGTTAGTGGTAGAGAGGGGCAGAGAGAGAGAGAGAGAGAGAGAGAGAGAGAGAATAGAGAGAGAGAATAGAGAGAATGGAGTGGAGGCCGGCCATGACCACGTGGAGGGGGGAAGAGCCCAAGGGGCAGAGAGGTGGAGAGAATGTGGGAGAGCGAAGAGCAAAGAGAGAGAGGAGGGGCAAGTAGCCCCTCTTATAGTGGGCCAGATCTCTGGGGCAGGGCATACCTGGCTATTGCCAGGTAGGTGTGGGGTGGAGCTTAGACAGAACCCCCAACAATCAGCAGCTCAGTAAAATCAGTTTCTGAGCTGGGGACTATCTTGCCATTGAAGATTTGGACTAAGACCTCCTCACCCCTGTCTAAGCACAGACATGGTGGATATGCAAAAAGAAGGCATGGGATTGTGGCGGCTAGTATGAACGGTCAATTTGACAGGATCCAGAATTCCCTGGAGACAAACGTCTGGGCATGCCTCTGAGGAATTACCAGCTTAGGGTCATTGATGCAGGAAGATCCACCATAAATGTGAGTGGCACCAGTTTATGAGTTGGAGCCAACTGCATAAAGGAGGAGAAAGTGAGCTAAATATCAGCATCTCTCTGGTCATCACTGTTTCTGACTGAGGATGTAATGCAGCCACCAGCTACCTGAGGATCCTGCCACCATGATATCCTTACCATGATGAACTGTATAACCCTTGCCCTGTAAGCAGAAAAAAAATTTCTCCTTGACATTGCTTTTTGTCAGGTATTTTGTCATTGCAATAATGAAAGTAACTAATAAAGTGTGACTAAGGAGCTTCAGTCATCACCCAATCCTAACCAAAGTAGGGAAGTGCTCAACAAGCAGGAAAAAAAATATCCATTCTTCTTGGATCTATGAGAAAAGTGAGGTCACAGGGTAAACTACTGTTCCACAATTGGATGTAGACAAGAGGCTTCAGACTCACAACTTACCTAGGCAGAAATCTGTGTGCAGAAATTTCTGTGAGAACCATGCTAGGACAGAAAAAAAAATTGAATGTGACAGATGTATGAATAAGCCTTGGAGAAGAAAAAACATAGTGGGTTTAGTCACAAGAGTGCTCTTTAGTGAGTTCTAACTAAGCTACCAGGTCCTCACAAGGAAGACAGGAAACTACAGAGTGTTGTCAGAGGGAAACAGCCATCCTCTTGGCACAACTGGCAATCTCTGCTGTCTGTAAGTGTGTCCTGAGCAGGTCATCTCCAACCAGAGTCCTGACTCCTGTGACTTTCTCAGCACCTAGCTTGCTTCTCAAGAACAGGACAGGCTCGACCCAGTCTGTTCCAGCCACCCTGTCCCACCCAAGGGAGAAATATTTGACCAAGAGCAACTGAACATGACATCACACAAACTGAATTGGCCTCCAGTGCTCAGCTCACAGGCTTGTCTTATCGTCTTTCATCACATACACCTTCCAAAAGAGAATTGCAGGCACAGTGCGAAGAGGCTGCATCAGTACCAGAATCAGTCAGATAGAAACCATCAATATGATCAATAGACTAACAGCTTTCATGTGAAAGGCTGATAAAATGCAAAAACAAAAAAGTAATGTCAGCAAATGACTTTTAAAAGTGAATGTTTTAAATGATAGTGATAAGAACATTCAAACAGAAATGCAGAGAGTCCCAGATGGGCTCATTGGTGGACTGGTCACCACTGAAGATAGAATCTATGAGCTGAAAAGAGTACAATAGGAATTGAAAATCAAACCCAAGGGAAGATGAAATAACTCACAGGCCACAAAGGGATTGTATATCCCTGCTGGCAACACCAGAAGAAAGGACAGCAAAACAGAAGCAAGGTATGAGGCAGCAATAACAAGGAATTTTCCCCCAATGAACATCACACCCAAACTATCATAGAACCCAAAGGGTGCAGGTGGTGATAGACATTTGGGAGTGTTGATCAGACTTCTAAAAATAAAAGGTAAAGAAAAACCTTGATAGAAAGAGTAGGGAAAAAAATTCTTACTGATTGAGGATCTAAAATAAGAATTATATTGAGCTTCTCAGAAGCCAGGCAAGCAAGATAAAAGAAGGCTGAAGTATTTAAAGTATATGTGGTATCACCATGGTAAAACTCTGTGCCTTTTTAGTGTCTCCACAAAAACAAAGGAGAAAGGCAAACAGAACTCTGTTACTTACAGATCTACCCTAAGAAAATGTTTGTTCAAATTAATACTAGCCATGTATCCAGGTATGTATGCTTCAGTATATGACTGGGTGTGTATTATAAGGCATTGGTGGCAGCAAGGATGAGGAAGAAATACTAGGGCTATTTTCTATCATGGGATACTTGCATTGCCTGTTAGGCAGAACAATGTTATTAGAAAATGGACTTCAACTTAAAATAATGTTGTACATGTGTATTTTTTAACTCTGGAAAAGGCACTAAAACAGTTAAAAAAATATGTACATTTGCTATGGTAAGGAAAGAATAGAGAACACAAAAAACCCAAAATGAAACTGTAAAAATCAGGAAAAACCTGAAGGATCAAGTAAGAACAAAACCAAAACTAAGAAGACAACAGATGCAATAGATCCCAAGATAGCCATGACCTCAGACAGAAGAGATCTGAGCATGAATAAAAAATAAGATCCAATCATGAATAATTTTAAAAATTCACTTTACTTAAGAAACATACAAATTTTAAAAATAGGAAAATATACCACATTAACGAAAATAAAACAGAGCTGGAAGCCACTACATGAACTTCAGAGTGAACAGACTTTAGAGCAAGGATCAGCATTAGACGGACATTAAGTTAATGTTAAGCATGTCAGTCCTCAACAATACACATAAATATTTAATGTGCACACCTCAGATGCCATCACTAAACCACGCAGGGAAATCCAGAAAATTGCCTGCATCTAGTGGGCTTCTGCGCACCACTGAC
This sequence comes from Apodemus sylvaticus, assembly GCF_947179515.1. NCBI lineage: Eukaryota > Metazoa > Chordata > Mammalia > Rodentia > Muridae > Apodemus > Apodemus sylvaticus. Next base: position 4,282,542 of record NC_067487.1, on the reverse strand, counting down.
TAAACAGCAGATTCCATAATAACCTCCAACTCACACAGAACATTCTCCAAGGGAGACCACACTCTGGAACATAAAACACATCCACTATTTCTTTTAAAGAATAGAAATACTTCAGTATCTGCTCCCAGATTGCAATGACCTTTAACTAGAAATAAAATCAGAGAGGCATTTGGAAAATTACCCAAATACTTGGAGATTAAACAGTACACTTATAAATAGCACACAAATCAATGAAGAAATATCAAACAAACTTTAATAAATGGTTCTAACCACAATACAAATGAAAATGTAATTATCAACATTTATAAAATGAGCAAAAGCAGTGTTGAAGGGAAATTACAATAGTGAATATACAATTACAATTACAATAGTGAATATATACTTTATAAAGTATATATTTATAAAATAAAGATCCAAACTCAATAATTAAAAACAAGAAACTTGGGAAGATTTTAAAAGAATAAGTAAATATAAAATAATTGAAACAAATAATAAAAATTAAAGCAAAATCAATAAAATTAAAAACAGAAAATTGACAGATTAGAATTTAGTTAGTTTTGCAGAAAATCTAATAAATTGATAAAGCTCTAACCAGGCTAGCCAAGAGAAAAAGCATAGTATCGAGAAAGAATACCAGAACAAAAGAGACATCACAGAAATGGAATCTTTGAACAACTTTGTATCTATAGTATTTGATAATCTAGTTGAAACTGGATAATTACTTGAAAGATACAATCATTCAAAAGTCACATAAAGAATAAATGATTTGCACATGTTTATATATATTAGGGAATTCCAAATAGCACCAAGCATAGGTGGTTTCATTGGCAAATTCTACCAAATATTTTTTAGTGTTTGAAAAGAAAACAATTTGTGCCTCAAAATGTAGAGCCAAGAAAAAAAAAGCAAAATGAAGAAAAATGGAACAAAATGTGAAGCTCATCAGGAAATCCACGCTGACAAGTGCCGTTCTACAGAAGGCTTCTGGTCCTCCATCACCTTCCCTAGCACAGTACAGCATGTCACTCACTGAATCCCAAGTTCCAGCCTCCAGCCCACCTCTGCTTCAGTAGATATGTAGACCACCTATGCTGACAGTCTGAATGTTCTGTTATTCTCTGACTTCATCAAGATGTCGAAGAACTACATAAATAGAAAAGCAGCCTAGGGTCGAAGGCAGGATAATACAGTATTGGTAATACATCAGCTCTTCCAAATTTGTTCTATAGGTTCAAAGCAATCTCATTTCTATCTCAACAAGTTATTTTATGGCTACCAAACTTGATCCCAAAGTTTATAAGGAAAGGGAAAAAAATCCCAGAACAAACAACTACATACAGGAGAATGGTCAAAGGTTAGCATTAAATAGTAATTATGGTGGTGTGGTACTATAAAAGCACAGATAATCAGGACGATGGAACACAGAAGATGGCCTAGAAATAAACCTACATGAACATAGTCCACTGTCCTTTCACTGAGGAGCAAAAGCTTAGAGGAAAGGTAGCCTTCTCAACAAAGAGTGCTGGAGCACTAGCTGTGCACAGGCACACCATGCACACTCCACAAACATGGTTCAAAATGTATCATTTACATAGAGAGCAAATCCAAAAGACTCCTGAATTACAAGACAGAGGGAAACCTTAATGTTTCAGGTATGGTGATAACTGTTTACAACAAGAAGGGCAAGAAGTACAAACTAGATAATGAATAGTATGAACTGTATTAAAATAAAAAATTCTCTGAAGAGAGAAGAGTGAGTATCAGGTCACAAGCTAGGAGATATTTCCAATAGGCACAGCCAATGAAGGCCTAGAGTCCAAAATGGTTCTTAAAATGGAACAAATGAGAATTGGAGCTGGAGCAATGGCTCAGGGTAAAGCACTGACTGAACTACTATGGTGACTGAGTTTGGATTCGTAGCACTCACGTTAAGCTAAGGCAAGTTGTCCCAGATAAACCCAAACATAGATCTCACATTATTTCTGTGCATCAGGTTGGGAGACTGAAGCTAACCAGATCTGCCTCAGCATCCTTCAAAAGACAGCAGATAGACAGACTCCATCCTACTGGAAACCTGACTAGGTCTACCCCAGTGACTCTGTCTACAGGGGCTTAGCCTCTGCCCTGCGGGCTCCCCATGGTCTCAGGGAGCCTCAGGGTACAGCAGCTGCTGCCTTCAGGAAGTGATCCTAGAAAGAACAGGAGGTAGCATATGTGCTGTGTCCTGGCTCTGGAAGCCACGCACACTTGATTCCTGCTTTTGCTCTGGAAATGGGTCACCAGCTTCATCTTATATTCAACATCAGGACTTTGAAATAAAATGCAGCTAAAAATGGTAGTGAGAATAGTGTGTCTCTGGGGTTTGGAGTCAGCCCACTAAGACACTTATCCTTGTGGAGATGTGTTCACAGACCTGGATGTCCCTAATCTCTATCTTTTTGAGGAGAACCTCATAGGTAGAAAATTTCCCTTCCTTCCCCACTGGCTTTCCCTTTCCCACAGCATGGCACCTGAGGTGCCACTTGGACACAAACATTTGTGGGCCCCATTTCCCATGGCCTTTAGCAGCTTCCACGGAAAATGGATTATTTTTACCAGAGTGGCCAGGTCCTGCTGGGAAGTACAGACTTGCTAGAAAATATTTTGTGTCAGTGTCAGGTCTGGACCTTGGGGCTTTTGGAGTCACAGACCAAAGGCCAGACCCACAGATAGCTCACCAAGACCAGGTCCGTGTAGGTCAGAGTTGTGGGACAATGGCTGGATCTTGAGGCACCTGGGGTGTTTGTTCTCAGCATCAGTGATGGATTGCCACATGACGGGCAGTAAGTTCTCACCCAGCTTTGCTTTTCTCTGAATCCTAGTACAGTAGCACACAGTTGCTGTCTCATATCAGCAGTTACCCAAATCCATACTTGCCCTCACCACAAATATGCACAGTTGGTCATAAGTGCAGATTCATTCCTATACCCACACCTATACACATGGCTCTTGTCTCTGGGTTGAGTCCATTCATCATCCATTCACATGATAGATAACAAGTGAAAATTAGACAATAAAAGCCACACCATAAGTAACTGCCTTACTTCTCTGGCGATTCTTTTGTTGAGTGCTGGCACTTATCCTGTCTTTCTCCTGGAATGTAGGCAGTGGGAACTGACATCCACTGTACCCACCCTTTGAGACTCCTTGTGTTCACAGACCCTGCATCCCCCTTAAAGGGCCATTGTCTGTCCTTGTAAGGTTGAAGGGTTAAGTCCTGCTCTGTTGAAACCCCTGCCTGAAAACCAGGGCAAGCGCTGAGTGACTACTCTGGAGCAGGCCAGCCTGAGACAGCTCAATCTGAGCTTGTGGGTACTGCTACCCTAGCCTGTAAAAAACTGAGTGGTAATGCATATCTATCCCTGCCCCACTGCGGGCATTCTGTGACATCAGGCTCTGTCTCTCTCAGCATAGCCTCCAAGCTCATAAGCCCAGATATGTCAAACAGACTTCTAGGGAAGTCTGGGAGCATGCCCATCCCTCACACAGCCTATCCCCAAGCACCAAACTCCCACTACATCCCTGGTTCCCAGAACCATCCCTGCATCCCTGGGATAAAGCCTGCTTGATCATGGTGGATGATCGTTTTTTATGTGTTCTTGGATTCGGTTGACAAGAATTTTATTGAGTATTTTTGCATCAATGTTCATAAGGGAAATTGGTCTGATGTTCTCTTTCTTTGTTGGATCTTTGTGTGGTTTTGGTATCAGCGTAATTGTGGCTTCGTAGAAGAAGTTGGGTAGTGTTCCTTCTGTTTCTATTTTGTGGAATAGTTTGAAGAGTATTGGTGTTAGATCTTCTTTGAAGGTCTGATAGAATTCTGCACTGAAACCATCTGGTCCTGTGCTTTTTTTGGTTGGAAAACTTTCTATGACCCCTTCTATTTCTTTAGGGGTTATGGGACTGTTTAGATGATTTATTTGGTCCTGATTTAATTTTGGAAAAATACAAAGAGGGAAGCTACACCCTGGAAAAAGCAAGATAGTAACATTCTTTCATCAAACCCCAAAGAAGATAATCACTCAAATATAAAAATAGCATCAAAAATAACAGAAAGTAATAATCACTATTCCTTAATATCTCTTAACATCAATGGACTTAATTCCCTAATAAAAAGGCTTAGACTAACAGACTGGATAAGGAAACAGGACCCTACATTTTGCAACATACAGGAAACACACCTCAGTGTCAAAGACAAAAACTACCTTAGAGTAAAAGGCTGGAAGACAATTTTACAAGCCAATGGTCTCAGGAAACGAGCCGGTGTAGCCATTCTAATATCAGATAAAATTGACTTTCAACCTAAAGTCATCAAAAGAGACACAGAAAGACACTTCTTGCTGGTCAAAGGAAAAACCCACCAAGAAGAACTCTCAATTCTGAACATCTATGCACCAAAATGCAAGGGCACCCTCATTCATAAAAGAAACTTTACTAAAGCTCAAAGCACACATTGCACCTAACACAATAATTGTGGGTGACTTCAACACTCCACTCTCCTCAATGGACTGATCAGGAAAACAGAAACTAAACAGGGACACACTAAAACTAATTGAACCTTTGGACCAATTGGATTTGACTGATATTTATAGAACATTTCACCCTAAAGCAAAAGAATATACCTTTTTTCTCAGCACCTCATGGTACCTTCTCCAAAATCAACCATATAATTGGCCACAGGACAGATCTCAACAAATATAAGAAGATTGAACTAATCCCATGCCTCCTATCAGATCACTATGGAGCAAGCGTGGTCTTCAATAGCAACAAAAACAACAGAAAGCCCACATACACATGGAGGCTAAACAATACTCTACTCAATGACACCTTGGCCAAAGAAGAAATAAAGAAATCAGAGAATTTAATGAAAATGAAGGCACAACATACCCAAATCTTTGGGACACAATGAAAGCAGTGCTAAGAGGAAAACTCATAGCCCTGAGTGCCTCCAAAAAGAAGCAGGAGAGAGCATACACTAGCAGCTTAATGACACACCTGAAAGCTCTGGAACAAAAAGAAGCTAATTCACCCAGGAGAAGTAGAAGACAGGAAATCATCAAACTCAGGACTGAAATCAATCAAGTGGAAACAAAGAGAACCATACAAAGAATCAACGACTCCAGGAGCTGGTTCTTTTGAGAAAATCAACAAGATAGATAAACCCTTAGCCAGACTGACCAAAGGGCACAGAGAAAGTATCCAAATTAACAAAATTAGAAATGAAAAGGGGGATATAACTACAGAAACTGAGGAAATTCAAAAAACATCAGATCCTACTACAAAAGCCTATACTCAACACAACTGGAGAATCTGGAGGAAATGGACAATTTCCTAGACAGACCAAAAGAGGGATTCTGATGCTTAGAGATTATGAGGAAAATTACCTTTCAAAGACTCCTTCCTTTGTCCCTCACCTCTGCCAGAGGGACTAGTAATGAAATTCAGGGTCCAGCCGAACCCTTGAGCCACACAGAGTTCAGTCAGCCATTCTCTGCAGCCAGGTTCCTCCCTTGGTCCCACCCCAGATCCCACCATAGAGCTAAACCCAGACCCCAGCCCATACCTTGCCCCCCCTTACCACCCCCTCCAGTTCACACTACCTACCATCATCCACACACCCCTCAAGCCCACAGCGCCAACCTTATTCACACATAGGTTCACTGAAGGTCTGAGCACCCTGCCTGCCCACTGGCCAAGGTATAGTTTGTAACAGAGCCTCTGAGTTAATGTTTTCTGACATCATCTTCCAGAAAGGTTGTTTCCAGGAAGACTTCCTGTCCCTGAGATGAAGCCCAAGAAGAGATCAAACACAGCCTGGGCATTCCTCATCTAGTGCCCTCTGTGAGAACCACCTCTCATGAGGCCGCATTCAAGGCCATAGCACAGGGAGAAAGGAGGAACAGGTGTTGACATAGCAGCAGAGCTCAGGACTCTAGGATGGCTTTACTCAGACTTAGGTATTCCAGTGTTCTCCACTGCCCCCTTAGTCGGTGCCTGGCAAGCAACTCTCCAAGAGGGCACAGAAGGGCCCTGCTCATATGGACTAGCTATACGTGACGAGCTATGGAGAAAGGTCAGCAATGTGACTGAGAGTTGGAGGGGCTGACGAAGGGCATAGGGTCTGTCCACACACAGAAAGCCACTGGGACAGTCAGGACATCAGGTCTACACAGAGAGCCAGAAACAAAACACCAGGTGCATACAGAGAGCCACTGAGACAGAGACCTGCTGTGGTGGTTTGTATATGCTTGGGCCAGGGAGTGGCACCATTAAGAGGTGTGTAGCCTTGTTGGAGTAGGTGTGTCACTGTGGGAGTAGGCACTAACACCCTAATCGCAGCTGCCTGGAAGTCAGTATTCTGACTTGTGGATAGTGGTAAACCTCTGAATCGGTAAATCAGCCCCAATTAAATGTTGTCCTTTATAAGGCTTGGCTTGGTCATAGTATTTGTTCATAGCAGTAACACCCTAAGACACCTGCCAATAAGGTCTGTCCACACATCTGCATAGGATGGGCATCCTAGGCTGTTCCTAAGAAAATGCCCCCAGGTGACCAAAGGACTATGGACAGAGTACAGAGAGAAGAAAACAGACACACATGGGTGAAAAGTCAAAGCCTATGAAGCCTGGAGACTTCCTGGGCCAAAGTCAGTATCCAGGATTTTATTTTGGAATCTGGTCTCTCCCTGGAAGATAAAAAGCACTTTGCAAGTAAAGCTGTTTGGGCATAAGGGTGTATACTCTGGGACACACAGGATCTTCTGCGGCAGAACATGTTGTTGTTGTTTTTCTTTTGGAGGGGGTTGCAAAGGCAGAGGATGGATATGGGTGGATGGGGAGATGGGTGGGATCGGGTTGCATGATGTGAAATTCACAAAGAATCAATACAAAGTTTTTTTTTAATAGTTACATTTTACCACTCGTAGGAAGCACACACAGCCTTGTGGGGACCCCTCCAGACTACACAACCCACCTTGTCTCAGGGTCTTCCACATTCCAGGGAACAGTGTCCCCTGAAGATGGCCTCAACTTCAACAGCCTGGACAACCATCCTTCCAATCTGGCTGTGCCCACATGGTCCTTCAAGCCTACCCACATATCCAGAACTGAAGGGGGGACTATGTGTGCTCACAGTCCATGACCCCAAAGACACACAGTCCCCTAAATGTAATCTGAAGGTGGTACTAAACACATCCCCATTCTATGAACCCACAGTGAACAGATAGTGTTTACTGTAAACACACCACTGCCAGGTGGTCTGGGGAGCAGGCAGGGCCCATTTGGCACTTTGGGGTGCCTTCCTATCCTGGGATGTCTCCCAAGAGTCGCATACAATAGTTGCATTTAATGTTCATCCCTTCACTAGAGTAGATGACAATATCATTTTACACCCGAGAAAATGCAAATCAGGAATTATTGTCTTCCTTGGGGTCAGGAACTCCACGAGAACAGAATTAGGCCCTGTTCTGTTGGAGAGTGCTCACGGAGAACAATGCCCAGACACACACCTTGAGCTGCTTCAGCTGCCAAGTCCTCAGCTGCAGGTGCTGGCTATCTCCTATGCTTATGCAGTCTCTGCCCTACAGGCAGATAGGTGTGGTCAGAAGACAGTAGTCTCTTTACTGGACAGGAGTGCCTCAGCATCTCTCCTGTCCTGGGTTCATTCTGGACTTATCAGCACCTAGACCCCAGCAAATGGGTGGTACTGCTGCAGAAGCCCACCGCCAACATCCATCTTCCCTAGAGTCATTTTTAAAGAAAGAAAATGGGAAGGAATGCATTTTTTAAAGGAAGAAAGACTAAGGAGGAGATCCAGGAGATAAAAGGCGCATGTGTGTGTCAAAGAAACTATGACATAGTCAAATTTTATTAATGGCTCACACATATGCATTCGGGGGACAATTAACTATTCACAGGTGAAATTAACTGATAGGAACGACTGTCCTGAGCAAATCGAATGAGCTCCGATTATATCAATAGTTTTCAACCAGTGTCTCTGGTTATCAAAGCATCAAATAAATTTGTCCACTCTCTTCCTTTGGGGAAAAAACTTTAATTATCCAGCCCTGGCATATGGCAGGTCATTAATAAAACCTAGTTATCAGGCCGTGGGTTCTGGAGACTTACTGTTATCCATCTTTTATCTAAATAAACATTTGGGAAATGTCCTTAAAATTATTACAGAGCCTTTGCCCCTGCCCCTTATGGAAATTTCTAAAAGGAACAAGACTGCACTTTGTTACAAAATGTGTGCTGTGTGGTGTCCTCCACCTGCTTGCCCCTCTCTCCTCCAGCACCCTGCAGCCTAGACTTGGGCTGAGTCTGCATTGATGGATCTGGCCGACCTGCACATGCAGATAAGGGGGTGTCCCACACAGGCTGCTCCTCCCTGACACACATTTCCTCAGCCTTTATGTTTTGTATGCGTTCTTTATTTTCGTGCCACATAGATCAATGACAGACAGAAGGATAGAGTGGCCAGCAGTGGCACGAAGCAACCCTAGCCTTCCCAGGCTGCATCAGACAGTCCAGATTCTTCTATTAAACAAAAGGTGCTCAAGAGTCACCTATTATCCCACTTTCGATAGAGCAATGGTCGCTCCATTGAGACCATGAGGACAAGTCAGCCTGTCATGATTCTAGTCAAATGGTCGGTTGCCCTGACAAGCACTGTTTCTAGAATGTCTATACTTCCAGTGGGCTTGCACAGAACAAGCAGGAGCTAACAAACACAGAAGCCTCTACTGCTGTCTCTGACAGTTGTGTGTTTTGTGGTTTTAATAGCTTCTACTGAAGTATTTGGAAGCACTCTTACTGCTTAGCTTTGCATCAGGCAAGATGGACCGTGCACTCAGAAAGCAGAGCTCAGGGATCAGATGAGGGGGAATGAGACAGCAAAGAAATCAGACTCCCATCCTGCTCCGAACACACTTGGAGAATGCCTGGATCTGGAAGTGGATCTGTTTACTCTAGGTCTTGTGCTCCCAGCAGTCATCGCTTCAGTGAGTCAAGGTCACCCAGGAGACAGTAGCTGCTCATCTGACTACAGATTTCTGCAGTGAAGGAGCATCTTGTTCAATCTATGGAGCCAGGGGCACAGTCTTTCTTTCACAATCCTTGACACAGTCCTGTTCTGAGACCACAACAGGAGACAGAATCCCATAGCTTGAATGTATTAGAGAGAAGGGACTATAGGTTGGCCTCAAGGGCTACCTGCCATGGAACAGGAAGATCTGAAAGCCCAAGGCAAAGTCGTGTCTTTCTCACAGCAAGTTGTGGTATTCAGGACCACCTGGGATAAGGCACTCCTGTGTTCTAACCTAGGGGCAGCTGTGTTTCAGATCTGCCTCTTGGTAAGCTGGAGCCTCAGGATCGGCATTCACACCTCCATCAACAGATGGTGCCTGGTAGTAAATCACCCAAGTGATTAGTAAATGACCAAAGTGTTAAGTCCCCATGCAGGTCATAGTGTACACACTTCTGAGTGTCTTTTTCTTCTTCCTTAGTCCACTTTGGTGGTTTTTTTTCTGTACAAAAGCCCTGACTACCTGCTGCTGTTTCCTAACCCTGTACAGTCCCAGGCTTGAAGGCACCACTGAGTATCTGAAGGCACCCAGAACAGAGAATAAGCCCATGCCCACAGGTCAAAAGATACCCAAGTCTCTTCACAACAGGCTGAGCCTGTGTCTCAGCTACCCCTCAGTGACCTGCTGGATCTAGTCAGGGTGTGTTGTCTCTGTACATCTCCCTCAAACTTGAGGTGACTAGACTCCCACCTAAAATGGAGACTTGATCAGGTCCTACACATGAGGCCAAGACCTCACACTTCCTATTCACCCCTTCATAATGTCCAGGGCACGTCAGCTCCTCCATCATAATCCTTGTTGGAAAACCAGAGGGATACAGGTGACCTCAGTATTCACCCCCCCCCCCTTCTACTGATGACCTTGCCATTGTGCAGTTAATTTTGAGTTAACATTTGGCTGCAAATTCAGAAACGGTTGTTTAGGGGAGCTCAGTTTAAGAAGCTCTGCTCCCATCCCTGCTTGTCTGCTGGCTGAGGGACCAGGAATTCTTATGCAAGCCATTCTGCCACATAATAAGGGGTGTCAGCTACCTGGACACAGATGACATAATCCCTTAGAGCTTTATTCAAGGAGTAAGGGACCCACACAGCAGAGAGGGAAGGGCATAGAGGACTGCTGTGGCTGGTGGTCTCCATTGGTTGTTGCAGCCAGCATTGAGTCCAGCTGGGCTCTCCAGGCTTACAGAACACAGGAGTACTTACTCTCCAGGCTTACAGAACACAGGAGTACTTACTCTCCAGGCTTACAGAACACAGGAATACTTACTCTCCAGGCTTACAGAACTCAGGAGTACTTACTCTCCAGGCTTACAGAACACAGGAGTACTTACTCTCCAGGCTTACAGAACACAGGAATACTTACTCTCCAGGCTTACAGAACACAGGAGTACTTACTCTCCAGGCTTACAGAACACAGGAGTACTTACTCTCAAGGCTTATAGAAACAATTCCTTTCCCCCTCATTTGAATGTATCTCTTTAGGGTTAGGAAAAGTTCCATCTCTCCTAGAAGCCCGTCTTCCTAACTCCTTTTTAATCAGTTGGACCTAACTTCTCCATCTGAATATCTCTGCTCCAAGCCTCACCTTTGAGACTCTGGTATTTCCGTGTTTACATTTACAGCTTCTCTGTATTCTTAGGCAAATCATTTCTTACTGTGCAATTATAACAGGCCTGCCCAGCCTATGCTGTCTTTGGTGGTTATGTAATTAAAGAGCAGAGATTTTTTTTCCTTGACTGCACGAGGTGAAAAATGTTAGCTATTTCCACACTCCAGAGACCCGGCCGTTACAAGCATTAAAAATTACTTAAAACACAAATTTATGGCCCTGTGATCACGATGGATTGTGTTGCTGTAAATGAATTGCACTGCAAATTGCTGTTTTAAATTAAAATATAGCTTATTAGGAATGGCAGGAAAGAAATGGAGAAAGAAGCTAGGTTTCATATCATTGCCCCCAAACACCTGCCCTCCAAGAAGGGGTGGCAGAGGACTTGGGAACAGCAGCTCTTCCTGGCTGCCACAGGGATTGTGGTTAGACCATGCCTCTTGCGTCCCCTTCCTCACTCCCAGTAGTCCACCTCCTACATGTCTTAAGCATCTACTGTGGGGCTACATTGTGTGTACATAGAAATGGCCAGGGGACACACAAAGATGGAAATGATGGTCTGTTCTATTCTTCATGTGCCTGCAATCTGGCAAGGGACCAGGCTTTACCTAAACAAACCAGCAGAGATGTACACAAATTAGATACAATCTGGCAAGAGAGATGAAGCAAGACCATTTGAGAAGAGCTACTGATTAGTTACTTTTATGTGCCTGGTTAAGCTGAGTGAGCAGGCTGCCCAAAGCAACCAGAATTCAGAATCTCAGGACTGGAAGACGCTTTTATGAGGAAGACAACATCCTTGTTCTCAAGCATTCCTGGACAGTGGTTACCTATTCTTTACCTGAGCACTTTCAGGGGTGAGCTTGTCACTCTGAGTACACAGATAAACAGGCCATAGGCTCGGTGTGAACCTACCAACTTAGAACTCATAGGATGACCTCAAAGAAAGGGTGCATAAAGGGTGGAAGCAGCCTAGGCATATCTGAGGGGCAGAGGCATGTGGACTGGAGAGAGAGAGAGAGAGGGTGGCCTAACAGAGGTGTTTGTGAACCCGTGGCACCTGATGTGAATGGCATTCCTCCCCATGGAACCTGTGAGACCTGGAGACACCTGACACCATTGTGCTTGGGTAGACCCAGTGGTTAGAATGCAGGACTGGAAGATGCTTTTCACCACCAGTGGCACTGGGAAGGATTTCTAACCACAAAACTGCCACAGAAGAGCCCATAGAATGAATGGCTTAGGTCCCCAAGCCTTCAGTAGCCCACACAGCCTGGATGTCTTTATTCCCCAGATAGAGTCTCCTGACCCCTTCATATACAGTCACACAGCCTGGAGGCTTCATCATGTGTCAGCCCCCGAAACTTAGATGTAATAGTGGGAAAACGCTTCCTCTTTCTACTGTCCCCAAATTACCATCTAGCAGTAAATCGATGCCAGGTGTCATGTGTACAAAGTGAGTGTTCTTTCCAAAGGAATCCTTGCATGAAGGAGCATGGTGGCTGTGGGGAAATGGCAAATAAGAAAGAACCAGAGTATTCCTGCTCTGTGTCAGGTGGGAACTCAAGTGAAAATCTATCCCGGACAAGGAGAGCATCCTAAAGTCTAAACAGGGAAAGGTTCCCCAGATGTGAGCCCAAACCAAAAAGAGCAGAAGGGATAATTCCACATACAGAGGAAAGGATGCTAGCTACACACTGAGAAAAGGTGAGAAATAAGAGACACAGAAGTAAGGCTTCTAGAGACAGGGATACCAGCCTTCCTATAGGTCAACCTGGAATAAAAGAAACAAGAATGAAGATGGCAAACAAAGCAAAAGTTCCTGCATCACACCCTTGTCCGCACGCCAGAACTTTGTGATCAGGTTGTATCCCCAAAACCTCAAAGTGGGGCTGCAGACATGGCTCTATTGGTAAAATGCATTATGAAAGCATAAGGACCTAAGTCTAGGTCCCAGAACTCACATAAAAATCTGGGCATGGCAGTATGAACCTTTGTTCCCAGAGTCAGAAAGATGCCTGAGGCTTTCTGGCCAACTAGTCAAGCTAAACCAGTGAGTTACAAGTTTGCGAGGAGATTGTGCCTCAAAACTAAGGTGCAGAATGCTTGAGGGAAACACCTGATGTTGACCTCTGGATACATGCATGTGCACCTGCACATGTGTATGACTGATGTTGACTTCTGGTCTCCACATATGGACACATGCATGTACACCTGCATATCTATATGACTGATGTTGACCTCTGGCCTTCACATATGGATACATGCATTTGCACCTGCACATATGTATGACTGATGTTGATCTCTGGCCTGTACATACAAGCATACCTGTGCACCTGCACATGTGTATGGCTGATGTTGTCTTCTGGCCTCCACACCCAGACACTTGCAAGTGCACCTGCAATTGTGTATGACTTTGGGTTATAGCGCTGTGCTAGCCACTCTTTATGTCAACTTGATATGAGCTTGGATCATTTAGAAAGGGGAAACATCACCTCTTTCTAGAGGTGTAGAGAAAAATGCCTCTATCAGACTGGCCTGTGAGCATGTCTATGAGGGAGTTTTGTTGATTAATGATTGGTGTGGACACTATGGGCAATGCCACCTCTGGGCTGGTTGACCTGGATTATAGAAGAAAGAAACCTGAGCAAGCCATGAGGAACAAAGTTCCTGACTTTGGGATCCTGCCTTGGGTTCCCTAATGGGGAACTAGAAGCAGTAAGATGAAATGACCCCTTTCCTTCCCATGTTGCTTTTGTCTTTATACCCATAAAAGCCCTAACTAAGACAACTGTATTTATAACTGTCCAGGGGAAGAGTGCCTGGTTTTGGTGGTGTTCTCTGTGGTCTTGAGATGAAGATGTGCTGTAGAGAAGCCAAAAAGAGCCCTCAAAACCCATCACTCAGTCCTGAAATAGCTTACCCCTAAAACAATTAACTCTATTCTTCACTTTCAAGTAATGCCCATAGGTGCATTGATGATCTGAAGATGCAGATGCTGAGCTGCATTAGGAAAGAAAAACCAGACTAAGATAGACCCACAAGGTGCTTCTGATGCTGGGAGACACCACTCACTGCAAAGGAAGGATCTGAAAAGGTGTCACATTGTTGACATTTGTTGGGTGTTTTTAATCCCTATAAGATGAAACTCAGAACTCCTGAACTACATTTCTCAGGCTTCCTAATAGAGCAGCTGCCTGGTCTCAGGGATTGACTGATGCTGTAGGAAGCCAACCGTCTGCCTCACTGTAGTTCTTAGATTTTTGATCAAATAACTTTAATCTGTCATCACTCCAGGATGAACTATATAACCACTTTTCTCTAAACACTTTCCTGTCTATCTTACAATGCTGCTAGATTGCCTTTAGATACAAATTTCCTGGTACATATCTTGTTTACATCCCTGCTTCTGAGTTTAAGGATTTATCATTGACATCAAATCCAGATATTTCTCAGCTATTAACTCTCCTACCAATCACCTCCTTTGTGAGATTGAGTCAGAAGTTGTCCTGGACCTTCCTACTCGACTGAGTGATGTCTTCAAATGCTTCAGTGTTGCTACTTCTTTTGGTTCTGTGTTGTGTTCTGGATAATTTTCCACACTGATCTTCTACTCTACTTATTCTCTCTTTGCCTGTGTTATCTTTTATGTTGAACTTATCTAACAGGTTTAATAGCTTTCAACTGAACAGAGCCTTCGCCCAGTTCCTAATGCTGCAAGCCAGCTGCAGCCCAGTTGCTCTCGCTGCATCCAGACTCAAATTACTCTTTTATTTATGTGTTTGGGAGTTTTGCCTGCATGTAGGACTGTGCCACTTAAATGCAATACCCATAGTCACCAGAAGAAGGCATATGGTCTCTGGGATTAGAGTTATGGATGGTTGTAAGCCATTATGTGGGTGCTGGGAACCAAATCTAGGTGCTCTAGAAAAGCAGCTGATTGTTTCAGGTGAAAACAAATCTATATCTTCTTATTCTGGTATCGATAGTAGCACCTGATGATTTATAAAATTAGTTTTAAGATGTTTGCTGCCGTTGATACTTGCAGGTCTTCTTGTATTTACTTCTACATGCTATCCTTACATAACTAACTGCCCTGGTGTCTGGACTCCCATGCCTCTCACATTGCCGTTTCCCGAAGACAGTATCTTATTTCCTTGTGTGTTTCCTACCTATCTACTGTCATCCAATGATGAACAGGTCTTCCTGGGAAACTCCTAGGAATATGGGATATGGGGTCTTTCTCTGGAGAAGTTTTCCCATTGTTCCTATCATGAATAAACATAGACCTTTTAGAGTTTCTAGCTTTCAGCATTTAGAACACAGACACATGAGTGTGAGCCTCTGGTTTCTAATCTGCAGAAGTGTCCTGTTTCCAATATCAGGGTCAAGGCCATTAAGTCACCTACATGGTAGCTTTGTCAGAATTTTCCCTCTGTCTGACATGTAACTCTTTTGCATTTTGGCATTTAGCAGAAGGTGTCTGCCAGTCATGTCTTGGATGTACCAAGGGCTATAATCACTGGCTTGCTCACCTTAGAGAGATACTGAGATAGAGATTCATGATCACCTCCAGAAGGTGCTAAGCAAACTAGTTCACCTTGGAAGAAGACTTAGCCTAGATTTGCTTTTACAGCAAATTCCTCACCTTTCACCATCCCAATAAGGTGGTTGTTTATAAGTTAGTTGGTTTAAAGCAATGGGGTGCAATGTAAACTTAATGCTTAAAGAATATCTCTATTAGGTAAGTCCAAAGACATCCAAAGCAAGCTGCTTCCCTTGACATCAAAGGTCAACACATCTCCTGCTCTCTATATCTCTGGCTTTTATCAGATATAAAAGTGGTACAGTGGTCATTCATGTGACTAAAGCCAGGTCAGAGAGAGCTGTGTTAGCTCTGCATTGGGACAAACTTTAGGAATCCATCTCACCTGTCAATCAGTAATAGGCATTCTGGTTGCAGCTTAGCAGGAAATTATGTAAGCAAGGCAGGTGTGGTGTAGCTTATATGAGCAGAGCTACCAGGGTAAGCAGCATTCTCCATGAAGGCTGCTGAGAGAGAGGCTCTGCAAACTACTTGCTGTGTTTGTCCCAGAGCCACATCTGTAGCCAACCCACACACCAAGGATCCCCAGGTTCTCATGGCCACTCCATATGGATCGTCACATGGGAATCACAGAGGGAAAGCTGTGTGATCTCTGCCAACAGTTATGGGAAAATAGCACCTGCAGAGGGTAAGGAGATCTTTGAGATCATTTTCTAGAACTAGAAGTGTTCTGGCCTAGGCTTCTCCTGAGAGTTCAGAATACAGGGGAGAAAAATGTCTTCCCTGTGGTTACTAAGTCAAGAAGTGCTGGAGCTCTGGCCACTTACCTGGCTATGAGAAATAGAGAGAGATACAGAGAGAGGACAGTGCCCCACTGTTCTCACTCTGGCTATCGGAGACCCCAGATCCCTTGCTCAGGATGAGGCTCTGGGTGGGGCTAGATCTGACCTAGGGATGACTAACAGCAGTTCTGCACAGCTTGCTTACCTCCTGATGGAATCCAGTCTGGTCAGATGATTAGCTTAATCGTGGATTTCCTGATGGGAATGGGATTAGCAATCCATTAGAACAGCAGACGGGGACCTGGGAATGGGGGCAGGTTTTCTACTGAGTTTGAATTTCATGCCTGAGATGCTCAACAAAGCCTGCACATCCCTTGTCATCAATCACACTGTTGTACTTCAGCTATCCGGGTGCTTAGGACTTGGACAGGAACCCAGTCAGGCATGTACAGATCTATCTTCCTTGGGGACTGCAAAGTTTAGTTGTCAGTTATGATTGAGCATCGAGGTTCCCTTGGCTTCTATCCCCTCCCAACACCACACATACAAACACAACATTGGTAGCATATACAAGAGACACAACAAATACACACACACACATACACATACCACAATGGCATGCCACATGTATAAAGCATACAGTCCACATGGACACTCCACATATCTGATGCACACACATTCACATCATCTATACCACACATGTATACCACACCTCTACTCACATAGGGCAACATAGAAAGTGGCAGTAAAAAGTTTGAACTGGCCACCTGACATACTTGGCTGCAAGCACTAGTCCTTGAATACATTTATTTTTAGAAGTGATGCCCCACCATTTCTCTCCATGTAGTTTTCCAGTAAAGTGGAAAAATAACATTTCCCATCACATTTTGCTTATTTTGGTCTGCTCCCCAACAAGAGAGGAATGGCAGGGAGGTAAAGGGTAGAACCCTGAGCAGAGCCACTGCACTCTACACTGCCCTGCACTAGCCCATGGGCACTGCCTCCTGTGCCTGAAGACTCAACTGGCATAGTCTCTGGCAAGGCAGCATGTTCCACAGGGTTATGGGGCTCTCAGAGGAACTGCCCTATCCATTGTGTCTGTCCATTTTGCCAGCCATTGTTCCTCTGAACCCTCTGCTGGTATGATTTTAGGGATTAAGATCCATCACTTGGAACTGAGATGGTAAAGGCTCAAGATCAGAAGAGGCTGGTCTCCCTCCTAGTGTACAAGACACCAATAGAGACAGAATGATACAGACTCAACCAGGGTGCTGGACTTCATTTGGGTTTGTGAATGTCTTGGGGCCTTAGGCTGTCATACCTGTAAAATGACGACACCTTAGGCAGGCCATGTGGGCTACCTCGATCATTTGGATAACATGAGTCCATGGATGAACAGAACCTGTAAGACTAGAAGTGAGGAAGTTCTGCCTCAAGCCTTGGGACCCCACAGAATCCCTTCACAGAAGAGGTCTCCCCGTGGCTACCTTGGCTGGCCACAAGGCCCACAAACAGTCATCAAGCAGGCAGGACTCTCTACAGTTCTTGTATTACAAGTGCATCAATTAAAGCCCAACACTTGCAAGGCTAATTCCCAAAGCATGTTCCTTGCAGTCTTCTCTTGTGTGTCCTACTTGAACAAATGACATTTGATTTCCAGACACATGCTTTCAGGTGAGAAGCTGTAGTGTCTATAAACCCGCCCTTTCCTGGAAGAGTAAGCACACCACGGAATCAGCCTCAGCAAACCCATTTATTGGTACCACTCTCGGGAAGGAAGCTTTACTAACAAAGATTAAGCAGTATTAATTTGTTGTTAGGCAATTGGCAGCTGTTCTTACATAGCTAGCGCCGATACAGACATTGCAAGAGTGCTGTCTTAGTCAGGGTTTCTATTCCTGCACAAACATCATGACCAAGAAGCAAGTTGTGGAGGAAAGGGTTTATTCAGCTTACACTTTCCACATTGCTGTTGATCACCAAAGGAAGTCAGGACTGGAACTCAAGCAGGACAGGAAGCAGGAGCTGATGCAGAGGCCATGGATGAGTGCTGCTTAGGAGCTTACTTCCCCTGGCTTTCTCAGCCTGCTCTCTTATAGAACCCAAGACACCCAGCCCAGAGATGGTACCACCCATAAGGGACCCTCCCACCTTGATCACTAATTGAGAAAATGCCCCACAGCTAAATCTCATGGAGGCACTTCCCCAACTGAAGCTTCTTTCTCTGTGATAACTACAGCCTGTGTCAAGTTGACACACAAAACCAGCCAGTACAAATGCTAAGGGAGCAACTGTGAATCCTTATTAAGTCAGTGGCAGGGACATGGCATGAAACTGGCCAGAACTGTTCATAGGGCAAGTGAGTGGAGCACAGAACCCAATACGTGGCTCAACCTCACTGATCAGGAAGGAATATTGTCTCTCTGAGAGAAAGCATAAAGAATGATGAAATCTTTCCTGTTGGCATTTCATGGCCTTGAGGGAAGGAGGAAGCAAGGGACCTTTCTTGATCTAGTGAGGGTTCATATGGAAGGATTTCAGCCCTTGTGCTATGAGATGTGCAGCCCTCT
The DNA here is from genome assembly GCF_947179515.1 of Apodemus sylvaticus. Lineage (NCBI taxonomy): Eukaryota > Metazoa > Chordata > Mammalia > Rodentia > Muridae > Apodemus > Apodemus sylvaticus. The sequence goes on along the minus strand of NC_067487.1, from coordinate 4,263,912 downwards.
GTAAAACTGGCCTCACTCCCTTGTTGACTGCCCTTGGATTCCCACCAGCTGGTAAGAGGCTCCTACTTCACTTCATTCTGCAGATCTGTGGAGTGGGATTTAAGGTTTCCTGATGAGCAGATGTCTTCAATCGGTGTGGAATTTAAGTTAAGTAAACTTCTGAATGCCTGTCACATGATCTAAGACATTGAGAATTGGTTTTACCTTAGACATCCTTTCCCAGGATCTTCATAGACGGATAAGAATATCCCTCACGCATCCAGAGGAGCCTGGAGAGATGATATCACAATGTACCTAGCTCTGCTCGACCTGCTGTCCTCAGGTTTGGAAAGTGTCATGAGCACTGGGGTCCTCAGTGTCCCTCCCTCAGCCATTTTGACCATCCACACTGAATATATTAACCCCGGGATCAGGCCCCACCTCCTCCATACTAGGACTCCTCCATCTCCTGGTTGAGTCTCTTCCTTACTTTGTCCACATCTTCTCTTGGTACTTACCCTGACGCATCCAGCTAAGAGTGGGAATTTTGAAACCACACTTTGTGGAACTATCTCCATTCTTCACTTACATCCACATGATAGTTTGGTTAGGTATAGAATTTTCATCAGAATATTGAAGGCATTTTTCTCGTTTTCTCTTTACTTTTGGTATGGCAATTAAAAAGTTCTGACACGTTGGATATATCCCCACACCTGTCACTCAAGTCACAAGGAGGCTGGATCCAGGGCAGCCTGAGACACAAAGAGATCTTGTTGACCTTGTTTCTTCTTGTCACCTTTGCAGAAGCAGAGTGATGTGTTTAACAGATCTTTCCTTGCTGTGATTTTTAAGAGAAGAAATGCAGATTCCTGTCTGGTCTGTACTAACTCTGTCCCGCATCCCTTTGCCAAAGCTGGCACAGAAAAGGCAGTAAGCTGGTTTACTCTAAAAATAGCAGAGCTGATGACAAGTATTAGTAATAACTGGAAAACAATTCAAGCGTATCACTGTGGTCACTATGTCAGTTTAGGTCTGTGTCTCATAAAACTACATGAAGCAGAAATGCACTTACTGATCCAGCAACCGGTTTACAGTTAAGGTGTCTTCTTCCATGTTCAGGCTGGAAAACTGTACTTTTGTATCTAAGGTCACTCATACTTCCTAGTTCAGACAGGAAAGCTGATTTTTCCTTAAAGCCCATCCACTGTAATCTGAGTGTCACTGGATGTGTTGATCAATGGCTGGTGCTGCCTGTTAGGACCCTAGAGCAAGCTGGGTTTCTACATCATACTCTTAAGTCACCTCAGAACCAAGAATTGACTCTTTGAGATACATGTAAGAGAGATGAGGAGGCTTGGGTGACAGATTACGTGGGCCAGACACCCCTCCCAAAGACCAAAGCACCATCCACCCCATACTGAGAGGCTGGCAAGCAAAACAAGAGGTCAGGTGTTTAAAGCAAACTGGGACAACACAGAGCTCCACTTCCCCAAGAAAGAGGCAAATCTGTAACAAGGCAATGCTCAGGCAATGAAAACCAACCTATACAGCCCTGCACACAAGCTGGACTTCCAGCCACATTGCAAACTGGCCCTCCACCTGCAGGTCTCATACTCTCTGACCTCCCTTGATGTCCAGGACACATGTATGCAATTGGAAGGATTCCATACATGTTCCCAGCTGCAACTAGAATTCACTAGGCCATCCATCTCCTCACACCTTCATTATACAGCACCCCCTGCCCCAATAAAGGTTCTGACAGACTATTATAATGGATCAAAGAGGTCTGGGAGTCAGTCAGTGAGTCCACGGTCCAGCCCAGATATGCAGTGTCACTTTAAGGGTTTTTCTGGAATCATATTTTCAGGATTCTCCACAGGGCCTATCCTTCTGAATGGGAGCTCAGTACCAGGGTGCTTTGGCCAGAGTGTCCTCGAGCTCTGTGGCTGAGCCAGTCTACCTTCTACATTCTCACACAGTTGGAGCTGCCTCTGCAGGGGCTCTGGAATGGCTCCAGATGGCTTTCAGTTGTTTCAAGACTCAGGCAGCTTCCTGGATGCCCAGCATAGCCTGTGGCAGATGTTGCTCCTCACGTCCATTTCAAATTAATAAGAATGTCCCTTCTGCTTTTCATCCACAGAGTGGCTTCCTTTACATATTCATTGAATGTTAAATTGATGGATTAAATTATACCAAGTTCAAAGTCAATCCTGCACATATTCATTAAAATTGACGAAATCTGCCCCCTCCCTGTGGAGACAGAGCACAGAAAATGCATTTAGAGACACTGATAAGTCCAGCCCCATTATATGTCATTTTAAACAAAGAGCAAAACCAGCCTTTTGGAGACACTCTATCAGCTATTAAACAGAGACGCTGCATACCCCGGGAGATGGATGGCTCTTCCTGGGCAGATGATAACAAGGAAATGCCCCCTCTGCATTGCTGTCAAGTTCACAGGCAAACCAGTGCTTCCCTGGGAGTTTTTCCCTTTGTCTTTCCCAAGAGTCACTGGGGTACCAGCCTCTGAGCAGATCTCCCACTCCACACCAGCCTAGCTAGAGATTCTCCTGAGTCTTCTCCAGTGTGTTGTTTTGGCCATTTCTTGAGCATGTATTGGCCAGCAGAGCTTCTGGGTAGAAACAGCATAGTCACCCTGTATATCTTAGCTGTAAAGATGGAAGCAGAAGGATATAGGCTGAGAGTCCATGCTGGTTGTCTTTGGAAACTAATTCTGAGTCATGGACCTAGAGGAATGTTCCAGAGAGATCTTCAATAATAATGTCCCAGCCAATGAACTGGTCTTCCTACCTAGAGCTTTATACTGGCTGGTTTTATATGTCAACTTGACACAAGCTGGAGTTATTACAGAGAAAGAAGCTTCCCTTGAGGAAATGACTCCATGAAATCCAGGTGTAAGGCATTTTCTCAAGTAGTGATCAGGGGTGGGTGGGGGGGGCATTCCATTGTGAATGGTACCATCCCTGGGCTGGTAGTCTTGGGTTCTATAAGAAAGCAAGCTGAGCAAGCCAGGGAAAGCAATCTAGTAATCTGTGGCCTCTGCATCAGCTCCTGCCTCCAAATTCCTGCCCTGTGTGACTTTCAGTCCTGACTTCCTTTGGTGATAAACAGCAATGTGGAAGTGTAAGATGAATAAACTTCTTCCCCAACTTGCCCCTTGGTTATGATGTTCAGAAATAGAAATCCTGACTAAGACAAGGTTCCTGCTGCCCTTCCAAGGTAGCCTGAACTCACTGATTGGGGCAGACTGGGGGTGTGTGGAGAGGCCAGCCAATGGTCTACAGTTTCAGAACATATTTCTACATTTTTCTATTAGACAGATGGGTAAGTGCCCTGGACTGTTTTTCTCTTACACCATGTCTTTGCTGAGTGGCTCCCCATCAAGATCCAATGCCTTCTGTGAAGATATTAAATTACTCAAATAACTCTATTCAAGGGACATCTCTCATAATAAAGGTGCAGTCTCAGCACTCAGTGGGACTTCTCTTTCTAAGTAAGATGTCATGGATATTAGCAGAGAATATGTCACTGTAAAATTTCAGAAAAGTATAATATATTTAAAAACTCATACTTTCAAAGACTTTAGAGAGCAGTAAAAGCAATGCAAACAAGATGAGCTAAAACCTCAGGGCTGGGTCAAAAAAATAAATAAAGCATCTTGTAGTGGCATGGCACCTAAGGGGAAAGCCTGAGCAGCAAGCATTGCACAGAAATTGGGTAGCAAGGAGTGGTCTACAGCAAGCTGTTGTCGCAGACGGTCTGTAGCAAGCTGAGAGGCAGAGGCCTGCAGCACTCCTGTCTACAGTTGATTCCAGATTCCAAAACTGCATAGATGGTTCTCATTAAAATCCCAGAGGTAATGTTCAACATATAATGGTGCCTCAAGCCTGCTGAGTCTGGTTATAACAGCAACCCTACCCAGGCATGCTTGGTTCCCAGGTGGCATGGTGTAGTCCATCCACCTGTCAGGAGAAAGGATGCACCTGAAAAGGATGAGCTGATGACACTGTCAGACTTGGGGGCTCTGACACACATTCAGCAGATGCTATCATTTTGCAAGATATGTAAAGAAATATTTAAAAAGATAATAAAAATAAGGTAAAATGTATCTACAGAGCATATTAATTAAATAAGAACTTTAAAATACTTCCTAAATATAATCAAGAAATCAACAACAACAAAAAGAGCTACTGTAAGAATAATTAAGGAGAACAAGACTCTACAGGAAAGTTCCAGGAGACTTTCTACAAATAAATCTCTATTTGCATTTAGTAATTTACTGGGTGGGTTCAAATATATGTAAAAATGAGACTGAAAGTCTTAATTTTTCAAAAACCTACTTTAACAAGGGTTCTTAAATGCTTTAAACTCCCTCCTAGCCCACCACACACCAGAGGTAGTGGAAAGGAAAGGTTAATAGGGCAAGGGGGGATATGGACCTGTTTAGAAATATTTCTTTGTTGTGATTTGAATCTTTGTTGTGAGGATATCAACAGTTCAGTTCTCAGGAATCAGCAGTCAATAGTGGTAGCTTAATCCACTCACAAACACTATTCATGAATCAGCAATGGCAGTTTGATCCAGAAGAAACCATGGTGAGTCTCTGCTAATCAGCCTGAGTCCTGGAAACAGCAAGAAGCTGCTGAAATATCATGAGAAGTTTATTGGTGCATTTCTCTCTATGAAGTCACAACAAACAATGATCAGTGAAGAAGGCAAGGCTAACCAATGCCAGAGCATTATCAGTGAAAACTCTTTGGCCAGATCTAAAGGGTCCTGCTCCTGGCTTTTCCTGAAGACAAGTGACCTCCAAAAAAAATCATAAAGAAGAACCTCTGGGTTTACTGGAAAACAACAGCAAAGACATGGGGATCTGTAGGAAATGACTGCTGGGCCAAATCCCTCTTTGCTGAGGACAGGCGAGAGTTAACCTACTCTGTATAAACAAAACGTTGATGGAGATAGTCTTATGGCATAGAGGATCATGAGATGGAGACCACAGTCCTACAGTAGAAGAGTGTGGAATACTCTCAAGCAGCTGAAGGGCATCATGTCACTGGGTGCAGCTTGAGCATATATAAGACCTCAAAACCTACCGCCACATTGACACACTTTCTCTCACAATAGTCCTTACTGGAATACCTATTCCAATAAGGTCACACCTCTAACAGTGTTATTCTCTATGGGCCAAGCACTAAAACACATGAATCTATGGAGCCATTCCTTTTTTTTAAGATTTATTTATTTATTATATATAAGTACAGTACACTGTGGCTGTCTTCAGACTCCAGAAGAAGGCGTCAGATATCATTATGGATGGTTGTGAGCCACCATGTTGTTGCTGGGATTTGAACTCAGGACTTTTGGAAGAGCAATCGGTGCTCTTAACCACTGAGCCATCTCACCAACCCCTATGGGGCCATTCCTATTCAAGCTATCACAAGCATAACTAGTGTCATTTCTAGTTATAATACTCTGGCATAATCTTTCAAATTAGAAGGCTTTACTTGAGGGGAAAAGGGGGGGTGAGGAAGGAGAATCATAAATGGGATCTGTGGTAGTTCGAATAAGAATAGCCCCTATAGGCTCATATATTCAATGCTTAGTCATCAGGGGGTAGTAAGATTTAGGATTAGGAAGTGTGGCCTTGTTGGAGTATGTGTGGTGGAGGAAGTGTGTCAGTGGAGATGGACTTTGAGATGCCCAAGCATCTCAGCAGCTCTTATTTCGTCCTGCTGCTCTTGGATCTGGATCTTAGAACTCTCAGCTACCTCTCCAGCATTATATCTGCCTGCATGCCGCCATGCTCCCCGCCCTGATGAAAAGTGGCTAGACCCCTGAAACGGTTAGTTTCAGCTAACTTTCAGAAGCCACAGCTAAATGCTTTCTTTTAGAAGAATTGCCATGATTGTGGTGTCTTGGCCCAGCAATAGAATAAAGACTAAGACAGGACCCATTCTAACCTGATGAAGGACACCTACAAAGATGCAGACTACTACTGAGTTTAGCTAGACACCTTCCACTCAGGTCAGGAACAAGGCAAGCACAGTCACACATCCTCTGCTTCTGGTGCCAGGCAGAACAGTAGACATGAGAAAGAAACACACGAGAGCAGTGAAACAAAGCGGGGAGGCTACCGTAATCCACACACAGCAAGAGTGTTGTGTTACACATGTTCAGAAGACCACTACAAGTGATGAGCAAACTCACTAAATTTGTAGGATGCATAGTTATATTTTTTAAATCACTTGTTTTTTATGTCTGTTCTGTTTTTGCTTAGAGACAGCCTCTTGCCTTGTAGCTCAGGACCTTGAAATCCCAATCCTCCTGCATCAGTCTTTCAAGTACTGAGGTGACAGGTTTGGGCCACCCTGTTTGTCTCATTTGTGGTTTTATATCTTAACAGCAGACAACTAGAAAACAATTCAATTTTTTCCACTTGTAATAACGTTTTTTAAAAGAAACAAAATCTCAGGGATACATCTTCTACATGTAAGATTTCCACACTGAAAACTCTAAAACATTTTGAGACAAAGTTAAGAGTTTAAATAAATAAGGAGACACAAACCTGCTTCTCTGCATTGGAAAATTCAACATAAGCAAGATGTCAGTTCTCCCTGTGTGTCTATATTGCGGACAGTCCCTCTCAACTCCTCTGGATTTTTAGTGTGAAAACTAATAGTTTATGTTTAAAAAGCAAAGGGTTAAAACAGCCAAAGCCACCCTGGAAGTGAAGACACAGTCAGCTTCCATGGGTTGGGGAGGCTGGGATGGGGTAGGACCCAGAAGCTCAGTAAACAGGAAGTGGGGAGTGCAGCAATGGATCCACATGTGTACACATTTGATTTTATATATATATATAATTTACATTTCAAATTATTTCCCCTTTCCTGGTGCCCTCCTCCCCCAGCTGAAAGTCCCATAAGCCATCTCCCCTTCCCCTGTTCCCCAATCAACCCCTCCCACTTCCCTGTCCTGGTATTCCCCTACACTGATGCATTGAGCCTTTCCAGGACCAGGCCCCTCTCTTCCCTTTCAAGTCCAACAAGGCCATCCTCTACTGCCTATGTGTCTGGAGCCATGGATAACACCATGTGCACTCTTTGGTTGATGGTTTTGCCCCTGGGAGCTCTGGGAGTACTGGGTGGCTCATATTGTTGTTCCTCCTATGGTGCTGCAACCCCCTTCAGTTCCTTGGGTACTTTCTCTAGTTCCCCCATTGGGAACTCTGTGCTCAGTTCAGTAGCTGGCTGAGAGTGTTCCCCTCTGTATTTGTCATGCACTAGCAGAGCCTCTCAGGTGACTCCTATATTCGGCTCCAGTCAGCAAGTACTTGTGGGCATCGATAATAGTGTCTGGGTTTTCTAACTGTATATGGGATGGATCCCTAGGTGGGGAAGTCTCTGGATGGTTTTTCCTCAGACTCTGCTCCATACTTTGTCTCTCTATCTCCTTCTGTGGGTATTTTGTTCTCCCTTCTACGAAGGACCAGGGTATCCATACTAAAGGGCTAAAGCAATACAACAACCCAATGACCTAAAGTCCAACCTAAAATACACACACAGGTGTGTCTGACTATGATGGTTTGTATATGCATGGCCCAAGGAGTAGAACTATTTGGAGTTGTGGCCTTGCTGGAGTATGTGTGGCCTTGTTAGAGTAGGTGTATCACTGTGGGTGTGGGCTTTAATATCCTAGTCCTAGTTGCATGGAAGCCAGTATTCTGTTAGCAGCCTTCAGATGAAGAAGTAGAACTCTCATCTCCTGCACCATGCCTACCTGGATGCTGCCATGTTCCCGCCTTGATGACAATGAACTGAACTTCTGAACCTGTAATCCAGTCCCAATTAAATGTTGTGCTTATAAGAGTTGCCTTGGTCATGGTGTCTATTCACAGCAGTAAAACCCTAACTAAGGCACTGACATGAACCTTAGATATTAATGAAAAAGCTAAAACTACAGTATTTATAGAACAAAGGCCAGGAGTGGAATACCTTTGTCTCTTAGGACAGGCATAGTTTCCTGAGACAGCACAGGATATTGATATGAAATAATATAATATGATATGATATATGATATAACAATAACCATTTGAAACTAGCCACTAGACAAGCATCCAAATGGAAACCTTGTGCATTATTTTAGTACAAGGGATTGAACCCAGGACCTCATATATGCTAGAAAAATACTCTCCTATCTAGCTACAATGCTAGTCCCAAATGAAAAGTTTTTAACTGAATAATCAGATCATATTGGAGGAGAAAAAATTTTGGCAAAGAATTAATATTTAAGACATATTAAAAAGTAAACTTCTGTAATTTAATAATAGCAAAGTAAAGCTCTCAAAATAGGTTGTAGTATATTCAGTGTCAGAGTGGTCATGGATGTTGAGCATATGAAACTCTTCCAGTATTCTCCAAAGAAATTTAAACAGGAGCTATAGTGTTACAGGATAGCCAAGTGGATAGGGCCGTCATCACAGACTGTCCTTAATGAAGAAAAACAATGGAAATGACTAGTTTAAATGATACGGTGTCAGAATTCTTACACTTATCTTACAGAAACAAGCACACCACTGCCTGTAACCTAGGAATTCCCATCTACACAGTCCTTGAGTATTCACAGAGAGCTGTGATCAAGAATGTTCATAGCCTCATTCTTGAAGACAGAGATTTAGGAATCCTCCGTGAATCAATAATGAAATTAACAGTTCAGATAGCAAAAATCTATCAGCAACAGAGAAGAATACATTAGTGATAAACTAAGGAAGAGTTCTCAAAGCCAACTCTACAGAGCAGCCACAGCCACACCCAGGAGACTGTGTTATAGGGAGATTAATATCACAGGATATTAATATCACAGGATATTAATATCACAGGACATAGTGATATTGCTGTCTCATATAACTAGCTAAGGGTTAGGGAAAGATATGCTCATCTGTGGAAGAAACAGGCCAGGGCATTTGTTACCTGGAACTGGAACTTTACATGGGAGTAACAATCCCCTGGCTCTTGATGGCGTTCTCATTACACACATTAATGTGTTTGCCAAAGTGTTGCAAATGGCACACTTGAGTTGTGCATTTAAGGGCTGGAGAATGGCTCAGTTAGTAAAGTGTTTGCTTTGCAGGCACAAGGACCTGAGTTCAATCCCCAGAATCCATATTTTAAAATCCTGGCATGGTGTTATGGGCTCCCAGCACTGCAGAGGCAGAAACAAGAAGGTCCCTGGGGCTTTCTGCCAGCCATTGTAGCCCAATTGGCAAGCTCCAGGCCAGTGAGAAACCCTTCTGTCTCAAAAGAAGGGTAGATTTTACCTGGGGAACAATATCCAAGTTTTTCCTTTGGTCTCCACACATTTATGTATACATATGCACACTCACCTACACACACACACACACACACCTGCATATGAATGTATAACTGTACACACTTGCACACAGAGAAACAAGATTTATGCATTTTATTCAAAACAAAACAGATGCATATCTTAAGTGATTAAAGATCAGGTGGGGCGATGTCAGCTGAGTGAGGGATTGATGTGCACAGGACAGACTGGGTTCTAAACAGTAACCCTGACTGTTCACCGTACAGTGCCTTTTTTTCTTTTTTCTGTGCTTGAATATTTTCACTATGGAATGCTCAGAATATAAACCAAATATCCTTGTGTGGACAAAACTCAGGTAGAAAACCATAGTCATCCCAACACATGAACAGCAGTAGAATCCAGTAACAGCTCATGTTTGAAACATCAGAAAACTAGGAATAGACAGAACAGCAGCTAGAATCAGAATTCATGGTGAAAAATAATGAACTCCTTTCTCCAGGTCAGAACAAGACAAAGTTGTTCACTTTTTCAACTTCCATTAAAACTTGTTCTACAGGACCTGTTCAGGATAAAATACAAATTTAAATAAATCTATATGTAAATACTGTGATGTTGGAAAGTAAACAAAACCACCATTATTTTTGTGTAATTTATTAACATAAAGTCTAAAGCAGTCTTTAAATTTTTTAAATTAACAAATTTACAAAGCTTAGGTGCTTTGTTAGATTGATATTTCTCTTTGCAAGCAATGAAATAATTGGAAACTGAAATTAAAACAATATCAATAACATCAAGACATACGGCACATGCACAAAGTCCACGCACTTAAAATAACAAGCACTGCTGAGGGATATTAAAGACCTATCGGATGAAGCCGTGTAACGTGTTTGTGGATTGGAAATGCAAAGACGTAAAGATGTTGATTTTCCTCTAAATTTCTCTATAGATTTAATGACATTTCAATCACTCTGCAGAGACTGGAATACTGGCTCTGTAATCTAGGTGGCAAAGCAATGCACCCAGAAATCTCAGCAGCCAGGGTGTTTAAACTGAATGATTTAGAGGCTAAGGATGAACCCATGGTTGACTAATTCATTCTTGAGGTTATCACAGAGATAGATGTGTGCTCCAACAAATCATGGAGAATTCTGAAACAGTTGTCTGTGGTGTCCCCTTACTGCCCTGCCTATCTCTGTAGGCCCTATAGTGGTGTCACCTGGCTCTCGATGCCTCTTGGTGAGGTGTGACTTATTGTCTTACTCGGTTTGACCAAATGTAGAGCCAACATAGACAATGGCAGACATGGGGTTTTATGATCATGGGTCCCTGATGTCACCTAAACAAACAAACATCACAGCTCCTAATACACTGGCACTTGGGATCCCAAACCTGGATATAGTTCTGTTTTGCTTTTTGACAAGCAAATATCAAGGGAGAGAGGGAGAAAGAGAGGAAGGGAGAGAGGGATGGAGGGAAAGAGGGAAGGAGAAAGGGAGGGAGGGAGGGAGGGAGGGAGAGAGGGAAGGATGGAAGGAGGGAGGGAAGGAGGGAGGGAAAGAGGGACTCTGAAGCCCCTTTCTAGAAAACCAGAAAGCCGATGAGGTGTATTCCAGGAAGTGAGGGCTCTTCCTAGATATTGGCTAACAGGCAAGAGCTGCCATGGTCCTTCTGAGGAAGAGTGAAGAATTAAGATCAGGTGTGGTAGACAAGCTGGTTGCATCTCTGCGTTGTGCTGGGCTGTGGGTGTGGGCAACCACAGAACCTCCTGGAGACCCTGCAAAGGATGTGGGTCCCAGGTTGTTCTGTCCCTTGGTGGCCGAGACCTGAACCATGGAAAGCTTCCTGCTGCAGTGGAAGTGTCAGTGTTGCCTATTTGCTTTCCCAGCTGGCTTGGGGTGCTGAAGCAGAAGAGACGGCTGTGGATTATTTATAAGATGCTGCTTTGTGTCAGACTGGTGGGGCAATGCCATCCTCAGTAAAGGGATCCCCCGAGGTCAGAGCAGCCTGGAGATGCTCACTCCATTGTGGCATCCCACATCTGCTGCACAGCTCTCAGACACAGTAAATGCCCTCCCTGTGTATTGACCAGTTAGAGTGCTCTGGGGCCAGGGGAGAACGAGAGTGACTGGGTTCTACCATGGAAGTAGAGCTCATGGAGTGACAGAGTGTGTGTGGGTTCACCCCTTCACAGCCAAGACATCACAATCAACTGAACCTCACCATTACCCCACTTTAACTCAAGCTAGAGGCACCAGCCCTATGATACCCTACCTTAACCAGGAAAAGCACCTCTAAGACTCCCTTTCCAGTGGGAACATCTTCAGATGTGTTGTAGGGTTCACAGTCCTTGTTCTAGGATAACTTCTCCACAGGGATGTGAACTCGTCCCCTCATACTCTCCATCTGAGTGGCCACACTCCAAGGCTCCCTCTAGTCCAGGGATCCCACGTGGTCCTTTCTGAGTTCTATGTCATCTCCTGGGCCCTGGCAGGTAAGAAGGTAGCTGTCACACTCCTGGAAAAAGACCCAGGTGCATACTGATCTGTGAACTTGATTCTCAGGTAAACTCAGCCATTCATTCATCTCTCGGGCCACTGGGAGGTCACCTCTCAAAATTAGGCAAGCACCGGGATGTTATCAAAGGTGACATGTAGATCCATAAGCCTTTCCACAGAGCATACCTCAACAGCACCGCCAAAGTCTGGAAGCTGGGTTGCATGGATGGTAGGAGGGATCACTGTGACAATTCTGGCATTCTTTATGAATTCCACTGATGTCCTGTAGTTGCTCATTTTTCTTGTATTTTTTTTTTAGTTGATGGAAGAAACTTACTAAGAATGTTTATTTTTCATTGTGCGCTAAAAACTTAGACGTACGCGTATACCACACCCATAGGCATGCACACACATGATGGTTCATACAGACACTTTAAAGCTGCTAGAGCTATGTCCTACAATAATATTAAATGCAGCCCATCTTTGTTCCTGTTGGAAATTTCCTTAGTTGCTTTTGTACAGTCCTTCAAGAAGGTGGAATTTTTTGGGACATGACGGTTTGCAGCATAGAGCTGGCTCCAGCAAAGCTTGTCAGGCCAGGCTCTGGGTGCATTCAAGTTTGAGGGAGGCAAAGCTAATTAAGACTGACAGCTTTACCTTCCTGTGGATGGCCTAGGCTGTCCCCTAAGAGGGTACTGTGCAAATACACTGTCCCCAAGTGGGCTGCTGCACAAAGGCTACCCTCTTAGTGCTCACAAAAGCAAGCAAAAACACCTTTGCAAGTAATAAAAAAAAAAGAAGAAGGAAGGAAGGAAGTGTAAAGTAAAACCTGAGGACAAAGAGGCCTGTCCCCAGGCACTCACCTGCAGTTTGTGGCTGACAGAGAGGGGAGAGGAATGCTCTCTGCCAGGGGCGCTGGGGAACTCTTTCCTGCATTTGCACCTGGGTGTCCACTCATCACCTGCACAGGTGAACTTTATCCTCACTTTTAATGTTCTCAGTAAGAGGGGGTCACTCCATCACTCTTGATTTTCAACCCCCCATCACCCCCATTCACATCTTTCAGACTGTAAGAAGCTGTTACAGATGAATCATCAAGAGAGCAAGGCTCTCTGTCATTTTCCTAGCTGTCCCACCCAGCCTGGTGCTCTGTGCTCAAGTCCTCAGGAACGTCGTACATGGCTATTGTACCTGGATATTGTTCAAAGTTAACTTTTGAGAGTTCCCAAATTGGGACCTTGGAAGAGAGGAAGCATTTTTGTTAATTAAGAAATCTTGTGGGGAAGCCTCTGTCTGATAGGTTTGAGTGAATTTTCACACAAGACTATATTGAGCAAACAAAGGAGCTTTAGATATAAATCAAAATTCAGACAAATGGGAAACATAGGCCTGAGATGTTTGCACCTTATTTTAAATAGAAAGGTCACATGAGAATGCTTGTAGTGAGATGCAGGAGGGAAATGAGAGCCATAGGTAGCAATAAAACACCCTACAAATCACACCTGGAACATGTTTATTTTTTAGTGCTGGGAATGAAACAGGGCCTCACACACAGTAGGCTAGTACTCTATCACTGAACTCCGTTCCAGCCCCTCTTTTTATTAAAGGCTATATGTGTGCTTGAAATAACTATTTTTCCCTTTGATGACTTTGGTAATCTGTGCTTTGGGATGAATGCTTGTTTTATCTAAGTTGTAGAATTTACCACCAAAGTTTTTCAAAGTGTATTATCATCACACCAATGCCTGTGATTTCTATAGTGATGCCCCCCTCTCTCAGACCTGTAATTGGTAATTAATGTTTTCTCACCTCTTCCTCCATCCTTTTAACAGTTAGTCACTGTGTTGACTGATTTCCAGCGATTGTTTGTTCTCTGTTGTTGTATTTAAATTTGTTTTTACCTTTTTTTATGATTTAGACATGAAATATCTGCCCAAAGAGCATGTGTGTAAAGATTTGACTCCAATTCAATAGAGTTGAAGGCCTTTGGGAAGTGACTAGATCATGAGAGCTGTGACCTCATTAATAAACTCTCCCACAATGGATGATAGCTGGTCATTGTTCCCACCTTACTGGGAGGTGATGGAAACCTTGGAAAGCAAGACCTAGGTGAAGGTACTAGTCACTGAGTGGGAGTTAGGGAGGGTTTGAATGTGCTTGTCCCAGAGAGTGGTACTATTAGGAGGTGTGGCCTTTTTGAAGAAGGTATGTCACTGTGGGGGTGGGCTTTGAGACCCTCCTATCTTCCTGGAAGACAATAGTCTTCTCCTGTTTGTCTTCAAAACAAGATAAAGAACTCCAACTCCTCCAGCACCATTCCTGCATAAATGCTGCCATGCTCCTGCCTTAATGATAATGGATAGAACCTCTGAACCTGTAAGGCAGCCCCAATTAAATGTTTTCCTTCTAAGAGTTGCCTTGGTCACTGTGTCTGTTCACAGCTATGGAAACCCTAACTAAGATATGGGGTCTGATTTGAAATGTGTATTTATCTCTCTCCTCCCTCATCTTCATCCTCCTTTATGTCTTACAATCTCCTCTCTCCTCCATTTCTACCATGAGTGAGCTTCTGTAGGACACACTCCTAGCCTGTAGGCTGTACTTTCCCAAAGGTCCAGAGGCAATGAAGCCAGAGGCCATGGGCTGAAAACTGCAAATCCCTAAGTCAAAGGAGCCCTTCCTCTGAACATTAGGAGAGAATGTTGGCTTGTATCCTTCAGCCATTGAGTTTCCACTGCTCGATTATTCCAATGAGAACTCAGGTCATTGCTTCTGATTTTCCCCATTTTGTTATAAGTATTTAATGCTATACATTTTCTCCAAACACTGCTTTATGGCAGCCACAAATCTGTTATGATGTCTTCTCATTATCACCCAGTTTAAAATATTTCCCAGTGTCTCTTATGATGTCTTCATGTAAACAATTATTTAGAAATGTGCTGTTTAAATTTTAAATAATTTTGGATTTTCCCATATCTACTTGTTTATGATTTTTAGTTTAATTCTTATGCAGTCAGACATGTACAGGATAATTCTAACCCATTCAAATGCATGTGTCTTAGTTAAAGTTTTTGTTGCTGTGGTAAAACACCATGACCAAAGGCAACTGGGTCTCATCTTACTGCTTGAAGTCATCCAGGAAAGTGAGGGCAGGAACTCAAGACAGGAACTTGGGGGAAGAAACTGATGCAGAATCCATGGAGGAGTGCTGCTTACTGGCTTGCTCCCCATGGCTTACTCAGCCTGATTTCTTTTTTTTCTTTTCTTTCTTTCTTTTTTTTTTTTTTTTTTGATTTTTTTAAATTTTTTTATTCGATATAATTTATTTACATTTCAAATGATTTCCCCTTTTCTAGCCCCCCACTCCCCGAAAGTCCCTCAAGCCCCCTTCTCTCCCCCTGTCCTCCCACCCACCCCTTCCCACTTCCCCGTTCTGGTTTTGCCGAATACTGCTTCACTGAGTCTTTCCAGAACCAGGGGCTCTCAGCCTGATTTCTTATATACCCTAGGACCACCTACCAGGGATGATACCGCTCATAATAGGCTGGGTCCTCCCACATCAATCACTAATTAAATACGAAGCAGTAGACACTTTGAAGTGATGATATCACAGGGATTAAGCACCCTCACCAAAGGGCCTGGCTTGGGAAGGTTTTACCTCCCTACCTTCATGTTCTCCCTGTGAGAACAGTACTCACAGAACCACAGTGAAGGCAGAGAGCACCCTTCCCCAGACACTGACTTTTCCTTGATCTTGGACCCTACCCCTAAAACTGTGGGAAGTGAATTTCTGTTCTTGTAAATGACCTGGTCTGAGTGTGTTAAAGAAGCACAAATGGACATGGATGTTTACTTTGGCAACAGATCCCAAGATGACAATGACAACTGTGAATATGGCAAGTATCTTAAGAAAATAGAACATGGCTCTGGCTTTACTGGCTCCTTTTAGGGTTTTCTGAACTGCTTCAGTATGATGTCCTCTACAACTAGATTGTACTTGCTGAGTATTGTGACTCATTGTAATACTGACATTTCTAGATTGGTGTCTGTAAATAGTTCTAGAAATTTCCCATGCATTATTCTGTCACACAGACTGATCAAGCAAATTTGTTCTTTTCTAAATCTTCTTGTGAAACTTCTTATTTTCTATAGCTTTTTAAAATAAACTTTTCTATTTCAGTAATGTTTTGATCATTTTGTGGTTGATTAATCCTTTTCTCAGCTGTGTTTTTTATTGAGCCCATGTAGTAATGTTTTGTTTAGGTTTTTAATTATTTCTAAGTTCTGCTTAAATCTTTTATAAGTTATTAACACAAGTTTTAAGCTTCTCTGATCTATACAAATATTACCAACCCACCTCTTACTCTGTTGTTTTATACCTTATGTTTAAGCACTCTTGTTTCTATATTCTTGTGTTTCCTACCAAAGAATGCCTTCATAGACCTGAATAATCTCACTCAACAGAGAATCATGCCAGGGAATGTGGGAGGAATTTCTGTCTCTGGTTCCGAATGAAATAAGGCATAGAAATCAAATTTCTGAGCAAGCTTTAATAGCCTAAAATGGCAAAGAGCCTAGGGAGTTGTTGGCAGTTGGTAGGTGTTGGGAGAGTCAGTTTTCTTTAACGGTGCAGTCCCTGGTAGGTTAACCATGTTCCAGTGAAGGCCACACATCCAACAGTATCTGGGCAGCACCAAGTATATTTGGTCAGGGTTTTCTAAAGTCAAAAAACTTAAGGAATGTTTCTATATATTAAGGAAATTTGTTGTAATGATACAGTCTACAGTCCAGCTACCCAAACAAGGGGCAGCTATGAATTGGAAGTCCAATAATCAAGTAGTTGCTTAGTCCCATGAGGATAGTTGTTTCAGCTGGACTTCTGTATAAGCTGAAATCCTGATGAAATAGGTTCCAATAGATGTGCTGGCAAGTAAATGCAAGCAGGTGAAGGGTGAGCCTTTTTTTTCATTGTCCTTATGCAGGCCTCCAGCAGAAGGTGTGACTCAGATTAAAGGTGTGTACTACCATGCCTGGATCTGGAACTTGCTCTGTCCCAGGCTAGCCTTGAACTCAGAGATCTGCTTGCTTCTGTCTCCTGGCATTAAAGGTATTTACTACCTTGGCTAGGCCTAAGCTTTTCATGGCCACTATGCTTCAAGATCTGGATCAAAAGCATATGTTATCCCATGTCAAGATCCAGGTCAGAAGCCTGTGTCTTCTCAAGATCTGGATCACAGGTGTGCCCTCCATTTCTGGGTTGTAGTTAATTCCAGAGGTAGTCAAGTTGACAACCAGAAACAGCCATCACAGTTGGTATATAATGAGAACAAAAAGTGTGGTGGGCAGGGGAGGGAGGCTGGGTTTCAGAGAAGTTGGGGGTAGGGTGATTATGACCAAAATGCATTTATACAAATCTCTCAGAGAATTAATATAAATGAGAAGAAATCAAAAATAATCCTAATAGAGGGAGTAGCCTAGGCCTAAGACCAGGGAATCAGGCATGATGCCTGTGTGAGCCTGCTCCTCTGTTGTTTGCTTGCTGTTAACGCTCTTCAAAGGTGGTGGATGAGCTGAGGATGGGTTTGTCTTTACTTGGCCCAGGGCCGCAGTGGCTCCTCACTCACCACAGAACCATCTAGCTTTGTCTCCCGCCAGCCCCAGAAACTTCATGGTGCCATCCTAGCCACATTGTCTAGGATGTTTAGGAAAAAATGAAGTTGTTTAGAAACCACAAAGGAAGGAAAAATCACCATCTCTTAACCCTACAGTTACAGAAAGGTACAATCAGCTGGCTCCCAGGTAGCACTAAGGAAGCCTGTGTGTGACAGAGGTGAGACTTCAGAGCCCTGGCTCTTTACCTTATGATAGTAGAATCCAGTCACAGAGGGAGATGATTACATCCTAAGTAGGAAAAAGTTCTGTATCCAGTGTGATCCCCACACAATGTGACTGGGAGGGAGATAGACTCATCCACTGCACAGTAACCTGAGGTAAATATGATGACTGTCCAGCTCTCCTTGATGCCTGACAGGGCCTGACAACTGAAAAAGTAAAACTAAAACTACTGCAACCCAAAAGCCACTTGCAATGAGGAGCAAGAACAATCTGCTTTCATTCCTAAAGCATGGTTAAGGCCTGAAGGGGCACTGTAGCAGGAACTCCCGTGCTAGATAGTGTGCTCTGTCAACTTGACACAAAATAGAATCATTTAGGAAAGGGGAAGAACTTCAACTGAAGAAATTCCCCAGCAGGTTGGCTGGTGGGCAATGCTGTGATGCATCTCCTTGATTGGTGATTGATGTGGGAGGGTCCATCCCACTGTGATGGTGTTATCCCTTATCCCTGGGCAAGTGGTGCTGGGTGCTATAAGAAAGCAGTCTGAACAAGCCATGGGGAACAATCCAGAAAGCAGCACCCCTCCACAGCCGGTGCAATAGTTCCTGCCTTTAGATGCCGTTTATATGAATTTCTGCCCTGACTTTCCTCACTGATGGATTATGCTGTCAAACTATAAGTTGAAATAAACCTATTCCCCCACAACCTTCTTTTGGCCATGATATTTTATCAGAGCAATAAAAACCCAAACTTAAGACAGCAAAGTCCCCTGAGGCCCTTGTGCCCTTACAGCTCCTGGAAGACCTGAGTTTCCAACATCCAGAAAACAGCTGTCTGTTGAAATATCTCTGTGGTATTCTTAGTCAATTCAATCCAACAGCCACTCTGACTTGCCAGCTCTGTGCTCATGATCAAAACCTGGAAATCCATGTGACAGGACCTATGATGGAGGAGCTCTGGGATCTGAGCTCCGAGCAGGAGGTAAGACTTACTTTCTCAGACATGAACTAAAGAAGAGTTGGTGTACTCGCAATCAGCGTTGGGGGGAACTAAAGCTGCTTATCTCCTTCTAACCATGCACTGGGGGAACTTTGGGTAGTACAATAAAACTTCCTTGGTCCATCACCTGAGAGTCAGAACTCTCCTGGTCCATTGCAGGCTGGGGTGAACCAAAACTAATTAGTCATTAAGTTCCCTCCATCTCTTGGCAATCAGTCTACAAACCAAGCAAACAAACACACACACACAAAAAAAATAACCAAACAGCATAAACAAAAACTACTGTCCACACAGTGGTACATGAGATACACCCAGGCAATGTAAAATCCAGTTCTCCTCCCAGATCTTGAAAAGAACCCTCAGTGTCCACCAGCATTTGGGTAATATCCCTCTACAGACACACCAAGATCCTCTGCAAAATGCTGCTGCCTCTTCTAAACAGATCAGCAAAGTCACACTGTCCCCTCATTTAACAGCCTCCTTGCTAATTATGCAACTGACAGCAATGGATATGGAAACACAGAGATGGACGTCATGGATGTTCCAACCACTGGGCTGTTTGAGCTTCGTCAGCTCGAAGAGCAGCCATCATCACCAGAGTCTATTGCACCGACAAGTGCTTTGTCCTAGACTGGACTCTGAGTGTCTGCCTGGCTGGCAGTGAGTGAGGGCAGCTGAGTGTGAGCCACACTCCAGTACGAACTGCACGGATCCCTGGCTGTCATCCATGCTTCCTTTGCCATTTGGAGGCAGCTTTAGCAACTAAGCACAGCTGCCTTCACTGGCTCCTGCTTCTCGTTCTCCTGTGCTCGGACCCTGTGGCCACATCTCCTGTCTCTGTTTAGACAGAACTGTGATAATAAAATTTCCAAGCAGATGCCTTCCTTTTCTGATTGTTGTTTCTCTTTTTGAGACAAGGCCACACTATGAAATCCTGGTTATCCTGCTGTGTAGACCAGGCTATCCTTGAACCGACAGCTATCTTCCTGCTTCAGCCTCCTGAGAGGTGGGATTACAAACAAACATATGCCACCACACTTAGCTGTCTTTTGTATTTGAGTTTTTCACAAGACCAGAAGGAAAGGCCACCTAATTTTCAATGAATTGAAACCAGCTGGAGATTTCTCTAGTCTCCTCTTCTGCAGGACAATGGTCTTCTGGTCTGATTGACCACACAGGTCACTCAGCCACTGTCTCAAGCCATACAGCACCTAACAGCAGAGGGACAGTCCTATTCCAGTGCCAGCTTTTATGATCAGGTCAACACTTGGGGCATAGGGTAGGTGAAGGCTGAACCCACTGTCACCTTTCTCCAGCTAGTCTGATGGACAGGACTCATCCTTAACTTTATTTAGTCTTTAATAACTGAGCTTCACACCACTCCACTTATAAGACCCAACATGCAAGTCAAGAGTCCAGGGGACAACCAAGCCTTTAACTAGAGCCACCTCTGCAAGCTCACCAGTTCCCAGTGTGGCCTGGGCTTTAGCTATGCTGCTGGGCAGGAGGGGCTTGCCTGCAGGGCCCGCGTGTATACTGAAGAAAAAGTGCAATACAGGTGGGAATCTTGGGCCCAGGCAAAGTCTGTAGGCCAGTGGTTCTCAACCTTTCTAATGCTGCAACAACCTTTTAATACACTTTCCCCATATTGTGGTGACCGGTGCCATAAGATTGTTTCTTTGTTACTTCATAACTTTCTAACTTCATAATAGATTTGCTACTATTATGAATCGTGAATACTTGATATGAGACCTTGAGGGGTCACGACCCACAGGTTATGAACCACTGTTGTAGGACCAGATGGGGTGAGGCAGCTATACTGGGATATGAGTGGGAATCTCCTTTACCTATTACCAAATGATCTTCAACGAGGATGAGAAATGGAGAGAGTTAGCAAAATTGTCCGTGGGAAGTGACAAGGTTTTCCTCGTCAGGTACTCTGACCAGCCTCAAAGAAGCAGCTCTTTCACACCACTGAAAAACTATCATGGGACAAGCTCAGCCACTGACCTCCGGGCACCTGCAACCTAACACCCTAGGGTCAGTACCAGGACTAGAGCCAAATCCCGCTGCTAGAGACACAGGGTTCAGCGTTCCCAGAGCAAGGGCGCCACCACTGGGCAGGCGAGGGGAGGGCATCCCGCGGGCAGATAGAAGAGACGCTAGAGGGGATGCTCTGGGACTTTGGAAAAGGGAGGAAACTGTGTCCCAGAATCCCTTGCTGAGGGGAGTGGACGAAGTCGCGACTGATACTCTTACCCCCAACTCTAGAGACCGGGGCAGGCCGGCCACATTCTGGAAAGGAGAGGGCCAGTGTGGATGGGTTGCCGGCCAGCAGTTTCCGAAGTTGGATGGAGCAGGACGAGGTCCCTGCCAACTTCCAGTCCTTGGATCATTAGGTAGACTTGCTCCCTCAGTTCCCCTCCTGGTCTGCTGAAAGACTATGGGGCAGAAGGGCTACCTCACCTGAATTTCAGGGAGACGCGTCTCCCAGGGTTTCTGCTGCTCCAACCCCTCAAGATTTTCTTCTCCAGCTGCCTGGATCTCAGCATGCCTTGAGCACCTTGCCTGTAGTGGGCATCCTGGGACTGCTCCTTTTCGAGCAGTTTTCACAGGCTCTGGGGCCCGGCTATTGTGGCCCACAGCCCTTGCACCTTCCTCTATCCTGGGGCTCCCCTGCCCTTACTTCTGCTTGGATTTGGCATCACTTCCTGCTTCTCTCCCTCTATCCTCCTCTTGGAGCCCCTAAGAGGTCCTCATTTACCGACTGTTTGTAAATGTTGCTTTCCTCCCAGGTCTAAGATGAATACTAAACTAGTCCCTGCTCTCCACTTGCTTCTGAAACTCTTGCTGAGCCTTTCATACCCGCCCCTCCCCAGGCCTCTCAGGCTCTGATCTCAGTCCTCACACCTGCCAGGTAGACACAAACATGCCTTAGATTCTCTTTGGAACCAGCAAGCTCCCGGACTTCCTGTGGACACTGTCCCAGGACTAGATGAATGAATGAATGAATGAATGAATGAATGAATGAGCTAAGGAATAAATAGCCATCTTTTCTCACTGGCACTGAGCTTTCAGTCAGTCCAATTTGGAGGACTGGGCTGAGCTTATCTGAGTTTGATCACAATTGTCTGCTACAACCCAGATATTTCCTCTGCTGGTCTATAACATCTAAAAATGAAACAGTTGTATTTAAGGACCTCTTACATCTGAAAGTGAGAAAAGCCTTACACAGTTTTCCTTATTGGCTTCACACCAAGCTTCTTGCTTTCCAGCAGGGTAGGATCACCTTAGGAAAGGCTATTATTCCACTTATATGCTGGCCACTGTAGGAGCCCACTGGACTTCACCCTGACTCTGCAGTCCTGCAGACACAAGCCATTCCCGTCCTCAGTGATAGTAAGGGCTCCCCACAGTGGCAGAACCAGGTGGGCTAGGTTATGTGTACGCATAAACACCCATGGTGATCCTCCACTTCAGAAGACACTCGTCGGAGCATATCCCCCTAAACTCCAACAAACATGTTGGTACACATCTGTAAGCCCAGCATTCGAGATGCTGAGGGAGAATAATCGAGAATTCAAGGCCTGCCCAGGCTATACACATTCTGAAAATTTAAATTCCATCAACAGTGAGCAGAGGATGTCTGATGATAAAGCAGCAAATCCTGCATCAATCAGTTGCCCACGTTTTCTCCCTGGTGCCCCACACGGACCCCCTCTCTCCCTCAGACTCCAGGGCTCATCTCAGTCAAAGCTTGGGTAGACAACGCTCGTGCAATTCACTGCTGGAGACAAAATGCAAAGCTGTCTGCCCCCCTCCTTCATCCACCATACAATTTCATTCATTGCCAAATGGGAATTAAACAAATCTCTGTAAGCAATGCAACACCAGTAAGCTAGGAAAAAGAAGCCCCTGGCTTTGGGGACTTTGCATTCTCAAAAGGGACTTGGTAATATGGTAGGGTAACTCTGGGGCTAGTCTCTGTGGCCAGCCAGACTGTCCTTTTGTCATTGTGATGAGGCCAGCTGAGGCAGTTTCTTCAGTCTCTACCTCTCATGGGTAGTGGTAACCTCACTACTTACTTGTTGAGTGAAAAGCTCAGGAAATATATATCTACTGAGGACTATGAAAACAGTACTCTATCACAACTCTGTCCTGGAAAATGTCTACTATAAGATGCAGTCCTCTCTCAGAATATGTCAATAGTTCTTTGACCACATCTGTAGAACAGTTCATTCCACTCTCTAGTCCATGTAGTGAGATATCAGTATAGACCTGGGATACACAGATAGAAGGAGGTTGTGGAGGGAGGTCCTGTGGAAAAGGAAGTGACCCCCAGATCTGTTGGGAGTTCGTGAGAGCCCAGCGTCAGACTTGAAGATCTCTATTAAGAGTTATGTGTCCTCCTTCCTTGCAGAAAGAAGAGTATAGCCCTGTAAGTCAGCTTGAAATGATGTTTCAAGATCAATCATGAAAGTTCATAATTTTTCAAGTCTAAGGAAGATGTCTAAGCATAACCTTGTATCGCAGCCTATCCGCAGAGTGAGGTGTCATAACAGTAGACAGGATGTAATACCAAATGATACAACTTAACATAGTGTGTTGCAAGGGGCTACAGTGTAATGCGCAATATAGTAGGAGTGTTACAGAAACCTCAGTGTGTCACCACAGTGTGCCCATGTCCTTAACATGCCATCCTGTGTGACTATTATAACACAATGAAGGGACTGACATCCATGTTAGAGTAGCAGTCCAGGATTAGCCAGCTGGCATTCTACTCCCTAGGATGCTGGCACTCAAAGTACTGATATACCATTAATACACTGTCCCTAGAACTGGAGGATGCCTGACTTCTGCACCTGGATTCTATCAAAGTTTGCTGTATTGTGGCTCAGCCAGGAATGCCTGAATATGGTCCTCCGGTAGAATAGAGTCCAGTGACACAAGTGATAGCTTGGGTTGTTCTGAGCACCAAAACAATTTCTTCAGTGAAGGTTGCCTCCCACAAGTCCTGAGGACTCCTAGCTCCTGATAACAAACTAAGGGGACCTGTCTGCGCAGTTGTAGAATATAGATTTAGGCTGGATGAGGACAGGCCAGCAAGCTTGATCCAGGGTAGACATTCTCTCTCTACCAACTTGTCTATTATGTCTTCATTTTCTTCCCATGCCCCAAGGAGTGGAGCCAGGGGACACTGCAGAGACATCTGTCTCTTTTATGGGGATACTGTTCTCCAAGAGAGCCTGGAACTAGCTCTTATTTTACCAGCATGGATAGAGTGTGAGCACTTGGTGATCACAGGATGACTATTCCCTTCCTGGGATATGCTCTGTGGGTATGGAGCTCCTTTAGACCACACAGGTGTGTAACAATCATTCTGGATCACAAGACACTAGAACAGACAACTGTCAGTGTCCCCACCTGCCTCTGTCCCTGCTGCCTCAACCTTTCTAGTATCTAGAATTCTAAGCTAGTGATCTGGGTGTGGGTATGGAGGAGAACATTCAAAGTGAATGAGGAACCCCATGAAACCCCACCATCCAGCCTCAGCTCTATGATGGTGATATCCTTTCAGTGTGAGACAAACCTCTTCACTGCTGGGCATTTTGACAGTTTTCTGATGACAAAAAAGAGACTTGACAGACCTGCCCAAATTCCAGCAACAGTCAAGAGAGACTGTGCTTTATGCCAGACCACTATAAGGGCTGGGGAGGAACCAGAGGCCCCTTCCAGGCATAAAAGCCATTCAGAACTTCTCTTTCTAACCACAAGGGCTGGCATTTTATCACAGGGATGAGGGAAGTACGTAATACAGCCAGTCACTCAACACTTTCAACTCTAAAAGTACTGTGGCCACCACCTTGGTCACGTTGCAAGAAGTGAAGGAAATAAAAGGTAGCAGATATGGTGTGGAGTTTTGAGAACTGACAATTTCTGATATTCCCAAAAGGTCATCATATCACTAACAGTGTATATTTACATGGTATACAGACAAAGGTACACAGAAAGAGGAGAGACAGATAGACACAGAAAGAAGGATGAACAGAGAGAATACAGATGGACACAGAGAAAGATATAGGGAGAAGCAAAGGAAGAGAGACACAGATAGAGCAGAGGGGACCAAGGACAATCTAGTTGCTGGTGATTTTTATTTCTTTGACTATTTTCTAATTCTCTACAATGGACACATGTGACTGCAAGAAGTACAGATGACAGGTAATTTGCCTAAATAAGTAAAGCAGAAAGGAATCTTTCAACACATTATGGTTGAAATGACAAAATTATAAAACAATATTAAAAGCTTCAAGAAAAAAGCAAATTCATTCACAGAGTATATTCATCACAATAACATCTGATCATGAACACTAAAAGCCAGGATCTATGAGATGATATATTTTAAGATCTGAAGGTAAGTAAATGCCTAGGTAAGATGACTATATCCATAAAAATTATTTTCTTAAACATATGCAGATGTCAGGATTCATCCAAGAAAAGCTAAAGGCATGCAAGTACATTTTCTGGAGATGGCCCACCACTTTGCACAGATATAATGGGTAAACTTTGAATTGCAGGGTCTTCAGAGATTTCATTCCAAGATTACTTCTTGCTACTAATATGCCATTCCTGTTCTATTACATAGTCTAATGATCCCTGAGCATCAGCCCACCCTATTGGACAATATGAAAATGTATTCTCATGTAGCAATGTTGTATAGACAAATTTCTGATTTCATAATTCCTGATAATAATTTTATAGAATTCCTGATTTGATTTAAATAATTTTAGGAACAAAGTTTTAAGAGAGATTTTAGTCGTTTTGCCAGAAAGATATAATAAAGTTAGAATCAAGAATAGAATGTGCCCACTCCTCATAGAACAGTAAACAAAGGCTGCCTAATAAGGAATACAATGAGTGTTCACAATCACCCTAAAAAGAGAAATAGACTTGAGACAAATTTGTGATCAAGGAAAAACATTCTAGGTCAGATCCAAGATGTGCACTATGATAAGGCAAGACCATGTGAAACTGTTGCTTTGAACGTATAATGAGCTTACAGAATGAAAAACTGCTTTGAACTGACTATCAACATCCTTCTGTAACTCCCCTTTTGTTTAAAATTTTATCTATTGGGTAATTTTCTAAAGAACTTTTGTCTAAAACGTTATAGAAAGGCCAAAAAGTATAAATAAGGTTTGGTGGGGCACTCTGCCCCATCCATCCAAATGTATATGTCTGTCTATATGTATATGTGCACAGGTGTGTGTGTGTGTGTGTGTGTGTGTGTGTGTGTGTGTGTGTGTAAGTATACATGAACACTTGTGATGTTGATGATAAATGTGGTCAGGCCTGACAAGAGTGTGTGTATGTCTGTGCATGTTGTCTATGTAAATGAATTTTTTCTTCTTTTCTTTTTTCTCTGGTCCATGAAGTTAACAAGTCCAACCCTCTCACCTGGCCAGCTAGAGGTCTCTAAGCAACATAGAAAAGAAACTAGCATTTATTAGCACAAAATAATAAGAGAGATTAACAGAGGGAAAAAAAACAGCACATATTGTCACAGAACAGTAAGAAAGAGTTAAGTTTCCAGAGGCCATCAGCATCCAGACCCCAGAACAGTAAGAGGGAGTTAGAAGACCATAGATCATCAATCTTTGGCCTTTGTCCAACTCTATGTCCCACCTTGGTACTTGAGATTCCAGGAAGGTATCTGCATAAAGACATATCAAGACACACACAAACTAAAGCAATTCTTGACACACACAGAGTGAAGAAAGAAGGTCCCACCACAGCAACAGAGGAGAGAATGAATTTCATGAGATGTATAAATGGAGAAAGGAGACCTAGGGAAAAAAAAAACCATGTCCAAATCTGTAAAGTAGCAAACCTTTAATATGACTATTAGGGAAAGGAACAACAAAGTTATAGTAACCAGCAAACTGCTCTCAAAAAATAACACTAAATGTATAATAAGTAGTCTTAGCTCTGCAATGTATGAAACAAAGAAGGGTGGGAGAGACAGTTCAATGGTTAAGAGTGCTTCCTACTACTGCAGGGTACTGGAGTCCAGTTCCAAGCATCTATAACAGAAGGCTCATTACTGTGTGTAACTCTAGCTCCAGGGGATCTACTATTCTCCTCTGCTCTTTCTGAGTACCTGCACACATTAGATGCACACACATACACTTTCATGAAAATAGACTAGATCTAAAAATAAACACAGAGTAGTTGATTGGATTAAAAGCAAGATCTAACCATCCATTGCCTACAAGAAACACACCTCATTGGCAAAAACACATAGAGATTGAAAGTTAATATACCAAGAAAGTAGAAGTTGAAAACAAGCAGAAGTAGCTATGCTTAAATTTTATAAAATAGACATCAAACCAAACTAGTTAGAAGAAATTAAAGAAAGTCACTATAATCAACAAAGGGAGCAACCAATCAAGAATATATGGTAATTGTAACTATACAAGCACAAACACCAGGGCACCCGATTTCATGACACTAACACTGTTGGACATAATAGCACAATGACTTCCAGGCACAAAATAGTGGATGGCTTCAATATTCCACTCTCATCAATAAATAAGTCATTTAGACAAAAAAGAATCCAAGGGGGAAAAAGTCAAAGTATCACTATTTGTACACATGTTCCTACTATACTTAAAAGACTCTAAACAAGCTATCAAAATATTTATAAACAAATCCAGTGAAATAGGAGAATTAAAACATACAGCAGTCAATAACAAGCAACCTGGGAAAGAAATTGGAAGAAGGATCTCATTCACAAGATTTCTTCAAAAAAAAAAAAAAAAGAGTGTGTAAGATTTCAGATGATGGGCTGTAAGAGGTGGCTCAGCAGTTAAGAGCTGTTCTTCCAGAGGTCCTGAGTTCAATTCCCAACAACCACATAGTGGTTCACAATCATCTGTAATGGGATCAGATGCCCTCTTCTGGTGTGTCTGAAGACAGTAACAGTGAACTCATAAGAAAGAAAGAAAGAAAGAAAGAAAGAAAGAAAGAAAGAAAGAAAGAAAGAAAGAAAGAAAGAAAGAAAGAAAGAAAGAAAGAAAGAAAGAAAGAATCTAGATGATGAAAAACAAACACTCCATCCCAACAGCTTGGTATAATTGATACAGTCAGGCATTTTATCACAATGGGAAGAGTAACACAAAAGCCATGTTGCTAAAAGAAGTTTACTCAGTTGAGGAAATCCAGATCAAAATTCCAATCACATCATTCACAGAAATGGAGGGAACCCTATTTATGTATGGAAACACAAAATACCCCAAATATCAAAGGCAGTCGAGTACTGCTAAAGGTTTTGCAATACTTGGTCTCAAATTATACTTCAGTGACAAAAATAGCATGCTACTAGCACAAAAACATATGTATAGACCAATGTGATAGAACGGAAGGGCCAAGGAACCAACTCACGCAACAACAGGTGCCTGACTTCTTACGACACCCATAAGAGAAAATGTACTCCCTTCAGTTACTGGTGTCAGGAAAATAGAATATCCACAAATCAAAGAATAAAAGAACATCCCTGCACTCAACCAGTACACACATCAACCATAAGAGGACTAAAGACCTTCATGTAATGCCTGTAAACTGAAACTACAGAAAGACACAAGTAAAGCAGTTCAAGATACATGGACAAGAAACCGTGGAAGCTGAAGCCTGGTGGGGGAAGCAGGCCATTGAGAACATACATTTGAAGGGTATATCCCTTCCAGTTACTCCTTTCTGCATCCTGACCATCACGAAGCCAGCAGCTTTGCTTCCTGTGCCCTCTTCCCATGATGTTCTGCTTTACCACAAGCTCACAATGGAAGAGCCAAATGCCCAGGCCCTCTGCCTTCTGAAATGCTGAACCAAAAGTATATCTTTCCTTTTCCAACCCGTTTCTCTCAGGGGTTTGTCATGACTATGAAAAGTCAAGAAAGGGAGTTTCTTTCCCTTCTGTGAATGTGGTGCATAGCCCAGACCCAACAGATCTGGAATCTGGATAAACAGCATGGTCCAGAGTTGAGACCCAGATGAAAAGAACATCAGAATCCTCTGAAGTCAAAAGAGATTGAGTCCCTGCACATGAGACATGGACTGCACTCAGGTAACTCATATGCAGGCCTATGGTCTAAGTGCCTATGTGTTCAAGGACCCAGAACACTCCTGACTAGCTCCTAAGCCCATAGCATCTACAGTTCTCTTGTCATGAATTTATTAGTACTGTGATTAGCAATCAACTGTGAGTAGACAGACTGAAAACAGAAGCATTTTGTAAGTCATCTTGTACAAAACACACAGCATAGTCCACATGATTCTATTCTCTTGTTCCCCACATTGTTGTGTCATTTCAGCTGGTGCCTATTTGCGCTGAGTCCTTTACAGAGGACATGGAGCTGGGCTGGCATCTTTGGGATGACTGGGAGGTTCTCAGCCAGGAAGGGGCTTGTAATTATTAACCTTCTGTACCTCTTGATTGGCTGTTTTTTTTTCAAAACAGACTTATTGCTCCCATATTTTTAAAAGCATGATTTTTTAAAAAAATGTGTTACTGATTTATTCTTTAATAATATCATACACATATATAATGATATATGGTCATACATGCTCTCCAGTTTTTTCCTTCAGCTTCCCTGGTATCCCCTCAATATGTGGTACTTTGATCTTACACTGATGTTTAGCAAATTCAAATAAAATGACAAAATAACTACAGATAAGCCACACTTAAAATGGACAGGAAGGTTAAAATAGAACATTTTTAGACCCAAGAACATCAAAAGTAAAAATTTAACAGCAAGGTGTCTCCCACAAGCTTTGGAATCACATGTTCGAAAGTAGTATTTTTTTTAAACTATAATGTGTCCAACTGCTATAGGTGAGAGAACCAACTCCTGACACTATTAATGACCCTCTGTAAATTTGAAGACAGGAGCCTAGAATGACTGTCTTCTGAGAGACTTCATCCAGCAGCAGATGGAAACAGATGCAGAGACCCACAGCCAAACATCAGATGGAGTTTTGGGAGTCTTGTGGAAAAGTGGGGGGATAGAATTGAGCAAGCCAGAGGATCAAGGACACCACAAGAAGACTTACAAAGTCAAGTAATCTGGGGCTGGGGGGGGGGGAGTCTTCACAGAGACTGAATCACTAACCAACGAGCATGCAGGGATTGGACCTATGCCCCCTATACCTTTGTAGCAGATATGCATCTTGACTTCATGTGGGTCTCTTAACAATTGGAATAGGGGGTTGTCTCTGACTCTGCTGCCTGACATTGAATCTCCTTTCCCTACCTGGACTCTGTAGTTGGGCCTCAGTGGGAGAGGATGTGCCTAGTCCTACTGGGACTAGATATCCCAAGGGTAAAGTGGTACCCAAGGGGGGCTTCCCCTTCTCTGAGGAAAAGGGAAGGGAATGACTGGCAGAGGGACTTGCAAGGGCAGGATTGGCAGGGGGAGGCTGCAATTGGATGTAAAGTGAATAAAAAAATAAATTATTAAGAAAAAATTTAAAAGCTTTTAAATTTTTAACTGACCTTGAAAAGCAGTGTTGAGCCTGGGGAAGAGAGAATCACAGGGAAGAGAGATGGATGCCCGTTGTTTGGGGGCTCTCTGTCCACTGCTGACCCAAATGCAAGTCCCACTACTGACAGCTTCTCTGGGACTTTCCACCCAAGGGCTGCTTCCCCGAGCTTCCAGAATCCCTGGCTAATGGCAGCTGAGGTGGTCACTGCTATGGCAGAAGTGGCTCTGAGAACATTGAATCAGCAAACATCTCATCTTACCACATTGCTGAGAAGAGATGTGCCACTAGGCAAGTTACAAGTTCTTACAAGTTCTAGCAAGTTCTAGCAAGTTCTTACAAATTCTAGCAGGACTGTGGCCCATGGAGCCTAGAAAAGACCTAAACCTCTGCTTCTGTCACATCCTTCAGGGCCCCACCCTCAGGGGCAAAGAACCAAACAGCCAAAGCTAGCCTGTTTTATCAGCCCCTCCTAGAGGGTGGGTGCAAGGAAGGAGATGCCAGTAGCCCAGTGTTCTCAGACCTGGCTCTGCCACAGTGGATAAAAAGCCACTATGAATGGATCTCTGGTTTCAAAGGGCATTTTCGTCATTGCACGTCTAGACAGTGCTGCTGTACTGCAGCTGCACAGGGACACTGCTGTCAAGTCCCAGCTCTCAGACTGGCGGCAGCCTCTGTCCCTCCTAAACTCCTTTGCCTACGTGGGGACAATTAGATCAAGTTAGCTCGATGCCACTCATGTCTGCCTCGTTCTCTATAAGGTGTGGAAAATGACTTGTATGTCGTAAGTGCCACACAAAAATGTAAAGGTCTAAAGTATGCCAGTTGCTATAGGGTTGCCCTGGAGCCTAAGAGCAAAGAATTTGCTGGCTACCCTCACTGAAGTGGGTAGAAACCGCCCTGGGATAAAACAGTGTCTCCTCCAAAGTCCCATACTGATGGCAGCATTCGGAGGTCCCCGTGTTAACTCAAGTCACAAGGGTGGGACCCTCATGAAAGAACACAAGCTTTTCCCCTGCTTCTTCTCTCTACAGACGCAGGGAGTGAGTACCATCTGTAAAGGAGGACCTGACCATCACAGGGCCAGTCTGAGACAATCCTCCAAAGGACATGTTGTACCACCTGACCTCTCTGTTTGAACAGCAGTATTTCATTAGCCCAGGCTTTTTGTAGACCCCAAAGTAGAAACTGAGAGAGCAGAGCTGGGGAAGACATGGAAAGAAAGCCACAGGGAGTTTTCCACAGAACCCCATGTACTCTGCAGGCACTGTCAGTCACACAAGAAAGCCAGGTCCAGAGCTGGAAGGAGTTGTGGTGCTGACTGCTGCTCCACACAGGGAAACAGAGAAACGCCCTCTACTGGAAGCTCTGCTATACCTCTTCCACCAAGAGGTTGGTAAATTGCCAGAACCTTCTATTGCTGGGCAATTCTCTAATGACCGAGTCAGCACTTCCTGCCTGAAAACAACCAAACGAATCCTTCCATGAAAATAAACTTCAAAGACAAAAGTCACCTGTGATTCTCAACAAAACAGGAAGCCCGGGATTCCAGAGGAGAAAACACGGTTCCTGCTTTCCTGAGAATTTCAAAAGTTAAAGAAAATTCTCTTTGTTTCTAAGATTCCAGCATGTCAGAGAGATTTCATTTTAAGTGTGTTTCCCTTGTGATGATCGCTGCAGATCCGTTGTTAAAATGCACTGCCCTTGAGCTATGGAGAAAATTAGACACCCTCCTTTACATGGACAACGGAGGGAAGAGAGCAGGTGGCTGGCTTTGTGTTGGTAAATTGCATTTCTCTTCTTAAAAAATTCCACTGTTGTGATGTGCCCTGATTAGATGGGGCTTGCCATTAACCTGCTGCCCTGGGGCCTGAGCCTGCCGTGCCCGCTTGCCTCCCCACCTGCCGGTCCAGCCTGCTGCAAGCTCCATACAGTTATCTCCGTCTAAATTAAAATTGTAAGTCTCCCGGTCCCAGTTACACAAAGCCTCAGCTTTGACACATGCAATTACTACGGACATTGGGGCAACAGGATTGCTAAGGGCCCAGAAAAAGGCTTTAATCAGAAAACATGGTCCTGTTCCGGCCCATTTATAATTTCACTACTTGCTATTCCTTTATGTTCTTATGTGTTCTGATAATTAGATACACTAGTTCTTGCTTCCCAAGAGGCCAGAAAGGGCAAAATTCCTATTCTTTTTACATTAAAAAGATTAAATTATAATATAGAAAATCTGTAACGTGGGGTAGAAATGACAAATTCACACTACATTAATTTCAGTGCTTACAAAATGTTACAAATAATTTGTCCATTCCTCCCCTCTCTTGTAGGCTTGTGTGAATTAATTACCTATCCAATTTCAACATCTTTCAAGTCAGCTTGCCACAGACAACTCTGAAATTAAAAGAAAATAAGGTCTGATTTCCACTAGCAGAGTATATTTGCTTTAGATGTTTAACCATTTAAGCCTTCGACCATGTACATAAGTACATGGACATTAACGGACGTGTTCACCATGCAAACATCATGTGAGACAACAAAGCCCACAGGATGGTAATTATGGAGCACTGGGGGTGAATCTTGGAGTAAGGACATTGCACACAGGACATGCTGCCACTGCTTACAAGCTCGCTCTGCATCCCCACCCAGGTCAGGAGATTCTGACTCATTCATGGTGGGAAAGCCTCTGCTAAGGTAGGGGTTAAATAGTGGTGGACAGAAGCCCAGGCACAGCGAGGCAAGCAGAGTGGTCAGGAAGGTCAAGGCCTCCATGTGGCACAGAGAAAGCATTGGTCACAGCCTCCGACCCGGCACTGGTTGGGTGTGACAGATGCCATGCTGGGAAAACAAACAAGACAATTGTCATCATCAGCAGCAGTGGGGTGAAGAATACCCCCATGTCTGTGTCCACCCTGAGCTTCAAACTATACATTCTCTTGACGCAGTCTGAAGATATGGTTTTGTCATGGCGACATACCTAGTACAGAAGCTCAACTGGACACCACAGCCTACAACAGGAGCCAGCCATACAGCCAATGGGCTCGGCCTACAGATTCCAAGGCTGCAAGGAGGTAAATTCCTGCTGTTCTGGAGAAATGGCCAATGGTGCTTTGTTACAGGAGGCTACTACAGCTGATGTCTGATGAGAAGAAGAAATAGAGGCAGGCAGGCAGACAGACATTCATGAGGAAGATGGTCTAAGAGACACAGGGAAAGTGCCACAACAAACCCATTACTTCATAGGCTAATGTAAAAAGTAATTAAGAAAATTAAAACTAAAATTTAAAAAAGCGTGAGATTGTGGTGGCTCAGGGAAGTGGGAAAGGCAGCCCTAAGAAGGAGCAGATGCAAGACGATGCTTCAGGAGGCACTATCAACACTTTATTCTCCACACCATCAGGAAGATCTTGGCATTGCCCTGGGAGGCTGGTCACAGTCCTGCCTGTGTTTAGATATGTGTCTAGCTATATAAGATGAGTTTGGCAAGTGTGAACCTGTTTTTACCCCAGGTCTATGGCAAAGAATCCTTCTCAGAGACATCAGCACTCTGATGACCAAGGTAGAGGCTACCAAGCGCTGTCAGGTAAATTATTTCCCCCTGCCTTGGCCCTGCCTCCCCAGATGTACATGGACACGTGGAAGCAGGATCAGGTGACCCTCAGCTTGTGCTTCCCAGGTGGGGATCATGCCTCCTTATTTTTTCCTGTCAGTAAAGGGAGCCTGGTGAATATTTATGGAGATTCTGGGGAAACAGCCACAGATCGTGGCTCCATGCTAACCCTGTGCATGAAGGGATGCCTCTTCAATTATTTACAGAGACTCTGGGGATATCACTGGTATCCTGCTGCAATCTCCTCTGAAAAGATGTGGACCACTCGGGAGCCTCCCGGGCTGATAAATGGCATCTTCTAGGGCACATATGGTCCAGAAGCTGGGCCTGTGGGCACCTTCCAGATGGGTTGTACTAGAGGATAGCACTTGAGACTGACCGTGGAGGTCCAACAGAGAAAGAAAGAAGTGGGCTCATTACTGCTCCTTCTCTCTTCTTCTTTCTTTGTCTCTTCTGTGTTCTACCCTCTGTGTTGAGATGTGTGTTGGGGACAGTCTTCTACTGGGTGGTGGCGCTCCCCACTAGCTCCTGTCTTTAGCCAGGGACCTCAAAAAACCCCAGAGGAACCCTGACTTCCATCCCGAGTTGATCTTCCCACCTAAAAGGCTGAGGGGACAGGAGAAGGTAACAACATCCCATAGTCCCTTCACTGAAACAAGAGCACCAATCCCTGAAGCTATGATTCAGCATAATGAACAGCTCTGTACCATGGTGGATGCCTATCCCAGCCTTCCGCTCACCAACACTGGATGGTCTAAGAACAGCCTCCTCCCTCTCTCATGATGTCACTGCATACTAAAAATCCACCCATGAGTTATCCACTGATATATAAAATAAGAACTCTGGTGCTTTCTATCAGGGGCATGCTCATTGTAACAGAGCCTCTGCCCCCCCCCCTTCTGGAGGATACCTTCCACCTTCCCTAGGGCTGTGGAGTCCCATGAGATAAGGCAGGCACTGGGGGACACTATTAGCACTGTTTGGCTGAAGCTACCTAGGAAATTGCAATTGGAACTCCAGGACAATGTTTGTCTATGCTGCATGCACAGGCTGAGGGCAGACTGACTGGTCACCACCAGCACTATGCCTACCTGTGTCTTGGACTTGAGCTGGCATGTTCCTGAATGGGTCTTGACTAAAGACAGTGTCCAGTTTTCACTCAACTTGATCTAAATCTGTGGATATTCTATCCTATATTATCCTCTTTCCAGAGTCCTGTTCACAAGAAGGCTGGGAGAGGAAGAACAGGTCACCTTAGAAAAGGAACAAAATGGAGAGAAAACAGCAGTAAAGTGTACTCTGCCTGAGGCACAAGGAAATACATGAACTGTGTACCATATACCTCCCACCAACACACACATGTAATGTGAACACACTGCACAAAGCCACACTCATTCTATAACACACGATGTGTGAGAAGAAATAAACACGTGTATTTGCACACATCTACAAACAAATACACAGGCTATTGTAACTAAGTAGGAAGATTTTAAAATACCAGATGCATATCTGTCACCAAACAAAGAAAGATTGGGATAGGAAGAAAAGCTCTCCAGTATTGCAAAGAATTGATTTCGTTGTGTTTTTACGTAATAAACAAGCAGTATAGATATGTTACAGCCCAACAGCCATTTCAGAGCAGTATGAAAGGCTCCTTCCCACATGAGATGCCCAGGTTAATGACCCACAAGCATTAGTAGCCTCCAGATCTTTGCATTATACACAAGCACATATATGAGTTAACATCCTTGCATCTGGCTTCTCTTCTTCCCCATGCTACAGATAGGGGAACACACACTCCAGTTTCTCCTGGGTCTAAGACACAAAGAATAGAAGCTAGGTAGAAATCCAGGGACAGGGAGAGTTGAGCAGAACCAGGTTGGCCATCGGGCTCTGCTGCAACCTGGCATAACTAATTGAGTAGAATTCTTTAAACGTGTCTGAATTTGATCTTCGATAATTTTTAAGGCTTGTTGGATCAATATTTAGATCAATATTCATATTGATCCAGGGTCGTGTTCAAATAAATATCTCACCTGATATCCGGCACATTCTAAGACTTGATACCCCCAAATTACACCTGTACCTGAGAGAGAACAAGTGAGACACTGTGCCTTTGAAGGAAAGTAAACAAAAGCAAATTCATTTGATTTATAGGTTAGTTTAGAACAAACAAAACGGCAGTGCACAGTCCTGTGTGTGTGTGTGTGTGTGTGTGTGTGTGTGTGTGTGTGTGTGTGTGTTCTAGTCCCAGTATGACCTGCCCACCTGTATTTACTGGTGGAAGATTTTTTTTTTTATTTTATTCTATCCACTTTTACAGAGTCCATAGACTCCCACAGAGTTAATTTATTAATTTTATGGTAAGGACAGGAAAATAAAGCAGCCTACTTTAATTTCAAGGTCTTAGAAGAAAATCATCTGCCCCCAAGAGATAGCCTTGGGCCAAATAGAATCTAGAGTCCTTGGAGGTCTCAAGGACCAGAATGAAAACAGGCTCCAGGAACCGGAACTCCCAGTCAAGACTGGGCTCACCCAACCGCTCCTCTCTTAATTCCTTTCGCCTGAGCAGTCCTGTACACCCAGGCTCTCTACCAACCTGCTCCCAATGCCCTGGTGTGGGCCACCTGCTAGACAGACCAATTCCACCATCCTCCCTAGCCCCTGGTACCCTTCAGGTCTCTACTAAGGCAAAGTCCCTTAGAACCACTCTTCTCCTTTCACATCAGAATTTTCCCAGCGCTTTCCATGTGGTGACAGAGTTTACTACACCATCAGAGGCCAGATAGAGGTTCCTCGGGTACTAGTGGGAAATGCCACATAATTTGTACCTTATGATGATTTTTTTTCTTTTTGAAACAGGTTTTCCTTAATTTATTTGAGCTAAAGAAGAGACACAGATAAATAAACCTGTGCACAATTACCAGAGCTATGTCCTAGGGATGTTTTATGAATACAGATAGCTGAATTTGTTCAACAAGCTGTGTATTTTCAACTCTGTATTATTAGGCTGAGCACCAGGAATTCAAATTTCAAAGTCTCAGAGGAAGTAAATTTTATGTTTACCAAGTATGTTTCATATACTAAGACTAAAAATAAGAAAAGACTAAATCAGATGGAGACAGGAAACACTGTATCATTTGAAAAGAGATGCCATTGACAAAAATAATGAGAAAACAGTTTTACTTCTGGGAGCAGAAAGTAATAGCAAAACCACTTACATCCAACTCTATTATCCACAGTAATGTCACAAATAAGAGGTCAAAGGTGAGAAAGAGACAAAAAGTCCTCCTGATATCAGATATGTCTTTCTTTTCCCTTCCTTCGTAGGACTCAATCCTGACCATGAGCTGCGCAGGGTTGGTGGAATAAATGTCACACAGAGAAGTTTGTGAGCTCTGGCTCCCAGTTAGAGTGTTCTTCCTATCTTCTGGCAGACGATTAATCCTGGAGGAGGATTGAAGGAGTCTCCATCCAACTCCTCCATCCTTAGTGAGAAGCAACCTCCTCTGCAGCGCGAGCTTCCCGCTGGCCTGCAGACATGGCTCTGTGATTCCTGCTGGCTCAGGATGCTTTTTTTTTAACCTCTAAATAAAATTAGAATAAAGCTGCATGTGAGCTAATTTTCTTGCTTGGCGATAGGGACTTCACAGCCTTTTCTAAGCCCCCCTAAAATACTCTATTCTGACACCATCAGTTGTTATAAGACTTGGATTTGCCAGTCTGCTAAACTACCTGATGTCTGAAAGACAGACATCCATTCTTGCTTCTGTTTTGACAAATGTAGAAAGAGCTGCCCAAAGACTGTCTGGGAACACTGTTGATGCTGACGGACTTGGTCTTCCCTGTAAGCTGTTGTTCTGCAGGTTCCCCATAGAGAGCACAATAGGGCTTTAAGTCTTTGGGCCACACATGGCTTCCATTAAACTCTTCTTTGTAGTTTCTAGAACTTTAAAAAGTCCAACCACTGGGGATAGCGAAATGACTCGATGGTAAAGAACATTTTCTGTTCCTCCAGAAGACCCAAATTCAGTATCCCACATGGGATATCTCACAACTTCCTATAACATCAGCTGCAGGGGCCCAGCAACCTCTTCAGTCTCCTGTGGTCACCCATATACATATATCCATAAACTTAAATATGATAGTAAAATATTTTTAAATGTTCAGACTCAAGAGCTGTACCAGGCCATAGCCTTGGGTTCCATTAGCCTCTTCGGTTATCCCCATTGTTGTTTGGTGGTGGTGGTGGTGGTGGTTGTGGTGGTGGTGGTGGCTGTGGTGGTGGCCATGGTGGTGGCCCTGGTGGTTATCAGCTTGACACAAATAGGATCATCTGGGATGAAGGAACCTGTGCTGATCAGGAATGAACTGTTACTTTTGATTGTGCTGTTTTATCGCAGCAATAGAAGCAAACTAAAGCAGATACACGTAGGAATCTGTGCTGTCCACAGCAGTGTCTAAAATATTTTTTAAAGATTTACTTACTTTATATATGTGAGTACACTGTCTCTGTCTTCAGACATACAAGAAGAGGGCACCAGATCCCATTACAGATGATTGTGAGCCACCATGTGGTTGCTGGGAATTAAACTCAGGACCTCTGGAAGAGAAGTCTGTGCTCTTAGCCCCTGAGCCATCTCTCCAGCCCCATGTCTGAGATATTTACTGATATTTGTAACTATTTTTAAATGGGTTAAGTCCACCTTGTGCTTCGTGTCTTCATAGTTCTGGAAGACCTTTGCATATTGAGGGGGTGTGTACCCCTCTGTCTTTATCCTGGATGCCACAGAAGTGAGCTAGACTGTCCTGAGATGTATTAAAAGTTTTGTCTTGGGCTGGAGAGATGGCTCAGCAGTTAAGAGCACTGATTGCTCTTCCAAAGGTCCTGAGTTCAAATCCCAGCAACCACATGGTGGCTCACAACCATCCATAAAGAGATTTGATGCCCTCTTCCGGTGCGTCTGAAGACAGCTACAGTGTACTTAGATATAATAATAAATCTTTAGGCCAGAGTGAGGTGGGTTCAACCAGAGCGAGCAGAGATCCTGAATTCAAATTCCCAGGTCACAACCATCAATATAGCTACAGTGTACTCATAAACATTAAATAAATAAATAAATAAATAAATAAATAAATAAATAAATACATCTTTTTTTAAAGAAAGTATTGTCTTTATAATCAAAGTTCAGCTCCTTATTCTGATTTTCTTCAGTCAGGCATGTCAGCCATGCCTCAGAACTGCAGTTCTGTCCCTCTGGGTGTGGTCCAGGCACTCAATTGAAGATCCCGAGCTGCTGCTGAGCTCTGAGGAGAATACAACTCTTCTGGCATTCCATGCGCTGGGGCTGTGGTGAAGACCGTGGTAAAAACCCAGAGAGGATCTGCCTGTTCGCCGTGGATTTTGGTACTAGCTTGGCAGCTGTTATTTCATGGGGTAGGCTGTGGCTGGAGTACTGAGGAGTGGACTTCACCGAGCCGTGGGATAGCAAGAAAAGGTTTGAACATCCCTTGAACCACTCAGGCTAACATGAACAGAGTCTGGGAAATGTAGTCCATCTACCTCAAAGCTTTTCTTAATATGAGTCCTGGTGAAAAGCTCTTATCTAAACTTGAGAATGAATGCACAAGTCAGAGGAGAGGCTGTTAAAGTTTGCATGTGAGGGCCACACTCTTTGCAACTAACCATGAAAACAAGCTCCAGATAGACACTTCCAGAACCTCGAGGAGGGAGTGAGCTCCAGCCTGGCGAGGTGCACCTGTGGCCAAGGATCCCACCTATAGCTTTAGTGACAGACACAGTCCTTTTCTCACCCATGAGAAGAGCCGATCTTCTTCCCTTATGATTGTGTTTGTGCAATGGCTAGTTGCCAACTCGACGGGTTCTTCCTATAGGCCATTTCTTATGATTCCTTTAGCTTCCTAAGATTCTTCACATACTTCAAGATTCCTTCCTTCTCACACATGCAAGCCATTGTAACTGAAGGTCTTAATTGGCATAACTGTCAGGAGACATTATATCAGGGTGATTACAGGCCAGAGGACAGGATGTTAGGGTTTGCTTGTGAGGGCCAACCTATTTGCAGCTAACCATGGAAAACAAGTTCCAGAGACTCATGCTCTCAGAACCTCAAGGAATGAGTGAGCTCAAGTTTGGAAGTGGCCTGGCAAATGGCCCCTGCTTGCATTGCATCTTGACCTCATGGCCACACGATGGCACTGTGAGCAAGGTTTTCCCTGATGTTGCATGAACGTTAATTCGAGAGCTTTATTTATTCTCTAAAGATTTCAAGCTGCAGTCAGTTAGCACACACTAAACCTAACAAAAAAGAAATGGAAGATAGAAAAGAGAGGGCCATTTAAACCCCCAAACTTCATTCATAACACCACATAAACACAGGGAAACAATGTTCCATATGTATTTGGAACATCACTAAAAGGCACTGTAATACCTCAGGGAGGCAAAAAAGAAAACCACTGAACAGCAACATCACCAGAAAACACAAACACAGTACTTCGTGGTGCTCTCGAAAGGGAAAATATGCATTAACTGATTTTTTAAATATATACATATGTATGTGGATATATGTCTGTGTGTTTATATACGTGAGTATATATATATATATATATATATATATATATATATATATATATATATATATATATATATTCAATTTTAACAAAACCAATATTCCCTGAGCATCAAAGGGGCAAGTAGAACTCCCGAAGAAAGCTGATCTTTATCTCATGGTCTGTGAGGCCATGAGCATGTGAGGAGGTTTGGAGATCTCCCCAGAGGCTCTTCTTAGGGACTTTAAAGGAAGATATTTAATCACAACTCTGGATCCTCTGCCTGGGATAGCCAGATAGCTTGCTTACACCTTGTTCCTAAGGAGTATGTCTATGTTCTGAACATGAGCAAACAGATTTCCCCAGCAGGCCCACTGCACCCATTGAGTCAGAATCCCCACTCCAGATCTAATTTAAGCCTGCTATGACTCATAGCCACGTGGAGTCTGAGAAGGAAGCACCTCTAGGCTGGGGGGTGTCCAAGGGATACCTCCATTCACCATGCACTGAAGGTGGTGCTATCTTAGCTGCAGGGAGTGTGAGAAGGAACCTCATCCCCTACCTGTCAGCTGCCGCATCAGAAAGAGCTGTTAGTTCTCTACTCTTGTCACAGAGTAGATCTATTCATGACCACCTGGCCTTCCTGCTAGGCCACTGTCCTTGTTTCTTCAAAACTCCTATTAGGTTCCAGGTCTTGCTTGCCACTGAGGAGAACCTGGCCTGCCAGGTTGTCCCTCTAAGCATAGTGGGCCTGTCCTTGGAATATATGGGACCCAGCAGGTCTAGAGGAAGACATGGAAGGCAGTTCCTACAGGGTTGAGAAGGATTTACTATGCAATTCAGAGGACAATGTCCTCTAGCATCCAGAAGCAGCAACCTCAATGTCTGGTAGAGTCCTGATTTCAGCAAAGAAAACTATATAGAACTCCATCTACCTGAAAGTGTGGCTTCCCCAGCCCTCCAGCATACCATGCAGACCTCACTGCTCACCTAGATCCCCTGCTTCATTTTGACCTGGGCTATAAGTGAGTGACAGCTCATGTGCCCGAGAGGGTGAACTTACCAAGCATAAGAGTTACTGTCCTTTTGGTGGTGGTTGGAGGCAAACCTATAGAAAGAAGAAAAGAAGAGTAAATACTGAACCTAGTCACATTGAATCATTATCCCAGGAGGGCAGGAAGACCCTTCCTCACCCTCAAAAGGTGTAACATCCATCCTGGCCTTAGATTCAGAGTTCTAGAGAAAATAGTGTCATTGGGTCAGCTGCTAAGTTTATGGGCCCAGGAAGCCCTGCCTGAATCAGGCAGAGCAAGAGACCACCATGGGTAGAAAGATGCACAGCACCTAAGCAATGAAAGATTGACACCTGATGCTCATCCTATTAGGTTTCTTTATACAATACTAACCCTCAGGAGTCTTAAAAGCATCTGCATTAGAAAAATGGTGACTACAGAAATCAACACATTTAAGCTAAAACACACTGTGTGTGAAGGAAAGGACACTCATAGATGTCCTTTCTCATAGAACCATAGAACTTGTGGATAAAAATTCTGGTGTCTGAGGTAGGCTATCTTCAGATGACTTGTTGGCCAGGGAGACCCTCCAGGCTCCACAAACCATAAAGCTATGGCCACTGCTGTTGGTCGCATGAGAGAATTAAACTATAAGCCCTCATTGCTGAAGATTTGACTATAAACTGTGGCTGAAGGACATGTTGAAATCAGTCTAGGACTTCCTCCCTAATAGCTTGCCTTGATAATAAGAGGTAGCATACAGACTACTGGCAGGAAACCATCACCAGCAGTAGATACATATTAATAGAGTGTGATAAGGGGCTGGAACAACAGCTCAGGGATTAAGAGCACCCGCTGCTCTTGAAGAGGATCTGGGTTTTGTGTGGGGTGGTTACCTGGCTCTTTCAGACAATACCATGGTGTGCCATACTGTGTGTATCACTGGATGTTCTTGGCCTGTCAAGAGTTGTCCCTTAAGCCCGTATTTACTGCATCCCAGTGCTATGGGAGCTGTCTACTAAAGTCATGGGGATTGCCCTAGACTCCCTCTGACCTTCACTACCTGCACTGCCTGTGAATACGCAGCAGAAACAGGGGCCTAGGGAATTCCTCAGGGGGGATGAAACATCCAAGGTGCTCCAGGGCCTTGGACCCATCCAGATCAAACCACGGGCACAGCAGGTGTACAATGGTCTTAGCACAGAGGGGCTGACCTGGGGCGTGTACAACTTCTATTAGGTGGTTTGCAGCAAGTTCTAAGGGAGATTTAAAGAGGTTTGTGTTCAAGAGGGAGGTGGGAAAGTGACTCAGAGAAGAAAGAGGTAGGAGAGACGCAAGAAGCGTTGATTGCCTCAGGACAATCAAGGATCTGACTTCACGAAGGGTATTTCCCACGTTCAATGTCAGAGTTGGGCACAACATGCCTGTAGAAGCCTCCTGGTTGGCATCTCCTTGGCTCCTTCTAGGCTTCCCCAAATGATTCTTCTAAGGTCAAGAGTCACCTCAGCAAAAAGCAGAACTGATACGGGGATTGTTGTTGCTGTTTTGAAGAGTTTTAGAAAGTTAAAAAGAAAAACCTGACTTCTTGTGAATAATTGTAAAATAATGTGCCAACAAGGATCAAAGTTAAAAATCAGAGTTAAGACAGGCTAAAGTCTCAGAAATGGTGCTTATGCTGTTGGAACTGTCTATTTTTAAATCTCCCACAAATCCATAAAACATGAAAACCTGAGACAGGGTGTGAATAAATAATTCAAGGAACAGAGATACAAGTGACTAGTAACAATGCCTATTAACCACAAAGAAAGTCCCAGGATTCTGCTTTGGTTGGGTGGGCAGGTAGGATGGACAGTTCCAGAATGCATCATGGTTGCCGAAGGCAAGCTGTACACCTCTCTCTTGGGATCTGAGGAAAATGTTTGAGTCCGCACAACAAACTCATCACAGCCGACCTCACCCCATCATGAGACGTGCCAGGATGGACAAGGTGAGGAAGAAACAGAACCTCTACTGGGACCATTGCAGGAGTCAGCCATCCCCATTCCTTCACTAAGTCACTGACCAGATAGGCTCCATGTGCCCTGGGAGAAGTGAGTCACAGAGAACTTCTGGAAAATGGCAGTCCTTGGGAAGACCTCTCAGGTAGCTCCCCAATCACCCCACAGCCTTCCCTCTACCCCGAGACATCAGTTCTACCAGCATCTTGACCTTGGACTTCAGCCTGCAGAACTACAAAAAGTGCATACTTGTCCATAAGCTAGCCAGTGCAATGGTGCTGAGCAGACA
The DNA here is from genome assembly GCF_947179515.1 of Apodemus sylvaticus. NCBI lineage: Eukaryota > Metazoa > Chordata > Mammalia > Rodentia > Muridae > Apodemus > Apodemus sylvaticus. The sequence goes on along the minus strand of NC_067487.1, from coordinate 4,220,242 downwards.
GGGCAGGTTTCCACACAGATTCTCTCATGTGGAAGGGACGCGGTTCAGCCCACAGGCTCCCTTCCCAAGCTCCACCTCTGTACAGCTCCATGATTCATATTCACTCAGGACATTCCTTATGACTTCTTTTCTGGTTACTAATTCTTTTTCCAGTCACATCTAAACTACTGTTAAATCCATGCACTGAGTTTTAAGTATTTGTTTATTGAGGTTTTTAACTAGGACAATCTCTGTGCTGTATTTACCAAGACACGGGCATATGAGAAGATACAGCTTTCAAGCTATGACGCTCTAGGGAAGGAAAAGGGGGGAAAAACTGGTACCTAGAGAAATACAGTTCACATACTTCCAAACAAATACTGCCTTTTGATCTAATTTTTGTTTTCCCACAGAGGCCCTTGTCTTTCTTTTTCTCACTGGATGAGGTCATAGAGTTGTCTGAACTGAGCTGAAAGCTGGAATCTTTGCTGGTGGCGCAGTCTCTGTTGTTTCTGTCATTTGCATTGGTGTGCTGTCTCTTGGAGGAGCCTCACTCTGCCCCCCCCTCTCTCTTTCTGTTTCATGTCTCTCTCTTTCTCATGTGTGTATGTGTCTATGTGTGTATGTGTCTATGTGTGTGTCCTCTCTCTCTCATCTGTGTATGTCTGTGTCTCTGTACTTGTATCTATGAATGTGTGTGTGTGTGTTTATAGGTATTCATGCATTTTTGTGCACACCCTGTGCACCAGAGGTCCAGTGTCATCCCTCTACTACCTTCAAATCATCCTAGGATAGGAAAGTCTCCTTTTTCAATAAAGACTGTAACTCGTCTTTATTGTTTTGAGACAGAGTCCCTTCTGGACTGAAGAATTCATCATTTAGCAGTTACTCACACCACTACACAAAGCTTTTCACCTGGGTCTAGAGGTCTGAGCTCTGGGCCTCACCCTTGCACAGAAAGGGCTTTACTAGCCTCTATTTCTCCACCTTACACCCCATTCTATGTCAAGTGGCCCCTCACTTATGACTATACATTCCTCCAGACAGGATGTGCTGGTACCTGTAAAACACAAGGCAGGTGATGACATGTGTTCCTTACTAATGCAACCCTTCCACACCAGTTGTGATGTTCAGCTGGTCTCAGAAGACAGTGCTGTAACCATGTGTGTGTTTAATGGCTACCTGTGGACCTCAAGCCACAGAGTAGGAAGTGGATAAAGACTCCCCAGCTGCAGATAACCCATGTTCTGTGGTTCTCATACCCTGAGGATGCAGCAAGTCTCCATGATACCATTCAGAGGTAGTCTCCAGAAGCTTCATCCCCCTGTCCACTCACTCTGCTGAAGAATGACTCTGAACTAGCACCTACAGACCCTCACAAGAGTCCCAGGGCTCTTACAGGCACCCTGGACCAGAACCCAGAATGCACATCTCTGATGAGAAACACAAAAGACTCTCCCAGATGAGATTTTATGGTGTGAAACGTTCCAAAACAGGAAAGCCTCCTTTTCCAATACAGACTGTAACTCATAAAAGCTGTTTTCAAGTCCCTGAATGCATATCTCCTGATTCATTACTGTCTTCAGGTTTATCTTAGGAAATAATCTAAGTGCCAACAGCCACATGGCAGTCAGAGGCACACAGTGACATATCACACATTTTAGTGCTTATTAAACTTCATAGACCTCTTAAAAACATCCATAAACAGTTTATGAGGAACTTCTTTGTCTTGTGCAGTTGGTCATGTTTTAAAAGTGCAAGTAATTGAGGCAGCCAGAGGTTTAGAACCTCCCTCACTGTCACACTGACCATCAGCAGGAGCCCAGGCTTCCTCCCTTCTGAGACAGGTCTGCTCCTGTGCCATCCATCAGAGTGAATATGTGTTACTCTCAGCCACTCCTGGGAACAAGAACAGCCAAGATCTAAATCCTGTTCTCAACAAGGTCAGCAGCTGTCTTGGCCTTCCTAAGCCATGGAGGAAGGTTAGGGTCATCAAAGCCGACTTATCAATTCTCACCTCAGGATTCCTTGGAGACCAACTCTTTTCACATCTACACCTAGCTTTGTTTAACACTTGACCCCAAGGCCACAGGTAAACTCTGTGCCCCTATAGGATGCTTGGCCTGAAGATCCTAGGGCCTTCATACATAAAATTCCCTGCTTTACTTCAGTCTTCCTGATTCTAACAGTTCCTCAAACCAACAACCCATTGTGCCTACAGCACTTCTCCCAGAAGCCCATGGGATCACTTTCAGACCCTGGTGGAGCAAGAGCCCCTTACTGGATCATTTCTGGCCACAGATCTACCCAACAGTTTCAGCAGTTTCCAGACCCTTACCCACGGCAGCCCTGCCCTCACAAGCTGCCTACCGTGCTGAGGGGGGCAATTAGAGTGAAAAACTAGAGAGCCACACAGTAGATGATACAAAGCCATACCCCTGTGTTCAAAGGACAATGGGAGGTAGAAAAAGACACCCACACACATACTCTCCTGCACAATTCTTCCAAGTTCCTATGCTCCAGAGAGAGTTCACACCAGCCACTGGAAGCTTCTGGCAGTATCCACTTTGGAAAAAAAAGATCTGGGAACTTCTTGTAAAACTACCTGTATAGCCTGTGACTAAGCATGCCTGCTCACAGGTATTTTCCCAAGAGGAAGGAAAACAGGATCTTGCATAGACTTGGAGAGCGGTGTTAGCCACGCCGAGACACTCAAAGCTGGAAATGACCCACTAGAGAGGCAGAGTGGTTAGAGAGTCACGTGTGTGTACACTACAAAGGTGCACAGCCATTTTCAGGAGAGCTGCCGACATTCCCAGTCAGGCCTCAGGAGTGTTCGTTGTAACGTGGACAATTGCCGCTAGGCTTTGACTTAAAAGCACAGCACATATCTGTGACCAGCACAGCATCTGAGGTCAGGGAATCGGGGATGCGTTTAATGGGTGGGGTCTAGCTTGCTGTTCGCAGAAGCTTATAAAGGGCACTGGTTGTGTGAAGGCCCTGATGGAAGCTGAAAGTTACTCCAAAGTGGCTGATGCTGTGGGCAGGAGGTCTTGGTTCCTCTTCTCAGGACTGCTGGATTGTCTTCAGCATGGTGGCAGTGACTCATGGTGACTCACTTAAGAACAAAGAGAGTACCACATCCCCTTTTTAGGAACTAACATCTATGGGATGTGGGGGGTCAAAGGATCAGCCTGGCCCACCTGCTCATGACAAAGCCGTGTGTGACTGGAGCTCTGTTCTTTCCTGGCTTCCTCGAATGCTTTCAGCCCTTTCCACCCTTCCAGCGACACCGGGGTGTCTGCCTGTGTCAGCCAGCACCAACCTGTTGGGTGTTCTTCCCAGAAACTTCACGATTCTGCTTAGGGCCACACTAAGCCGAGGCTACAACCCATCTATCTGCCTGCCAACTGAAACCCACCTCACAGCCGAGGCTGGGGAGCACATCTAGTAGGGGAAGGAAAGAGAAGTGCTTTGACTCTGGCTTTTTTTTTTTTTTTTTGAACTCTAAATGACTTTGTGTTCTGTATAACATGAGGTTAAAAATGGGGAACAATCCAACAAATGTTGCTGCAGACAGCATGCTAACTGCTGGCCACTGCTTGTCCTAGCCTCACCTTGACCTTCCCCACTCGTGTGGTGGGTAGAGAGGACACCTATGAGGAACACGCCTACCACTGTGGCGGTGTGTAACAGTCAGTGTACGTCTGCCAAGTTCTCTCATCCTTCCCCAGACATACAGGAAGCACCTCCAAGCAAAGGTGAAACATGATTCAGAGCCTACTGAATATGCTGTCCGCCAGCTTTGCAACCAGTGAGGCATTTCCAAAGCACAGAGATTTAAAAATATTGGCTGGTTTTAGAGGGCTTATTTAACTGTCATGGGTGAATTTAGGTGGACTTGTTTTTCTAACATGACTGTGTTTTAATAAAACCGTTTATACTGGTGTCATTTATACTGGTACTACACAATTCAGATTTTATGGACACAACTCTGTGTCCCACACTGAAATCTGAAGAGGACACTATGATTTGCTGTGGATGAGTAAGTCTTACACTTACACTCTGACCCACAGCTGGCTGCAACTCAGTGTGCCAGGTGTCTTAGCTCAGCCTTGTCAGACCCCATCACTCCCTCCAGCTGTTGATGTAGAGTTCCAGGACACCTGGAATTTCCATTTGTCAAGCACACCTGGCCTGAGATGATCATAACTGGTTTTTATCACCTGCAGTAAAGGAAGCACAGAAAACTGACAGGGTTAACGCCTGTTTATAATGCTGTCCAGGAAGTGGTTTCAGTCTTTAAAGTACCTGCTTTAAGTAAGTACTTGAAGACAGATGATCAATATCTGGAAGCCAGTTAGGGAGAACCTATCTTGTAGGACTTATTGGAAGTGGAAGTTCTTGCTCTGCCCTTTTAATGAAACTGGTCTTTTTCTCTTCAGAGGGAATCTCCAGACTCTTTGGTAATCTCCAAAATCTTCTGAGAAAGAATCGCAGTGACCTGCAGTTATCTCACAGGCAGTGGGTGGCTTGCGTCCATCCCTGCCTCCCTTCCTGCTTGTCCTAAGTGTGTTTTGCCTCCATCTAAAGCCACATTTGATACCAGCTAACAGTCAGTGTCTCTGTGAAGAGGCAGAGAGCAAAAGACCCATATACTACTCAGTCAGAGGAGCCCTTGTGTGCAGGAACTGCAAAGATGCAACAGAGAGCAGGGAGGGCAGTCAGAGAGTTGTGCTAGCAACACAGAGCAATGGCTCCATTTGTCCAGCTAGTGTGTCAGCTACAGACTGGCCAGGGCATCACACACATGCTGCCTCGTCAAGGATGGTGCATGCTGGGGAAAATTGTGCCTACAGACCACCTTCAGAGTCATCTGTCACTGTCACTAAAAAAGGAAGCCAGAGACAAACAAGGTGGCTCCCTGAAAGGAGTGATTGGCCTCTTGGTGGGCAGTGCCTTCTGGGTAGGACACTTGGCATACATAGACCAGTGTGGGTGACTAGATGATATGGAGGTTCTTGTCTGGCTTCTTGTTTCCACCCCACTTTTGGCAAGACATAAGTAGGTTAGCTGCAGCATCCAAGTTCTCGCCCACGTAACGTGTGAACAGCCACAGTGGCTACAATCCACAGGTCCAAAGTTATCTTCCCTTTGAGTGCTTGAGTAAGCGGAGGACATCAGTGCAGGTGGGAGCTGGCCGCAGACTGGGAGGCCAGTGTGAAAAGGAATTGACCTGAGCTGGGGACAGACACTCTGGCAGAAAAACTGGTAGCACTGAAAGCACCTAGACAGGAAGACTAGGGCCTCCTGCCTGAAGTCTTTTATTACTCAGGAACTCCACAAATCATGTATTGGGACAGGCAGGCTCTTACCTGGTATCTAAAGACTGTATGGAGACCTGACCTGTTTTTCCAATAGGTCCATCCCAGTGGCCATTAGTGAGGCCTTGATCACCTAGTGACAACCAAGATGGAGATCAGAGAGTCTCTGAAGACCAAAGTACTCTGGTGAATTCTCATCTGTGACTGTAGTAACCAGGGTCAGTTACTAAGCCATAGGAGGCCTCTTTCTAGAGGATCCTGCCCTTCAATTTTCTGTTTGTATCGTGAACAGTCTTCTTAGTATGTCACATCCTGCAATGTGACCCTGAAGGACATAACACTCTTTGTGCCCTCTGGACTCAGGTCAGCCAACTCTGGTGTCTTTGTCATCTATCTGAACTCCAATCCTGTCCAGGTGGGCTTTCAGAGTGGCACACAGTGAGAGCAAAAGCAGGCTCACTGTTCCCTCTTGAAGAGTCCTCTTGAAGAGTCTGGGTTTTGTAAGTGCCCTTGTGGGGTGAACTGGAAAAATACGGTCTCTCCTAGGAGCAAACAGCCCCAGAGTCCCCTCAGGTGCAGTGCAATGCCAAGAACACATTCATCCTGCTCTATGGCCTCTGCCCTGAAGACCTGTGGATCTCTCTGCGAGCAGGGCTCATCTACTTAGGGAACAAGTGTCCACCTGCATACACTGTAGGGCTCAGAACCCAGGCCTTAGGGATCAAGGGCCACTGTCTCAAGTTTTGTCTGAAAGTGTGGTAGATAGAAATTTAATCCAAAGCAAGACCTAAGGAACAAGTGACATTGTTTTTTTTTTTTAATTCGGTATATTCTTTATTTGCATTTCAAATGATTTCCCCTTTTCTGGCTCCCCACTCCCCAAAAGTCCCATAAGCCCTCTTCCCTTCCCCCCCTGTTCCCCCATCTACTCCTTCCCACTTCCCTGTTCTGGTATTCCCCTATACTGCTGCGCTGAGTCTTTCCAGAACCAGGGGAACAAGTGACATTCTAAAAAAAAAATTAAAAAACAAACAAAAGAACAAGCAAACAAACAAAAAACCACCACAAGTGAGCAGGTAGGAACCAGAGACTAAAGCAAAAGCCCAGAAGACCCAAAAGTTAGCATTCTTCCATGACATCTCTATAGGATGCCACTTCTTCTCCCTGAGAGGAGGAAACAAGCCAGGCAGCCATTGGGAAAGCGCATAGTTCTGAGGAGCCATAATTGTAGGGACAGCTGGGACCCTGTCAAGGCACTCAGGGAAGGACTCGCTTTCCGGCAGACAAGGAGTGTGGTTGCCTTGGAGGCCACTGAGATTGTACATAAAATGACATTAGGTCGGATCTAAGTCCTGTATATGTTCCTTGCCAGGATTTTACAAGGCATCTATGTCAGGGGGGATATAGAGAGGTCTGCAGGCTATTGTGTCCTAGTGAGAGGACATCCTCTTTCTGAGAGAAAGAACTGTGGTATAGCCTGAAGCATGGAATTTGGCTCTGCTTATAAAGGGAAAAGGTGATTCAGAACAGATTAAGAGACCAAGCAGAATGTTCTGGGTCATCCCCACTCCACCACTCTCTCTCCCTTAATGGCATGATCACTTTCAACCACAGAGAGGGGGAGGGAGGCCAGAACAACGGGGGGGGGGGGGGGGTGTGTGATGGAGACCTCAGGAGGTAGTGACCACAACAAGAAACAGACTTTTCTTGGGAGACAGACTTCAGGGAACAGCTCATTTAGTGGAGAGGCAGAGGGAAGCACAGGCTTTTTAAAACTCTGGGGATGAGTAAAGGCTGTGGGGTGGGTTACAGCAGGGGTTAGGGCTGGGGTGCTGAGGATGCCTTGTTTGCATAGGGAGGAATTTCACATGCTGATGGGCATGACCTTATAAGGAAAAGGGAAGTTTAGTTAAACTGAGACTACAAGGCCTGGACATGCAGACCTGAAGCAGGAGGGGGAGTGGGTCCCACTTCCTACTGCTCTCCAGACAAGTTTTCCGGGGTTGGACACCACTCAACTCCACTCCTACTCCCGACTGGCTCCTCCCAGTTCCACAGTGCCCTGGCCCCACACTCTGGAAACCAATGTATGCAAAGAACAGAAAGTCATAGTTGAGGAAGATCCCTAATTATATACATGCACCTCCCTGCTGCAGAACTTTTAGGCACAGGATCAAGGGGCCGGAATTTCCTGCTCGACCTATGCTATCTTCACAGGAAGGTCTGGAAAGATATCCCTTACCCCACCCTCTGCCAGAAAAGGCCACAAACCTTACCCAGAGGGGCCCCAACTGTAACTCAGAGCTTCTTCAACACACAGCAGAGCAACCTAAGACCCATCATCCCATGTGGGCCCTGGTCTCATCAGAATCCTAAGAAGACAATTCTGATCAGTCAGGTGACAGCCTGCTATGAACTCAAGACCAGAAATTGCCCAAGGGAGCAAAGAGTGCAAAAGTACGTCTGACTAAGCCCAGAACAGACGGGAACAGAGCTGTAAATTAAAGTCTGATTTCTGGAAGCTTGACCAGAATACCAAACACCACAGTGCTCGCCCCAGCAGCACATCTCTATAGTTTCTCCTGACTCAGGTGACTCTGGAGGGCCCACAGTGGTAGCCTCCTCCTCACACTGACATGGCATGAGAAGTCATGCTCTGTGTCCTCTCCAGGAGCATCTGATGTCTGAGACGAGATCAGGGATGGCCACTTCCTGACAGAAACATTAAACAAGGCCTAGAGACTGTTTGCCTATCTCTAGCCAGCGAGAGATGCTGTCTCTAGTGTTGCCTCTTTCTGCAAAGCTTCAGGGAGGGAGTTCCCCCAGTCTGTCCCCACGGTGGTGCCCTGGGCCTGCAGCTCTCGCTTACTCCCAGGTCCCCAGGTTCTCTCTTGCTCTTATGTTTCCAGGAACAGAATTTCCAGCCTACTGCCTCTGGGGCAAGCGTTCTCTCAGCCCTGTAGAAACCTCAGGAGGTACAGTTACTTTTCAGCTGCTATTGAGTTTCTGTGTCTCCCTGGCCCACTCTCATGACCCTACATGCTAGAGGGATGAGCAGTGTCCCCAATTAGCATTAGAGAAAATAGGTGTCTGTGTGTGCAGCTGGCGCCTGGCCCGGCAACCAACCAAGGCCGTGCCTCCTGCTGTCTAGGAAGCTGCTTTTGTGGTAACTGCTGGGTTCTCAGGGTCCAGAAAACAAAGGCAAATTCTTCTTCAAGAGAAGGGGCTGCTGTAGAGATGAGGGGCCCCTTCTCAAGGTTGCCATGGCCTCTTCTGTGCCTCACTGCAGGTAGTCCTAGGCTGGTGGCTTAGCTGCCAAGTAGGGGCAAAGGCTCTACCTCTCTAGTATTTAGCAAGTCTACATGCAGTATCTCCCTTCAAGGGTGCCATTCTACATCTCATCCTGTGGCTAACAGGAGAGATGGAGATGAAATGATCTCTTCCTCTCTCTCTCCTTCTCCCTCTCCTTCTCCCTCTCTGTCTTCTTCTCCCTCTCCCTCTCCCTCTCTCCCCCTCTCTCATCATGGTGGTGGTGGTGGTGTCACGTGATAGTGGTGTGTGTGTGTGTGTGTGTGTGTATACATGTGAGGGCCAGAGGGTAACCTCAAGTGTCATTCTCCAAAGCTATCCACCTTGTTTTCTTGAGACCTGGTGACAGCATCTCTCGCTGGCATAATGTACACTGGTTAGGCTAAGTAGGCTGGCCAGCAAGCCTGGGATTGTAATAGTGTACTACTACACTCAGCTTTTATGGATTCTGGGGATCAAACTCAAGTCCTTGTGCTTGAGAGACAAGCACTTTATCTATCGATTTATCTGTCTTGTCAGTCCTGGAATGTACTCTCTGCAGACAGTAAAACAAATGTTGGCCATTTTCCTTATTCTTCTGAAATTTCGTAGTACGCAAACTTGTTGTCTCAGGGTTGACTATGATCGTGAGAGCTGGGGTAAGTGTGAAGGTAAGGGAGGATGCTCAGGAAGGGAGCTCTAACAAAGGGTTCTGAAGGATGATGCAGAATTTCCAGGAAGAAAGCAAAGGCATTTTGCCTCCCTGGGCAGGAGGCGCAAATGCATGTAGGGAGGTGTGAGAAGAGAAGGACTCTGAGGATACGTAGTGGGCATGTGAGGCACAGACTGGAGTTGACATCTCCTGAGTCCAGTGGAAGATGGAAGCTAGTGTCATCACTGGGGGGCCAGGAGGGAGAGGGAGGGAGAGGGTCATGAGAAGTTGGAACTGATATCAGAATGATGTATCCACAATCCAAAGAACACTGAGGACTGCGATAACAGCCAGGATCCGGGACAGTGTCTGGGACTGATTCTATCCAAGCCTTAGTGGTCGCCAGCTTTGATTGCTGTCAGGGAGACCAGTGACAGCTGATGTTTTAATCACCTTATTCGCAGTCCATGCTTGCTACAGCCCGAAGACGCTCTTGAGGGTGGGAGGATACTGAGCAGGACCAGCGAATCCCAGTGGAGCCCAAGCTTCTGGACCTTGAAGACGCATCCTACTGGGCTGATGACCCTGAGCAATCCTCAGCCAGGGTGTGCTCCATGACCTCCCCACCATGAATCCTGCAGGAGTCCTGGGCCACAGAAGCACAGGGCTACTAGGGTATTATTCCAGGGCCCAGCTGAGAAGGTTACTTCACATGACGCCATAAGTATTCCAAGTCTTGGATATTTACAGTTAGTCTCCTTAGAGACTGACCCTGGCTCACAGCATGTAAGACTAGGACTCAAACTCGGTGGCCTGCAAGGGAGGCAACCTGGTCTATCTCCTTTTAACAAGTCCACCTCTATACAGATGAGGCATCTCAGGCCCTGTCAGAGCCAAGAGACATCTGATATGGATGAAGACACAAGAAATAAATTTAGCTTGAGGACTCTGAATTTTGTGTTTAAACTCACAACAGCATTGGAATTTTATTTTGCAGAATCAGTTCTTGAACAAGGTATAAATATACACTGTTTAAGGGACTGACTCCTAAATTGTGTTTCTTCCTTGTGATTCCACTTTTGTGAGGGGTTTGTATTAGTCCTGGGTACATTATGACACCAGTGAGCGTGTCTGTTTATTATTTTTTATTGTGTTTCATTTTCAGTTCTGGGGACACTCTACCACTGAGTTATAATCCTGGTGTTAAGTGATTATGTTTCTTTGGGGCCACCTCCCTGTTGGCCAGTGTCTTTGCAGGACTCCAGGCACAGCTAATCTGAGATGGTAAACAAGATAGAGAGGTGCATTTTTAGCCTCACTGAACACTCCCTTGATGGACTTCCTTGATATGTTGTTCAGATCTTCTCAGTATTGCCAGAGGCAAAAATCTCTTACCTACTGGGGTCATAGGAATGTGTGTGTGTGCGTGAGTTGGTTGTGCACTCTAGGCTTATATTGGTATGTATGCATATGTATGTTTTCTGTGTGAATGAGTATGCATCTGTGCATAGATGTGCATGCAACTGTGAATGGGCTATAGTTCATATGAGAAGGAAAAGATTTTCTAAGCCAACTATTCCTTGAATGGCATGATACCATTCTGAGAAGCAGAGCTTTTTTTTTTTTTTTTTAAGGCTTCAAACCTTCCCTGAAGCCAGAGAACAGTGAGGGGTTACTATTGATTAACCTGGAAGCTCACCCTAGGCCCTGAGTTTCTAGGACCTCTGTTCACTCAACCTATAGATCCCAATAATGGTGGCTAGGTATAGGCAGATACACTCACTAGGTTGGGTCAGCCCAGGTTAAGCCACAGAGAGAGCTCCACTCACAGGCCCACACCCACAAGGAAGGCCAACTTCTTAGGGTCACCAACAATCCACACGATGTGGAAATACCAGTTCATAAATGTGCAGTGGTCTCATGACTGCACAGAGGAGCCAAGTGTCTCCAGGGCTGGCAATTTCTGAGTTCGTGCTGCCCAAGGGCAGGTTTTCTGGAAACATTAGAGAGCTCAGAGCCAAGCAGACTTCTGGAATGCCACAGCTTAGAGTTGAACCAGGTTTTCAACAAAAATGAACTACTTTAGCTTATGAAGGACATACTAACCAGAGCAGATGGGGGTGGGGAGAGAGGAGAAATACAAGGACATCAGCTTTTCTACTCCTCTCTCCACATGTCCCACATGCTCAGGGTCAAGGCTGATAGTTCCAAACAGTATCTGCTGAAGAATTATCTGTTACAAAAGTTCTATAATCATGAAAATTTAACAACACTTTGTCATTCTTTTTCCTCTTCTTCATCCCTTTCCCCCACCCCTTCTTCACCTTCAGTGTAAGGCTCTGCTGCTCAGTCTTCCCATTACTGCACCTGTTAGACACTCATTGTCTTCCAGCCTCAGCACAAGACTGTCTTAAGGAAGCTTACATCAGGATGGCTCTAGCCCAAGCAGATTCTTTAAAGGTTCTTAGGAAACTCAAGGATGAGGGCAGAGGAGCAGCAGAGCATCTGCCTGGCTACCAGACGTGGGGACAGTAGACACTCAGTGTCAATGCAGACAGTGATCTAGGACAAACGATCCTGTGTGCTTGGACTCAGTCCTGTCCCACCTTACGGCAGTCAGTTACGGCTGCAAGTGGAGACATCCTGTCAGGGATTTTTGGCCAGAAACACTGTTCTTGTCCCAAAGGCTATCTTCCTGGAAATGCATGACTCCAAGGCCTGGTAAGGGCAGGAAGTTGAGTTTGGGACAGGAAGAGGGCCATAGAGGTCAGGGATTGTGTCAACTTCCAGTCATGGACCCCTGGGGAAGTGCAGTTCCTTCCACCTTGAGCCTCTTCACTATAAAAAGGAGAGGATGGTTGATCTGGTGTACCCTGGAGAACATGGATCCTCAAGGCCACAACTCACCCAGACCTCAGCCAGGCCTTCCATCCATGAGATGGATGTATTTTACTTTATTCCCTCAACAAAAGAAAAGAGCAGGTAAATTTGCTGATTGAGGAACAGACACTGTAGCTCTGATGTGATGTAGACCCACCCAGCTCTTCAAACACCACACACACACACACACACACACACACACACACACACACACCTACAAAGGTTTGAACAGCCCCTTTGAACAAACAGCTTCTGAATTGGGTAACTGTGAGGAAATCGAGAACTGAAGAAGTGTACTTAGCATGGTAAGATCTTAGGAAAGTTGAAAGTGTTTCTGGAAGCCTCTGGTGTTGACAAAGGATAAAGAGAAGAGTGCCACTTTTTGTCCACAACACTCAAGAGGGTTCCAGAAGAAATCTGAGTCTCAATGTCTTCCCAAATCTCAGGCTAACATATGGCCTTTGATCACCCAGTATAGACACATGCCCTGTGAGATGAGGTACGCTAGACAGACTAAATCATATACAGTTCCCAGGCAACCACCCCACATGGACCCAGCCTGCCCAGATCTCACAACAACACCAATCCCACATCCTTTGGAGATAAGCTTGACCATCCACTGGATGGTCCCTTCAGCCACTCATAAAGTACTGAGCATTACAATGGAGCTATCCTCTGCTATGGGGAGCCCAGGGTGTTTCTCCCTTACCCTTATCATAGAGAATGCATAAGGCAGACTCCAGGTTCCATACAGCCTCCCCAAACATGCCAGGGAAGGCATCTACACCCTGCATGATTAAATAGGGATGCATGCAGCTGAAAGAAAAATGTGACTGGGCTGCTCAGTGGTAGGGCACCAACCTGGTATGCTCGAAGCTCTGGGCTTCATCCCTAGCACCAGCAACCAAAATGAGAGAACAAAAACAACATAACTTTAAAATTAAGGCATTATCACTGTAGGAGTGAATGGTCCTCCTTTCAATAGAGAAGTCCATTTTCATATTGTATTCTAAGTGGGACATCTTAATATATAATATAATATAATATAATATAATATAATATAATATAATATAATATAATATAATATAATATAATATATAATATAATATAATATAATATAATATAATAATGACATCTCATAACCACTACCCAAGAAACACGTAGAGGGGAGGGAGCTGGCAGACATCAGCTTTTCAGATTGTTCTCTTCCTGTTCTCACAGTCCTCCTAATCATGTCTCTGGCCTGTGGTCTTAAGAACAGTGGCTAAAATTTACCCACTTTGGGTCAGAAGACCAAATCACTCCAAATACGGGGAAGTCACTGAGATGCTGGGAGTCTGAGATGTTTACCAAGGACCTGGCATAGTGATCTGGATCAAAACAGGATCACTGGCTCTGAGTATCTACACCTGCAGTATTTATACATAGTTGGACCTGGAGAACTTCTATGTACATGTGTACTTTGCACTGTTGACTTGATTCAGATGCACCCCATCCTACTTACATGACCTTATTCAGACATACCCCTCCAGCATAGTACCAGTGTCTAATTAAAATCCATCCATATTGGCTGAGAAGTGGCTCATTTAATAGTCATTAAAGTGGCTATTGTACAATCATGAGGACCTGAATTTGAATGCCCAGGACCCACACAAAAGCTAAGTGTCATGGTGACCCCAGCTTGGGGTATGAGTTCTATAAAGGCAAGCCCATTCCAGGCTTGGTGGCCAACCAGTCAAGATTAACCAGTGAGTTCCAGTTTCAGTCAAAGACCAGATTTCAAAAAGTAAGCAACTGATATATGATCATCACCTCCTTCCCATAACTCATTTCCAAATGCGAAGCCTAATGCCAATGCACACACACCTGTATGCATGTATCTGCACTTACCCAGCATACACATATATACCACACACTCAAATCTATCTACTCATAAGTAAATCTGAAACCATAAGAGATTCTGCTGCACCAGGATATACACACATGTCCTGCAATCCCCCTAGGCCCCAGGATTGTCTCCTACATGACTCAAAGCTGCACTAGCTCCATTTCTTCAGGACCAGTACCAGATCATATACATTGGTCCTGACCTTCAGTACTTTCTCCATTGCTGGGAGAAGAATCATCCTTGTCACAGAGATGAGAGCATGGGTCAACACATGAAAAGGTATGAGGGGCCTGGGCCACACACTGTGCCCTTCATCTCCTCAGTCAGACACTACAAGTCTCCATGATGCACATTGCAAACCACGGGGTTGAAAATCTGGACTATCCTCAAAGCTATGGTGTGAGACAAAGGTTCAAGGCCAACAGGATGAGGGAGTCTCCAGCTGACCTGCTAGCTTTACCCCTAGCCTTGCCTATATTCAATGGCCTTAGCCAAGATGATTATGTCCCAGAAGGGAATGAGGGACCCACCCACCACCTTCCCATACTGATTTCCAAATGTGAAGCCGAGATAAACCCTAGCAGGCAGACAAGAAGGCTCTGTATCCCCTAAAGCAATGCTGAAGCTCCCCTTGACCAGGAGCTTCCTGTTCTACGCTGGGATGTGTCTGCCTCGATGCCAGCGAGCTGCTTGAGGAGGCAGAACACAGTCCACAATAGCAGTCCCAGTCTGTGTTTCCCCAGGTGGAAACCAGCAGAATCTGAGACGGATGCAGTGGTTCCCAATCTCCTGTGTATCCAGATGCCGCTGGGGCACAGAACATTGGGAGTTGGGAATGGGGGTCTATAGGTCCACACTTCTCCTTAGGGTATCTACATGCCAAGCAGAAAGGGGAAGGCTGAGCCCAGGTTGTGGGCGAGGGGATGGAACCCAGTTTGGTTCTGAGTGAGTGCTAGAAGAGGGAAGGCCTTCTCTGGGAGATTTAGGTGTGGGTCTTTACTATGTCCTGCCCACTAACCCTGTGTTGATCCTTGATGAAGGAGAGGGTTCTTGCTTGTCCAAACTGCTTAATTTGATGGCAGATGAGAATGTATACACTTTACTCAGGGTAAACCAAAGATTAAATACTTTTTTTAGGAAGGAATGCCCAAGAAGGGAAGTTCATTGACTAAACACTTGGGGCCTATGTAGATACTTCATTAGCATGGAGAACTCCAGGTTTTTATGCTACCTGACAGATTATCATGGTTCTCTCAGTGGGGTGTCGTGGTTAGTGTTCCAGATGAGGTAGTATGGTAGGGAGCTGGCTCCACTTCTGTCTTTCTTGATTTTGAAATTCCCTGGGGTTTGAGCCTGCTCAACATTACCAGTTCTGTCTAGTGGCATGGTCCACTTGTCCCACAGTTCTAGAGGTCAGAGGCCCCAGGGGTGTTTCCCTATCAGTATGGCAGCAGATACCTCCACCCAAATACCCACAGAATTATCTAAACAAGCCTACCATGAATCCAACGCTCACCAATTCCAGTTATCTGAAGCTTCCAGCCCTACTTTACTTCAAATACAAATGACCTGTGTGGTCCTGCATGGAGAATACTCTATCCACCTCAGGTGCAAATTTGTCTCATATCCCATGTTGCACACTTGACTGTCTTGCACTATAAAAGCATCAATGTGGTTAAAAAGGTGGCCAAAAAACAGCCTATTGGCTCCAATAGGCTCAGCCTTCAGATCAGCCCAGAGCCTTGCTGGATCCATCCCCCACACTACTATTGTGGGCGTCAGGAAATCTCATTGCAGTTTTCACTGGCTTTCCTGCCAGGGAACCTTCCAAACAGCTAAGGTTCATAGCCAAATAAAACAGGGTCTGGAACTGCAAAGGATACCTCCACAGAT
Organism: Apodemus sylvaticus; assembly: GCF_947179515.1. Taxonomy (NCBI): domain Eukaryota; kingdom Metazoa; phylum Chordata; class Mammalia; order Rodentia; family Muridae; genus Apodemus; species Apodemus sylvaticus. Next base: position 4,204,338 of record NC_067487.1, on the reverse strand, counting down.
GAAGCATTCATGTCCGACTTGGGGGGTGGTGGTGGCCCGCTCTAGCCTCAATGACAGAGGGGTGTGACTTGAGCCAATATTTGTTTGAGAAAGAGAACTGGCTGGGCACACACACTTCAGGGGTAAAAGCAAGGGGGTGTCTTGGATAGCCAGAGAAGCTTGTTAGGGTCCAGCAAACTTCAGATCCACAGATTCAGACGTGTCCCCTTGACCTGCTGATCTAAAAGTAGAACACATACTGCCCAACAGACTGACCTAATTAAGGCACTTTCTCTCCAGGCACCCGTCTGTGAGTTCACCACCCACAGGCCATGGAGGGGGCAGGAATCTCCCTGTCTGACACTGGTCAGGCCAGGGACAGAGGGCTTTTGTTATACTGAGATTTCCAGAGCAGAGCTGGCTCTGGCTCTGAGTGATTTTGCTCCATAGGCGAGAGGTTTGGCCGGTGCCCAACCGGGGATAGAAGGATCTGTGTGTACTGTTGGGGCTGCATCACTGCCCAGCCATGGTGGGAAAGCAGGGCAGCTGTTCATGAAGTTCTAACTACTTGAATGAAGTCTGATTTTCCATAATAACTCTGACATCAGGCTGTGGTTATTGAGGTTGCTTGCCTAGAGATTACATTCAGATTATAAATGAAATCTGAGATTATAAATGAGAACCTAAGGCTTGCCCTTCTCTCTCTCTCTCTCTCTCTCTCTCTCTCTCACACACACACACACACACACACACACAAACTGAATGGAGTAATTAAGATAAAATCCCACTCTTCCAAATAGCTTTTAGCTAAGAAATTCAGTGCCAAGCCTTAGTCAGAAATAAGCCTTTGCTGACATTATCAGACCCATGAAATCCTGCTTGTCATGGAGGTGCTGACACCACCAGATACCCAGGACACATCGAGATGCCAAATCCCATCAGCTTTGTTCCGAAGAGAAAGCTTGACCATGAGCTATAGTCCCGACAAACTGTGCAAATATTCTTGTTGTGGAAGGCTGTGTTAGGACAGCAGTTTGATGGTCAAGTATAAGGTGGGGGGAAATCTGATATTAAAAACTGAAACCATTGCTTCACTAAATACTTGTAAAGTATCCTTCCCCCCTTTGAGGATTTCATTTATAAACACAGATATCGCTATCGCATATCTATCCATCCCTCTCCAACAAGTAAGCAAACAGGAACATAAACTCTGACTCTCAGAGTAAAAGTTGGATGTTCTACCAGCTAGGTTATTCAAGTTCTTAAATACTTGTAAATTTTTTAAGCATCTCACAACTATCATATACTCCAATCTAGCCTCAAATTCCATTGCCCCTAACCAGGCCTTTTCTTACCAATAGGAGGTGCCCACTAATAAAAACCAGCCCAAGACATAGATGGAAAGAGGCGAGCAAGATGGAAAAGCTGGGTATGACAGAGGAGAGGAAGAGGGAAAACTCAGATCAGGACCAAGAGGATTGGAGGTTGGAAGCAGCACATGTTTCTGATTGCAGCTCAGCCATGGACTTCATAATCAAATCATGCAGAATGAGGAAACAACCAACCTTATGGGGCAGAAGTAGCCCCACGGCCACCACCATCACACAGCTGCTCTGTCCTCAGGTGGTCTACATTGTATGGTACCAGAGTTCCTGCCTGAGCTGACCTATGGGGTCCCCATATTTGAGATGGAAGAAATCCAGGACACAGCAGGCTCACAGAATGAGAGTTTGTTAGTGCTGATGGCTTAAGGAAGTGTCTGGAGCAACACTGTATCCACATTGTCTTGGGAGGTGTGCTGCTCTCGGGGTTGACACCTGACATGACAACTTTGTTTCCCGTCTCAGCCTCTGAATCCTGCAACCAGGTCCTAGTTTCTCACTGAAAGCATCACATAGCTCAGTATGGGCTGTTCTCCTAGGAGTGTGCAGGGTTCAGAAGGCAGGTGAGCACAGGCCCTAGAGCTGTGGGAAGGAGAGAGAGTCACCACCAAGCTGGAGTGGCACCAGCATGTCCTGGAGAAAGTGCTGGAAGACTTTGGTGAGGGGACCTTGCTTTGTGAACTCCACAAGCCTGGGGAGACTCCTAGAGTCTTGGATGAGGAGCACCCTTCATCATTACATCACACTTTCCTGCAGAATGAATAGAGTGCTTTCTAAATAGGAAGGCCTTTGCAGAGCCCTTAAGTCAAGTCAATGATGTAAGAGCCTCCAGAAGGTGAAGCGAGAACCTCTTTGCTGACAGCAAATGTAGTTCAAAGCCAAGAGCACTTCAAATCCCCCCTCCAACAATAAGAGTCTCTTGGGAGACCTCAGCCAAAGAAGAGCAGACCCTCCCCCATCTAACCCCAAAGTTAGCTGTGCAAGAGGCAAAATGAGGAATTAAGTGTTAGGAATCAATTTTGACTGCCGTTTATAATATTCTCCTGGCCTAAGTAGTTCAGAAATTGGCGTTGCTGGGATCTCATTCCTGGTGCTGGTGACCTCTGACCCTAGGTAACTCTGGTCTCTGCCTATTCATCACTCTGCTTTGAGGGGCTTCTAGGCATTATTCAGGCCACAGGGCCACCAGCTCTGAGTATGTCCACAGTGAATCTCTGAATAGTCACTTGAAAATGGCTCCCCAGTCGTGGCCACTGTGCCCTGCTAGTGCCCTGTATGAGTCTTTGATGCCTCTTTTCCAGCTCTTCTCCTGTCTCTCTCTGGGTTAGCTCAGCCTTGTTTACCCACATTCCAGGGCAGGGCAAGCACCTCAGCTTTTCTCCTGCGTGTTTCCTCCACATGCACTTGAAACCTAACGGCATTTGAGGATCTGAGAGGAAGCCTTTGGAAAGCAAGACAGGATATTATCTACAAGTAGCAAGATACTACTTTAGAGTAAGTGAAAAATCCAAATACATGGGAAAGTGCTGGTTTCAGGACATGTATGGCATTGATGGTCTGTGTATGCTGTCACTAAAATGACAATAGGCTACTAGGGGCTATTTTCTGCAAAACCATTACTATTAAAAATGTAAGAATAAACAAATCTTGTTTTAAAAAGATGCAGAGATGGCTCAAAGGTTAAGATCACTGACTGCTCTTTCAGAGGTCATGAGTTCAATTCCCAGCAACCACTTGGTGACTCACAATCATCTGTAATGGGATCCCATGCCCTCTTCTGGTGTGTCTGAAGAGAGCAACAATGTAATCACAAAAAAATAAAATAAATAAATCTTTAAAAAAAAAAGATTGTTAGAGAAATGACTCAGTGGTTAAGAGTACTTGCTGCTCTTCAAAGGACCTTGTCTGTGTCTCTAGCACCCACATGGTGGCTCACAACCATTTTTAGAGTTCCAGGAGATCCAATACCTTTCATGGCCTCTACAAGCACTACACATACCATGTGGTATACACACAAACATGTCATCAAACACTCATATACATAAAATGAAAATAAATAATCTTTAAAAACTTTATAACTGACTTTAAGAACAAAAGGGAAGAAAAATCAGAGAAGACAATGAAGTCAGCACCTAAGCAACAACTTGAAAGAGAGAATAAAAGAAGTTTACAAGGATGTTACAATGTAAACATGCCAATTGGCTTTTCTTGGCTTTTCTTGCAGATTTTGCTTGAGTTCAGTATTCTGAACTCTGAAGAATTCATTCCTAGATGTAGATCTCAGGAAATGTTTCTATGTTTCAGCTTCCTCTGCTCCCACAGTGTATCTTCACCTGTAGATCCATGCTGTCTAACAAACAAACTTACACCAGCATTCTCCCAGTTCAGGAAACACTGTAGCGAAGCCCATCAAGAGAAATGAGTTATTTTGTATTTTATTTTGGTCCCTGTTTAGCTGGCCCTGTTGCTTTGGGCCTGTGTTGGGGCAGCACAGGTGACAGGTCAGAGTCAGTGTTGAAGATATGGCTCTGTTCAAAGTTACTCTGTGTTGCATAAAACCATGAATTTTTCAGGCTGTGCCTTTCCTTGAGAGGCTCCTTTTCCCAAGGAGCTTTTGACTCCATCTTGATGGAAGATAACTGTTTTCCCATGTATACAAGAACATAGTGCCATTGGTCCAGCCACCCATACAGCTCGGATGAATAAAGGAGTCATGCCTGGCAGTGAAAAGGGTGCAACCTATGAATTTATCAAGGGGAATTGAGGCAATGGAATCACAAGGGCATATCAAAGCCCTATCAAGAAAATCAGATCTTATCAGATTCATGAGACACAGCAGACAAGGAAAGTGAGCTTATAAAGTGTTATACAATTGGCGCTGTAGTGGCCACCCACCAACCTAGCATCTGATATCTCATGTGTGGATGAAAGACCCACCAGTGAAGGACTCACAACTGTCCCTGTGGCTTCAACTCAGCTTCTGTCCCCCAATATTAATGTGGCCTACTCAACTGCAGCCCTCCTGCCCACCTGCTCTTCGTTCCCATCTGGACTTGCAGCCACACTTCCATGCTCAACATGGTTTTGCTCTCTTATCTCTGTAACTGATCACATCATTGATCTCAGCCCCAACTCTCCCTCAGCCTGATTTCTAATATGGAGAATCTGTTTTCTGTGACTGCTTTGGGCTTCTTTGTCTTAGTAATAGACTTTACTTGTGTTTCTCTCAGACTGCTTCTAAAACCTCTCACATTCTTCTATAGCCTCTTTAACTGATATCTAACTGATCTCTTTAACTGGTAACCATTCTATAAGCCATATATCTGAATAGAGCTATATAGATGTGTTTACTTTGTGTTGTGCAATATCAGAGTTAATATCAGCAATTAAGACTGAAACAAAAGAATCTGAGGGGCATGGCCTCTCACACCTTTAATCCTAGCACTCAGGAAGCAGAGGAAAGTAGATCTCTGAGTTCAAGACCAATCTGATCTATGCAGTGAATTCCAGGCTAGCCAGGCAGTCAAGACTATAAAGACCCTGTCTCAAAAGACAAGAAGGAAGAGGAGGAGGAGGAGGAGGAGGGGAGGAGGGGAGGAGAAGGAGGGGAAGGGGAGGGAAGGAGAAGAGAAGGGGGGAGAAGAAGAGGAGGGGAGGAAGAGGAGGAAGAGGAGGAGGAGGGGGAGGAGGAGGAGAAGCAGCTGGAGAGATGTCTCAGCAGTACAGAGCACTAGTCCTGAGTTCAGTTCCCAGCAACCATATGGTTGCTCAGAGCCATCTGTAATGAGATTTAATTCTCTCTTCTGGTGTACATTATGACAGTGTACAATAAATAAATAAATCTTAAGAAGGAGAGGGAGAAGGAAGAGGAGGAGGAAGAGGAGGAGAAGCAGCTGTGTTTTCCTCCTCAAGATTATCATGGTAGATGGGATGATGGAAAATTTCTGCCCTTAAAATTGCTGCACCTTGTGAATTTGTTGTTATTCAATAAATTATAGCATAGTGACATGCCACAGACATGTTATAAAACTCTGACATAGTGGTAAGCCACACTCATGTTATAAAGTCTGATATGGTGATAAGCCACAGACATATTATAAACTCTAACATGGTGACACACCACATATATATTTAAAACTCTGACATGGTGACATGCCACAGATATGTTATAAACTCTGACATGGTGACACTCCACAGACTTGTCGGTCTCTGCTTGTGTCAATAATGCACTCACCATGAAAATCCTAACTTTGAGATCAAGGAACAAAACAGGGAAAGAGGAAGTGACTGAGGCCCTACTGTCCTCTCAAAGGGACATCCCAACAGCTTAGAGTCCTCCCAGTGGGCCCCAGGCCTTAAAGAGTTAACTGTCTCCCACAGCACTGCTCCCAGGATTATTGGAGGACAGTTAGCCCAGGCCTAAGGCCTCACTCCAACAGGAGATACTACCTAGGATTTCAAGAACTACATTGATCCAGTCAGCCAAGAAGCCTTCCCCAGATCCAAGTACCCTCTGTCCTGAGCCTGACCTCTGTGCACTTACCTAAGACAGAAAAATTATGTTTATTGCTAAAATTCTTTTCCAGGGGCATATGGAAGTAATGTCCAGCCCTCCTCCTTAGGTCCTAATGACAAACTGAAGTATAATTTTGCCAAAGTTCATTCTGGGGAACAAATGAGTTTATTAGGCTTTTTTACAGAGCAGAGGTAAACATTAATTACAAGAATGTGGGTGTTCCTCCCTCAACATAACACACCTGAAAAACCTATGCCCACCAGGAAAGAGGGTTTCCCCAGTAACAGCATAGACAACTCCCATCTCCTAGTCTTGCCCTACTTAGGTCACATGCAATTAAGGCAGAGTTGCATTAGAAAAAGGCAAACCTAGTGTCTGATGAAGGTATACCAAATGTACAGTGTTTGCTTCTCAGAGGGATTTAGGAGACAGCTGGTGAGACCCACCTTTTCTCACAGCCCCAGCTGCAGTCCATCATGTAACACTGAGGAAAGTACAGATGGTTCCACAGCCTCCTAAGAGAATCCCTGCCCCAGTCTGGCTCACAAGCACAGGTCCCACTCTTAAAGAATTCAATGGTCACTCTTGCCACCGGTAAACTTCCCACTTGTTCTTATGAAGACTATTTACTCTGGAAGGCAGACAGATGGGAAGCATAGGATATGATGGGCCACCTCTGTTCTTGACACCAGCACTCAGTTTAAGAAAGCCCCTGGTGGAAGCTCCACCTGCCCTGTAACAGAGAAGGGTGGGGAGCAGAGAAAAGTGGCCACTGCAAGATCCAGGGGTTGAGGCCAAAAGGCAGTGGTTATGCTATGGCCTGGCCCTAGTGTAGAGAGGCATTCAGCTGATAAGGTGAGCTGTGATTGTTCCCAGAATCCCAGCTTTGGAAATAGCAGTGAGTTCCCAAAGGGTGTCTGAACTGATCCATCCATTCTGAACACAGCAAAGGAACCACAGGTTGCCTCAGGGAATGTTTGTCTAAAGCATAGCAGAGCACTACAGTGTGCTCAAAGGCGCTTGGCACAGCCCAGAGTGTGCAAGCAAACACTCATTTCAACTGGAAGAGCACCTGCCAAAACACATGGTCTATTCTGTGTCATCAATGAATTTTTAGTAAGGATGATTTAAAAAAATTCACAAATGAGGTGAAACATTTGCCTGTCAGCTCTGACTGCACAGGAGTTCTAAGAAGAGAGAGCACATCCCGTGTTATCACAGAACAGGGCTCAAGCATCCTTTCCCACACACCCAGATACATTGCTCAGTATCTGATGGCTATACCCTCCTGCTGTCTCTTTAAAGCCAAGTGACTTGAAAAACCTGTGATCTTCAGAGAGTTTGGGCTTGGTCCACTCGTGGTGAAACTATGTACAAGGTATTTAGACAAACACCACCATAATGAAGAGGCAGACAGACGCCCCTCGGTGTCTGTTATCAGATCATGTGCACCTGCTTAAGACCTCTGTTTGCTGAAGCACAAGTGTGTGGTACAAAAGAACTTATGGACCACCAGGCATGCACATCAACATGTGGGTAGGTATAAGTAGATACATGTGTACCTAGTTAGCTGAGGGGGTGACTACAGCCTCCCGATCATCTTCATATGGTACCCCAGGGGTCATAGGGAACTGTGACACACACACACACACACCCCTAGGATATCATCCATTGTCCCGTCCAACTTGGGCCAGAGGGAGGGAGGAGGAGGGAAAGGGGGTACAGCCCCATATATTGTACCTACTTCCTTGGGATATGATAGTGTGTTGCAGATCTGGTGGGCCTGCCCTGGAATATCACAGGGCCAGCTGTCCCAGCATTGATAACCCATAGCCTGGTGACCCTGAGGCCACATGCACCCTCTCAATCATTCCCAAATTGCCCTGTGTGAAGAGGCCCTCTCTGACTGCTGGGGGATAGTTCTTTCTTTCTCTGGGTTCATGTGGGTGGTAGGCCATTTTATGCCTCAAGACTGCTGCAATCAGAGCTTCAGTTGCAATTAACTATTTTAGTTAACTGGATATTAATGAAAAGGAAGACACGTAGGTAAATCCTTCTTAAGATTTTTTTCTTCTCTAAATGAATGGTTGTTTTTTTTTCAGACAGTAAATACCACATGACCTAAATGCCTTAGTGGTTTAGAGCCAGAAGCCACATCTTTGAACATCATCTGCTAACCCCTAGAGCATTTCAAGCAGGTCTAGACTGCACATGTGACTAGAGATAGGAATGTAGCCAAAAGTTTACAAAATTGACAAGTTACTTGAAACATTATGAGATTTATTTTGTAGTTTGTTGTAACCTGATTCCATAGTCCTCCAGAGTGAGCTCTGTGGGCGACCACTTAACATGGCAAGTGGTGAAAGGTTGTACGCTCCTGTTATTGAGCTCCAGGCCCTTTATGTCATGGACTGCTGAGAAGATGGATTCTCCAGAGTGGTGGAATACCAAGGTGATAGAGGCTGCCTGAAGGAGGGGCAGAAAGGCTGAGGCAAAAGTATCTCTAAAAGCCAGACAAAGCAAGGCACAAGAAAAAGGAAAAGGGACAGACCTACAGGTGTCAGGCTTGGGCGATTGGACCACCAGAATCTCCAGGAATCCCCGTGAGTGGAGGAAGTATGTGGAAAGGGACCAAGAGACCAGGCAGAAAGGTCTCTACAGTGGGATAAGCAGAGGCAATGGGGCTGGGGGGAACTCCAAATCAGAGTTTCCAGGGGGAATTAAAAGGATTTTCCATATTTATTTGGCCTGCAAAGACAAGTTCCACAGGGCTGTGGTCCTTTACCCTAGCTTCCCCGATGACCTCAAGGCTTATTAGCAACTTGAAGAAAAACCAAAGCAACAACCTTAGTTAAATCTTTACTTCTCCTTCACATTTATAAAAGTCTAGAGGCACCAGCCTAAGGCTGGCAAGCCCTCCCTCAGGCCAAACCCTTGCTCTGTTGTTGCTTTACTGGCAAAGACTGCTTGTATAAGTGAATCATTATGGTCCATTTCTGTATGAGGTACATTTAGAGTTCATCAATGAATCACAGATTAGTAGGAGGCACTAGGCACCACACCTGCTTACCTGAACACTTTTTTTAAAAATTTTATAGTTTAAAAAAATCACAGTCTGCTGTGATTGAATGCACATATCACAAATAGAAGGAATCTTGAGCCTCATGAAGATGGGGAAATTTGGGGTGGGGACTGTACTAGATAAACAATAAGTTTGTACCTCCCTAAAGACTTCAACCAATGAGGAATTCAGGAGCAGGGAAATGCAATTAAGAATATAAAAACCATTGTTTTGTGCCAAATTGGTATGCCAGCCTTTTTTGCCTTTCCTCAAGCTGATCCTTGGCATTACAAGATTAAAAATAATAAGCTGCTTAGCTTTTGCTACTCTGAGTCTTCCGTGCACTTATTATGAAATGGGGACCATTGTTTCTCACAGGTTGTCATTCCCACAGTCGTTCCATAGCCTATCAAGAATGCTGTAGCTGCAACCATATCTTCTATGTCCCAGCCTGCAGGGAGATAGCCTTCTTTCAAAAGCAATTTTAAAAAACTCAATGAGACTTGGACTTAGGACTCATTTGCTTCTAGAACCTAGACACTTGACCACACCCTCAAATCAGGTAGGCTAAGAAATACAGTCTGTCCTGGGTGTGTTGGATAGTTTTATGTCAAATTGACATAAGTTAATGCCACCTGAAAGCAGGGAACCTCAAGTAAGGAAGTGCCTCCATAAGCTTGCATTATAGGTGGGCGTGTAGGACATTTTCCTAATTAGTGATTGATGGGGGAGGACACAGACCACTGTGAGTGGTACCATCCCTGGGTTCTATAAGAAAGCAAGCTGAGCAAGCCACAGGGAGTAAGCCAGCAAGCAACACCACTCTCAAAGGCCACTGCATCAGCTCCTGCCTTAAAGTTCCTGCCCCATTTGAGTTCCTGTCCTGATTTCCTTCAATAATGAGCAGTGCTGTGCAAGTGTAAGCCAAATAAACCCTTTCCTCCCCAAGTTACTCTGCTCATGGTATTTCATCACAGCAATAGAAACCCTAACTAAGACATTGAGTGTCAGTGCTCCTCCTGAAATGTACAAGCTGAGTCACCAGAAAAGAGAGGATGGCTTTAAGACACCAGGGCCAGGAGACACCGGGGCTGGGAGACTCCAGGACAGGGAGACACCAGAACTGAGAGACATCATTATGAAGAGGAACTAGAAAGTGGGAAGGTACTTAGAGGACAGACCCAGAGATGTGACTCACTCTATCAACTACAGAGGACACTGGAGAAGGTATTATCTGTAAACTGGAAGCCAAGCCTTCATTAGACACTATAATCCACTGGTACCTTTCCCTTAACTTTCAGAACACTAAGAAGCAAATGCTTGGGCTTTAAGCTACATAATCTTTGGTATTGTGTGTCTAAGACATGTCACACACCAGTTTGTGAGATCACCACTGGGTATGTGGTTCTGATCTTGGCTCCAGAAGGAGGTCATACACTGGATAGTCATCACTGAAGAGAGGGCAACCTGTGAGACTCAAGTTTAGCCAGAACCGTGGTAGCCGAGGAGTGGGCTCAGAGAATACCCCAAGAACACTACGATCCCCAGATGAAGCAAGAGAAACAGAGGGAAGCAGGCTTTCGGGACAGCCAGCTGTGAGGCCCATGAGATCCAGACAATAGCAGGCACAGGTCAGGCCCGACAGTGGCTGAGGGGGTTAGAGTCAAATGCTGGGGGCAAGAAGGGGTTCCATCTACCGTTCCTAACTAACACAAATGTGGCACTGTTGTCACACCAGCTCCTCTTGCTGTCTGCTGTTGTAGACATAACCAGGGCTGGTAGACAAGCATGAGACCAAGTAGATGTCTGTAGCCAAAACACTATAGCCTCAATATACTTCCCTCTGTAGAACTGTAAACTCCTTAAACCAGCCCTGTGGTGTCCTACTGGCCAAGGAACATTGGCTCCTCAGATAAAAAGTATCTGGCATAGGCTGCTTACATACACTGATGCCCCCAGAGAAATGGAAACCTGGGCTCCATCCAGGGAGGAGACGAAGCACTGAGACATCAGATTACATGTACTTTAAAGAATGGTGTTTTCCGGAAGAATGAATGCAAAAAAATGTGGTATATATACACAACGGAGTACTATTCAGCCATTAGAAACAATGAATTCATGAAATTATTAGACAAATGGATGGAGCTGGAGAACATCATACTAAGTGAGGTAACCCAGTCTCAATAGATCAATCATTGTATGCGCTCACTAATAAGTGGATATTAGCCTAGAAAACTGGAATACCCAAAACATAATCCACACATCAAATGAGGTACAAGAAGAATGAAGGAGTGGCCCCTGGTTCTGAAAAGACTCAGTATAGCAGTATAGGGCAAAACCAGAACAGGAAAGTGGGAAGGGGTGGATGGAAGAACAGGGGGGGAGAAGGGGGCTTATGTGACTTTCGGGGTGGGGGGGGCCTGAAAAGGGGAAGTCATTTGAAATGTAAATAAAAAATATATCGAGTAAAAAAAAAAAAGAATGGTGTTTTCTTTGGATTCTGTGATTTGATTATGTGCCTTAAAACTAAAGGGAGTAGACAGAAATGGCTAGGGATGCACTAGCGAACATCTGTTGAATGTCATTTTTGCTTGCTGTAACTTCCAACTGGCTAACGTTTATTGACCTGAAGCTGTGAGAGGTTGAAGTCCTCCCCTGTCTTACTTTTTCTCTTGAATTTCACTCCTGTAGCCGATGGTGGCCTTGAATTTAACAATGCAACACAGACTGGCTTTGAACTCAGAGTGTAGACCAGGCTGATCTTGGATGGAAAGCAATCCTCCTGTATCAGCCACCTGTGGGTATTACAGATGTGACCAACTCTGACCAGTTTGGGTGTAAGTCTCTGGTAGAAGAGGACACAAAATCATGCATACTGTACTCAGTTGTATCACTTTCCCCTTAGAAATACAAACTTCTGCTCACCTTGAGGCAGTAGATCAGGAAGGGCAGTCTAGGTCCAATGGCTAGAACTTCCTTCATGAAGTATCTGAGGAATCTAATTGTCCTACAGACCCAGATTTGTCCCTCCAGAACTCTGCTGCTGTGGTATGAATGGTACGCAGGGACAATAGCAAGCCCAGAGCATCACCACCTAAAGTCTCCCAAGCCTTTGGTACTGAACAGAGCCAGGAACCCAAAGAATCCACAAGTTGGGGTCTTGGGGCACTGGAAGGCCAGATTTAAACTGGGTATCTTCATAAAGGAAAGTTTTGAAAGCACATGTGGTAAGGAGATTGGAGGGTCCACCTGAAAAGGGCGCCTTCAAGAGAAGGTGCTGTTTTGAGAGCCACTCAGGAACACAGTTGTACCGGCTGGTTTTGTGTGTCAGCTTGACACAAGCTGGACTTATCACAGAGACAGGAGCTTCAGTTGAGGAAATGCCTCCATGAGATCCAGCTGTAATGCATTTTCTCAATTAGTGATCAAGGTGGGAGGACCCCTTGTGGGTGGTTCCATCCCCGGGCTGGTAGTCCTGGGTTCTATAAGAAAGCAGGCTGAGCAAGCCGGGGAAGCAAGCCAGTAAGTAACATCCCTCCATGGTTTCCGCATCAGCTCCTGCCTCCTGACCTGCTTGAGTTCCAGTCCTGACTTCCTTTGGTGATGAACAGCAGTGTGGAAGTGTAAGCTGAATAAACCCTTTCCTCCCCAGCTTGCTTCTTGGTCATGATGTTTGTGTAGGAATAGAAACCCTAAGACAGCAATTATTCTCCAAACTGGCAGCCTCAGAGCTAGAGGGCAGTCAAGCTGCTTGCTCAACATTGCATTTGGCTCAGCCTCATCAGCAGAACTACACAGTCCTTTCTCCTATTGGGGCAGCACCACTAGATTTAAGGCCATTGTAAAGCCAGCTGTGTCTCATCTTGTGGTCTTGTACTGCTCAAGCGTGCTCCAGCCCCAACTTTAGTGTGTTGAAACATAGGCAGCAAAGGACCACATGGAGATGCAAGAACTATACTTTATCTTCGGGATCTGCCTGTGGCTTTATATTTGTCTGGATTAGATAACTACCTCGATTAGTGTTAGTGTGCTTCTCCCAAAGAATCGAAAAACCCAGATTCTGTGAATGAGACCATTGGGAAAGGATCTTTGCAAGTGTGATGGAGGAAGAATCTCAGGATGAGGCTGTGCTGAGTTTATGCTGGCCTTACATCTAGTGCCTGATGCCCCATAGGAGACAGGAAGTGTGATGAGGAAGCACAGACTCAGAAAAGAAGAGCACAGGGCAAGAAGGCAGAGGCTGGCATGACGCATCTGCAAGCTAAGGAGCATGGTGAACAGTTAGGAGCCCAGCTTAGACAAATTCCCTCAAAGCCTCAGCTGGAACCTCTGGAATATTAGCCACGTGATATTTAGAACTCCCACACACAAGGGTAGTGTATGAATCCTGCTCAACTTCCTGAAGGACCTTTGCCAACACAGAACATGTGCTGGTTCATCTTCACTGTCAATTTGACTGGATTTAGAATCAGCTGACAGACTCATATACCTTGGGGTGTGTCTGTGAGAATGTTTGCAGAGAGATTTAACTGAGGAGGAAATATCATCTTAAATGTGGCTATCACTATTCCCCCTGGGCCCTGAATAAAGAGGAACAAAGAAGAAAGTTAAGCATCTCTCTCTCTCTTCTCTCTCTCTCTCTCTCTCTCTCTCTCTCTCTCTCTCTCTCACACACACACACACACACACACACACTCTGACCAGCCACATCGCACATTCTCTGCTAAAATGGATTGATTCTCCTCAAACTATTAGCCAAAATAAACCCTACTTTCTTTAAGTTGTTTCTGATTAAGTATTTTGTCACAGTGAGAAGGATAATTAATACAAATGTCCATAAATTCAAAGATATATGTCACACTAAATATGTTTTCTGACTACTATGGAATTAAATTACCAGCCAGTAACAGATCTGGACTATTCCCAGATATCAAGAAACCAAAACTCACTCTTATTTTGTGTGTTTTGGAAGTTTTATATGAGCATCTGTGCACATGTCAGTGTAAGTACACTTTCCATGCTTGTGGAGATTAGTGCCTTTCTTAATTACTCTCCACCTTATCTTTTGAGCTGGGGTCTCTCAGTGACCTGATTTTTCCCATTAGGCCAGTGGTTCTCTCATCCTGTGGGCCGAGATCCCTTTGGGGATCAAATAACCCTTTCACAGGGGTCACATATCAGATATTTACATTATGATTCATAACACTAGGAAAGTTGCAATTATGAAGTAGCAATGAAATAATTTTATGGTTGGGGTTATCATAATATGAGGAACCCTATTAAAGAGGGTTTATAATCTCATATCATAATATGAGGAACCCATACAGCATTAGGAAGGTTGAAAACTACTGCTTTCAGCAATACCGGCTGGCAAGTGAGCCCTGTCCACCTTCCCAGCAATAGGGTTCCCTATGTATGATCCCACAATCAGCTTTTACATTGGTACTAGATATCTGAACTCAGGTCCTTCCGCTTACAAGGCAAGCACTTAACCCACTAAACCACCTCCCCAGACCCCTAAAATCTAGTCTTCTAAATAATCTATGGAACAAAGAACATACCCAAGCAGAATCTAGAAAGTATATTAAACTAAATAAAGCAATGATAGCACATAATGCTTCTCTGCTTGGACTTCAGCCAAGTCATTTCCCAGAAGAATGTTACATTGTTGCACATCTGTATCACAAAATGAAGGTAAATGTCAAACACCTTGGCCTTCACTTTAAGGAAGTAGAAGAGAAAGGAAAAAAAAGATTAAAGAGAGAAAGGGCTGGTGAAAAATATGTCAGAGGAAGATGACTCAGTTGGTAAAGAACCTGAATTAGGGGGTAGAGAAATGGTTCAGTGGTTAAGAACCCTGACTGCTCTTTTGGAGATCCTGAGTTCAAATCTCAGCAACCACATGGTAGCGCGTAACTATCCGTTATAAGATCTGATGCCCTCTTCTGGTGTGTCTGAAGACAGCTACAGTGTACTTAAACATAAATAAATAAATCTTTGGGTTGGAGCAAGTGGGGCCGGAGCAAAGAACCTGAATTAGAGTCCCAGCACCCATGTGACCCAGTCATCCATCTGAGCATACTAATGTTCTTTTATAAATCCTACTCTGGGAAAACAGAGACAGGCAGAACCCTGGAAATTGCTGACCAACCCGCCTATCCTAGTTGGTTGCTATGTAAGTGTCAAGACTGGAGTCTGGATTCCCAACACCTAGGAAAATGGCAGGTGAGTGTAGAGGCCTGTGTTATGTAGTCCCAGCACTTGGGAGGCAGAGAAAAGGAGACCAGGAGCAAGATGGCTAGCTAGATCTTGGTTCACGTGGGAAACTGCTTCAGTATATAAACCAGAGAGCAAATAATGAATAATTGTTGATCAACCTCTTGCTTCTATGTGCACCTGCACCTCCCCCCCCCTCAAAAAAAATCAAGAAACAAAAACAAGGCTGACAGCTCCTGAGCACTGATATCCCAAGTTGACCTGAGGCCCTCTACATATATAGGTATACACATACACAGTCACTCCCACACATATGTCCCCATACAAACATGCATGCACACATAAAAGGAAATAATACAAGATCTCAGAGAAACTAGAGACTTAGCAAACAACAACAAAGTGGGGGAACTCTCGCCTGACTAATGAGGAACCAAAGAAAAAAGGAACTATCAAGAGTGACTAACCTCATGGGAACTAAATACCTTAAAAACACAGGAGCCACCACTAAGAATGAGCATGGGGAGGGAAAACAGAGACCACAAGCAGGAAGGAGCACAGTGACATCCATAGGACCCTACAGATTTTCTTTAATGGTGAACATTACAAGAGTGTGTCAGCCTGACAGTGCATCTCTCAACTTAGATGAGATGGACAGATCCCTAAAAAGATACACATATCAAACCTTACTAGGGAAGAAGCAGAACAACCCTCTGTCTACAGAGTTATTTGAATCTTAGGTCAAAGATATCCTCACTGGGAATTTCTACCAACATTTTTAGAAGAAACAAAGCTCCTCAAGAAATCCAGAGGGGATGGAACAGGCATAAACTTGTCCATGAGGCTGACATTGTTCTAATAACAAAACAAGGCATAGAAAAAAGCCACCACCGGGCAGAGGCTTCATGGACAGGGATGCCAATATCCTTCAGATTGTTTGCAACCCACATTGAAGGGAATGGCAAGAATGAGCACTCCTCACACCCATCAAGAGAACCAGGGCTCTAACCAGTAAAACCCAACAACAAGAAGAAAGTAAGATGAGAAAAGAAGGGTCTAGATTGTCTTTATTAGCAGAAAACATGATTCTGTGCCTAGGAAATCCAGAACCAATGAAAAACCTATCAGGACTCATAAGAAACTCTGATAAGACTCAAAGATGTGAAACAAGCATATTTTTGTATGCTAGCAATAAATAGTAAATAGAACATAGAACAATCGTTTATATTAGTCCAAAACTACTGCATATGGTAAAGGTCAACCATTTTATCCGTGGCAAGCCACAAAACATTGTTGAGCAAATTAATCAAAACTAGACAAATGGTGTTTTGAACACTGGGTTGAGAACCTATTTCCTTCAAGATTCTCATATGAGAGCTAGGTGTAGTGGCTCAGGTTGTAGTGCCACTTACGCTGAAGGCTGAGGTTGAAGAACCGTGTGATCCTGTGAGTTGGAGCCAGCATGGGCAACATAGTAATAGTCTAGTGCTTAAAAAAAGTCAGCATAGGCAACATAGTAATATTCTGATGTTTAAAAAAAAAAAAGTCCTGTTCAAAGAGTGAAAGGACAGTTAGAAGATGTTGGAATGCACTTTCAAGTCATATAGAACATAAAGAAACTAATTCAGAATGCATAAAACTTCACAGGGAACCTGCCTGTAATCCTAGCACATAATAGGATTGTAGACGAATGATTGGGTTTCAGACCACTCTGAGTTATACAGCCAGTTTCTGTCTTAGAAACAATCTCAACAGACACACTACAAAATTGTAGTGAGGAAGATCTCTGGACAGAGAGCTCACAGGGTGAGTCCCAGATGGCAAATGGAGTCAAGATGCTCTCCCATTGCAAATCCTACCAGTCAGGGACCACGACATGGGCGCCTGTCTAGGTACTAAGTGTTGGCAAGGACCTGGAAGTAAACAGAGGCGTAAAACAAAGCCTAGCTGCAGCAGAATTCTACAGTCACCAGAGAAAAGCCCATGGAAACAAAGGCAAACTAAGCATATCCCAGATAATCACAGTGTAAAAAAGTACGATCAAAGAGCTCCACAATTCAGAATGTTGAGTAGAATTTCCTCAGGAGTAAGAAAAACAACACAAGAAGACAATTTAGATACGCACAGGGCAATGAATGAGCTTAAAAGGCAACCATTGGCACAAATACAAAAGTCTCTTTGATATCTTGAAAAGATAATTGACTGTTAAAAGCAAAAATAATAATAGTTGTGTGTGCAGTGGAGGTTTAGCATATATAAAATTAAAATTCACAAAAGCCATGATAGGAAGGGCAGGAAAGAACTGGAAGTGGATGCTGTGGCGGCATCATCCTGTTTGAAATGCCATCAGATAATGCATATTAAGCCCTAAAACAGATGCTAAAATGTTAAAGAGGTGAAGCTGATGAGGTAACGGCAATTGATAAAGGGGAAAACCTGTTGAAGTGGTCCAGAAAGGAAGAACACAAAGCATGGCCAGAGAAGATAATCAGAAAGCAAACAGAGGTACTGAAGAGCCAACCCTAAATCTGCTGGCACCTCAGACGCACAGAGGCAGAGGATCTAAATGCAGCTGGTTTGGTCTGGTTTGATTTGGTGTGGTGTGGTTTCGTTGTTTGTTTGTTTGTTTGGTTGGTTGGTTTTTGTTTTTGTTTTTTACAAGAGTCTTACTATGTTCACTAGGCTGGCTTTGAAAATCACAGGGCTCCTCCTGTCTCAGCTTCTGAATTTTTGGATGAACCACCAGTCCTATTTATCTAAATACTGCTGCCAAACGGACTGGATTTTGAGGTTAGTTAAAAAGAAAAGTATGTTAACAAGACAGGGAAGCATGGCCATACACAGTGGGCGAGCATAAGTATGAGTCAGAGACTCCATCTTGATAGAGAGGTTGATTAGTGGAAGAACAATCCCTCTGAGTATGTATGTACCTAATGACATTGCTGCAAAATACAGAAGATGAGAACTAAAAGTATTCAAAAGTAAAATAGAAAAGTGCCTGAATTAGTTTTGCCTCCGTAATTAACCGATCAAGTAATACAAGTGTAGGAAGATGGGGAACCTGCACAAGACTATGCACAATGTAACCCACCAGCATTCACAGAACACTCCACCCCAAATGTATAATTACAGGCCACAAATGTAGTATGTTCACAGAGCCTGTGTGTTATGACCACAAAGGAGTTATTAAAATTAATGCCAGAAATGTGCCTGGCACCTTTCCAAATATTTGAACATTAATATGCAGCTAACAAAACAACACATGGGTCAAAGAGACCACCAGGGAAAATAGAAAGTAAATTAAAAACCAAAGGAAAGTGGAAAACCCAGCAGGTCAGCATTTGTGGGATGCAGACAAAGCCATGCTTATAAGAAAATGGACAGTATTAAATAAGAAAAGTCTGAACCTGCAATCTTCACTCCCACCTCACAAAGGCAGTGAAAGACTATCACATTAAATGCGAAGGAGAGGGAAGGAAATAATGTCTGCCCCTGTAGCTAGAAAAGGGCTTGCAGTTTCCACTCTGCCACTCTCCTGCTACGTGAGGACCTGGAGTCCCTCTCAGCAGTACTATGCGAATGTGGCACCTCAGAAGCAGGGATTGGTTGCATCAGACTTCATGCCTGCTGGCTCCTATTTCAGCCTCGGGAGTGTGAGAGAATAATTTTCTGTGCCTTATAAAACATCCACTCCTGGGTGTTTCGTTACAGCAGTACAAAATGCCCAAGACAGAAGACTTCCCAGTTGGCTTTCTGATGTTCCTTGATCTCTGAGCAGGAATGTCTTCCTTTGCCAGTCACTTTCTGACCTCTGCATCTCACCAAAACCTTCTCTAAACAAATCATTTCCTTCCTCCAAACATGCCTCATTGGCCCAAGGATCCGCTGTGGGTTTCTACCAGGCCACATTTCCCACGGGGCTTCCCCAAAGGAAGAGCAGGGCAGGTAGTGCAGGCAGGTCCTCTCCTAGGAGTAGGACACTGACTCTGCCTAGCCTGTTCACTTTGCTTAGATTGCAGGGCTCACCCCATCCATTCAGGGACCCATACTGTGCTGCGAACCTCCTGGGGGTCTGAACAATTGACTACAAACTGGATGAAAAAATAGCTGCATCCTTTCACAGCTCTGAAAGATAGATGACCAAGATCAAGGTAGAGGCAGCTCTCCCTGATGTCTCTATGGAAGGGCTCTCCCTAGCTCTCTCCAGCTTCAGGTGGCTGGGCAGCCTCTATTAGGAAAACTCTGGTCTTACATGGCATCCCCCATTCTGCCTTGTCTCCTTGTTTGAATCTCCCATTCATAAAGACATCACTAAGTCGTGGATTAGTGCCAACAAATGTATTAGATTCATCACGATCATCTGCAAAAGATCTTCTTTCCACATAATATGTGGACCTGGGCTAACACAGCTATGCATGATGTTCACAGCTCTCTAAGACTCGGCTTTGAGGCTACTGAACTCCTGGTCCAGGATACCCTCAGGCTTCTTTGCTTGTAGACATCAGGTGGCATTTGGCCCACCTGTCCTTGAGCTAAAGGTCTGTATGCAAGGCTGACAGGCCTTTGTGCCCTGGGGTTTTCTTGACAGGGAGCTGAAGATCCTTGGATGCTGCACTCTTGTGTCTGAGACTAGAGTAAATGGGAATTAAAGGATCAGTGGAATGATCATGGCTAGGCCACAGGACAACATATCAGAGCATTAAGGTTGCTCATAGTCATTAAGGGTCTCCACAGCCTTCTTAGCCCAGAGGAAAGGCTGTGTGTACTGCTGCTGCTTCATGGCACATTTTACAGAGGGCACAAGGGGGTCTCAAGATAACGTGAGGTGTCCAATACAAGATGACGCTTTGAAGTGACAAGATCTGCACGAGCATTTTCCTTCTAGCCAACTTCTCAAAATACAGCATGGTCACATTTCTGTCAGGAGTTATCAGAGGCTCAGGTCATTCTATGTACAGGCTTCTGTGAGAGAATGTGGTGGAGATTCTGAGAGCTCTGGTGTCCACAGGAAGTTTGGACTTTGGGGAGGTTAGACAGGAAGCCAAGGGTATCTGGAATTAGGCAGAACTTGGCTCCTTCCTCCTGTCTAGTGACTGAGGCTAGACCCTCTGTCTCCCAGTACCTACTTGTTGAGGGTTCTATGAGCTGTATAAACTCATCTAGTGTTGCTACAAAAGGCATTTTGTTAGTTTTTCAAATGTATACATTTTGATCAGAAAGCTACTTTGTATCCTATTTTAAAACATGATACAAAGTACAAAAGGCATTCAGCAGGAATAGCACGAAGGCTATTTTGAGCCCTAGTTAATGGTGTGATACAAATTAGGGTCCCCTAACCAATCTTCTCCCACGATGGCGACTGATGGATTACAATGGTTAGAGGAAGGAAGCGGCCTGTGAGGACAGTGTTGTTCTGTGATGCCGGCCTGGCACAGTCGGGGTCGCTCCAAGAGCCTCCGTCTAGGGTCGCAGGTTCGGGCGCAGATCGGCTCGGTTGTGTCATTGGGATCCTCTGCGGTCGCCGAGCGAGCCCACAACCTTCATTCCTGCGACTCAAATTTCAAGGTTTCCCAACAGGAGCAAATTCGCAGGTTTCCCCGGGTTCTAGGTAGTAAGTACAGGAGCCTTAAGACGCGCAGGCGCATTCATAGCCTACAGCGGTCGGGGCGGGGCATCCCGTTGGCCCCACCCACGTCACGCCGCCCCTCCCGCGCCTGCGCCTCCGGGCGGCCGCGCATCCTAGGCCCTCTCCCGCGCGCTTTGCTAGCTCTGCAGCTCTCGGCTCCTCTGCGCCTGGCTCCTCTCCGTTGAGCTCGGTCGGCTGTGCTCCATTTGCTCCACTCCTTGCTCAGGCGCGGGCCGCAATGAGGCTGCGGGGTCGCGGGCCACGGGCCGCCCCCTCCTCGAGCTCTGGGGCTGGCGACGCACGGCGGCTAGCGCCCCCGGGGCGGAACCCCTTCGTACATGAGCTGCGACTGAGCGCCCTGCAGAAGGCCCAGGTGGGTTCTCCGCAGCGCTGCTGTACTCAATCCTGGATGCGCCCGGGATGCGGTGGGGAGGGGCTGGGCGCCGCCCGGTCCTCTGAGAGCCGCACCCCTCCCCTGCAGCACTCTTCCAGCCCGCGCCAGGGTCTGGCTTCCCGCCGCCTGCGTGCACGCTGACTTACACCCTCTTTGGTTTCTGTACCGGACCCTGCACTCCATCTCTTGGGCCCTACCCCCTCATCCCGGGCCTGGCGGGTATTCCCGCCAGCAGGAGGCCTGGAGGTGGGCGGGGGTGGGGGGTGGTTCTCGAATCAGACAGCTCCTTTTCAGCGTCTCCTCCCTGCTAGGAGGTCTACTGTGTGTCACGGTGGCCTAGTGTCGGAACCTGGATTGTCATCTGGAGCACCGGACGTGCGGGGCCCCTGGCATAACCCAGTGGAATGATTTCCACATCCATGTTTGCAGATTGTTTCCTGCAAACAGTGTCTAGTACACTGTTTTGGTTGTTAGCGATGCTCCCTTGGGCTGGCCGTACCCGGAATCAACTTTATACAACCTAGTTCCCACGTGAGAGGGAACCTGTGTGCCGCGGTTGGCCGGTAATGAGCAGGGACCTGGATCTGGGCACAGTTGCCATCTGTTCCTGTGGCTCTCACCGTGAGACCTGGCACATGGGACCTTTCCTACTCTGGGGCCAGGTCTGTGGTGCTATGGTCACTTCTGAGACCCTTCTTTAAGTAATGAGCAGAGTTAACAGTTTCGGATTATGTGGTTTACAAGCAGAGTAGTATTTCCAACAATGAGGGGCCAGGTCTAGGAGGAGATGGTGTTTTTAAATGTGTAACCTATTGGACATAATATTAAGGTAAAGTCTGTGAAGTCTGTTGAAGTTGTTACTTTCCCAAGCACTGGCTTCTCAAAGCATCTAATGGGGTTGGTTATCACCCATACGAAAGGGGTAGTCAGCAGAATTGAACACAGAGAGTGTAAAGGCAGGGTTGCTTCATATTGGCCCCCAAGTCTTGCCCTCTTTCCTGCTTGTGTCTGGAGCCTGTGGAGCTTTTCCTGGAGCCTCTTCTGCTGTCAGGTTGGTCCTCACTGTCTGGGGCTGTGCCCAGCAGGAGGGCTTAGGGCAAAGTCATATTTGAACTTTATTACTCTCAGTTTCATTCCATAACCTTCTACTCTACAACTCTATCCTGGGTCACTTGTGGGGTCTTCTTTCCTCTTCATGGATCTGCTGCCAGTGTGGATTTGGGGTCCCTCCCAAGCTAAGTCCCTCCTGGTTCACCCTACCCCATCCCACCCTAACCTCCTCAGACAACCCATTCCTAGCCTTATTAGCCTGCCTCTACCCCATCTTGGTAGGTTTCTACCCTCATCTTAATCTCCTAGTTTACCTCACACTGTCTCCACCCCCTACTTTATGTTCCTGTCCCGTTCTGCTCTGTATGCACTGCCTCTACTCAGTCTGAATGAAGCATCTTTCTCCCAGAAACCTAGCTCCTCTTTCCTTATGCATCCATGCTTGTCACAATCTTAACACACTTAGTCTGATTCTAGGGCCAGGTCTTTGTTGCTCAAAAGCATGTGCCCATAAGGCCAAGCCCAGAACCTTGGTGTGTGTAACTGCTTGGGTGTCTACAGCCTGTGACTAAAGAACGTATTTATAAATGCCCTCAGAATTCTCTGTTGTACATTCCCCAAGCCATGCTTTGCAGAGTTTTTGCCTTTATGGAAGGTTCTGTTGAAAAGTTTCTAGAGGATGGGTAGATAGATAATCTGTCCTTAAAGACGAAAAATCCTGCTTCTTCTTAAGGCTGAAGCTCAGAAACTTCCAACTCCAAGTTGGCTCTAAAACTGCCCTGGTAGGGGTTACAGTATAGCTTTGGATTAAGGACACACAGGCCACCTCAGCCTCTAGCAGCCCATCTGTCACTTAATGACAGATTTAGCAAGCCGCTTAGGCATTTAGTGGACAGAAAATAACAGACTAAGGGTACACTGGGGTTGAAGTGTTCAATGCTTCCTGTTACAGCAAGGATACAGATGAAGGAAAAGCCTCAGAAGGCCTTGAGCTGTCAGCTAAAGTTCTTTACAGTTTGTCATGTTCGAAGTCATAAAGTGCTTTTCTGTCACAGGGTTTTTGGGGTGCTTCCCATGGGCTCTGTGGTACAAGCATTTCCCGTCCCAGCTCTGATGGGTTTTCCCAGTATTGAAATTTACCTAGATCTGAGTTTACTTCCTGGACATCAGAGCCACCTTCTGCTGGAGTTCCATCCTTGTTCTGTGGCATGTTCAGAGGAGGCTATGAACCCCCAGCACCCAGGCTTATCCCAAGTGATGGTGAGGTCAGGTGGCCTCTTCTAACTTCAGAGCCCTGAGTGGAATTTGCATAAATACTGGAAGTCTCATATGGCCACCTTTCTTCTAGTGTCAGAGCTATGGCAGTACACAGCTGGGCTGTGGTTGTGGCTCCAGGAGGAACGGTGATGCCATCCTGACAGCACACATCCTGCCACTCCTGTAGACGGCTGGCGTTTTATGTTTAGACTCCAGGCACATGGGCACAAGGATGGAAATGTCCTGTTGACTCCTCCTGCCTACTGGGCACCTGGACACTGCAGGAGACTTAGAGAGGTGTGGTCTGTATTTAAAAGATCCTTCACTTCATCGTTGCTGCATGGAGGTGCAGATGTTCTACAGCCTTATAGACAACAGACACTGGGGGAACACTGAGCAGGGAGGATTTATAGGAGCCAGAGGAGAGACACTGGAGTAGCTGCACAGTACCTAGCCCTCCTGAGTCTCAGATGAGGGTATGCAGGACTAGGTTCTGAACTGTCTCTCTCTCACAGGGGTGTGGTGTACCTTAGTGTGGATGTCTGCCTGCCTTTACAGGGAACCCTTGTCTGTAGTGAGCCTATAGTCCCTCTGTGGGCTTCCCTTTCACATTCCTTAGTGTTAGCAGCAGCAGCTGGCTTTTGTTCTGCTGTTGACTGTCCTCTTTACTTTTTCTGCACTGGGCTCCACACAAGGCCTAGGTAGAGCAGCACTTTCCACAGCACAGATGGGAGCTGGCACTGGAGAGCCTCCTCTCCTCATGGCCCTGGTCACAGCTCCCAGAGTCCAGTAGAGCAAGGACTCTCCCTCTCCATGGTTCCCTGCTGGATGCAGCTGGCATCACAGTTTCCTCACCGATTGCTTGGGGGACAGTGTTCCAGAGGGAACCACACTGACTGGTGACTTACATTGTATTCTTTTTCAGCCTTTTGGTTTATTGGTATTTCCAGCCTTTTGGTTTAAATTGAATGTCACCCTTTCCGTCTACAAGTGGGCAGTGAGTTACCATTCATACAAGTAGCAGTGACCCGTACCCCAAACTTGTGAAATGGACTTAGAGGTGGGTATGCAGCTTGAGGGAACCACAGGTCAGCCAGCAACTCTCTTGATCTGCCATTTTCATGCAAGCAGGTAGTGTTCCATATGCTAGTACACATGGCAGCCTGAAACTCGCGGGACAGACATGGAGTCTGAGTCTGTTTGCAGGCTGCTCCTGGATGTGGCTCTTCCGTACACATCT
This sequence comes from Apodemus sylvaticus, assembly GCF_947179515.1. NCBI lineage: Eukaryota > Metazoa > Chordata > Mammalia > Rodentia > Muridae > Apodemus > Apodemus sylvaticus. The sequence continues at coordinate 4,179,620 of NC_067487.1, read as the reverse complement.
CCCTGTGGCAACCTTAGTCTATTGCCAACACTGATGCAGTTATATCTTTGTACAACTGAATTATGTTTTTGTTTTTCTTTTTCTTTCTTCTTTCGTATGTGTGTACATGTTTGTGTGTGTCCCCTCTTCTGTGGGGGTTTGAGCATGTGGGTATACATGAATGTGGAAACCCAAGGTTGATGTTGGGAATCATTTTCAATAGTTCTTCCACCTCATTCAGTGAGGCATGGTCTCTTCATCACACCCAGAACTCAACAATATGGCCATTCTCCTAGTCAGCTTGCTCTGGGGATCCCATATCTGCCTTATGAGGCTAGAGCTACAAGTGAGCTGTTACACTCGCTAGGGATTGTCCTGGTGTACTGACTGTTTTTGTGTGTCAGCTTGACACAGGTTAGAGTCATCAGAGAGAAAGGAGCCTCAGTTGAGAAGATGCCTCCATGAGATCCAGCTGTAAGGCATTTTCTCAATTAGTGATCAGTGGGGGTGGTGCCATCCCTGGTGGTCCTGGGATATAAGAAAGCAGACTGAACAAGCCTTGTGAAGCAAGCCAGTAAATGGCACCCTTCCATGACCTCTGCATCAGTTCCTGCCTCCCAGTTCCAGCCCTGCTTGAGTTCCTGTCCTGACTTCTCCCAGTGATGGAAAGTGTAAGCCTCCGAATAAACCCTTTCTTCCCCAACTTGGTGTTTCACTGCAGCAATAGAAACCCTAACTAAGATTCAGGGGACCCTAAACTCTGTGTCTCATACTTGAGTGACAAGCACTTAGTGAGCCATCTCTCTAGCCTGTGGTTCTCATTTTTTTAAAGATCAGGAATGTTGTGCCTTAAACAGTGGCCATCTAGACCCAGCTGCAGACCCTGGGCTTAGGACCCACCTGTTGCCCTCATCAGTCACTTGTATCCTGTGCCTCCGACCCCCACCCCCCACCCCAGCAAAGTGCCCACAAGTCCAATTATCTACTCCTGTACAGTGTCGAGAAGGTTCCCCAGGCTTCCTTTTCCAGACCCATGAGGCTTGAATGTCCAAGCAAATCTTTCATTAAATCCTGTCTCTCAAAGCTGCATTCCAGCATGCTGGACCCAGGGAGCCTTCCTCTTACCTGAACATGGGCTCCTCCATATCTAGTTTCATTGGGCATCACCTAGGAAAAAGTGTGACCAACCCATATGACCAGGATCGCAGTTACTCTGCACTCAATCCTTGTGAGTCTGCTGTAGTATGTTACAGTATCCCTACCACTCCTGAGCTGGAATCTAGCCTAAATAGTCTAGATGTGAATGAATTATTGTGAAAACGAGCCCTGAGCCTGGAGGGAAGTACCCAGTTTTGGGGGTGGGAGGTTTGTGATGTTTTTACTGTGATGGCAGCCCGTGTTACATTGTATCACCATGGCAATTTTTTTTAATGAGTTAAAGCTAACCCAAGTGCTCCTGGTCTGTTTTCCATGTGGTAGCCCTTCAACATGGTGCCAGTGTCTTGGGTGGCTGTGTTAGCTGTGCCTTAACTTGGGACTTGCCACTGAGGCAGACCATTAATGCGGGCAGCTCTTTCCCTGAGTCAGTATATTACTGTTCGGTTGTATCTGCTTTCGAGTCAGAAAAGTGACTTAATTTTTCCTAAGAACTTATTTGCCATCTACAGGCATTTTGTTTGTTTTTGTTTTTTTTTGAGACAGGGTCTCTCTGTATAGTCCTGGCTGGCCTGGAACTCACTCTGTAGATCAGGCTGGCCTTGAACTCAGAAATCCGCCTGCCTCTGCCTGCCAAGTGCTGGGATTAAAGGCGTGCACCACTGCCTGTCTTATCTACAGGCATTTTAACTGTCTAAGTAGACACAGAACTGTACTGACCTGAAGTCTGGGAGGGCAAGGACTTGCTCTTGACCATGTAGTAGAGGGGAGAGCTTATGCAGAGATGCCTATGGACTAGGCTCTAGCTGGATCAGGCAGCAAGTGCTGTACTTTAGGGGTCTCTTACAGTATTTTTGCTTGCCAAATTATCCTGTAAGGGGACAACTCCCATGCCAGGAAGCCTCTCACCTACAGGAAGGAGTCCTTGGTTACTTTGTGATCTGTCCTGCTGGTTTTTCTTTTGACTTTCGAATATGTTTTGGGAACTCAAAAGTTCCACTCAAAAGCCACAGATTGGGGTGGATCTGTCTTCTGGTCTCAGCTGAGTCCTGGTTCTCAAGGAAGATGGCACCAGAGTGAATCCCTATATAACTCTCGGGTCTGTCTGTCTCACTGCATGGTAGACCTCTACTGTTGAAGCTTTCCCAGGGGTCTCCTCTCCTGTCGTTGTCATCTGATATTCCTGGGTTTCAACCATGGACACTGGCCTGGAGGACACAGTGCTGCTGAGTCCCCCTACATCTCAATTGTAGAGTTAGAAAGTGAAAATGGTGCTTGGGTTGGGGAGAGCATGGTTCATCATGAGCCCTGTGTGGATGGTAGCCATAGACAGGGCCTCCATGTCCTGGACACTGCAGGAAGGAACAGTGTGTTAAGACACAGGCACTTTTCTGACAGCTGATACTTGAAGTGCCTCTTCTCAGAGCCACCATCTTCAGTGAGCAGGGGCAGGGTTAGGGTTAGGATCTGTGGGAGCCAGGAGAAAGCAAGTCCTTTAATTCCACTTCTCTCTCTCTAGTCTCCTGGAACTGGACTGCCCAGGAAGCTGTTGGCAGGGCTCCTGTCTCAACGCCACCTGTTCCTGGTAGCTCGAGCTGTCTTTACACGTGGTATTTGAGCTGAGTGCCTGGAAAGCTCCCTTTTGGAGGACTGTAATTATGGGGAGTCCTGCCTCTAGTGCTCCCTAAAGTAGGTCAACTGCCATTTAGTCCCTGCGGCTCTGGAGAGGGATTTAGGGCCAGTTTCTGTTTTTGAGTCTCCTTCTTGGAAGGCAGTGCACAGCCCCCAAATGTATGTCTTCAGAACTTTCTGCTTGAACAGAGAGCCCTTGGGTGGCAGGCCACCCTGGCAGGACCCCAGCTGCAGTTTATTTTGTTGTAGTATTTCACCTCTTAGGCTACAAGACTGTCAGAACAGAGCTGTGGGGACCAGAGGGACAGAGCCACCACCCACCTAGACACACACACACATATAGAGTCACACACACATAGTCACAGTCACACACTGAGACACAAGGAGAGGATTTGTGTTGACAATTGCATGTGTAGGAAGAAAAAGGAAAGTCCAGAGAGACCCCTGATGCCAGACCAAGGCCAGATGCCTGCCAAGATGGTCCTGAGTCAGCAAATAAACATTGTCCCGAGTAGTCATGTATGCTGCCCTCCCACCTAAGAACTTCGCCCTCACTGCACCTTTGTGTGGGACACTGCCTTCTGCCCATTGTTTTGGAATCTATCAGTCACTGCAGAGGCCTTTCAGAGTATGTCCTCCCCACACACCCTTAGCCCCTTGTCATGTTGAGATATGTCTGTTGAGTGACAGGTTCTTCCCTTATATACCTGCTGTCCATTCAGTCACATCACCTATGTATTAGTACAGGGGTCTTCCAGCAGTGGGGTTCTGTGCCGCTGTTTGAGGAAGCCTGCTGTCCAGACAGAATGTGGGTAAAAGGCTAGGTAGGTGTTCAGTCCATAGATCCCAGCAGGGAGAAGGCAGTCCAGTCTGGCCAGAGGGAGGGGTGCCTAGAAGTCTGTATCTACCGGCCACAGAGCTGATGGAAGCTCAGCCTTTCTAAGGGCTAGGCAAGTTCTTGACTTTGAGCACAGATCTGCAGGGCTCTCAAAGCCCAGAGGCCTCCATAGAGAGACTGGAGTGGAGTCAGAAAGGCCGTGTCTGGCTGAGGCAGGTCCTGCGCCCTCTCTTAACACCTAGCCTATTTTACCCTCTGGCCTTGGGATGCTCCCTGAACCCTATTCCACCCCCACCTTAACTGCTTCCTGTATGTTAATTTCTTTATCTTACATTGAGGAGGCCACACCTGGGTGTGCTTAGGGTGTTTCCTCTGAGCTTATCTGGAACTCTGGCTGTCTCTGACCCTGCAGTGTCTCTGATAGAGCCTCCTCTTTCCAGGCCTCTAGTTATTCTCCGCCTCTGTGTCTGGTGCCTTACTTCTTTCCCGCCAGAGGCTGCACTGTGTGATTATATAGTGTTTCCTCTGACTGCACAGATGTTAGGGCCAGGCCTGGACCCTCCCTGCGGGGGATGGGTTGTGCTGAGATAGACAGCTACGTAGCTTACCCTGCTATATGGGGCTTGCATAGGGTGAAGGTTACCTAACACCCCATCTAGCATATGTGGATACATAGCCACATGGTGTTGGTACCTGTGCTGTGGGAGCCTGGATGGATGGATGAACAGTTAGTTGCTCAGTGGGCACCAAGTCCCAGCACCTGCACATAGGAGCACAGCTGTGTGCAGGGAATAGCCAGGTGGTAGTGCTGCATACAAAATGGCATGAAGAAACATGAGCCTGCAATGAGGGTGACTTTCCAGGTCCTTGTTTGTTAAATTATGGGTTTCCAGAGCCATCTCTAGGTCCTGACTCAACCCTTTACATGCTCACAGTGTGTCTCTAAGAAGAGGTATGTTCCCAGCCTGTGTTATAGTTTGCGAAGAGGTCAACCATGTATGGCTAGACACAGGGAAACAGGATTGTACCTCAGACAAGGGAGACCAGCCGTCTTGCATCCACATGTACAGCCTGCCCTTACTTAGCCCGCAGCTTTCCATGATCACACACCAGTGTCCCCAGAATCTGAGGCAAATGCCAGGGTGTTCTGGCACCACCCCAAAGGTGTTTCCCTCAACAGTGCCATCTTTGTCCCAGCAGTGAGGCACTATACACAGGCCTGAACTGAAAGGATCCAGCTGACCGAACAGTTTCTAGAATCTTCCCACCAGACCCACAAAGGTTGGTGAAAGTGAGTACCACACTTGTGGTGTACTGAAACTGGTGGTTCTGTAAACCAAAGTGACTGTGAGGACCGGACCACAATGGTGTGTAGCAGGGCCAGCCCTCTAGGAAATCACTCCTGTAATTGCCCCTGTGGTTCCTAAGGTGATTTGTAGTTTTGAGTGTTTCCCTAAAGACAGGCTCAGATCTGTCTGCATCAAAAATGCTCCTGGATTGGGTAATAGGCTGAGACTTCATTGATAGCCCTTGGGTGGACCCCGGTATAGACCTGGGGAGTTGGGACCGAGGGCTTAGAAGAAAAAATAGCTCCATCTTAGAAAAGCTATATTTAATTTTAGATTTGAGTGGGAGAACTAAGAAGTACTTATAAATAGCCACAAGCACAGCCTCCGAGGAAAGTTCTGGTGGAGACACGGATGCTCCTGGCTGTGTGTGAGCATCATAAAACTTCAGCACACCACACTGTCGGGGTCTAAGGCCGTCAAGACAGGGACATGAACATGCCAGTGAGAACTGGACAGATGAACCCAACGTAAGCAACTCTGCTGAAGTGTACTTTGGATTGCCCCTGTCCCCTTTGTCCAGCCTCATCTTGGGTTTTAGGGTGCATAGGACACTTAAGCACTAGACAGGTGGGATTGTTCTTGTAAAGAGGCTAGGGTCAGAGGAGCTTGCTTGATAGGGCTGTTTTTGAAAAGATAAACTGCCTGCTGCTGCGTAAGATGCTTTCCTCTCCTCTTCTACTTCCTGAGGTTTGGTTCTGAATGTGACTATTGAAAGCTCCTAGCCTCAGAGCCATTGTTCACCAGGAACAGAGTCTCTCTGGACTCAGTAAAGTACTGGGACTGCCTAGAGCAGGGGTCGCCTGTTGGCTAGTCTGCTTATTTGCTTCCAGATGGTGTGGATCTAGTTGAAGTCACCTGGGGCTTTGGTTGGCTGTGGGCAGTAGGCCCAGCAATGTGCCTTGGGGTTCCAGCTGAGAAAGGTGTGTGTGATATGTGGTGTTTCTTAAAGCTTGCATGTACCCTCACAGGAAAGGATAAAATAATCTGTGCGTGACTTTCCTCTTTGGTTTGGGGCAGTAGCTCTTGTATTATTTTCACTTTATTTTCACACTGCTCCAGACATTAGTCTTTAGTTACCGGTTTGGGGTGTTGGCCCACATCTGACCCCAGGACTAATTTCCCCAGGTATGTCTCAGTGCCCTGGAGACATCCCTGGAGTTTTTTTTTTTTTTTTTAAACCTCTCTTCATTAACCCATTTGGGAAACTCATTGCTGTATCCCCAGAGCCTGGAGATGTGCAGGTTGCCCACCAGCCTACCAGGATAGTTTTTTTGGAATACACAGGAAGCAGATCTGTCTTCCCTTCTGGACTCAGTAATATCATGGTCAGCCTTGCTCTCAACATGGCTCTGGCCCAGACTCCCACTTCTGGCTGCTGTCACTTGGCACTGAATGTCTCGCCCCTTACTTCTTGTGCTGGGGTCATATAGACAAGGAACACATGATGTTTGCAGCCATCTTTCCATGCCTCCTTGGACACCATAGTAGTCCCAAACTCAAGAGCCATTGGCTCCTCTTGGACTGCATTCTGAATTTGTTTTGTAGGAGAAATCAAAACAAGCTGCTAAGAGAGAGAGAGAGACAATTGTGGCTGTCTGTCCTCTGGGATAGGACCTGTGGGACAGGACAGCTGTGCCCTAAGAAGGAAGGGGACCCTAAGAGGAGTGGTGACTTAATTACCCTGCTGACCACTGGTAAAGGAAGTCCAGGGTAATGTCATTGTAATAGTAGTGTCCTTGTGTTATGAGCTAGCATGTCAGAGAGGTGTGTGTTCTGACAAGGCTAGAGGTTCCAGGCCCTGGTGCCTGCTGTGTCCCCAAGTGGTTTTTCCTGTTGCTCCTGGAGCCCTGGCCTTGGGCTCTGTCCAACTGCTGCCTTGTTTCACTCTTGGGCCACCTGTTTCTCATTCCCTCTAGGATGGGTGGAGATTTAGGGCAGTCCTTTGTGTGTTTCCTTTTAGGTGGGTGAAGGTTTGTGTGTTGTGCTAAGACCGCCCCATGTGGCTCCAGCAGTCCTTCATTTTGCATACCATCCCACCAATCTCTGAGCAAATCTAGCTCCTACCCTGAATTTCTGGATGAGGAAGTAACATGTGGACCTTCTGGTCCAACCCTTTGCCTCAAATGCTGGAGTCACCCAGGCAGCTAGGGAGCTGTCCCTGTTTGTTTCTACGTCCCTACGCTTGTTGCCCTGGCTCTTCCCTTGGTGCCTTGTGTGACTTGAAGCTCCACCCTCAGCTGTCCCACAGAGAACCTAGACTCACCTGTCCCCCAGTGGCGCCCCTAGGGTGGCATCCAGCTCTGCTGCACCAACAACATTAAAGTTGGCAGCCTCAGACTGTCTTCCCTGATGGATGGAGGAGCACAGGTCCCCAGAGTACAGACCTTGCCCACGTTCCCACTGGGCATACAAGGCCTGCATCACCTTCTGCCCTGAGCCATGTAGCAGAAAGCACTTGTCCTGGAACCTTCCAGGCTCTTCTTTGGGGATACCAGAAGTAGCCTTGTCAGGGAGGTGGGATGGTGGTCCCTTAGTAGACCCGGCACATCCTTGATAGGCAGAGAGAGGGTCTCAAGTCTAGGGGGTGGTCAGGGCTGTGTGGAACTACTGAACTGAATATGTGGAAGGGGCCTTGCCCAAAGACCAGACAGCAGGGCAGAGAGAATGACCACCTCCAAAGTGCAGGGACACCTTCTGCCAGTGGCTCTGGGTCATTGTGGTACTAGCCTAAGGCAGGGATAGAATGGGACCTTGGCCATCCACCTGGATCGGCCTACACCTGATCCCCTAGACAAAGATGGGAGTCCTTTAGCAGCCTCCCAGGAAGGACTGCTTATGAGAGTGTGTGACTGTGACTCTTGGTTGATTGTTTTTCTAAGGAGCCAGAATGAGGGCCAGACTTTTTTAGTAATACAGAGTGTGTGTGTGTGTGTGTGTGTGTGTGAGTGAGTGAGAGAGAGAGAGAGAGAGAGAGAGAGAGATGTGTGGCATGTGTGCTACACAGCATTTGTATGGAGGTCAGAGGATAACTTGAAGTAAATTCTCTCATTTCACAATGTAAGTACCTAGGGATTGAACTCAGGTTCTTAAGCTTGGCCATCTTTACCCTCTAAGCCATTCTGTTGGCTCAGGGCCAGGTTATTAAAAATTATCTAACTACTGCTGGTTTTGTCCTGCTGGCCTTCAGGAACTAATCCTCCTGGTTTCTTTTGTCCTAGCATCCTCCTTGGGGACCTAGCCTTATGCCATCCATCACGCTCTTGTCTGAGCCTTGCTAACTGTCTCCCCACCACACACCACTCCAGTGCCTCATTGCCTGTTGCTTATCTTTCTTGATCCTGTCCCGTGTCTATAGGAGACTGCCTGATGAACAGCCTTCATAGGAGTAGTGTTATAGGTCTCAGTGTTCAGCAGTGACCAGCTTCATGTGTAAGAGCTGGTTTGGAGGGGTCTACCAGGGGCAGTAGAGAGAGTCAAGTGTCTATGGATCTGTGGTTGTTTGAAAAGGAATGGCCCCCATTGACTCATGAGTATGAATGTGCGGCCCATAGGGAGTGGCACTATGAGGAGGTGTGGCCTATTGGAGTAGGTGTGGCCTCATTGGAGGAGTATGTCACTGTTATGGCAGGCTTTGAGGTCTCATATATGAAGTTAGGCCTAGTGTAGCAATCTCCTTCTACCGCCTGTGGATCAAGATGTAGAACTCTGAGTTCCTTACTAGCACCATGTATGCCTGCATGCCACCATTCTTCTTGCTATGACAGTAATGAACTAAACCTCTCAAAACTGTAAGCCAGCTCCCATTTAATGTTTTCCTTTATAAGAGTTGCCATGGTCATGGTATATCTTCACAGCAATAAAACCTTAACTAAGATAGTATTCATGTGTTCAGTGTGTGTGAGAATGCATATACATATTGTCTATTAGTATATGTGTGTACATGAGTAACTGTGTGTTCAGTGTGCCCATGTTATACAAATTGACTTAGATGTATACCATTGTATACATGTCTAACTATGCAGTGTGTGTGAATATGTGAGTGTGGTCATTGTATGTGAGTATGCCCATGCATCACTGTATGTGTTCAGTATGTGTATGAATTGTGTATATTGGTGTGTGTGTGTGTGTTCATGTGTATTGTGTATATGTGTTCAGTGTTTAAATGTTTGTCCATATTGTATGTATTTGTTTCTGTCTATCATTGTATACATGACTCTCTATGTGTATGTATATGTGTTCAGTGTATGTCTGAATGTGTCTACATTATGTGTATTGGTATATGTGTATGTATGTGTATATATGTGTTTGTGTTTAGTATAAATAGGAATGTGTCCATGTTGTATGAATTGGAATGTTTGTACGTGTGAATCTGTATGTACGTGTTTAGTGCATATATGAATGTGTCTGTGTATATACTTGTGTGTTTAAGCATGTATATTTGTACCACTCTCTACCAATGGATGTGTGAATGTGTATGTGCCTTTGTCTCACTGTGAGAGTGTCTGTGTGTGTGTGTGTGTGTGTGTGTGTGTGCAGATGTCCTTGAGTATATCATGCCACAGCCCTTGTGCCTGTTGTCTTCATTGATGCTTTGAAGCTCTGGCCTGGCCTGTGGACTCTTTGCCTTTGCTACTTTTTACTGTGTCCATGTTTGCTACACTGGGTACTGCAGTTCAGTCCACACCTCCTATCCTTGACCCAGGCCCAGCTTCACAGGGAGCCTAGGTTTCATGGGATTGGTGTGGAATAGATGCTGTTGGACAGAATCCTCATAGCCTCCCTCCCAAGGGGGCCTTCAGTCTAATTCACTGTTTCCTCTGCTGTGATGTACTGTGTGCTTATACCAGTGCCTATTCATCTAGACTGTATCTCTCTTAATGGGTTGGTTTGTTATAATCAACCTTCTGAGGACGGTTTAAATTAACACAGCCTCAGGCCAGTGTAATTCTTCACTGAATTGTGGTTTAGTTACTTACTTCCAGCTCACAGGGGAGATGACCACACGGTTTGCTTGGCTTAGCATCATTGAGAGTAATATGTAACTCCTTATAGTCAATAGGTATCCACTGTCCACAGCTGGTCTTAAGAAGGCTGGGCTGCAGGTCCCAGTGTCAGCAGCTCAACGCCTTCTGTGTCCATTGAATTTTCATGGAGTTGCAACCTTGAGCCCAGCCTTGTTGCCTGGAAGCATGGCTGAGTCCTTTCTTCCATGTCTCTTCCCTCTTTCACCTGTCCTGTAGGTTGCCCCTCCCTCCCTCCCTCCCTCCCTCCCTCCCTCCCTCCCTCCCTCCCTTCCTTCCTTCCTTCCTTCCTTCCTTCCTTTATACTCTTGGCCAGCTCTTGCCTGCCCAGTTCCTGTATAAGGTCTGCACATGCTTCCTAACCTCCTCTGGTGGGCAGCCATACTGCGTGTGTTTTTGGTAAAATGGGCCCTGGAGACCTTCTCATGCACGTACCACAAATTGGCATCCATCGTGACCCTGGGTTTCCTGGGTGTGGAAAGTAGACTCCTGTCTTCTAGTTTCCCTCTGGCACCCTATGGTCTTGATGTGGTCAGTTCTTGATCCTATAAGCTACAGCAAGAAAAGGTGCCTTGTAAGGCTTTGATAGAGGAAGACCCTGCCCTGGTAGTTGCCACACCTGGAAGGCAGGGCATCTGGAAAGTTGCCTGACATTTTTCTGCTCTTTGGTCTAGCCTCATTTTATAAGAATGACTTTTGTGGCTGCCTAGAGCTTTGCTTCTCCTCCCCACACCTCGAACAATCTCTATCACATTCAGCTACTCTGAATATTGTCATGGTCTTCAGGCTAGTTATTTTACTTTGTAGTGCCTCAGAAACATCAGTCTCTCCTATGGCCTATGGTTCCCTAGTCTGTTCAAACCTGTTTGCACCAGGGTGGCCATTGGTGATGTAGGGACTAGTGGCTATGTAGTGTCCTGAAGATGGTAGCTTGAGGAGATGTGGGGCAGAATGTACAGTAGTAGGTTCAGTAGGTTCTAGAAGGACTGTGATAGGCCTCTTCAGTCCTGCCTTGGTTACCTGGGGGTCGGTTCACTGCTCCCTGCAGTACAGACAAAAGCTAGAGGGCCAGCACTGAGTAAAGGTGGAGACAGAGTGCAGAGGAAGTGCCTATAGGTGGTCCTGACACCCGAGGCCTGTTGACCCTCCTCAGCATGCTGTGCTCTCTGACTCCATGTAGACACCCACACACTGCAGAGCTGCTGAGGTCTGTGCTCCCCGCCCCCATGCAGCACACCGATGCAAAGGGCATCCTCCCTAGCTCCCATCTCTCCCCACATGCTGAGTGGTGATGCCGAAGAGGCCTCCCTCCTCAACTCTCAAGTTTGGCATTGTCAGGAAGCCTGCTGTGGGCTTCTGGGAAAACTCCTCATGGAAAATAAACAAGGGAAAAACCACAGTCTGCAAAGCTGGGATCCTAGAAATCCGAGAAGCTAGGCAGGGATGTGTCAGTAGGAAGCGGTAGTTAAGACAGCACAGGGTCAGCAGGGTATTAGGTGTCTCACAGGCGTCCTCCCAGCACCCCAACACAAGCCCTGACAGGCGTCCTCCCAGCACCCCTAACACAAGCCCCAGCAGGTTACTTCCTAGCATTGCAAGCAAGCATCTGACATTAGAGGAACCCTAACCACAGCATTTTAGCATGTTGCATAAGAATAAGCATTATGTCTCAATAGAGGCAGGAAAGGTGTTGATAATGTTCTTACCTCCAAAGACATTTTTAGACAGCCCACTGCCGGCTTGTGTGGAATGGGAGAGTCATTGCCAGCTAGTAGCTATATGTAATCATTGCCCCAGTGAGTGAATTATGTGTTGGAGTAGATATTGGTAGCTGGATCTGTCCTATCCTCAGGCCACATGCGACTGGTGGGCCTTTGAAAGGTGTGTTTGTGCATTGACTATTCTCAGTATGAAGTCCACACTGATTTCTAAGGCTATGAAAAATATCTTCCATTAATGCAACATTTGGCTCTGCCCCGTGGAGCTGAGCTGCCACATGTCTTCCAAACTCAGACACAGGCAACAACAGCCTGGTCTTGTAGCCTCCGTCTGCCCTGAGGTGAGCGCTGGTTAGTGAGCCATGCCTCCCTTGGGCTCTGGCTGAAGAGCTGCCCTGACTCCTGTTCCTTTGGTCCAAGGTTGGTCTTGCAGCTCCACCCTCACTGCTTCACCAGGATGGGGTCTGCATATACTATATCTGTTAGCATCAACTGTTTCTGCATGAGTGCATATGCATGCTGAAGCCATGATACCAACCTCAGCTGCGATTCCCTGGGCACTTTTGAGACTGGGTTTCTTACTGGTCTGGAGTAAGCCCCAGAGTCCCACTAATCCCCAGTGCTGGAATTTCAAGTTTGGGCTTCCATACCTAGCTGTTTTACTTATGTTCTAGGGTTGAACTCATCTTCAGCCCCACCATAATGATGTCAAGGAGAGGTAGGAGGATATTATGTGTTGAACAGGCATAGGAGCCTAGCTCCAGCATTGGGTGCTTGGGCTCCAGCTTTGGGTGCCAAGTCCTCAGCATGGATGTGCTGTCAGAGTCAGAGCAGAGCTAAGTGCCAGTGAAGCTCTGCCTTGTTGTTCCAAAGTATCCCCTCAGTGTCTTTAGTGAGGAGTGGAGAATGGGAGCCACAAGGATGATAGTGCATTGCCTAGCTGTGATCTGGCACTGCCAGGGCGGGGTACAGGCAGCTCCAACCTGTTCTCAAGCTGGAGTGCTTAAAAAATAACACCTGTTTTCCCAGGTGGCTTTCATGACGTTGACGCTGTTCCCCATCCGGCTCCTGTTCGCTGCTTTCATGATGCTGCTGGCCTGGCCCTTTGCACTCGTGGCTTCTCTGGGACCTCCTGATAAGGAGCCAGAGCAGCCCCTGGCCTTATGGAGAAAGTAAGTAGCTCTCTTGACTGGCAGTCTGTGTGTGTGTGTGTGTGTGTGTGTGTGTGTGTGTGTGTGTGTACGCATGCCATGATTGTCACAATGTCACTGCTCATCCAGTGTGGACCCCTCTTCCCTTTCTAAGCCTGCTTTTACTGGGACCTGCTATCTTCTTGCTGCTTCCTTTGAAACTAGCTTGTCCCTTCCTGTCTTTTGCTCTGGTCTTGAGGCTTCGTCTTCAGAGTTCTGTGGGTCATGTGGCTGCTGTACCCATGTCCCAGAGCACAGAGATTCCCCACCACCATGGCCTACAGTGTTCCAGAACCTGTTCTGTCTCTTGATGGCCTTAAGATTCAAACCAGAGCTCCCAGCCCACCCTTAAATGCGCTCTGGATCTACTGGTGGGAGTTGCAGAACATAATCTGCTTAGGCCGAGTGGACAGCTCTTAGGCTGAATTGACCCAGCATCACTGTGACACGGGTCCCTGCCTCAGCACCCACATTCCAGGTATATTTAAAGCAGTTTCAAGGGAGCACCTTCTGAGTGGCAGATTGTAGCACATACACCCTGTTCACCTGGGGTCACTGAAAGTAGACAAACCTGCACTGAGTCCAGCATTTGATACCTAAGTCTGCTTTATGACCAGACTTGATAGAAGCTCTCTCTGGCTAGGCTAGCATAGGCTGGAGACAGTCCTGCTCTAGTGGGGATCTTAAGGCAGTCCATACCTCCTAAATGCATTGTTGCTATAGGCTGCGTGTCTCCCAGATCCAAATTGGGCCTTGCCTATAAGTGTTAGATACACGTGAACCTCGTCTTTCTGAAGATGGGTATGCTGAGAACACAGCCAAACTGAAGCTCTGTTAAACTACTCACAGTGTTAAGTTGCCAAAGGCACTTTAAGTGGTTCTTTTTTGTCTTTCCACCTGACACAGGTACCTTACCCAGAGCTCTAAGAATGTTTTGCTGATGTCTCTAGAGCATACTCTCAGTTCAGAAAGACAACTCCTTGCTGGGAGTACCTACAGAGAGGTCTACAGGCAAAATCTGGCTACTATGCAAATAACTTTTTCCTGGAACATTCACTACTTTCGCAGGGATATGAATTATGTGGGTATGGGGAGGCTCTGTGGCCCCACAGTCTAAAATGTCACCACTTGGTGCTTTGTGAGCTTAGTGTTCACCCGAACTGCCCAGCCTTTCTTTTCTTGTGAAGGCCTGATGCACAAGGTATTTATCCAGGAGAGAGGCAAGAGAGGACCTCATCTTCTAAACTCCAGCTCTCTGGATGTCAAATCACTGTCAGACCTGAAGGTCTGTGAGCACCCAGTGTGAGTGTTGAGTGAGGCTGGTCAGGGGTGAAGTTGTTGCATGTTCTCACTTCTTCATTTGTCTGAGATTTTCCTAATCCTCTGAATAGCTTGCTTTGTTGTGACAATTCTTTAAAAGGCAAAAGACCATAAAATATGAGTCTGGTATGAAATATAACCCAGCTCATCAAATCTAGGCCAAACCAGATCCTGTTTTTAAGCGTGCTGAGTATAGAGGAATTTTAATCCAGCAACATGGCTGCTCTGGCAAGGAATCACATCCAAAGACCTAGGTCTGTGTGCTCTGGCTGGAATACAGACACACCTTTAATTCCTCTGGCTACAATACAGACACGCCCTTGGTACGTATCTTTAATCCCAAACAATGAAGGTAGTTAGTTTGTAGAAGGATGCATCCACGTTTGAAAGTGACGTCTAATTGAGGTGCAGACAAAGTGATGAATTAGAGAAAGATTTGACAGAATGAGTCAGAAATGGGATACACCCAAGTGTCACGATGGCAGACAGGAAAGACAGGTGACTTAAGAGAGCATTGCAGATCGGGTGGCAGTTTTACAGAGAGACAGGTTGCAGGTAAAGACAGAATGATCCAGAGAATGTTCTACTCTTTAGAAGATTAGAAAAGATGGCCAGAGTTAGAGCCCAAGCAGAGTAATCCATCCAGAAGCCAAGAGAAGCCATTTTGAATCAGTCAGTTTGGAGAAGAGTTTGGGCCAGAATAGTTGAACCAGCCAGTCAGTGTTCAGAAAGAACTAGAAAGTATGGGCTTACTCAGCAGTAAGCCTCTGAGATGACAGTTACAACTGGCAAATAAAAGTTAAATTTACAGTTGAGTCCAGAAGTTATGCTGGGAAGCAGAACTGGGTGGATTTAAAGGTATTTGGGTAACAGGTGTCGGCTCTCGGTGACAAGGGACTGAGGACACTTGCTGTTGCTACACAGGCTGCCTGGTATCTAAAGAGCCTGATCACCCCTTTCTTTCTTTCCCACTTCAACTCAGAGTCCCAGAGCAACAGGACCATCTTCAAAGTGGGTGACTTAGGCTGAACTCCTTCCCACCCACCTTGCCATGTTCCCCTGGCCTCTCCTGTATACACACTCATTGGGCTTCAGCAAACTACACAGGGCCACTGCAGACTCCTTCCAACAGCTCTGTTCCTGGGCATTTAAGTCAGTCAGTCTGTTCACAACACAGATTCACTGCACAGATGAGATGCAAATTTCATGTGCAGTAAAGAGACTGAGATTTCTTATGGCCATAATTTCCCTTGAGCTTTGTATGTCCTCATCAGCTCAGGGTACATGTCATTCTGTGTGAGAGAGAATGTGTACACATGTGTGTCAGGGTACATGCCCAACTGTGTAGATGAGCATGTGTATATGAAACATGTACATGTATGAATGTACACACATGAGAATATGTGCTTGTGTGTGTGTGCCTATTGGAGTGTGCATTTAGATGAGAGTATGGATATATGTTTAGATATTGAAATATGTGTTATGTATATGTTGCTGTATGTACATGTATCAGTGTACACAGGTAAAAGTATGTATGTATATGTGTTGGATTACACATGTATATATGAAGATGATGGAGTGAATGTCCGTGTGGGAGTGTGTATATATGCATAATACATACATACATACATAAATGTGTTATGAACATGTATGAGTATGCCTATTGTACTGAATATATATGCATAGCTAGGAGTATGCAAATGTGTACATGTTGAAATGTGCATATGTGTAGAGTACATACATGTGTTGGAGTGTATGTGTATGCGTGTACACATGTATATGTACACAGATAAGAAAGATGTACATACAATCATTTGATTGTATAGGCTAGAGTATATGGAGTATGTGTTCATATGTGGTGAGTGTCATGTGCAGACGCCCATGTACACTGGGCCTGCATATAAAGTGTTGTGCCACATAAAACCCTAGATACTGTCATTCAGGATCTATGGAAACTCAGTGGATTTGTGGCCCTGGGCTCTCGTGGGTGATTTTGACTTCTGGAAGGAGACATAGTAATAAGAAGCCTTAGTTACAGTGGTACAGAATTAGGAAAAGGCAGGTTTTAAAATAACTGGCTGCAGAGTAAAGTTCTGCTGAGTTACAACAGCAGATTCATTCAGACTCAGGCTTGTGTTACGTTTGCACAGCAAAGCTGTTATGAACAGATTGATGTTAAAGATGATTTTTTTTCCTAAATGAAGTTGGTAGCATTCAGACATTTCCTGAAAATCTCAGTGAATGACACAGTTTTCAAAAAGATTCTTATTTTAAGTTACTTTCAAAATACAAGTGTCATAAAAACCATAGTGCTGCCTTTTGGTAGTACTGACCTCTAGACTGGCTCCTCTACCACCAGATAATTCCAAGGATGGGTCAGGGTGGCAGCCAGGTTCTCCAACTGGCTCTCGGCTGACTTGACAGGTAGCTTGAGAAGGGGCAGAGCTTGTTCCTGAGAGCTTCTTGGGACTCAGTTCCTGGGTTGATTAGATGCAGTATCACCCAACCTTTTGATTGAAGGTCTTGAGTATCTGACCTACTACCCTCAGAAGGGAGTCTCCTCCATCCTGGGGAACTTCCTCTGTCTGTGGCACCCTAGCCACACCCTATGATTTAAAGTTTTAAATTAGACACATTCTTTGCATTTGGACTACAGCCTTTTTTTGTTTGTTTGTTTTTTGTTTTTGTTTTCCTCTTGCAGTTTTAATAACTCTTTTTCTTGCATGTGGCAGAAAGATTATCAAAACCCCCAATTCAGCCTCAGTTCTCCAAGCCCTCCATGATCAGGCCCTACTGTGGGGTGGTGCTGGCTTCCTGGGGTGTCTAGACCAACCACTATCTGAAATACCTGTTGCACTTCTCAGGTAGATCTGTCTCTGAGGCCTAGTCCTGCCCCTGCTTGGTTTTTGTTGAGGACTTTCTGGAGGGTCAGAAAGAGGACTTGCAAGAGGAACTTAGACCTGATCAACCACTGACAAGCAGATGCTCTCCTTTCTCTGCCATCTTTTACCCTTACCCCTTCCTGTGCCTGTGCCATAGCAGGAACTCAGTGTTGCGTATTTCTTACAGGGTCGTGGACTTCCTGCTCAAGGCCATCATGCGTACCATGTGGTTTGCTGGCGGCTTCCACCGTGTAGCTGTGAAGGGGCGGCAGGCCCTGCCTACTGAGGCTGCTATCCTCACCCTGGCTCCACATTCCTCCTACTTTGATGCCATCCCAGTCACCATGACCATGTCCTCCATTGTGATGAAGGCAGAGAGCAGAGACATTCCAATCTGGGGAAGTGAGTGAGCTCCTGAGAGTAGGGGAGACTGCAGGGGTGGGTGAATCCCCTGGGAATGGGTGAGACCCTGGGAGTGGGTAAGACACCTTCTCACTGACAGGCCCCACCTCGGCTAATTTTGTTGCTGTGGTTCCCTGTACCATGAGCTCTTTCACTTATCAGTACTGACTTGTTCCCCAGTACTGTCATGTGCAGAGATACATGTCTGAAGTCTGTCTTGCAAGCATTCATTTCCTAAATCACAGCAGTTCAGGGTCTCTTGGGTGTCTGGGCAGTTGCTCCTGAGCACCAGTGACCCCTACAGACCAAGAACAGTGGTGTCCTGAGGATGCTGGTCAGATCACAAAAGCCAAGTGGCTCCATGTAGCACAAGGCCTTTCTGTCACATTCTAGGAACCACAAGCCCAGGTTCACCGTATGTGCAAGGGGGAATCCTTCCAGAGTCTCCACGAGGGATTGTTCTGCCTGTCTGGTCACATGGCCAGCTTTCCTCTGTCCCTCATCTCTGTGTGTCTTAGCTAAGAATTCTGTCAGTAGATAGTCCAAGATAGCCTCATTTTAAGATCCACAATTTCATCTGTGTAGACTTTTTGTTTGAAAGGCCATGGTCCCAGGTTCTGGGTTTGAGAAGTAGTTTCCAGGCAAGTTTCTAGGCATGAGGTACAGCGCAGAGGCGCCAGAGGCTGGTGGTGGTTAACTGGGTACGGTGGTGATTGTTGTAACTGTGGTGTCCCACAAGAACAGTGGAAGGAGGATGGTTCAGCCTGATGCTTGCTTGAGTTAAAAGGACCCACAGCTCTGTACCCCCATCATGATGAATGAATCTCCTGAGTAAATGGTGAGAAGAGAGACAGACTTGGCAGAAGGGCTCTATGCTGTTCTACAGCCCTGCTCTGGTGTGTGGGCACTCTGTGTCTATGAGTAAATGTCCTGGGGTAACTGTGGCTCTGTGGGTCTCATGAACATAGCCACTCAGCAGCCTCACTTACACTATAGAGCATAGGTTTCATTCTTCTTCTTCTAGACTCTGTGGGCAGTATCATCTGAAAACAGGTGCTTCCTGATATCTTAGTTAGTTTGCCATTGCTGTGTTGAAACACCATGACCAAAAGCCCCTTGGGGAAGAAGGGCTTTATTTCAGCTTTAAGATACACATCACTGTCTATCACTGCAGGAAGTAAAGAGAGGAACTCAAGCAAGGCAGAGAACTGAAGCAGAGACCATGTAGGAGTGCTACTCAGACTAGATCTTCCTTTGAGCCTCACTCAGCCTGGTTTTTATATATACCCCAGAACTACCTGCCCAAGGAGTGGTACCACTCAAAACTGGATTGGGCCCTCCCACACCACTCACTAATTAAGAAAATACGCTATAGGCTTGCCCAGAGGCCAATCTGGTGGTAGCATTTTTTTGTGTCAAGGTTTCTTCTCCCAAAATGACTTGAGCTTGTGTTAAGTAGTCATAAAACTAGCCAGGATACTTTATGATATCCTGATTTCTCTATACATACCAGGCTGCTGCTCTTTTGAATTCAGCGAGACCTCTAAAATCTTGAGGTATGTTTGCCTGGGAGATGTGCAGAAGAAAAGACTTGGCTACCACTCTGAACTACCCAGCACTGACCCTTATGATCTGGCCCTGACCCAACTACCTCTCCTAGACTTGACCACAGAAACAGCCTGCTATCAATTTGGCAGGGTTATGAGGAAATGTTTCTCGCACTATCTAGAGGCACTAGATTTTTCAGCTGTGCCTGCAACCCAAAATATTTCCTTTGCTGTCGAGCAGGCACTCTTCCCGCTGCATATGGATACATTAAAGAACTGGCTCATAGCCATGGGAAGCAGGTGGTGAAGGGGGCTAGAACCTAGGCAGATGGCAAACAAGGTCCTTAGCCCCAGACCAACACAGACATCCCTTCCCCCAACACAGCTGTGGCTAAGTCCACTGCAAACGTGGCCTCCACAGCCTGTGGGTTTTCTACTCTGGAGGTGTCATCATGCCCACCCATGGGAAATGTGAATTTTCACCATGCATTCAGGCAACATTGTGGTTATTATCCTAAGCATATCCAAGGCTCACGGACCCTAGGTGAGTTCCTTTCATCCACAAGGTGCTGATACCCAGTTGACTTGTATAGAAGTAAAGAAACCAGATTGGGGCTTGACTAGTGAGTGGTTTGTGGTTTGTATGGAGTACTAGGTGGGAGTGTCTCATCTCTGTCAAGTCCCCTGATCTAGATAGCCAGGAACTTGCAGAGAGGCCAGCAAGAAGGCAGAAGGTGGGACTTGTGTGTAGCTTTTGCACCCGTGAGTGTTATAGCAGATCCTATGGACAGAAATGAGCTGCCCAGTGTAAGGACATCAGTTTTGAAACAACTCTGAGCAAGCAGGGTCGCTCCCCTTCTTGACCAAGCCTCTTGGAGATAAATTGAGCTGTTTGGGCCATTGGCTGTAGATCTATCAGTCTGATCACAAATAAAAGGATATTTATTGCACATGCCTGGGAAGTTGGGTTGAATTCCAAGAATTTTTTAGAACCTAGGTGGAGTTGTAATTGGCAGATATGCAGTTTACCTTGATAACCCTGAAAGGTGTCACAAACCCTAAAATGTCACTGCATATGGCCATGGCAAAACACCATGACCTGTTTGGTTTTACAGAGATGTTATATATGTGCACAAAGGTTCTTTCTGAAGCTTTTGCATTTCATGGTCATTTACAGATAGTCCATAGACCTGAGACTGAAGGGTGGTGGCAAGTTTATCAAAAATGTTCATTATCCAGGTACGATGATGTGTGCCTATAGTCCCAGCACTTGGGCACTTGAGGCAGGAGGTTCACCTAACTAAGGCATCAAGACCCTATCTCTAGAGGGAGAAAAATATTGATTAGATTCCAAATAATAGCTTCTCCTGGTCAGTTCCTTACCCAGCTCCCTGTGAAGGCAATGTGCCAGATTAGGTACTTACTATCATGGGCATTCAGCTAAAGGTCCTCTTTACCCCTCGAGAACCCAGGATGCGATCTGGGTCCTATCTCAGAGCAGGCTGATGTAGGCATGCTCGTCCCAGCTTCCAGCCCTCTTTTGGATCCTGGGACAGACAGCTTCTAACTGTTGAAGAGATGAATGTTGAAAATATCTGAAGGGTTTCATCTTTAGGTCTGTGAATATCAGGAGTAACCAACCTCATAGCTGTTGTGTCTCTCTGTGAGTCAACTTTGACTATGTGTCTGTCTTGGGGTTTTCCTTGCTGTGATAAAACCCCATGACCAAAGCAACTTGAGGAGGACAGGCTTTATTTCTGCTTACGCTCTGGTTCACAGTCCATCTTTGAGGGAAGTCAGGGCAGGAGCTCAAGCAGAGCAGAAACCAAAGCAGAAGCCGTGGAGGAGTGCTACTTATTGGCTTGCTCCCTGCGGTTTATTCAACCTGCTTCATTATACAACCCAGGAGTATCACTCTGACAGTGCACCAGGTCCTCCCACATCAATCATTAATCAAGAAAATGCCTCACAGACCTCCCTACAGGGCAGTCTTATGGAATCATTTTCTCAATTAAGAGTCCTTTTTCTCAGGTAAGTCTGAGTTTGTGTCAAACTGACAAAACCAACCGGCCCAGTACCTGGTCACTCAGCAAAGTATTCAAGTGTTATTTAGAGGTGAAAGCTAAGGGATGAGAGTGTATTCACAGGCCTATTGGAGCTTTGGGCAGGATTGTGTTGGCCCTTCATACAGCAGGCATGGCCTGCTGGCAGGGAGCTGCCTTCAGGAGTAACTTCTCCATCACAGTGAAACCCTTAAAGATACCATCCTGAGTGCCCAGATGATCACTTTGTCTTGTCCTATCCCTGGAGCCTGTCTTAGTTAGGGTTTCACTGCTGTGAACAGACAACACGACCAAGGCAACTCTTATAAGGACAACATTTAATTGGGGCTGGCTTATAGGATCAGGGGTTCAGTCCATTATCATCAAGGCAGGAGCATGACAACATCCAGGCAGACATGGTATAGGAGTCGAGAGTTCTACATCTTCATCTGAAGGCTAGCAGAGAGCTGGCTTCCAGGGAGCTACGAGTAGGGTGTTAAAGCTCACACCCACAGAGACACACCTACTCCAACAAGGCCACACCTTCTTATAGTGCCACTCCCTGGGCCAAGCATATACAAACCATCACACCCAGGAACCTTCAAAGATACCATCCTGGGTGCCGAGAGGATCACTGTGTCTTGTCCTGTTCTTGGAGCCCTTCTAGCCTCTCTGTGTCTATCCTCAGATTACCTAAAGGACCAGCAGGTATCTTCCACTGTCTGAGTCAGTTTTCTTATTCTTGCCATCAGAGACACAGAACTCAGCCCCATGAAGCACACTAGACAGTGAGACCAGAGGAACCTAGCCCCTCTGGGAAGATGATGGCGTTGTAAGGCACAGCAGCCTCACTGGACCCGGTCCTTTCTAGTCCCTTTTACTCTCTAGTCATTTTAGCAGCATCGGGGAGATGACAGGAAAGGATGAAGCAGATGTTAGAATGACAAGACAGCAAAGAAACATGATTGCATTCCTTGGGTGCTTGACTTTTCAGAAGAGTTGTGAAGATCCAGTGGGTTATTGCACAATCAAGGGATTTTCCTTCCCTTCCCTTTCCCCTTCCCCTTCCCCTCCCCCTTCCCCTTCCCCTTCCCCTTCCCCTTTCCTTTCCTTTCTTTCTTTCCTTTCTTTCCTTTCTTTCTTTCCTTTCTTCCTTCCTTCCTTCCTTCCTTCCTTCCTTTCTTTCTTTCTTTCTTTCTTTCTTTCTTTCTTTCTTTCTTTCTTTCTTTCTTTCTTCCTTTCCTTTCCTTTCCTTTCTTTCCTTTCTTTCCTTTCTTTCTTTCTTTCTTTCTTTCCTTCCTTCCTTCCTTCCTTCCTTCCTTCCTTCCTTCCTTCCTTTCTTTCTTTCTTTCCTTTCTTCGTATGTGAGTACACCAGAAGAGGGCATCGGATACCATTACAGATGGTTGTGAGTCACCATGTGGTTGCTGGGAATTGAACTCAGGACCTCTGGAAGAGCAATCAGTGTTCTTAACCACTGAACCATCTCTCCAACCCACAAAGCATCCTTTTCAAGTCTCAAAATGACTTATCAAAAGAACCTACAGCTAAAACGGTCCTGGAAGAGATCAGCTTCAGATGCAGTGGACCAGGGCTGCAGCAGCCCTGGGACCCACTCCTTTTGTCTCAGAACAGGGACTTACCTCAGGGCAGTTCATATTAAAACCTCTTCAGAGTGTTTTGAGCAATATCTTATTTCTACATGGTCTTACTTTGGTGGTCCCTAACAGTTTGGTCAATCAAGCAGTCATGGCAGAATAAGTGCCGTGAATCTAGACCAGATGTATAGATACCATAGTGTAGCAGTTACTCCTGGACTGTGTGTGATCTCTGGGGTTATGGCAGCAGAGAAGCAACAAGAGTTTGTTCTCACCACCCTGGAAGCCAGAAGTCCAAGAGGAGGGTGTTGGCAGATAAGCACATGGTGGCAACTGGCAGTCCTTGGTACTCTGTAGCTTGAAGATACATCCTATCTTTCCTCTTCATCCAACCTTCTTTCCCCCTGCCTCTATTCTTTTACAAGTGCCTCAGACATTGATTAGGACCACACTAATTAGAGTGATATGCTGAACTTGATTAATCTGCAAATATTTTATCTTCATTTAGGGTCATATTTGCAGGTACCAGGTCATATTAGGGCTTCATCCTGGACTTTGAAGGATGCAGGTTCAACCCACAGTGAGATCTGGGAGTACTTGAATCTCCTTGTTCTGTTAATGGAACAACAACAGACAGCCTGTACTTGGGTGGGGTTAGGTTTCCATTATGTAGTCTGTGTTCTAGCTGATGATCCTGGGGACTCATTGCTTTTCCAGGGCACACAGTTTTGGGAGTTAACTGGAAGGTTCCACACTGTCTGTGTATCAACATGGCCCAGAGAGCTAGGTATCTTTGGGGTCTGCAGCTCACTGTGGCCCCTAAGAGGTCTCTGTTCAAGCCTGAGGTTGGAAGCTATGCCTGCTGATGTCCTGTCTCTACTCCTTCAGCTCTGATAAGATACATCCGGCCCGTGTTCGTGTCCCGCTCTGACCAGGACTCTCGAAGGAAGACAGTGGAGGAGATCAAGCGACGGGCACAGTCGAATGGAAAGTGGCCTCAGGTAGAACCATTCTGCGTGCTTTGATAGATGTGGACTTTGAGAATGGGAGAGAGAGGAAACCACAAAGCCTACTCTGCCATTTCTCATGCAGTGTGTGCATCCAAGAGTGTGCTTGGTGTTGGACACGTTGAGTTTCTGTATCCGGACTTAAAATGAAAACATACTCTCTTGAGTATGCACTTTCTGTATCGTATGGGGTGGCTCCTTGCTCCTTGCCCTGGGTATAGTCTACTTTTTGAGTTAACTGTGAGCCTGGGGAATTTAACACTTCTAGATCCTGGACTGAGCCTCTTGTCCTGTCGGCTGACTGCTATAGCTACATCCATAGGCTTGCCTTTGCCCACGGCCCTGGAAGCCTAGGCCACCTCGGTGTTCAGTATTTTTTCCTTTATTTTGAGCCAACAGGTAGAGAGAGGCTGGAGGTTTTGCAAGAAGTCCTGTTTGTAGTTGCTCTAAAGCACTGAAGATCTGGTGCTAAGTATGCCCATAGTCAGCCTCTGTGGAGGCTTGTGGCTTCTAAGGTGTGGCAGGCACACGCACACACGCACACCACATGCATACATGCACAGACAGAAGTTGCTCCCTCTTCTCCAAGGAGCTTACCTGTGTTCTTTGTGTCCTTGTGCAAGCCCATTGAGCCCACCCAGCCTCCTCAGTGGATCACCTTCCCTTCAGGGCTCAGATGTGAAGGCCGTATGAGCTGTGATTTCCACCATGGGAGTCTTAGTTTGTTCTGTGCTGCCTTGACCAGTGAGTCAGCCATTGGCATGTCCATGGGAACAGGAGTCTCTGCACACTAGGTGTTCCCAGTGGCTGCACAGTTCCCAGCTTGTTCGCAACATCTCTGTTCCTCCTGGTAAGGCCCCTCACTAGTGCGTCCACCCTTGGCCTCCGCTCTCTCTCGTGATGCATGTGTGGCTGAGACCGTGATAGCCTTCGCTGGCTGCTGCTTACTATGTTAATAGCTCATTTTATTTCATTCCCCTCATCCCCAGCCCTGGGAGAGGGGGCGTACTTCCCAAAGATCCTCCCTCCCTAGGAGCCATAGTCTAAAGTTACATCAGTAAATAGAAAAGGCACATTGGTATGTGGGCTCCTGTGGGCTCTGGATTTAAGTACGATGGTTTAATGCTATCTTTTTCCTATTTTAAGATAATGATTTTTCCAGAAGGAACATGTACCAATAGGACCTGCCTCATTACCTTCAAACCTGGTATGTAGTTTTTTGTTGTTGTTATGTTTTATTTTCCTTAAGAAAGAGGAAGCCAGTCATGACTTTTGAAGCAATGTCATCTGCCGATAATGGAAATCTCTATTGTTATCTTGTATGACAAGTTCTTAGAAGTCACAGGAAGTCTCAGTGTTTAAACCAGGAGCTAGAGGGTCTGCAGGATGATGGGGGAGATGTGATGGCAGTGGCTATTATAAATGGTAATGTTTGCCTGAGCTCTGAGGTCCTGACCAGTGAAGCCCCAATATACTGGGATCTTGCCCATTGAGATACAAGGTACCCTGGGCCCTGGCGGCTCCCACTGACTAGAGGTCTTCCAGCCTGTAGCTCCTTCTTCTGGTTTCAGAGCCTCAGGAGAACTGTACTTCCTCTTTATGGACATGAACAGTAACCCATCAATTTGGATACTTCCTTGGGGCACTCCCCAAGCCTATCGCTGAGATCGAGTCCCAGCATGTACCAGCAGCATATAGAGTTCACTCTTCATTCTACCTGGTTAAAAGTTTTGTATACCCTGGGTGGTATGTCAGGTTTATCCCTTGATCCTGCTCTAGATCTTAGTGCTGTTAAGAGATGGATAGGACTTTTAAAATCTCTGCAGCAGGGCGGTGGTAGCACACACCTGTAATCCCAGCTCTCTAGGAGGCAGAGGCAGGCGGATTTCTAAGTTCGAGGCCAGCCTAGTCTACAGAGTGAGTTCCAGGACAGCTAGGGCTATACAGAGAAACAGTGTCTTGAAAAAAACCAAATCCAAAAAAAAATCTGTTTTCATGGAGTATGCATACCAGTTCCCACAGACTGGGTCAGACTGGCCACCACTGCCAGTATTCTGCTCTGTGCTGCATCACACTGCCCTGTTTTGGGTGCTTTCCAAATTCATGGTTTTTCTTTTCTTTTTAGTGCTAGATGGTAAATTCCAGAGTCTTCCCCCTCCTGTGGCCACCCTTTTCATGCTCATGTGCAGATGGCTGAGTCCTCCCCTCCATGACACACTTTCATGGACAAGATATATTGCAAGAAAGGGAACTCATTCTCCCTCCAATGTGTCATGGTTGCTCTTTCTAAAATAAGCTTAGCAGCTAAGGCAACATGGTGTGACCAAGGCCTACCTTCAGGAGAGAGTCTAGAGCCCTCCCCACTTGGAAACTTCATCCTGAGTATGGCCCATAAAAGCCCCTAACCATTTTGTTTAAAACCTGAATAGTGATACCTAGCCGTGTCCCCAGGCCATGGGCAGAGTATAACTGAACTGTAAGGGGATTGGGTGTCTCAAGCCATGACAGGTACCTGTGAGGGAACCATGCCACTTCCATAATAGTGGGATTTACCTGCCCATGAACACCTGAGGATTGGCACTTCACAGATGCAGCTGTGTGAGGCTGAAGGGATACAGACACAGGGCAGCACTTATCATGGGGGAGGTTGTATGCCGCAGTTACCCACGAGGATTAACTGTGGTGCCCAGCTGTGGCTCACACCATATCTGCTGTTTACTTCACACTGGACCAGCATTCAGCCTGCTACCGTACAAAATGACACATGTGCTGTCTCTGTGTGGTCTGAACTCCTGTCTTCTGGAGTCTGGGAAGAGGGTATCCCTGCTGCTGACTGCTGCTTCAGGGCCTGATGCCAGTCTAGCATCTGTTTCTCCCACATTTTACTTGCCTACATGGCCACACATATTCAGATGTACACATTCACCCAAGTTCCAAGATTAGACATGAGAGGTTTAAAATAGTGGCTTTTAAACACTTACCACTGAGTTTGAACAGTGTCACCATGACACATGTCAAGATGAATGTGGCAGTGAACATTGCTGTCACACCAGCAAATCCTGGTGGCATTTTTGGTCCATGCTTAGTCCCCTGAGGTGATAAGCATGTTTACTAGCATGCATGTCTGAGGATGCTGGGACTCCATTGACAGGTCTTGGTGATGGAGTATGAGCCAAGGACTGCTGTCCCCTGCCTGTGTTCATATACATAGAAATGCTAGCTAGCTCAGCCATGACCCGAGTCCTACAGGTCCAGGGATGGGACTGAAGGTCACACATGGGGGCTGTAGGATCTTGTGCCTGAGGCAGAATCTAAACAGCTTGGGTCATCAGCTCTGGTGTGTTTTGATCCTTGTCTCTAGCTTAGACCACAACTCTTAACAATTCCACATGCAGATTTTTCCAGAGGTGTTCAGAAATCCTGAACTAAAGGATAGAGGTGGCTGTTGAAGCAACCAGAGAGTTTCCCTCTGGGACCTTCTCCTCTCAGAATGGGCACACACCACTAATGGACACTGATTTCCATCAGCTCACAACACACACACACACATGCACAAGCACACACACACACACATGCATATACACACATGCACAAGTGCACACATACACGCACACACACACACACACACACGTACTCACATGCATATGCACACATACACATATGTATACACACATTCAGATGCATATCCTTCAGTGTTGGGTGTCCCTGACACCTTTTTTTTTCAGAGGTGTGAACCTTCAAACATCCTTGTTTAAATAGAATAGAACACTGTAGCCAGGCTTTTTAACCCATCAGTTTATAGACAGTAGAAATGACTGGCAGGGCAATCCTGAACACTCTCGAGAGTTATTTCTCCAGTACTCAGGCAAAGGCTAGTCGCACATGGGGACAGGGCTAGGCTAGACTGTCCTACCCCAGGCAAGACCAGGTATGTCTCATTCTCCATAGTGACCAACCCCAAATCCAGGTCATGGGCAGTGAGTAGAAACCCAGATTGACAGCACAGATGTATGGAGAAGAGGGCCTGACAGTTCATAGCTCTGAGGTATAGACACACTGGAGCCCCCACTTCCCATCTGTGTGTTCATATTGGTACTGAGACACTAGCAACTCTTTTCCTGAAAAGAGAAGAGGTACAGGAAATAGTCTGGGAATCTAAAGAATGTCTTCATCGACAAGGAAAGCTGGCACAGAAAAGCTCAGTTTACTAAGGCCTTCGACAGTGCCATAGCTAAGTCCCGCCTTCCCATGCTTTCTGTTGCCAGCATTGAGACCCTACACTTTTCTTGGCAGGTGCATTCATTCCTGGAGTTCCTGTCCAACCCGTGGTGCTACGCTACCCAAACAAATTGGTAAGTCATGTTCTGGGACACGTGCTGAGGGGAGTTCAGGAGGAATGAGAGATAGATAGGTGTCTTGGTTGTGCCTGGATTGCCATGTCCCTGTGTCCTTTGTTCATAAACAATAGTTGAGAAAAAGTTGGCACCGTCACACAGCCTCAGCCAAGAAAGGGAGAGGCAGGCTCCGCAGGTGAAGTCCCAAGTGTAAGCTATCTCTGTGGTGTATTTATGACAATTCTAGAACTGTCTCAGTCTTGGCACACAAAAATCTACTTTGCACGGGCTCTTGAAGCAAAGCCTGGTTCACATTCTGGCAGTGTTCAAATCCAGGGCTGCTTACTGTGTTCTAGAAGAAGACTGAAGAAGGAATTAGGTGGCTGTAGAGGTCATGTGACTTTATTGTGCTTCCTCTGATCCAATTGGAAGTCTCACGGACTTGTTTTAAAGTAAGACAGGGCAGTTGGTCCCAGAGCTCTTGGGTGATCTGGAAGGACCCCAGCCTGTAGGAGAGAGGATTCCAGATGAGGGGGGCATTAGAGAAAGTTCTGCTGGATTTTGCCACTGGGTCTTTCTCCCAAATTCCCTTAATCCTTCCTTATCCCCTAGGGAGAGATGTCAGGGCCAGCCCTTTTTTCACAGATACTAGCTACAGCCTCCCTTCTTTTGTGCCTCTTAGAGCAGGCTTTCGTGGGCCTTGATGGCTTCCACAGTTAGAAGTGGCCAGTCTATGAATATGAGAGCGCCACCCCCCCACACCCCTGGCCCTGAAGTACTGTGTATATGTGGCATTTCTTAGTGGAGTAAAGTTCTGGTGGAAACAGTGAAGTGAAGGTGCTTACCACAGTGCGCTTTCCCTGTGTGCTGCAGTTAGACACCATGACAGCAGAGGACAGTATGGAAGATAACTTTTCAGCTCACAATCTAATGTAGACTGCTCATGGACACTGCCCAGCCTGCCCAACTAGAAGCCAGGCTTGCCTGTCTAGACATTTGGTCCCCTGAGGCAAATGGATAAGCAGGGGGGCCATCTGGACTATCAGTTACTAACACTAACAGACTGGACGACTCTACCGGGTATTGCTGAACCACAGAGGAGTCCATTTCCTGTTAGTTTCCTGAGGAAGGCCCTGCCCTCTGCAGAGAGTCTGAATACCCAGGAATGGAGCAGCCTGCCAGCCCATGTGTGGGAGTGAGATTTCCATTCTGAGTTGATTCGTCAGCCTGGGCTGAGGGGCGGGGTCATAGTCTTCACTGGTCTCCTAGAGCTCTGGAAGCTTGGCTATCAGAGAAGCAGGAAGTTTGCCAATGCTTGTTTCTAAGGCTTGTGTGAGCTTCCTCAGCCATTTAGCTGCAGATGTACCCCCACTGCCAGAGCACTGAGCATAGACCCTGCCTAGGGAGCCAAACCATGGTAGGAAAAATAGGTTGAGGATGGCAAAGAAAGAAGCCATGCGAGATGTCCAGTAACTATTGCCCGGTTCCTGTGAAAGTGTTTGGTGCAGCTGCTAAGGGTAGTTTCTCAAATCTCTCTGAACACATATAAGGTGAGGCAGCCAAGTCTCATAGGTGGCAGGGGCCCCCTTTGAAGCGGAGGGTTGACCTGGGAGGAGCATGTCTGTGGATGTGTTTGGACACTTGGGGTATGGATACAACCTTGGAATGAGGCAGCAATGAGATCACGTGACCATGTCTAGGCAGACCTTACCTGAGGTACCTCTGGGGCATCTTAGAGGGGGGCCCATGACAAGGCACAGTTGGGAATTACAGGTCACTAGAACACCTTTGAAGAGAGGAGTAATGGTTGCCAAGCCTACTTAAGCCAATGTTAGAATTGGCAGCCTCAGAGAAGTGAGGAAAGATGGACATTTAAGATGTTGGGTTGGTTGAGCCCAGGAACCCAGGGCGCAAGCTTCCTCTACTCTGCCTGTATCAATGTGGGAGGACAATAGCTCCATCTCTAGGCTGCACAAGGTTGGCCCTCACATGTTGTACTGTCCGTTTAACCCTTATTCTTTTCTTACTCCCAGGACACCATCACATGGACGTGGCAAGGACCCGGAGCGTAAGTCGGACACCGTGTCATCCTGTCTGTCCTCTCATTCTGTGGATACACAGGCCGCTGGTGACTCCCTGTGCCCTCGTTACTTTTGCAAATGTGAAAACTACTCTTGACAGCAATTAGGGTCGGCCCATTGTGAAAAAGTTAAGTGTTCCCGTGTGGCTATGTAACACTCCTGGATTTTGAGGATATAAGTTCCTCGACGCCAGCACCCACGGGAAGGTAACTGAGCCCTTCCCTTCCTCTCCTAGTACATCTGGTACTGTCTACCTGGCAGTGCCTCGTGTTTCGGGATGGCAGCTTTTGTGCAGGTAGTGAGATTCAGGTGGTGCTAGGTGAGGGTGGGCCTCTAGAGTTGGTGTCCCTGTCCTACAAGCACGTACACTGGGAATCAGTTGTGCTGTGATTATCAATCTGATGGAACAAGAGAAGCAGCAGCAGCCACGCTTAGGGCACCAGGCTGTCAAGGATGTCCATAATCCTGGAGCTGCTTATAGGGGAAAGGGGCCATCCAGCAACAAGACAGCCTCAAGGCCTTCACGGAGGATGTAAGGTAGCTCCTAGGCCTTCCAAGGTATTTGGAGCACAGTGCTGGGGCAGTGATGTCAGACCACCACTTCTGAGGCAGGAAGTCAGGCTGAAAGGAGTGCTTGGAACTGGGCTCCAGTGTCTCGTCATGGGCTCAGGCTGACATGTTGGGGCAGAAAAGATTGGCTCAAAATTAGGGGGTGACTGACTTCAAGGGGGAGAGAAAAGAATGTGGCCTCAAGGACGGGAACTCCAGGTAGCTCCATATCTCCATTCAGACAAGTAGTGGCAGTAACCCTGAAGATCCAGGACCCTGGCAGTCAGGCAAATGAGCCATGGCATATCTTAAAGCCTGGAACTCTGTCTGCCTAGACTGGGTAGCTGGGCACCCTGGAGACAAGGATATCAAAGCAGAAGGGCAAGGGGAGTGTATAGCTCTCTAGAACAACCAAAGACCAAAGGACCAAAGCAAATATTTAACCAGAAAACCGAAGATCCCTAGTTAATAAAATCATCTGTGCTCAGTCTTTTATTTTTTTTATTTATTTATTTATTTATTTATTTTTTTGACCCTTCAACTTTAGGAGACTCCCACTCCTCCCAGGTTCATTGCCCAGCAGCACCTCCTAGAGGCTCTGGGCAGAATCTGGAGTCATTCAGCTATAAGAATTAGGAGCCTTACTTTTTAACCGTGTCGTAAATTTATTCAATGCTGTTTTTAAGGTTGAAAATCCTGTGGCTCACTCTGTGCCAGTTTCAAAACCAAGTGGAAATTGAAGTGAGTTGACATAGTGTTATGTAGTATGGGTAGTGGGTGGGGTGGGGGTGGTATCTGGCTCAGGGGCAGTTTTATTGTGGGTTTTGGGATACTGGGTTCCAATGGGGTCTGAAATCATGCAGCTTTTGAACATGTGGATGCAGTGTCACAATGTTACATCGAGATCTGATTAGATACAATGTATTATATACTGGAGTCTGTTACAATGGGGTTAAACACCCCCAAATCCTAGTGTGTGAATACAGTGGCATACAGTATTATACTGGGGTCTGTTATAGTGTTTCAACAATGCTAACCCAAAGCTGTGTGGGTATAATATCACATAATATTGCACTGAGATTCTTATTGACACATTGTCATACAGTGTTACACTGGAATTGTCCTGATACTTTGTTAAAATGCTATTAAACCAAGAGCTGTATTGATTGTTACAAAGTATCTAATCAGATACTGTTACATAGTAGTCCTTAAGTGTCTTTTCATTTGCCTTGGTCCTAGAAGAACTTTAAAGTCACCTTTCTTTAGTGGTGTTGTGCCCTTTGTGTAGCTTAAATACATTTGGATGGGGCTTCGTTTTTAAAGATTTATTCATTACTTTATGTTTATTGGTATTTTATTTGCACGTATGTGCACTATGTATGTGTATTGCCTATAAAAGTCAGAAGAGAGTGTCATATCCTCTAGAACTGGAGTTATAGATGATTGTTAACTGCCAAATGAATGCTGGGATACAGAACCTCTGGTCCTCTGCAAGAGCAAGTACTCTTAACTGTGAGCCATCTCTTTAGCCCCTAGACATGATTTTTAAAAATTAACAAGGAAACTAAAACTATCATTTTTTTTTCTTTTAGATGACTGTTGCCTAAGAGTATATAAGATTGACACATATACATTTTTTTTTTTTTTTTTTTTTTTTTTTTTTTTTGCCAGTGAGACAGTAGTAGCATATGCCTTTAACCTCAGTACTCAGGAGGTAGAGGCAGACAGATCTCTTACTTCTAGGGCAGCCAGGGCTACAAAGAGAAACCCTGTCTTTAAAAAACTAATAAAAAGAGAAATCTTTTCTTTTTGCCTTCATTACTAATACCAATATAGCTAGATTTAAATAACTAAATTCATTCTGTCGCCTTACTGCTTAGCAGTAAGTCATGGAGTATAACCTGCCTTCCTAGCTGTCAGCTCCTGGCAGGTTCCTAAGTACTGAACTCACCCTCTTGGCTAAATTCAGTACAGTCATATAGTCATATGTGTGGCCTATAGAATTTTCTCTAAGTAGAAGGATTGGTTTTGGGTTTGTTATTTGTTTTTCTGAGAGAGAGAGAGAGAGAGAGAGAGAGAGAGAGAGAGAGAGAGAGAGAGAGAGAGAGAGCGCTTCTGATGGGCCTGCATCTAACCTCAGAGATGAGTCATATGTACTCCTGTATTGAGTCAAACAGTCTGCTCACTTCCCATAAGTACTGCAGAACAAAACAAAATGGACAGATGAGCTACTGTGACTTTTCCTAAGAATCCAGCCCAGAGCATGCTGGTCCTATTGCTGCGGGTCTTTCTGTGGTTCTTCTCTCGATGGTCAGGAGAGAACAGGATCAGGTCTGAGAAGGAACATGGGTTTGTATGGCTGGGACCCCTGTGGTTTTGATCAGTTCTATTTCAGACCTGGTCTCATTTTAAGATATGAGAGCCTGAGAATGGCCCTGTAATAATCTTAACGTATCCTTCTTCACATTACTGGTATATGGTACTCGTGTTAATGTGAAAGACCATTGTAATTTTAGGAATTCCTAAAATGTTAATTGTGAACAGTTATATGCATATAACTGCTAGATTTTCAGGATGTTCCTGTATTCCTAATATCTTCATTTAAGAACAGGAATCAGGGATGGTCACCAATCAGATAAAGTTGGCACCAGCATGAGCCACTAAATCATTTTAAATGCTGTGTTTGTAGGATGATTTATCACAGAGATACAGTAGATTTCAGATTTCAGTAGAAACTTCAGAAGTACCATTCTCTATAATCCCCAACATAAAACTGTCATGGAGAGATGGAGATACACATATCATTAAGAATTGAACATTGTACCCTGGGCCAGTAAGTACTCCTGTTAGCAGTGCTGGGCTATAAAGTTTGCAGGTGTGTGTCTGAGTGTGTGTGTGTGTGTGTGTGTGTGTGTGTGTGTGTGTGTGTGTGTGTGTGTGTGTATGTGTCTAGATGTGTGTGTGCAGTGTGGACATTGTAGGTTGAGTATGTAAATATGTATAGGCATGGGTGAACTATTGCAGAGGAAGGGTTCTTCTAGTCTTAATTGTGTCATACAGGTACCATTTATGGTGGCTCTGCTGGGATCAGTGTCATGTCTTAGAGATAACACTGTTCTTCCTCCTCAGTTTCTGCCTGTGTATTGCCCTTCTGAGGAGGAGAAGAGGAATCCTGCCTTGTATGCTAGCAATGTGAGGCGTGTCATGGCCAAGTGAGTGAGCAGCTGCCAACGGTGCTGGGGAAATGGGTTTGTACAAGAGTGAACTAGCAGGTTCTGCATGTGCTAGCAGTATTGTGTGCTTGCCCCTGAATATGTCTCCTACTTTTATCTGATGATGTTTTGACTTATTTAACATTTAGAAGATGGTTAATCTTTGCTTCATTTTGCAAGTTTCAAACCTGCCGTAGTCATCTGTGACCCTGGTATATTTGGGGGTCATATATACCTGACCTGGGCAGATGTCAGTCACAGGTTCCTTGAGGCTTTACTGTGTTTCTGTCTGGGGATTGTTTGCTGGCACTCTCACGCCCCCTGCTGGAAAGAATTGTAGTGTCTGTATGTTTAGTATCCTGTGCTGCCACCTGCCTCTTGTGCACTGTTGAGAACATGAGCATTGTTTTCTCTTTCTGGTTCCTGGAGTCTGGACAACAATCATGCAAGTGCCCTTTTTCTCTGTCTTTCTTCCACCTTCTAAGCCCTTTCTCTCATTCATATACTTAGAAAAAGGTCCTGAATATCCCCCATACACACCAGGCAGAAATCACAGCCCCAGTGGGCCAGCCTTGTTGCTTCTCCTGATGAGGTTGTGTACAGTGGATCTTAATTGTAGCCTCTGCCAATGGCAGCTCCTGGAGCTTTTGAGGCAGTGTGGATGAGGGGGTTGGGGGAGTCCCACCCTTAGTTGCTGACGACAGACCTAGAGAGAATGTTCTGGGAGCATGTCTAACGAGGTCCCAACTCAGATCCGTAATCACTGTTTAGAGCTGGTTCTTGCCTCCTTGTCCCACTTGAAGGGAATATGCCCAGGGAAGGAATAGGTTACTCCAGTCTGCCTCATGCAGCCTTCACCAAAGACAACTCAGCACTTGCTAAAAGGGAACAGTCAAGCCAGGCCAAGGTTCCTGCATCCCAGTCTTCCATTGTGACTTGATCTGCTTTGAGGGTGGAAGGAAGAAATCAGATCTTTTAGAACTCAGTGAATGATTGCCATTGTACTTATTACCAGATTATAACACCTGCCTAAGTCAGGTTTCAAGGGATTTTTAAGGAGTAGTGAAGAGAACAGTGTTCTCTTAAAGTAACATCCAATCCACCTTGAGCTTGACTGTTGTGTGTCCTGCCCCATGCCTAGCCCCGCCCCATGCTTCAGCCGGTTCTGTGGGCTATCTGCAGCCCACATTCCTAACCACGGGTTACCATGTGCTTTCTGGTTGGTTGCTTGCTTATACAGAATTGCTGGGCAGCACCAGACTTACTATCAAAAGTTCATTTTCTGTTTTTGGTTTTCTTTTCTTTCTTTTTTTTTTAACTCTGACTTGATGGCACTGCAACCCTAAGGGTGGTAGCACACAAACCTTGGCAGTAACTGAAAGCTCGCTAATTAGACTTAACACCTATTCAGTAAGAAGGAAACTATGTCTGGTTCCAGAAACCCAGCCAACGACTAAGGGCTTCTGAAGTCATGGATTGTAAGGGTAGCCTGAAACTGCCACATCATTAAATTTACAGCATAATCCCTAATTATGTTCTAAATATTTGCCCTCACAGCCATAGATAAGTGTAGATAAGTGTAGTTCCCCTCCTCAAGGAAACTTCCCTTTGCAATAAAGACTATCATAGAAAACCACAACTGATCAAAATACAGAGTTGTAGAACCCAGCATCAACTGATCCCTCTATGACACAACTCCTGCACCTACTACTCAAGAGTCATCGTGGCAGAGTGGGCAGACTGTAAAAGTTAGAGGAACTGGGAGTTTCCTGTAAGGTTGTGTCTCCTAGAAATATCAAAGAAGCTACACCGGTGGGATCTTACCAACACGGCTACCTGAACAGGACCTGAAGGATGGCGCCAATAGATATATTAGCGTAGATGGGGAAAGCTCAGGAGGCTCCATAATCTGTTTAATATGGGGTAGGAGGTATTTCTTCTTGAAATCTGACATAGCCCTTTAGACAGTTAAATTCTTAGAACAAGACTTTGGCCTCTTGCAGAGGCCCTGTGGGATAATTAAATTGCTCCTCCAGACCCGTTGTTCTAAGGGCCTATCCTGTACTGATTGCATACAAGGCATGTACACCTTGCAATTGAGCAGACGCACATGGTATTTATAGAATGGGTAACAGGAACAAGCAGACACAAGTCTGGGCAGCCTGAGTGTTGAGAAAGGGAAGTTTGAGATAGCCATCAAGCACACATGTACGAATTGTGAGCTGTAACTGTGGGGCTCCTGTGGGACTGAACACCCTGCACAGCTATCCCTAAGGACTCAGCACTCAGCACTACTTCCCTTGGGGACTCAACACTGACACCCTGGGCTTCGGTCAAGGCTTTTCTGGCCACAGCCTATTTCCTCTCTTTCAGGGTTCATGTAAAAGTCTCATCCTGGCTGGCTCTAGGGAACATTCCAGTGGTGGGGTGTCAGTTCCTGTTTGGGGCTTTTGTGTGGTTCCCTCATGTATTCCCTCCAAATTTCATTGACAGACCATGGGAGGCACTAGCTTCCTGGATAGAACAGTGGCATTTCCTGCTTGTCTGTGTTCACCTCAATGACATAGTGGCAAAGCTGCCCATACTCTTGGACCCAAAGGAGTAACCCTGAGATCCAGGCCCTATCCTGGACAAGCTCCTCCATTCCAGCTCCCCCTCCCCAGGTTCCTTGATACCCATGGGAAAAAATGCCATGTTACCACAGCCCTAAGCCTCTGCTAGATGCCCGCCCTCGCCTCTGATGGGCTCACAGCACATGGTGAACCTGAGGACCAGAGCCGAGAGGGTTTTCCTGCTAACCTGAGTGCTTAGTGTGTGCTTCCATGATGGTTTTGCAGGCATCCCATTGGTTATCTGAGCAATGCCAGCCTGTGGGCTCACTGCATGTAGGACACAGCAGAACTCTGTTGATCTCGGTGCCCTGTGCAGGCATGGTCTTAGGAAGTGACGGTCACTCTCGTTTTGCTTCTGTCTGTGTTCATAGGAATTTCTCTTCTCAGTATATAACATAAAATACTGTTTTATATGGCTAAATATTAGAACTTAATGTGACCTCAGCAAAGGCCTTGTCTACACATGGTAAACCAGCTCCAGGTTCCAGGATGTACTTACCCATCCTGGTCTCAGACAAGGGTATATAATGGTCATCAGGGCTTCCTCTGAGGGGAGGCCTGTGCTAACCTGGTACTTGGGTGCCCTTTAGTCAGTGCCCCTGTGTCCCCTGGGCTTTCCTCTTGACATGAGCCTCTCTGTCAGAGTGAGTGCCCCCTCCATCCCCTACCGCCCCTCCCACCCAGACCATGAGGAGCTGTCTTCCATGGTTGCATTCCGACACTTAGTTCATTGTAGCTATTGTGGTTACTGCTACCACTGGGTGAAGAGGTGAAGTTAATGAAAGGTTCTCTCTTGCAGGGCCCTGGGTGTCTCGGTCACTGACTACACATTTGAGGACTGCCAGCTGGCTCTGGCAGAAGGACAACTTCGCTTGCCTGCTGACACCTGCCTGCTAGAGTTTGCCAGGCTTGTTAGGGGCCTCGGGTGAGTCGCCTGTAGCTCTGGAGCGTTCGTTAGAACTGAGTGCTGCTGAGCTTGCAGGGGATCTGCCAGGAAGTTCTTTCTCTGTTTACAATGTTGGGTTTCAAGTATCATCAGCAGGCCACATAGAAGGATCTTAAAAACCTTCTTGTTGGACACCACCTGTGTGTATGGGTGTTGGCCCTGTACACCAGCCTAGGAATATACCCAGGGGGCAGAGAGTTGGAGTCAGAAGCCCAGCATCTTGTAAACTGAGGATGTGCCAGGCTCAGAAACTAATGTGTTTGTTAAGAAACTTTAAAATATTTTGATGGGTCCCCAAATCTCAAAATAAGTCTCCTGTCTTAGTTTCTATGCTGTGATTTTTTTTTAGATTTATTTATTTTATGTATATGAGTATACTGTAGCTGTACAGATGGTTGTGAGCCATCATGTAGTTTTTGGGAATTGAACTCAGGACCTCTGTTTGCTCCGGCCCTGCTTGCTCTGGCCTAAAGATTTATTTATTATTATATGAAAGTACACTGTAGCTGTCTTCAGATGCACCAGAAGAGGGCGTCAGATCTCATTACGGATAGTTGTGAGCCACCATGTGGTTGCTGGGATTTGAACTCAGGACCTTCTGAAGAGCAGTCATTGCTCTTAACCGCTGTGCCATCTCTCCAGCCCTATGCTTTGATTCTATCAATAGACCTCTCCCTCATTTTTTATTTAGACTAAAACCAGAAAATCTTGAAAAAGATCTAGACAAATATTCAGAAAGCGCAAGGATGAAGAGAGGAGAGAAGATCAGGCTTCCAGAGTTTGCAGCCTACTTGGAAGTTCCTGTCTCAGATGCGCTGGAGGACATGTTCTCACTTTTTGACGAGGTGAGTCCACTGCGGAGCCCAGGACAAAACCTCTGGCTTGTGAATGTGTAAGTCATTCTGAGTGGATTGGATCCCACAGAGATGCTGGCCAGCCTGCTCTCCAAGTGCAGGCTTTGGTTTGCTTTCTGGCAAAGC
Organism: Apodemus sylvaticus; assembly: GCF_947179515.1. Classification (NCBI taxonomy): domain Eukaryota; kingdom Metazoa; phylum Chordata; class Mammalia; order Rodentia; family Muridae; genus Apodemus; species Apodemus sylvaticus. The sequence goes on along the minus strand of NC_067487.1, from coordinate 4,141,226 downwards.
TTCATGTTCAAGAATTAAATGGGGCTCTAGCAAATATATCTGGCAGTCATCTTCCAAGTATAGTTTTTTATATATGTAGATATTACCAAGTCAGCCTGGCATGAACCAGTTAGCTAGGGGTTCCCTGGGCATGCAAGCAACCAAGCCATCCGTCATCTGAATGTGTGTCTCTTTTGCAGAGTGGTGGTGGTGAGATTGACCTTCGTGAATATGTGGTTGCCTTGTCTGTGGTGTGCAGGCCATCCCAGACCTTAGCCACCATCCAGCTGGCATTCAAGGCAAGTGGATTCCTTGCGTGGTATTCGTGTATCTGTTACCCTTATTATCACTGTGACAAACACCTGGCAAAAGTATCTTAAAGGAGGGAAGGTTTATTGGAATGTGCTTTGAGGAGGTGACAGCCATAGTGGGTAAGTCATGAAGGGTAGGTTGTAGAGTGGCTGCTTGTGTTGCATTAGAGGTTAGAAAGCAAGAGATGAATGCCACTGTTCAGCTGGCTTCTTGCTTTCCACCCCCCCCCCCCTTTAATTCAGTCTGGAACCCCAACCTATGGGGTAGTACTATGTCATTCAAAGTGTATCTCCTTTGGTTAAACCTCTCTGGAAACACCATTAAAGTCATGTCCAGAAGTGTTTCCTAACCTGCATCTCCAAACTTCAAAATCTCCCCATTAAAAGTTCCAAAGATCTAAGAACTGTGTGACGGTTTGTATGTACTCGGCCCAGGGAGTGGCACTATTAGAAGGTGTGGCCCTGTTGGAGTAGGTGTGTCAGTGTGGGTGTGGGCTTTATGACCCTCACCTAGCTGCCTGGAAGCCAGAATTCTGTTAGCAGCCATCAGATGAGGATGTAGAACTCTTAGTTCCTCCTGTACCATGCCTGTCTGGACACTACCATGCTCCTACCTTGATGATAATGGGCTGAACCTCTGAACCTATAAGACAGCTACAATTAAATGCTGTCCTTATGAGAGCTGCTCGGTCATGGTGTCAGTTCACAGCAGTAAAACCCCAACTAAGACAAACTTAACAATTTTCTATATCAATTACCTTTGTCATTTTTGTAACCATATACCTAACAAAAAGCCACTTGAGGGACTGGAGAGATGGGTCAACATAAGAGCACTTGCTGCTCTTGCACAGGACCTGAGTTCAGTTCTCAGCACCCATGTCAGATGACTCACACCCACACCATGATTCCCTCTTCTGGTCTCTGTGGGCACCTGCTTGTTCACGGTGCACATACACATAAATAAATCTTAAGCCACTTAAGGAAGGAAGTATTTGTTTTGGTTTATAGTTTAAGGGACTACTGTCCTACATGGCAGAGAAAGCAGGCCTACAAGAATGTGAGGCAGACACAGCCAGAAAACAGCTAGAGGAATGCTGGTACTCAGCTAACCACAGCTCATGGGATGGCACTACCGCCTTCAGAGTGGGTCTTTCCTTCTTAGTCGGGATTCCCTGGGAGCACCCTCATAGATATGCTCAGAGGTATTAGGAGCCCCTGGTCTCTCATGATCTCCAAAAGCTCCTTTGCTTTCTTCTTACATGGTGTGCCTCTCCACAGTACTCCTAGGAAGTATCCCCAGCCCAAGGCCGCTTATGTGGGCCACTCCAGGAGAATACTATGGTGTTGACACTTGCTGGCTGGTTGGGAAAGCCTGCCTTTCTTGTATCTACACTGTGTTCTGCTCTGATGGCTTAATCCCACTTGGACCTTAAAGTCATCAAGCAGAATCTGTTGTGGCGGTGGAGTGTAATGGTGTCAAGCAGCACTTGGGTTCACTGGCCACACAAACAGCAGAACATGGTCCAAGCCTCTCACAGTTGCCTGGAAGAGCAAGTGGCCATGTCCCACTGCTCGGGCCAGCTATCACCCCTCGACTTCCACAGTACCTTACCTGCAGCTATCCCTGTCTGCTATCCCCAGGACATAATGGCCCTGGGAACTTAACAAGGCTGGGTGTTCCAGGACTTCCTGGAAAGATACATCTCTCCACCCAGTCTAAGAGCATAGGCAAACTAATGAAAGATTCCAGCAAGTCTAGGTTGGCAAAATAAATGAGTTTATTAGGTTCCTTGTGCAACACTGCAGTACTGTGTGGTAGGGTATAGATCCTCACACCACAGTTAGGGCCAAATGTCAAGATGTAAAACAGCTTTGTGACTGTGAGTAGGACCCAGTGATGGCTACTCCTAGGTACTCCTGGAGGTGAAATTAAACGCATGTTCCTGCCGCTTTGGGGTCTCTTGTTAGTATCACCCCTGTAGAAAAGTTTCACATAGGGCTTTGGGGATACCTCGTAGCATGGGGAAATGGGAAGACAACCTCATAGGCCAGTATGTGTGTCTTCTGTAACCCCTATTGTTCATTTTCTCATACAGTAAAGATTTCTGATTAGAAATGTAGACTTAATCCTTGCCTTCTTCAGAACCATAGCCTCACAACCCCAATGCATTGTGCACTTGATCACCAAATGATTCTGCAGTTTATCCATTGACCACTAGGTGGCATGAGAGGCATGCTGTTCTGCCTTCCTGGCTCTTGTTGCAAGAGCCCTGCAGACCCAGGTTTCCTCTGGCACACTGAGCCCTTCTACTACTTCCATCTCCAGCTGAGTCTCTGTTCAGTCTCCCTCTACTTGTTGCTTTTCTCCTACAGTTATAGCATCCAAGTCTCAACCAAGACATGTTTGTGCAATGTCCATAGGGACCTGCAGAGGTCAGTAGAGGCAGGGGCACAACTCTGCCCAGGACCTTAATCTACTTATAGTCACCACTTGCTCAAGGGTGCCAGTTGTTTAAACAAGATGGGGTCAGGAGCACTGGGGAAAATATACCAGGCCTGGCCAATACCAGGAGTGTCCCCAGTGTAACTCTTCACTGTCCCTTACAGATGTACGGATCTCCTGAGGATGGCAGCATAGATGAAGCCAACCTGTCCTGCATCCTCAAGACTGCACTGGGTGTAGCAGAATTAACAGTGACCGACTTGTTCCAGGCTATTGATCAAGAAGAGAAGGGAAGAATCACATTTGGTAAGTGAGGCAGAGGTGGGATGTTCTGGGCCCTCCAGCCCAGGAGGCCAGGGGACATCTGCACACACCAAGCTACCCCCTCCCCTCACATAGCACTGGATCCCCTGAAGAAGCTACAGGGGCTTCTGGCCTGGGTACCCTGTTGGGAGGACACCCACCCCAGCTCCATTGGAGCTGATCTTCTGAAGGTTCCATCACCAGATCCTTGGCACCCTACACTTGAGCCCTGGCCTGAGGAATGTCTATCTAGTCACTGCACCAGCATTGGGGTGATAACTTTCCCTTTCATCTTTCTGGGGTGAGGGGGGTGGTCTCTGACCAGTGGCTGGTAATGGGGCTCTCTCCATCTCAACAACCAGCTTCCTTGTCTTTGCAGATGACTTCTGTGGGTTTGCAGAAATGTACCCTGACTATGCGGAGGACTACTTGTACCCTGATCAGACACATTTTGACAGCTGTGCACAGACACCCCCGGCACCAACTCCCAATGGCTTCTGCATTGACTTTAGTCCTGAGAACTCAGACTTTGGGAGGAAGAATTTTTGTAAGAAAGCGGACTAGAATGGAAAATTCCAGAGGGATGAGGCCCCTCCCGTATCACCACCTGCCTCCAGTGGCCTGGAGTCTGTGTGTTGCGCCTTCTACCTTTCCCTGACTCTGTGTCTGCAGACCTGAGGTCCAAAAGACTTGTCATGTTATTGTTTTCTGTAAAGTCTGTCTCAGGGCCCAGCTGGGCATTTGCAGGGAAGCTATATGTGTGTCCCACCGGCCCATTGCAGGCAGGCGGGCGGGCAGGTGGGTGCTCGGGGCCTCCCTGTGGGGCAGGACTCCACAGGCTGAGTGGGCACAGGTATGGCTGTGTGCTCACCTAGAATATGCTGGTCTTGTGTTGGTGTCTTTCCCCTCTTTGTGTGTGCGGTGTGCACAATGCAGGACCTCTGTGCGCATGCCGCGCGTTCCCACCCTGGAACAGTCACCTTGTCCTAATTTCATGCCTCTGCCGTCTCTGGCTCACATGACGGGGCATCATCGGATTCTAAGTGTTTCTGTGTCCGTGCAGGAGCTCGTGACTCTTTTATAAACCTCACTTAGGTACTTTGAAAACATTCAACATTTTTTTAAAAAAGAAAGAAAATTGGTTTTCTACTTCATTTTTCACCTTAATGTAAGGATATTTATTTCCAGGCTTGCTTTTGATAGACTCTGAGACGTCCTGGTGGCCGCAGCTTAAAGGGCCTCTCTGCCCTCCTCCCATTTAGGTCATGGGACATTTCACCACAAAGACTGGCCCCGGGATCCTTTTCTGCTCTCCTTGAGCCTTGACTCTCCATCTTTTTTTTATAAACATTGCCAGTTTGGTATTTCAGTTTCAATATGACAAAGTCTACTTCATGTAACTAGTAAAAGCATTGAATGTGGGTAGAGTCAGCCAGAAGGAAAGAACTGGAAAGCGTCCCCTTATCTTCGTGCTGATTTTAGCCCTCTGAGCAGACTTACTAAGATGGCCGGGAGGCCCTGCCCAAAGCCCATCACCCTCTCTTTGCACCAGTTACCATGGTGACTTAGGAAAAGTAGCCACCGACTGAGCCACTCTGTGAGGGTGACAGCTGCAGGGGGCAGGTCATGGAGTTTGCTGTGCTTGGCCCTTCGTGAAATCAGGAAGGAACAGGGTCCAGGCTGTCACCTTTGGCATTACCTGGTTTCGTCTTCTTTAATGACAGACTTAGCGTAAAGCACAGAGACTGTAGGTTTAGTTTGTTTCCTAAGCTTTGTAATCTTGTTTTTTTACTCCTAAATTAGATTTTTTTTTCTATGTGGGGCATTGCTATAGGAAATGACCACCAGGCCAGTAAATGCAGGAAAAAGTGTTTTCTGAGTTTCTCAGAGGGAATGTTAGTGTGTGCTTTTCCCCAAGAGAAATCCATAAACAAAACCTGTCAACCTCAGTCACACAGCGCCACACTGCCGCAGGATGGGCAGGGAGATTGATTTCTGAGCTCTTAGCTGGTTAGGTATGAATGAAATGTGAACACAGCCTTTGTAGCTAACGGGTTGGTTTTATAACTGTAGAGTACAAATTTTCAGAAGAGAAAAGCCACTAAAAAAAGGCCAATGAAGGAGACTGGTGAACTAAGATGTCCCGAGGCTGGGGCTCTGCCCTGCCGCCATCTGCAAGTGACGGATTCCTGAGGAATGCCACTGGTCATGTTGAAGGAATCCTGAGCAGACCTGGGACGGATGTTCATCCTCCTGATGACTCTCGATAGTAACCTTGGTCCGCGCATCAAAACTGTGAATGTACATAGCGGGCAGGGGAAGGGGCAGTGCCCGCCCTGCCTGCAGGCTCCTTTGGGGTGCGGGCTTCAGGTTTTCAGTGGAATAAACACAACACAACATAAAGTTTCACAGGCTTCAGTGTGTTTTGTTAAAAGCTTCACTTTGTAGAAAGACAGCAGATGTTTCATAGCCTGGTAGGAAAGTCCATGGAGATGAGTCCATCCTTTAGGCTTGGAAGGCACAAGAGCTGTGTAGGGAAACTCTCCTGGCAGTGTTGGCACCTGGAGCTTTGCTGTCACTCATGGGACACCCTACGACCCCTTGCATTCGGTCTGCTGGTTCTGTAGTTTTCCTGTGTGATGCATACGTCACTCTTAAGCACATTTGTTAGCTGAGCCATCCTTTGAAACCTGTATAAGAGATGGAGAAGAAGTAAAACAACAGGCAAAGGATTACACCCTTCAAAAGGTATGAGGAGGACTGAGGAGAGAACCCAGTGGGTAAATGCTTGCTGCAGGAACCTGTGGACCAGAGTTGGTCTCCAGAACCTACAAAAATAAAAGTGCAGTTAGGTAAGTGAGCTGTAACACAAGGCTGGGGAAGACAGTGAGGGACCCCTGGGGCACTGGCAGCCTAGCCTAGGCAGCCACTTCCAAGTCGGTGAGAGACTCGGTCTCAAAAAACGGGCTGGATGGTGCCTGAGTAAAAAGAACTTAGGTAGCCCCAGGTACACACACACACACACACACACACACACATGAAAATCAAGATACTATAGCAACTAGCCTCAAGGAATAAATAACGTTGATGTTCACCAGAACAGTAGTACATCTGGTTGGACCCCATGTAGTTAGAAAGTATGTTCTAACCTAATACCATTTCAGAAAGTTTTTCTTTCCACCATGTTTTTGTTTTTTAGATTTATTTTTTCTTATGAGTACATTGTAGCTGTCTTCAGACACACCAGAAGAAGGCACTGGATCCCATTACAGATGGTTGTGAGCCATCATGTGGTTGCTGGGAATTGAACTCAGGACCTCTAGAAAGGCAGTCAGCGCTCTTAACCACTGAGCCATCTCTCCACCTCCCATGTATTTTAAGATTTAAGTTTTCTTTTAATCAGTTTTAATTATGTGTATGTGTACACGAATGCAGGTGCCCTTGCAGGTCAGATCAAAGGTATCAGATATCTACAGCTGAAGGTGGTTGTGAGCTGCCCATGTGGTTGTTGGGAATCAAGCTTGAGTCTTACAGAATAGCATCAAGTGTTGCTTACTGCTGAATCTCCATCCCTCTTCTTTGTACTTTTTATGAACTTGTCACTTTTTAAATGAACATCAACTCCAAAACTAAATTTAAAATTTTTTTTAAATTTATTTTTACTTATTTTGAAACTGGGTCTCACAGCTCTGACCAGCTTAGAACTCACTATATAGACTAAGCTAATCTTAAACTCAAGAGATCTGCCTGCTCTGCCTCCAAGTGCTGGGATTAAAGGTATGTATATCTGGCTTGTTTACAAAATTTTAAAGGTTCTAACCAAGACATGAGTTATATTCCTTTCATGCAGAACTGGTCTAGGAAGTTGTCACTTGGAATCATCTGGCCACAGGAGATATTTTAGCTCCAAGCACAGACTGGCCACACACATGTAGCAGAACAGCCAGGTGAGCAACAGGTTCAAATGTTGGAGCCCCGTGCTTGTCAGACTGGATATGTCTCTGCTGCTCTGATCATCCAGCTCTGCCACACTAGAGTTGGAACCAACCTGCAAGAAGCCAGTCCAGAGGTCTTTCTGAAAGCTGCCTGTCCTGGAGATTCCATATGAAACCAGGGGAGGGAGGTCAGCACCTACCACTTGGAGCCCACACATACCCACAGAGTATAGGCATCCTCTTGCATGGTGCTGAAGTCATTAACACAAAGTTGTACCTTCTCCCAGAAAGGTGGAGCCCACCAGCCTTCTCTCCACCATAAGATGAGCTGAGTTTGGTCAAGAGCCCATCTAAACATTTTCTTTCGGAAAAACTGAGTTTCAAAGTTCACTGCTCGCCACTCTTAATGTTCTCCGTATAAAATGATAGGGGTTCCTGAGAAATGGGAAGAATGAGTAACCATTTAACCAGCTGGTATGCAAGTTCACACGCAAGCATGCACACAAGCTCACATGCACACAGGTTTGCACATACCCAGCCAAGCAAGCACACAATCTTGTGGCTTCTCTGCCACTGTTCTGTGTCTCACTGTATGATGGAAATATGTGTTTACAAGATTTTTCCGATACTTATTTATGCTTCCCTGATCCCAGATATGGCAGCACCCTAGACCCAGTGTTAATTACAAGAAGCACATGGAGAATCACTGGCTCCAAAGGCAGTGACACCACCACCACCACCACCACCCTGCCGCCCATCCTATCCAGTCTCATGACAATAGTCCCTTCCCATCCATCTTTAGGACCAGCCACCCCATCTGATATAGTCATGTCTCTCTTATACCTTGACTCAGGAGAAGCAGCCCCAGGGCTGACAGCTATTTAAGTTGGTGCAGCATGTCTTGTGATCCCAGGTAGAAACCTCTGGTCTTAGGAATGAGGCTCTTAGAGCAAAATCTATCAGCCTGAAAGGAGAAGCAGAATCTCTAGATGGGCCTGTAAATCTGCCAAGGCCAAGTTACACAGTAACAAATACTGACAGAGGAGAGTAGAGGTCAGCAACAGAAGACTTCCCGTTTCTTTGTTTCTGAGATCATGATTTAATTACAATGTTTCTCCTTTTCCTTTCTTTCCTCAAAATCCTCCCATGTACCCCTGCCCACTGTTACTGTCACTGTGTCCCAGGCTGACAGGCCAGCCCCCTCCAGAGAAACCTAATAGATGGCAGGGAAGAAAGAGGTCTATACTCTGTTCGTATTTGTCAGTTGTCCTTTGGCCTTGCTGGGCACAATGGTCACCTGACCAGAGGCAGGAGTACAGTTGGGTGGAGAAGGACCTTGAAAAGGTTAAGGGAGCATTTAGAACAGTGGCACAGCCCCCAGGCCTTCACCAGGTGTGACTGAGCCACTGCTAATTCCTGTTACAGATGCTTTTTCCAGTCATGGTTAGCAAGGTGCACTAGTCCTCAGTTAGGCACCATTCTCTCTGGAGGAGATTTCAGACCAAAATGTCAGGTCCACCTCTAATGTCAAAGTCCAGCCCTGTGTCCTTCCAGGCTGCGTTCGCTGTGTAGTACATTGTCTAGCCATGGGTGGGAGATAGACAGTAATGAATGCGGCTCACTGCACTCTGGCAGTGCTAGCAGGAAATCCCAGAAGCCAAATCTGTATCTGGGGTGCATATCAATCAAGAGACCTTTGCAGTCATGGAAAGGTCCAGAGAGATTAGCCTGCCCTGGGGAGCCGGCAGGTCCTTCCCAAGAGTGTTGCCAGCTCAGGCCTGGGAATTGAAGGACAACCCTGTCCAGGATAGGTAGTTGCTGACCAGTTTTGCTGCTGATCCACATTTGGTCCCAACCGCTCCTTTCCAACCAGTGGAAAGAGACAAGCTCACACCTTACCATGTCACACCTGAGAAGGCCCTACTGGGTGATGCCTGAGGGAAAAGGGGGGAACTGGAGGTTAGCAATGAGCAGAACAAGCAAGCATGGGCAGGAAATACAGAGAAAGGAAATGAGTAGCCCAAGAAACATGGTCAGATAGCCTTTCAGGAGCAGAAAAATATTTGACAAAATAATAGCCATAATTTCCCCCAAATCTATAAATGCAGACATAAAAGTAGCAGCTCAGTGAGCACCAAATCGAACAAATACCAAGCAAGCTAGACCAGGGAAAAGGTGCTTGCCACCAAGCCTGATGACCTGAGTTTGACCCGCAGCAACACACACACACACACACACACACACACAAATGTAATAAAAAGTGTAAAAGGAAAATGTAAAAGCATCTACAAGAAATGTGTGTGCTTCCAGGGTGCAAAGCGTGCCCAGGTGACTGCTGAGTGCCCACTGGTTAGTGATGGACGGCTTTCCGCCCAGGGTCAGCCAACTCCTCAAGGAATGACCGCTGACTTCTCAGCAGTAGTTCACTTCTCAATTAGAACCAAATTCTCAGTGACTAGCAGCCAAGTTTTCAGTGATGACAGCCAAACTCTCAGTGACAACCAATTTCTCAAGGACCAGAACCTTCTTAGTAACTGCCAACTTCTCAGTAGCAGTCAAGTTTTTGGCGACTGCTGACTGACAGTTGTCAGCGCCTTGATGGCCACCAACTACTCAGTGGCCTATGACTATGCCAGCTAGAGACTGGTGATATCCTAAAGATGAAAAATGCAAGTCTGGAATTCTGTGCTTAAAAATATCTTTCTATTAATTTGGCTTTCTAAAGTCAAGCAAAATAAAGACATTTTTAGTAAGCAAAAGTTGAGCCAATTCATCATTGCCAACAGTAATACAAGAATACCACAGAGGCTAAGTATTATCCAAAGGTACATAGTTGAAAACTGTATTACAGCCAAGAGTGGTGACATATGCCTGTAATCTTAGCACTTGGGACACAGAGACAGTCTCTGAGTTCAAGGCCAACCTGACCTACAGAGTGAATTACAGGATAGAACATACAAAAACCAGGCGGTGGTGGCACATGCCTATAATCCCAGCACTTGGGAGGCAGAGGCAGGCAGATTTCTGAGTTCAAGGCCAGCCTGGTCTACAGAGTGAGTTCCAGGACAGCCAGGGCTACACAAAGAAACCCTGTCTTCAAAAAAACAATAAAACAATAAAACAAAAAACAAAACAAAACAAAAGAACATACAAAAGTTCTATCTCAAACAAAAAAACAACACAGCAAAAGGAGGAAAGGAAAAGAAATGTGTATAGCAAGTCTTCCAAAGGAAACAAGACCATAGTTACTATAATCATGAGTTTTATCCAAACTAGGCAAGACAGGAGGAAGAGTGAGAAGGAAGGTAAAACAAATGTAATATAGCCAGGTGATAAATTTAAACTTCATCTTGGCAGTATTTCCAGTAAACTCAGACTAAAACTCCCAATGGCAATTGTTAGGCTGAATGACAAGGAAAATAGTGGAGGATGTGCAGGGCAAGCATAGACTGAAGGTAAAAGGATGGTGATGCAGCACTGAAGGCTGAAGTGAGCATGGAGATGTAGCACTGCAGGCCAATGATGTGAGGATGGAGATGCAGCACTGCAGGCTGATGTGAGTATGGACATGCAGCACTGCAGGCTGATGTGAGAGGATGGACATGCAGCACTGCAGGCTGATGATGTGAGGATGGGCATGCAGCACTGCAGGCTGATGTGAGAGGATGGACATGCAGCACTGCAGGCTGATGATGTGAGGATGGACATGCAGCACTTCAGGCTGATGATGTGAGGATGGACATGCAGCACTGCAGGCTGATGATGTGAGGATGGGCATCAGCACTGCAGGCTGATGTGAGGATGGGCATGCAGCACTGCAGGCTGATGATGTGAGGATGGGCATCAGCACTGCAGGCTGATGTGAGGATGGGCATGCAGCACTGCAGGCTGATGATGTGAGGATGGGCATCAGCACTGCAGGCTGATGTGAGAGGATGGACATGCAGCACTGCAGGCTGATGTGAGAGGATGGACATGCAGCACTGCAGGCTGATGATGTGAGGATGGGCATGCAGCACTGCAGGCTGATGTGAGGATGGGCATGCAGCACTGCAGGCTGATGATGTGAGGATGGGCATGCAGCACTGCAGGCTGATGTGAGGATAGACATGCAGCACTGCAGGCTGATGATGTGAGGATGGACATGCAGCACTGCAGGCTGATGATGTGAGGATGGGCATGCAGCACTGCAGGCTGATGTGAGAGGATGGACATGCAGCACTGCAGGCTGATGTGAGAGGATAGACATGCAGCACTGCAGGCTGATGATGTGAGGATGGGCATGCAGCACTGAAGGCTGATGATGTGAGGATGGACATGCAGCACTGCAGGCTGATGTGAGGATGGGCATGCAGCACTGCAGGCTGATGATGTGAGGATGGGCATGCAGCACTGCAGGCTGATGTGAGGATGGACATGCAGCACTGCAGGCTGATGATGTGAGGATGGGCATGCAGCACTGCAGGCTGATGTGAGAGGATAGACATGCAGCACTGCAGGCTGATGTGACCAAATATGGGGCAGGTTGTAAAGTTGCCTTGTGCTGGTAGACTTTGAAACAAGAACTTTCAGGTAAAAAAAAAAAAAAGACATTTCATGAGAATAACAGTTTCTTCCTCAAGATACAGAAATCCTCAAGACTGTGCACCTGATAATGCAGAGTTAGGTAAGTAGCATCAAGCAGTCACACATGTCAAGCAGGCAACACATTGGTGAACATAGAATTGTCCGAAGACAATTCTTCGGAAATTGATCCCTTTCAGGCAGTGGATGTAATAATTATATAAAAATGTAAGTGACCATCTCTATCAAACTAGTGGAGCAGCATAGATCATGTTCTTGGCTCTAGAGCTAATTTCAGTAAGTTCCAAAGTGCTTGTGTCGAGGTATATTTCTCATCTACACGAAGCTGCCCACAGACAGAACTGAGCTCTGAAACCCATTCAGCAGCAAAGGATGCAAGCTATGTTCACTAAAAAGTTATGGCAAGGGCCTCAGAATAGTGAGCAGTGCCTACCTGTCCAATTTTGTGAAAGCCGGTTGAGCTGCTGGCTCATTACTAAGCTACAAAAAGTTGCTTCAGGTCAGAAAGAACAGGAGCTGAACCTGCCTCTTTAAAAGGAAGCCCAGGTCATTGGGATCTCAGGGGAACTCTGGTGGTTTTTCATTCCCAGTGAGGATATGTTAGCCCTGACATAAGTACTATTCAGGTCTCAATAAACAAACTGTAAAAAATATGAGATGAAAAAGTGACCAAGTTCTGGAAGCCAAAGAAAAGCTAAAGACTTCAGCAAGGATGTGACATCACACATATGTAACAGGGTGAATCTACAGTGTCTGGTGTTGAATTCCAAAGCAGGATACAAACAGGTAGGAAACTGGAACCTGTAACCAATAGAAACAGACCCAGAAATCACTCAGGTATTAGAAGTGGCAGATTGCTTGATAGTCATCACAACTGCATTTTACCATACAGAGAGCAAGCTGGAGGGAGATTGTTTGCTTAGGAGACATGTGGAAGATGTAAAAGACACAGATCTAACTCCTAGGATTAAAAATGTGCTACTTAGGAATAAGGGCAGATTAATATCTTGAAAAGAGTCAAATTAGAAACAAAATTAAGAGCCTTTGTGTGGTTTAGATGTCAGGGTAACTATGGATTCATAGAATGAATTTGGTAGTGTTCCTTCTGTTCGCATTTTGTGGAATAGTTTGAGGAGTATTGGCATTAGCTCTTCTTTGAAGGTCTGATAGAATTTTGCACTAAAGCCACCTGGCCTTGAGCTTCTTTCGGTTGAGAGTCTTTTAATGACTGCTTCTATTTCCTTAGGGATATGGGATTAGAACTTCAGACTAATTTCATTTATAAACATTGATGCAAAAATACTCAATAAAATTCTTGCAAACCAAATCCAATAACACATCAAAAACTTCATTCATCACGATAAAGTAGGCTTTATTCAGGGATATGGTATGGTTCAATATGCAAAAATCCATCAACATAATCCACTAACAAATTGAAGGACAAAAATCACATGATCATCTCATTAGATGCTTAAGAAACTTTTGACAAAATCCAACACCCTTTCATGTTAAAAGTCTTAGAGAGATCAGAGATACAAAACACATACCTAAATATAATAAAGTCAATAGACAGCAAGTCAATTGCCAACATATTTAATGGAAAGAAACTTAAAGCAATTCCATTAAAATCAGGGACAAAACAAAGCTGCCCACACTCCCATTTATTCAATATAGTTCTTAAAGAGCCAAAAGACAAAAAATAGGAGATCAAGGGAATAGAAATGGGAGAGAAAGAAATCAAGGTATCACTAACAATAAGTGATATAATAGTATGCATACGTGATCCCCACAATTCTATCAGAGAACTATTACTGATAAACAACTTCTGCAAAGTGGCTGGATATAAAATTAACTCAAAGAAATTACTAGAGCTCTCCTTTATACAAATGATAAACAAGCAGAGAAAGAACTTAGGGGAGGAAATACCCTTCACAATACCCACAAATAACATGAAATATCTAGGTGTAACTCTGAACAAGCAAGTAAAAGATCTGTATGACAAGAATTTCAAGACCCTAAAGAAAGAAACTGAAAAAGATACCAGAAGATGTAAAGATCCCATGCTCATGGTTGATAGGATTGACATAGTAAAACTAGCCATTTTACCAAAAGCAACCTACAGATTTAATGCAATTATCATCAAAATTCCAGCATAATTCCCTATACACTTTGAAATGGCAGTTCTCAACGTCATATGGAAAAACAAAAAGCCCAGGATAGCTAAAACAATCCTGAACAATAAAAGAACTTCTGGGGAAATCACCATCCCAGACTTGAAGTTGTACTACAGAGCAATAGTGATATAAACAAAAACAAAACCCTTCATACTATTGGTACTGAAACAGATAGGTTGATCAGTAGAATAGAATTGAAACCCAGAAATAAACCCACACATCTAGACACTTGATTTTTGACAAAGAAGCCAAAACCACATAATGAACAAAAAAGCATCTTCTACAAACAGTGCTTGTCTTACTAAATGTCTGCATGTAGAAGAATGCACATAAATCCATATGAATCACCCTGCACAAGACTCAAGTCCAAGTGGATCAAGAACCGCAACATAAAACTGGATACACTAATTCTAACAGAAGAGAAAATGGGAAATAGCCTCAAACACATTAGAACAGGAGACAATTTACTGAACAGAATATCAATAGCTCGGACACTAGAATCAATAATTAATAAATGAGACATCATGAAACTGAAAGGCTTCTGTAAGGAAAAGGACACTGTCAGTAGGACAAAATGGCAGCCTATAGATTGGGAAAGGATCTTCACTAACCCTACATCCAAGAGAGGGATGATATCCAAAATACATAAAGAACTCAAGAAGTTAAACTCTTAACAAACAAAATAACCCAATTAAAAAATGGTGCACAGAACTAAAGAGAATTCTCAACAGAGGAATCTTGAATGGCCAAGAAGCACTTAAAGAAATGTTCAACATCCTTAGTCACTAGGGAAATGCAACTCCAAACTACTCTGAGATTCTACCTTACACCAGTCAGAATGGCTAAGATCAAAAACTCAAGTGGCAGGACATGCTGGTGAGGATGTGCAGCAAGGGGAGCACTCCTCTATTGCTGGTAGGAATGCAAAATTGTACAACCACTCTGGAAATCAATCTAGCGGTTTCTCAGAAAATTAGAAATAGTTCTACCTGAAGACCCAGATATACTAGTCCTGGGCATAGACCCAAAAGATGCTCCACCATACCCTCAGGACACATGCTCCAGCAGCTTTATTCATAATAGTCTGAAACTGGAAACATCCCAGGTGTTCCTCAACTAAAGAATAGATGCAGAAAATGTGGTTCATTTACACCATGGAATACTATACAGCTATTAAAAACAAGGACATCATGAGTTTTGCAAGCAAATGGATGGAACTAGAAAATATCATCCTTAGTGAGGTAAACCAGACCCAAAGGACATACTTGCTATGTACTCACTTAAAAGTGGATATTAGCCATAAAGTACAGGATACCTATGATACACCCAAAGAAGGTAAAATAAGAAGGAAGCCCCAAGCAAAGATACTTGAATCACACTTAGAAGGGAGAACAAAACAGTCATAGGAAGCATAGGGAGGGAAAGAACTGAGTGGAAGAGAAGAGGGGAACGGGGAGGCAGGATCACGTGTAGGGAGAGACAGGAGAGAGGCCCAAAGGATCAGGAGAATAACTGGAAATCTGAACCTGCCTGGGGGAGGGAATATCTAGGAAGTTCCAGAGACCTGGGATAGGGGAGGCTCCCAGGAGTCAGTGTGGGTAGCCAGTAACCAAGATGCCTTACAGTAGAGGCATGGAACCTGAAGAGGCCACCTCCTGTAGCCAGGCAGGACCCCCAGTGGAAGGACAGGGACACCAACCTATCCACTAAACTTTTAATCCCGATTTTGTCCAATCTAAAAGAAATGCAGGGTAGAGCAAAGACAGAAAAAAATTCAACCGATATCTGGCTCAACTCAAAAACCATCCCATGGGCAAACATCAATCCCTGACATTATTAATGACATTCGGTTATGCTTGCAGACAGGAGCCTAGCATAACTGTCCTCTGAGAGGCTCTACCTTCCAGTGGACAGAAACATAAGCAGATACCTACAGACAAACATTAGACAGAGATTGGGTGCACTTATGCAAGAAATAGGGGAAGGATTGAAGGCCCAGGAGTAGATGGGAACTCTACAGGAAGACCAACAGATTCAACAAACCTGGACCCCTGAGAGCTCTCAGAATCTGAGCCACCAACCAAAGAACATACACGGGCAGGAATGAGGCTTTCCAGCACTTATGTAGCAGACAGGCAGCTCAATCTTCATGGCTGCCCTGTCTGGCCTCAATGAGAGAAGATGTGCCTAATCAGACAGAAACGTGATATGCCCGGAACGGGGATGGGGGTGGGGGGAAGGGTGGGGGAGGAGGTGGGAGTGGGGTGAAGGGGTGGGGGGGAGGGGATAGTAGAAGGGGAATCCCATCCTCGCAGAGGAGAAGGGAAGGGGGAATTAGGGGAGGGACTCAGTGAGGGAAGGACCAGGAGAGGGAGTATCATTTGGGATATAAGTAAATTAATTAATTAATTAAAAAGAAAAATAAATGTCATATCAAAAGAAATGAAATAAAGAAAAACAAAAACAGCAAATAACAAATAAAACAAGGTCATCCTATCTGTGAGATTCATGCCACTGAACTTATGTGCCAGCAGGTTTCCAGAGAAGGGAGCAAAATGACTGTCCAGGAGGTCATCTTTCCAACATGATGCAAACTCTAAACTGTCTAAGGAGAAGACAATAAGAACACAAAGGTAGCTCCTCCCAGGCTACAGCAATGTTCACAATTAACACCAAAGGGACAATACAGGAAATTCAGCCAGAAGAAGACACCCTTCCAAGGTGCACACAAGAGCTAGAGACAGAGACATCTGCAAAGCATGGGTTGGAGAGAAACTGCTGGTTGGTCAGGCTCTGCCTGGAAAAACCAGCTTACAACTCAGAGAAACAGACTTCTGGACCCAGGAAGCTAAGCAAACAACTCATCCCCAGCAATCCCCCAACATGGAAGCAAGTCCTTCAAGCACAAGATAGAGAACATTTGGAAATCTGGGTTCATAACAACAAAAAATAAAAAAAGTACTTATGTAGATAGCAGAAGACCTTTTCTGCACTGTCTAAATGTCTTTTAAAGAGTGAACATCTCTTGACAAGTTAGGCAATGTTCATAACATGAACAACAAAATATCTGGTGCTGACGGCACAAAAAACAAACAGGCACACTCCGGTCAAGTGTTCATGCTTCATACTAAGCTAAAGCATGTTGTCTCAGAAAGCAGACATGACCTGGAACATGCGCATACACTGAAGCAACAGACAGAACAGCCTAATGAGGAGACAGCTGGGGAGAGGTGGGGTGAAACAAACCCGCTCAATCTGAAAAAGGACCAAGAAGACACAGAAGAAAAATAGAAACGAGCAAGCTGGTAGACGTTAAGGGAAAGGGGCTTTCCCACCTTTTACTTTTCTTTCCTTTTTTTCTTTTTCTGTTTTTCAAGACAGGGTTTCTCTGTGTAGCCCTGGCTGTTCTTGAATTCTCTCTGTAGACCAGGCTGGCCTCAAACTCAGAAACCCACCTTTGCCTCCCAAGCACTGGGATTAAAGGCGCGCACGCCACCACTGCCCCGGCTCTTTCCCACTTTTTAATGGTACCTTTTTAATGAATCTCTTAGCCAATCCCAGACCCACCAGCACATATAAAAAATATATCGAATAATAAAAAAAAAAAAGAAACTCCACCAAGGGGCAAATGTTCCTTATCTTTTGTTTCTTTCTTCAAGTGTCTTACCAAATTGTGGAACAGGCTCAATCAACAGAGTCATTACTGTCTTATTCAGAGTAGCTGTGATTACCCATAAGCGACCCTCAGCAAGATTGGGTTTGTTGGTGATCTATCTGAAAAAGGTGAGGAGGGGGGTCATTAAACCATCACCCGGGGTAACAGACACTCCTTCCTGTGTCCTGCAGCTCCAGCTCTGTGGAATTCTGGACCAGTACATAGAGAGGATTCTATCTATGCAGCTCCCGGGAGGCTGCCACTCCCATTGGAGTAGGATTTTCTAAGAATGCAGCTACTTGGGGTGACCCACACTTTTCTAAGTAACCCCTTACCTGAGCGTCTGTACTGATGTGTACTGAAACACAATGTACTGATTGGTTCACCAAACTGGACTTTGGTGGAATCATTTCTTTGATCTGTTGTCAGTGCCCTGCCTGGGGAGAACAAGTGTTTGTTTTTACTTCTCTGGGCAGAGTCATACAACACCAAGGTATTCTAACAGAAAGGAACTGCAGAAGAAACCTGCTTACCTTCTGGAAGCCAGGAAATGACGAAAATGCCCCCACTGGGGTGGGCTCTGTGTCTCTTCCTTTATTCTAGCATATGGGATTCTGCAGTGCACATTGAGTCAGCTTTCCTTCCTTTTAGCAATCCCTATATAAATTCCTGCACAAACACACCCAAGGGTATGCCTCACTGATCTCCTAGGCTCACCTCAATCCACATAAGATGGCAATTCTTGACTAAGTCACTGTACTATGACTCTGAAGAGAGACCATGATCAAGACCATTCTTTTATTTTTTATTAATTTATTTTTTCATATATTATATCCTGACCAAAGTTTCCCCTCCCTCCACTCCTCCCAGTCCCTCTCCCACTGCCATTTCCCCATCCACTCCTCCTCTGTTTCCCTTCAGAAAAGGGCAGGCCTTCCAGGGATATCAACCAAACATGGCATATCAAGTTGCAATAAGACTAGGTGATACTAGACTCCCAATACTGACAAGGCAACCCAGTAGGAGAACAAGGATCTCAAAAGCAGGCAAAGGAGCTGGAAATAACCCCTACTCCCTCTGTTAGGAGTACCACAAAACCAACATGGTATATGTACTGGCTAGTTTTGTGTGTCAACTTGACACAGGCTGGAGTTATCACAGAGAAAGGAGCTTCAGTTGGGGAAGTGACTCCATGAGATCCAGCTGTGGGGCTGGATCAATAGTGATCAAGTTGGTAGGGCCCCTTGTGAGTGGTACCACCTTTAGGCTGGTGCTCTTGGGTTCTAGAAGAGCAGGCTGTGCAAGCCAGGGGAAGCAAGCCAGTAAGAAACATCCCTCCATGGCCTCTGCATCAGCTCCTGCTTCCTGACCTGCTTGAGTTCAGTCCTGACTTCCTTTAGTGATTAACTGCAACGTGGAAGTGTAAGCTCAATAAACCCTTTCCTCCCCAACTTGCTTCTCGGTCATGATGTTTGTGCAGGAATAGAAACCCTGACTAAGACAGTAAACATGGATAGCATGTATGCAGAGGGGCTAGGTTAAACCCATGCAGGCTCCATGACGGTCAGTTCAGTCTCAGTGAGTCCCCATGAGTACAGGTTTGTTGATTTTGTGGGTTTTCTTGTAGTGTCCTTGATCATTCTGGCTCCTACAATCCTTCCTCCTTTCTTTCACAAAACTCACTGAGTTACAATGAGTTCCACCGAATGTTTGGCTGTGGGTCTCTATATCTGTTTTTATCCATTGTTGGAGGGAGCCTCTCTGGCGGTGAGTGAGCTAGGCTCCTGTCTATAAGTATAGCAGAGTGTCATACTTGTTTGGTTCTATCCTAGATCTGTGATCCATTTGGCCTCTGGTTTCTGGTCCTCAAGCTGGACCAATCATTAGTTGGACACTCCCACAATTTCTGTGCCACACTTACCCCAGCATGTCATGCTGGTAAGACAAATTGTAGATCAAAGTCTTTGTTGGGTTGGTGCCCCAATTCCTCCACTGAAAGTCTTGTCTGGTTATAGGACATGACTGGTTCAGGTTTCATATCCTCCATTACTAGGAGTCTTGGCTAGGGTTACTATAATAGATTTCTGGGAATTGTCATTATACTAGCTTTCTGCCTCCCTCCTGAACTTAACCTCAGTTCCAGTTGCCTTTCCCAGTACTCTTTCCCTCCATCCTTCCCTAACCTGATCCATTCTGTTCTCAATTCCTACTTGCCCCCACCACTTCCCTGTGTACTTGCAATATCTCTTCTATTTCCCCTTCCCATGCATCCCCTCCTTGAGCCCTCCTTGTTATTTAGCCTCTCTGGATATGTGGATTGTAGCAAGATTATTCCAAGGCAACTCTGAAAACATTTAATTTGAGGTTTGCTTACAGTTTCAGAGGTTAGTCCATTATCACCAAGGTGGAAACATGGCAGAGGCATGTTAACAGTCATGACTCTGGAACATTAACAGAGACCTAGAGACCTACTGATGCACAGGCAGGGCAGAGAGAGAGGGGAGGAAAAAAGAAGGAAGGAGGGAGGGAGGGAGGGAGGGAGGGAGGGAGGGAGGGAGGGAGGGAGGGAGAGGGAAGAAGGGAGAGAGGGAGAGAGACAGACAGACAGACAGAGTGAGCACCTGGCATGGACTTTGGATGACTAATATATGAGCCTATATATACTGGGTTAGTTAGGGTTTCTATCACTGTGAAGAGACACCACGATGATTCCAACTCTTACAAAAGAAAACATTTAATTGGGGTTTGCTTACAGGTCCAGTGGTTCAGTCCAGTATCATCATGGTAGGAAGCATGCCAAACACATAGGCAGACATGGTGATGGAGAAGAAGCCAAAAGTTCTACATCTGGACCAGCAGGTAGCAGGAAGAGACTGACATTGGATCTAGCTTGAGCATTTAAAACCCCAAAGCTGAGCCTACCTCCAGCAGGAAGACAAGGCTTTAAATGAGGTGGAGGGGAGCATCCCATAGTCACAACTCTGACCCATAATTGTTCCTATCTGAAAGAATCACAGGGATGGAAATGGAGAGGAGCCCAAGGAAAAGAAGGTCCAGTGACAGGCTCAAAGTGGGATCCAGCACAAGGGGAGGGCCCCAAGGACTGACACTATTACTGAGGCTATGGAGTGCTCACAAAAAGGGACCTAGCATGACAGCACTCCGGAAGACCCAAACAAGCAGCTGAAAGAGTCAGATGCAGATATTTGCACCCAACCATGGACAAAATCAGCTGACCCCTGCTGTTGAATTAGGGAAAGCTAAATGAAGCTGAGGGTGAACCTGTAGGAGAACCAGCAGTTTCAATTAATCTGGACCCCAGGGATCTCTCAAACACTGAACCACCAAACAGGCAGCATACACCAGCTGATATGAGGCCCCTAGCACACTTACAGTAGAGGACTGCTGGGTCTGTGTTCACTCAGAAATGATGTACCTAACCCTCAAGAGACTGGAGGACACAGGGAGTTTAGAGGTCAGGTCCTCTCGGGGGTAGGGAAGGTGGTATGGGATATGGAACAGTTGGAGGGTGGGCAGCGGTTGGCAGGGTGGGGAATAAAGTATGGAGTGTATAAAAATAATTAATAAAAAAATTCTCAGAAAAAAAAAACAAAGCTAACCCACAACACACCTCCTTCGAAAGACCACACCCACCCCAACAAGACCACACCCACTCCAAGACTACACCCACCCTAAGACCATACTTCCAAATCACTGTCAAGTAGCACTTCTCTCTATGAGCCTATGTGAGCCATTTTTTTTCTTTTTTTTAAAAAATATTTATTTTATGTATATGAATACACTGTGGTTGTCTTTAAACACAGCAGAAGAGGGTGTCAGATCACATTGCAGATGGTTGTGAGCCACCACGTGATTGCTGGGAATTAAACTCAGGACCTTCAGAAGAGTAGTCAGTGATCTTAGTCACTGAGTCACCCCTCCAGCCCCTAGCCATTTTTCTTCAAACCACCACATAAGCACCACCTATTTTCTCTTATCCTTTTTCTTCCTTCCTTCCTTTTCTTTCCCAATGTTTTTCCATTAGAGAAAGTTGATTTTTTTCCCCAACGGATATAAATGACAGTTCTGTTGTTAACATTTACCCTAGTGGCTAGGTTTACATTGATTCATTCATTTTTTTAAATTAAAAAACCCATAAAACAAAATATCAAATCAAAGTCAGACAAAACACACAAACAGAAAGAAAAGAGCCAAAGAGAGGGCACAGAAACTCACTCATTTGTATTCTTGGTAATCCCATAGAAACACTAAACTGGAAGCTACTGCAAACCTGGTACAACCCTGTGAATGCTGCTTCAGTCTCTGTGAGTTCATAGGAGTTTTGTTCATATTAATTCAGAGGGCCTTGTTCTCCTGGTGTCTTTCTTCCCCTTTGGCTCTTACACTCTTTCCACCTTCTCTTCTGTGGGTTTCCCTGAGCTCTGAAAGGATTTGTCTTAGTTGGGGTTTCTACTGCTACGATGAAACACCATGAGCAAAAGCAAGTTGGGGATGAAACACTTCCACTTCCACGCTGCTGTTCATCACTGAAGGAAGTCAGGACAGGAACTAAAGCATGACTGGAACTTGGAGTCAGGAGCTGATGCAGAGGCCATGAAGGGGTGGTCTTACTGGCTTGTTCCCATGGCTTTGCTCAGCTTACTTTCTTATAGAACCCAGGACTACCAGCCCAGAGATGGTACCATCCACAGTGGACTGGGCACTCCCACATTGATCACTAAAATAACTTACAGCTGGAATTCATGGTATTTTCTCAACTGAGGCTCCTTCTCACTGATGACTCTAGCCCGTGTCAAGTTGACACAAAACCAGCCAGTCCAGGATTTGACGGAGGCATACTATTTAGGACTGAGTGTTCCAAGATCTCTCACTCTCTGTGTAAAGCCTGGCTGTAGGTCTCTGTTCCTATCTGCTGTAGGAGGAAGCTTCTCTACTGATGGCTGAACAAGGCATTGATAGACAATTATAGCTAAATATCATTAGGAGTCATTTTACCACTACATTTTTTAGACAAGTATTATTTGATTTTTCCCTAGGTCCCTGGGCTATCTTGTATCAGGTTATTGGCCACCTAAGCAGTGTCAGATATGGGTTCCATCTTGTGGAGTGGACCATAAATCAGATCAGTTATTGGTGTCTCAGTTAGGGTTTCTATTGCTGTGACAAAACGCCATAATCAAAAAGCAAGTTGGGAGTGAAAGAATTTATTTGGCTTACATTTCCAGATCACAGTCCATCATCAAAGGAAGTTAGAACAGGTACTCCAATAGGGCAGGAACCTGGAGGCAAGAGCTGATACAGAAGCTATGGAGGGGTGCTGCTTATTGAATTGCTTCCCCTGGCCTGCTTAGCCTCCTTTCTTATAGAACCTAGGACCAACAGCCCAGGGATGGCACCACCCACAATGGGATGGGCCTTTCCACATCACTCATTAAGAAAATGTGTTACAGATGGACCTTATGGATGTGTTTTCTCAGGTGAGGTTCGCCCCTTTCAGATAACTCTAGTGTGTGTCAAGTTGACATAAATCTATCCAGCACAGTTGGTTATTCTTACAAGCATCGTGCATTACCTTAGCATATCTTGCAGATGGTACACCATTCTAGATAAAGGGTTTGTGGCTGGCTTGGTGTTTACATTTCTCTTTGGATAGCATGAAGAGCGCTTTCCTGTAACAAAGACCCTGGAACAAATGTGGACACCAGCTTGATATCTTCATGTTCAATGGGTTGTGTTCAGCTATGGGGACTTGCTACCAGTTTGTGGAAAGCAACTATACAGTCTTAGCAACAGCCTGGGTTGTTTTAGAATTCCAGTGGAACCCCTTTAGACAACAGTTCAGTTAAATGTAACCCATTCCCAGTGCTGGAAGCTTCATTTGATGACAGGAGATCACCAGTTGGGTCTGGTGTGTGTGTGTGTATGTGTGTGTGTGTGTGTGTGTGGGTGTGTGTGTGTGTGTGTGTTTGTGAGCGCTCGCACTTTGGGAAGTTTCTACTATATTAGGCCTTCACACTGCCCCTCAAATGCTCCTTAATTTTAGCTGTCTCTCTTCTACTACTGGCCCTTTTCATCCCCTCCTGATCCTCACATTCCAGATACCCTAGAGCACCACCTGTTTTCATCCAATGCTCTGAGCTGACAGCATCAGCAACAACTATAAGGAACTCAGCTCTACATTTAGCAAGAGTTCCAGCATTCAAAGATTAGCTGTTTGATTAACTCAGAGACAACCACACTGGATCTTCCTGCACAAGCCCAGAAAGAGAGATAGAGATACATGTACTCTTAGCTCTGTGTCATTTATGGTGAGTCTGAAGGCTCAGCCAGTCCCCTCAACTCTTTTCTCTGAGAACATACCAAGTCCCACTGTCTTAGCTGCATGGTTAGGAGTCAGGTGTGGGAGGAGTAAAGGGCTCCTGGATAGGCAGCATGTGATCTCTCCTGTCACTGAGCTTCACACTACTGAGCTGGTGTGTTTTGTCTGAATGCCACCTTACTTTCTGGTACTTTCTTCCTCACACCATGGGTAGTCTAAAGGTCCCGTTGTACAATGGTATTTCTTTCCATACAATCTGAGTAGTGCAGATCATTCTTTTGTATCCTCAGGGCTCTTGGCTTTTGTCTCTGTTTTATGAGTTGTACGACCCTAAGATCTGTCCTGTGTCTCTGTTCTTAAATGATCCTTTAGCTATTTCCATAGTTCCTTCCTTACTCAACCATCTCATTTATTTGATGACATCGGTTGTTTTCAGATGACTTCAGGAAGCCTACATTGGGCTCTTGCTCCTTTCTTGACATCAGAATCACTACTGAACATCATGTTGGTAAAATGCACTAAAGATAACCTCAAAGTCATCAAAATGCTTCAGTGTCACATTAAGGAATGAAAATTCAACTCCCTCCTGGATTAGCTTGACTGATTAGTGAGCCCAAGTCTGAGTCTGCCCTGTATCTTCTGTCTGTCCCCAACAAGAGGCTTTGCTCTGTATGTATTGAACAGAACAGAAAGCATAGCATAGGAAATGAGAGATTCTTTACAGAAATCTTTAACAGAGTTTTACAAGGTAAGAAGTTACTGATTCTAATTGACCTAGAAATACTTAGCACTAATAATGAAACTTTATCAAGCTATATCCGCAATCCAATTATTGTGGTAGATATTTGTTGTATAAGGTTGTTTCCAGGGTGTTCAACAAATTCAGTAAATGATTACAATACACACACACATACACACATACATACACACACACACACACACACACACATGAGCACATGCATGCAAGCATGCACTACTCTGGATCAGGGCCATGGAAGAGTATATAACTTAAGATTAAAGCTATGTATTAGTGTAGGTTGTGAGAGGGTACTACATGGGAAATCGAGGCAAGTAAGGTTGCTTGTTACATTGCCCTTAAAGACAAGTTACACTTCAAAAGGCTGATTACACAGTAGGGTAGAAGGTCATGTCTTCAATAATTCCAAAGTCTGTTAACTCAGTTGTGAGGTCTGGGAAAGACCAGTCTCTTTGAGTGTAAGAGGTATTTACATAACACTGTTTTGCTACAGAAAAGAGGCAAAGAGTTGGCCCTTGGTGCATTAGCTATTAGAGGTGTTATCATCTCAAGTCCCTGTTATCAGCTGGAATATCAAGGACATTACTCCCCTACCCTCATCTACAAGTGAAAATCATACCCTCTCATGTCAGATACTATTCAGAATCAGGTCTTGGGTTTCACTGGCTTCACTTTAGAAATGTTATTTGTGTCTTATAAAATGGCCCTGGGGAACTCTGCTCACCTCTGCCCGAGAGAGACCCTAGAGAACTTCCCATTTGCCATCTGTGAGCAGCCCTCCCCAAATTCTCCCTGGAGATCTGAAGCTTCTAAGGCTTTACAGGAATAAATGTTTGCTGACTGACTCCAACGTTGTAATGTTTCCCAACAGCAGCCAGAGCAGTCTGCCCTCCCCATTCTAATCCTACTTGAATAAACAGCTCTTGGGGCTTCCTGCCAGGCATCAACCTAAGGTTTGGGGTCTGAAGAGAAACAATAGGGCCACAGGACATGGGCACAGCAGTGTAACCAGGAAGATGCGGACCCAGCCATTTTGGGGTCGCAACTAGAATGAGACACTGCGGACACTGCTAGGAACTTAGCTCAGTGGAGCCTGCAGGTGAGATACCTTTCTAGGGCGCCCCTCTCTGGACAAAACTCTCAGCTATTCTCAGGGAAAGCAGAAATGGAAAGGAAGGGTGTGAGGAGGTAAGAATGCAAGGAATGGGGAGGACCATGCAGAGAGGAAATGGGTTCTGAAAAGGGCTTACCCTAGAACCTGCTCACATCTGGGTGTCCTGGACCTCCCTAGGTGGCTGTATGTCACACACAACTGGACAGAAGGATTCTAGTTCCTATCCTTTAGCCCTTGAAACAGGAATATTGGCCACACATGTTTTATAGGTCCCTCCAGGGAAATCGGTTTCTGAAGGAGGCCGATTGGAAGGAGTCTCCGAGATTGGATCAGATGGCTTGGATTCGTGTAAAAAATATGCTCAGAAGAGAACAGAGGCACACAATACAAACATGCACTTGCGACCATGGGACCTGAGAAAGGTGGCAGAGAATCAGGACCCATCAAAGGGGTATTGGAACTTTAGTCCCTAAGGTGTTTGCGAAGTGAGGAGGTTAGTGTCCCTGAGCAAACTGGCCAGGGCAAGGGCAAGGGCAAGACTTGCTGTGACCTGGCTAGGAACGCAGGTGGGCCACCTACACAGCACCGGGAGGTGTGTCCCACTTTCTTTGTCTCCGCGGAACTGGAGTTGGAGAATCTTGCCCGCAGGTTGATTGTTCGGGACCATGGGAGCAGGGTCGGGGAGTCGTACAACATCGAAGGAAGAACTGGGGAGACCTGGGTGAGCCTTGGGAGCTCCGCACAGATCCGCGTGCACTCGCCACTTCACTCTCTTCCCGGGATCTGCTTCTGACAATCTTGCTGGAACCAGTTGTTGAGAGATCCGTGCAGGCGCTGGCGGAAAAGCGCGAACAGGGACGGAAACCTGAACTGCTCCCTCCTGGAAACCAACTGTCCCTCTGGTCCACAACGCGCCCAATCTGGAGATACCCTGATCCCACGAGATCAAGACTCTATAACCTTGCAAAGACACCTGCCAAACTCTTCGCCTGCCCAGGCTCAGTGGCCTCTGGGCTCCCCGCAGCCATCCTAGTCCCCAAGTGATGCAGGGGCGCTGCCCAGCTTGTCCTCCGCCCACCCGGGGCGGGACGGAGGCGGAGCCAGTGCCAGTGGGCGCCCCCGACGGCGGGCGGAGCTAGGCGAACCGACCCCGAGGCTGGATAAAAGCTCTAGGCTGAGACCTACCAGAGCTGTGAAGCGGGACTGGAGGCTTACAGGACCTCAGAGCTGAAGTCTAACGTAGGAGGCAGGTAAGGACCAGGAAGGCTTCTTAGGCATCTTAGGCAGTTGTATCTTCATAGCTCCACTGATCCTGGACGGCAGTCGGGCAGAGCCAGGGGCAGAAACCAAAGTCAGCAGAGTCCAAGTTGCCAACAGCCAGGATTTTGGAGAACAGCTTCTTCCACACAGAACTAAGGAGTGTGTATCAGTGCCTATCCTCCGAGCATAGGGTTCCACAGAGCCCAGACTTAAGACCTTGTTCATAGGAGGTTCTTGCTTCCCAGGGGACATGGCTATCTGTGGCTGGACGCTGAGCTTCGCGGACCCTCGGTGATAGACTGACGCCCGCTGAGGTTATTTTCACAACATGACAGAAAGCTCCATCTCCGTTCTTCGTTTTGTTTATTTGTTGTGTTGTTTATGTTTTGGGGGCTGAACTCAGGTTGTGGGGTAAGACAGGGAATCTTGGCTTATAAACCACCTGTTTCCTGATCCAGCTGGTGAAAAAAGATGTTTTCCATTTTACTCTCTGTGCCTAAACCTCGCCTCTGAGCAGTAAGCTGAGGAGTAGGGTTGGGCAGACAGGTACCTCTGCACCTGTGTCTGTGAGAGAGCAGAGAACGCAGCCTGGGACCAGGCCCTTTGCTCAGCTCCTTGCTGTCTCCCAACCAACTTAGGGAGCAGTCCTACCTGCTCCCTAGCAGCTGCAACCCTTTAGCCCATTTTTGACACATGTGAGGAATTTGCATTTGGGTTTGTCACCAGGGTAAAGAGGCCACAGAGAAGTGGTGCATAAAATAACTTCTGTCAGGAGTTTTTGTTTAGGGATGCAGAGGAAAGTCACCCCATTAGAGCAGCCACCCAGATGTCAGGCTTCCATCAGTGTGCTTGTCTGAGTTCAGTGGAAACAGGCTGTCACTGGGTGAGAGTGCTGCTGCCTCCCTTATGCCCCATGGCCCTGGCTCTGCAGAAGCATAAGACAGGGTTTCTCTGGGAGTGCTGCTAGTGTAGCAGTGGCTTGATCCTTCCCCTGGTGACATTCTGTTAACTAACTGTGAAGCCATGGTCATGGGCAGGGTGGTTTGTACCCACTCTCCTTGGAGAAACCGATAACCCTAACCCTGATTTGTTTTAAACTTTCCGTTACTGTAGCTGATTTTGTTTATATTCACTTTGCTTTTTATTGTACTCCTAAGTATAAAGAAAGCTACACATCCTTGCAAAGACTGAAGTGAGCTACCGCTGTTGGCAGGATGTAAAGTTGCCCCCTGGGAATGTGGGTAAGCAATGCAGGCAGCATCTGAGATTGTTATTAGGAACCAAATTAGAAGTCACACAAGCCGGCATTAATGTGAATGAGGGCTTTGGCGGGAAAGAGGGTGTGTCTATTTCTGGTCTCGATAGCTAATCTCTCCCATCTCTTTGAATTCCCCCCACTTTCCCCCAGCCTCACCGCTCACCCACCCACCCACTCCCCACCCACTCCCTCCCCCACCCCCACTCACCCCCGCCATACATCCCCTATCTATCCTTGATTCTGGCCATGGAATTTCAGGTGCTTGGACTACTTCAGGTCTCTGTGTTCAACCTGAGAATCCTCTAGACATGACTACTGAATCTATGTATTGCTGTGTGGTTTTGTTTTGTTTTATTTATGTTGGCTGAAGTTGAAGAAGAAACAGTGTTCCTTGGCTCCAGTCTACCCATGAGTAAGAGCAAATGTTCCGTGGGACCAATGTCTTCCGTGGTGGCCCCAGCTAAAGAGCCCAATGCTGTGGGCCCCAGAGAGGTGGAGCTCATCCTGGTCAAGGAGCAGAACGGAGTGCAGTTGACCAACTCCACCCTCATCAACCCACCACAGACACCAGTGGAGGCTCAAGAGAGAGAGACCTGGAGCAAGAAAATCGATTTCCTGCTGTCGGTCATTGGCTTTGCTGTGGACCTGGCCAATGTCTGGAGATTTCCCTACCTGTGCTACAAAAATGGTGGAGGTGAGTGTGTCCTGGCCTCCTGTGTCTTCTGAGGGTGGGGCCATGGCAGGGGATTCAGGGGGTGTAGTGGAAGCCATAGAAGCCATGGTGCAGTGTGGGCTGTGATCTCAAGAAATGCTCACAGCAAAGGCTGAGGAGACGACTCAGTAAAGCGCTTCTTACATAAGCATGAAAACTGAGTTTGATCTCCAGAACATACGTACAAAAAGCAGGGTATGGTGAGCACACTTGTAATCCTAGTTAGTGCTGGGAGGAGGGGACAACCCTGGAGGCTGGTAGCCAATCAGAGTCAGTCTAGCCTATCCAGGAAGCACCAGGCCAATGACAGACACTCTCTCAGAAATCAAGGTGTCTGAGCAATGACACCCAAGAATAATGCCTGGCCTCCCAGGTATTTACAAACATGCTCCTGCATACACAGGAACGTGCATACAATGGGAAATGCTTTCAGTGAGACAATCCTGCTGTCCTATAGGATAGTGGGGCTGCTTCACCAGCAGTAGTTTCCAACCTTTCCAAGCTGTACAGCTCAGAGAAAATCTGACAGCCAAGGAATATGGAACCCGGAAAGCAGAAAGGAGAAGGAAGTAGACAGAGGCCTTAGGCCCTGACTAGTCCACTAGTATTCTATTTCCACTAGTATTTTTAATTTGGAAGGAAAATTCTCAAAGGTCAAAACCTGTTTTCAGTCAACTTCAGCAGTGTCTCTAAAGCTGTTGAACTTTGTAAAAATTCATGTTGAACTGAAGAGAAGAGAAGATGCCCCTGAACTGAAATATACCCATCTCTGCTCCCTCTTCTCTCCTTCCCTGCTTTGCCCTTCCTTCCCTCCCTCCTTTCTTCCCTTTCTGCCTCCCTCCCTCCCTCTCCCTCCCTCCTTCCCTCTCTCCCTCCTTCCTTCCTTCCTCCCTTCCATTCTTTAAATACAGTTATAGCACTTGAACCCATAGCTTTTTACATGCTGGCAAGCACTCTACCATAGAGTCACATCCATTGCCCTCTTGAATTTTTAAGTTGGAGTAAGGATTTCACTGTTTCCTAGGCAATTCTTGAACTCTACAGATCACGCAGGCCTTAATCATTGGCCTCTAGAGTAGTTTGGATTATGGCACTGCCACTAAGCCTGGTTCCCCTACCTTCTCATCTCAGCTTTAGAGCCATAGCTGTGCAGCAGGGCTAAAAAGAGGGCAAGGAGCAGAGTTATCAAAGAAATTCAAGTTGAGCCCAAAAGACCTCTGTTTTCATGACTTGGTCTCCCTGAGTGCTACAGGGAATGAAGAGTTGCTTTGGGAAGGAAGGGCTGAAGCAAACCTGTGAGCACTGACTGTGGCCTCATAATGTGCTCTTGAAATTGAAATGCCCAAGGTCTCAGCTCCAGTAAGTGACCCAAAGACATAGGTGAGGAGGCTCCCAGCTCATCCAAATCCCAGAAGAAAGCTATGGCCAATCTCTGCCTCAATCACAGTCATATTTCATGGAGCAAGCAGACTTGGGTGGGGGTGGCTTTTGTGCAGATCAAGCCCTGCAGTCCAGCTCCAGGAAACTCCTGACAGCAGAAACTCAACTCTCGTCTCCAGAAAGGCAGGCTGTAAATGCCAGGACTGGGTCACAGATCCCAGAACCATAACCCCCAGGGACAAATAGGATTAAGACGAAGTGGGGCCTGGCATGAAGGGGCAGGCAGTGCTAGAAATTGGCCTGAGATATGGTTCAGGGCCTTGACTGCCTTGCTTCTGGCTGAGCTCAGGACATGGGGTCAGGGGACAACCAGAGGCATTAAGGGGAATATGTCCAACACTGACAGCAGCTGCCACAGGCAAGGAGGTGGGGATCACCACAAATCTAGGATATCCCCTTGAGTGGTAGCTATAGAGGAGCCTACCACTCTTGCCAGGAAGCTGGGTGACAAGGTCATACTTGAGAGTGCAACATCAGGATCCACATGCAGATAATAAAAACTGCCCCTTCTGTGGCCCCCAAGTTGAAGCTGCTGTCCTATTCATAGGTGCCTTCCTGGTGCCCTACCTGCTCTTCATGGTTATTGCTGGGATGCCCCTCTTCTACATGGAGCTGGCTCTCGGGCAGTTCAACAGAGAAGGAGCTGCTGGTGTCTGGAAGATCTGCCCTGTCTTGAAAGGTAATATGCAGGGATGTGCCCCACATAAGACACGGTTGTGTCTCTAGGGGTTCAGAACAAGATGATGGCATTATGTATAGGTTCTGACTTCCTAAACTGAGTAGATATGTGGACATGCTCTTCTACTAGAGGACATACCTTAAAGACTGGTATGACTAGGAATCTTCTAGAGCATTCCTTGCTCCCAGGCCAGGCTTCCCTGAAGCTAAGTGACAGTATTTTTGTCAGTGTGTTAAAATGGTAAGATAAAAAAAATTATCTATGAATCTGCCATCTGTCTATCAGCCATCTACTTACCTATCTATGGTCTATCCAGCAAGCACCATTTAAAAACAACCTGTCATCTCTCTATCATCTATCAACTGACATCTACCTCCATTTATTACTCATTTATCTACTTATCAACTATATATATACTATCTGTTCACCTATCAATTATCTATCATTCATCCATCAATCTACAATTCGTATATTCACCAATCATGTGTCTATCAACCATCTGTCTAGTTCAGTGAGCCCCAGAATGTTTATAAAAGGCCTCAGAACTATGAGGCAGAGGTACCTTACACTGAGTCTAGGTAGCCTGCTCAGTGGTTGATACTTCCCAGATATCAACTCCCTTGTCCCAGGAGATCCCAGCTAGAGAACACAGTACCTTCTGCATGGGAAATACTGA
Source organism: Apodemus sylvaticus (assembly GCF_947179515.1). NCBI lineage: Eukaryota > Metazoa > Chordata > Mammalia > Rodentia > Muridae > Apodemus > Apodemus sylvaticus. The sequence goes on along the minus strand of NC_067487.1, from coordinate 4,109,606 downwards.
CACTTAGAACAATGCTAAGGGGTTCTCCATGTGTTAAAAGCCAATCCTGGATCTGCCCCAGCCCTGTTTACCACCAGTGAGCTTTGGATCACCCTTGTACTTACTCAGTGCCACCCCAAGGAGATAGAGTTCTAGGAGACTTCAAGACTCTTCTTGGAAGAGACCCAGTGATGTTACCCTCCAGTAGTTGGCACTTGCTGAGAAAACAACCCTTGAAAGATTAGCATTGGGTTTTCTCAGAAGTATTTGAACAGTGGCTGCACAGAAGAAAGCAGAGCCCAAGTTCCCCTGTGCAGCATCTGTGGGCCAGTGGTTGACACCCAAGACCAGAAACTGCTGCTCTGAATAGGAGCAGCAAAGGGCTTCTCACAGCTGCTCAGCCCATGCTCTTCATGAACATGCTGCTCTTGCACAGTGGAAATGTGAAATGCAGAGGCTGTTGGAGACAGACAGTAGGCTTCTTGGTTTGGGATCCACAACTGGTAAATGTTAAGAATGGCAGAAAACTTTGCCCTGGCCAAAATGATTCTCTGGTTTACAGTGAAATGAAACTGTGTAAAAATGGGACCTTATCAAAACTTCCATGCACAACTTTAGAGGCAGACAGATCCTCTGAATATGTATACTGACACTGGATGTTCCCCCATTGTGATCACAATGTAGGATTCAGCACTTAGGAGAACTGCATGGGACTGTCCAACACCACCATTGGTTTCTAATTAAGGACTACTGTGGCACATGAGAACCCTGGGACTTTAGGAGATAATTCTTGTGTTGAAGTCCAATTACTATACAAGCTTTGTTGGGCCAAGGTCAATGAGCTCAATCTAAGAGCTCCAGGTGAAAATGACTCTTGTCATGTCCTCCTAGACTATCTAGCAGTGCTAATGTGACCCAGGGAGTACACACCACTTCTTAGGCTGTGGTGGTAGCCACGATGAGCTTCAACCAAATCTGGCTTTCAGGTGGCCATTTGGAACTGAATGGGAGACCCAGACTGCCTGTCCTTGAATAAAGGACATGTCCAGGTTGGTGGCATCCTGTGGCTATGTGATGCCAGAATTGAATCTGCTGGACTTTTTGAAGCTCATGGTCCATGACTGTGGAGTGTGGCATAGGTTTCCACAGGATACAACCAACCAATATCCTAGTCTTCACTGGAAGTCACAAGGACTGAGGCCAACAGGAAACCAGGAAAGGAGGAAATATTCAGTGTCCAGGGCTGTGGCAAGCCCAAGAAAACTAGTTAGCTCAAACATAGACCTACTCTCACAGCACAAAGTTCTCTCTTAATAGTTGGAAGTTAGTGATGGTGTACTCAACAATCCCAGAACTAAGGAATCTGAGATAGGAGGATTGCAAATTCTAGGACAACCCTGGCAGCATAAAAGGCTGTCTGAGAAAAGCTCTTCTGCAAAACCACTAAAGCATTTTTTCTGTTTGTAAAATATCAGTAAACCATTTTGAAGAGCTTCACAGTACTACGAGGTTCTCAAAACTTGGCTTGGAGCACAGTGGATGAACAGGTATTGGTACTGATAGCTTTGTAGAGAACAGAAGACTGTGGCTATGTGACTGGGTAGCTGAGAGAATGTGAGCAGAGTCCAGTGAACTTGCTACCTTAGGTTTTGGTGATCCTATCCCCATTCCTCAGCAGCTTTCAATCCATTCCAGAGATAAGTCTGTAGTCAGGGATGCTTGAGCAGAAGCAGGGATGTGTGAAGAGCCTGTAGACCCCAGGTGTGGGATCTCAGTCAGAGATGTTCTCTCATCTCTAACCTGAGGCTAGGGAAGATTCATTCAAAGAAGCAAATGCCAGTTCTAGTGTCTGAGCTCTCTCTCTCTCTCTCTCTCTCTCTCTCTCTCTCTCTCTCTCTCTCTCTCTCTCTCTCACACACACACACACACACACACACACACACACACACACCTTGGCTTGTTCAATGTCACACCAGCCACACAATCCCAGAGTGTCTTTCCTGCTTGTTTTTCTGACCCTTCATCAGAAAACATGCCTTCTCTTTCCTTCTTTATATCTTCAAAAGTTTAAGAAAATTATCTGTATTTTCATGGCTAATAAATTTAAGCTCTACATGGACAATGAAGATGACAGTTAAAATATCCAGCACAACTGTGAGATAAAAGACTGAACATTTCCTTGAGAGAAGTTGGGCTATCCTGTCCCTTGCCAATCTACCTGTACCTGGACAGTTCTGAGTGGCTGTGAACATGCTTGATGACTGTGTTTGTCCTAGATGGTCTTGGGGAAAGGGTATGAGTAGGTATCAATGGCTATGTCTTGAAAGACTCTGGGTGGTCTTAACAGATGTGGTTGTGTATGGTCCATATGATTCTGGGTGGTCCTATATTTTCCTCAGTAATAATGGGTAATCTTGTTTACCCTTTGATAGTTTTGGGATAAACGTGAGTTCTTGTGGATGCCCAAAAAATGTTCTAGTTGGCTCTTAATGATTCATGATGAACAAATTCTAAAAGTTTGTTGTAGATCTAGTAGCCATAGATAACTTTGCTTGGTTTTCCTTAGTGATTCAAGGAAGCTGTAGATGACCATAGATAGGGCCTGAATTACCCTGGCTGCTTTTTGAGTGACTGTGGTAGAAACAAATGGCCATAATTCGGTGTGGCTATGGGTGACCCTAGGTGGTCTAGTGTATCTATGGCTGACCCTTAGGGGTACTAGAATGCTCAGAGAGCAGTCTCAGATATTTTTTGATGACCTTTAATAATCCCTCTGATTTTCATTGTCTCTCAGGTAGATACAGACAATTTTGAAAAGTGACAACCCTTTCTCCATAATCACAGAATAAAGTCTGTTACCCATCCTTCCCGAGTGTTATCATGTTGTGGAGTGCAAGAGATGTCAGTGCCCCATCTCAGAGTGAGTAGATGCTGGGAAGGGGCATGCTGCTGATGCTGGCTCTACTGTCACCACAGGTGTGGGCTTCACTGTCATCCTCATCTCTTTCTACGTGGGCTTCTTCTACAATGTCATCATTGCATGGGCACTGCACTACTTCTTCTCTTCCTTCACCATGGACCTCCCATGGACCCACTGTAACAACACCTGGAACAGCCCCAACTGCTCTGATGCCCATCCCAGCAACTCTAGTGATGGCCTGGGCCTCAATGACACCTTTGGGACCACGCCAGCTGCTGAGTACTTTGAGTAAGTGAGTGGTCAGTTCTTCCTATCCTGTCTGGAGAATGGGAGGGTTGGCAGGTCTGGGAACTCAGGTGCAATACTGAGGATACCACCCCACCTTGTTTTTCTCAAAGCTGTGTTGAACAAGTCCCTATCCTTGCCCATAGCTGCTGAGCCCTGTTCCTTATGCAGTATTATTGCATAAGGATAGTCCTATACATGCTTAGCTAAACTCTAATGATGGGGGCCTCAGGAGGGATGGACCCTAGACTGTTGTCCATTTGTTCTACCCTACCCCTATCATGGGTGGGATGAAGCTGCTCAAGATATAGAAGCATTGCTTAGAAGGAAGGGGAGCTCTGGCTTCAGGCTCCCAGGGCATAAGGCATAGAACAAGCAAGTTCTCTGTTAGCTCCAGAAAGGGAGCTCTCTGAGCATCGCTGCCTGGGTGCCTCAGCTTCGGCAGGCTGCTGATATGTTGTAAGGGCTGTCCCCTTGCCATGAGGTTTTCTCCTTTATAAACATTTCTTCACTTACTTTGCTATAGCCCTTTCCCATGCATGGTGCTAATGTTCCTTCCCCAATGCCTTCTTAGTTTTCTGTCTCTTTGGCAGGCATGGCCTTCTGCTACCCACCTTTAGGCTAGTACCCTTCCTGAAATTTGATTTCATGAGGTGGCCTATCCTGGAAGAGCTGTGACACTCACCCCATAGGCCCATTATTGATCTCTTTTGGAATCTAGGCATGTGTGCATGCATACAGTCACTCATATGTGTGTGCACATCTGTGAACATGTGTGCTTATGTATGTATACATGCACAAGGATATATCTGTGTATGAATGTGAATGCTTACCATAAAGAGCCACACTGTCAAAGGCAATATTTTCCTCTGAATGATTTTCAAGGTGTTAGCTATGGAAATGTAAATTTACAAACATGAAAGGAAGTCTGACTCCTCCATGGGACTCTGGAGCTGCCTCCCTCTCCTGGGACACTGCTGGTGTTGGCTTGCTCAGCTAAGGCAGGGTCTGCTGAAGTGTGGCTTCTGTGACAGACAAGGGGAAACGGCATCAAATCAGTTATGTCAAGGTCGGAATTTTCCCATGGACACTGACTTTTTTTGTGGGACTGAACTCTCGCTGGTCTATTTGAACATGTGTTACTATTTAAGTTCACTTACCACTTAGCAGAAGAATCTGCAACTGGGCCAGTGCCTCTGATCTTAGTACTCAATAGGCTGAGGCAAGAGAATTGCAAATTCAAAGCCAGCCTGGACTACAGAGAAGAATCAGAAGCTTAGCAGAAGGGGCTTTGACCAATAGAAATTAAGCCATTTCTGCTTTAAGGGCAAGCAGGTTCATTTACACCTGTTTTAAAAGTTGTGCTCATTAGGGTTACTGAAATTCTGGGGAGGTGAAAGGAAGCACTACCCATTTGTTTTCCTGTGACAAGCAAATCAGCAATGGCATTTCTCAAAGAATAGTCCCACCATCTGTTGAAGATTTCAGTGCACTTTTTAAATTCACTTTACATCCCAATCACAGCCCCCTTTCTCTCCTCCCAATCCCACCCTCACAGACCCTTCCCCCTATTATCCTTTCCCCTTCTCCTCAGAGAAAGGAAAGCAACCCACCCTGCAATATCAAGTTGCAACAGGACTAAGAACATCCTCTCCCACTGAGGCCAGACAAAGCAGCCCAGCTAGAAGAAAGGGATTCAAAGGCAGGCAACAGAGTCAAAGACAGCCCCCACCCCACTTCAATTGTTAGAGTACCTACATAAAGACCAAGCTGCACATCTGCTACAAATGTATAGGGGACCTGGGTCCAGCCCCTGCATGCTCATTGATTGTTGGTTTAGTCTCTGTGAACCTCCATGGGCCCAGGTTAGCTGACTTTATAGGTCTTCTTGTAGTGTCCTTGATCCATTTGACTTCCTCAATCCTTTCCCGCACTCTTCCACAAGTCTCCACAAGTTCCACCTAATATTGGGCTATGAGTTTCTGCATCTGTTTCCATCAGTTGCTATGTTAAGCCTCTCAAATGACCGTTTTGCTGGGCTCCTATCTGTAAACATAACAAAGTATCATTAATAGTGTCGGGGTTGGCTCTCTCCCATAGAGTAGGTCTCAAGTTGGGCCAGTCATTGGTTGGCCATTCCCTCAGTGTCTGCTTTGTCTTTATCCCTGCACACCTTGTAGACCAGACAATTTTGGGGTTGAAGGTTTTTTGAGTGGATTGGTGTTCTTCTCCCTCCACTGGAAATCCTGCCTGTCTACAGGAGGTGACCACTACAGTCTCCACATCTCCAGTAGCTAGGAGTCTCAGCTGGGGTCACACCCATAGACTCCTGGGGACTTCCCTTGTCCCAAGTTTCTAACTTATCCTAGAGATGTCCCCACATCGATTTCCATTCTGTTTCCCAGTTCTCTTCCCAACACACACCTGATCCCCTTGCCCTCTCTTGGCCAGTCCCTCCCTCCATCCACCTCTGATGTCTACTTTATATTGCATTCTGAATGAGATTCAAGCATCATCCTTTGGGCCTTCCCTGTTACTTAGCTTAATTGAGAGGATTATAGCATGGTTATACTGTACTTTATGGCTAATATCAACTTATAAGTGAGTGCATACTATACATATCTTTCTGGGTCTGGATTACCTCACAGTGATATTTTCTAGTCCCATCCATTTGCCTATAAATATTCATGATATCTGTGTTTTTAATAACTGAGTACTATTGTTTCATTATATAAATGTACCATATTTTCTTTATCCATCCTTTGGTTGAGGGACATCTAGGTTGTTTTCATTTGCTGGCTATTACTAATAAAGCTGCTATAAACCTAGTTCAGCAAGGGTCTTTGTCCACCATAGGTGGAACATCTTTTGGTATATGCCCAGGAATGGTAGAGCTGGATCTTGAGGTAGAACTATTTCCAATTTCCTTAGAAATCACCAAATTGATTTCCAAACTGGTTTACAAGTTTGCACTCCCACCAGCAATGGAGGAGTGTTCCCTTTGCTCCACAACCTTGTCAGCATGTACTGTACTTGAGTTTTTTTAATCTTAGCTATTCTGACAGATATAAGGTAGCATCTCAGTTATTTTTATTTGCCTTAGTCATTTTCCCTGATGATTAAGGACGATGAACATTTTCTTAAATGCTTCTTGGCCATTCAATATTCCTTTGTTGAGAATTCTCTGTTTAGTTCTGTACCCTATTTTTTAATTGAGTTATTTGGTTTGTTGGAGTTTAACTTCTTGAGTTCTTTATATATTTTGGATATTAGTCTTCTATTTGATTTAGGGCTAATGAAGATCTTTTCCCATTCTGTAGTCTGCTGCTTTATCCTATCAACAGTGCACTCTGCTTTATAGAAGCTTTGCAGTTCTGCGAGGTCCCATTTATTGATTGTTGATCTTAGTGCCTAAGCCGTTGGTGTTCTGTTCAGGAAGTTTTCTCCTGTGCCAATGTGATCAAGGCTATTCTCTCATTTTCCCTTCTACTAGATTGAGTGTATCTGATTTTATGTTGATGTCCCTGATCCACTTGGACTTGAGTTTTGTGCAGGGTGATAAATATGGATCTATTTTCATTCTTCTACATGCAGGGATCCAAAAGACTAGTACCATTTGTTGAAGCTGCTTTCTTTTTTCCATTGTATGGTTTTGGCTTCTTTGTCAAAAATGGAATGTTTATAGGTGTGTGAGTTTATTTCAGTGTCATTGATTTTATTTCATTGATCAACCTGCCTGTTTCTATACCAATACTATAGCTTGAGGTCAGGGATGGTGATACCTCCAGAAGTCCTTTTATTGTATAGGATTGTTTTGGTAACCCTGGGGTTTTGTTTTTCCATTTGAAGTTGAGAATTGCTCTTTCAAAGTCTGTAAAGAATTGAGTTGGAATTTTGATGGGATTGCACTGATTCTGTAGATTCGTTTTGGTGATATTTTTACTATGATAATCCTATTGATTTATGAGCATGGACAGTCTTTCCATCTTCTGATATCTTCTTCAGTTTCTTTCTTCAGAAACTTGAAATTCTTGTCATATATATCTTTCACTTCCTTGGATAGAGTTTCATCAAGATATTTTGTATTATTTGTGGCTATTATAAATGGTGATGTTTCCCTATTTCTTTCTCTGTCCATTTACCATTTGTTTAAAGGAGGACTATTATTTTGAGTTAATTTTGTATCCAGCCACTTTTCTGAAAGTGTTCTCTGGTAGAATTTTTGGAGTTACTTAATGTATACTATCATATTATCTGTGAATAGCGATATTTTGACTTCTTCCTTTCCAATTTATTTCCCCTTGGTCTCCTTTTTAGTTGTCTTATTGCTCCAACTAGGACTTCAGGTACTATATTGATAGGGAGAGTAAACAGCCTTATCTTGTACCTGATTTTAGTGGAAGTGCTTTAAGCTCCATTTAATTTGGTGTTGGCTATTGGCTTGCTGTATATTGCCTTTATTGTGTTTAGGTATGTGCATTGTATCCCTGCTCTCTCCAAGACTTTTAACATGAAGGTGTATTGGATTTTGTCAAAGGCTTTTATAGCATCTGATGAGAAAATCATATGATTTTTGTCTTTCAGTTTGTTTATATGGTGGATTACATTGATGGATTTTCATATATTGAACCATCCCTGCATCCCTGGGATGAAGCCTACTTGATCATGGTGGATGATTGTTTTTGACGTTTGCAAGTATTTTGTTGAGTATTTTTGTATCAATGTTCCTAAGAGAAAATGGTCTGAAATTTTATTTCTTTTTTGAGTCTTTGTGTGCTTCAGGTATCAGGGTGACTGTGGCTTCATAGAATGAGTTGGCAGTGTTCCTTCTGTTTTTATTTTGTGGAATAGTTTGAGGAATATAGGTATTAGTTCTTCTTTGAAAGTCTGGTAAAATTCTGTGCTAAAACCATTTGACCCCGGGCTCCCCTCCCCCTACATTGAGAGACATTTAATGACTGCTTCTATTTTCTTAAAGGTTATAGGACTGTTTAGACAGTTTATCTGATCTTGATTTAACTTTAGTAAGTGGCATCTATGAAGAAAATTGTCTGTTTGATTTATATTTCCCAATTTTGTGTAATACAGACTTTTGAAGTAATATCTAATGATTCTTAGGATTCCTTAGTGTCTGCTGTTATGTCTTTTCATTTCTGATTCTGATAATTTGGATACTGTCTCTTTGCCTTTTTAGTTAGTTTGGTTTAGTTTTTTAAAGGCCTGTTCACCATTACAGTTCCCTTACTGAATACTCTAAGAAGAAAAAAGTCCCAACCTTATACACATGTATAATGTATAATGTGTAAGGTTGTCATGTGTCCCTATCTGTGGGAGCAGTATCTGACCTAAGTAGGATCAGCAAGACTGTGAGTAAAGCAGTGTCCAAGGACCCCCAGCTGCAGGATTTGTTTGGGAGATCTATCAGTAGCACTAAAGGAAGCTAAGAGTCAAGTCAAGCTTGAGTAGGGGTTAGCTCCTACACAGAGAAAAGGGTGAGCTCATGTGACTTTCACAATGGCTGGCTGGACTGAAATGTGGTTTAAAGCACTTAGAAAGAGCAAAGATATCAGCATGGGTGAGGAGTCTGGGAAACTTCTTGGTTTCTCTTTGGATGGAAGCACTGATTTCTCTGTGTGATTTTCAGATAAGGAAATTAGAGGGAAAATATAATTAGTCTATATATTTCTGGTAAATGTTGAAGGAAAGGATGTTATCTTTTAAAATTAGGCTGTGGAAGTCTGGAAAGGAAGGTTGCAGAGCAGAAGTCTCCAACTCTGTACTCCATGAAGACGTGTAGCCCTGGCCACACACTGATCTATTACTAATGGTGACTAGGACATAGTGGGGACAAACAGACAATGGAGATTGCCCTATGAAGTGTGTAAAGACCAAGCTTGTGGTTGACAAGAAAGCTGTGTCCCGTAACACAGGTATCCATGGGGAGCAGTCCCACCCTTCCTGCATGTGTGTGATGTCACATCGTGGATATGACAGCTAAGACATTGGTAGGAACAATGAAAAGAGCAGTACAAGAGTGTCTGCTTCATCCTTGGAGAACAGAAACCAGGCTTTGGTGGGACACCAAACATTGGTCATGTCATCCCCAGGCTCTGATTCTACAGCCAGCTGTCCAGAATAAGGTATACTCCTCAGGTATGGCCAGCCCTACATGCAGACCTGGTTATTGTGCCTGGATAGTGTGTACTATCAGCTTGGTCCATGTCTACCAAGGACAACAATGGAAGGAATATCGTGGAGACTGACCGCAGTAGGCTCCATGCCCCAGTTAGCCATCTCTTCCAGCAATTTCCCAGGCAGAAGCCAAAGATAAAAGTGATAAAAACTACTTCAGGAGAAAAAAATGAAAGGATGTGTCCTCATGGGAGTGTGAAGTCTAAAAACTGACCAACTCACAATATTACTTTTATTTTACTGACTCTTAAACCATTTGTCTCTTTGTTTTTAAGGGTCTTGAACCAAGACCCTTGACTATGCTAGACAAGGAATCTACCATAAAGTTACATCCTGTGCTGTATAGTTTTAGGTCAATTTGACAAAGCTAAAGTCATCCAAAATGAGGGAATTCTTCCATAAGACTGGGCTGTAGACAAGCCTGTAGGGTCGTTCTGCATATATCCCAGCCAAGGTGCACAGTGAATCCTTGTGGTCCCAGAACTTGGGGGTCTAAGGTGGGAAGGACACCCGAGCCCAGGAGTTTGAGGCTAGTCTGGGCAACATATAGAATTATTTGAATATCAACTATGCATTTTGAGATTGATGTTCAGGTCTTGTTGATTTTTTTGTTTACTTGTTTAATAAGTTACTGAGAATGGTCTTTGAAATCTCAATTATACTTCTAATTTGTCTCTTACTCTTTATAGCACTAATGGTTATTGCTTCATCTGAAGCTTGGGTCTTTGTTCTATTACATTTTATTATTTATTTGTATTTGTATTTATTCTCTTTGTGTATGTGTATGCTCTAGTATGCACATGAGTATTTACAACACTGTTGCCTGCATGTGGATATCAGAGAACAACTTGTGAAAGTCAGTTCTTTCCTTGGTGGCAAACATCTTTACTCACTGAGCTCTCTCTCCCTGGCCCTAATGATTGGGTGACCTGAAGTATACATGTTCACAAATATTAAGCCTTCATTTTGTCCCATACAACCAAGAGGAACAGGAAGTGTTCCTCTTGGGTGTATGCCTCCTTGTGAATTCATTGTGTCTAGTTATAAGCATGCCTGCCCCTTTTTATAATTAGTGGTTGCCAGGCAATCCTGTTTCATCCTTTTGATTTTAACCTTGATGTGTCATGTTGGAAGTGAGTGACTGGGAAGATGCAAAGAATTGGTGTAACAATCTGTCTTTTAACTGGAGTTTTTGTCCAGTAGTTGCCAGTATGGGTGAGTTTAGATCCTCTCTCGGTGTTTTCTCTATTTGTCTCAATTCTTTCTTTCTTTATTGTTTTATCTGTTCCTCCTCTTTTGAATTATTTGACTCTCATTCTTATATTTATTTGCACTATTGGGTAATAACCTTTAGATTGCCCATTTTTAGTAGATAACATTAACACCATGAGTCTTGGTTACCCATCCATCTCCCAGTGGCATTATCCCACTTTTTACACCCTTCAGAGCTCATAGTATTCCTCTCAACTTTCTCATGTCTCTTGTGTGATGTTAGCACAGGTCTTACACATGTTGTAGCAACACGTTTTTATGTACATTTTTATACGGTGTGGAGGTACCAGCTGATTTTACACAGTATTTTTTCTTCTCCATAAGCTAATTAAATGAACCAGATTAATAGTGAAAAACAGAAAAAGGAGGTTTATTCTATATGGCCACCCTGAGAAAGGGGACAAAACATTTCAGCTATTCTCCCACCAAGTCCATCTTTAGGGATCTTAACATTAGGATATGGTTTAAGTAGGGGCCAGACTTAATATGGTCAAAGTGGTGTGGCCCTACAACACTGAGTCATCGTTCTCTCTTTCCTAAAGTGGTATAACAACTTGTAAATTTCTCTTCAGAGAAAAGTGTCTTCTCTGTCTGGCTCAGACTCTGGCTTTCTCTTCTGTTAGCATAGCATTCCTGGGGGTACTCCAGTTTCTTGGAGTCCATTGTCTCAATAGTCTAATGGCCAAAGGTGAAGGGCATAACTCTCTCTAGAATATCCTCATCCCTGCTAGACCACTTACAGCCTTAATACTTCAGTATGAGGTAGAATTTATCTGTGGGAAACAAATACAAATGAAGAACCAAGTTCAGAACACTGAGTTAGTGTCAGGCTGCTGGCTATAACTAGTGGCTTTTCACTGCTCTTGGAAATATTAGCACCAAACAATTCTGTCCCATTGGTTTGTGACAAGGTCTTACCATGAAGCCTAGGTTGTCCTCAAACTTGTATTCCTCCTACTGCAGCTTCCCAAATACTGGGATTACATGTAGCACACGCTACCATAGAGGATGGAGTCTAATCATCTTTATTAGATGGTAGACTTGGTGACTTTTATACGATGATAGTATTTAGCATACTATTTGTCTTCCTTTAGGAACATGAGGTCTGTTTTGGGAGATCAGGTGGGTGGGTGCTATGTGGTCTTTCTGCAACTTTAAGCTTTGTGCTGTGGCTCTAGGAGTTTCCCTTGAAGGATAGTTTAGCCTCTAATTTCATGGCTTTCTGTAACCAATAAAGTCTTCTTCCCTGGCTAATGAATAACTGTTAGCTCTCAGTGAGCTATGATAACATCAATCCAGCTTCTGTGGATATACTTTCTGATCTTAGTTTCCTGCAGACTGCACCCTGGTATTCAGTGAGGACTTCACACACTTGCAGGCCAATTTGTGGGGATCCTTTCTAGAAGGGACCTTCTTTCCAAGACTCTGTCCTACAATGTGAAGTTTCTTGGGCTTTCTGTGCTCCAGTCCATTCTCTATACTCAGCAAGACCCAGAACTGATTTCAGAACCCTGCCCTATCCTGGCAGGTGTGAGGGCTCCTGAAGGTGAAAGTGGGCACTGGCTCGATTCATCTGCACATACCCCTCCCCCAAATCTCAGTCCTGGGTTCCCTCCAGTCCAGTGTCTGGTTCTCCTTCCAGAAGGGCTAGGGTGCAGCTATGCATGGCCTCACTTCTCTGTTTTAGCACCCTTCTGTGGGCAAGGCTATAGTCTTGCCTCACCTATCTATTGCAGCATGCTACTGTGGGCAAATCCAGGGACTGGAGGTAGAAATTTGGGCTGAGATCCTAACTTTGCTATTTGTTAGCAGAGCTCATTTTCTCTATGCTCTGGTTCCTCTATCTGTAAAATGGGGAGAAGGGACCCAGAGAGACTCTATACATGATGCTCCTAGTACAGATTTCAGTCAGGGCAAAAGACACATAGTTGGGATCTCAGCTTGGAAGAAAACACAAAAGAACTGGTACTGTGAAGCCTTTCTCAGTGCTGGTGAGTATGCTGAGCTAGCCATGGCAGCCCTTCATATCACTTAAAGTTATCCATAAATCACCTTCACCTTCCTTGTTGACTTCAGGACCCGCTCTCGAGAGCAGTGTCCCTACTGTGCAATGTAAGGTTTTCTGTGGAGTAGGGGGAGAGGGATGGACTTTCCTCTAAATTGTCCATGAGATCTTGTGTGTGTGCGCCATGCACTTGTGTGTGTATAATGTATGTGCATGTTTGTGTGGATGTTTACACATATACATGTAGGTACTTATGCATGTATGCTTATATAGATATAAACATTTCCTCATGTAGACACATTAGGTATTCGTGTATGTGCATATATATATTGAGGACGGAAATCAACTCTGGCTGTCTCATGTTGCAAGAGTCTGTCCCCCTACCCTTACCAGACTGAGACCCCTGTCTGGGGTTTTTGGCCTTAACTGCTATTGGAGTATGTTTGGAGGGTTGAGCTAGCTTTTTAGTGCTACACTGTCTCTGTTGCTAACAGCTAGCACCCGAGGTATGTCTCTAGAACTTCAGGAAACAAAGTCCTCCAACTTGGTACCATGAGGCCTGTTTCTGATGAAAATCTCCCGAAAATTCGGATTACTTGTACTCCATTGTGAGGCTGGGTATTAACTTCCTGGGAAACCTCATCTGGCCCACAGTAAAACCAACCTGGACTGTAGTGGCTACTTTCCCTATGAAGTCCACTTCCTTAGGCAGAATCAGCATTAGAATAACTAGGGTCTCAAAGCCCTTGTCTATGAATGTGATGCAGCAACCCCACTCCACCCTACATCGACATTAGAAGCAAGTGTACCTTCCACACATTCACCTTATCATGGCTTCCCTCAAAGATGAGTGTAGATGGACTTACTTCCAACACCAGGTCATTCCTTAGGGAGACTGCTTAGAGCAGTAGGAACTATGCAAGCAAGGGTGAGAAAAGTCAATACAAAATGCACAGGAACATGCACATGTGATTTTACGGCCCAGAGCCTTTCTAGTTTCATCCCTGCAAAGTATCCTGGGACTACTGCAAGACAGCAGCGCATGGTGGCTTCATTCAGTACCTTCTAGTGTCTGATATCTCCATTTCTCTGTAGACCCAAGCTACCTATTCCCTCCCAACTCCAAAATTCAGATCTAATGATGGAGCAGGGTAGTGTTGACCTTCTTCAGGGTTCCTGGCAAGGCATCAAGCTTCTCCGTCCATCATTTTGTTTGTTTAGTTTTGGTTTTTGAGACAGGATTTCTCTGTATAGCTCTGGCTGTCCTGTAACTCACTCTGTAGACCAGGCTGGCCTTAAACTCAGAAATCCACCTGCCTCTGCCTCCGAGGTATTGGGATGAATAAAGTTCTGTAACTCAGAGGATAGCTTTGGGTCTTTCTCAGCAGGTAGGGTGACTATAAATATAGTCAGATCATATCAGGTACTTTCCTGATGACAAAGATGAGGAGAATAGGGACTAGCTCAGTTGTCCCATTCCTATCCTGGGAAGCAGTTGCTTCCTCCAGAATCACTTGTTGCCTCTTTCCTCCAGGCGTGGTGTGCTGCACCTCCACCAGAGCCGTGGCATTGATGACCTGGGCCCTCCACGGTGGCAGCTCACAGCCTGCCTAGTGCTGGTCATTGTTCTGCTCTACTTCAGTCTGTGGAAGGGAGTAAAGACCTCAGGGAAGGTGAGGTACTAGCCAAGAGGACCTGAGAACACATAGTTGGGAGTGGGTGGGTATGGGTAGATAGGTGGGTGGATAAACATATGGCCATAGTGTGTAAGCAGATATGTTGTCACAGTTGGTGGGTAGACTCATGGCCATAGTTGGGTAGAGTAACATGGGGTTATGTTTGCATGGGTGTATACATGGCCATAGTTTGGTGACTGGACACATGGCTGTGCTTGGTAAGTGGCCATGTGACCATGTTGAGTGGGTGAACTTGTAACCATGGTTGATGGGTGACATATGACTAAGGCTGATAAATGACATGTAGCCATGGGTAGGTGAGTGAACATGTGACAGTGGTCAGTGGATGATATGTGGCTGTGATTAGTGTATGGACATGTAGTCATTATTGGATGGATGATCATGCGACCATGGTTGGGTAAGTTGTCACATAGCCTTTACTGGGTATACAGACATGTGGATATGGGTGGGAGGTGGACATGAGGTGATGCTTGATGAGTGGGAACATGAATATGGTTGAGTGGAAAGTAGACAGGTGGTCATGGTTGAGTTGAGAGTAGATGGGTAGCTATAGTTGATTTGGCTATGAATACATGGCCATGTTTAGGTAAAGAGGGGACATGACTACGGTTGAATGAGAATGGACATGTGACCATGATTTGGTGGGATCAGGGGAAGCATGATCATGGTGGATGATCATAGACATTGTGTTTGGGGTAGAATATGGAGAAGAACATTGTTCATAACAGTATGTCCAGCATGAAGTTAAATTATTTTCTTACTGATGAAAATACTTGGGAGTTATATTGGTATGCGTACATATGGCTATTTTAACCAAATAATCCTGTGATACTACATGTGCCAATACATGGAACCCTCCAACAATAGCAGATATCACTGTCTCTGCCCTCATACCTCGAATTATGCCTTCCCACAGACTACTCAAGATGCATCAATATAAGGTCCCACCTGCAAAGTCCCACTGCAGTTGACTCATGCTCCTTGGAGATACTGTCTTCTCTTTCTTCCAGGTGGTGTGGATTACAGCTACCATGCCCTATGTGGTCCTCACAGCCCTGCTCCTTCGTGGAGTCACCCTTCCTGGGGCCATGGATGGCATTAGAGCATACCTCAGTGTGGACTTCTACCGTCTCTGTGAGGCATCTGTGAGTGCAGCCCCCATCGTGGTTTGCAGTCCTTTGGGCTAGTGAGGCTCTGTGACAGGGCTCCTGCATATGGGTCAGAGGCCCAATCTGTGGCTCAGCAGCATTTCCTTCCCATCCTGTGAGGTCAGCAGATGCAGGCCAGCCTATATATCTGTCTGTTCATAGGCAGCTTTAGTGGAAGAGGGGTCATAAGACACTTCAGGGAGCTAAGAGAATCTTCATCTGGGGTTCCAGGAATTGTGTGTATGTGTGTTTCTAAGTTGGCACCAAGAGCATGGTCTGTGGCTCTGTGTTAGTTGTCTTCAGGCTGAGCTGCCTCAAGGCCCTATGAATCAAGGTCTATCTTTGGGAGTCCCAAGTTCTCGTAGGCTGAAGGTTTCTTAAGTAAAGGAAGGAGTTACTCTAGGTTAAAAGATATGGAGAAGGCCTCATAAAAGGTGGGCTCTTCCAGGCTATGGGAGATGATCCTGAGAGATTAAAAGGGCAGCACCATTTTTGGAAAAAAATAAACAGAAGGCATTTTAGAGAGGTAGCTGTGATATTATTCCACGAGGAGTTGTTGGAAGCCATTAGGGCTAAATTGGGACAGGTGATAGAACACAAAGACAGTAGAGTAAAGCTCAGATACTGTGGTAGTCCTGCTAGAGGGGTGTAGGTTTCTACTGAGACTAGGGCCAGGGCAAGAGGTGTGTAGGTCTCACTAGGGCTGAAGCTTGAGCTGGTCAGGTGTGTGGGTCTCCAATGGAGAGGGCAGGAGGGTTGGGAGGCAGGAGGGCTGTGGATCTGTACTGGGGCTGAATGTGCTGAAGTAGAAACCTGAGGCAGAAGCAGATAGGATGAGATGATCAGGATAAGGAAGCTCAGTGGGGAGTAACAGTATCCTTAGTAAAGTCTGTATGAAGGTGGAGGCAAGGCCTGAGTGCATGCACACACCCCACAGAGTGAAGGAAGAGCCGGGGGAAAGCAGAAAGGATCTGTAGAACCAGAACCAGGAGGACTATGGACATCATCCCTGTGGGAACCTAGAAAAGCCAAGATCAGGGAGGACATGTTTGAGAATTCAAGAGAAAAGTAAAATGAAGGTTATTGGAGTGTCAGCAAGCAGATGAGCAGTCCACAAAGAAAGCAGAAAGACACTGCGTATGAAAAGGTGCTTAAAAAAAAAGGCAAATCACAGAGATGAGAGGTTGTGAGAAATTAAGATGACAGTAAGATTGGATGGATGGATGGATGGATGGATGGATGGATGGATGGATGGATGGTGGATGGATGGATGGTGGATGGATGGAGGATGGATGGAGGATGGATGGATGGATGATAGGTAGCCAGTAGGTAGATAGATATTAGATGGTGCTAGATATTGATAGATTTGATTGTCAATAGATGGCTGAGTAATATGTGATAGAAAGAGATACCTAGATAATCAAATATATAAACACAAAGAACCAACCAAGAAAGAAAAAAAGGAAGAAAACTGTTTCTAGTACCTCAGGGGAAAGTGGTCCAGGTAAGGTCAGCCAGGCTTCTGAGCAGGGGCCATGGAGGCATTGAATGAGGTGTGATAGAAGCCCAAGCAATACGCATGCTGTGAGCCCAGTGAAAAGCACACACAATGATCTGGGTAAGCACTGGGACAAGTCCTTGGTGATAATGCTCCAACCTGAGCCATCTCGATGACTGAGTGTGCTGTGATATAAGGGCCACACAGGACAGTAAGACCACTCCACTGGCTACCCACTTGCTCAACCACTCTGGACTTGGCCTCTCTACCATGCTGATGCCCTAGTCATCTCTGTAACTTTAACCTTCTGGCTGGCCAGCTTCCTCAAACACACATTCCCCAACACTGGTATAGCCCAAAGCTCTGAACATTGCTACCCAGGTCAGGGACACCAGATCCCTTGCCGTCTGGGCTCTCACAGCCCAGAGCTCCAGTCTCTGATACTGTCTCAAGTCTCTAGGCCCCTGGGTTACCCTGGATTACCAGGGCTATGGACATTCAGAAATAATTCCTGGTACTGTCCAGCCCCCAAATACTTAAGGTGGTAGGCCCAGATCCCTGGGAGGACTTCAGCAGCTCCTCCTTAGCCTTCCCAGCAAAGCTACCCAGGAGCAATTGAGGCCTGGCTCCCTAGGTGGTCTGAGCATAGCCCTAACCCAAGCTTATATCTGACTTTATCATTTTGGTTTAACTATCAGATCTTGCATCCTTCTTTTTACATTCAGACAAATGAGCCTGCTGTCTGCTGGGCATCCATTTCTGGCCTTCGGTGTCCTGGGAGCTCTACCCATGTGCCTCCTGAAACCACAAGAGATACATAAAACACTGCCTCCATTTTGCCATCTCCTTTCATACCAGGCATGCAGGAGGGGCAGGAGGCTTGTTTCCTGGGACAGCAGGTACCTACTGCCACCAAGCTGAGAACTTTTGCAGCCACAGTTGGAGGTGAACACAGAGTTCAGATAGGATGCCTACTTTACGTGATGACAACTCCCACTCTTCCCTCAGGTGGAACTAACTCACAACCCATTCTCTCTAATCATCTGCCTCATGCTCTCCCATCTCTGGCTGTGACAGGTGTGGATCGATGCTGCCACCCAAGTGTGCTTCTCCCTTGGCGTTGGGTTTGGGGTACTGATTGCCTTCTCCAGTTACAATAAGTTCACCAATAACTGCTATAGGTAAGCCCTGAGGTACTATTGCTGGGAGTCAGTCTGTAAAACCTAGTCAGTGTTGCTGATCCTGGGATCTGCCTCTTTGGAAATAAAGCATTCCTGGAGGAAAATCACAAGGCCTTTGAGTCACATGGATTTCCTTTTCTTGTGTTAGAGATAGGGTCTCATGCTACAGCTTAAGTCATCCTGAAATTCACTATGTAGCCCAGGCTGGCCTTGAATTTATGGCCCCTCCTCCTGCATTAGCCTTGTAAATACTGAGTTACAGGTTTGAATTACCATGCTTGGCTTTCCACAGCAGCTTCCAACAAAGTCTTGCTTCTCACTTTAAAGAAGATACTGAGATACATGGTGACGTATGGTACCTTCTAAGAGGAGCCAGACTCCCCAGGATAACAGGCTAGCCTTTCCTCTGCATATATGCCTGTGTCTCTCCTTCCTTCTCTTCACCCTCTCTTCCCCAGCCAGCCCCCATGGATTTTCCCTCTCATGCTCAGGATCAAGTTTTACCTAAGACCTTTACTCAAGGCATCTGACTATAAACCTCATAGCCTAAACTGAGGGCTCCTGGGCTTGGGAGGATGTCTCTGGCTCTGAGAAGCTTGGCCTGTTTCACCTGCAACTACATGGTGGACCCCAGTCCTCCTAAAAACATATGCAGTTGATGCTGAGGCCTGTTCTCCTTGAACTTAAGTTTGCTTACTCATCCTAAGGACAAAAAGCACTAAAAATACAGAATAAACACAGAAAAATGATTCCAAGGCACTGGGAGAAGTTTCATGGAGGAAAATAAAGTGAAGAATGGGGGCAAACCACAGTCTTGAGGCAAGCCCTACCTGAAGCTCATGTGTGTACCTGGGTAGGCACACCACAGCAAACTGTTGGGTCCTCCACAGTAGACTGGCCACAGTGGTGAACCCTGATCCTCCCAAGTGCTCTCTAGACTTGCCTCTGTCCCTTATCATTAATGCTTAGAGTAGGTTCACCATATCTGCCACTCTAGCACCTCCAGGTGTGCATGAAAACTTTGTTTCACTGGCCCCAAAACCCATGCACACTGAGGTTCCAGGACTCATATGAGGTAGCCCAGTGCCACCATGACACAGTGAGTGGGACACAGAGTGGTCATATTTTCCACTACCCCAAGCCCAGGAGTACCAGACAGGTTCTCCCAGCTATATAGGTGATTGGATGGTGCCCCTCTTAGAAGCTTCCCTCCAAGTCTACCCACTGCTGCTCTAGATGCTGAAAATGCATAACAGTGGGAATTCCCAGAACCACTGCTTAACTGGTATCAGGACAGTCTGTCTTGTTTCTACAGAGATGCAATCATCACCACCTCCATTAACTCCCTGACAAGCTTCTCCTCTGGCTTCGTCGTCTTCTCCTTCCTGGGATACATGGCACAGAAGCACAATGTGCCCATCAGGGATGTGGCCACAGATGGTGAGTTCTTCCCACACACTCGCACTCTGCCCTCTCTGAAGAAAGACCAGAGGGACATGGCTAAGGCCCAAAGGATTTGGGGTTTAAGAACTGCTGACTCCAGCCCCAGTCCACCCCCCCTTGTTCTTCCTGCCCTGCTCCCTCCATATCTTCTATGCTGAGCTCACATGAAACCAGTGGTTCAGCCAACACCTCAGTTCCTCAGCCTGATGCTTGTAAATACTGTATGGAGGTCTGGGTAGATATTGTCAGATGTCATTTGAGCCCCCTAGGAGTTGCCATGACAGGGGAGGTGAATACTGAGCTGTTCCAGTCACATAATATCAGGACAGGATGGTTCTAGATTTTAACATCACTTGCCAAAATGAGCATTAGCTATCAATGTTTCCTAGTAAATGTCTAGAGATTCTGACAGGCTTGAATGAGATTTTGGCCTATCAGAAAAGTCCCTGAATCTTTAGACTATGATATCTTTTCCTTCTCATTTGGCTGAGTTTTGGACACTGAGTATCTCTCCATAACTAGAAGTTGGAACTAAGAATAGGAAAGGTAGAGGGGAGGGCTCAGTGTGATCAGATGATGTTATATTTTAGTCCATTTTCTATTGCTATGACAAAATGCCTGAAGCTAGATGACTTTACAAGAAAAGGTTAATTTAGTTCACAGAGGTTTAAGAGCATGTTGCACCCATGAGTATGTCCTTGGTGAGGGCCTCCAGATGGAAGGGAGAGGAAAGAATCAGCCCAGTGCAAATGGGCTAAGCACATAGGGTGGCCTCACTTTATAAGTGTCCACTTTATGTTTAATCCCACTAGTCAGCCTTTGGTCACTATGATAAATACATAAGAAAATCAGTTTAAAAGAGGAACGGCTTAGTCAAGCTCAGTTTTGGAGTTTTGTGCCCAGCACGCCTTGGTCATCACTTTGGACAAGTGACAAGACAGAACATCATGATGGGGTCAGCATTGTGAGACAAGATGCTAAACTCCAGGCGACTAATAAGCCAAGGGGAGAATAATTGGGGACACCCCACATAACCTTCTTCTCCCCACCTAGGACCACATACAAGGGCCCATTTTGTACGAACCTGTTCACTGATGATGTCTCTAAGACCCAAACACTTCCCAACAAACCACCAACTATGAACTAGGTCTTCACCATCCAAAATGTAATAGCAGTGCAGTCCCAAGAGGCCCACTTCTGAGAGCCTTAACTTAATCTCTATAAATAATCTCTTCACGAGGGTGGTGTCCCCCATAACACAATACTTCGTGGAGGCCCTATAACCTCATTATCAATCAATCCATCTTCAATTAAATTTCAACATGGGAGACTGGGAAGATGGCTCAGTTGGTGAGCCTGAGAGCCTGAGTTCAGTCTCCAGAACCCTCATTAAAATACTGTGTTCTCTGGCACATGTTTGTCCCAGTGCTTGAAAGCAGAGACCAGCACATCCCTGGAGATTGCTGGCCAGGCAGCCTAGACTAATTGATGACTTTTTGTGCTGTCCTGGAACTTGCTCTGTAGACCAGGCTGGCCTTGAACTCAAAAATCCACCTGCATCTGCTTCCCAAGTGCTGGGATTAAAGATGTGCGCCATCACATACACTCACATCACCTCTCAGTGTGATATGCATGTAGAAGACCACAGGACATACAAGTGTGAAGCAAAAGGGCTTCTGGACATTGAAGAAATCTGTCTGGCTATAGATGAGGCTCAACAGCCCCTAAGGTGGGTCAGCACAGAACTACAATTCTCCAAAGGTGGTTTGGAGGGGGTCTGTCAGCTGGGACCTCTCCCCTGCCTTCAGGCTTATCCTGCGGTCCATCACTGGTAACAAAGATATCATTTCTCTCTAGAGACTGATCTAGTTAGTTGGGGGTTACCCCATCCTGTGCTTTCATTTGGCACCCCTGGGGTTCTCTCCTGCTGGGCTGCTGCGCTTAGAATCAGGGACACCTTGCTATGACTGACATCACCATTGGCCAATCACTTCTGAGTGTCAGATACAAGGAGGGGAACATAGAGATTAATGGGCTATACCACCTGTGCCCTGAGGACCAGCTGGGGTCCACTTCAATTGTTCCCTTGGTTCTTGGAGAACAGAGAATAGGGCCTTCAGATTACAAATGGGAAGCAGGTTTGAGTCAAAGGGAGGTTCTGGGCCTGGAGGAAGACAGTAAGATGGCCAGAATTTCTTCAGCCATGTTCTTTCCTCTATGAAAGCACAGCTGAGGTGAGAGAGGAAACGCAATGCAGGGAAACACAGCCAAGAGTTTGCTCACCTTTACACTCAGAGTCCTCCCTCCCATTTGTCTTCACAAACAGCTCTAACTGGTAAAATCTGACTCCTGAAAGTAAAGTGGACAGCCTCTGTCCCTTTTCTAACAAGAAAAGCAAATGTCATTTACAACTAATTCTTGGGCCACAGGTGAAAGAACTAAGGGAGAAAGAGAAGGGCGTGGTGTCTGTCATTCATCCTCAGCAGAACTGAAGGATCATTTCCCAGGTTCAGGGTCTGGAGCATTTAAACTTGAGTATTGAAAACTGTGCCCTGTCCCTTAGGGCACCTTGATAACTACCTGGAGCCAAGGCCTTCCCTGCAAACTTCCTTGGTCTTTGACTCTTTGAAGATTGTTAAGTGGTGTGTCATTTAGAGTAAAGCAGAGTTTGCTCTGCTGAAGGGGGAGAGAAGGGACAGAAGCAACCGGTTCCAAGTATATCTCTAGAAATGTAGGGTCTATCCTATAATGAGGAGCCCTGCCACCAAGTCAAGTCTCAAAAATGGCCAACTCTGGGTTGCATGGTTGGGGGGTAGTATTTTTTTGCTTAGGGATCATCCAAGATTAGATTGCATTTGTATTGGCATGGTGCCTGTTGTGTGCCTGCCCCTGCCCACACAATATTGTCACTGATGGAAGTGAGGAAGGAGTGTCCCCAACAAGCCATGAGGCAGACACCTCTTTGTCCCTGTGTCACCTTGGTCTAATGTGCCCTTGTAGTTGCTGAAGAAACAAGGTAACAGAATCATGTTAGGGACCCTCCAGCCTCAGTCCCCATGTCAGACAGGACTGTGGGTTGTGCTCCAGTGACCAGTATCTTGGTAGCTTAAGGCTGAAGCTGTTTCCTGCTTTCTTTCTGAGTCCTCTGGGAATTGATGGTATGCTGTACCCTTCTAAACCCCTCAGGACCCTAGTGGATGAATTCTCAACTAAATATTCAGGCTCCCTGCTGCAGGGTCAGTGGGTAACAGAAATCCCACTTATTTACAAAGGAGTCACTTGAAGGTGACACTGTATTCTGCATTGCATAGTCAGAGAAGCCACTGGCTGCCAACAACTTCAGAGGAAAGGTAGAGGTCTTGTCGTATTCCAGGAGGGTAGAAGTCCGGAGCACACCCTAAATGTAGTGCTTCATGTAAAAGAAAATCAGCTTGACAAGGTGTGCATTTGTGTGTGTACTTGTGCATATATGTGCCCTTGCTGTGTGTTCCTGCCTGTATAGTATGCCTGTGCATGTGGGTATAAGTATATATACATGTACTTGTGTGTCCTGCACGTGTGTGTGTGTGTGTGTGTGTGTGTGTGTGTTAGTGTATGTGTGGGGTATGTATGATCTGTACAGAGAAACTAACTGGGAAGACATCAAGACTGTCTGAGGCTGAAGCACCTGCTGGTGATCCCTTTCCCTCATTCATGGTTCGATTTTATTCTTCCCATTCCCATGGGCATAAGTGAGTCAGAGAACAAGGTGCAAGCTGGCTGAGAAGCTCTCTCAGGTGACCATCTTCTAAGTGCTCCTGGAGCACCTCAGCCAGTAGCTGCTAAATTCTCAGGAAGGAGGACTCTTAAGGAAAAGCAAGAAGAAAGCAGTATGGGGGGGAAGGGTTCCAGTGATCTGATCACTGCTGGCATTAGCTCAGCTGAGTGACCAAGGGTGGTAGAGGCAGCAATACAAAGCAAACCATGGCACGTGACAAGTACGGAACTGGGAGGCAAGCTTGTGGCAGTGGTGAGCTCCTGGTGTGCCAAGTGGGGAAGCAAGGAGCGAGCTTGTGGCGGTGATGAGGGTTTCTGCCTGTAGGACCTGGGTTGATCTTCATCATCTACCCTGAGGCAATCGCCACACTCCCACTGTCCTCGGCCTGGGCTGCTGTCTTCTTCCTCATGCTGCTCACTCTGGGTATCGACAGTGCTGTGAGTAATGCATGTCCCAAGGCTCCATAGCTGTGCCTCGCTGTTGGCCTGTTCCTATGGGGGTAGGTATGGCCCCAAACAATCCCTCAAACTTCATGTGCTTATTGCAGAGACTGACAATCAGGTTTAAACACAACCAGGAGCACTGGGGACCCTCCCTGGACCGGAGTGGTAGTGACTGGAATTTAACTTACCCTTTTTCTTCCTAATCCAGTATATCAGGGTCTGAACACACACACAGAGCAGTGCCCCAGTTGCGAAAGGTTTGGCTCAGAATTACAGAGTGATTGGCCTCAGAGGTGCAAAATAACGACTTTCCTGGCCCTGGACTCCCTTAGGATAGATGGAAGCTGGCAGTAGCCTAGGCTGGGCCTTGGAAACTCTGTTTGCAGCCCCCTGGTTTTCAACCTTAGAGGCTGGAGCCATGAGCTTTCTTAGACTCCTTCAGCCCCATCAACTGCTCAAGATTATTTACTGATCCCTAATATCAGAATTGGCCGGTGGCACCTTCTGGCTGCCCCATGTCATTTACCCACCCTAACACAGCTCAGCTATTGTAAACTTTGTGGAAAGCCTGAATCAAGAATCCCTCTTTCCAAGAACACAGACTTCATACCATAGCTCCACCTTCATCTTTCACCCAGCTGCAAATCACAGGCACTACTTGGGGACATTGTAATGCAACTGGGGACATAGCCAATGCCCAGTCTGGGGCTGTGCTCATGGGACAGACATTTTGTTTTGGTCATGCACGTGCTACCATTCTCATAAGACTTTCATAAGTGCCACTTGGCACTTCATAGGCCCAGTGACTCTGAGGTGACTGTGGTCACCATCCCTGGACTCTTTCTGAGGCTTGTGTCACTAGGGCTCCTAGCCAGCAAGGGCTCCTTCTTCATCTTACCCCAAGTCTGCTGTGCACTCCCTTCTTCACACCACCCGGAGCATACACTCATTAAATGAGAAGTCAGGCCTGGGAGGGTAGTGTCAACCACCATTCTCTGTGTCCCACAGATGGGGGGCATGGAGTCTGTGATCACTGGGCTTGTCGATGAGTTCCAGCTGCTACATCGGCATCGAGAGCTCTTCACTCTTGGCATTGTCCTGGCTACTTTCCTGCTGTCTCTCTTCTGTGTCACCAACGTATGTAGTTTCCTGTTCCTGTCGTATGTCAGCCCTGGTGCCTGGCAGCACAGCTGGTGCCATGGGAACAGACACACTGCATCATTTCTAAGAAACCTCATCCTCTCCCTCATGTAAATACTTCCCTGTAGTCACAGGTAAGGCAGCCATGGGTCTGGAACCTGGTCCCAGAGATAAGTCAGCACGCAGGCATCATTTGGGATGTTCCTGCAGCTAAAGCTGCCTTCCTAGGTATGAAGAGGGTCTGGAAAGTGGCAGAGTCCTGTTTGTGGGGTCTTGGCCACTTTTTTACAGGAGACTCTACCAAGCTTGGCATTTGAGTGTTTCTGACCCTTATTATCTGGAGCCTGGGAAAGGAAAGCAGGGGAAAAGTGGTTTCTATTTTTAGTGTAATAGATGTGTCTCTAAGAAGTTGTGTGTGAATCCATGACTCAACGCAAACTTTATAAAAGTAAATAAGATATACCTCCACAGTGAACCCACAGAATGGGTGACCTTTTAGGGAAGATACTTTGATGGTATAGTTGCTGCAGCTGTTCCCAAGCTCATTCAGATCCCCTCTCTTCCAGGGTGGCATCTATGTCTTCACCCTGCTGGATCACTTTGCAGCTGGCACATCTATCCTCTTTGGTGTGCTCATTGAAGCCATTGGGGTAGCCTGGTTTTATGGTAAGTCTTGGTGATCAGACCAGCACTGTGGCATCAGTGTGATAGCTGGGCTAGTGCCTTCCTGCTTGCTTTCTGGCAAAACCGCTTTGAAAAGAGGCATTTAGACTCCAGAGGTTTAAGTTATGTCTTTCATGGCATCACGGGGTGTATGCTCAACGCCTGTCTACTGGGTTGAGAAGAACAGTCAAGTGGCTTCCGGGAAGCCAGGTTGTGGTTAGAGGTGTTCAGAGAGGCTGTGTTGAGTGGGAAAACAAGGCTGATTGGGGTGCTAGACCCTTTATAGCCACTGGCAAAAAGTAAATGCCCATCCAGCTAGCTAGGCCCTATGAACAAGCACAGAATAGCTTCAGCTCTATCTGGGTAGATTACCTACCTCTCAGTTATAAGGACCTTGATGAGTTAATTCAGTTTGTCTGTGAGAGGGATGTCAAAGCATGATTGATACCCACAGGTGTGCCTCACAAGTTCCTTCTGGACAAGACCAGCCAAGTTGCTTGTGCATAAGTTAGAACCATAGGTCCTTCTATAAGAATAGCCCATCGGCCATTTATGTACTAAGTGTCCCTGGGGGGTCTGAAGCTGACCACAGGCCTCTTAGGAGCCAGCTGGAGGTAGAAGCTGAGCTGCAGGGTCCTGGGGACCTCATGAGCTTGACTGAAGTATGGAGCTCTAACCAGGAGACCTCGATCAGAACTCTAGTCAGAGACTTTCTGATGAGACCGTGGAGGTCATCCAAGCTTTCCAAAGCTGGACATCCCACTGCAGTCCCACAAGCCAGAGACTAGGTCAGAAGTGGGTGAAGGGGGTCTCCATTAAGAATATCTCCTTACCAGCTCCTGAATAAGAAAAGCTGAATGATACTGCTGAAGGAAAGATGTTTCTAAAGTAAACTGCTAAGAGAAAATTCCAGTTATTAAGAATCATAGATACTGCCAGGCAGTGGTGGTGCACGCCTGTAATACTAGCACTCTGGGAGGCAGAGGCAGGCAGATTTCTGAGTTTGAGACCAGTCTGGTCTACAGAGTGAGTTCCAGAATATCCAAGGCTACACAGAGAAACCCTGTCTCGTTCTGGAAAGACTCAGTGAAGCAGTATTCGGCAAAACCAGAACGGGGAAGTGGGAAGTGGTGGGTGGGAGGACAGGGGAAGAGAAGGGGGCTTACGGGACTTTAGGGGAGTGGGGGGGCTAGAAAAGGGGAAATCATTTGAAATGTAAATAAATTATATCGAATAAAAAATTAAAAAAAAACCAAATCCAAAAAAAAAAAACCAGAGAGAGAGAGAGAGAGAGAGAGAGAGAGAGAGAGAGAGAAAGAAAAGAAAAGAATCATAGACAACTTTAAATTAATCTCTCCCTCCTTCCCTCTCTCTCTCTCTCTCTCTCTCTCTCTCTCTCTCTCACACACACACACACACACACACACACACACTGGGATATTCAGCCTTTAAAATGAAGAGATTTTTGAAACATGCTCCAACATGGATGTATGCGCTAAGTGAAGCAAGCAAGCCCACAAAGGACATATACTGTGAAACCACTTATATACAATCCCTCAAGAGTTCAAGTCCCTAGAGACAGAGAGTGGAATGCTAAGGGTTGGGGTGAGAGCTAGAGTTGAATGGACAGAGTCTCGGTTGCTGAAGATGAGAAAATCCTGGAGATAGAAGGTAGTGATGCAGCCCCTGGGCTGACCTGCAAAATAGTATGCTTCATGCTAGATGTGCTTGACACAGTGTTTCACAAGCTGGAAATTACTGCTTGTAAAAAGAGGTATGGAGGGTGTGAGACCCAGAGAAGGAGGTAAAGCAGGGTAGGGTCGAAGTATCATTGGGCCCTCAATTCATCCAGCAGACCACCAGCGTCTCTGAAGCTTCATCAGAGCCAGTCAATACACCGCTAAGTAGAATCAGGGTTATGGGCTCTAAAGGATGAGGGACGGATTGAGAAGGACTTGCACATCCAGTTACATGACTGGTCTCACAGCCACCTCTCCCCACACACAGGCGTCCAGCAATTCAGTGATGACATCAAGCAGATGACTGGGCAGCGACCCAATCTGTACTGGAGGCTATGCTGGAAGCTGGTCAGCCCCTGCTTCCTTCTGGTAAGGATTGTGGACCCTGGAAATTTCTGTCCCTGCCCTTGAATCCATCCCAGCGTCTTAAGAACACTGAGAAGGATGCCATAGAGCTCACCCAGCTCCATGCAGTAGTTAGCAGTGACTTAGATCCAACTGATATGTGTAGCTACACAAGCCAGCTTACAGCCCTCTGCAGCCTGGGGGAAGCTCTTACACTCACTCTGTGGTCATATATAGAATACAGCCAGTATCGGTGGCCAGGGGACCTGCCTAGGAAACCCTACAGCACTGGCTTCTCATCTCTGAATAAAACAGTTGGTTTTTTTTTTAAATAAAAAATAAATTATCCCATCTTTGTCTTCTTCCTGTTGACAAGCTTCCTCCCCAATATGAAAGAGGTGGCCTTGATCTTAGGAGATGTGACAAAGTCTTTTGAGCTTCATTATACATTGCTTTGCAGGTATTAGGTAAAACATTGAAATTATGCTACCTAGTTCATTCCACCAACTTCATGGAAGCGTGATTTATGCAATTTTAAGCCTAATTTTTAAACCCATCCCATAGGTAGCTAAAACCTTAGCAGAAAAAAAGATTTTATTTCATGTTTCTCTAGGTCACTTTGTTACCATCTGGCCACAGACAAGTGAACACTGCAGCATATTATTACGTGATTTCTGCAGAAGATAACACTTCCAAACAAACTGGCCAGATCAAAATCAATTTACATGTAAGAGTGTGGCTTTGGCAGACACAGTGCTTTCTAAGAAATGTGTCATCTATTGAAACCAAAAACAAGTATGAGACAAGTATGTGTGTCCAAGTGTGTTTTCCAAGATAATGTGTTTGGACAGTAAACTTTGCTGACCCTGAGACGTATATACAACAGGAGAGGGTTTGCACATAAAAATACATCCTAACCCACATCCACTAGACTTCCTATGTTTAGGAAGGGCTGTAATGTTCAGATACAAATAACATGTGCAGAGTACATGTAGTATGAGGCACATGTTTAGGTATACTGTACACACACAAGCATAGAGTATAAATATATAGTGCATGTATCAGTGCAATATAGGCATGAACAGTCTGGTAGACATACATGTGAACACATGTTTAGGTATGAAACACATATATAGTTACACAGCATGTGTGTAGATATGCCATTGGTTCCTCAGGAAGCTGTTGTATTGTTGTATGAGTCAAGCCCAGGTGGTCTGACTAGGGTTGGCACTTGTGACTTGTGTGGTTAGGAGTAAGAAGCTTGCTGATTTTTCTGCTCTGTCTTCATACCTACAAGCAAAAGCTGCCTGATGTCTGTGCCCATTTATTTCAGTATGTGGTCGTGGTCAGCATTGTGACCTTCAGACCGCCACACTATGGAGCCTACATCTTCCCAGACTGGGCCAACGCCCTGGGCTGGATCATTGCCACATCCTCCATGGCTATGGTGCCCATTTATGCCACCTATAAGTTCTGCAGCCTGCCAGGGTCCTTCCGAGAGGTGGGTATTTCAAGTGTCTCGTTCTAATGGTTTAGGTACTGTCTCTGTCTCTGGGCCATATCAGGTAGCAGGAGGCTGGAGCTTGGATGATGGGATGATGGGATGTTTCAGTGGAAAGAGGGGGCACATATGTGTATGCCATGTTTGTGTTTTGTGTGCTAGTGTGTTGACACATGTCTGTGTGTGTGCGTGTGTGTACATCACATCTGCAACTATGAATGCCCGTTTGTCTCTTTGTACTCAGGTATGCCATTATCTGTATGAATTGCCTCTCTGCATCCATGTGTCTGTGTGATGCTAGTCTATACCCACATGTCCTGTTTGACACCCCCCACCCCCTCCCACCCCTCTCCCCCCCACCCCCTACTGTTCCTGAAAGAGATTAGAACTTCTATGAATGGGATTGTGAGTGGACTGATTCCCAGATGCAATCCCATACCGAAGTCCTAGGGTCTCCATGAAGCAGTTTCATTGGATTGTGCAGCAAATCCCATTGTACCTATGGGGCTCAAGGACTCCACCTTGGAGCCACAGAGTCCCTTGGTGTTGGTGTCCCTCATCTCACAGGCTGGCACTCAGAGGTTCCTGTCAGTCAGGCCAGACTAGGTCTAGAACAGACATCAGAATGTGTAGCAAGGCCACAGCCCCTCTACTGCCAAACTTTTAGAAGGAATGGGACTACCACTATGTCCAAATGAGAATCAAGGACAACCCTGGCACCTGAAGTCTATTCTGGAGGCCCGGGTAACATCTGGGTTCCAAGAACAGAAGGAAGCAACATTTCCTATAGGGGGCAAGTGACAGGCCCTGAGGGGCCTGCATGCATCCACTGAGGGATAGAGACCTCAGCCAGCACTGCAGAGCATCGATGGTTTACTCTCAGGAAAGAACCTGAGGCTATGGCTCCTGAGCCTGACTCCTTCTGGTAAGTCATAGATAGATAGATAGATAGATAGATAGATAGATAGATAGATAGATAGATAGATAGATAGATCATCATAATAATAATAGTGGGTGGTGGCTGGTCTGTGCCAACCTGAGCCCCATGCTATATCAACAACCTCGTTCTCTCTTAGAAACTGGCCTATGCCATCACACCCGAGAAAGACCGCCAGCTAGTAGACAGAGGAGAGGTGCGTCAATTCACGGTGAGTCTGACACCCTATTCAACTCTTAAAGAGGGGATTCAGAGAGGTTTGAATAATATCCTCACCTTATTGCTGCTCTAGTAGCCCCCAGAAGACAAAGAAGCTGTGTGTATAAAAGAATTTTCCACAATGATTTGCAGATTGTTGGTGCTGGCCAAAGCCACCCAGAAGCCCTGGATTGTGGGTAGGGCAGCCAGCAAGTAGAAAAGATCCACGGAAATGTACAGCCAAGGTGACATTGACAGGGATGCCTGCCTGCGGGGAAAGAGTCCTGAGAGGGCAAATGTGAGAGGCCCTAGGATCAAAGCTCTCTATTCTTGGAGACAAGAAAAGTATCTTGGAGACAGAGGGCCTAGAGAAGCTCCAGAAACAGAGCCAGACGGCTGTGGTTCAAAGGGGAAAGGCTCATGAAAGCTTGGAGTTGGTCAGATGTCCGTCAGAGTACCTGAGGGCAGGGAGGTCTAAATGAGGGACGGTGGTCCAGCCTGGTCTATGTCTATGGAGAAAGCAGGCAGGCTGGGGAAGCTGCAATGAGAACAGGATCTCTCAGCCCCCTGGTCTAACTCCTTTCCTCTCTCCTTTGAGAACCAGGTGATTTTCTGTGTCACACTGGCAGGTGACAAGTGTGTGACCTGTTCAGAGGCTTCTCCCCCCCCCCCCCCCCCCCCCAACAATGCTCTTTAGTCTCAGGATCCCCTTTGATGGTAGCTACATCTGATATAGTTTGTGTGAAACATCCCTCTCACCTCCCCATTGATCTTAAAACTTAGACTGTGGAAGCTGGAGGAACACCCTAGGGTATTCTGAATGTCGTCCTCAGTAGTACATCACAGAAGTAGAATATATATATATATATATATATATATATATATATATATATATCCCTTTCATGTTACCTGTGTCTCTGAAAGCTCCCAGACTCCTAGTCCTAAGGGCCCTTCACAGCTTTTAAAAATTAAAACACAGTTTTAAAAACACAGAATTTGAAAATTCCCCTCTGCAGTGGGCAGTAGTGATACACACTAATCCCAGCACTCAGGAGGCAGAGGCAGGCAGAGCTCTGAGTTCAAAGCCAGTCCTGTTTACAGAGCTAGTTCTAGGATGGACAAGTCTACATAAAGCAACTTTTCTCAAAACAAACAAACAAACACATCCTTTGCTCTACTTATTTGCCTCTGGGCTCTGGAGTATGTCTGGGTCCTTTGGCACTCTTATGTGCCAAAGGTTTTTTAAAATTTGGACTTCAGGGACACCACTGCACAGTGGCTCTGGTTCTTGTCCATACGTCACCGGCTCACTCCCTGCATTCCTGCTATATATCCTTTGGATGCTTCCTGATGCATCTCCCAGCCCATGCTTCTGTGCTTACTGAATCAATGAGAACTTCCTTCGCCTTTATTGATCCATCCATTCATTTTTAAGTCAATCAATGTTTTTCTGAGAGCCTGTACAGAGAGCATTTACCCTTTTGCCTGTCAGTTTCTTCTTCTTCTGAGGTCCTTTTTGAATCTTTTTGTATCTTCTATGACTCTTCTTAACTCTTTGAACAAACACAGTGAAGTCATCTGAGAACTTTTCTGTCAGTTGGGGTCAATGTCAGGCTTTGCTCACTAGGGCTTTGTTTTTAAATCTTGCTTTTTTGTGTCTGGTAAAGCCTAATCATAGCCAAAGCACATGGCTTTTCCCTTATTGCATCCTGGATAATTTTTAACTCTGCCTGTGCATGTTGGAG
Source organism: Apodemus sylvaticus (assembly GCF_947179515.1). NCBI lineage: Eukaryota > Metazoa > Chordata > Mammalia > Rodentia > Muridae > Apodemus > Apodemus sylvaticus. The sequence goes on along the minus strand of NC_067487.1, from coordinate 4,077,518 downwards.
TAGGAGGCAGTGTGTGTGTGCATGCCTGTGGAAGCTGGAGGAATGCCCTAGGGTATTCTGAGTTTCTGTCCTCAGTAGTAGTTTTCACAGAAGTAGAATGCCATTTACTTCATTAACCTGAAGCTCACAAAGTATGGTAGGCTTGCTAATGCAAATCCCCAGGGAGCCATCTGGCTCTACCTCCCCAACATTAAGATTATAACATGATTTCCACACAGATCTCCTGGGGTTGAACTCAGGTCTTCCTGTTAGCAAAAGACAGCACTTTACCAACCAGGCTTTTCCCAGCCCCTATATATTGGATATTTTGTGTTAGGTTAAATGGGGTGTCCTGAACCTACTCTGCCACTGGGCTCAGGCCACTGGGGGAGGTGAGACATGGGAGTTTTGACTGCACTTATTCAACACAAGTGCCTGGCAGGTGTCGGGCTATGGTGGAAAGGGCAATGTGAAGCCACTGGACACCGCTCTGAGAGTGGTCCATGGTTTTAAGGTATTTATTGTCTTGGCAGAGAGTGGCACTGAGTAAAACCATACCCCCTTTCTCAGGGCAGGCCTGAGGTTAAATACCTTTTACAGGGAGGAGTGTCTGGGAAGGGGAGTTTATTGGTTAAGCCTCCAAGTCTTTAGGTACCTCATTAAAATGGGGATCTGTCTTGAGGCTATGTGACCACAGGTCATGTCCTCTACCTGTAGAAGGGTTTGGGGCATTGCCCTTATGTGACTGATGGCCACAGACTTATGGAGAGCTGCGGCCTCCTGTCAGAAGCCTGGTGTCCAGGAGTATGTCAAAATGCCAACCATGCCTTGAAGGATTATCCCCTGCAGGGTCACGGGGTTTCCAACAATTTTTATATTATTTTTATTTTAGACAGGGTTTCACTATGTAACTCTGTCTGGAACTTCCTATGCAGATCATGTTAGGCTCTAACTCACAGACATACCTACTTCAGCCTTCAGAATGTTGGTATTTAAGGAATGTGTCACCACACCTGGCTGGATATTTTTCAGTACCTTTAAATATTTTTGGAGCTCCTTGGATCTTTTTAGATCTGTTGGGTGGGTCCCAAGAGGAAATGCCATAGATCCATCTCTCTGCTGCAGCACTGGCTTGAGTAAGGAGAGTTTCCAACAGAGGCAGGCAATGTTCCAGCCCACAAGTCCCTTGGTGCCACCTCCCATATCCTGACTGTTGCAAAGCAGTCCTGGGTGTCTGTCACACGTGTTGCTCAAGCCTCAGCCCAACTCTGCAGCTGTTCTCTTCTGCTCTGTCCTGCAAGCTAGAGCCACATGGGTCCTCGATTTCCATGTAGCTCTCTGAGTTCTCACCCCACTCTGAAATTCAGAGGCCCCCAAAGGCAGGTAGGATGACTGCCTCATTCATTCTTCTTGAGGTATCATTGAACCATAACTACCTGATGTCCAGTGTCTTGCAAACCCCATGGCCACACATGATGTTTACTTGGGGCTGTTTCAGATGGTAAGTTCAGCCTTGTTATTCTATTCCCCTTTGATCAGAAATATGGGTGTGCCTCAAGTCCATCCACTTTGCCTGCTCAGTAATATTATATTATGTCAACAGCCCATAATCTATCCCTATCTCCACAATCATATCCACATCTCTAGTAGCTACATTTCAAGCCTCATTTTGTCAACTAAAACACACATCTCTAGATTCACACTGTCACTTTTTCTAGCATCCCACAGATATCTATGCTACACTGCACCAATTGCAACATCTCTGGTCCTGGACTCTGAACTCTCTAGGCTCTGGGTTCTAGGTTCCAGTTCTTGATAATCCTTGCTCAAAGCTCCATGTTCCCAGTTCTTGAAATGTAAGTTACCCTGCAACCTTAATCATCTGCTTCTATTGGTGACAAGGACACAAAGCAGGTAGGGCTATCCTCATTGCTGCTGCAGTTGGACAGTATTCTAGGTTCTGTCCCTCCTCCTTATACCTTCAACCAGAATTCTGCTTTTTCCCTGGGTCCCATGCCATACTTAGCCAGTGCCTGTGGTGGCCTTACCTATAGACTACCTTAGGCTATGCCCTCCCTTGGCCATGCTGTGGCATGTCTTAACCAGCAATGAAAAATCCCCAAAGAGCCACTTGTGAGGAAACCAAAGAGAGTAATGTGGAGGTAATGGCTGTGACCTGTTTTCTATCTCTGGTTCAATGTTTGAACCAGACAATAGTATTATGAATATTGTTTTGAAAGTGTTTAGCAGCACAGATCTCATCAGTCAGTGTCAATAAATACCCCATGATTAGAAATAAGCAAGCAAGCAGCAGAACAACAACTGCTCTCCATCCCTGAGCCACCCAGTAGCTACTCCTGACTTGTATCTAGATCACAACGGGCAAAACAAGCTTCAGAGTCCAGCACTCTGGGGAATGGACCCAAGAGAGTTTCAGCATGCAGAAGAGAAGGACAGACACTTCTGGATCACTCACAAATCAGTAAGAAGACGATATGGAGCCAACCCTATATCTAAAGATATTCTGCATATCTCACCTCAGCTACTGATCACAAATATGCTGACCAAAAAGAACTCTGGCCCTCTAAGCAACTGAGCTCCACAAGGCTTGGTTACTTGTTGCTATGTTGGTTTTGCTTTGGTTTGCTTTATTCTGCTTTTTTTTATTTTTAGACAGAATCTTACTGTAGTGCAGGCTGGCCTCAAACCCATACCTGCTAGCCTCCTGAGCACGGGATTACAGATATTAGCTGTGCTACCTAGTTTACAGGTCCCTTCTTCATCAAGTAATTCAAGTACTTAAAAGTCTCCATCAGGTCATTAGCCCTTGGTGCCCCTCAAGAGTGGTATCCATCATCAGTAAGCTCCCCCATGGGCAAGTAGTGCCACCTGCTGAGTCGACCCTGATTTCATCACAGAGTCAGTGGTCCATAAGCCATGGTTCTAAGGTCTGCTTTACACTTGTAAATAAATGATGCATTCTTTCCAGCTGCGCCACTGGCTGTTGGTGTAAAGTGGAAGAAGACAGCTGCCAGCTGGGCCATCTCACAATAGCGGGGACAGGGAGATCACAAAGGAAACCTGCGTGTCAAGAAAGGAGGGCCACTTCCATACTTCCCCTTTGCCGTAAGGAAAAATAATGGAAGCATGGGCTTCAGTCTTTGACTGTTCACACCCAATACATACCACAAAGAAGCCTCTGTCTGTGTGTGGCTGTAAAAACACACACTTCTACACAGTGAGGTCAACCATGTCCCTATCCTTACTGGGTGGGAAACGCCTAGCTGGTATCCTGTCCCTGCAAGACTGACTCTTCCATCTGTGGTCACCCTGGGAGAACAGGTCATACTGTTCCCTGCATTCTAGGAGAGGGACCTTGGTACCTGTATATACACTGTGCCATAATCCTTGTGCTCACAGTAGTTGCCTAGATCATTTCTTTTGCTTAAATTTACAATGTCAACTATCCTATTTTGCTGTTGGTAGATTAACACATGCCAAGTCCTTTCCTGGTGCTTGGCTCTGAGCAGACACCATGACCTTAGCATCCTGTTCATATTACATACACGCAGGGTCTGTTCTGAGCCATGGAAGACAAGGGACTTGGTGCAGGTGACCAGAGATTATGGTTTTTTCCCTTTATAACTGAGATAAATAAAATTCATGACATAAGGTTGGGAGACAAGCCCTAATCCTGGCCCCTGGAAGGCCTGGCCAGCTTGTAGCCACTTTAGTATGGACTTGTAGACCACAGAAAAAGTGTACTCCTCATAGCCAGTGTGTCCCTGCCTCCTGGACACCTGCTCTGCACAGAGTCTCAATGCAACCTGATGATGATATTCTTGGCCTGGAGCCCTGCCTGATCTTTGGGGAAAGACGTCCACACTTGGGTTTGATTTCCCACTGGCTCGTGTCATATTCATGGACATTATCCATGTTATAAATGGCTTTTTAAAAACATATTTATGTGTGAATCAAAATTATTCTCAAAATGTAAGATTAGTTTGTTCAAATCCATTTGCTGAAGAGTAATTAGCACAAGAAGAAGGTATTCGGAGAATCACCTTCCCCTGGAGCACTGGCTCTAGCCTCTGGAGTGAAAAGTAGATGTCATGATTTTCCTTGAGCTAATAAATGTGAACTTTGTTTGGCCTGGCCTGTGTCCCATAGAAATGGCACCATGTGTCTGTCTGAGAGAGCGAACCTTAGGTATTCTCTGCAAGTAGACATTGGCACAAGAATCTTGAATGTACTACCAGAGTAGAAATGCAGGCCTGTATGCATTTGTGAGACTGTAGTATGGCTAAGAAGCATCAGGTTTACCATCTCCTCTCAGAGGAGTGGCTCCATGTAAAAATCCAGGTGTTGTCAGCATCTGTTTTTGTGTCTATAGCCAGTATCTCGTGTGGGTCCTTATAAACAATAAAAGAAATATATGTTGGAATCAGGCTCATTCATGCTGCCATGTGTTTCTTGGCTCTGTTATTATGTACAACATCCAACTCACCAGCTCATACATGAGGAAAGGGGTGGGCCCAGATCCCCTAGAAAGAACTCTTTCTTTCATCCCAGTACCTCTCAGCCTGTCCCCTACCCCACTCTACATCCCCTCTGCATCTCCACACCTACTTCTCCTGGATCAAGTTCATCCTTGGAACTCCCTCACCAGTGGGATGGTACTGACTCTGCTCCAGGTCCATATGTCTGTGATGTGTATGCCACTCACTTTGTATTACACTTTCTCATTTCAGCAGGGCCCAATGCCCACTGCTCATCATCCTCCAGACCTCCTCTTCCCAACAGCATCCTATCTACTCCCTCTACATCCAGATTCAGGCTCTCAGCCAATCACCACCATAGCTGACTGAGAACTCCTTCCAGAAACACAACTCAAGATCTTCTGAGTGGGCCTCTAGGTTCTCTATTCTACATTGTGATTAGTAGACATTGGTGAGACCAAGCCACACTTAAACCTCCATGAGTTTACTTATGCTTGGTTTAGTGCAATGGTTCTCAACTTCCTAATGCTGCGGCCCTTTAATATAGTTACTCATGTTGTGGTGACCGCCTCCCTACCATAAAATTATCTCATTGCTACTTCATAACTGTAATTTTGTTATTGTTATGAATCATGATGTAAATATCTGATAGTCAGGATATCTGATATCCGACCCCTGTGAAAGAGTCGTTTGACCCCCAACAGGATGATGACCCACAGGTTGAGAACTGCTGGTTTAGTGCAATATCCTTAGTGTGACCTCTGATGAGTCACGTAGTTGTCAACACCATGACAATACAACAGTCTTCCTATAACCCACGATAGAACAGGACCCATCCACATGATGGCCACTGCCAGGTCTCAATGACCTCACTTTTTTCAGGTCTTGGCCCTCTGAAAAATGATTGGAGAATCCACCTTAAACCCAAATCCACACAACGAGCAAAAGTCTGGCCGCCAGGGCCCACTGACTGAGTTCCAGGATGCTGGTCATAGCAGCATTGTACAGTGATGTCCCTATGCATGGTGTGCACCATGTTCCTAGCTTCCCTATTGATTGCAGCTACTTTCTAGTGCAAGCTACTCTGCAGCTATACATACAGCTGTGCTTGCTCAGGAGTTTGGGGTAGGGGTGCACTAGCCAATACCTGTGACTCAGGACATACACAGGGCTAGGGCTACTTGCCATTCTGCCCTTCCCAGCCTCTAGCTTTTGACTGTTCATACTATACCTTACATAGCACAAGAGTAGGGGAAGACATGAGGGCTAATTGGGAGTCAAAGCTCTCAGAGCTGAGTGCTATGGACAATTACCTTGAAAAAAACAGTGAACCAAATGTAGATGATGCCTCCAGGGAGACAACCACCATGCCATGTCCCTAGAACCATGCTTTACAGGCATCCAAACCTAGGAGGAGCTATGCAGAACATCAATGGCTGAGGCTTGCCTAGTGCTCACTACATGTGATTTAGAAAATGTCCTAGGAGGCAAGGGCATGGGAGGTGTATTCCCTGAACATGTAAAGAGCTCTCACGAGTCAATAAAATGATGGTTCTTTGACAAAAAAAATCATGGGCAGGTACTGAATTATTCATCTTTTCTTACCGTAAGACATGCCTGAGAGACCCATAAAGAGAAAGGATTGTTTTCACTCGTGGTTTTGGAGATTCTAAGTCCATGACTGGTTGGTCCTATTGGCTTGGAGTACAGCAACTTCAACCATCGTGACAACAATGAGTATCAAAGTGGATCCCTCATGGATGGGACATGAAAGAGAGGTGTTACAAGCTATTATAGTAGTAGAGTCTCCTTCAAGAACTTTCCCCCACTGACCTAACCTCCTCCACTAGGCTCTGCTTCCTAAAAAAATTAACTACCTCCTAACAATGCCAAAGTAGAGAGCAAGCCTTTAGCACAAAGGTACATTTGGGTATATTCCAAACCTGAACTTTAGCAAATTTATTTGAAAGGAGGGTAGCTAATGGTCATAATCTAGGGAAAGGGGCTGTACTCACTCATTATCAAAGAACCACAAGGAAACCCTAAAATGCCTGACAACATGTCTAGGTGGAACAAGAATTTTGGTGCATTGTAGGTAAAAGCAGACATCAGTATGGTGGCTTGGAGAGGGTGTGACATTCTAGTTCTAGCTGATGTTGGAGCCTTTCCCCATGTGTAAGTTTACTTTCACCATCAGCTGTGGAACTCCCATCTTCTGTGGTGATGCTACATTAGCCTATACTGTGAACTGTCTCCAGGGCCTGCCTCAGGCTAGCCCATCACCAAGCCAACATGACCTGACATCCCTTTGTGACCAGGATGAGTTGGACTTCACCTGAAACTGTGCTTGCTCCTAACTCCTTACCGTCCTTATCTTGTTTGCTTAACCCCTTCTCATTTTCTCCACATGGAGTAAGGGCATGCCTCTCTCTTGCCCCATAATTCTCAGGAGTTCCAACCTCAGATATGTGTCCATCCAAGCCTGCAGTCTACCTCAGTGTGTCCACCAAGGGTCACATGTCAAACCCAAGCCCCTCAGTCTCTCATTTTGTACCCAACAGAGATCATGTGCCCAACCTGAGCACATCTACAATGTACCAGAGTTCACACACACACACACACACACACACACACAGAGAGAGAGAGAGAGAGAGAGAGAGAGAGAGAGAGAGAGAGAGAGAGAGAGGAGAAGGAGGGAGAGCGGAGTGTTCATAAAAGTCCAAACTGGGCACAGCTGATGTTAAGTAACACATTCCACATTCCTGCGTGGTGTAAGGGAGAATCTTTAGTTAGTGACACTGATCTATGGTGTAGAGCTATAGGTTAAACTATAGGTTGAATGGCTCCTACTCCCTACTACCTATGAAGATGATTTTAAACACATTTTATAAACTTATTGTCTATGTTCTCATGCATTCAAATAAATACACCATATCATGCATGTTGGTATCAAAGAACAACCTGGAGGAAATTATTCTCTCCTTCTATTATAGGAGTCTCAAGGATAGAATTCAGACCAAGTCTTTCTGACTCCAAATTGATTTAAGCAGAAGAGTTACCACAGACATTGTTGTGGATGTAAAGTATGTCATGGTACCAGACATGGAGGCAGAGATGTGCATTGGTATTTATGAACATTGGTATTTTGCCTACGAATGTCTGGATGAGGGTGTCAGATACCCTGGAACTGGAGTTACATACAGTTGTGAACTGCCATATGGGTGCTAAGAACTAAACTCTGGTCTTCTGGAAGAGTCGCCAGTGTTCTTAACTGCTGAACCATGTCTCCAGCCCCATATTTCATAACTTTTAACCATATTTTTATTAATATCCTTTAAGAGTCTTATATATGCATACAATGTGTACAGAACATACTCAACTCACACTCTTCCCAGATCAAACCCCAGCCCTCCAATCCCTCTCAACTTCCTGTCCAGGGTGTGTGTGTGTGTGTGTGTGTGTGTGTGTGTGTGTGTGTGTGTAGGTGTGTGTTTGACAGTACAAATTCCATTTTGTACTGCCCATAAACTCATGTTTGTGGGGCCACCCACTGGAAAATGGTGGACCTGCCAGGGGCCACACCCTTTAAAGAAAACTGACTCTTCCTCCCTCAAGAGATATCAACTCTCAGTAGCTTTTTAGTTAGGAGTGAGGACTTATGACCCTTTCTCACACTCATCCTGGAATACTGACTTGATCTTGTAGAAGCAACTACACTGCTGTGGATTTATGAGTGCAGTAGTCCTGGCAAGTGTAGAACATACTGTTCTGCTCTGATGCTTCCCAACCTCTGGCTGCCCTTCCATAATGGTCCCTGGGCCTTAGTAGGGGGCATAATACAGATGTCACATTTGTGACTGAACATCCTGCAGATATTTATTCTCAGCATTTTGAAAAATTCTGAGTTTCTACATTAATAGTCACAAACTTCACAAATAAACCATTCTGATATCTAAAAGCTATAGTTCTTTTTTTAGAGGTGAGACTCCACAAAATTACCCCTCTTGCATGTTAGTATATTCATTGATAATGCTATTTTTCCAGTCTTGTTTATGCAGCCATTTCTACGAGAGGGGTTTTTTGTTTGTTTGTTTGTTTGTTTGTTTGTTTTACAGAAGACTTTCTTGAATTCTGGCTTTTAGAGTCTATCTGCCCCATCTTCCCTGTTCCCTGAGCCATAGCCAACTGTGAAGTAGATGTATCCATCGGGGCTCCCCACAAGCTGTTGATCTCTGATTTGTGTATAGATATGGGTTTCTGTCATGGCCTCCACTTGCTGTAAAGAGAAGCTTCTTTGATAAGGAGTGGTAGCTACATTTATCTGTAGTTATAAGGATAAATTTTATAATGTAGTAAGGAGTTGTGCTGGACTAACAAAATGGCAATAGTAGTGGATTATTTCCATGACTTACAGGGAAGCTGGCTATGTTTCCAGTACCAGATATGATTTTCTCCCTGGTAAATAGACCTCAAGTCCAATTAGGCAGCTGTTGGCTGCCACCAACATGTGAATGCCACCTCTTTTTTGTAATTGTTGTATTTAGTCTTTGATATTATAATATGATTACATCATTTCCCTCCCCACTCCCAGTCTTCCTATGTATTCCTCTTTGCTCTCAAGAGTGGCACTTCTTGAACTTTTAGGTTGGTAATTGTCACGGTTCATAGGTGTTACAGGTGAATAGGGCTGTTTACTTGTTTCCCTCCTCGGCAGCTTGTATAATCTTTTTTTGGAACCATGAAAGCTAGAGCTGTAGGAAAGAACTTTTTTCAGGTCAGATCCAACTTGAGTCTTTTGAGTCATGATTCCAAAGTGTGTGATATCTTCAGCAAGAGAGAGAGAGAGAGAGAGAGAGAGAGAGAGAGTAATTTTAGGTAAATATATAATAATATGATTCCTTGAGGCTTTATTAAACAACCTTAGGTTATTGGTCCCTTATCCTGCATTCTTCTACTGTACTGGCCTCCTTTACTCCTGTCAGTTGAGACCCTTCCCTATTATTCCATTTCCCATGTCATAACATTTGTATTCTTCAATTCCCTCTCCTAAGGCCTCCCACCTGTGCCCACTTTGTGAAACTCCTGACTACCTAGAGAAGGGACTTCTTTTTTAGCTGTCCAATGCAGAGTGGTCAGCTTTAAAACCATATACACACGGAAAACAAAATCAGGCTCAGTAGGGTGTGTGTGTGTGTGTGTGTGTGTGTGTGTGTGTGTGTGTGTGTGTGTGCATGTGTGTGTGTAAAACAAATATAACCAGTGAAAAATCAGTCTATCGGCTTCACAGTGCAGTTTATGGGAAGGATTCAAGGGAGGGTAACTGGGAGGAGCTGGAGAGAGTAAGGGAGCAGGGGTGAGGGAAATGATGCAATTCTATTTCAGTTAAAGTGTTTAAAAAGAGAAAATGGAGAAAGAAATTTTAAAAGGATCTAAGGACTTCACTCATCCATAGGTATAGAAATAGGAATTTTTAGAAGGAAATTGGATATTATATCCATTTAGTAAAATAAGATTTAGTAGAGTCACCCTGGAGTCTATCAACTCTGAAAACACAGGCTGTTGGCCAGATTTTAAATATCAGGCATCCTGTGAAGTGGGCCCTAAATCCAGTCAGAGAGTGATTCCTTAGTATCATAACACTGTGCAACTGTCGCATACATGAATCTCTCATCACTCTGTACCATAACACTGTGAAACTGTCACATACATGCATCTCTCACTGCTCTGTACCATAACACTGTGCAACTGTTGCATTCATGCATTTCTTGTCACTCTGTATCATAACTCTGGGACACTGTTGCATTCATGGCCATCTCTCATCACTCTGTACCATAACACTGTGACACTGTTGCATTCATGGGTCTCTTTTCACTCTGATCAACATTGTAGCTCACAAGGTTCACAGCTGTATAAGACTACTGTACTGATGACTTTTCTTTTGCAGCAGCCTTCATAGAACCTTCCAGTACTGTGAAAGCTAACCAGTAAAACAGTAGTCCCCAGTTCAGCATCAATTTGATTTTTTCATAACCTGTGACCAGTATATATAGTATCTTTAGCAGTAAGGTCTTACCAGTTCTGATAGGTAGACAAGAGAGTACAGGTAGTAGCCTGTACTGTTTGGGGGGACCAGAACACTTATAATCAACAAGTTGAGGGGGGGAAGACCACTGCTGGCACTGGGATTTTGTTAGCAGCCTATCAGTGTGATACCATTTATCTTTCAGTAGTAAATCATTTTATATCCAATTAATGGACTCGTGGTGTAGTAAATTTTTTTCTTAATTTTGTTAATATAATTTATTTATTTATATCCCAAATGCTGCACCCTCCTAGTCAACTCTTGCAGAGTTGCTCCCCCATACCCCCTCTCCTTCGCCTCTGAAGAGTACCCACCCTGGGTATCTTCCCCACCTGGGTGTATCAAACCTCTGAAGGATTAAGTACATCCTGTTCAACTGAGGCCAGATGAGGCAGCCCTCTGCTACATATATGCTGAGGGGGCTCAGATAAGCCTGCGCATGCTCTTTGATTCATGGCTCAGTCTCTGCGAGCTCCCAGGGGTCCAGGTTAGTTGACACTGTTAGTCTTTCTGTAGGCTTGCCATCTCCTTGAGGGCCTTCAATCCTTCCCCCTAACTCTCCCATAGGGGTTCCCAATCTCTTTCCAATGTTTGTCTGTATCTACATCTGTCTCAGTCAACTGCTAGGCAGAGCCTCTCAGAGGACAGCCATGCTAGGTTCCAGTCTGCAAGTACAACATAGCATCATTAATAGGGTGAGGGATTGGTGCCTATCCATGGGATGGGTCTCAAAACAGGCCAGTCACTGGTCAGCCAACTCGTTCACCTCTGCTCCATCTTTGTCCCTGTATTTCTTTTAGACAGGACCAATTTTGTTAATATTTCAAACTACATAACTCTTCTGGGAGTTTTTCCAAATATTTCAAGTCTTTAAGATCTATTCCATGTTAAACAGACATGTGTTGTTAGGAGAACCATCACAGAAGCCCCAGAAAGCCCCAGGGTGTGGGCTTACAGGTGCTGAAGAAATAAAGTCACCAAAGAGAGAATCTGGGACCTGAGGCTGCAAAGTCATAAGGTACATATCCAGCTTCACACTTCTTGTCCTATGCCACTCACTTGGTCCCATTTGAAATATGTTTTTTCCAACCCCACCCACCACTTTCCAACCTCTTCCTCAGCCCAGGTGTCTTTGGCTATCACTCCTAAAAGTCATACTGAGCTAGGATTCTAGGATCTGACCCATGGTCTATACTCCTTGATCCCACCATTCTCCTCCGGCTCTCCAGCAGGCATCATTTTGCACAATATTTGCCCTTCCTCTTCCTTCCAAGTTTGGCTGGAAGCAGATGCTGACTTGTTTTCCTTAATTTACAATGGTGTCTTGAATAAGCCTGTCACACAATAAGATAATGACACTGAATATGGTCATAAACATATGGGGGAATGTATAAGTGGGCAAATGGCTAGATGGATGGATGGATAGATGGATGGATGGATGGATGGATGGATGGATGTGTGGGTGGGTGGGTAGGTGGATGGATGGGGGAATGTGGTGGTCTGATAAGTAGATAGGTAGAAGATAGGTGAGTGAGTAGATATGTTAATAGGTGAGTAGACTGGTGAGTGGAGGAATCATGGGTATATGAGTTGGGTTGATAGGTGGGTGGGTGTGTAGATAGATGGGTGTGTAGATTAATGGGTATATGGATAGACCAGTGTATAGGTGGGTGGGTGGGTGAATACATGGTCTTGTTTTGCACATGCAAGTCTGGTCTAATCTATTTCTCCTGTAGGACTGGACATGTGGATGCTATATTTGGCATTGGTTTTCTAAAGAGAACATAGACTGTTGTGTTAATTTTGAAATATATGAAGTAGAATTTTCTTCTTGCAGTAACTGGATGCTGAAGCTGAGCTTTCAGAGGGGAGGGCCACTGTACTGCTTTTTTATGCTCAGTAGGACCTTACCAACCCCTCTGCTCTTTACCATTGGATTTGAGCTCTTTGCTGACTGACCTTTAGACACAAAGTCTGAGTATTCAAGCCCAGAAAAGCCATGTGATTCCTCTGAGAGCAGCATTTTAATAAAGGCTCTGCAACAGTGAAATACCTAGCTTAAAGGGTAAACAGATTCCTGTTTGGCTTTTTTTCCCTGCGATCCTCCTTCAGTCTCTGTAGATTTGTCTGCCTGGCCCTGCCCAAAGGTCACAGTGTCTACCTACTCCCTGATTACTGACTGCAGAAAAGTGGTTCCATCTTTGACAAAAATGGGTAATTAGCAAGTCTTGTTTGTGTTCCTGGTCCTTCGGAGAACACAGCACCCCTAACCTTAGTTGGTCCCATTTGCTTTCCCTCTTCCCAGGGTACAAGAGCACAATCATAGCCAATCTGATACTGAAGCTATGATACCCAACTGATTCTTCAGTGTTGGGGGTTTAAAGGCCTCAGGCTTTCCCAGAAGACACTACACCAAATTAACATGGAAAAATAGAAATAAAATGGACCCCCTGCCTTCTGTAGCCTGTTTCTTACTGACCAGGGGTGGATAGGGCTAGGGCCCAACCTGTAGCTTCCTACTGTGACACAAGTCACACAGAAAGTTCAGAGGTCATTACTCAAGATGTAAATGTCAGTTTGTGTTGATGGTGGGCAGATCCTCCTGTGAACCCTTGTGGGAGCAGGGTGATGAAGAGAGAGACTGCCTAAGAAATTCACAGTGCCAAAATAAGCCTCAAAACTTGGATGCTCTCACCCAGATGGGGTGACCAGCTATCCCAGTCTTCCCAGGGTTCAGGAGTTACTTCCATCCTTAGCACCAATGCCCTGAATTAAGAAGTACTGAGGTCTCAGAGAGGGGAATTTTTATAAAAGCTATGGAGTCCCAAGGGTTGGGTGGCAGAACTAAGCTATGGCCTCCTGGGTGTCGCAGAATTCAGTAAGCAAAGTGTGAAAAAAAACTTTCAGAAGCTGTACCTCCCACCAAGCCTTCTGCTAGTAGAAGAACCCACTCTTCCCAAGGTGCAGAGATTGTTGCAGAACATGGAGCAGAAACAGTGTAAGAGTCAGAGGCAGTGCATGACTACATGGAACCACTGTTTTCTAGACACAGCAAGACACCTGCACATATGAACTCACAGTAGTTGTGACTGTGTATAGGACCCGAGCAAGCCTAAGCCAGAGCAAATCCAGGTATTAAAGGGGGATCTGGGAATGCTGTCCTTGTATGGCACTAGCCCAGGTGGTCCTCAATGTGTTCTTAACACCCTGAGGCTATTAACAAGTTCAGGTCCACCCCCATGTCTGACTGAAGCAGCAAGCATGCATCTGCTCTTTCCTGTCTGGCCTTGAAGGGCTAAAATAATAGAGGATAAATCACCATGCTGTGAGGAAATATACCCCCAAGACCCTGGGTGGGCACAGTGGGCCCAGCATGTCCCGAGGAGGCCATCCCTTAGAGCTGCTAGCCCAGGAGGTCCCCAAGATGGGTGTCAGACACCAGTGGAGAAATGATATGCAAGAAAAATCTCTAAACTACACTTGCTTTAAAATGCTGTTCTGAGCGAATGCAAAAGATTCCACTCATAACTAAACATCATACACAGAATCAATGTTGAAGGTATCAAACACCAAGAGTGTTTGTCTAGAATTTAAATAATTTTACTTATTCCAGGAGCTAAGCTCCCTTTTCCTTGGAGTTATTTGCCATATAGACGAAGGCTTCCATCAGACAGGACATTTTATTTGATTACATTTGGATGGTGTACATATTTACACAGTATCAGTGAGGCAGAAATGCCCTTTTAAAGTCATGCTTATGGCCTCAATGGGCCCGTCAGCTTTACACTGTATCAATCAAGTACTGCAGGTTCATGGTTAAGCCCATGTCTGGCTCTGGGCTTGAGGTTGACATTTGGACTGTGGTCATCAACCCCTGGGTAGGCAGATATCCTGGAAGCTCTGTGGACTCAAGAGAGATGAAATCTAAAATCTTTAAAAAAGTTCTATCATTCTAAAAGTATTCGTTTTAAAGCTCAGTGGGAGAGGAGAAAATCAACCACTTATGATCCATGACCAAGGGCAGCAAACAGAACCTTGCTCTAGACCACTCCCACTTCTTGGTTCCCCTGCATGGTTGTTCTTCTTGGGATGCACAGAAAGGAAGCAAGCAGGACTTGGGACCATAAAGCCCAAGAGTTCCCTTCTCCTTAAACAAGGTTCCAAACTGCTGAGCATCTTCTGTTCATGGAGGCCTGGGATGCAGCCCAATTGGTTGTTGAAAGGACTAGAGGCATTAAATGGTGCAAGGGCTTACAGGGGAGCATGGAATGTCCTGAATGAGTGTGACCCTAGATTATTGCTGGTTGACAGTTCTCACAGACAGTCTAGTGACCCTGCAGCCTCCTTGGAGGCTGGGGAGAGGTCAAGACTATTTTGACTTCTGATGCAGCACTGGTTGGAGGAGCAGCTGGAGCACATATTTGTGTGCAAATGCCAATGCAGGCTAGGTAACAAAGGCTCAGGAAATCTACTGTGCTTTGTCTGGCTCTGCCCAGACACACAAGGCTCCAGAAGCCACTTCTGCTGTCTTTGTTCTCAAAGTGTAAGGGAAGATCAGTGTGGGTCCCAGGAGAATCATCAGAAATAACACACTAGAGAAGTCAACATGGCCATTTGTCACCTAGATGGGCCAACCCTGGACTCAAAGACATAGACATAGAGCAGACCAGATGCAGCAGCAAGCCTTGAGAAGGGGATGTCTGCTTAGCCTCTTTCTGAGAAGGATCCTCATAAAACTGACCACACTGCATGTTCTCATGTACAATCATGGCTTTCAGACTGTCTTCCAGGAGGCTCAGGAGTACTTGTGTTCTATAACTCAGTGGGGTTAGACCTCTGTTGTTACACTTTGAATGCAAATTGTATATGACATGCTCCTATAATGGAGCATTTGCTCCCCAGCTAATAGGTCTGTTTTGGGAGGTTGTGAAACACTTAGGAGGTAGAGGCCTTTAGGAGGAAGTGGGTCACAGGAAGGCCCTGTGTGGTCACAGGCCTTGCCCTGGGTCTGGCTCCAGTCCCATCACCTGCTTCTTGGCCTCCTAAGATAAGGAAGCAGCCTCATGCTCCTGACACTGTAGCTATGAGCCACTTTAACCATCATGCTTTCTCCATCATTATGGGAACCCACAAACCATGATCCAAAATAAATCTTTTCTTTCTATGTTGTTTCTTGTCAGCTATTTGGTCATAGCAATGAGGAAGTAAATTAATGCACCTGAAAAATCTACTGTCACAATCAGGAAAGGGCTCCAGGCACTGTCAGGTACTCCTGCCTTGAGCTCATACATCCTTATATTGTGCCTGCATTACAACCTACAGAACACAGTCAAGGTTAGCTCATCTGAGCTACTCGACTCTTACTCTGTGGGATGGAGAGGTAACGCCCATTGCATAGCACCCTACAGGGCAGAGCAGAGAGCTATATATCCCCAGCATCATCAGCACTTCTGTACCATCCAGCAGGTTAGTAATATCAGTGTGAATATGTGTGGGAGTGTGGAGTGAATTTGTGTATGCTTGTATATAAGGATGTGTGTATGGATGAATCCATGTGTGTTTGTATCTAAGTGTGTACATGCTAATAAAGTACTCACAGGAGCCTGGAACACTCACATGTGTCCTGTTTCTGTCAGTCACACATGGGTGAAAAATCACAAGTTGGCCAGGGAGAAAAACATGAGAAGAAAGTACACTGCTTTCTTGTGAAGTCTGGAGAAAAGCAGGTTTTGGAGAGGAGGCATCTGTGTAGCCACTCAGCCAAAGAGTTTAATGGTAAGGGGAAAGGTCAACAGAATAAACAGAAGTAACAACAGAAAGCTGTGGTTGAAACGCAGCAGGAAACAGGCTCTCTGAGGACTCCAGAGCTGCTCAGCATTCATCCTCAGACTTCCGCACAGCACCAGGACCTCGTGGCCAACTGAGGTTCAGCCCCGCTGAGACTCTGCACTGACAGCATCTGGATGGCTAGAATTTGTGCCTTGGTCTCATTCAGCCTTTCCTGGGGCTTCAGTATCATTGGTGTTGGTGCGGAAAGGGTGGCCTGCCACTGGTGCCTCGTCCTGTCTTACTCCACCCAGCTCTCCTCAGAACTTACCCGATCCTCTGCCTGTGAGGTTTAAAGTGGATATCATTGTCACTACATCTTCCTCCTCAGGAACAGACAGAGTTTGGTTCCATCCTGAGTCCCTGGACTCTCTGCCCAGCCTGAGCCACTCTTTGCCTCACCTGGGCATCCCTGGCTGGGATGTCCCCCACATAAATGCCCAGGGAATACTTACCTTGCCTGTGCATGGCTAGTCATTGGGCACCCTGCACCAGGCCAGGACCTACAGGAACCCTTACTTCTCTGCAGCCTTGCTAATGCACTCCTTTCAAGAGCATCTCCACCCCTTGCAAAAGTGAGAGGATCATGGGAGAGAACAAAACAGAGATCCTCTGCCTAAAGGACCAGGTGCTAACTAGCTATCTGCAAGGGACTTGGTATCCTGTCTGGAGGGACACAGAAATGCACCATACCCTCAAAAGAAACGTGGTTTATATTAACCAGTCCCAAGGCAGCTCTGGGGAGTCAGTGAACTTCTCTGAGTGCACCTGTGGAGGTCTAGCAGATGAAAAGCAGGAGGAGCTGTGTACTGCCCTCATTTGCGAAGTTGGTCTACACAGACCTAGCAATTCTGAAATCACTGTGTGTGTTCCAGAACTGAGAAGCAAACAAACATATTATGGGTAATCAGAACAAGTGACATAATTTGTGGGAACTAATGTAAAAGGCGCATTCAGAGCCCTTACCCAGAATGCACTGAAAGCTCAGGAGCTGGGGTTGGGTGGGGGTTACTCCTGCTCACTTCAGTGCTTGACAAGTCAGCCTGGGTAACAACCGGGCTGTGGATAGAACTCAGGGGTGGAGCACTTGTTCAGCACATGGATGGTCCTGGACAACACACACACACACACGCACACACATACATACACACACACATACACACACAAACACACACACACATACATCATAAGAAGACCACAGAATTAATCATGTCCTCCTGTCTGTGCTGAGGCCTCATGTAGCCAGAAACTGTCATATGAACAAGGGTTGCTCTGGAAAGACCAGATGTGAATGAAAATAAGCGGGATGGAGCGAAGGAGCAGGTTGAGCTGGGGCACTGGACATAAGTGGCACACAGACACATAGCCAGCTGCCATGTGTGGATGAAACACAGCATAGGTGTTGGCACCACAGCATGTGTCTCATCTACCCCCCCCCCAAAAAAAAACCTGACACAGGGATACTCAGTGCCCCTGAGTACTCCCACAGCCCAAGTCTTTCTGACACCTTTTTCCAGACAGGGGCATTGTGGTAACCCTAGAGCACCAGTTCCTCACAAGTAAGGCAGGGCTCTGAAGTGATATGCCAAGAGGGCCGAGCCGACCTGAAAAGCATGAAAGTCCAGACCCCAGAGTAATGGGAACCAGGAATGGTCATCCATCAAACAGCACAGTAATGTGGTCAGAGCCATCAAAGAACATCAAGTGCTCAGAAATAAGATAAGTAGTGGCCTGTCGCTTAGCACCAAGTCTTACCCCAAGGGGAGAACAAGGAGTATCTGCACCATGGAAAGACCTGGGCACTGTTTCACAAGCTCCAGCTCAACGATACACAACAGACAAGATGGCAGCCAGTATCTGAGTGCACATGATAACCACCAATCCTGGAGCATCTCCCCTGCCAAGGTCACTGAAGAGAGGAGAAGCTGAGGTGCATTGAGAGGTCCTGGATTGGACACTGGGCCAAGACATGTACATGACACACAAGAACTGTACAAGACATGTACAGTTCACAGCACCATAGTGGAATCAGCATCCTAACTGTGAACCCTACACTGAGCTTATATAAACTGTTGGCCTTGGAGAAAGTAATATGGAATGTGTTGGAATTCTCTGTACTATATTGAAAACTTGGTAAACTATTTTAAAATGACTAGTAAAAAAAAAAAGTACTCCTTAGAGTAGATCTGTGAGAGCTGTGTTCCAAAATCATTTGAGATCTGCCCCTGCCCCATGGTATTCGATAGATGGGGGGAACTAGTGTCCCACAGATTCAAGTCCCCCAAAGACCTTAGAATGATACATGGCTTAGAAATGAGATCCTTTCTAAGTGAGGTAACTCATTCACAAAAGAACACACGTGGAATGCAGTCACTGATAAGTGGATATTAGTCCAGAAGCTCTGAATACCCAAGACACAACTCAATATCAAATCATTTCCAAAAAGGAAGGAGAGGGCCCTGGTCCTGGAAAGGTTTGATGCAGCAGTGTAGGGGATTACCAGGACAGAGAAGTAGGAGGGGGTTGATTGGGGAATGGGTGGAGGGAAGAGGGCTTATGGGACTTATGGGGAGTGGGGAACCGAGAAAGGGAAAATCATATGGAATGTAAACAAAGAATATTGAAAATAAAAAAAAGAAATGAGATCTTTGCAGATGTACTAGTTAAGATGAGATGTATCAGGTTAAGATGGAACCTAAATCTAAGGACTCGCATGTCTTCATAAGAAGAGACCTCAAGAGATCATGTGGGATGCAGCAAATATTGAATGATGTGCCTGTGAGCCAAAGAATTCAACCTCTTTAAAGTTGAGGAAGAGTCAATTCTTGGAGAAGTGGGAGATGAAGACACTATGATCTCAGGCTTGCAGCTTCCAAAATGGCAAAGCCTTTTTCTTATTACTTGGTCCAAGTAACCTGTTCCTATTGTGACATGTATGGGTGTCCCACAGGGTTTGCCTTGCCTTCCAGCCTTTCAGTTACTCTGCTGCTTTTGAGGGAGCCACAGCCACTCATGCTGTAGGAATGACAAAGCAGGATTCAGGTCCTACATAATCCCCATAGAAAGCCAGGAGGCTATGATCTGCATTCCTTTTGAACTTCTTTCCTTCACTGGGCCAGAGTAGGCATCCAGACCTTGCCCCATGTCTCTGCTGATCCAGGAGATATCTGCTTTTGATTTTCTCATGGTGACTTATTTTTTGTAACATTAATTTTCTTAAAATAAGCATGTTTCTGGACATGTTTGGGCTCACAGAAAAACTGAGAAGGCGAAGACTTCCCACATTTCCCTCTCCCCTAGAGTCCAGGCCTTTTCCATTACTGCCCCATACAGTATGAAGAACATTTGTTCAGTTTGTTTCTCTTTCCTGTGCTTTGCCTTTGATGTTTTATAGAAAATGCATCTGTGAAGCCTGGGTATATTTTTCCTTCATATTGTCTTCCAGGAACTTTGCCATTCTTCATTTTAGCCTTTGGTCTCATGCACCTGAAGTTAATTGTGTTTTTATATGTAGCTGCTCCCTGCCTTTTATTGAAAGACCCATCTTCCTTCCAGTGGTCTGCCTTTCTCTCAAATAAAAGGTAAGTTAACTATACTCAACCTGGTCCAAGTTTTGAGATCTCTCTACTCTGCTGATCTATCTGCCTGCTCCTTCACTGGTACCAAAACTTCTTGATTACTGCAACTGCCCAACAGGTCATGAAACGGTTCATCCTGTCAACTTAATTGAGAAGCATCTAGGACATTAGTGACACATGTCTGGGTGTGAGAGGGCACATTTCCAAACACAGTTAGACCAGGAGGGAGCTGACCTGTTCAGCATGCTAAGCCTTCAATAGATTTACAGTGTGATGGTATCACTGGATGGTAGTGAAAGGTAGGCAGGACTGACATGGAGAAAGTAAGTCAGGCTTTGCTGTGGTTCCTTCTATTTCCTTTTTCTGCTTCCTAACTATCAATATAAACTGCTCTCCCACCACCAGGATTGACATAAACTGTACAAAATAAGCAATTCTTCCTTTTAAGGTATTCTCAGGTACTTTGGTAAAGTAAGAAATGCAATACTGAAGTCAGTCTGCCAGTCTCCTACCTTGTTCTATTTGTCCTAATTCTGCACTGGCCATTCTAGGTTGTACAGGCAGTCTGTGGATAGAACTCTGTGGTACCTTGCTGAGATCTGTTTGGATGAACTGATTTTAAAATGGTGGAATGTCTCAAGATTTTGTCATTCTGCTTCCATGGCTCTCTTCCCACAAGGCACCTGCACTGTAATTCTTGGGCAAGCCCATGTTTTTCTTTCCATGCTTAGATCCTTGGCAATTTGGAGTCTTTCTGGGATTGAGCATGGACACTGAGCAGGAAGTAATGGCTCAGATATATCTTTTTCTAAGTTCCCGTACAATTGTCCCAAGAAAACTACTATTCGAGAATTCATCTTTCCCCATCTTCACCATATTTCAAACTATTGAACTTTATTAGCACAATCTGAACAAGGGTAGAACTCCTGAGAGCTCAGGTGTTCTGACATCACACAGAGAACCATCAGCTCTCTTAGAACGCAAGCTACTGAGTCCATGGCTAATGCAAATAACCCGCAAGTGAGCACAGGGAACAATGGCTAAATACTGGGACATTCTGAACAAACCCAAGCTGCACTCATTGTATGTGATTTGTGATGAATTCCTGGAAAAGTCAACAAAATAGTGAAATCATTAGAAATGATGAGTCTCTGTATGCAGGCTAGTACTCATCTCAGGCTTCTCTGTGCCTGGCAAATCTTGTGAAAGTGTCATGAGACCAATCCCACTTATGTCTTTTAGGCAATCCAACACATTCCCCGGACAATCCCTGAAAGCCCCTTAAGGAGTTTCTATTTTCCTCAGCAGACCTTCAGTGTGGCCTAGCCTGGGGTGCAGACGCCTGCCAGTTGTCTTCACCAGTAAGCAGTAGACTCAGAGCTGCCTTGGTCTTTGGCTGACTATGCTCATAGGTTCACGAGCTGTCTTGTGTCTGAACTGCAATCGATTTTCTTTTCATTATGAAGTGCCAGGTCAACCACTCTGTTCATGGAAGCCTGCCTGATAAAACCAATGAGGGCTTTTGTAACTAAGATAGAAATGCAGAGAAAGTCAAGGGGAAAGGATGCCTCTAATGTGTCATCATCCACACCGTGAGGATGAAAACCGGGATGTACAAGAAGAGTGAGGTGATTCACCAAGGAAACAAGAATGGAAACTTTTTTTCTTTTGTAAATAGGAAAACACGCATAGTACATCTCACCTGAAATGTGCATGTGTTTCTCACCTAAGCAATCTCCCAGCACTCTGTGGGCACTAACTGGGTATCTTACCTTTTAATCCACTTCTGACATCAAAGACCTGATTCAGTATAGAACCTACAGGATAAGGGCTCAGCATCATAAAAATCCCTACTTCACCTTCCAGTCACAAGGAGATTCACATTTCTACCCACACTGACAACAACTTTACTTCCCCCAACACTGGATTCAATAGCTTCCTAGGGTAGCTCAAAGAATTCAAGATCTTTTTCCTAGATGTTCTGATTTACTACCAGGAATACACTTGAACAGATAGTTGCAGATGTCCATTGGCTGTGTCAAGGATGCAATGCCAGGGCAACTGAACATCTACATGGGTAAGGAATGTAGATCTCCTCCACCATTTTTATTGCTGTTACTTAAATAATTGTGTCCTCTCAAGTGTAAGCCAGACAATATCCATGGGTTTTAGGTACTTTTCTTGCTATTATAAAAAATACCCCAAGAAAGCAACTTAAAGGAGAAAGAGTTGACTCTAGTTCAAGTATCTAGACCATCATAACGTGAAGTCCTGGTAACAGATAATTATGGCTGCTGGTCAAGCTACATTTGCAGTCAGAAAGCAGGGGGAGATGAATACCATGTTCAGCTTACATTTTTCTTTTAATAAAGTCAAGACCCCAAGGCCAAGGAATGGTGCCATCCTCATTTAGAGTAGATCATCCTGATTCAACTAACCTAATGAAGATGACCACCTTAAAGGGATGCCTTAAATATCTAGAGTAAATACTCCTTTCTTGGCTCAGTTTCCTCATCTATATAGTATGACTTTTCGATCCCAACTTGGGAACCATGCATGAACTGACTGAGTTACTGTGGGAACCAGTTTCAGCAAGAGGTTGTCACATATACTTATCTTTCTTTACCCACCTGACATTAATTCTTGATGGGTTCCACCGGTGTGCCTTGTAATGAGGTGTTCTCTCTGATGTGCCTGACTGGTTAGGTGCCTGCATCTGCATCTATATCTTAGGAACCCAGTATCTTCTGTATTTGTGGTAACTTTTCTTGACTCAGGAAGGGCTCTGTGCCCTAGCACTAGGTCTTGAGGTAGTAGATTCAGAGCTGTCATTATTGCACTTGTCAAGGGGGCAATTACAGAGACAGCCAGGGACGATCCAGTGCTTAGCAAAGGCATCGACTTGGAGCTTGAAGGCCTGATGAGACAACAGAGCCAGCTTCATGTCTGCCACAGAAAGAGCCATTTCCATGAGCTTGTTGGCTGTCAGAAGCTGTTTAGCTCCCCATGAGCTCTAGAGAATATAATCTATTATTTGCTCAAAACCAGATTTCTTGAGGTAACTATAAACCCCAGACTTGAATCACACTGACAGCTCTGTGGGAGGCTGGCCTGGCTGTGTGTACAATAATGACAGGGCTGTGTTTTACAGCTGACACTGGCAACCCCATTGATTTTCCTTCAGAAGAATTGGACCATCAATGAGGGTAATGACCCTAGAGGACCAGCAATGTCCGCACTACATCAGTTTGAATCTGTGGAATCAAGAAATCCAAATGTTTAGAAGCCTGCCTCTACTGCCCACCACCTTCACCCTCCCCCTCTAACTCTAGTGCCCCACAACCCAATTAAGAGGATAGAAGCTTCTGCCCTATAGCATGGGAAGTGATCAGCCCCAGGACTATGCAGAGCACAGAGAGGAGTCCTGAGCCACAAACAGAAGACTAAAATTAAACATGACCGAATGCACCTGTCAGTCTGCAGTCTGAAATGCAAGCCCTGGGTGAACAAGAAGCAGGGGTTTCATGCCTTCCTCATCCAAATAGCTGACATTTGGTTCCAGTCCTGAGTCAGTGGAGCCAAATCAGGATGTATCCACCATGCCCTACAACCTCTTCTCTCGTATCTTTTCTCCCTTACTCAAGACTGAAGGGACAGTGCATCATGGCAAAGCCATTCCTGCTCCCTTTGTGTTCTGACCATTCCCCAGGATTTTTGCAAAGGGACAAAGTGTCTTGAATTTGCACTTCCCCCGTCATTCTGAATTATCACTGTGGCATTGCCAGAGTTCACACTGAACACAAACAAAAAGGTTCAGGTAATTTTTTTTCTGAACATGTTTCCTGGAATGTTCTAAGGGACCTCAAGTAATACTATTGATAAAAGAATTAAAAGTTATTGTATCACCCGCTAACATGGATATAGCACACACTCACATATACATATGTGTATGTGAGTGGAGAGAGGGAGGGAGAGGGATATGATTGCTGAGAAGTTATCCTCTGCAAGAGCAGTACATGCTCTCACATAACCACAATATGAAGGATCTTCTCTGTGCGAATGTAAGAAATAAATCATGTGATTCAGTTTCAAGATGAGGTACACTTAGAGCCAATCAAAGAACCACAAATAAGCAGGAGGCCTCAGCTGCCTTCTAAAGCTGCCGGTTTTTATCTGCTTGTCTGAATGCTCCCAGTTCATCTGTGGGTTGAAATGTCTCAGGCAATGTATTGCATGACTGAGACCACATATCAGAAAAGGAGGAAACTTGAGGCACAGGAGATACATCAGATATGGCTTTGGGTCCTGAACCAACAGAATGAGGAACTTGGCGAAGGGACAATAATAGATACTGCACCATTATACCTCCATGAAGAACTCAATGAGAAATACTGGGGTAATAAAAATGTGATTAAGAATATAAAAAACACTGCTTTGCATGAAATCTCTGCATGCCAGTCATTTTGTCTGGGCTGATCTCTGACTTCTACAGAACCAAATATAAATCTGTCTCAATTTTATTACTTTGACTCTCCCGTACTCCTTTTAAAATATTTATTTTCTCTCTTCCCCTGCCCCCCCCCGTGTGTGTATGTGTGTGTGAGTGTGTGTGTGTGTGTGTGTATGTACATTGTCTGTGTTCATGAAACTAGAGTCAGAGATGGAAATGGGGATTATCCCTAATGTCTGAACAGACACAGCTACCTAGACTTCAATTATACTTAGTTGTCCAGGGTGTCCAAGACTGGATGGGCTATGAGGGCAGGAGTCCAGCAAATGTAGAACACTGGTTTCTGGGATTTGAAGTTTCTGCCCTGTGAAGAATGTTGACAAACTGTAAATTCAAGGGGCCCTGCTGGAACTGGTGCTTGACAAAGGGTGCAAACTTAGAATGCTGTCACATGCTGACCTAGCTCAGAAGCCAAGCTTCAGCTGGAGTTCCCTCCTGTGCAAGACCCAAAAGGGGGAGGGTGTGAAAACACTTGTCCAGACCCCAAGAGGGATCCACAATAGCAAATCTCTCAGGAAATCTGTGAAGTTGTATAGGTTCTTTCTTGGTGAGACCCCAAATGGCAAATGCCCCACTCTTGAAGCCAGCAAGGATGGCAGCACAAATGGAGAGTGACCAAGGTGCTACCAAGCCCATTTCAGCTATAAAAATAGACCCGGAACCTGACAAAAAATTAGGCATTTGAGGAATAGTGGGAATTCCCAGAGCTCCTGCATCTTAGCATTTGTAGATGCCAAGAGCCTCACCCCACCAGTCTACTAAAGATCATCGGTTCATCTACAGGCTGATGAGAATAGGAAGGGTAACCTATGAGCAAGATAATTTTGCAAAGAGCTTGAAGGCTTCATGTTCATTTGGCTTACATCACTGAGATCAACTGGAGGGAAGGGCAGAGACATAGGACTGTCAAATGTCACTGCAAAGTTGACAAAAATCATAGGAATAAGTGGCTCTGAAGAGGAAATTCATTTAACAAAGGTGCAGAGGTATAATGAGTCTCAGATGGATCCAATGATTCTACTCCAGTCCCATAGGAGTTTGTGACCAAGTACTAACCTCGACCCCACCTGTTTGGATGAAGCCAGTTTCCCTGTGATTCCCCTCAAGTCCTGTGTTAGCAAGTTTGGTGTCAGTCTAACACAAATTAGAGTCTTTTGGGAAGAGGGGACCTCAACTGAGAAATGTCCCTACCAGATAAGCCTGTGTGAAAGTCTATGGTACATCTTCTTGATTGATGACTAATGTGGCAGTGCCACCCCTGGGCTGTTGATTCTGGGTGCAATGGAAAAACAAGCTGAGCAAGCCATGGGAGTAAGCTAGTAAGCAGCACTCTTCCATGGCTTCTGCCTCAGAACCTTCCTTGATATCCTTCTGTGATGTGGAAGTATTAGCATAATAAACTCTTTCCTCTCCAAATTTCTTTCAGTCATGGTGTTCATCACAGCAAAAGAAGCCCTAAGGGACCCTCATGCCGAAACAGGTGCTCCATTTCTGAAACCTTCAATTTAATAGCACCATTTTTACAAAATGCCCCATCACACTTCTGACTGCATGTATGAGAAACATAAGAATACCATACAGAGCATGCCTATGGGAACACTGAGCTCCAAAACATCAGTGGGTAGTTTGTGAAGCCACCATAGAGTAGGGAACTGGTCACGACTGAAAAGCACAAATAGCCAACGAGCTTCTGCAAACAGGAAAAATCATTTTTTCCACTTCTCCCTTGATCTCTGCTGACCACCTTCCTGGGCTGTCACAGCACTGGCCACTTCACTCTAGAAATTGTGCGTACCCTAAACCAAGAAATATTTAAGAAGATTAAAATGAAGCCCAGAAGAACCAATCCCTGATACTCTGTTATGCTTGCAGACAGGAGCCTAGCATAATTGTCCTCTTAAGAGGCTCTACCCAGCAGCTGACTGAAACAGATACAGAAACCCACAGCCAAATATTAGACAGAGCTCAGGGAGTTTTGTGGAAGAGTTGGAGTAAGAATTGAGGAACCTGGAGGGGACAGGAATCCACAAGAAGACCAACAGAGTCAACGAACCTGGACCCTTGGGGGCGGGGGGGGGGCTCCCAAAGACTGAACCACCAACCAAAGAGCATACATGAACTGTACCTACACCCCACACTCCACCCCAACACATATGTAGCAGATGTGCAATTTGGTCTTCATTCAAGTTCCCCTACAAATGGACCAGGTGCCGTTCCTGTGTTTGCCTACCTGTGGATCCCATTCCCCTAACTGGGCTGCCTCGTCTGGCCTCAGTGGGAGAGGATGTGGGCAGTTCTGCAGTGACTTGATGTGCCAGGAGTGGGTTCCTACCCAGTGGGGCCTCCCCTTCTCAGAGAAGGGAAGAGGGGGTAGGGAAGAGAGTGGGGGCTGGCATCAGGATGTAAAGTGAATAGATAATTAATGGACCCAGAAGGTTTTGAGTGGCCTCCCCGCTTCTCAGATGAGGAGAGAGGGTAGCGGGGAGGGGATGAGAGAATAGGGGGTGACATCGGGATGTAAAGTGAATAAATAATGAGCCCAGATGGTTTTATCTGAATGGGTAATGGGTGTGTAAGTCCGGAAAAAGGTCTCCTTGAGACATAACGTACCTCTGCATATGTTAGACAGGACCAACATTTATATTACCCCAAAGGAACTCATTCTTCTGGAAAAAGGGGAAACTGACCTGTAAAGTCTTTTTGAACTTTTCTGGCCATTTTTAACTACATGTTATCAAGACAGTAAAATTGCTGTTTTCACACCCGAGAAAACAGTAATTTTCCCTGAGTCTCCACCGTGTTTTCCTAACTTTTGGACGCTACCCTAGACTTTGAAGAGCTAGCATTATGGTCCCCGCTATCATCCTGGGGCGGCGCCGCCAACCTGCAGTAAGGCTGCAGAGAACCCAGAATAAGAAGAGCAACGAGCATAAAAAACTTTCAAAGAACCGGGAGCCACCAAGGTGGGTGGCCACCGGGGCTCCCTGAGGCATGCCGGGAGTATGGCGCAAGAGGCTGACGTCACGCACGCGCGCGTCCTGCGGTCGTGAGTGCGTGGCGGAGCGTCTGGCTCCCAGAGGGCTGCGCGCGCCCACTTCCGCCGGTGGCTCGGTTCCCGGAAGTAGCGCCCGCCTGATCCGGCGAATCCCGCGGCGCCGGGTGTGGGTATCGGGAGCATGCGGGGCGGCCGGCGGCCCGCGCGAGGCGCGTTGGTTTCCCCGCGGCGGCGGCGGCGGCGCGTGGCGGCTCTCCCGTGAGCGGCGGGCGGCGGCGCTCGGCCCGCAGGTTGCGGCGCCATGTGGAGCGGCCGCAGCTCTTTTACCAGCTTGGTGGTGGGCGTGTTCGTGGTGTACGTGGTGCATACCTGCTGGGTCATGTACGGTATCGTCTATACCCGTCCGTGCTCGGGTGACGCCAACTGCATCCAGCCCTATTTGGCCCTGCGGCCCAAGCTTCAGGTGAGCGTCGGGGAGCGCTAAGAAGGCGCCTCCCGGCGGGGTGCTACCACCTCTACTGACACTGGTCAGAGATGGGTTGCGGGCTACCAGCGTTGCCCCTTAATCACTGATGTCACTGTCCAATGTTGTGATTTGGTGGTAGTGAGAGCTGGAGTTGGGACTTCTCTCTTCTCTGCTGCACTCTTGTTACCACTTGGTGCCCTGCTCTGCCCCAATTATAACTGAGATCGAGTTGCCCTACACGTGTTTCCTAACGGGACCCCAGTGGAAGTTACCAGGAGATCTCCAGCCATATGCGAATCAGGCTCCTAGCTCTGCCCTCTCGTCACCTATGTCACTTCCTGGTTCTAGTGGGAATTCTGGACAGGTCAGCTCTACAGTTAGGTTGTTCACAGCAGTGTCACACAAGGCCATTTTGCCCAAGCTCACCCTCTGAGAGATAGCCCTCAGATTGCTACCCTCTCACAATAGTTACTACATGTTTTCTATAAGGACCTTTTGGCTATTCATTCTTGCTCACTCTTTCCAGCTGAGTGTTTACACCACAACACGGTCCAGCCTTGGTGCAGAGAACAATGTGGACCTGGTCTTGAACGTGGAAGACTTTGATGTGGAGTCCAAATTTGAAAGGTGTGGATGTGGGACAGATTGCCAAAGATGGGTTCCAGGATGTCATGGATAGAATTGTGTATAAGAGTGAGAACATCATATAGAAGCACTCCTGTCTAGGGCCTTTGTAAACAGTCAAGCTGAAAGTAACAGGTGTTGAGTTTGTCACTTAAAAAGTAGCTTTTACTGCCATCTGATGCCAGTGTGGTTTACCACAGCCCATGTAGTCTCTCCCAAGGAGTGATACCTAGTAGTAGTAGTTCATCTGTTACTTATAAGTACATGACCTTTGACATTAGAATATAGATCTCAATGCTCAACTATGTACAGTAACTTTTGAGAATTAACATGGTTTAGCATTTGACATATGATTTTAACTTGTAAAAATTCAAATAAAATTTGTAAAATTGCTTATCAAATCAGGGTCCTGTACAGCCCCACAGGTATCAAGCTCACTAGCCAACCAGTCTTCAGCTCCTACCCAGTGCATCACTGTCCAGTCCTATTAGCCTGTGGCCCTGGGATCGTTATTAACTACTTGAAATGGAGGTTGGATGTCCGCCATTCACTAGTTGTATAGGGGTAAATTCTGCCTCCTGTTCATTGACCTGTGCCAGAATAGATAGTGAAACATTCATTTTGGAGCCTGGAAGAAGTTGAAGACGTATGAGTGGTCCTGGAACAGCCCGTCCTGAGCTCCACTTCTGTTTGCACTTGCCAGAAACACCACAGTGGAGCAATGTAGAGTCAGGTGCATTCTGTGTATTCATGACTGTAGAGTCAGCACCTGTGTATTCAGAGTCCTCTCAGTTCCCGGGTGGAGACATCTTTTTTGAGAAGCTTTAGAGAAATCCACACCCTGTGTGCTTCTGTAGCAATTCCCACAGTACTTTTTAAAGCAAGTTAGTCCCTTCTGAGGCTCTAACGGAGGTAGGGAGTGCTACGACTTTCATAGTCCTTGGGACACAGTAGTGTTCTGACATCAGTAAAGTCACAGGCAGGTGGGTTTCATTTTTAGCAGTACTGAACTAAAATTAGGTTGTGTAAATCTAAAGAGATGATAAGCTGACGTGTGTATAAACAATGTAAGACAGGATAGTGGTGCACACCTTTAATCCCAGCTTCTTGGGAAGCTGGAGCAGTAAGAACTTGAGTTTGAGGACTGTCTGAACTACATAATAAGCATGGAACCTAACGTATGCATGTTTAAAATGACTCTTCTGTTTTAGGACAGTTAATGTTTCTGTACCAAAGAAAACAAGAAACAATGGGACACTGTACGCATATATTTTCCTACATCATGCTGGGATTCTGCCCTGGCAAGATGGGAAACAGGTACACGTGGTCAGTACACTGACTACCTACATGATTCCCAAACCAGAAGAAATTAACTTGCTCACTGGGGAGACTGCTACACAGGTAAAGGTTTGTTTTGTTTTGTTTTAATTTTTTTTATTGGATATATTTTTTATTTACATTTCAAATGATTTCCCCTTTTCTAGACCCCCACTCCCTGAAAGTCCCATCAGCCCCCTTCCTTCCCCCTGTTTTCCTACCCAACCCTTCCCACTTCCCTGTTCTGGTTTTGCCCTATACTGCTTCACTGAGTCTTTCCAGAACAAGGGGCCACTCCTCCGTTCTTCTTGTACCTCATTTGATGTATGGATTATGTTTTGGGTATTCCAGTTTTCTAGGTTAATATCCACTTATTAGTGAGTACATACCATGATTCATCTTTTGAGTCTGGGTTACCTCAGTATGATGTTCTCCAGCTCCATCCATTTGCCTAAGAATTTCATGAATTCATTGTTTCTAATGGCTGAATAGTACTCCATTGTGTATATATACCACATTTTTTGCATCCACTCTTCTGTTGAGGGATACCTGGGTTCTTTCCAGCTTCTGGCAATTATAAATAGGGCTGCTATGAACATAGTGGAACATGTATCCTTATTACATGCTGGTGAATCTTCTGGGTATATGCCCAGGAGTGGTATAGCAAGATCTTCTGGAAGTGAGGTGCCCACTTTTCTGAGGAACCACCAGACTGATTTCCAGAGTGGTTGTACCAATTTGCAACCCCACCAGCAGTGGAAGAGTGTTCCTCTTTCTCCACATCCTTGCCAACACCTGCTGTCTCCTGAATTTTTAATCTTAGCCATTTTGACTGGTGTAAGGTGAAATCTCAGGGTTGTTTTGATTTGCATTTCCCTAATGACTAATGAAGTTGAGCATTTTTTAAGATGCTTCTCCGCCATCCGACATTCTTCAGGTGAAAATTCTTTGTTTAACTCTGCACTCCATTTTTTAATAGGGTTTGGTTTTCTGGAGTCTAACTTCTTGAGTTCTTTATATATATTGAATATTAGCCCTCTATCTGATGTAGGGTTGGTGAAGATCTTTTCCCAATTTGTTGGTTGCCGATTTGTCCTTTTGATGGTGTCCTTTGCCTTACAGAAACTTTGTAATTTTATTTGTCTATTCTTGATCTTAGAGCATACGCTATTGGTGATCTGTTCAGAAACTTTCCCGCTGTACCGATGTCCTCAAGGGTCTTCCCCAGTTTCTTTTCTATTAGCTTCAGGGTGTCTGGCTTTATGTGGAGGTCCTTGATCCATTTGGAGTTGAGCTTAGTACAAGGAGACAAGGATGGATCAATTCCCATTCTTCTGCATGCTGACCTCCAGTTGAACCAGCACCATTTGTTGAAAAGGCTATCTTTTTTCCATTGGATGTTTTCAGCCTCTTTGTCGAGGATCAAGTGGCCCTAGGTGTGTGGGTTCATTTCTGGATCTTCAATCCTGTTCCATTGATCCGCCTGCTTTTCACTGTACCAGTACCATGCAGTTTTTGACACTATTGCTCTGTAGTATTGCTTGAGGTCAGGGATACTGATACCTCCAGAATTTCTTTTATTGTTGAGAATATTTTTAGCTATTCTGGGTTTTTTGTTATTCCAGATGAATTTGAGGATTGCTCTTTCTAACTCAGTGAAGAATTGAGTTGGGATTTTGATGGGTATTGTGTTGAATCTGTATATTGCTTTTGGCAAAATGGCCATTTTAACTATATTAATCCTGCCGATCCATGAGCATGGGAGGTTTTTCCATTTTTTGAGGTCTTCTTCCATTTCCTTCTTCAGAGTCTTAAAGTTCTTGTCATACAGATCTTTCACATGTTTGGTAAGAGTCACCCCAAGGTACTTTATACTGTTTGTGGCTATTGTGAAGGGGGTCATTTCCCTAATTTCTTTCTCAGCCTGCTTATCCTTTGAGTATAGGAAGGCTACTAATTTGCTTGAGTTGATTTTATAACCTGCCACTTTACTGAAGTTGTTTATCAGCTGTAGGAGTTCTCTAGTGGAGTTTTTTGGGTCACTTAGGTAGACTATCATATCTGCAAATAATGATAGTTTGACTTCTTCCTTTCCAATTTGTATCCCTTTGACCTCATGTTGTCTTACTTGCCCGAGCTAGTACCTCAAGTACAATATTGAAAAGATAAGGAGAAAGGGGGCAGCCCTGTCTAGTCCCTGATTTTAGTGGGATTGCTTCAAGTTTCTCTCCATTTAGTTTGATGCTGGCTACCGGTTTGCTGTATATTGCTTTTACTATGTTTAGGTATGGGCCTTGAATTCCTGTTCTTTCCAAGACTTTAAGCATGAAAGGATGCTGAATTTTTTCAAATGCTTTTTCAGCATCCAATGAAATGACCATGTGGTTTTTTTCTTTGAGTTTGTTTATGTAGTGGATTGCATTGACGGATTTCCGTATATTGAACCACAGGTAAGGGTTTTAACAGATCACTGCAGCAGGCTTGTGTCTCGTCAGAGTTTGTGTACATGTCTTATAATGGCAGCTTAAAGGAAGCTTGAAGGAATTTGAATTTATTATCTTTCATTTGAATTGTATCCCGTGGATTTGTAGATAAAGTACATCAGGTTAGTGATGAGTGATGATTCATAGCCCTCTAGCAGACTCCCTCTCTGGCTCAAGGCCTTCTGCATCTTTGAATGAGTGTGCATGCCTTCTTGGAAGGGCAGTTATTTTTCAGAGTTCACCTGAACTTTCAGGTGAAAGTCATCATGTAGACACAGGCACATGCATGTACACACACATAGTGTATGACTGCATGTCTGGGTATTTATGCTTGTAATTCAAAATTATAGGAAGGGTATAGATAAGTGCTATTTATATTTTGTTCACTTATAGAAAACTATATACAAAGGAAATTTTACTGACAAAAGGGTTGTTCAGCCAAGCAAAATTGCTCATTCCTGATACCCTAGTACTTGAGGCTGAGACAGGAAGGTTGCCATGGGTTCCAGACCAGTCTGAACTATAGAGTAAGACTGTTGTAGACAAGGGGATCATTCATGGGCCCATGGCAGAAAACAGATCTTCACTGTCTGGGTCTGTATTGAGTAGAAGCTAAGACAAGTCCCAAAATAAGAATAATGGCAACTTTGCAAAAAGCAGCCATAGTCTAGGGGTGGGAGCATATTTTAAAATCCTCTTCCTATTTGTGGTCCTCCACTGTCTTCTTGAGGTCAGGTGAAGGGGGCTTCATGGTGGTAGTGTTGGAAGAAGGCTGGTATCTTGATTATGATGGGTATGGAGCTTCTGGAACCATTAAACAAAGGTTGTGGCAGTTGTTGCTGGAGACGTGAAGTGCTGTGTGAGAGCTGTTATTCAGGAGGAAATAGGGTAGTGCTGTTTCCTAGCTGAGTTATCCAGGTTTGATTTGCCCAGAGTTTTCTCCCTGGCTCTAGTTTTATCTAGAACAGATGCCTGATCCTGTGCTTCTCTTTCCAAGACTGCACTGTACTCACACCTGCTTTAGTATTGTCTCTTGGTAGTCTTTACCCAGCCGACAGGGATACAGGCCTCCTGTTAGATCCCCAGTTCCTGATCCCTCAGTGCTAGCTTCCTCATGGTCTCATAGAACCAGGGTGGGAAGAAGTAGAATATGCTCTGAGACTGATAGCCCAAGGTTGCTAGAACAGCTAAGTAGGTCTCCTTTCCCACTTTTGCCAGTCTAGGGAACCAGTGGCTTCTCAGATGGAGGCCAAGACCACCCTGTTGCCACAGGCTGGTCTCAGGTAGTATAGCCTCAATTTCTATCCTATAGCAGCAGATAGAAGCAGAGAAGAAGCCATCGAATGCCCTAGATGAACCTGTCTCTCACTGGCGACCGAGGCTGACCCTGAATGTGATGGTGGATGACTTTGTCTTTGATGGTTCCTCCCTGCCTGCAGATGTGCATCGGTACATGAAGATGTAAGTGTCAAATGGAACTCAGGGAGGGAAGCTACTCTTAGAACTGATGACAAAGCAGGCATCAGTTTGGTGAGCCCAAATAAAGTATGTCACACCTGAGTTCTGGACCCTGCCTGTGTTATGAGCTACTCTGCCACAGAACCCATTCAGCTCTTTGCTTAACCATTTGGAGGTTGTGATCAAGGTGGCTGACAAGACTGAGAGAAAGTGAAATTCCAGCTGATACATCTTGCTCTTTAGTCTAGGAAAGTGTCCCACCTGCACTGAAACAAAAAACATAAGTTAGCTGTGACTCCTGTATACTCTTTGGCTTTGCCCTGACCTCATGCTACCTGGGCCATGAAATGCAGGGTTTTGTAGCTGGATTCACTTAAAGATTTCATCTCTAGGTTGTGTAACCTAAATATTGCCTGCCATCCTTAGTTATGTGTACCTGTGATGGTGCTCAGGAAGCCCAGTGCCGAGATCCGTCAGTATGCCCTCATGGTGTCACAAGGCTTCTGAGAGTGGCTAGCTGAGAGTCACTTCTATTCACAACAGATGATTTCTCTGGCATTGTCAAAGATTTCATATTTTCTTTTGTAAGATTTAAATCTTTATGTGTATGTGGTGCTAGGGAATCAAATCAGGACACTGTACCTGTTAAACAAGAACTCCTACCACTGAGCTAAATCCTCAACCCTAATTTTTTATATATATATAAATTCTGATTTGTGTACATGCTCCAAATTTTAAGCATTTGGTGCAGAAAGGGCCAGCACTGACCTTGTCTCCATCCTTCCTCTTAGGTAGCCTGCTACAGTGTATGGGTAGCTTCCTTCTAGACCACCCTGTGTCGTAGCTAGTGCCCTACCATTCACTTAGAGGGAGGTGTGTGGGTCTTATTACTTGTGGCTGTAACTGTTGTCATGGGATGCTACCATTTCTTGCTTCTGTTTGGAAAGTTCTAAGATTCCAGTAGCCAAGATGCAGCCAACAATGATACTGGGTAGGATACTCCTAGTTTCTCAATGTATTTAGTGACCCAAGGGGTTAAATCTGACACTGATTGTAGGTTGTTGTGCTTCAAACCCCCAGGATTCAGCTTGGGAAGACAGTGCACTACCTCCCCATCCTGTTCATTGACCAGCTGAGCAACCGGGTGAAAGACCTGATGGTGAGCCATGCTCTTAGTGCCTTGCTCTGGATATAGCACAAAGCTTCCTTCAGAATGGAGTGATGCCCCTTAGCACATGTTGAGCTCACATAGAGGTCTCAGTACCTGGTTGGGCTCTAGTTCTTGTGGTAACTGCTTGTGGGGTCTCCTTCTGGTGATAGACTCTTGGGGTATTCATCAGGATCTTAGGTGGTAGTCCCACAGAGTTCCACAAGAAAGGCCTGCATACCTGCTCCTGGTATGTGAGGCTTGTGAGGCTTCATAGTTTCTTGCACAGCTTCTTGTCCTTAGGGATAGTTCTGCTGTGGGACCAGAGATTCATACCTGAACCAAGCCTGGGAGGGAGCCACAACTCTTAGTATAGCCATAAGCAATGTCAATATCCTGTGGAGGTGAAATGACTACTGATGCTCTTGTTATAGGCAATAAAGATGCTATTTTCCCAAAGAGAATAAGGGTATTTTGAGAGTAACAGAAATGTGGCTGAATTATAAGGAGATTAACAGTGGTTAACACCGCATCAAGTACCAGCGAAATATCTCGTTTGTTGTCATAGTTGCTGCCAGGAGCTGTGTCAGTGTTCTTTACAGTGGAATAAGTTGCGATAGGAAAGAAGAGCTTTGACTGGGGTCACAAGTGAGCAGAGATTATAAGTGAGCACCTCTGTGCCTCTCCCACTGTCATTTGTTAGTGTTCCCTAACAGCCAGCCTAGATCTCCTCTTGAACAGAATCAAGGCTTAGAGAGCAGGGAGCTTACCATAGGCTTCCCCTCAGAACCTGCGTGGGTTTATTCTGGCTGTGGTTCAGTATGACAAGCCCCACAGTTCCTAATACAGGGTCTTCTACTTTCCTTGGGTGTCACCTGCACCTGGAAGACCTGGTTAGGGATAGTGCAGTCTGTAATAAGGAGGTCTGATTGACCCATTCCCCCGTTCTCTGACTTGGTTTCTCCTTGTTTAAAGCTCATGACACTGGGTTCTGTGAAATGTACAAGCTGTACTTCATAAACCTGGGGATGTCTATAAACATACTACAAGACCTAATAATGCTGACTTCTTGTAAGCAATTGGGAAATTGTGTCCAATGACTATATTTTTGTGCTAGGTATCCATATGTAGATAGAGTCAGAGGCTATAGGCCAACGTCTGCAGACTGTGTACTCTAGTGGTCCTTCTTGTTGGATCCGTTACACGCTACAGTACCTTTGACAAACCCTACTTAGACAAAGGCGTGAGCTTGTAGGCAACTAGCATTACCTACATGCTTGCTCCTTTGGTGCCTATTTTTGTATCTTTTGCTTTGTCTCATGTGAGCCATTTCTCAGGAATGTTGTCTTTAGGGGACAACTTAGTCTGCTAGAGTGGTCCAGCCAACAAGCTGTCTGATGGGATCTTACAAAGTCATCCCTGGGACAAGTCTGGCCACTTAGGGTACGTTCAGAAGCCTCTGCTGCCTGCAGGCTTCTGTGTTGTGAAGAGCCCCAGCACCTAGCTACCAAGTCCTAAGCCTGGTGGCTGCTTAACCCTGACACATTTCAGGTCGCTAGCTCCATTGTGAGTGACCATCATGCCTTTGACACCAACAGTGGTCGTGGCAGGAGGTTGGGGCAGGAAGATTAGATGGATGATATGTGTCAGCTTATGACATGTCCTGCACCATCAGCATGACCACATTTCACACCTCAGTCTCCCATTCTTCTAGGACAGGGCCATGGCACCTCAGCCAGTCTTACCTTCCCTTGGCTCAGCTAGTAAGCTGACTAGTTTCTAGCCAATGCTAGTTGTGAGGGCTTGTGCAGTTTGAAAAATGCTGGAAACACATGGAACAGGGTACACCTTAGAACAATGAGCTCATAGTTAGAAGTAATACATTAGAATGTCGCTGGTGAAAAGATGAGTGCTCAGAGATGTCAGTGGGTGGTTCAGATTGGAGATAGTAGCTGGCAGACAGAGCTCCTATCCTGTGGAAAAGGCACCGTCTGAATATGAACAAGCTTAGGAAGAAGAATGACCTTGCATCAGACTTTGAACCCTGCAAGGCCCACTGGGGCTGCATGGAGCTGCACAAGGTTATGCAGGGACCTATCAATGTTTATTGGGATCTGGTGCATGGCTGCAGGGTGTTGCACTGAGTTCTGGCCATGTTTGATAGCCCTCCCTCACCTATGGATTTCTTGGTGGCAGGTGATAAACCGATCTACCACTGAGCTGCCACTCACTGTGTCCTACGACAAGATCTCATTGGGGCGGCTGCGCTTCTGGATCCACATGCAGGATGCCGTGTACTCCCTGCAGCAGTTCGGTGGGTGGACCCAGGGCCCTAGTCCAGGGTGGAATGGGGTGTTTGTTGAATCCAAGCGATGCTATAGCTGCTTGTTCAATAGCTGACACCAACCCACACTGCTGTACTTCCTTCTAGGGGTCATTTGTGGGGTCACCATTGGCCTTGTGGTCAAGAAGCTTGCATTGATGCAGCTCCTTTTATCCCTTAAAATGTGACTGTAGGAGTTAGCTGAAATCGGCTTTATTCAGAACACAGTATTTTAAGTGCTACAATTTCTGTTGACTTTTACTCCAGACAAGATGTATGTTTTCTACAGTCAGAAGAATATTCGTGACATTAGATAAGACTAAAATGGCTCTTCTTGAATTATAATGTGTTTTCTTTACAGGGTTTTCAGAAAAAGATGCAGATGAATTGAAGGGAATTTTCGTAGACACCAACTTATATCTCTTAGCATTGACCTTCTTTGTTGCAGCCTTTCACGTGAGCTGTCCCCTGGGTTCTTGTCACAGGGAATGGGGACAGACATTGGGGTGGTTCATTGGGCACTGGCACATATAGTTGGGGTCAGTTGACCTAGTTCCTGAGTTCTGCACAGCTCTGGCCCCAGTTGTTCCTTGTCCAGGTGCCGGTTCCTCTAGAACTGTGTTACCCAGCTAGGAAAGTGAGCAGTTCTACCTGTGTGTATCGTGTGTCACGTATAGTACACAGAGGAACTAAAGAGCTCTCTGACACTGTGCTGGATACAGTCAGGGTGCAAAGTAGGGAGGCATGGGATATAGTGGACCTTCTGGGTACTAGTTACTGCAAAGCAAATGTAAATTTATAAGCCCACTTTCTACAAGGGTGACTGTAAGAGTTCACACAGTGAGAAACTGGACTGTTAGAAGTAATGGGTGAGACCTAGGTTGGGGTTAGCCACACCCCAAGAAATACTCTCCCTGGGATTTGAGTCAAAGATGTATGTTTGAAAATGCCCCACTAATGTCTCCCTCCAAGTTCCACAATTCTGGCCTTTGAAATGTGTAGTGGTGGGTTCAGTAGACAGTGAACATGTCTTGCTAAACCTGAGGTTTGGGCCTAGTGTACTTGTAGACTGCCTGCTCAGTCAGTGAAACTGCTATATGTGACTAGACTGCAAGCTGCTGTCCTGTCTGTTCTTTACAGCTTCTTTTTGATTTCCTGGCATTTAAAAGTGACATCAGTTTCTGGAAGAAAAAGAAGAGCATGATTGGAATGTCTACCAAAGCAGGTAGGGCCCAGGAACAGTCTACCTGCCCAGGGGCTCCGTGTGAAGTATGCAACTCTTGCCTGTTCCTCAACAGACCTGGATTTTGTGCTTGGCTGTGAGATGCCTCTTAAGTTGGGCAGCATAAGCCCAGGTCCTGTCTCAGTAGTCTCAGCAGTTAGTAAGCATCTCCAAATCCCACTGAGACTTTAGGCCATGGGGCACAGGCCTTCTATATGAGGGTATGGAGTTGGGCTGCCTATGGAGGCACAAAGTGCATGATCCTGTTGGTCAGCTTGGTTGCTCATAGATTCCAATATAGCACCAGACCTTCTGTCGGCCAGCTCCCTCCTGCTTGATAGGGCTCTGGCTGCAGGTTTAGAGTCCGTTTTCAGAATAAATCACCAATACTTGGAGCAGTGTCCTCATCAGTGAGACCTGACTTTGCAGAATCATTTCACTGAATAAGATCCAATATAATGGCTTTGCTGTATAAAGGAAGGGGCAGTGGCTAGTAGGTAGAGTTGTCATGATGGTAGCAGGCTTTGAGGTAAGTATAGGTACAAGTGTAAGGAATAGAATTTAGAGACTTCTCCAGCAAGAGCTGGATTTGATTGGCAGGATCTGGCACAGAGAGTGTAAAACACAAGACTTCCAGGGAAGCTGTTCAGTGTCTCATCAGGCAGCCATGGAGAAGCTTCCTGCTGAATCTAGTAAACTGTAGTCCTGACCTACTAGTCCATCCTGTGAGCAAAAGTACAGCTTTATAAAAGAAACAAACCCTAGAATGGTACAAAACGAGAATATAGAGTATGGAAGCACTCAGCCTGGGCAGCTAACCAGTATCTGTGCTTATTAGTGTCTCAGCTGTCACTTAGATCTGGTACTTGCCTAGACCATGCCCTCTATCCTCTGCTCCACTCTGGCTTCTGGTAATTAAAGTGCTTTGAAGACTTGCAGGGTTGTCTACTATCCCTTTTGTCTCCCCTGGTGCTAGGCATAAAACCCAGGGACTCTACGTTCTTAGGTACAGGCTCTGCTGCTAGGCTCCACCTCCAGTAGAGCTGTTTGTGGCCAACTGGAGAGAGGGGAAGGGGAGAGGAGGGGAGCCAGGTTTACAGGTGGTTAGAGGTGTGTGCAAGGGGTAGATGCAATTTGCCCTTACCTCCTTGTGTGTTCATGTCCCCAGTGCTCTGGCGTTGCTTCAGCACTGTGGTCATCTTTCTCTTCCTGCTGGATGAACAGACAAGCCTGCTGGTGCTGATCCCTGCAGGTGTTGGGGCTGCCATTGAGGTGAGTCCTAGGAACTATGCTGGGTCAGAAGGACTGGGGTTTCTGTGAACTTCAACACTTGGGCAGCTGTTCTGAGTCCTGAAACAGGCTGCTATCTGAGGACCTGCACACCTCGAGAAACAGGTTTAGAGAGGCAGCTGCTGGGTAAGGAGGTATCTAAGGGTACATCTTAGAACAGTAGATTGTGTTAGACCTGTATTAACAAGTTTGATAAGCTCTAAGTGAAACAGAAGGATGATATGACACTGAAGAAGCTCCTGGTTTGATAGGAAGTTGGAATGGAACAGTCATGTGGACAGTAGTTAATGCCAGTTGACACCTTGTGACCCTGTGTTCCTGTGAGGTGCTTGTAGAAAGGAACCATAGGGGCCCAGTCTGGAAGGAAGCCACCACGTGGGCCAGATCCAGAGGTCTAGTTCTCAGAGTTGGTTCTGTTGAGTACCTTCCCCTGTAAATGACTGTTAAGAAATGGGTTTCACAGTAAGGTGCCTGTCACAGTGACAGCATGAAAATCCATCTCAGGCAATGTTCTAGACCTGACCTTAGTAAATGTTGCTGGCACAAGGTTATAGCAAGGACATTGAGGAAGCCATGGATCCTAGTGAGTCTAGGGAAAGACTTGGGGCCCAGGATGAAGACTGGCTAGATTTAGGGTAAGTGTGAGTACTGGTTTCCTTGTGTTTTACCAGTGACTGCACATTCCACCTAGTTGACAGCCATGAGTGTATGTGGTGCAGAGCCTTCCCAGTCCACAGATGGCCATGAGAGATGGAGGGAAGAGAATCAGTGACGACTAATGGGCCCATGGCTGAGGGTACTAGTCTTCCTTATCCAGCATCTCACAATTAAATGTACATTTCCTTGTCTCTCTTCAGCTTTGGAAAGTGAAGAAGGCATTGAAAATGACACTGGCATGGAGGGGGTTGAGACCTGTGTTTCAGGTGAGACCTCTAGTGACTACTCCAAATACAGCTTTTCCTGAGCACACTGGCCAGGCCGTCATGTTGTAGTCCCCTTCAAGTTAGTGCTGAACTTTGTGAAGATACTTTATCCTGTCTTTGCTGCCTGGTTCAGGGCTTCCCAGCACATGGGCACATGCATGCCAGAGTGCCCCACGGAATGGGGAGGGTCCTTACACAGGTAGGCTTTGCAGTTCTTAACTGTAGGACTTCACTCATCCAGCTCCTATCAACTTTTTGATCAGTTGCTAATTCTTTTTTCACCTGATTTATCAGAAGACTGGACTGACTCTGGGCCATTGTGATGGTGGAACAGGGGCAGGAGTGGCCTGTGCCTAGGCCAGAGGCTGGTACAGCCAGTATTGGCACTGAGGGTAGTGCAGTGGGCCTATACTGTTTATTGCTCCGGTGCCAGCTTTGCTGTGGTGATAGTTCTGAGTCAACTGACATTATATTAATCTTAAAACAGTTTGGCACCCATAGTGAATCTGAGAGGAAGACTGAGAAGTATGATGCTCAGGTAAGCAATTGGGGACCCCATGACACCATAAGGTACTGGGTTCTTGTAATTTGGGGGAATCTGTCCTGGGAATGCAATGGAACCAGCCTGAATAGCAGTCCCAAGAATGAACATGTGGGTGTACCCTCTTCCCAGGGAAGAAATGAGCTCCCAGGCCACTGGTTCCCAGTTTGTCACTTGGACAATTCCTGCTACCTAGGAGATCGTGTCTACTAGCCAGCTGGCTTCTTTATGCATTCATACAGAGGCCACAGAAAGCCTTCTAGCACCTCGACCCTAGTAGCTTTCCACTGCTGCTAGGGAATGGGACATGTTGGATTTGATAGGATGTCTCCGTGCAGGATGGTTTTAGTGTTTCAGCTCAAAGCTCAGATATTTGCAATTTAGATTTTAGTGAGATGATAACAAATACCAAGCCAGAGTAAATACAGGGCCTGTGGTGCAGGTGCAGCCTGGGTCTATGACTTGCAGGCTTCCTTGGTTTCTCCTGGCTGAGTCTGCCACTCTGATGCAGGCAGCATATCTGATGCATCACAGTCACTGCGCCCATGGTATACATTCAAGGGTCTTGCTTTGGGGCCTTGGCAGAATTCCATGGCCATTAGACACAATTGTGCTATTACCTGAAATGTTATTGGGGTCCCACCTTTTTTGCTTGCTCTCATCATAAGTTAGATGATGCATCTGCTGAGGTGTTTGGTGGTTGGGGTGTTTAACTGGAAGCTGCCTTTCCTCACAGGCCATGAAGTACTTGTCTTATCTGCTCTACCCTCTCTGTGTCGGGGGCGCTGTTTACTCACTCCTGAATATCAAGTATAAGAGGTGGGTGCTGCAGAGTTCACACCCTCAAGTCTTCTCATCTGAAAGCCTAGTTTGGTTTTTGAACACAGGGCATCTGCACCTGGTAACCCACCCCCACCCCCAACTCTTGGGCTTCCAGGAACTCGGGACTCTTCTCAGACACAGGCCAGGATCAGCTGTTGCTCTGAAAGTCAGTACTAGGCCTTTATCTCCTCTGGGTTGTGAAGAGGACAGGAACCATGGCATGCTCTTATACATCTCAGGAAATCAAAGGCTATAGGGACCACATGGTAGACAGAGGAATACATATCTTCAATCTGGGAAGTGCAAGCTTTCCCCTACTTCGTCACTGACTTTTGAGTACAGAGATTGGGCAGTTTGAAAGATGGGAAAGCTAACACTAGGCTGTGCTATGCTCATTGGTTTCAGCTGGACAAGAAGAATCAGAAGGACTAGAAGACTCGGGACCCTGTGTCAGGTGGAGAGATGTGGGCAATGTGCTTCTGGGGTCAGGCTGATACTAGGATGCGTGAGCAGCATAAGCCAGATAGGACCCCAGGGTTGAATGCTGTGCATAGGTTCATATCTCACTGAAGTACAATGAATGTACAGAATGAAAACTGTTTAGTCAAAGTGGTGTCACCCCACGAGTCTGCTTCCATAGAGAGCTGTCTGCAGGCTGCTGTGGCTGCCCAGATACTCTGGGTTTCAAAATAGTTTTTCAGGAGAGTACTTTTCTATCATTTTAACATTCAGCAACGTTCCCATGGCCTCTCTGAGGGTCACAACTCCTTTTACTTCTATTTCAGTTGGTACTCCTGGCTCATCAACAGCTTTGTGAATGGTGAGTACATGTGTCTCCGTGGTGATAATGTTAACAGTAGGTGCTGCCTTTCCTGTTCCTCTCCATCCCTTATGGAACAAGTTTCTAGGATTAAAGACTAGTGAGTCCCTTACCTTTAGAACGTATACAGTGCCCAGCACTGTGGTACCTGGGCATCAAACAAGCCTGTTCCTGAGCTTGAATAAATACTCCAGTGGATAGTCTGTTTAGTTTCCTAAAAACAGGCAATACTAGCATTCAGATCCCACCTGACATTTCATCCATAGAACTTCTCAGAGTATGTTAAGTTACCGTTTGTGGTCATGCTGGGAGGCTAATCGATGCCCTGCTGCTCTGTGTGTGGGTCACAGCACATGGTCTCTATACTGGGTGTGCCCCATGGCTAAGGGTCACAGTTGTCTTCTCATGCTTTGGGGTGTACCAATGAGCAGTAGTAAGGTCAGGCAGCCTCACAATAAGCAGGTAGTTCTGGATGGCCATGCTTCCAGGGATGAATCCCAGTCTTAATCCTGGCACCTTCCCCAGTGCACCTCTGATGACCCTGGTGCCCAGCATTTGCTTCATCCTGGGGATGAAAGTCAACAGCAATCAGTAAAACATGTGCTGCTTTTCTGATACATCCTTGGCTCTTGATGAGTTTATTAGCCAGCAAGCTGCACTGTGACAAGACCAGCAGATG
The DNA here is from genome assembly GCF_947179515.1 of Apodemus sylvaticus. Lineage (NCBI taxonomy): Eukaryota > Metazoa > Chordata > Mammalia > Rodentia > Muridae > Apodemus > Apodemus sylvaticus. Next base: position 4,033,934 of record NC_067487.1, on the reverse strand, counting down.
TCTTTTAGAAGCTGGGTGTCCTAGTGTGCATAGCCCCAGCAGAATGTATGTTTGGTTCTTTTTCATGGATGTTTTCTGTTTGCACAGGTGTCTATGCCTTTGGCTTCCTCTTCATGTTGCCCCAGCTTTTTGTCAATTACAAGGTAAGGCCAAGGAGTCTGTTAAGGCAATACCCCTATCTTCTCTATATTGCCTCTGACTGACCTATGGCATCTTCCTTGTTTCAGATGAAGTCAGTGGCACACCTGCCTTGGAAGGCCTTTACCTACAAGGTAAGCCATGGGCCTATGCCAAGAATAGCTGGAAGACTCTTTGTGGATACATTCATATGAACCCACCTATGTGCACAGAAACACAGTAGTTTTGGCCCTATCCACTTTGTTGAAAAACTAAAACATCTTTTCAGATTCTGAAGAGCCACAAACCATGCAGGATCAAAGTTTTAATAGTCATGACAAGGGAGAATTTTGAGTGAAAGGCTATTTTGGCAACATTGTCAAAATGCAAATATGTTTTGGCTCAGTAATTGAGTGTTTGAAACCAGAGCCCTATGTCTTCCCAACAGTGCCCAGAATCCTTCATAAAGAGGTGGTAAGGCTGAGCCAGTCAGAAGCAGTTTCAGTTCTCTAAGGAGCCAGCCCCAGTGCTGCTCTGTTCATCTTTTCCTAGCTAACTTCTTGACTCCCAGTACAGAAAGCTGCAGATTCTTGTGGGCATGATACACGTGGCCCTAGGAACCTGCTGTCCTGCTGGTGCTGCTCCGTATCTCTGCACTAGATCTTCATTCACTTGGTGTGAACATTACAGTTATAGGTCCCACCATATGCTGAGTGGCAGCTCACTGACTTGGGTTATAAAACATAGGGCTCCAGCTCTGTAGTAGTTTCACTGCTCCATCTTGCTTTGCAGGCTTTTAACACCTTCATTGATGATGTCTTTGCCTTCATCATCACCATGCCCACATCCCACCGGCTGGCCTGTTTCAGAGACGATGTGGTCTTCCTGGTCTACCTTTACCAGCGGTGGTGAGTGTGTACAGGCAGCACCTCCTCAGTGTAGAGCCCTGCACCTGTCTGTCTTTTAGGGGGTGGCTTTTCTCTGTTGCCCAAAATAGGTCCTAGCTGTGCCTTGTGATAACACAGTGCAGGATTGTTCCCTGCACAGTTGTTTTAAAAGTCTAGCAATTAGTCCTTAAGCACAGGTCTCCAGTATGAGGTAGTGGTGGGGTACTGGTCTTCTCTTAGGCTACATTCCCTGCAGGTGAAGATCAGTGGTTCCCTCACCTGAGCCTGGACTGTACTTAGCAGCAGCAGGTAGTAGCAACTAGGGCCTCAGACCAACAGCACAGCCAAGGTACTGGCTCAGCCATGGAAGAGCCTCTAGGACATATACTAAAATGCAAATGCATCCCTGTCCTCCCTTTTCCTCTCTGGGCTGGCATCTGGCCTTTCTCTCAGCCCCAGCCTATGGCTGTGTCTGGGGTAGGGCCAGGTTTGGGAATTTCCTAAAACCAACCTTAAAACTGATAGACGTTCAGACTACCCATTTCCTGACCTCAGTGAGCTTGAGTCTATGTTGAGGAAAAGGCTTCTGTATGGAGTGTTGCTGCCTTGCCTCCCATCCTCCAATAGTTGGCAGTAGAGGTTGCCCACCCTCACCCCCCAATCTCCATATGGTGACAGCTCTTTCCTCTAGCTTCCTAAGCTGTGGCCTTCCTATGCAGGATGAGCCTGTCTTCCCAAAGCTACTTTAGCTGCTTGCAGATGTTCTTGGGCTAGGACTGTTTGTCCATGCACTTATGTGTCTGAGAAGGATGTTGTCATAACACAGTACCACATCCATATGCTGAATGAGGTCTCATTCCTAGGTTTTCATATCCATACCCTGACATACCTGAAAGTAGAAGTAAACTTGTGGGGAACCCTCACTTACCTGGTACAGGGTTTTTCTTAGGAGTACCATATCAAGCCAGCAGGGCCCTTGAAAGTGGTTCCAAGTATTTATGCAGAGACCCAGCCCCAGGGCTTTTGGCAAAAGTGGGCTTGTTTAAAGCTAAGGTCTGGTTGTTTGTGGGGCACTAAGGAGAATTCCAAACAGTGAGCACCGTATCCCTCCTTACCTTGGTGTCTTCATAGAAGCAGGGTATGTTGCTAGAGTGGGAAAGGAAGTCTCAGGATTGAACAGCGTAGCTGCTGCAGGCAAAGCACTTAAAGCCATGGAAGCATCTAGAACTACTGCTTTTGTAACTGTGCCTAGAGCTTTATACATTTCTCCACATGGAGGCCTCTCTAGGTCCCACCCTACTGTAGAGCTGCTGTCCTTCTCTGGTTAGCCTAGCTCTCATTTCCTGACCCTGCAGAATGTGACACATGAGAGAAGGGAGGCAACCCCAGGACCTATGAAGGTTCCAGATGTTGAGGTGGCCCAGATACTGGAGGATGTTTTCAGAAGAGCTATGTTCTCTTGAGGACATAAGGACTTGCCTTGCTAATAGTCATCCATCCCTACCATTGCAGGCTTTACCCTGTGGATAAGAGCAGGGTCAATGAATTTGGAGAGTCTTATGAGGAGCAGCCCAAGCGGAAGCCCCACCCAGACTGAGCATCTCAGCCCAGGCTCCCAGGCGGCACTACACAGCACAGTTGTGCCATGAGTATTCCTGGGGGCTTTGGGAGAATTCCTAGATACCACATCTTCTGCGTTGCCAAATCCCTCTGAGCATTTCTCAGTATCCCTGAGCACCCTCTCTCCTCGTGTTCGGAAGGAACCATAGCACTTAACCATACACCCCACATGCACTTGGGTCTTGGTGATGGTGCCAGTGGGCAGCCACCCAAGGGTAGCTCTCAGTGCATGAGTGTCCCATGGCAGCCAGTGGACACCTGAGCACGCAAGGGTAGGGAGCATGATGGATTTCCACGTCAGCTTGTCCAAGTGCTCCTTATGTGGATTTCACACACAAAGTCGTTCTGTACCGACTCTGGGATCAAATGGCTCTTTTTCCCTTTTGTTTAAAATTTGATTGTTTAAAGCTTAATGTATGTATGTTTCTATTTTAAAATAAATTTCTTTGGCTGTGACATTTTTCTTAACCCCTAATAATATATAAAATATTGCTGATGTTATACGTTAAACCTTTCTCAGAAACCAATGCAAAGGATAGGTTTGTTTCTGCATTGAAAGGAGCAAATGCCCCGTGTATTTCCTAGCTATGGAGCCACAAATGTCCTAGGAGCTCACATTGTCATTTAATGGCTGGTCATAGTTGCCAGCATTCACGTTGGTCATGTTTTTAGGAGAAATGCTGAGGAGAGGAGTAGGTGCAAAGAAGTCATTCCAAAGGTAAGAGGAATGTGTTGAGAACAGTTGAAATATGCTCTGGTAACATGAGCCTTGGCATCCCTGAAGGTTTGTGGGTAGTTGAAAATGGTTTCTTTTGCTCCTCTATAGCATTCTTCTTCCTGCTGATGCCAGGCTCTTCTCTGAGAGTTGGTCACCTGGAAGGCTGCTCTAAGTGGGATACATTCATCCTTATCTGTACCTTCCTGGATGAGATAAGATTCTGGGGGAGTAAACTGAAATCCAAGTCTCAGTATCAGCCTGATTCAGTGATTCAAAAGACAAACAATTGGTTTCAGATAGTCCCTTTAGTATTACCAATTAAAATACTAATGCAAATAGGCAGTCTCAGATATGTATAGTAGGTGACACATCCCCAAGGTTCTTTAAAGGTACCCCTAATACAGATGTGCAAAGCACATGGCATTCAGAGGTTCATTATACCTGGCTCCTGGGGTAGGAGGTAGGCTTGAAGCTGAATTGGAGGTCCTCACCAGGCAGAGCACAAGTCAAAAGCAGTGGGATTTGTTAGGGTATATAAGGATGGGTAGCCCGGGCAACTGCCTGGACCTGTGCCTGTGATAGCATATCCAGTTCTGAGCACTGAGGGAATAGAGGTCTCTACACACCAGTATTAGAATATTCTCCTTCCCCAAGGAACAGTGACAGCCCTGACTCCAGCAGCTGCTTCAGCATGGTAACCTCTGAAAGACACAACCATGGAAGAACTCTGGAATGCTACATAAAGTCAGTTTACACTCCATGGCTTAGAACACGTGTAAGATGGGTCTCCAAAGATCAACTCTGAAGAGGGACAGGGCTGGGCATGGGAGCTATGGGGAACTTTCTTACCTTTCCAATTTCTCAAGCTGTAACTTATATTTCATGGCATATGGCCTATTGCCCCACCCTCATCCTTTCCTCTTGCCCTTCTACTCACCTTAATAAGAATCTTGTGATATTGTCTCCCCGCCCCCCCCCCCACACACACACACACAGGCATGCACAAGCCAAACTGACCCTTGAAGACAGACTTAAAGTTCTGTGGTGAGACTTGGACTATGGTGAGATAAGGAGTTTGTAGTGGCCATTCCTGGTTGTCAACTTGACTATATCTGGAATGAACTACAATCTAGAATTGGAAGGCTCACCTATGATCCTAATCTGGAGGCTCAGAGATACAAGTTTCTGACCTAGATCTTGGCATGGAGATCTTGAAGCTTGGTGGCTATGAATTACTGAAGATTAAGACAAGAAGATCTCTGAGTTCAAGGTCATCTGGGATTAAAGGCGTGGAGGTACAAGCCTTTAGTCTGGGCCACACCCTCTGCTGGAGACCCACACGCCTTTAATCTGGCAACACCTATTGGAGACCTACGGCCTTTAATCTGGGGTACACCCTCTGCTGGAGATCTATATAAGGACATTGGAAGAAGGAAGATTTACTCACTCTTCCTTGCCTTTTTGCCTCATGGGACTGAGCAACTGCTAGATCCTTGTACTTCCATCCACAGCTGCTGCTGTCCATTTTGGGGGAGTTGGACTATAAGTAAGTCATCGACAAATTCCCTAACTATATAGAGACTGCCCATACATTCTGTGACTCTAGAGAATCCAAACTAATACAGAAGTTGGTACCTGTATACACCATGGCATGTGTGCCTCCATGCCTTTAATCCCAGATGATCTTGAACTCAGAGATCTCCTTGTCTTAATCTTCTGAAATTCATAGCCACTATGCTTCATGATCTCCATGCCAAGATCCAGGTCAGAAACTTATATCTCTGAGCCTCCAGATTAGGATCATAGGTGAGCCTTCCAATTCTAGATTGTAGTTCATTCCAGATATAGTCAAGTTGACAACCAGGAATAGCCACTATAGAGTTTGTCCACGTATCTTTCATTTGTGGATTGAGGAGCAACAACAGAATGCTAATGAGGGCTGGAGAGATGACTCAGAGGTTAAGAACATTGACTGCTCTTCCAGAGGTCCTGAGTTAATTCCCAGCAACCACATGGTGGCTCACAATCATCTGGAATGGGATCAGGTGCCCTCTTCTGGGAAGATAGCTACAGTGTACTCAGACTCAGTAGTAGTGCAAGTTTTCTAAAAGAATTGTGTTTACATTTTCATAGAATGAGGGCTATGATAAAGAGATCTAGTTCAGACTTCACTGTGACTGACTACATAGGTGCCTTTTTGTGCCCTCCTTGATAATTTGCATGGCCCCTGAGATGCTTGTTTTATTTTTCTGTTTTTCCCATAAGTGTATTTGTAGTGCTATTATTATTAGGTATGACACACACCTGTTCACTTGGGCTCAGGAGCTCTAGGCTAGCCTATGAAACATAGTTGGCCATCTGAAAACAGAAATAAAACAGCAGTCAGTGGAGTCAAGCTTCCAGCAAACCAGTTAGAGCTGAATTGACACTCTGAAGAAGAGAAAACATAGAGGGGCTATGAACAAATAACATTTGGGAAAACCTCAAACATGATGAAAACTGGGAGAGGTGTAGACCCAGAGAACTCTGAGGGAAAATAAAACACAACTCCAAGTCTTCACGGTACTCTTCAAACTGCTGTGATACAGCCACAGAGAAAAATATTTAAAAGGCCTAAAACAAGATGTGTGATATAGAAAGCACAGAGAAAATGAAGCTGAGGCTGTCTTGTGAGAACAACTTGAGGAGACCTAAACCACTGCAGTGAATGCATTCTGCTAACTTAGAATTTGCTACCCAATATAAATACAGTTTAGATCCTAAAAGTTCATCAACACAAAACAGTAGCACTAGTGGCTAAGGAGGACACACTGATAGGAGTTCAGAAAAGTGGGGAGTGCTCATTATGGGGACACTACAAAATGTACTTTCATGTTACTTAAATCATTTTAATTATGGACCACATCAAGCTAAATAAACAATGCTTCAAGGTAATAACATTTGGAAATTATGTCTACACTAGCAGAGAAGGCAGCAGTAACATGCCAATTGCTAGATTCTCATAGAATCATGAGTCACAATGACAGAGGTGGGTTCTGAGAGTGTGTCCTTGTGTAAACAGTATGCTGTACAAACGGAATTGGCTGCAGTGCCACTACACAGTGTTGTCCCATAAGACTACTATCACATATGTGGTCCAGTGATGACTAAAGCATCTTTTAGAGTTTTGCAAATGAGTCATGTGACTAAGCTCACGCAGTGCAAATCAAAATCACACTGGGATAGTTTAAAAGATACATACTATAAACCCTAAAATTTCTAAACCAAACACGTGTGTTTCCATTAAGCCATCTTTGAACAATAAGTACTCGACCCAAGTCACACATAACTATAATCCCAGCCTTTGAAAAACAGGATCAGGAGTTCAAGGCTAGCCTATTTGGACTGCATGAGACCTTGTTTCAAAAAAAAGCAAACAGGCAAAAACACAGAGAAGACAGGTGTAAAATGAAGGAGGGGTATATGGGTCAAGTAGGAAGTAACATAGGAAACAAGTCAAGACATTCTGCTAGTTATATTAAATATATATGGTTTGTACACCTCCAATTAAAGGCAAGGACTGTCAAACAATTAAACCCAATTGTGTACTGACTTTAAGAAACCTGTTTTTAATATAAAGCCAAGACTAGGTGATAGACCACATTCATACTCAGCAAAATAAAGCTAGGCTGACCCTAATGATATCAGGGAACATGGGTTTTAAGAGAAAAACATTACCAGGGAGTAAAGTATGTCTTCTCATCAGTTTGTCATAGGAACATGGTAGTCATGTTTATATGCCCAGCCTCGGAGCTTCAAACAAGTAATCAGAGATTGGCCTACAAGGAGAAAGTCAAATCTATATCCATCCAATGACAAAATCTCACAGCACTGACAGCATGAGCATGCAGAAGGTCGGTAAGATACAAGAGGCATACAGAACACACTTCCCATACCACCAAGTTAACATTCACAGGCCCTACCCCCACAGACACTAGCAAAATAGATTTCTAAAGAATACATGGGACATTTACCAAGAAAGACATATCACTGGCAGTAAGACAATTTAAATATCACACTTTGAAATAACTCATGGATCAAAAAAGAAAGCATGGTGACATAGACTTGTTATCACACCACTTGAAAGGCTAAGGCAAGAAGATCGGCATAAATTTGAGGCCATCTTGGGCTACATTACATCCTGTATCTTAAGGGAGAACACAAAATATTTTCACCTGAATTGAAAACAAAATACCAAAATTTATACCTGTGTGCCAAGCTGAAAGTATGACAGCCTGGTAAAAGGGAAACTTGCTGTGTCTGTTATACTTCAGAAACTGGAATGGTTTAAATGTCCAAGGTGTCTCTCTTAGACTAAAAAAGGAAAAGGAAATGAGTCTTGAAGTAAGTGGGATATGATGAAATCAGAGTAGAATTCAAAGAAACAGCAAAATAACCCACACTGAGAACCAGGACCTCCAAAACTGGTTCTTAAAAGACGGAAGAAACTGCTACACCAAGTGGGTGGGTGGGTGGGTGACACCAGGTCACCAGGTTCTGCACATTTGGAAGTAACAGGAGTGTATTGTGGGTGGCTTTGTGCCAGTCCATCTGACGGTCTAAGCAAAACATAAATACTTTGACCTCAGACTTGATACCTCTTGCCCTTTGAAACATTGAGTCTGCTATAAAAAGCTCACAAACATTGTCTGCTATAAAAAACCTTTTCTGCTAGAAAAGCCCAGAGATGGTTCTTACTTCAGAAGTGCCTCAGTGTCAGAAATCTAGCACAGCTTAACCCTGAGGCCTGTCCTATAAGTAAGCATTTGCCTCACTCCACTCCTGAAAGCCTGGCTTTCCTGGGCACATGAATAGAGGGGTGGCCTGCAGGCCATGGCTTTCCATGGATGTCCCTCAGTGGTCCCATCATCACAAGTCCCTTAAGTCTGTCTTCTCTTCCTGTCTGAGTTTAGGCTTTTCTTTTTCATTGTGTAATTTTTCTTTGGTAAGTAATACATTAATAATTCATGCATGTCTATTCAACAATGGAAAAATTGTAGCCTGTTTTCCACATGTGTGCTTTCCTGGATGACCTTATCTATTCAATCTGTGCTTAGTCTAACTTCTTTACACTTACTTCCTCATTGTCTTTTACAATAAACTTTACTTGGTATTTGGTTCATTTATAAAACTTTTTGTTCCTTTGACTTATATGGGGGCCCTGTTTGTTTGTTTGTTTGTTTGCCTTTTGTTTTTTGAGATAGTGTTTCTCAAAATGATGTAACAGAGCCCTGGCTGTCCTGGATTCACTTTGTAGACCAGACTGGCCTCAAGCTCAGATCTGCCTACCTCTCCCTCCCAAGTGCTGGGACTAAAGGCATGCGCCACCATGCCCAGTGCAATTTATACGTGTGTTTTATCTCAAGAAGCTCTGTTTGCTTCTCTAAGTCTTCTAACAGGCTCTTCAGTTAGATTCTGCCTTCCAGCTTTTGCATTCTAAACATAGACTCACATCATGTGATGAATCAGTTTCAGTAGCTGTGAAGTTTTTACATCTAACAACACTGTGGGTACATTTTTCTTGTTTCTTCCTACACTTATTCTGTGTTTGGACTTTTTAAATTTTGTCTTTTTTTTTTTTTTTTAATTTGAGATAGTCCTACTTGGTATCTCAGGACCACTTTGAACTCATGTCAATCCTGTATGGGCCTCCTGAGTACTATGTGTTTGAAGGTTTGTTTGTTTGCTTTTTCTTCATATTTTGTTAAACTATGAGTTTAAGACTTAAAATGTGAAATATTTGTTGTTATAGGGAGAACTTGAGGACTTGGCAGGAAACAGCACTGCTTCCAGAATTCTGAATACACACACTCACACACATACACACACACACACACACCCCAAACACAAACACACACAGAGACACTGTGGTGAGGCAGAAGCCACAGTGTGAGAATAAGAAACCCAGAGTAAAAGACAGGAAGATAAAAAAGAGGACTGTGGTAGGTACATTAAACAGAATAGTAAGTCCTCCCATACATCTTTCAAAGATCTTTCCAGCTGCTATTTAATTGTCACACAGAAGAATGAGAACAGTTAAAAACCTCCTACAGTATAGAAGCGATGGTAGCAGGACTCAAAGCCATCTCCTTACAGTGGCTTAGGTAGACCTTCTTCTCCTCTTAAGCAGTGGCAAAGATGCCTCTTAAGGAGGGGATCAGGCACCTTCTTTAAGGACTGAAAAGCTGAACAGTCTTTTCTCAAGTCCAAAGCCAGTAGCTTAATCTTACATTTCTCTCCCTTCCCTTGCTACTCATGATTACAACCAGCTCACATTGGATCTGATGATTTGCCCAGCTTGGAAGAAGCATCTCTTCTGAAGGGCATCACAGATACCCCATCCTCTGAGAAAGGACCACATAGGCTGACCATCCCTGTGCTTACAAAAGGAACAATTAAGAAACTTAATTCTATAAGCAAACACAACCTTTCCAAGACCCAAGTGGATGATTTTATCTTACTGTTTTCTTATATCTCATCAAATAACTTCCAAGGGCTCAAAAATCCAAAGATGTAAAAAAGGAACTGTGCTCTGTTTGCCAAGCCATGAGGATTAAATAATGACATTCAAAGAGATTTTTGTGCCCTAAGTACTTTTTATTGGTTTTCATAGATGGTCTAATGTGCAAGATGAAGCAGAGATGGGAGTGGTATCAGCATGGATTAGGGTGGCAGTTGTGAGGGAGGGGTGCGGAGAGAACAGGACAAGGTAACCTATCTAAGGAGAGGCCAAGTCAGTGCCAAAACTTCTAAGCCCAGAACTAGTGCATACTCCTTAGGTTCTGTTTGGGAAGTCAGGGAGTCACCAGCCTTGGGACCTATAAAAGTGCATGGTGGCATCTACTAACATACTCCCTGAGCTGTTTGTTGTTGATGAAGTAGTCGGTATGAAATTTCAGTGTCAGTGACAAACTATGTAAATGAGAATTATTGTTTCCATGTTTCCATCTTGACCACTAAAAAGTAAACCAGTTCCAGTGATCTCCAAACATGACAAGCTACAGGAGGAACAGCAGTACCATCCAGAACCTTGCCCTGGTTCTAGATGGGGAGAATTCAGGGGGAGTCACTTGCCACCAGTATGTTGGGGTAGTGACAGGCCCCCGAGATTTCCTACACAGACACTCCTTCCTATATAGGTAGGATACTTGGGGTCCTCTCCTTTACCTCCTTACCTGCAGAGTTTATAACCTCTGCCACTGCCTGTCTCCAGGATAGTTCCTGGGGTGTAGCCCCTCCCAAAAGAGCCTCTACCTGGCCTCATGTCTCTAAGAACAGCTTTCTAAAGCAGGAGGCCTGTTATAAGATGGCTCTCTTTAGTTTCTTCTAGTCTGTTTTTATTTGATTCTGATGCTTGAACCCAGGGCTTTGTGTGTAGTCAGCAAGTGCTGCCCCCTCCCCTCCTCTTCGTTGTTTTTTGAGGCAGGGTCTCACTTTGCCCAAGTGGACCTTAACATCAGCATATATCTGGCCTGGTTTTGAATGCCTTCTCATCCTGCCTCTGGCTCCCAGGAGTTGGGATTACAAGTGTGCACAACCATACCCAGCTATATTTTTATTTTTGAGACTGTTTTCTATGCTGGTTTCTTTGGGGAACGACACTAAGGTAGCTTCATTGTTGGCATAAATTTCCCAGTTCAGGTCCATATCTCTTAAGTAGCAGAACTAAGCAAATCTCAAACACACCCTTTGAAAAGACTGATGCCCACTAAACGAACTTCTAAAATAGCTACTGTAATCCTGAGCATTTACAAGGCGGCAGATCTCCTATACGGGAGTAAATAGGAAAAAGCGCCTGTTCAAATGCTAGGTCGGTAGATAGAAGCAATTTCCTCAGAAAGCTGAAGGCACCAAAGGTTATATTTGTTAGCATTTCAGTGTTTGCCAAATTCAGCTACCGTGGAGACCACAGATTCCCTATTTTCCAGAGATTCAAAATTCAACGGCCCATCTCTAACTATGGCTCAGGGTCATGTCACCACATATACCCCAACAACAACAACCCCCACCCCCATCCCACCTTCTCCACCCCCCGCCCCCACGGCTCCATGTGTGCAAGTACTATCACAGCTGCCAGACTAGGAGGGCTGCCATCCTAAGGTTAAGGTCGCTGCTTTGGCTGTGTGCACACTCACTCAATGGTCCTGGCCTCACTACGGGTGCGTTGAGATGATGCTCTGGACCCTGGGGTGAAGGCCGCTGGAACAGTGATTAAAGCTAATACAGGGCTTTACCTAGTCCCTTCCTTTGGTGGTGGGTGTTAACGTAACATATTTGGGATCTGAGCGTATGGTAGCACCACAATAAAGCCTTAAGAACCTGTACAGTAGAATTCCGGTTGTAATCATGAAGCCTGGTTGGGAAGAACTGGATTGTCACCACCCAACCCACTCCCTGTCTGTGTCAACCACAGCAGGCAGCAGCGGTCAGCACAAGAACAGGTCTTAGGTCCTTCCGCCTACCTAACCTTGAATACATCAAGCATAGGCTTCTTAGCTTGCCACCTCTCCCCAGTCTAGACCACCTGGGGACGCCCAGATTGGGCGAGAAGGAAGCCCGAGAAGCATTCTGTAGAGGCAAACCCTGAATGACTGCACCTCCCTTCGTTACTCCTACACTTCCGGCAACCACTGAACTTGGCTGAATAACACTCCCGGTCTATAGTCTGCAAGCACTAGCTGTGGGACCATCTACGGAAAAGTACAATTGCTGCGACCCCGCCCCTTCCGCTGCAACGCTTGGCCCGCCTGAATCCCGCCCCTTCCTCCGTTCCCGGCCTCTTCTAACGTCGTGAGCTCTTAGTGGCCGGGATCCTGACTGTTTTCTAAGCACACCCCTGCTTCTTGATTCCCGCACGTGGGGAGGCTCTTCCTGACGACCTTGAGCACAATGACCCGCGCCCCTCGTTGTCCGGCGGTGCGCTCTCTGCTGCGCAGCCGATATCGGGAGGTGTGGCCGCTGGCAACCTTTGTGCGGCGCCTGGGGCCTGAGGGTAGACGGCTTGTGCAACCCGGGGACCCGAAGGCCTTCCGCACGTTGGTTGCCCAGTGCCTAGTGTGCGTGCCCTGGGGCTCACAGCCTCCACCTGCTGACCTTTCCTTTGTCCAGGTGGGCCTCCAGGTGGGATCCCCATGGGTCGGGGTGGAAAGCCGGGAGGACGCGGGACAGCACGTCTAGCTCATGTGTCAAGACCCTCTTCTCCTTACCAGGTGTCATCCCTCAAAGAGCTGGTGGCCAGGGTTGTGCAGAGACTCTGCGAGCGCGACAGGAGGAACGTGCTGGCTTTTGGCTTTGGGCTGCTTAATGGGCCCAGAGGCGGGCCTCCCATGGCTTTCACTACTAGTGTGCGTAGCTACTTGCCCAACACTGTTACTGAGACCCTTCGTGGCAGTGGTGCATGGATGCTACTGTTGAGCCGAGTGGGCGACGACCTGCTGGTCTACCTGCTATCGCACTGTGCTCTTTACCTTCTGGTGCCCCCCAGCTGTGCCTACCAGGTGTGTGGGTCACCCCTGTACCAAGTTTGTGCCACCACGGATACCTGGCCCTCAGTGTCCGCTAGTTACAGGCCCACTCGACCTGTGGGCAGGAATTTCACCAACCTTGAGTCCGCACACCAGATCAAAAACAGTAGTCACCAGGAAGCACGGAAACCCCTGACCTTGCCATCACGAGGTACGAAGAGGCATCTGAGTCTCACCAGTACAAGTGTGCCTTCGGCTAAAAAGGCCAAATCCGATCCTGTCCTGAGAGTGGAAGAGGAACCCCACAGGCAGCTAGTACCAACCCCGTCAGGCAAAACATGGGTGCCAAGTCCTGCTGAGTCCCCCGAGGTGCCTACTGCAGAGAAAAATTTGTCTTCTAAAGGAATGGCATCTGACCTGAGTCTCTCTGGGTCGGTGTGCTGTAAACACAAGCCCAACTCCACATCCCTGCTGTCACCACTACCTCAAAATGCCTTTCAGTTCAGACTATTTACTGAGACCAGACATTTCCTTTATTCCAGGGGAGGTGGCCAAGAGGGACTAAACCCTTCATTTCTACTCAACAACCTCCAGCCTAGTTTGACTGGGGCCAGGAGACTGGTGGAGATCATCTTTCTGGACTGGAGGCCTAGGACATCAGGACCACTCTGCAGGACACAGCGCCGCCTATCACATCGTTACTGGCAGATGCGCCCCCTATTCCAACAGCTGCTTGTGAACCATACAGAGTGCCAATATGTCAGACTCCTCAGGTCACACTGCAGGTTTCGAACAGCAAACCAACAGGTGACAACCAGCCCACCGCACCTGATGAATTTGCTCCGCCTACACAGCAGTCCCTGGCAGGTATATGGTTTTCTTCGAGCCTGTCTCCGCAAGGTGGTGCCTGCTGATCTCTGGGGTACCAGGCACAATGAGCGCCGCTTCTGTAAGAATGTAAAGAAGTTCATCTCGTTGGGGAAGTATGCCAAGCTATCACTGCAGGAACTGATGTGGAAAATGAAAGTAGAGGATTGTCACTGGCTCCGCAGCAGCCCAGGTGAGCACGGCTGGTCTCCAGCTGAATGCACTATGGATGCAGAAAAGGGAGACAATGGGTAGCAGTAAGCCAAATCCCCAGTGGTATGGTGGCTTTATGCAGTCAATGGTTGATGAGTTCCATCTGATGGTCTCTGACTCCAAGCTCCCTCCAGCTCACCTTGCACAAACTAAGATTCTTGTCCAAGCCCTGAGCAGGTTCTCAGTGCTGGGGACATTGTGGTAAACAGATAAGCAGGGGTGCATAGTAGATAGGAGTCCTGGCACCTGGTGAGAAGAGAGAGAAGCACTGGTGAGAGCTAATATAAGGGTCCGTTGTTCGCCGAAGAATGGTACCCCAGACTCAAACAGTATGCAGAAGCAAGGAGTGTTTTATTCTGCAGAACTCGAGCATTTGGGGATCTCTCATTCCAAGATGGAGGGACAACCAAGTGAGCTCACAGGCTAGCTTTAAAGGGGATTGGGGGGTAGGTGACCTTTATCTTACTCCATCTCTAGGGGCTTTTCATTACTGGTGCATGGAGGGCCTGGAAACTGTTAGTGAGGAGGTCTGGAAACTTGCTGACCCATTATCCTTGCTTCAGGCTAGGTAGCTGGCAGCTTCTAATGGCAGGATAGTTTCTGACTAGTTACCTAAAGCCTGGGTTTTTTTTCCTAGTATCTTACTTGCCTGGACTTGCTCAGCTCTTAGGCCCAGCTGGTCTCCTAGACTGCCAATTTGAAGCCTGTTAGGAGTCAGCCTGTCTCACTACTCCAGGTCATCCACAATCCCCCTGTAGAGTGGTGCCTCACTAATAACAATGGCAGACCAACACAGGAACCCATTGTCCTTGTGGGTAGTGGAGTGCCTGCATTTCAAAGGTTCTTCTGCTTCTCCCAGTGTGCAGATGCGTGCTTAAGCTATAATGTTGCAGCTGCTTGGTCCACAAAGGGTAGGGTTAAAGAAGGAGAGATAAATGAAAAAACCGTTTCCTACAATGAAGATCCCTGTCCCATCTTAGGTATGAGAAGGGACTGGGGAGTGGAGCCTGGTGTGTAAAAGGGGAATGTTTATGTCACTTGGGAGGCTGCAGAGCCTGGGCTCCAGTGCCTTCCTTGCCTGGTTTTCTGGGTTTAATGTTGAGGTTCGCCCACTGTAGTCACTTCTTGGCCCCTTCCCTTTCAGCCAGCCCTCCTGTTACAACCTGTGCATGTATGGAAGGGACCAAACTCCTATCCTTCTCTCCTTCTCCCAAATTCCTAGGATATGAACCAGTTATGGGGAAACGATGGTAGAGCCATGTTTACCCACCATGGATAATCTTGGGAAGCTCCAAAGTAAGGCTTTTAAAGTATATATCTGGCCAGGCAGTGGTGGCTCATGCCTTTAATCCAGCACTCTGGAGGCTGGCTTTAATCCCAGCACTCTGGCCAGGCAGAGGTGGATTTCTGAGTTCCAAGGCCAGCCTGGTCTACAGAGTGAGTTCCGGGACTGTCAGGGCTCTGCTACACAAAAAAAAAAAAAAAAAAAAAAAAAAAAAAAAAAAAACCCCTATCTCAAAAACAAACAAAAACATAAAACATACTGCCCTGGAAGTGATAGGACACACCTTTAGATTTGTTCCCCCACCCCCACCCCCAGACAGGGTTTCTCTGTATAGCCCTGGCTGTCCTGGGGCAGGACACACTTTTAATCCTAGCACTCTGGTGGCAGAGTCAAGTGGATCTCTAAAGAGTTTGGGGCTAGCCTAGTATACAGAGTGAATTCTAAGACAACCTGGGAAGGCTACACTCAGAGGCCTTTTGTTTGTTTGTTTGTTTTGCTTTTTGTTTTGTTGTGTGTGTGTGTGTGGTTTTTTTTTTTTTTTTTTTTTTTTTTTTTTTTTTTGAGACAGGGTTTCTCTACGTAGCCTTGGCTGCCCTGGAACTCACTCTGTAGACCAGGCTGGCCTATAACTTAGAAATCAGCCTGCCTCTGCCTCCCGAGTGCTGGGATTAAAGGCGTGTGCCACCACAGAACATCCCTGGCTCTCCAGCTAAAGAGCCTGTGTGGCCAATGCAAGTCATCACACCTGCTGAGTTCTCTCTCTCTCTCTCTCTCTCTCTCTCTCTCTCTCTCTCTCTCTCTCTCTCCCCCCTCCCCCTCCTCCTCTCCCCTCCCTCTCTTGCTCCCTTACCCACAGCTGTCAGTATTGATTGCCCAGGGTTACTGAGACACCCCCTGGAGGAAAGGAGATACTGCAGCCCCTTAGCATCCTGTTTCCTCAAAACAGGTAGCAGCTCTCCATTCTCTGGACACAGGCTCCTTCCTGCTTAGACCAGACTTTGCCAGATCTTGCAAGCTTGGTAGCTGCAAAAGCCAGAAGAGAGCATCAGATCTCCCTGAACTAGCATTACAGAGGCTTGAGAGCCACCATGTGGATGCTGGGAATTGAACCCCAATCCTGTGAAAAAAGCAGCCAGTATCTTAACAGCTGAGCCATTCATTTCTTTAGCCGGTTTGCTCTTAATTCTCTATGCGCCCCATCTTGTTATCTGAGTAACTGCAAAGTGCATTTCCTTGCTGTACATGTTTTCATTTTGTCTTTACCTTCTAGCAGTAAGAACTTATGTGCACTGTTCTCTGCCAGTGGTCAACTGACATTTGAGCCTTAACATACTTAGAACTCTGATTAACTTCTCCACTAGCTCCTATCCTTCTTGCTGATTTAGATCTGCCTTCAGCCTCTCTGTTCCCAAATTAAACATCATTCTTGGTTTTTTAAAGGTCGCTACTTGTTTAGTTTTAACCTTCCACACCGTTTCCTCCATATATTGACTTATTTTTAATGATCATTTTATATGTTTTTGCCTGAATATATGTATGTACACCATGACATGCCTGGTACTGGAGCTGACCAGACTGGAACTAGAGTTATAGGAGGTTGTGAGCTACCACGTGGACCTCTGTAAGTGCTCTTAACCACTGAGCCAGGTCTCCAGCCCTGAGTCCTTTCTTTATTCATTCTGTCTTCTGGCTTGTACCTCCCTCTGGAATTTCCCTTCTTCACACATTTCCTTCATATTCATCACTGCTAGTTAACCTACCTTTTCCTGGATAAAGAGGCCCCTGTGGTATCTAGTGATACACAGAGTATATATAGCTGCTATGGTGCATGGACCTCACATGTCCTGCATGGCAGTAAGAGCAACCTATTCTCTGCATTTCTCTAGACATCTCTGAACCACACTGCTCAGTGGCAATGGGTGTGTATAGTCAGTGGCCCAGTAGTATAGCACCAGCTCCCACTGAGGTTTGCCTGTGTATGTGTGTGGAGGTCTGAGATTGACACCCGGTGTCTTCTTTAATCACTTGGAGCTTGCTGATTCAGCTAGAGTCCATCTGCCTTTGCCTCTGTAGGACTGGAATTACAGGCACATGTCACCACTCCTGGCTTTTAAAAACATGGTTTCTGACGATTGAACTCAGTTTTTGTGCCCTTCCTGCAAGCCCTTTATCAACTAAGCCATGTCCCTATCCCCTATCTGAAGACATAATTCAATTAGAGTTGGTAAAAGCTAGGGTTTGCTAAGTCAGTTTATCCAAAAGAATCAGTGGGTAGTCACAGTGGTGCTAAGTCAGATTCAGAGATTGGTAGTGAATGGTTGCTATTGGGGGATGAAGGATGCCTCTAGAGCATCTCTCTGTCAGTCAGCAGCATTCCATCTGTAGTCAATAGGCCCGCAGGATCCCCACCACAGACATGGTTTTGTCATGGAACTTTAGTTTACAACATTAAAAAAATACACACAAAGGTTAAAATAGTTGATTAATACATTTTATTAGAGCCCAGCATGTCCAGGACAACACCCAATAGGCTCATTTTGGGACCCATGGCTTCTATGCTGGACATTGTGGGTGTGAAGTGAGTCATAGATGTTGAGTATCTACTACTTTCAGGGAAGGACTGTGTCCCCGCCGCAGAGCACCGTCTGAGGGAGAGGATCCTGGCTATGTTCCTGTTCTGGCTGATGGACACATATGTGGTACAGCTGCTTAGGTCATTCTTTTACATCACAGAGACAACATTCCAGAAGAACAGGCTCTTCTTCTACCGTAAGAGTGTGTGGAGCAAGCTGCAGAGCATTGGAGTCAGGTACCACACAGCATCTCTCAGATATCAGTGTCTCCTGTTTGCATACACAGAGGTACTGACTCACAGTGTGTGGCACCTGCTGGCTTGTGCATGGGCCTTGAGAGCGTAGTCTCCCTGTAGCCATGAACTGGAGACCCTGCTTTATTGCCTGTGAAATCATGAGTTGGATCTGTACCATCTATAAGATCCCTAACGTAGGAGAGCTTTTTATCAAGCAGGAGCAGAGCTGGTGGTTTCTACCTCATGTCTACCCCTGAAGGAAGTGTCTCCTCAGTGGGAAACCACAAGGGTCCACCCTGAGAAGTGGCGGGGCTCTGAGTGGCTGAGGTTCTGTGCTGATTCAGCTGGAGTTTGCTGTCTCAGCAGAAGGTACAAAGGCCAAGCCGAAGGGGCAGAGGAGCAGCCAGGCAAGGCCTGAAGAGAGCAGACTACTATCTTAACTTTCTTTTTTTTGTTTGTTTGATTGATTGATTGGTTGGTTGGTTGGTTGGTTGGTTGGTTGGTTGGTTGGTTAGTTTGGTTTGGTTTTTCAAGACAGGGTTTCATTGTGTGGTCCCGACTGTCCCGAAACTAGTTCTGTAAACCAGGCTGGCTTCAAACTCACAGAGATCCACCTGCTTCTGCCTCCCGGGTGCTGGGATTAAAGGTGTGCACCACCACTACCCAGATCCATGTTAGCTTTCTTGAAGTCCAGCCTCAGCTATGTATCACACATTACCCGCCCATTGTGCTTATGGGGATCCTTAGTGACCAGCACACGGTTTCCTGGCGGCAGGCAGAGACACTTTTGCTTTCTTTCTTTTTTTATTAATGAATTTTTTTTTAATTTTATTCAATATATTTTTTATTTACATTTCAAATGATTTCCCCTTTTCTGGTTCCCCACTCCCCGAAAGTCACATAAGCCCCCTTCCCTCCCTCTGTTCTCCCACCCACCCCTTCCCACTTCCCTGTTCTGGTTTTGTCTTATACTGCTACACTGGGTCTTTCCAGAACCAGGGGCCACTCGTCCGTTCTTCTTGTACCTCATTTGATGTGTGGATTATGTTTTGGGTATTCCAGTTTTCCAAGCTAATATCCACTTATTAGTGAGTGCATACCATGATTCACCTTTTGAGTCTGGGTTACCTCACTTAGTATGATGTTCTCTAGCTCCATCCATTTGCCTAAGAATTTCATGAATTCATTGTTACTAATGGCTGAATAGTACTCCATTGTGTAGATATACCACATTTTTTGCATCCACTCTTCTGTTGAGGGATACCCGTGTTCTTTCCAGATTCTGGCAATTATAAATAGGGCTGCTATGAACATAGTGGAACATGTATCCTTATTACATGCTGGTGAATCTTCTGGGTATATGCCCAGGAGTAGTATAGAAGGATCTTTCAGAAGTGACATGCCCAGTTTTCTGAGGGACTGCCAGACTGATTTCCAGAGTGGTTGTACTAATTTGCAACCCCACCAGCAGTGGAGGAGTGTTCCTCTTTCTCCACATCCTCACCAACATCTGCTGTCTCCTGAGTTTTTAATCTTAGCCATTCTGACTGGTGTAAGGTGAAATCTCAGGGTTGTTTTGATTTGCATTTCCCTGATGACTAGTGAAGGTGAGCATTTTTTAAGATGTTTCTCTGCCATCCGAAGTTCTTCAGGTGAGAATTCTTTGTTTAACTCTGTACCCCATTTTTAATAGGCTTATTTGGTTTTCTGGGGTCTAATTTCTTGAGTTCTTTGTATATATTGGATATTAGCCCTCTATCTGATGTAGGGTTGGTGAAGATCTTTTCCCACTTTGTTGGTTGCCGATTTGTCCTTTTGATGGTGTAATGAATTATTTTTATACACTCCATATTTTATTCCCCACCCTGTCCACCTATCCCATACCTCCTCCCCTCCCCCTGTCTCCACATGGATGTCCCTACTCCCCACTCCACCTGACCTCTAACCACCCTAGGGCCTCCAATCTCTTGAGGGTCAGGTGCATCATCTCGGAATGAACACAGATCAGGCAGTCCTCTATTGTATGTGTGCTAGGGGCCTCATATCAGTTGGTGTATGCTGCCTCTTTGGTGGTCTAGTATTTGAGAGATCTGGAGGGGGGACAGGTGTCCAGATTAATTGAGACTGCTGGTCCCCTACAGGATTGCCCTCCTGAGTGAGGTAACTCAGACCCCAAAGGACATGCATGGTATGTACTCACTAATAAGTGGATATTAGCCACACACACACACACACAAAGAGTTCAGAATATCCGAGATACAGTCCACAGAACTCAAAAGGTCAACAAGCTGAAGTGCCCAAGTGAGGACACCTCAGTCTTACTTGGGAGGGAGAAGAAAGTAATCACAAGTGGGGAGGAGGGGAGGGACCTGGGAAGGAAAGTAGAAGAGAAGAGGGAGAGGGGTAGAGGGGAACATGATCTGACATTGGGGGAGGGAAAAGGACTAAAGCCCTGAGGATCAGCAGAAAGAATGGAAACAGGCAACCTTGGGAGATAGGAAGTTGGGGGTACCCTTCAGAATGCACCAGAGACCTGGGAGGTGAGAGACTCACAGGACTAAAAGGGAGAGACCTTAGATGTAATGCCTGACAACAGGGAGAGGGAAATTACAGAGCTACTTTATGCTTTCATACCTGTGTCTAAGCCAAGATAACCACAAGAGTCAACAGACTGCTTCAAAAGTTCCTGGCCAGTGGGACCCCCCAAGAGGGAACACCAGGGGCAGACTATGGGACCAGATGTCCCAGGTGCCAACCCAGGCTACATGTCACCCTGTCCAGACAGTTCTATGGGGTGTCTGTTTTGTGTGGGTTGTTATGGTCCTAGATGTAGCCCTATAGCATGGTCAGGTGTCAAGTACTCCAAGTTCCCAACCACCCTGATAGGACGTGTCTCATGAACTTCCTGCATGCTCGTGTCATAACTCCACAGTGCTCTCTGTAACAGGCAACACCTTGAGAGAGTGCAGCTACGGGAACTGTCACAAGAGGAGGTCAGGCAACACCAGGACACCTGGCTAGCCATGCCCATCTGCAGACTGCGCTTCGTCCCCAAGCCCAACGGTCTCCGGCCCATTGTGAACATGAATTATAGCATGGGCACCAGAGCTTTTGGCCAAAAGAAGAAGGTGACTGGACTTGGCCCCTGTACTGATGGTTGAGTCTATACTCTGACTTAAGTAAGGGCTCATGAAGTTCTGAGGGAGGCTAAATAACCTGTTGCTCCTGAGTCTAAAAACTCAGCATGTGGAAAGGTCTTAGAAATGGGAGATGGTCCCAAGAGCCAGAGAGCATGGGACACAAGCCCTGGAGATCCCTTAGGAATCCTACCAGGTAGGGTAGGCACTATATGGCCTCTATGTGAGGGGTGCAAAGTAACTAGGAGGCAACTGCCACCCGTCTCCATATCCAGATGTCAGTAACAGCTCTGACCCTTACCAGTGCCTATGTAGTCATTAGTAATGCTCCAGAGGCCAACATGAAGCTATTGATGCCTCTGTTCCACTGGAGGACCTCTGTGAGTGAAGGTAACCCTGAACCTGACTCTAGCCCAATGGGTATGTTTCTAGAAGGCAAGTGCCCCTGGGGGTGGGTGAGCACAGGTTGAGGCAGGTTGGATGAGGGCCCAAATACAGTCAATTGACTTAGTGAGATAGGCCTTCTAAGACTCTGGCTCTGGGCTAAGCTAAAGCAGTCTGTTCTGAGAAATCAGGGTGGTCAGGGGACAGCCTGCCAGGTCCCTTTCTAATGTGTCTTTATGGCCCTGGCACAGGCCCAGCATTTCACTCAGCGTCTCAAGACTCTATTCAGCGTGCTCAACTATGAGCGGACAAAACATCCTAACCTTATGGGAGCTTCTGTACTGGGTATGAATGACATCTACAGGGCCTGGCGGACCTTCATGCTGCGTGTGCGTGCTCTGGACCAGACACCCAAGATGTACTTTGTTAAGGTGGTCATTTGGATTCCTGTCTATCACATTTGTTCTCATGGTCTGGGTTCTAGGGACCTCCATGGAGTAGCCAATGCTGGGTGACCCTGTTGCAGCCTCAAGATGGTGATTGGGAATGTTGGCCTGCTACTCTATACAGGCCAAAAATGTTATGTCCAGTTCTCTTAGGATCAGGAATATGCCATTTTGGGGGAAGCAGCCAATAACTAGCTCCCAGGACAGTCTTGAACTCTATATGGTTTCCCTGGACAGTACATTTCAACCTCTCTGGGCTCTGCTCTGTGGGAGATTCCTTTGGATGGTGGGTTCTATTCAGAGAAGTAGCCAAGCCTGACTACCACCAGGGCCTGCATGTTTTAGCATCTGGGTTAGCCAGGGGCCTTTGTAGGCCCTGAGGTTCTTCAAGGATAATGTAGGCTTTCCTTTTCCTAAGGTACTCAGTCTGGGGCAGTGGGATAGAGAGAGGACTATAGGCCCACTATGCCCAGGGTCCTTTGTCTGGAACAGGAAATTTGTGGGATGGAAAAGTACAGTAGTGTAGTAGAGAAGAGTGGAGTATCCTCCTGCATCTCCCTATCTCCTGCAGTTTTGCTATGGGCAGGTGGAACCCAGGCACCAAGGACAAAGTCAGCAGGACCCTTGACCCTGGACCCAACCATGCTTAATAGTACTCACATGTATCCTACAGGCAGATGTGACTGGGGCATATGATGCAATCTCCCAGGACAAGCTCGTGGAGGTTGTTGCCAATATGATCAGGCACTCAGAGAGGATGTACTGTATCCGCCAGTATGCGGTGGTCCGGAGAGATAGCCAAGGCCAAGTACACAAGTCCTTTAGGAAACAGGTAAGACCATAGTGGACTCTTGTCAATATTGTGAGCATGTGAGTGTCACAGGCCTGTTCACATTACGGATATATAGTATCTGTCAGTAACACAGGTGTGACTGTGATAGGTTCACATTTGTGGCATGTCTATGGCAGGCAACATGGGTGTCCATGGTGCCAGTGATCATTTGTCTGACCCAGCCTGCCTCGATCTATGGGAACTCCCAGTGGAGCTTCCCTTTCCTGGAGATACCTACAACTATTCTCAATTTAATGATTTATGCATCCAGTGACCTCTTCAGTAGGCAGATGGGGTCTGCAGATTTAAAAGTGGAAGAGTTTGCACTTAGGCCTGGGGGAGGCACAAAGTGACTTCCTTTGCTTCTCCCTAAGGTAAGACAAGACTCAAAGGCAAGCCTTATACATGTGTGACCGTGCAGTGGTTGTGTGCCTTCTGCACCAAGGGCATATCCATAATCACTACACCTAGGAGATTCCTTCCCTGCTTTGACCAGAGCAACCACCATGCGCCTGTGGAGAGGATAGAGGACAGCGTGGCATCTACCATGTGGATTCTGGGAATTGAACTAAGTCATTAGGTTTGGCCGTGTTGGCTTTACTTGTTGAACCTTTGATGCACCAGCCTAGGTAAACACCTGAAGTTACACATTCTCTCTAAGAGCCCTTAGTAGTGCTGTGCACATTCTGGCATGTCGTCAGTTCTTTATCATCCCGTTCAAAGTCTTCATTTATTTATTATAATTTTTTGATAGCCTCTTTGTTGTTTAAAAGCATATTACTTAATTATTTTGAAAGTGCAGGCATTTTCTATATATCTTGCCTCTCTTTTCTAAGTTAATTCTTGTGCTTTAACTACTCTGACTTTAGTCCTGACAACAAACCCACTTGACACATGGGATTTTTGATTATTTTGTGCTATCACGTGGTTGATGGTACATAAGTTTCATTATGATAGCTTCATAAATGTGTATGATGCATTTTGACCATATTCACGCATGGAGTCCGACATGGGAAGTTTTAAAGTTCAAGGCCAATGTGTGATCTCAACATATGAGAGAATGGGGCAGAAGGATTGTAAGTTTGAGGACAACAGGGGCCAAATAGAGACTGCGGTGTTCATACATGCCTCTGGGTCTCACAGCTGGCATGCTTGGGCTTGTTCCCATGTTGTATCAGTAGATGGTGCTGTATTCCTTCTGGTGACATCCTATCTTGCAGACACAGGTCCTGGTGGCCACTTTGATAAAAGTCAGGCCTCCTAGAGAGTCTGTTGCAGGAGATGGAGAAGCCATCTCCTCCATACCCCTGTTAGCTCTTCCTCCTGGCCACACATTTCTCTGGAGAAATCAGGGTGCTGCTTATGTTGCGATCGTTGGTAACCACAATTTTGAAGACACTTGGCCTGAGGAAAACTGACTGTGGCAAAGGCTGCTGTTTCTGTGGCACCTCCTGATGGGGTGCTGGAGTCTCTCTTCCCCACACAGGACTCTGCAATGGAGTGGTCCTACGTTGTTCTGTTTTTGGGCTGGGCTGTGCCTGTCCATGCCAGAAAACCACGTGCCCCTCTGGTTCCCCTGAAGTACTCACCTCTTCGTTGCTACAGGTCTCCACCCTCTCTGACCTCCAGCCATACATGGGCCAGTTTGTTAAGCATCTGCAGGACTCAGATGCCAGTGCACTGAGGAACTCCGTGGTCATCGAGCAGGTCTTTGGGCTTCCTATTAATGGGCCACACCTGGGGAGAGCTTCTCACCTTTATTTGTTTATTTGCTTCAGTGCAGGAATGTGACCAACATGCTCCTTGGTAGTGGGACCCATGAACAAGGGTAGCAGGACTGGTACAGTCCTTATGACATAACCAGAACCCTCCAACTTAGGTGGGCGTGCTAAGAGTTGCTTTGAAGTGAACTTCCCACCTTCTTGTCACCCATACCTCAGCTGTTCTACCAGTGAACTGGTAAAGATATCTCCTTCCTCAGTTTTGACCACATGATCATAGGACAGTTCACCTGCTCTTGGACAAGTTGGACTTGATCTGTGGTCCCCATCTTGACCTGTTATGTCAGAAGCTATGTTTCCATAAGTCACACACAAATCTACACAAGTCATTGGTTCTACAGAACCTTCTTTGATACATATTCTACCTTTAGGGCAGCCATGCTCACTTAGACTTTTGGACAATTGTATTTTGGCTTGTCAGGGTACTATGTGAGCTGTAAGGTTCTAGACCTAGTAGTGGGGGAACAGAAAAGGTTACATCAGTAAATGCTTGGGCTTAAGTGGGCATCTGGTGGATGCAACATTCAGCATCCTTATG
Organism: Apodemus sylvaticus; assembly: GCF_947179515.1. Taxonomy (NCBI): domain Eukaryota; kingdom Metazoa; phylum Chordata; class Mammalia; order Rodentia; family Muridae; genus Apodemus; species Apodemus sylvaticus. The sequence goes on along the minus strand of NC_067487.1, from coordinate 4,008,797 downwards.
CTAGTCTGTCTGCATGCTTTTCTAGAGCATCTCTATGAATGAGACCAGCAGCAGCCTGTTTGACTTCTTCCTGCACTTCATGCGTCACAGTGTCGTGAAGATTGGTGGCAGGTGGGCACAGGCATGGGGCAAGTGTGTAGAGGGTGGGCAGAGAGGCAGGACAGGTAGGTAGAGGCTATTCTGGTTGCTGCTGACTGGCTACAGCCTTAGAACTCTGAACTCTTGAGTGTCTGCCTCCTCCTCATTCCTCCCTCCCTGCTCCTCTTAATAGAATTATCCTGCCTTTCTGCTTGCTGACTTTTGGGCCACAGACCTGCCTACCCATGAGGCCTTAGGAGCCCCTGGATAAGCATGGCTCCAGTGAAGTTAATAATTTTGTGTGCCTTGAGCTCATGTTGCCACTTTGTCAGAGTGGCACCTCACTTGTGCAGCCAGACATGGGGCACACGGAGCACTGAAGAAGAGAGTAAGTACAGTGCCCATGGCTCAGTTCCCCCAAGACTACCATGAGTTAAAAGCACAGACAAGGCACTCTTTTTCCCCCCACAAACAATTTGGCTTTCATATAGAGGCGCAGGATGATTTGACGTGTATAAGTCTATAAACATACATATATAATGACACAAATGCTCCTGAAAATAAAAATTACATGATCATCTCAATAGATGCAGTAAAGGCTTTTGACAATAGAATTCAGAGGCTCTGTAACTTAACATTTGCAAAATAGGGAACACACTATAAAATAATTAAGATTATAACCTATTTTCTTTTTAAAAAATATGTAGTTATTATTTTATCTAAGTACACTGTAGCTCCCGAGTCTGATAGTACCGAGCACAGATTCATGAGTCTATGTCCAGATGGCAGGAAACTTAACCCACTCCTCATGTGGTTCACCTTGATAACACTTAAAAGTCAGACCCATGTACACAGTGCCTCTGAGCTTCCAGACAGTTACTCTAGTGGAGAGGATCTGAGCAAATGTGAGTGGTGCCTCCCTGGGTGACCTCCTTGTCCTGGCCAGCTGATGACACCCACCCCTGCCAGCACCTGCATGTCTGCACCTGCATGTATGTTTGGTTCCATTGTGTTCTCTGAGAAGGCACTAACTTTTTCACACAGCTGTCCAAGAATGTTCCTTCACTAATAATCTGTTGTTATGAATTGTCCCAGATAAATATTCAGAAGGCTGATTGCTTGTCATTCTTGTTTAAAATTTAAAAGCTGTGGAGTCAGTGGATAGGGATGTAGTCTTCCCCACCCAAGGTTGTAGTGGAGGTGGGGAATAAAAGAGATTCTGGTGGTTTGTTATCTTCTTAGGCTTTGGCAATTCACAGTGGTAGATACCACTGTTCATATATGTGACCTGTGAGCATGTTCACTGAATGGTGTCTGTTTATTCATGTACACATGGGGAAGGGTGTCAGATACAACTGTGAAACTCACCATGGCTGCTGCTTCTGACCACCAGGTGCTATGTGCAATGCCGGGGCATCCTCCAGGGCTCCAGCCTATCCACCCTGCTCTGCAGTATATGTTTTGGAGAAATGGAGAACAAGATGTTTGCCGAGGTGCAGCGGGATGGGTAAATGCTTCCTTTTTACTGCTCTCAGGAGCTGGATCACTGAGTGGGTGTTACAGTTGCTTTATGTTCCAGACGTGAAGGCCGTTGCCTTCACCCCATGAAAAGCCTTGACGAGCCATTTCTGTTAGGACAGTGAAGCTGTCATTCTCTTCTTTTAAAGAATCACTTTGTTTTGTCTATGTGCATTCCTGTACTTAAAGTGTTATAGGTTGGCTCACTTAAAGGTGGATGCTCTGTGAGACCTCTTGATGTGCCTTTTTTTTTAGGTTGCTTTTACGTTTTGTTGATGACTTTTTGTTAGTGACACCTCACCTGGACCAGGCAAAAGCTTTCCTCAGGTAAGGACCATCATGGCTGAGTTTCTGCTGTATGATGTATGATCAAGGTGTATGTGTGTGTGTGTGTGTGTGTGTACACATATCTGTATAAGATATAAAATGTGCTAAAGCAGCACATTTAACTGGTTAATAATTTTGCATTTCTGGAACTCATATGGTCACCAAGACCAAGTAGCAGAGGCAGCTCACCTGTGCAGCCAGATATGGGTCGCCTGTAGTATCAAAGAAGAGAGTTTGACACTCATAGATAGTCCAACTTGGACTCATCAAGGATGCAGTGTGGTGAGAGACCAGGTCAGGGCCAGCATTTAAAGAGTCTCCAGATAGGACAACAAGCATTAACTCCCATTCCTCCCAATTGAGTCCACAGAAGGGCTGTTTGCAGACACCTGAAGCACAGAGCCCTCCTGGGAGATGTGTTGTCCTTGAGCATATTCCTGACAACTTGGAGATTTCACATCACACAGTGAACAAGCACTGGGTGAACAGGCTCTGTGGAGTCGCTTTTCTTTATGATATTGCTAGAAAGAGACTAGAGAATTTGGACTTACCAAATGGTGTTTTGAGGCATGACTGTTGCATCAGGAGCAATCTTTTTTTCTTACATAATATTCATACTAGTGTGTTATATAGTGTGTATTCTAGGCTGTGTTTCTAGTATGTACAGGTTAGGTCAGGGTTTTGGGCACATCTGGTTGTAAAGTTAATTTCTGTGGCTCAATCTAGAATCAGGTACTGTGGCCTTCCTGCAGAGCAGCGACCATATATTGAGATTCCTCAGGCACTGCAGAGTTTGAGGGCTGCTTCATTCAGGTATTTCAGAGGATTCCCCCTCAGGTACTGTAAAGTTTGTAGGCTTCTTTTTAGGATTAGTGACAAGAGACAAGGAACCTGAAAGTGGTTAATGAAACTGAGCCCTAAGAAGTTGTCACCACCAAGATACTGGTGTTTCCAGTGCTCTGTGCAGACTTCTATAGAAGGGCCCCAGAGCCCAAAAGGCCATGCTTGTCAAGTTCAACCCCAACAAAGGCCCCACCACATCTGTAGCACTTAGGAGCTAACTAGCCCATAGGCAGTGGCCACTGGGGACAGAGGACACTGCTGCTGTTGAGGACATTTCCAGAAGTCAGTTTTACCCCTAAGACCTTGTCAGGGAAATGTCAGAATGCCCCCAGATAAATGTCGGGGCAACCAGGAGGGGCTGCAAGGTGGGCTTGTCCATAGACACCTGTAGGACAGACTTACTGCAGGGGCTGACCAGTCACAATGTTGTAGAAGCACAGGCAATGTATAGCATCAAGTAGCCACACCCATGGTACAGGAGCCAGACTGCTGCTGTGAGTTCACCTTGGGGAAGGGAGAGAGGGTGCACCTCTGTCTTCAGCTTACTGGGGAGGTCTATCCATAGGCAATATTGTTTAGCATTTGCTGATAGGGGCAGCAATGCACATCTATAAGCATCTCAAAAAACTATAAGAAAATAGACTTTGGGGGTAATAGGAAGAGGATGCCTTGCTACATAGATGCTAAGATATGACCCACAGAGTCATGTGAACTTTCCACTTGTCCAAGACCAGATGGCTTTATTGCTCCATTGCTTACACAGAAGACAGGAGCTAGGCTGTAGTCCAGAGCAAGAGTACATGGTGTTCCATCAGGGTACCCACAAGCATTTGCTCTCTCTGGTCCCAGAACACCTCTGAGAACTTCTGTGGCATGTGCTGGGTGCCTCCAGGCTCCCATAACCAATGTTCCTTCTCTTATTCAGCACCCTAGTCCGTGGCATTCCTGAGTATGGCTGCATGATAAACTTGCAGAAGACAGTGGTGAACTTCCCTGTGGAGACTGGTGCCCTTGGTGGTGCAGCTCCACTCCAGCTGCCTGCTCACTGCCTGTTTCCCTGGTGTGGCTTACTGCTGGACACTCAGACTTTGGAGGTATTCTGTGACTACTCAGGGTAAGCACACTGAGGAGCCATGAGGTCATGGGAGCAGATGGTGCCGAGGGTGCTACATTCTGTTTCCTACTTCTTGACACAAGTGACCGTGAGACCTGAAGTGATAGAGGCCAAAATGTGATCCCCTTCTTTGTGGAGATGGGCATGGGCAATATGAGAACATCTTCAGCCTTGTCCCAAGTCTCCTGCAGACCATGGAGCCAAGGCCCTCCTTTGTATGAAGTATAAGGGGATGGGAAGGGATGGGGGTTGGTCTCCACCTACCAGGAACTCACAACCCAGATGTTGGCTCAATGAAGATAGGACAGATTTGAGATAAGCACAGGTGAAAAGAGCTGGACCATTTCTTTTTATGAGTGAAAAGTATGAAAGTTCTGACATTACGGTAGGAGACTGACAACCCGCCATGTTGACAGCTATTCTGAGTTCAGATCCAACCTTCTGTCTCCATTGTGCTCTTTGAGGGGTCACATTGTAAGGCAAGAGTTGGGTGCAGATAAGCCATCTGTACAGTGCCCTCACAGGCCTGAGCTCCTCAGCCTCCCTGACTTTGCATGCTGAATTGGTCCAGTCCCTGAGATTTAGCTCAGACTTCTTGACTTCACCTCTACTTCCCAGACCCACTTTGCTGCCCTAGTCCCCAGCTCAGTGCTGAACACCAATTTACCTGCTCCAGCCCCTGGTACTCCTTGGTTTCATGGGGTCATAGGTAAATCAATCAAAAAACAATTTCCCCTCTGAACATAATACTAGAGCCTGAAGACAACACACCCTTAGGAAGCCAGGCTAGCCCTGGACAGGGGCCACTAGAGACCATATGTGGACCAGTAGGTCTCTGCTTCCAGAGTCCATGTTAAGAGTGTCTGTGAGCTGGAGAGATGGCTCAGTGGTTAAGAGCACTGACTGCTCTTTCAGAGGTCCTGAGTTCAAATCCCAGCAACCACATGGTGGCTCATAACCATCTCAAATGAGATCTGATGCCCTCTTCTGGTGTGTCTGAAGACAGGTGGAGTGTACTTACATATAGTAAATAAATAAATCTTAAACTGAGCCGTGCTAATCCTCCAAATGCTATTTGGAATTGTTGGACAAGAAGCCATAGTTCTGAGATCTCACAACCACAAATACAGTTTGCACTGAAGAGTGTCTGTAAGCTCGCCCTCTGAGGCTTCAGTGTGGACTGGGCTCAGTATCCTTTTGCCTGAGCCAGGGACCGTGTGTGTGGAGCTCAGCCAGAGTGACTAGCAGCATCCTAAAGGGAAAGCATAGTGGTAGGAATGTCTTCTCCCCAAGCCACAGCTCACATGCAAAGTGTGATGAGAGCTGACAGAACTCCGTGGAGTATCATGGAGCAGGACACCTCTTCCTCTGGCCTCCACCCACACGCACAGGCACACACTCACACATGTATAAAATTAAGAAGCCTGGCAGAGGTAACTGTACCTGTCACTTGTATTCATCCTTGAGGATGATGCAAAGTCACTGGATGATAAGAAGGTACCACTCCATCCTGTCTTGCACACATCATCTCTTGTCCTAAGGTGACCAAGATGCATCCTGTCACCTTCACCCCTTAACCCTGTCCTGAACACATCCTATCTGTTGTCCCAAGGTGATCCAAGATGCATCCTGCAGTCTGGTTGGACACCACTGTAGGCATTCCCTTACTGTTTGCTCTCACCAAGGTCTCACTGGAGATAATCTACTCCAGTCACAACCCTGTGCTAGGAAGGTGCTCTGTCATGCTGCATCCACTTAAAGAAGCACAGGGTTGTGACTTCCTGTAAGGCTCGTAGTTCCTTCTGAACTGAATTTTCATAGCTCTTATTTGCCACCAATGAGCAAAGATGTCTAGTAATCCCAAGCCCAGATAAAATGGATGTTTTTCACTACTTCTGGTTGGGTTTGGCTGTTCAGGGCTTCTGGTGGTGCTATAAGCAAGTACCGAGAGCTGGGATAGGTTCCATGTATGAAAGTCCAACCCCATCTAAGCCGGTAGTGTGTGGCAGAGAGGGACAAGAGGCAGAAGGGCACTGGTGTTGGTCTCTCAAGAGGAGCTAGTGTGGGAATCACACAGGATACCTTTGTGCTGCAGTTACGCCCGGACCTCAATTAAGACGAGCCTCACCTTCCAGAGTGTCTTCAAGGCTGGGAAGACCATGCAGTACAAGCTCTTGTCAGTCTTGCGGTTGAAATGTCATGGTCTGTTTCTAGACTTGCAGGTGAGTAAACGGGCAGCTACCTCATCCGTTGGATATTAGTATAGGTCCTGCTCTGTGTATGGGGGCGTGTTCATGTATATGCACATGTGTGTACAAGTGCAGCGGTGTATGTGAGGAACATGTAGAAAGGTGGACATGTACTGAGGACCCCTGAGCATTCGCCCTGCTCATCCCCATCACTTTGCAATACTGACATCTGCTCCCACAGAGAAAGAGATTCCCTGGATCCTGACCTTGGCTTTGGACTCTTAAGCCATAGCTGCTGAGGTTCAGGAGGGGCCACTGTGGTGGGCTTTGGTCTCAGCTCTCTCCTGCTTCCTCCTTCCTGTTTCCTACCCATTGGGGTCTGGCTCAATTTTCTGTGTTTTCCCCACAAGTGGCTTTCTTACCTATTTAACAACACAAAAAGTGCTCATTTGTGATTTCAGGGACATTGCTGATGGTTTTCTTTCTCTTGGGACTCCAGGTGAACAGCCTCCAGACAGTCTGCATCAATATATACAAGATCTTCCTGCTTCAGGCCTACAGGTGAGTCATGGGCTGTGCCCCACTAGATGGAGGCACAGACCAGAAATGCCATCCATGCTGTCTGCTGGGGCTCTCAAGCTCAAGGCAGAGCAGCTATTTGCTCCCCCTGATTGGGTGGCATGCTGAAATGCAGTCAGGAAAAGGCAGCATTTAGTTGAGTTTCTACACAACCCCATATTTGTAAGATAAGAACCTCTTCTGGTTTCCCTGTGCTGGGAGCACATGTAACCTTATGTGCTAACCAGAGCACATAAGGTCTTGAGACAGGAGGGGATGTTGGCCTAAGGAGCTCCCCAAGAAAGCACCTCAGAAGGAGTAGGATGTGTAAGGGAAGCAGGGGATTCAGAGCCTCAGAAAGCAGAAAACCAGAGCTATTGCTGATACTGTCACCAGTCTTGCCCCAGAAGGCACAACAAGCAGCCAGCTGAAAGCAGCCTTGGCATTGTGGTGCCCTACACATTGGCTTGTGCCTCTGGAAAATTCTTATCCTTGATTATCTGCATCTGAAGTCAGGTGCATTAGGCTAGACCCATATCATTCATTCATTACACAGTCAGTACTCTATATGACCATAGGCACATAGCATACATAGGCCCTTTCTTCTGAGGTTTTCTGTAGGGATGGAATTGGTTTTCCTTGACTCATGAAAGGAGAGATGCCCTGCAGAGCTATGGCAGAGGGTCACCATTCTGCCAGGAGTTGGCAGATAGTCACACCAACCACAGGTCAGATTTATGCCACTGTGGATCTGACTGCTTCTTAAGTAACCTCCCTGGTCACTGGGGCTGGGTGTGAGGAAGAGCTTAAAGACACAATTTCAGTGTTGGACAGTCTGCCCCCAATGTCATATGATGCAACAGGTGCATAGGGTACCTCGTAAGGGAATAGTCACATGGCAGTATACAGGAATGAAGACATGTGCGCACACACACACACATACACATGCTTGTGTGTTCACTTGTAATTGTAAGTTCATTTGTACATGCAATTATATGATGTGGTGCATATAAATCTCTGTATATAATTCACATGTATGCATAGAGCGTGCACTTGTGTATATACATGTGCACACTTACCAGGGTCTCTTCCCATCCACTATGGCTCCCACTCAGGTTCCATGCATGTGTGATTCAGCTTCCCTTTGACCAACATGTTAGGAAGAACCTCAAATTCTTTCTGGGCATCATCTCCAACCAAGCATCCTGCTGCTACGCCATCCTGAAGGTCAAGAATCCAGGTACGTAGATGGCTGAGGGCCAGCATTCTTGTAGAGGGGGTGAGCATCGTGCACTCACTCAGGAGCTAGTGTACCCAACCATCTTCCCAGGCCTCACCCCTAGCAGGTCAGGAGGTTGTTGTGAGTTCCTTGGAGGCCATGAGGGTCTGTGGCCAGCTGGGTTCTTCAGCCTCTGTCTGATCCTGCAGGAATGACACTAAAGGCCAAGGGTGCCTCTGGCTCCTTTCCTCCTGAAGCCGCACGTTGGCTCTGCTACCAAGCCTTCCTACTCAAGCTGGCTGCTCACTCTGTCATCTACAAATGTCTCCTAGGACCTCTGAGGACAGGTGAGTAAGCTCCCTCCCTTCAAACAGAGAGTGCCTAGGTGAACCCAAAGGTAGACTGTAGATTCCATGCCCATCTCCTGGGGAGGGGCCCACTCAGGTAGCCCCAGGTGAGTGGAGCTAGGCTCCTAGACCACAGCTTCCTTCTCCTCCATCCTGCTCCCTCTGCTCTGACACTTACTTCAGAATAACTGGGGTGACATGTTTCACTCAGGATCCCTGACTGGTCCCTTTATACCTCTGCTGGGCTGCTTCCTAGATGCAGGGGATGAGGTGGGGGGGGGGGGGTCCTCAGGTTTCTGTCTTGCTCCTGTTTCTGGATTGTCAAGTTTGTGGTCCTTGTGTGCCCATTGTGGTGGTGGTGGTGGTGGTGGTGGTGGTGGTGGTGGTGGTGGTGGTGATGGTGGTGATGGTGGTGGTGGTGGTGGTGGTGGTGGTGTGTTCCTGGGTGGGACTCCTGCTTACACCCAGCCTACACATGGCCAGGACTTGACCCAGGCAGGCTAAGGAACTACCTCACCCCTTTGGAATGAAAGTTGAATACATCTTCTGTTGCAGCCCAAAAACAGCTGTGCCGGAAGCTCCCAGAGGCGACAATGACCATCCTTAAGGCTGCAGCTGACCCAGCCCTAAGCACAGACTTTCAGACCATTTTGGACTAACCCTGTCCCCTTCAGCTGGATGACCATGAGCATTGTAGCCTCAGCACTCCTGGATTTGTCACAAGAGGGACTGGTCTATTGTGAGGCTAGGTCATCCTCCAAACCTCTGTGTCATGGGAGGTAGTGTGGGAGTTTATCCCAGTGCCTTGTTTCCTGTAATGGGCTTGATTTCTTTCCCGATGCCCTCAGGGAAGCAGATCCCATCCCTTTTAGTGGCAGGGATCCACTAGCAGCAGCACTAAGAGATGTGCACCTAGTGCACATGGGCACTGGGACAAATGACAGATGTGAGATTCCTGGGCCCTGGAGTCTTTTCACACCTAACCATGGAGCCTTTCCCAGTCCATCAGAGTGTCTCAGAGATCAAACAGGTCATTGAGCCAGTGGCCTAAATTACAGCCTGAATATACTCTGAATTCAGGTGACTGCCTTAGCTACTTTTCTACTGCTATGATAACACCAAGCCAACTTATAAAAGCAGAACTTTTCTACTGGAGCAGTAGCTGATAGTTTACATCTCGATCCATAAGCACAAGGTTGGGGGAGAGCTATCTGGGAAATGGTAGGAGTCTTTAAAAAAAAAAAAAAAAGAAAAGAAAACTTTTTTCAGTGGTAGTCTGACAAATAACTAAGAAAGGTGGAGGTTGAAATCCAGCAGGTCACAGTAAAATCCACAGGGATCACACTGGGGATATTCCATGACTTCTCTGAAGCTAAGATTCCCTGGCAGCATTTGACAGTAACCATGGTGGGTATCTACTGAGATCACTGTGCAGATAAAATAGGGTGAAGTGTATTTGTACTGAACTGGAAAGTCACGTGCAAATAAAGAGTAAATCATGGAATTGCTTTCTGTCATCATACTAATTTGAACTATCGCTCAAAAGGACTTCTACTTATATGTTTTTTATCCTCGCCCCTGCCTCTGTACATCTTGACTGTCTTATAACTCACTGTGTAGATTAGGCTGGCCTCAAACGCACCTGGATCCACCTGCCTCTGCCTCCCCAGCTCTGGGATTAAAGATGTATACCACTATTCCCCAGCCTTCTTCCTGAATTACTAACCACTGATTCCACATTATTCAGCCTTCATCACGAAGCTTCATTCAAACTGCCAGCCCATATCTTTTACATAAACTCTCCTCCTCCCATACCCCCCACCCCTCACCCCCCACTCTAACCTGATTCCTTCCTCAAGTTTTATGAGTCTCCCATCTTTGAACCATTCCTTTTGCTGAGCCCACACAATAGAGATCTTAACTCCATCCTTTTGCTTTGACTTTCCTTCCTTCCTTTCTTCCTTCCTTTCCTCATTTTTACTGTTTAATTGAAAATAACTCTTTTATAACACAATATATCCTGATTACAGTCTCCCCTCCACTCTTCCCACTTTGTCTCCGCCTCCCTTCTCCTCCAGATTCGTTCCCTTTCTGTCTCATTAGAAAAGAACAGGCTTCTAAGAGATAACATCCAAACATGACAAAATAAAATATAATAAGATAAAACAAAAACCATCACATGAAGGCTGGACAAGGCAACCCAACAGAAGAAAAAGAGCCCCAAGAGTAGGCACAAGAATCAGAGAACCTCTCATTCACACTCAGGAATTCCATAAAAATACTAAGCTGAAAGCTATATTATATATGGAGAGGACTGGTGCAGATCTGTGTTGGCCCTGTGCAGTCTTTGTGGGTTCATATGAGCTGTTCTGAGTTGATTCAGAGGGCCCTGTTCTTGTGGTGTCCTCCATTCCCTCTAGCTCTTACACCCTTTCTGCCTCCCCTTCCTTAGGCTTCCCTGAGTTCTGAGGGAAGGGAAATGAAGAGGTTTTGCCCTAGCTCTCTGAGTTATCTTGTCTCTTGGTGACCCAATCAGTGTTGGGTATGAGTTTCATCATGTGGAATGGGCCTTAAGTCAAATCCGACATTGGTTAGCTACTCCCTCAAGTTCTGTGCCACCATTGCCCAAGCATGTCTTATGGGTAGGAGAGATTGTAGATCAGAAGGTTTTGTGGCTGGGCTGGTGTTTACATTTCTCTTTTGGTAGCCTGCAGAGCGCCTTCCCATGCCAAAGAGACTAGAATGTAGGGGTGAAGGCTCCATGTAGGTGCCAGTTTGATTTCTCCATATTCAATAATTTGTGTGGGTGATGTCCTCAGCAATGGGACTTTGCTGTCAGTTTGCAGAAAACAACCTGTTCCCTCAGCAACAACCCTGGGCTGTTTGGCGATTATGCCCCCACCACCTTTGGGCAACAACTCAACCGAATACACCTCAGTCCCTTTACTAGAGGCCCCATTTGGTGACAAGAGATGGCTAGTTAAGACTCAGTATCCACCATTATTAGATCTCATTAGGATCATCTTCATACATTTCAGAAAATTTCTACTGAACCAGGTTTCCATATCATCCCTCAAATGCCCATCAGTTCCAGCTGTCTCTCTCTGAATTCCCTCCCTCAACTCTATCTCCTCCCACCTCCCCACCTGATCCTTCTATTCTCCACCCCTACAGTCCACTTTGATTATATCTCCCCAGCCAGGGAGATCCATGCTCCCATCCCTAGTCCCATCCTCTATACCTAACCTCTGTGGTTCTTTAGATTATAGCTTGGTTATCACTGACCTCACAATATCCACATAGAAGTAGATACATACCACATTTGTCTTTCTGAGTCTGGGATACTTAACTCAGGATGAAGTATAGTTCTATTCCATCCATTTACCTATGAATTCTATAATGTCTGTTTTTCTGATATCTGAATAATACCCCACTGTGTAAATTTACCACAGTTTGTTTATCCATTATTCTATCTAGGGTCATCTAGGTTGTTTCCAGTTGTAGGCTATTATGAGTAGAGCCATAATAAACATGTTTGAGCAAGTGTTATTGTGGTAAGATGAAGTGTCCTTGGGGTATATACCCAACAGTGGCACAAGTGAATCATTCCCGGTTTCCAGAGAAACTACAATATTGATTTCCTTAGTGGCACTGCCATATTGATTTCCACAGTGGCTGTACAAGTTTGCACCAGTGGGAGTCTTTTGAAACCTGAAAGCCTCTTCCCGGTGGCACAGCTTCTCCAATGAGGCCACACCTCCTGATCCAGTTCCACCAGCTGGGAACCAAACATTCAAATATATGAGCCAATGGGGGTCATTCTTATTCATACCATCACATTCCATTCCCTGGCCTACATAGACTTGTAGCCACATCATAATGTAAAATGTATTTAGTCCAACTCAGAAGTCCCCATAGTTCTAAAGTCCCTGCTGGGTGATAGTGGTAAATACCTTTAATCCCAGCACTTGGGAGGCAGAGGCAAGTGTATCCTAAGTTCAAGGCCAGCTTAAGACAGTCAAGGCTATACAAAAAACTCTTACCTGGGGTTGGGGGAGTCCAGAGTTTCTTCTGAGACTCAAGGCAATTTCTTAATTGTAACCCCTATAAAATCTAAAAGCAAATTATATACTTCCAACATACAATGGCACAAAATATACTATTTCAAAAATAGAAAAAAGGGGGCATAGTAAGGAACTACTGGACCAAAGCAAAACCAACCCCAGCAAGGCAAATTCAAAATTCTATATCTCTGTGCCCACTGTCAAAAAGCTTATTAGATATCTCTCCATATCCCATGCCTTCCAGCTCTGTTGATTGCAACACACTTCTTTCTCTTAGGCTGGTTCCATACTTTGGCTGTAGCTTTCCTTGCTAGGTGTCCTGTGACTTTGGCATTTCCACCATCTTAGGGCTTCTAATACAATTCAGACTTTACCTTATAGCTTCATGTGATAGCTTCTCCAGGTCTCTATGAAGAGACTCCCCTGGCACACATCTGGCCTCATCTGCTTTCCTTAACCACAGAAGGTGATCCCACAACTCCTCTCCACTTATATTTTCCTTGATAAAGCAGTAACATTGTGGCTGATACTGTCAAGTTTTTCTGCTTGCTTGGGCTAAAACCTGGCCCTCTCCATGACTTACATTTGCTTAACCTTAGATCTGTTGGTGATTTTTGTTTTTAGGTGGACTTCAACCTTTGCCTTTCAGGGGTTGCAGATTTAACTGGGTGGAGTTTTTCCTTGAAGGAACTACTCCATTTATTCCATTTATCATCAGGGCTTCCTATCGTTTTGAGCATGAGGCTTAACTCCAACATTGTCTCCTGGTGCTCTTTATTGCCTCGAACTTTATATTTGTTTTTACCCCTCTCACTCTTTTTCTTTGTTTTTACTCCTACTCACCCTGTAGCCCTACATAAGAGTGGTCACTAATAATCATGTGACACATATACAGTCAGTACTAGCTTATCTTGAAATCTCCACTGCCAAAGACAGTAGTGTCTTCTTCAATTTAGCCTCAGGCAGATTTTTAGGGCAAGATCAAAGCCGCTTTCTTTGCCAAAATATCACAAGAATGATCTGTAGCCTGGCTACTAATATTTTCCCCCTCTGAAACCTCTTGAGCTGAGCCTCCATGATTCACATTGCTCTCAGCACAACCATCTTCCATGCCCCATTAGGACAGCCGTTGAGCTCCACTTACGGCACTTAACTAATTTTCTAGTCCAAAGTCTTTCATATTTCTCTAAACAACAGAATGCTAAGGCCTACACAACAACACCCTAGTCCCTGGTACTAACTTGATTACTGTTGTATTTTTGTCAAGAAACCATGATTAAGGCAACTTATAAAGGAAGGCATTTATTTGGGGTCTTGTTTACAGTTTTAGAGGGTTAGTCCATGAACATTGTGTCAGGGAGCATAATGGCAGGTATGCATGGCATTGGGACAGTAGCTGAGAGCACTCACATATGATCCACAAATACCAGGCAGAGAGAAACTGGAGACAGACAGACAGACAGACAGACAGACAGACAGACAGACAGAGGGTAGGTCTGGCGTGAGCTTTAAAACCTCAAAGCCTACCCCTAGTGACATACTTCCTCCAACAGAGCCATACCTCCTAATTCTTCCCAAACAGTTCCACTAACTAGGGAACTAGTTCATTTAAATATATGAACCTATAAGGGCCATTCTCCTTCAAACCACAACAACCTAACAAAGGGGATGAGAGACCCCTACCATGAAAACTTTAAATCCCTTAATAGATTGAAAAAGACACTAGAAAACAAAAAAAACTTCCTATGTTAACAGGTTGGTAAAATTACTATTGTGAAAATATAACCATCCTACCAGAGGCATCTACAGATGCAGCCCAAGCTTAACAAAAACCCCATAACATTCTTCAGAGAAATAGAAGACAGAAAAAATAAAAATAAAAAGTACTGTCTGGCAGTGGTATCAAATACCTTTAATCCCAGCACTTGGGAGACAGAGGCAAGCCGGTATCTGAGTTTTAGGCCAGCCTGATCTACAGAGTGAGCTCCAGGACAGCCAAACTATCTAAAAACCTCAATATAAAGTCTGAAACTGCTAGAAGAAAAGATAGGCCCTACCATACAAGATAAGGACTTTCTAAATAGGACTTCATTTGCCCAGGAATTTTGGCCAACAGCTGACAGTTGGGACCTCATAAAACTAAAACACTTCTGCAGAGCTAAGGAAACAGTCAAGAGGAAAGGAAGGCAACAGTGAGAGGGCATCTGCCAGTTATACATCCAACAGGATGAATACCCACACCATGTACAGAACTGTAAAAGCAAAGAGTCCGGAGACAATTGAGCCATTCAGAATATGGGTTGCAGATATTATCCAATCAGAGTTCTCAAAAGAACTAAGAATGGCTTTTAAAAACTTAAAGATATTCATCATTCCTGGCAATTTGGAAAATACAAGTCAGAACAACTTTGAAATTTTATCTCACCCTGGTCAGAACAACTAAGATGAATGTAGCTAGTTTTGTGAGTCAACTTGACACAAACTGGAATTTTCAGAGAAAGGAGCCTCCCTTGAGGAAATACCTCCATGAGATCCAGCTATAAGGCATTTTCTCAATAAGTGACCAAGTGGGGAGGGCCCATTGTGGGTGGTGCCATCCCTGGCCTGGTAGTCTTGGGTTCTATAAGAAAGCAAGCTGAGCAAACCAGGGGAAGCAAGCCAGTAAGCAGTACTCCTCCAGGCCTTCTGTATCCACCCCTCCCTCCAATTCCTCCCCTGTGCAAGGTCCTGTCCTGACTTCCTTTAGCAATAAACAGCTATGTGGAAGTGTAAGCTGAATAAACCCTTTCCTCCCCAACTTGCTTCTTGGTCATGATGTTTTGTGCAGGAGTAGAAACCCTAACTGAGACAGTCAGTAAGCAACAACAAATATTGATGAAGATGTGGGCAAAACCATCTGCATTGGCTGTGTATTACAAACGATGTAGCAACTGTGGAAATCAGTATAGAGAATTATCAAAAATCTAAAAACAAATCTATCATACACATGACCCACTTATATCACTGCTTGTCATATGCCCAAAGGATTCAGTATCCTTTGTCACAGATACTTGCATGCCCATGTTCATTACTGGTCCATTAAACATAGCTAGGAAATAGAGAGTAGAACCTACATGTCTTTGAACAGAAGAATGGATAATGGGAATGTGGCACATATATACAATGAATTACTATTCAGCTGTAAAGAAAAAAAAAGAAATTGTGAAATTTGGAGGTAAAGAGAGAGAACTAGAAAATATATCTTATGGGGTAACTTGCTGAGGTTTGGTCTGTTGCTGTGTATTGTAATGCTAAATTATGTGCCTGAAGGTCTAGGCCTACCAATGAAGTCTCATGTTTACAAGCTTTTTTGGTACAAATATTGTTTCTTGATTTGAAACTATTGGTTAGATAAAATTGGCTACAGCCAATTACTAAAGGGATTAGAGGTAGGTGGGTTTTGAGTTACCTGGTTGGGGGTGGAGAAGAGAGAGGAGGAGGAAGCCACCATGAGGGGCTTGAGCATGTGGCTAGGAGAAACAGCAAATCATCACTGCCCTCAGGGTGCCTTGCTGAGCAACTAGTCCTTGGCCTGCATCTGGGAAACCTCACCTGTTGCCCAGCCCCCAAGAACCATGCTGCTTCTCCTGATTTAGTAATCTGGAGGGAAGGTTCCACTGCAGCTGTCCCCCCACCACCACCAGCCTATGCCCCAAGGTGTCCTTGTGGGGGGTCTCACCGTGGGAAAGTTACCAGTGATCACCTGCTTCGTAGCCTTCAAGTGCCAGAGTGTGTATGTAACTTTTTGGGTCTCCAGGCCTGGGGAAACTGTTGGAATGGATATGTAGTCTTTTAAGTGTTAACAAAATAAAGGGTTGTATCGACTTTGTTTTTAAGTGACACCCATTCAGGGCCCTCTTATTCTCAGCCTTCTGGAGCCAGCCCACGTGGGATCCGGATCCTTAACCACTGTTAGGGAGCCTATGCTTGACCTCTGTCTTTATACCTGACTCCGTTAATTTTTTATACCTGACTCAGGCTGTTTTTTATGTTGGAGTTCTGTCATGTATGCAAACTTGCTAAATATATAACTGTATAACATCAAAAAATCTAAATTTGTGAATTCGTGTGTGTGTGTGTGTGTGTGTGTGTATGTGTGTGTGTGTGTGTGTGTGTGTGTGTGTGTGTGTGTGTGTGTGAGAGAGAGAGAGAGAGAGAGAGAGAGAGAGAGAGAGATGACAACGCTCCCTTCAAGAGCCATAGACTATTGCAAGATATTTGATCACACTGTGAACCCCAAGATTGTGTTATTTACTGTAAAAACTTGTTTCTACTTGTGGTGTGGCTCTCCCTTAGCACACACCTTTAGTTCCTCTGGCTGGAATTCAGACACACCCTCCCTACATATCTTTAAGCCCAAACAATGAATGTGAAATTAATTTGTAGAAAGAAGCACTCAACTTTGAAAGTGATTTCTAATTGAGTGGCAGACAGGTGGCAAATCAGAGCAAGATTTGACAGATCAGGATATGCCCAACTCTCACAGGAAGAGAGAAGAAAGGGAGAGAGCACAGAAAAGATAAAGGAGGCAGTGTTGGGGTCTAGGAATTGCCTCACAAACCACACAAACACTCTCAGTCAGACAGGGTAGTTATTGAGCATACACCCCAGAACTGATTGATCAGGGTCATAGTCCAGATTCAGGAACTGAGTCATAACCCCAAGTTAAGATCCTACAGGGCTTTTAAGCCTAAAACCCACAAACATCTGTGTCAAGGTATTCCACCAATCAGGATTTAGGAATAGGGAATTTCCTTAGGAACATGTCTTTGTTGTACACTTATCTTGCTCCCATTGGTTGGGGTACTCAACTGTGGCAGGGGACTTGTATTGTCTAATATTTATGTCTTAATTTCTCTGCCAGAGTGGGACTTATCTAACATTCATGTCTTAACTTGGAAACTAGGGTGTCAGTTACCCATGTATGTACATGTCTTTTTCTGTCAAGTAGGATGTCAGTTCCCAGGGAGGTCTTGGGAACTTAAACTTTACTCAACTATTATTCAAAATGGATTCGGAAATTCCAAATAGTTTCTTATATTGGTACAGGTGTCTCTCTTATGTTGGGCTCCATCTCATGGGCAGTTTATACCATAAAAACTTATACACAGGTGCAGGAAGTGCTGATGGGTAATTGATTTGGATCCAAGCTTATTGCTATACAAAGCAGTTCTGCTGACTTCTATTATGATTAGTTTCCAAGGGCATAGAACATATCAGAATATGTAATCAATCTTGGGATAGAAAGTTTCTTAGTAAGCCGGACGTAGTGGTGCATGCCTGTAATCCTAGCACTTGGGAGGCAGAGGCAGGTGGATTTCTGAGTTCGAGGCCAGCCTGGTCTACAGAGTGAGTTTCAGGACAGCCAGGACTACACAGAGAAAACATGTCTCGAAAAACCAAAAAAGAAAAAAAAAAGAAAGAAAGAAAGAAAGTTTCTTAGTAACAGCAGAAACATATGAAAAAGTTTCCTTATAATGTCAGACTAGCCAGGTAAATGTTACTAGGCCTTAACAATCTATCTAGGCCTTAATATTTTGCCTAGGTCCTAATAGGCAGTTTTACTAGGACAGTGATAGAGAGTCAGGTTACAGAGAGAACAAGCTAGATACAGGTGAACACAGAATGAGCTAGAGAATGAGAAGGAGCCAGATTAGAACAGATTGCCAGAATTAGTTTGAGGCCAAGCAGAGCCAGTCAGAGGCTAAGAGACAAGCCAGATTGAATCAGCATGGAAAGGAGTTTGAACCAGAACAGTTGACACAGCCAGCCTGAGATCAGAAAGAACTAGAAAGGGTGAGCTTACTCAGTAGTAAGTTCAGAGGCTGAAAACATTCTAAGCCTAAATAAGATTGTATAGAGGCTAGAAGGTTCCAGTACTGGGCCTAGGTTAGCAGACAGGCAGTGTACTGGCTGGTTTTGTGTGTCAAGTTAACACAGGCTGGAGTTATCATCGAGCAAGGAGCTTCAGTTGGGGAAGTGCCTCCATGAGATCCAGCTGTGGGGCATTTTCTCAATTAGTGATCAAATCGATAGGGCCCCTTGTGGGTGGTGCCACCCCTGGACTGGTATTCTTGGGTTCTATAAGACAGCAGGCTGAGCAAGCCAGGGGAAGCAAGCCAGTTAGAAACATCCCTCCATGGCCCCTGCATCAGCTCCTGCTTCCTGACCTGCCTGAGTTCCAGTCCTGACTTCCTTTGGTGATAAACAGCAATATGGAAGTGTAAGCTAAATAAACCCTTTCCTCCCCAACTTGCTTCTTGGTCATGATGTTTGTACAGGAATAGAAACCGTGATTAAGACAGGTAGTAAGCCTCAGAGATGACAATTAGTACAGGAGAATAAAAGTTACATTTACAATAGACTATCTGGGAAAAAACTAGTAACAGACATTGAGAAACTCCCTTATGAGTTAGTCAAGGGAGGCCAGAATAATATAGTCTATAGTTATCCTTGGTTGCCTCTCAGAAATTGAAGGTAAGGTACTATTGATGAAGACATCATATGCTTTGGACACGGAACTTGGAGGATTTGAGTTGGATCTGAACTGAAAGCCTCCTCCCTGAGGACCAGCTTTCCTAGTCTCAGATGATGCTAAGCAAGCTGCCAAGGGAGGTAAGCCAACAGACTACCATCTTTGAAACACAACAATGACCAGCATGGCAAGGTATCCATAACGGTGCAACAATGGCACTCATATCTTGGCAGTAAGCAACAGCTGTCTAATTTGATTTTTCAAGACAGTGTTTCATTTGTTAAGGTCTAGGTAGAATATCAAGGCCTAGATGGAATGTTAAAGCCTGGGTAAAATGTTAACAGGAGGGAATCATGCCTGGTACTGGAAATCTAGCCAGCTCCCCAAAGGTTAGTGAGGTCATGGATTTAAGAAGAACCTAACATGGTCCCTTACCTAAACCAGCATAATTTATAACTGCAGGGCTAGATGTGTGTCCTCATAGCCATATTAAAGTAGTCCTCATGCCTCATCAAAGAAGCTTTTGTTTGCAATGGGTAGGTAACATTACAGAAACCCACAACTCTACAAAATGCTGAAAACAAGGACCCAGCCCCAATGGATTCATCTACAGTGCAACCCCTGAGGGAGTGTAATGGCTGAAGGGACAAGAAGATTGTAAGAGCCAGATGGTCAGAAAAACTTTTACACCTAAATATGGTTGCCTAAAACGACCTGAACAAAACCTCCACCAATACGCGGCTTTTCCTTGCTCTGGCCCCATGGTGGAGCAGACAGCCACAGGCTCTGTTCAGCATCAAGTTGGAATGTTCAGGTTGTTGGGGGAAACACAGGAGGACAAGGCCACAGGAGCATAACCCAGTATATGAGCAAGGCCATGGATATGCTGAAGGGTAGAAATCACTGGGGACCTCTGGGGAACCTGGCATTCTAGTCCTCACTCCTGTTTTTGTGCTATATGCCCATACAGTAAAGAGTTTGTAGAAACACCTAGGATGAGTTTGTCCTCATTCCTACAACCCCATGCTCCCTAGGAGATATCCATCAGTCAGGGCCCTCCTGTCCATTCTCCTGAGATATCACCTATCCCCACAGATTAGCATGGCCACTCCCTGGAGAGAAGGCAGATCTCAGTAAAGCTAGACAAATGCCACTCAAGAGACAGCCTGCAGATAACATGGGGAGAGGATTACCAACATAAAGGGCACAGAAGTGTACAGAACAGCCTCCACTTTCTAAAGGGACTGACTGAGCTGGATTCACTAATGTCTCAGTCACCACCAATTAGCTTTGAGCAATTCTGGAAAATCCAGGATATCACTGGTGGGGCCACTGTACCTTGGACAGGGCTTCCAGTGCTGACGCAGCCTAATTGGCTTCAGCTGGCCTTGTGGCATTGCCTTGCTCATCTGCCGCCTTTTAGTGTATCCAAGTGACTAAGCCCAAGGCATTTACAGCAGAGCCAAGTCCAGAGACTGGATCATAAATGCACCCAGATTCCTGGAACTTCCATATAGAGAGGGTGTATGTTTGGAGCTCCTGGCAGCCAGCCTGTCAGAGCCAACCTTGTCCTACGGCAGAGGACACTCAGTAACAGAATCAAAATAGGCTTTAGAAATCTCAGGAGGCAAAGTCACAGCTCAGCATGAGACTAGAAATCTTCTACCTGGCCTGGGCATACTCAGGCTCTCAGTGCTCCAGTAACAATATGTCATTGACCAACCCACGAGGTGCCAGCATTTTATTTCTAGTTGTGTTGATCTAGTTCCAGCTCTCCTCAAGACCATTTGTATTCCTACCAAATTGTTAAGGCCTGGCTAAAGGCTCATGTTCTGATGGGCCCAAATCATGAAGTTACTGAGTTCTTTCTTCAACTACTATGTAGACTGTCATATCTGCTCAGGGTGAAAGAAAAATGGCAAAGTTATGGGGGTTCTCCTCTCTCTCTCTCTCTCTCTCTCTCTCTCTCTCTCTCTCTCTCTCCTCCCCAAGGTGTGCAAGCAAAGTGTGTGTCCCATGCAAAGAAGTTAGGTGCAGTGGTTCATGCTTTCAGTCCCAGAACTGTCTGAGTGGAAACAAGTGAATCTGTGGGCTTCCTGAATGTTCCAGTAACACCTGCTTGGTAAGTTCCAGGCCAGTGAGAGACTCTGTCTAAAGATCAAATCAAATAATTTTTAAAACATGGATGGTGTACTAGATAGTTTTCTGTGTCAACTTGACACAAGTTAGAGTCATCAGAGATGAAGGAGCCTCAGTCAAGAAAACGCCTCCATTAGATCCAGTTCTAAGGCATTTTCTCAATTAGTGATCAGTGGGGGAGGATCATGATGGTTGGTGCCATCCCTGGCTGTCCCTGGGTGATACTGAGTTCTGAGAGAAACCAGGCTGAGCAAGCCATAGGGAACAAGCCAGTAAGAAGCACCCCTCCATGGCCTCTGCATCAGCTCCAGCATTCAAATTCCAGCATTGCTTGAGTTCCTGTCCTGACTTCTCCCAGTGATGGACTATGATCTGGAAGTGTGAGCTGAGTAAACACTTTCCTCCACAACTTGCTTTTAGTCATGGTGTTTTTGTCACTGCAATAGAAACCCTAAGACAGACGGCTCCTGGGGAAGGACACTTTGTTCTCTGACTTCACAAACAAGCACACAGTGTCAAAGAACAGCAACGAAAAGGATTTGAGCACTAGGTGGCAAGGTCAATGGAGCCAGTCATGAGCTCCCCTGCAGGGTAAGAGTTCCTTTCTGCCCTTCTTTGAACACCTACACACTGGGCTCAAAACTTGGCACCTAGATGTTCATCTGTGTGGTGGTTTGAATGAAAATGGTCCCCATAGGCACATAGAGAGGGGCACTATTAGGAGGAGTGGCCTTGTTGGAGTATGGTGGTCTTCTTGGAGGAAGTATGCCACTTTGGGTTGGCTTTAAGTTTTCCTGCTTAAGCACAGACCAATATCAAGCTTCCTTCTTGTTGCCTGAGAATACAGATGTGGGACTCTCACTCCCTCTCCAGCACTATGTCTGCCTGCACTCTGCCATGATAATATGGACTAAACCTCTGAACTGTAAGCCAGATCCAAATAAATGTTTTCCTTTATAAGAGGTGCCTTGGATATGGTGTCTCTTTACAGCAGTAAAAACCCTAACTAAAACAACCTGTGAAGGCTACAAAAGAACTAAAGGAAATTCCCAAAATTTGATAGACTTTTCAATGTTCCCCTCACCCCAAGAGCTTATTGTTTTGGTTAGGGTTCCTGTTGCTGTGATGAAACACCATGACCAAAGCAACTCTCATCACTGTTCATCATCAGAGGAAGTCAGGACAAGACCTCAAATAGGGCAAGACCCTGAAAACAGGAGCTGATGCAGAGGCCTTGAGAAATGTTGCTTTCTTGCTTGCTTCCCATAGCTTGCTCAGTCTGCGTTCTTACAGAACCAAGACCACCAGCCCAGGGGTGTCCCCACCCATAATGAACTTGGCCCACTCACATCTGTCACTAAGAAAATTCTCTACAAGCTTGTATACAGCCCCCATCTTATGGATAAATTTTCTTTTTTTTTTTTTTTGTTGAATATGATTAACTTTTTTTAAAAAAAAATTCGATATATTTTTTATTTACATTTCAAATGATTTCCCCTTTTCTGGCTCCCCAATGGATAAATTTTCTTAATTGAAGTTTCCTCCTCTCAGATGACTTTAGCTTGTGTCAAATTGACATAAAACTAGCCAGCACAGTTGTGAGTAGAACAATGATAACAAAGATGTGCTGGTCCCCAACCTCCCAGAAATTGACTATGCTACCTGTTCATGAAAGTTACAGATGGAGTGAACAGGGCTGGTCTGTTGACCTATAGCTATGGATCATCCTGTTTATCTGGGTGCATCTGAGAGCATCACAGGGGTTGGTAAAAGGGAAAGCTAAGTAGAGCTGGGTTATAGAAACACTAAGACAACCACTGTTGTCTTTGAGTTCGAGGAAAAGGCCAAGCCTAGGAATGAAGGCATTACCAACCAGACTAGCAAAGGACAGGTGCTGCCCAGCATGCCTCAATCCTGGCTCAGTGAGACCCAATTCACACTCTGGGCCTCCATGGCAGTAAGAGTACAGATATGTTTGGGATGAGCTTCTGGTTTTCTGAGGACCAGTATGGGGACATGTGGCAGGAGACAGAAACTGGACTGAAACATCAAGATTGACATGGGAAAGAAGCCATTTTTCAGAGGAAGACTGGAGTCTTCCCCACCTGGACTTTTTTCTAAGGAATGGATCATATACCAGGCATGAGTGGGATGCACAAGCTTAGGAGAGCTGGAGGTTACATGAATGTCCAATAAAGGGTCACGGGCCACTTGCTCCAGTGTTCTTTGGGTTCTTTTTCAAGCTTACTAGCATAGTCTCATTCTTGGGAGTACTTTCTTTTTCTTAGTAAGCTATATTTCTATTTATAGCCACATATCGCTGGAGCAATAAAATACCCCCCTGAATTCAGATCTGTAGGTTGGCGCTCCTAAACACAATATCCCTGAGATTCTGGGATTTTTCTATTTCTCTATATCCATGCCTGGTTTAAAAGGTATAACTTTTCCCTCCATCTTCCCTAGCCCTTTGGCAGTGCTAGGATTTTCATCTTGTTTGTAATGTTTTTCTCTCAAACTTGAATTTTAAAAAAATGTCCTCAAGCTACCTTCTGAGTCCATTTTAAATTATTTTATTAATGAGACCAAGAACCCAACGGGTTCCTGACAACAGAGCCACTTCTGTAGCCCAGCCAGAGCTGGTACCCACAAACTTACAGACTCACTCCCTAGGCACAATGGTGGTGTCTTTCACAATGAGCTCCAGCTCCACCTGTTGTAAAAGAGGGTTGCTTCCCATACAGCAAGTTGACTTGTCTGAGCTTGGACTCTCCAGATCACCTAGGATACAGAATTACCCCTCACCCAAGAGTGTAGATGAACACTTCCCCAAGTATAATCCTAATCTTAGTCATAGGCTAGAGCTAGGCTGAAGAAAAATACTGAGAGAAGGGTGAGTTTCATGTGGCTGAGGAAGACATGGACACTATATCCGTTTCAGAGTTCACAGGCTATTCATAGAAGCTTTGTTCCCATGTTGACACTGTTGCCCTGAGAAGTAGTGTGCTCCAACAGGTCGTAGGTTTTGTGGTCCAGTTTTTGCTGGATAGGCTGTGCCAATGGTTTTCTCAAGGGTAGGGTCAACTTGAAGATACCTTGCATGTAGGTATGGTCATGCAGTTTCTGGTCATTCATCTTAGCTCTGCAATCTAGCCCCTCGTTCACCTCATCCTGGATAGTGCTTTGGCAGCCACCCCAATATCCCGAGCACTCATCAGGAGCTACAAACAATTAGCCTTTTTGATAGAGGCTGGTGACCCTCTGATGTTTTGGACTGCCCATATGTTGGTATGTCAACCTGTAAGCCACCCATTGGACATGCTTCTTGTCCATCTTTCCTTCTACCTGGATATTTTCATAGCTGTATCAAGAATGTGTGCAGAGTGGGCTATTCTGAAGAGGTTAGCACCCAAGCCCTTGCTCTCTGTGGCTAAGCAGGATTCCTAGAGTCCATGCTTCCATTTCAGTCCTGGCAGAAGGCATCCAAGGTGCTGGCAGAGGCCCCCTGCTTTTATGATGCCCTACACTGAAAATATTTCCCTGATAATAGGCCTCTATGACAACCCAAGTTTGAAACATGATGTGGACATAAAACACCCTGTATAAAGATAGGTGCCTCTTACATTCCTGCTTATCAAGAGTATTCGCCAGTGGCAGAATGGATGGGCATGGGCAGTTGTCATAGCTTAGGATGCTGGACCAAGTGCAGGCTTTAACCCTTTGTAGGCTTGAGAACTTTCTGTTGTACACCTGGGGGTCCATTCTGTATATAGTGCTCAGTGGAGATGCAGGTGGAGAACCGCAGAGACTTTCATGTTTACTTTGGATTCTAGGCTAGCCCTGACAAGGATGGCTTCCAGTAAGAACCACATTTGCACACACATAAACCTTTCTTGCTAAGAATGTGAGCAGTGTGGACAGCACTACTGTCCTTCTTCCCCTACCCTCTTCCCCCACCCCACCTCCACCCTCTCCCCCCCCCCAAAGGCACCGGGGTCTGCTGTGCCTGGGAAGTTACTGATATCACAAAGCCACTGGTTAGTATAGATGGCAAGAAGTAAACATCCTTGCCAAAGTCCCCAGGTTTCAGAGATGACCCTGGTATCACAGTCCTGATGGAAGGGGCAGAAAACAGAACAGCAGGGAGGGGGAAGGGTGCTCTGAACCTACTGTGATTTTGGAACCAGGGCCATACTACAAGGCTGTAGAGGCCCCCCTGGTGAAGAGTACCGGTGAGTGAACAGATGTGAATGAATAACTGGTTATCACTCTCGAGAGAGTAGAATCTGATTGTCCAGGAACCATTCTGTACTTTCTTGACAAGCAAAAATTAGATGCTTGAAAAATAAAAATGACAATATGTCTGGTGAGTCAGGGTACAGTCAGTGCCTCTTCAGCTGTGACCACCTCACCCCTGTGGCAATGATTATAGGCCTGGAATACTAGGTCCTCTAATAGTCTGGTATCTGCACCTGTGGATCTCTCTCTTTATAGATGTGGTAGCACCAGAATAATATGGGAGGACAAAGAAGTTTCCCACCAGTCAGGTTCCTCCCCCTGAGCTCAGCTCTACTTTGTAGATCAGCAATAGGTCTGGATTTCCAAAAATAGTAATGTGGAGTCCATTTAGAGAAAGTGATTCCACAGTCTTGCCACTATGCCAACAAAGTACACTTAGGGCTTCCCCAAATCAGCATAGATTCTAGAGTAAAGCCATGTCTACAGAGACTGTACCCTGTGAGACCGAGCTTTGAAGGAATGGCATCACACAGACACCCACTGGGAAAAACACAGCTACCCTGAATCTATGAGTCTTCCACCATACAGAAAGCTGGGAAAGCAATAATCACGTGGTCTCAGTAGTGGACAGAGTGTAATGAGGCTGTATCTGAGTCGCACAGGTCTTCCTCCCAACCCTGATCTACCCTAGCTTTTAGTCTCAGCAGTCTCTCTCTCTTGTAGCTTCAGACCTCTTTCCAGATGTGTATTCTTCCACTTCTGCTTGTACTGGGACAGTAGCTGAGCCAGAGCAACTCCAGGGACCCACAGTGAGGGCAGGAAGGACAGGAGCACACAGGTGACCTGAACCCAGCCTGGATAGAGCTTCTCCTCTCTTGAGGGAAAATGTTCCTGTGGGGACAAAAAAGCATACTCAGATATGTGTCCTGACCACACCATCCATCTCTAAGTGGAGCCAGGCTGATCCTTGGTCACCACCAATGTAAGTGGCCTCTTCACCACTCCCCTTCCTGAAACAACAGTGAGCACATGGATTCTTGAGAAAATGAAAGAAGTTTGGCCAGAATTTCCTCTACCCCACCCCTCCTGAGAGTGGGAACCACCAAGAGGCCAGTTGGGTTTGTACAACTATCACTCCGGGTTTCCAGCTTTCTCCTCGGTGATATGGCAACACCACTCATCCAATTTCAGATACTTCTTGTGTGTTCGTGTGGGAAAGTAAAAGGTAGAAAACTGTATCTAATGAGACAGTTTTCATGAAAACCTCTCAAGTATACAGCCTACTTTGCTGGTTCCTGCTGGGATCTTTCTTTTGGAATGACTTGGAAAGGATTGCTCTCACGATGAGGAGAGGCATGGGTGCAGGTAAAGGTCTGAACTGTGCACATGTGCCTCTGAGGACCTGGCAGTCAAGTAAAGGACAGGACTCACAGCTGGAAGAGACTAGCTTGCCTTAGGAGCCTGGGCAGACTGGGGTCATATTGCTAGTCATAAGACATCCTCTGCTCATCACTTGTCTTCTCACAGATAGAAAATGAGCAGTTTTCTGGCTATTTGTCCCCAAACACACAGACAATGAAATGAGGCCATGTCCCTAACAAGGAGGCTACTAAGACTTGTGATGTCCCAAGAGCAGTGGTCCTCAGCCTTCCTAATGCTGTGACCTAATACAATTCCTCATGTTGTGGTGATCCCCTACCATAAACTCACTTTTGTTGCTACATTATACACTTGCTACTGTTCTGAATCATAATATAAATATCTGTGTTTTCCACTGGTCTTAGGTGACCCTGTGAAGTGGCTTTTCGGATCCCTCCCCCACAAGGGGTCATGACTCCACAGATTGAGAACAGTTACCCTAGAGTCTAGACACCATGGGATCCACTCTCTGCTTACCAAAGCCCTTGCCTTGGATGCCAGCAGCCTCTGGCCTTATAGCCAACCATCATATATCTACAGCTCTAATTGCCCAACGGGATCCCCACAGTACTGTGGGAAGGACCTACATATTGGGGGTTCCAGGCCTTGTAGCTGGGCGGTGTCTGGGCCAGAAGGACAATGTAGGATAGGAAGATGCCGAACAGCAGCAGAGGGCTCACCACCCTCCATGTCACCTGCCAGTAGAGGCTGGGCCGCCGCCCAGTCATCCACTCAATGTCATCACAGAACCTGCAAAAGACACTGGCTCAGGCTTCCTGGCATGGCCTCATTGAATAGCCCATCCTTGAAAATCAAGAACAGTGGGCACCCTAACCCCACCCTGGATCTTAGGCTAGTATCTCAGCGTGTCCCCAAGATCTGGACAGCTGTGGGTATGTATGCCGCACCACAATCCCATTCCCTGCCATGCCCTGAGGTGAGGCATGGGAACAGCTCACCGTTTCATCCCATAAACGTGAATGACCCCCACCACCTCCATGAAGGCAAAGATGATCAAATTCAGAGAAGCTGCAAAACTGTCAAAGATCTCCAGCCAGTAGCTTCCAGACTGCAGTGTGAAGCAGATGGCTGTGAGGAAACTGACAAGGCAAATCACCCCTGGGGACAAAAGCAAGCAAAGTGAGAGACAGTGGGGAGGGGGTGGAGGGCCAGGAGGCCCTGGATATCCCTGCCCTCAGCCCTTGGTCCTCCATGCCCCTACCAGGTACTGTGACAGGCAACAGGGAGGACCTGCTAGGAATGGGGTTCAGCTTGCATAAGAATAGGAGAGGAAAAGTCCAGCTCTTTCTTCTCCCTTACCCCGATTCCTATCTTCCTTTGCCCCATCTTTTCCTTCTCACTATTTCGCCAACCTGGAAGCACTGGGGCTTCGCAGACTCTAGAAGTCAGCCTGGCACAGCCTTCTCCAAGAACACGGGACCCAGAGCTCTGCTTCCAGATGGACTGTTGGACAGTGGGCAGGATGGACAATAGGCCAAAGCAGACAGTGAGGGCAGGCCCTCCAGGCAATTACTCACCAGTCGTAGCCTCCTTGGGTATACATTTGGGTAAGATCCCCATGTCAAATATTGGTGTGATGACACTCTCCATGTTCCCAAACATGGAGGACAGACCGAGGGTGAATAGCATCCCAAAGAAGAGCACAGACCACACAGAAGCACCTGGCATGTGCAGGACAGCTTCTGTGAAAACGATGAAGGCCAGGCCTGGGCCCGAGGCACTCTGTAACACAAAGTCTGTGCTGTGTGCATGTCCACAGCACATACTTCACATCATAACATGTACATACCCATATCATGATACATGTACATCCATACCGTTACCTGTGAATGCTCCACTAAAACATATACACACTCACGGTGGCATATGTACACACACTCAGACATGGCTGTATAGCACTACAGCATGTACACACCACATACCCTGATACATGTGCCCCATAGAGTGACATATCTGCTCCATGCTATAACACATACAAACCCTCATTATGGCACATGTATGCCTGCACTATAACACATATGCACTCACACTGGAACATATACATGTCCCACACCATGACATAGGGATACCCTGCATTGTGAAGTGTGCTTGAGCCACAGCATCACATTTGCGCACCCTTTCACCCCGTGACATGTGTGTCACATACTGTGACATGTACACACACACACACATACACACACATACACACACACACACACATCTTCTGGTGTCAGAAGTGCTACCCTGCCTTTCTGAGAAGACATGCCACAGGCACACCTTTGAGAGAAGTAAGGTTTCTCTTTGAATAAGGCACAGTTGAACAGAGAATCTATGACCTTGAAATCGGGGACCAGGAGCTACTACCCTGAGAATCTTCCCCGAGTGGCCATTCCTAGCCTGGTGCCTGTGGCTCCCCAGCATTCACTGACCTCTATGACCAGGCTCTGGCCTCTCCCTCCTGGGTTCTCTATCCCAAGAATGTTGTTGTTCTGAGGTCATCCTATCTGCTAGATGCAGATGGGCTGAGGTGCTTTTTTTGTAGTTTCCTGTGGGATATGTCCCCAGCCTTTTGAAGCTCTGAATGCTCCCTAAATGGTCCTGGTTTTTAGGGACATCCCTCCCTTCCTGTCCCTGTGGGTACCTTATCAAGAAAATCTTCCAAATGGCAGGTCTTCAGGGGAAGTTGGGCCACCCTCTCAGCCTGAGTGGCATTCAGGTACATGAGGACAGATGGGTACTCATCCCTGGAGATGCTAAACTCTGGAAGGTCAAACTCATTGATGAGGCTCAAGATATTTCTGCAGGAGAAGAAAAAAGGCCAGTGAAGATGGAACTGGATACTCTACAATCCAGCAAATGTTCCAATGTTCCAGGAAAGTTCTGCAGCACCCAAATGAGAACTCCAACTTTCCTGGAGCCTTTGGTGTCTCATGGACACCTGTATCTGACCATAATTAGAAAGGAGAAGTAATTTCTACCTGTGAACCAAGAATGGGGGCATCTTTATGTGGACATGAGTGAGAAGGATGCAGATTCTCACCTCATTAGTGAGGGATCTGACAGTAAGGGGATAGAAAACCTTGGCATCTTCTACTTGGTGCTGCTTTTATGAGTGTGTAAAATACAGGAGTTATAGGGCAGGACCCTCTAGATTTCTAAGAAGAGTCTGGGAAGCCAGGATGTGAAATGACATCACAGTTCCTATAGGCAGCTGGTGTCTAGCATGGGAAGCTGTAAAGGTGAAGTCTAAGTTGCTGTGGACACCTCACAATGCTGGAGATACTTGGAACTTCTGCTAAGAAAAGCTTCAAGCAACAAGAAGAACCAGTACAAGAGAAAGGTAATACAGCTACAGCTGACAAGACCATGGAAGTGGGGCTGCCAAGGCCTGTCAGAACTCATACCTCTACCCTGTGTCCTGGGTACCAGACACAGAGATGCAGGATTTCACATCTGTCTCTTCTAGTTTTCATTCTTAATTTGATTTGATCCTTCTTTTCTATTCTCCTGATACTCCCTCTTAGAATGAGAATGTTTCCTGTGCCAGTTACAGTTGCTTATAGCTAGGAGGTTGTGTCAATTTCAGAGGGGACTTTAAACTTTGACTTTCAAGCCATGTTACAACTGTTGAGACTTTGGGGATACTTGGATAGACTGGTTTTTCATTATGAGATAACCGTGTGACTTGGGATGGCTGAGGTGGAATGTAATGGTGGAAATAGAAAGCATCCCACATAGGGCGTGTGTGAAATCCTAGTCTCAGGGTGGTAGTTCTGTTTGACAGTTCTAGAGACTTAAGGAGGAAGTCAGTGACTGGAGGTGTATCTTTAGGAGAGTTTATTTTTGATCCTTTCTGTTTCTTTTATTCCTCCAATGAGTTGAGGAATTTCCATACACACACTCCTGATGTGTATGTGACCATATGAGACCAAGGAAACATGAATTGAACTTCCTAAAGTTTAGAATCTAAAACCATGAGGAAAACAATCCCCCTTGAAAGTTATTTCCACTGGGTAACTTTTTGCTATAGA
Source organism: Apodemus sylvaticus (assembly GCF_947179515.1). Taxonomy (NCBI): domain Eukaryota; kingdom Metazoa; phylum Chordata; class Mammalia; order Rodentia; family Muridae; genus Apodemus; species Apodemus sylvaticus. The sequence continues at coordinate 3,978,201 of NC_067487.1, read as the reverse complement.
TAAGAAAAGCAACCAGTGCATTCCTCTTCTACAACCCAGTGACCATAGCCATTGCTCAGTTGCATTGTAGCCTCTGCCCTCTCCATCACAGCTGTCTCTTCTGTGTCCATTTCTGTCCATTGGGACATCTATCATTGCTTTAGGACCACTCTGCTCCAGAATTACCTCATCTCAATTCCTACTTTACTTCCATCAAAGGTAGACTTACTTCTTAGACCTACTTTTAATCAAGTCATATTCTGAGGTTGCCAGTGGACAGGAACCTTTAGAGGACACTCTTTAGCTCATTACCCTGGAGAGGACATACCAATGCATTCTGTGCATATGTGCATACTCCGCTGTGAGCATCTGTCTTATGGCCTTGCCCTGTAAATCCCAGCACAGAACCCATGCTCACCTGTCCAGGCACTTCCCATAGTCATTGGATGCCTTGAAACCCATGATGGAGAAGATGGTGATGGATGCATATAGGGAGGTCAGGCTGTTGACCAGGGCAATAGTCACGGCGTCCTTCTCACAATTGTTCCTGAACACAAGCACATGGCCATCATGGGACTTTCTGGGTCAGAACCAGGCTTCCTATAGGAGGAAATGGAATGGTTCCCTCCTTAGAACTTCTATGGCCTGAGATATGCGCACTCTGAACTTGGAGGATGTGGGGGGGAGGGTGATCTCATGCTCCCAGGATGACTTCAGTCTCTCCCCACATTCCTTTACTACAACCCAGCTCAGGCCCTCTAAGGGTCTGAGCAGTCATGGAGTGGTGAGCATGAATGCAAGTTTTTAGAGACTGTCTTACAATAAGAATGCACATAGGTTCACTTTGAATGGATTCAGGCCAGCAAGATATGACAAACACTCATTTGGTCCCAGATCATATATCCTTCCCTAAAGTCTGGTGGAGAAGAGCCACTCAGAAGCCTCCTCTATCCCACAAAAAGGTGGATGACCACACAAAGTTGGCTTGGTAGAGTCTGTCATAGTATGACCCAGTGGCTTAACTTAGTAACACTGCATCCTGGGTGCTGTGTGCAGAGTGGGTATCTGGCAGCAGCTTCTGAATATATCAGCCTCATGGCTTTTTCAGGAGACTAGTGAGCGTAACTGTACATGTGTGCTTTTATGGTTCATGCACATGTCATACATATTTGGGTCAGCATCCTGCCCAGTGAGAGAGACATGTGAATACTGTCATCAAAAATGAAGTTGCTGGGGCTGGAGAGCTAGCTCAGTGGGTAAGAATACTCGTTGCTCTTGCAAAGAACACAAGTACCATTCTCAGCACCCACAAATATCTATAACTCGTCTCAGGAAATTTAACACTCTTCTGGCCTCCTCAGGCACCAGGCACTCATGTATGCACACTAGACAAAACACCCATACACATAAAAATATGTTAAAAAATTAAAAATAATTTAAACTAAGTCATTAAAAAATGGAGCTGTCAGGGCTAGAGAGATGGCTCAGTGGTTAAGAGCACTGACTGTTCTTCTGAAGGTCCTGAGTTCAAATCCCAGCAACACATGGTGGCTCACAACCATCTGTAATGAGATCTGATGTCCTCTTCTGGGATGTCTGAAGACAGCTACAGTGTACTTACATATAATAAATATATAAATCTTTAAAAACAAAAGGCTGGAAGTGGTGGCACATGCCTTTAATTCTAGCACTTGGAAGGCAGAGCCAGGCGGATTTCTGAGTTCAGGGCCAGCCTGATCTACAGAGTGAGTTCCAGGACAGCCAGGGTTACACAGAGAAACCCTGTCTCAAAAACAAAGAAAAAAAATGGAGCTGTCTGGGGGCTGGAGAGATGGCTCAGTGGTTAAGGGCACCGACTGCTCTTCCAAAGGTCATGAGTTCATATCCCAGCAACCACATGGTGGCTCACAGCCATCTCTAACAAGATCTGAGGCCCTCTTCTGGGGTGTCTGAAGACAGCTACAGTGTACTTACATATAATAAAGAAATAAAAAATTTATAAAAAAAAAAAAAGAAAGAAATGGAGCTGTCTGTCAGCTATAATAAAAGAAAAAACCAGAGATCATGACAGAAGGGAGTTCATTCACAATTGCTTAATATAGGGGCTCTCCTTGACCATGACCTCACACAGAGGCCACCAAAAAATAGTTCTGCAAGGACAACTACTAATCCTGTCTGACCAGCTTCTGCTTATTGGTCACTGTGCACAGCTTGTGAAATCTTCATCTTCTTTCGGATCTGACCATGGTCTACTCTCTCACATGGATCTGACCATGAGCTATCATGTCATGTGGTACATGCCTTCCCGGTGCAGTGCTTTGCTATTTCCAAATGGACACCAAGATTCCTGAAGCATCCTCAGCTGCTTTTGTAGTATAACACTAACAGCTCTGTCCAGCTTTGAGTGAGCGGAGTATTCTGGTAGACTCGAGACACTGCCACCAAGGCCCAACCTGGCAACCTTTAGAAGACACTTTGCCTTGTCTTCAGTAATACCTAAGGAAGTCTTAACAAAAGCCCTACTCAGAATGAAATTCTGTCTTAGAGTTCACAGGAGTTCCCTTACCAACAGTGTGGTTCTAAGTGGTTGGGTCTATCTCAGGTTTGCTGGCTCAACATTGGAACTGTAAAGGCACCCACACCACAAATGAGCTGCATACCTGGGTGGGTTGTAGCTTGCAAAAGCAATATGCCCTCCAAAGGCCAGGGACAGAGAGAAGAAAATCTGGGTGGCTGCATCCAACCACACCCGAGGATTCTGAAGAATCTTCATCTGGAATGAACAGGGTGGCCTCATTATGCAGAGGGCAGATTGTACCAGCTGGTCCATATGACTATTCCAAAACATTTGGCATACTCATGAGCAGGAGGGTGTGGCTCATTCCAACATCTCAGAAGTGAGCAGGCCTGGGGATAGCACCAGACCCAGTTCTGAGGTAAGTCTGGCAAGCCCCTAACTCAAGAACTTGTAGACCCAGGACTTTAGGGTGCATTGAGGGGTCGTGAGAGCAGGATATGTGTGTGTGTGTCTGTGTGTCTGTGTGTGTATACATACAGACACACATATACACATATATGTGTGTATGTGCATATATACATATAAACATATATATGTGTGTGTATGATGTGTATGTTCAAATACTTATGTTCAAATATATGTTCATATATGTGTTCAAATGTACATACACATGTTCAATTATGAGAATATATGTGTGTATATGTTCAAATATTTATGTTCAAATATATGTGTTCAAATATATACATATATATGTTCATATATGTGTTCAAATATACATATATATATGTCCCCTTATGAAAATATATATGTGTGTGTATATACATATATATGTATGTGGGTATGGGTGTGTGGTGTGTGTATATGTTCAAATATTTATATTCAAATATATATGTTCAAATATATTCACACATATGTGTGTGTTCAAATGTATATATATATTCCTTTATGAGGATGTGTGTGGTGTGTGTGTGTGTGTGTGTGTTACTATTCCAGGGACTCTCATGGACCACAACCTCACACAAAGGCACCGAAGAATACTTCTGCATCCTGAGTCTTGTAGCTCCCTGTTATGGGGAGCAGGACAGAGGTCAGTACCTGCTCCAGATGTAGGACACATGGTCCCCAGTCAGCCCCTCCCTGAACTGCACTCAGTTGCTCCCTACCTTCCTTCATGTGCCTCCCACTCAGTTACCTACTTGTCCTGGAGAAAAATATTGTGTGCTACCATGACCCTCCTAGTTCCTGTGGGATCCCTCATCCTGAATTACCTTGGCAGCCCTTACCTACAACATGCCCTTGGCAGCCCTTACCTACAACATGCCCTGGCCATGATCCCCGGAGGTGTAAGGTCTACTTACATTGGGAGTAAACAGGTAGGTCAGGCCCTCTGTTGCTCCAGGCAGTGTCAGACCTCTGATGAGGAAGATGGTTAGCACCAGGTAAGGAAATAGGGCTGTAAAGTAGATCACCTGAAGATAACAAAGTATGAAATGTGGCCTGGCATGTGTCACAAGAAAGCCTTTGTGGGAGCAGCTGGGTAGACATTCAGGGCCTGCGTACCAGTACTCTTCTGAGACCAATCTAGAAGTAAGTGCTTAGGAATGTGAGGTCAGGGCAAGGTCAGATTCATGATTTGGGCTCATAAGCAAGCATCAAGTGATCAGGTATGCCTTCATTTTCTCATTTGAGCCCTGTAGAGTCAGATGAGGTGAACACCGAGGTCCTAATACATACAGGTCTCCCTCAACAACAAGGACCGGTTCCCTCCTCTTCTTAGCGTTTGCTCTAGCGTCCCATCTCACCCTCAGCCCTTCCTCTTATCCTCCAGTCTTTTCTCATTCCCAACCTTTGTTCCCCTTCCCCAGCCTCCTCCTTCTCATATCCCAGACTCCCCTCTTCAGTTCTCCCACTCCCTTTCCACAACCACAGCCGCATCCTCTACACCTCCCCTTTCCAGCCTCCTCTTTTTATACCTCTTTTGAAATAGCTGTGGGCTCTACTTGATCTTTCTTAGGCAGTCTTGTTTCTGACCTGGTATCCTTCTGAACTCCTCTTCAAGCTCTCTCCAATCCTCCTTCTAAGCCCACCGGGCACTTGCTATGTGATAAAAACCCTCTCTATCTCCTCCTCTTTTCCCTGATACTCCAGATGGCCACAGGGCTAGGCCCTTTCTACTCTCCCCTCCTACACGGGCCCAGCATTGCTCTTAAGCCAGTATTTTAGGCTTCTGTTCACTAAGGGTCTGTGTGAAAAGGACCTGCAAGGGACAATTATCTTTGTGGGTGCATAAACCCTATGACACAGACCACAGAATTTTCTACTACATTTTCAAGCGCTTGCTGAGAACATGACAGGCTGCATGGATTCTGTGCAGAATCTCTGCAGCCAACTGTCAAAGGCAGAGCCTGGGGGTAAGGGTCTAAATAGCCACCTGAACAGAAGCTGCACATGACAACGTGGGAGACTTCCAAAACCTCTCATTCCAAAGAAGCTATGTAACCAGAAGTACCTCTGTCCTCAGTCTCTGAAAGGCAATTACCTGTTTATAGCAGAGTCTGACAATGCTTGTGCTATTAACACTTTATAAGCAAAAGCAGTGCCAAGCCAGGAGGAAGAGGGGGAACAGAAACAGGATGAATTTCTTAAAGGCACAGGATAGGTGGGGCCAGCTGGTTATGAGTAGAGAAAGGACAGGAGTGGAGCAGTCAGTGCTATTGGCAGCTCTGTAGCAATCCAAGGAGAACAAGTGGAACTTAAGTTCTCAGAGAAAGAGCAACAGGAACAATGGTTTGTCAAGACTCACAGAAGAGAAACTGATGGAAAAGCTGGTCCCAGTCACATACATTGGTGTGGGTGGTTTCACTGTCAAAAATGGTCAGAATGGGATGAAAGAGACCCAACAAGAGTACATATCTGACATATAATACACCCAGAGGAGGGTGGACATGCTTTGTCAACACACAGAAGAAAGTCGATCTCCATCAGATACAGGTCAGTTTCACGTAGGCAGGACTGGGAAAAGGAAGCACTGAGTAGACACAGAGGTCAGTCTAGAAAGCATCTCTGGCACACAAGGCTCCTCACACTCAGCGTGCAGGCAGTGCAGCTCACCTTCCCTGTGCTCTCAATGCCTCTGATGACACACAGGTACACAGTTGTCCAGCAGGCCACCAGGCAGAGGAGCAGCTTCCATTGGATAGTGCCTGTGTTGCTGATGTCAGATGTGATATTCAGAGTCTGTCGATACCAGAAATAGCTCACGGTGCCACTGCTCTGGCATTCCTGCACAAATCCTGGAGCCAAGATCACTGTCACTGGCTAGCCACAGGGTTTGGGGTCAGTCCATACCATTAGCCAAAAACTATAGGTGCCAGCGTGGCAGACCCTTCACAGCTGGCCTGTCACTCAATCTGCCCTTAAAAGGCCTACCTAGGTTGTCTTTACTGCCTCCCTTTGGGGCTCAAGAGTCGTGTGTGTGTGTGTGTGTGTGTGTGTGTGTGTGTGCACATGTTTGCATGGAGGGTAAAGGATAACTTTGGGTATCATCCTTAGAAATGTCATCCATCTTTGAGACAGTCTTTCATTATCCTGATATTCACCAATTGGGGTAGGTTGTCTGGCCCGTGCACCTAAGGATATTTCTTTTTCTACCTATCAATACTGGGAATATAAACATGTACCACAACATGGGGATCAAACTTAGATCCTCATGCTTGTGAGGCAAGCATTTTGCCAACTGATTTCTCTCCTTGGTCTCCACGAGCCCTTTCCTGTTTCTCTTTGGGCCCAAGGCTAAGATGGAGAACTCTGCAAGAGACTAGGTGCCTCTATGAACCAACCTGTCCAGATGGCTCTAGATTCAGCAGATAATCAGAGGCCAAGAATGGAGGTGAAGGACTGGATTTCAAATGTGCCCTGCAGGGGAGAGACCTGACTATGTGCCCTGTAGTTTCATCTGCATCTGCCCCAGGGCTGCACATAGAACCTCCACATCGCAATTGGCTCTCACCTGTTCTGTTGAGATCCAATGGACAGGTGCTCCAGGGCAGCGGGTGTTGGAAGGAGTTGAGGAAGAACCATAGAACCCACAGGAGAACGGTGTTGTAGTACAGGCTGATGAGGAAGGACACTGAGAAGCAGCCCAGACCTGCAGACACGGTAGTGCACCCAGGACCAGGTAGGGAATGAGTGGATGCTTTCCCTTAAATATGGCCTGCCACCATAGCTTCTGTCTTTCTAATAACCTTCACCCTGTTTTCCTATGCCCGCCATGTCTCTCACCATAGGTGTGCCCCCACAACACAATTAAGAGGTCCCCAAGAGATCCAAGCAGATGGCATAGTATGGGAAGGAAGCATACCTACTCCGCCGAGGTAGGGGGAGATGGTCTTCCACACTCCAATGCTTCCCCTCCGTAGCCGCTGGCCAATGGCAAGCTCGATGTAGAAAAGTGGGATCCCCTCAAAGACCAGGGCAATGAAATAGGGGATGAGGAAGGCCCCTGCAAAGACACAGGGTGAGGCCAGCTCCCAGATGCCCATAGCGTATCAGTGTGGTTAATGAAATGACACATTAGGCTGTGCTCAGAACAGTTTAAATGCAGTGCATGTTCCCAGCATGTAGTTTGGCAACATTACCAGAAAGAGGGCCAGCAGAGGCCTCAGGAGTGACATGGGGAGCCCACCCAGACATTAGGGCCTTTGTTGCTAATTTTTTTAAGGTAGTAACTTGTCTGTCTGTTAAAGTGCTCATTTTGCAAGCATGAGGATCTGAGTTCAATTCCCAGAATCCATGTAAAAAGGCTGGTCATGATTACAAACATTTGTAATCTAAGCTCTGGGGAGAGAGAAATAGGCAAATCTTTTGTAGTTTGCTGGACAGCTAGCCATTGCCTACTTAGTAAATTTCAGGCCACTAAAGAATAGTGTGTCAAAAATGAGGTAAACAAACATCAGCTGAGGCTGTCTACTGGTCTGTGCAGACACAAACACACACACACACACACACACACACACACATTCACACACATTCAGTATAGACTACATATCCCAGGCTATCTCTGGAATCCACAGTGTTCCTGTCTCAACCTTCTAAGGCATTACTGAAATGCCCTAGGAGGCCTGTTTGGAGAAGAATCAAGGCTAAGGTGCCTAGCCCCAGCCCAGTCTGATGGAAACCCCTATGAATTGACAGAAGTCCTACTGCCTTCTCCTTGGTCCTGTTTGTCTGAATTTCAAAAGGGTCAACAAACTATAAATCTTGGAAGAGCTTTCTTATCTGATGGTATGACTCTGTCTGTTCTATCTGCCCTTGGCCCACGGAGGTAGGGTCTGCTCCACCCACACATGCACACACTTTTCCACCACAGTTTTCTCTGTCTTTGTCCCCAGTCAGAACAGCCAGTCCCACAAGCTCACACCCCTTTCTGCTTCTAGGCAGTGAGCTTAGAACCATGGTCCCTGAAAATGAGGCTCCCCATGTAGTTGCAACCAATGCAGAAACACTGTGGAGTGGGAAGACAGACCTGTGCAGCCTGGGAACCCCAGAAATTAGAGAAGCTGAGAAATCTGAGTAACAAGTCAGCCTGGTATCCCAACCCGGCCCCACAAAGTCACAACTGTCCTGACACCTCGGGACAAGATTGGGAGATGCTCCATGTTAGCTCTCATGATCGCACAGCCTATTTGTCTCTTGCACCACAGTATGGAGATATCAGTGTGAGTACCATGAGTTTGTGGCTATATGAAGAGAAAAGTGCTTGAGAGAGGGAGGCTCTGTGTGTGTATGGAAGGGGGCTTGACTCCTTTACTAAGTAATAGGCTCTCAGAAGGAGACAGTTTAATGGTCAACAAAAAAGTGTTCATAGTACTAGGTGCCCTGCAGAGCCTCTGCACTCTCAGGAAGAGCTGCTGCCTTGGAGTGAATCATTGGTGAATCCAAGCTCTAGCTATAATATTATGCAAAGAACCAGGAAAAATTAGCTCTAAGTCCAGTTAGACACCAAGGTGGTGATGGGAAACCCAGAGGCTGCTGCTTGCAACCAGAACAAAGGCATGATGTAGCAGGCAGCAATGGTGGAACATTCTACCCTTACTCAAGATCACAGAAGATTGGATACCAGGATGGGACTCAAAGATACTAAGTTATTCTTTAGATGAAAGCAAATTAAAATTTTCAAGAAGAGAAAGTTGCAACTCAATGGAAGGAAATGTTGTGGAGAGGGCATGGTGTGAAACAGGCATCTTACCTCCCCCATGGGTCTGGCATAGGTAGGGGAACCTCCATATATTCCCCAGCCCCACAGCAAAACCGATGCAGCTCAGGAGGTACTGGAGTTTGTTGTCCCACTTGGGTCTCTCATCTTCGATGTCCACAAGTGGGTCCATTCCTGAATCCTGTGCCATGCTGAGCAGTCACCCTGGGTATGGCTGGGAAAGCTGGGTGTACAGTGGGTACTTTGCAGCACACTAGTCCAGAAGGCCCTCCGAGAAAGCTAAAGCATTCAGCCCCTCCTTGAGTCATTTCTCCATTTATTTAAAGGAGCCCAGTTAATTGATAACTGGCATGAAGTTCTGGCCTACTGCAGAGTCCACCTTCAACACCCGCATCTACCGGCCTATCTGTGTTTTTCTGTACCATATGATCAGTGAATAGCAGAGCCTTCTAGCACCACACTCAATATAGACCAGATGCCCCCTGGGACCTGCAGGACTCCCAGAGTAGGAAGTTCAGTTGACCAAGGGACTATTTATTCTGTAACTATTTATTCTGTAACTAAGCCTGTGATATAAGTAGTATATGTTCACTTTCCCTAAGAGTCAGTAGAGCATTCCCCAAACTGTTTGCTTCCTCCAGGTAATAATAGCTTGAAGTTCATGGCAACATGTGGACACAGGTGTTATGGTTCAAAACATTGTGCCAGGCATCCTAATGCTCTTCCTATGTTGCTCATCCACCCCAGAGGCATAGTAGCCCAATATGTCTGCAGTTTTCTCTCATAAAGTTTCTGTAAGTGAACTTTGAACATAGAGCCTACACCTGTTGCCTTTGTCCAGTACATCCTGGAGTTCTTTGGGTTCTCCCACTGAGCAGTATGTTTTGTCCAGAGTGCATACTACTGTCCAAACCACACAGCCACTGCATCAGTCCTTTTGGGCTGTCACGGGTACTACTGCAATGAGGAGCTGCCCTTGGCTTTGTATGGTTGGACATGGCCTTTATTTCTCTTGAGACATGGAGTCAGAAGGAGCCTACCACATGGTTAATCTCCAAGTACACTTATTTTTCAGGTATCTGTCTATGGGTTTCATAGCTAGTTTTAAACCTCCATGGTTTGAGTTTTTCAAGAAAAACCCCTCCTCCACCCCCAGGCTACACCTGCTCCAGACCCTTGCACAGCTGAGAAGACCCTGGCTGAGAATAGCCCTCAGCCACCTATGAACAAGAGTTTTGAGGGGTGGGCACAGAAAGCTTCTTCCTCATGTTCATGGATTCAAGGGGCTTCTTCCCAACTTCATCCTCTGTACTAGTGACCTCACTGTTGTCTGGGGTAGCTGGGAAGGACAGAGAAATGCTACCATGTGTGTTTGTGATATTCCCAAGATTCTGAGACTCCTCCCTCATGATGCTTCTCCCTGGAGACAGGCTAAGAGCATCTTAAGCCCTTGAACCTATAATTCTCATCCTCCTGCTCTGTCAACTGCTATGTCAACTATGCGGCCACAATTCCAAATATATATATTGCATAAGTTCTATAGAAGATCCTATTTTGAGCATGAGGGTAAAAGTGAGTAAAGGCTTGAGAAGAGGCAGGAAATGCCAGGCAGTGGTGGCGCATGCCTGTAATCCCAGTACTTGGGAGGCAAAGGCAGGTAGATTTCTGAGTTCGGGGCCAGCCTGGTCTACAGAATGAGTTCCAGGACAGCCAGGGCTACACAGAGAAACCTTGTCTCAAAAAACAAACAAACAAACAAACAAACAAACAAAAACAGAAGAGCCAGGAAATGAAGGGAAATGGAGGGTTTGGAGGAGTATCTTGGGTAGGGGAGGCACCCTTTGTTGTTTCCCATATGCTGGGCGTGTTTCTGTGATTCTCTGTCATCCTGCTTTCCCCCATCTCTCCACCTCTGTTTCCTCTGACCTTATTCCCATGCAGCCCCTGTGTTCCAGGTCCAAAGACCTGCTGGTCACCTGCCAGTAGGCATCAGAATATATAAGACTACACTTCCACTGCCTTAGTCTTAGTCTATCCCTCTGGGCTATAGGGACCTCTTCTACTGTCTGAGACATAGGACTGGACTTGCTGACCACGGCATCCCTGCAAGTTCTTGGTGCCTGCCATGGGCCAGGTTCAACCTTCTATGGCTGAGCAATGACTCTTAATCCAAGAAAATTACATAGGAGTGCTTTATTGAGAGAGATGCATTTTAGACCCAACAACCAACCTAGATTTCTGTCACACAGAGACTCGAGGCCTAAACATAAGGCATGGACCAGAGATCGCAGAGAATTTGGTTGGCCTCCAGTCAGACCACACAGGAACAGAAAGGAATCTCCATTACGCACACAACAGGGCATATATTGATGTCTATAAATACCAGCAGTTTATTTCCAGCTGAGGTTTCAGAGGCCCAGAGTTGGGACCCACTGAAATTAGTGTGAGACTCTTCATAATCCCTCTGGGCCAACCCCCATCTTGTGCCTATGTATGGTTCTTGAGGTGATGGTACTCAGGGGATCAGTATGTATAGAAGGGTATAACAGGACTGCAGTTTGTGGTGGATAAAATGTGGTTGCTGTTACCAAGTAGGAAGAACATGACATCAGGGCCCACCACAGTTTCTTACTGCTTTTTATGAGGATTCTCAGAAAGTTTAATTTAACTTAAGTTTGGGCTTTCCCATGGAAATAAGAGGACAGTAGCTTGTACCAAACACCCCAAGACCCAGGTACTTGTGGCTAAGGGTAGATGTGAACCCAGGAACCACTAGCCTGTTGGGAGGAGGGGCAGACATAGCCCTCCCTGGCTTCACTGACTGCCACAGGACTGAAGATTTCTAGGCTTCAGTCACCGGAGAGACCATTTCCCTTGGATTGTTCTCAACAGCAGTGGCCACAGCTGAGTTACCCTGTAACCTTCCTTTTCCAACATTTGGCTAAAGATTTACAAGCTCATGCCCTCTTCAGAAGTGCACAGAGTGGCCCCTGCTTCAGAAGAGAAGGGAAGGTCAGCTTGGCCGCTCAGCAGCCTGCTCAGCGACCAATGATTAAGCAGGCATGCAGGAAGTGAGGGTGTATCAGGTCCGACTGAAACAAGTCTTCTCAGCCTAGCCAGTCCACCAGCTTCATGTGCTTCTCCTTAAAGAGCAGAAGAGCCTCAATCCAGCCTTCACAGCAAGGGACAGAGGGCTGGCTGGGAGTGGGTAGTGACAACATTCCCAGGAGCCAGGTTAGCAGTACATCCTCACCTCTACCTTTCACTCACAGGGAAGGAGACCAGACTGGACCCTCTACATATTCACTTTTGGCTCTTTGCCAGGATCTTGCAGGGAAAGGTAGGTCCTGAGCTATGTCTGTCCCCAGGCTGTTGTCCATGCCCTATAGTGAGGACAAGCAGAGGACAACTAGGCCAGAGTGGTAAGCACTTCCATTAAGAGCATGTAAAAAAATTTTTTTCACATGTGTGTCATGTGTACAAAGGTAGCATAGGCATGTGCACATACCTATTTGCAATGAACAAACAAATGAACATGGGGATGCTCATACACATACAACACAAAATTCACTTGTGAAGGTACACACATACATCAGACATACATATATAATAAGTTTATGAGTGCACGTTCATACATGTCATAGATTCCATATACACATCTCAATAGATTCCACCTGTGAATATATGTATACACATGTGTGCACAGATGTGTTAACATGTGAGCATATATATACATCTAGATAACATGTGTGTGTGCATATATACATGTGTGCATAAATATGCCCTCCTTGAAATATATACACAAACATATGATCATCATGTGTACATAAACTCACACGCACATATACACTTAGGTATACATGTGTTACATGTAATCTATATATACACATGTATAAGACTGGTATATACACATAAACATGTCTGTGTCCCCCACATGTTTGTGTAACACTTGTGTACACATCTGTGTGACATGAATACATGTATATGTACTCATACATTCACACATATTACAGACTACTTTCCCCATAGGTCCTGCATTTGTTTCCTCCACACACCATCTTCTGCCTTATGCAGACTAGACCCATTCAGTTCTTAAGGTCCCCGTTCACAGAGGCTGTGGACAGCGTATTGACCAGCCCATGTTGGTCACCAGACTTCTGGCAACTGTTTCTGATGAGCTTGTAGATGGCAAAGCAGGGGATGGTGAGGCAGGGTACTCCAGCCACAATGACCACAACGGCATACACCCAGTTGGGGTATGGAACCTTCTGAGATTTCGGGAACTCCTCCTGGTGAGAGAACCGCAGGTAACACATGTGGAAAAATGCCTGCCACCACCATGATGTCACCTTCTATTTCTCCCATTGGAGCCCTTCTACTGCCCTTTTGCCCCACTTCCTGCCTTTTTCCCTGACAGTTCTCCTTCCTCCCCGTCGAGCCCATCATATTGCCTGGGTACTCACATAGTTAGGGTCCCAGATGCTATACGTGAGCCTTTTGTTGACCTCAATCACAAAAAAGAAGAGGAAGATGACCAGCATGATCAGTGGACTGATCACTCTCCACGTGACTTGCCAGAAGATGTTGGGCTTATGGCCAATCATGAACTCGATGTCCTTGTTGAACCTGCAGCAGAGGCCAGAGGGCAGAGTCACTGGTAGGTCATGAAAGCCAAAGACTGGCAGACTTTCTATACCTATACAGTAGCTATCATCTTGGTGTGTTGTGCCTTAGCCTTCCCTTGATAAGGTTCTCTAATTTTGCAGGCAAAGATATGTCTGCACTCTTTGCAGACCCAGGTTGACACTGTCACCAGCTGCCATCTGACCATCTTGGAATCCCCACAGCACTGCTATGAATGCATATGAAGTCTCATATCCTCACCTACTTCCTGTCATGTGACAATGATAGCAGGGGGAATTAGACTTTGCTCCTTCCAACTCACACAAGATTCAGCTGCCCTTGTGTGAGCAACATCAACCTGAAGTTCAGTGATGCACGCCATTTACTGGCCTGCTCAAAGGCAACTCTGGCAGAACTTGTTCATCATAGGAATTTGTTGTGATCACAATGAGACGTACATAACTACTGGTGATTTGTCTGGGGCCCCAGCAGACTCTAGGGCTTAGATGCAGGCTTGGTGATAACCTTTAAGTAACTGGCATCAAGCCTATCACTAGTCATGTGGCTTCCTTTCTTCACATCTCTGGGCAATAACTTTCCCAGTGCTACTCACAGTGGTGTGGAATTCAGACCACTGTGCATGTGCTAGCTGCAGCCACTCCAGGAATCAGCTGATACATTCCTTATCGATGCCTCCTACATCACAAACGTCACAAAAACCTGTGCTCCTCAGCCTCCATGTTGCTTCCTCAGGCTTAGAGTCTCGTCCCCACTCATGCTGGTGTAACCTTGCCCATGTCCCCTGTGGCCTTTCACTTTTCAGAGACTTGATAAAGGTTTTCCAGAATAGGATCTCTAGCAAAGGGCTAACACCAATCCACTAGTTTTAGTGGATCTTCATAGATCATTTTACAGGGATCATGATACACCTTCTTTGGAAGATGTAGCTTCCTGGATTCCTGTCCAGCAACAGCAATGATGCCTTGAGATGGTGGGTCAAACTGACAGTTGGAGGTAACCCTTAATGGTAGTTCTCTATGCGTTTCTGTGCTTGAGTTCTAGAAAGCTGCTGAGGCCCCCCTTCCCTCTAGAAGAGCCTATGCCCAAGTCCAGAAGTACTTCTGATGTAGATAGCTGCCAAGTGGATGAAGGGCATTGAGTTCCATCTTGCCTCAGGATGTGTGATGTCCATGTCCTACAAAGCCCAAGTCCTGCCACCTTGCATGCCTCCCCTCCCCCTCCTCACTTCCTACCTTCTCCCTGCTTTTGTTCTAGACCCAGTGCTGCTTCTGGGCCTCCAGACTGAAGATCATGTATATATATGTGTGTGTGTGTGTGTGTGTGTGTGTGTGTGTATGTATGTGTATGTATATGATGTGTATGTGTATATGATATGTATATAGTTTGTGTAATGAAGTGTGTTTGAATTTTCACTTGTATTTTCTTTCTCTGGCACCCAAAGTTACTACATATCAGTTTCTAGTACACCTGCAAATTCCTATTCTTGGACAGGTAGCAGGGGGCCAATGGGAGTATATGTACTGTTTAGATCATGTCTAATAAGAAAGGAGGCACCACTTCAGCAAGGCCAACCCTTCATCCTCTGACCTCTCTTTACCTCTTGGACCAAGTCCCAGGACTAAGCCAATGCCAGCCCACTCCTACAAAGGATGTCTGCACTCTCTTGCACAATAGTGAAAGTTTTGTGCCATGGCATTCCTACTTCACTGATGCCTACTTGGCTGGCTCAGTTTATCAGAGATTCTGTGACTCAGCTTTTCTGATAAAGATGGCATGTTCCCACAGAGCTACCCCTCTTACCTGTCAACTCCATACACGTAGACGACGGAAAACATCTCACAAAAGGCGATGATTAGCAGAGGGATGGAGCCAGCATAGCTGTCCAGGAGGGAGAGCCAGTACTGGCCAGAATTCAGTGTGAAAATGAAGGCGATGAGATAGGTCCCCAAACAGATGAGGCCTGTGGCCAGACAGGGAGCAGAGTTGTGGCTACAAGGCTGCTCAACCCAGAGCTACACCCACCATTGTCATGAGGAGCACAAGTCTGTCTCCCTTAGATGGCAAGCTTCATACATACCTGTCATCAGTTCTTTGGGCCACTTCTTAGGGGTGATATTGAGGTCCTGAAGGGGTACCACTACACCCTCCATGTTTCCAAACATGGAGGAGAGGCCCAGGCAGAAGAGCATGATAAAGAAGAGCACCGACCACAATGGGGACACTGGCATCTTTGTGATGGCTTCAGTGAAGACAATGAAGGCCAGGCCTGTGCCCTCCACACCCTGTACACAACATAAGATCATCTCAGCTTTCTGTTGCTTTCCTCCATCTTGAGTCAGCTATTGCTGTTGCGCTTAGCTGTTTCCCCAGAGACTAAAGGTTAAGTCTCCATTTTAGCAATGGACACCATGCACTTTGGACGTAGGACTCTGAAGAATTCAGCTGAATATGATAGGAAAGCCTCCTCCCCAAGGACCAACTTTCATAGTACTGAAGGTATTGAGCAAGCTGCCAAGGGAGGAAAGCAAAACAATAGTCCTCCTCAGCTGTGAACTATAACAATGATCCCTGAAAATTCAGCAGTGACTTTCGTATCTTGGCATAAACCAACAGCTGTTTAACTGAACCTAAGGCCCACTCAAAAAGACCAAAATTTTGCTTGGCACTGGAACAAGCCAACTCCCTGGAATGTTGAGGTCATTGATCCAAAAGAAGAATTTGAGCTACTTTAATAAACCAGCATAATCCCTAACTGCATGCTGTGTCTCTATCCTTATACCCACAGATAAGTGTAGTCTTCACCCCTCATTGAAACTTCTCTTTGAATCAGCTAGAGACTATTAACAGAAAATGACAATCGGCCAAAATGTAGAAAACAACAGATCTTGGCATGCCCATTCTCAATGGATGTATCTATAAAACAAGTCTGTACCCAAGGTCCAGGGAACATTATGAAGGAGGGGACAGAAAGATTGTAAGAGGTCAAGGATCAAGTAAACAGTGTGGTATCATGTTTTTTTATGACAAGGAAGCAACACACATAACACCTCAAATTCATAACACTTGCCTAAACAAGACCTGAACGGGAATAACAGCAGCAGACGTGATAATGAAGTGGTGGAGACTATAAATCTTACTGAGGGGAGGGGGAAAGGAGGAAGGCACCCCTATACAAAGAACTACAGGCAACTAGGGAATGCTGAGAACAGGAGAATAGCATTCCCAAATAAAAGTCCTATCCACTGGTTATCCACTACCAAATGATTAACCCTGAAACAATATACATGCAAGCCATGGTAAATGGACTCAGCAGGCTGTGTTCATATAGCTAGGCATATGTGCATATATACAGCAGTAACAATCATAGAAAAAGAGGCAATGGATCTGAGGATGGAGGGGGAGCAGGGGAGGAGAAGGGGGTGTTTTGTTTAATTGATTTGAGATGCTGGAGGAATCAAGAGGGGAGAGTCATGATGGGTGAACAGTGGCTCCTTCTTTCTGTCTGGTTTTTAACTCCTGCCACTTTTGGAGGGCAAGATGCTGACTACACAAAGCCTCTCTGTATGACTCGAAAAGACCAAAAGAGGATGTTCTCCCCCTCCCACACATGAGGCCTCTGTAGCATGGAGATTGATGCACCTACCTCAGAAAGGAAGGTGTTAATGTCACAGGTCTGAAACTTCAGCTGTGCATAAGCCTCGTGATAGGTGGCATTGTACCACTGTTGATAGGCCTCAAAGTTCTCTGAAGTCACATTGCCCTCAGGCAGGTCGAATGCATTGATGAGGGTCAGGATGTTCCTAGAAGGGATTAAAAGGGCTGCTGTGTGTCCTAGGCAGGAGCTGCTCAAAGGCTGAACTGGCAAGGGTTGGTAGGGCAAAGAGGAGAGGGGTCTATGTGCATGCCCTCTGAACACAGCCCCAAATGCTAGGGTGGCAACTCACGTATTGACACAGTCATCAAAGCGCTCAGTGGCTCGGAAACCAATGATGGAGTAGACCACGGTGGCCGCATACACAGATGTGAAGCCATTGATGATGGACACGATCACAGAATCCATCTCACAATTATTGCTGAGGATGAGAGGAGTGTCACCCCAGGACAGCACAGCTGATTCACAAGGCCCATACCCCACCCCTACCTGCTGAAAGTCAGCATGCAGAATAGCAGGTCCAGTGTGTTCAGGTCTAAGGCTGGACTCCTGGGTGCTCATCAGTCAGCAAAAGGCTAATGTGATATAGGAGAACCCAGTACCTGCTAAGTGGCCACATGTGGCCACTGAGGACTCAGGGTGACCAGAGGGCTGTGTCCTGACCCTAAACCAAGCTGCTGTCTTCTTCACTGTGTTCCAAGCCTCCCAAACATTCACGGCACATGGAGGTGCTCCGAAAGCCCAGGTTGCCAAGAGTTGGAGATTCCTATGATCAAGTCTCACCTAAGGCCTCAGGCAAGCAGTCAGCCTCACAAAAGGGACAGGCCTAGACCTCACACTAAAAGATGCACAGGTCCTCATGGCCAAGAGAAAGAGGCTGTACCAGGTTCTCTACTGCTTGAAGTCTCTCTCCCAACCCAGGCTTCTCTAAAGATGAGGTTTATACTATTTACACCATAGGGTTTTGTTTATAAGAGCAATTTGGATTAGTATTTATAAAAAGCAATTCAGTTTATAGGCCCCCAGGCCTGGGAGAGCTGGTTGGGCTACCTGACTGAAGTAAAAAGATGGAAAAGAGATTCTAGAATTTTCCAGATGGCCCCTGGCCAGCCTGACTGGCATTTGAGGCAAGGTAGGACCATTCTGAGCATCTGCCCTTGCAATGTCTATCTATGCCCCTCAAAAGGATGGATGTTCAACCACAGCACAGAATGGAATGTTCTAGCGTCAGGTCCTAGATGTATTTCTGACCAGCTGAGAGACTCAGGTTTATGTAAAGAGGCAGCACAGATCTGCATGTTCCTGACTCTCAGGGACATGGAAGGTGTGGCCACAGATCAGGGGCTGGCCCAGCTCTTTAGCCCTTACTCACCTCAGCCCTCTGTGACCCCACACTGTGACTGCACACTGACCTCCTGATTGAAGCCTTTGAAATCCCATCTGGAGATGAAAAAGCTTGAACATACCCTAATCCCAGTCTTTGAACCCCAACTCCCAACACAGCTGTCATTGTGCTGTCCCATGCTGGGTCAAAAACAGAGTACACAACTATCAGAAAAGTGCATGTCACACTGCAGCACAGTGCTACCTGGAAGGAAGGGTACTCCCAAAACACAGATAATTACAAAAGTTGACAAGAAAGGGAAACTGAGGCCACCCTGCACAGCTGGAGGGAACTTGTAATCACACAGTGCCATGGAGAGCAGCATGTGGGTCCTCAAACAGCTGATCATGGAGTGGCATGATGACAGGTCTCCTCCAAGGTGTACCCTAGAACATGGCAACAGCACATGTGTGACAAGCACCATTCACAATTATAAAAACAGAAGCAGCCAAAGTCCCAGCATGTGGATGGACAAGCACATTTAGGCTGTCCTTACAGCAGGTGGTCAGCCAGCTAGCTACACCAGACTGTAGCACCAACACACTCTACATCAGGGAAGCATCGTGCCAGTGAGAAACCAGATGCCAAAGACTCCACACCTCCAGTTCTACCCACAGGAAATACTCGAGCAGACAAAGCAGAGACATGCTACCAGGGGACCTAGGAGTTCAGGAGTACTTGCCCATGAGAATGTTCTAGAACTAAATGGAGATAGTGTGGATATGCTACAGCCATTGGACTCATGTGAATGAATTCATGTAGCCTAGTGTGGATGAACTGCATAGAATACAAACTGTCTAAATAAAACTGTCATAAAAAATAATTCACCCACACCTCCACTTGGGCTCCACTTGCAGTGGCATTTCTAAGGTTGCTTTCTAGAACATTTTCCATGGCACCAGAACTGGTTTTCCAAAGCCTGAGACCCATCAGTTGGTGACTCAAAGACCATAGTGCAATAGAACACCTGCCCATCCTCCCAATTTCAACACGCTTTCTGAAGGGCCTGCACGCCCAGACCATAGGGGCCACAGACCATGCCCTCTAAGAACATTGTTCCTGTGTCACACCTATTGAAAACCACCCCTCCCAGAACAGACATGCTGATTGTCAGGCCCTGCCTCTGCTCCAGCCTTGTCTGCTGCCTCGGTCTCTCCATGGGGTTGCCTATCCTGAGCCCATGGAGCTCTGCTTGATCTACCAGAAGCCTCCATCCACTTCTTACCCAGCTCTCCCTTAGGTTTATCACCACAAACCACCAACTGATCCCACTGCTTTCTTCTGACCAACCCTGGTCACAGAGTACAGGTCTGCTTGCACCAATCCTGACTAGTGTTCCCTACACCTTTGTGGGAAACAATAAATATCACCTCTGAATGTTTGGGGGGGTTCTTCTTCACTTAGGGACTTTCCAGAAGATGTCAAGAAGGAATGCATGTCTAAAGCTGCCAGAGTCACAGCTTTCAAGATCTTTCCTGGGTCCAGGGTGGGTTTTGAGGGCACCAACATACCTGGGACCTGAAGTTATGAGGTAGACTGGGAACAATGTGGCCATCAAATTGGGAGTGGAGGAGGAAGCATACTAGACCAAGAAGCAGAGATTATCAAGGGATCCAGCAAGGGGAGATCCTCTCAAAGCTTGTGCCTTCTATTCCTAATAGCTTTTTGCTTAGGTAGGGCTGGTTGAGGGTAGCTGCAGAGTCACACTGACCAACATTGGTTCTGGGAGATGTGCTTTTGAAAACGCCCTCCTTCTTAACCATACAGCAGAGTTCTACATGGTCTGACAGGGAAACTAGACTCCAGAACCAATGTGCTCTTAGAGGGCCCACAGCTCTTATCCCTGAGGGCCTTCCCTTAACTTCCATACTCACTGCACAGAGTTGTAGCTGGAGAAGGAGATGAGACCCCCGAAGGCCAGTGAGAAGGAGTAGAAGACCTGAGCACCTGCATCCAGCCACGTGTTGGGGTTGCTCAGCTCCGTGATCTGTCATACAGGGACTCAGCTGTGACCACAGGAAGCAGGCCTCCCCCTCCACTGAGGAGGAAGCTATCTCCTTCCCCAGCAGTAGATGCCACTCTACACAGAGAAAAAAAGACAAGCCACCCAAGAGTTTCCATCCAGGATAAATGTGTTAAAGACCCATCCATAGGCTAACGCCTTGCCAGGCCTTTCTCAACCAGGACACTGGACTGAGCATCAGACAGTCAGTTGCCATAATATAGAAATGAGCTGGTCTTGAAGCCAAGAGAATCAAGCATAGACTTCTTCCTTGGGGTCTGAAGCCCTGAAGTAGTCAGCTGGTAAATGACAGAGACTCACATTGGGTGTGAAAAGGAAGACAATGCCATTGGTGGCACCCTTCAGAGTCAAGCCACGGATGAGAAAGATGGTCAGGACAACATAGGGCAGGGTGGAGGTGATGTACACAGCCTGTGAGGAATGAGATGGGGAAGACACAGTGTGAGATGGATGCAGAGGTCAGACAAGGAAAAAGGGTGAATTCGGGATGTAGCGTGCTCAGCTGTGTACTGTACCTTCCCAGTGGTCTCGATGCCACGGATAATACACACATACAGCACACTCCAGGCACACGTCAGGCAGAGCAGGATCCACCACTGGATGGAGCCCGAGTCACTGATGGAAGTGGAGATGTTGAGAGTCTCTCGGTACCAGAAGTAGTCCACGGAAGAGCTCTTGGCACACTCTTCCACGTAGCCTGCAGAACCAGAGCACACATCAAGGTATGGGTTAAAAGTGGAGACAAGCTATAAATAAGCCAGGGGAAATGGCAGAAACCTAGCTTCTGCCTCAGGCATTCACAACAGGAATGTTTGTGCACATGAATATAGCTTCACATATACACATGGGCATTTGTGAATGCACCTACACATCTGTATCCACCATGCACGCGTACATGCACACACTTATTTGTACATAAGTGCTCATCTATGTGAAGTCTGCTAAAAAATACTGTTGGGCTCTGATATGGACCCAAGACTCTGAGAACCAGCTCCTCCATGACTCCTGGAAGAAATTCACTATTACCCCTGAAAGAGCCTGCACATGGTCTTTGGGACTCTGTGGCCATTCCCATGATCACTGCAGTCCAACTCTGTGTTATCTTACCACCAAAGGTGTGATTATCTTAACACCTCTTCCTCAGAGAAACAACTGGGGCTGTCCTACCAGAAGAAATTAAGATCCTGGGGAGGACTTGTGTTTTGACCAAAATAGGTCCATCTTCATGGACTCCTAAGGGTTTGTGTGAGGCACTCAGAGTTACTCTGGTAGTCAGGACAGTGGTTACCAAACAGGCTCTCATGCTCCTCTGTAGCTATATGTATCTGTGAACCACACGTGTCCCATAGGTCATGGGCAAAAACATGTGCCTCTCTGTCTCCATAGGAGAAGGGTCTGAGAAGGGCAGTGTGGTCTCTTTGTGTAGAGATGCCAGGAACACAGTGGAGGGAACTAGAAAGTTTCCTACCAAGGATCTGAAATCTCTACTCTTGCTAGAGATGCTTGGTGACCTGGGGCCACCTGCACACGTCTCCTGGCTCATCTACTGATGGAATCAGCCATGTGACCAGTATGACATAGGAAATCATCTTGTGGATTTCTGAATTTGAGGCCAGCCTGATCTGCAGAGTGAGTTCCAGGACAGCCAGGGCTATACAGAGAAACCCTGTCTCGAAAAAACCAACCCCCCAAAAACAAAACAACAACAACAACAAAAAAAAACCAAAAGAAAAAGAAAAAGAAAAAAAGAAAGAAATCACCTTATTTAAGGCTTTCTTCTTGGACTATGGATTTCTATTTTGTTTTGTAGTGAGAGGGTCTGTAGCAATCCTTTTACCTCAGTTTCCCAAATGTTGAGGTAGTAGGTATACCTGTGGATTCTCTCTCTCTCTCTCTCTCTCTCTCTCTCTCTCTCTCTCTCTCTCTCTCTCTCTTTCCTCTCCTCTCCTCTCCTCTCCTCTCCTCTCCTCTCCTCTCCCCTCCCCTCCTCTCCTTCCCTCCATCCCTAGCTCCTTCTCTCTATTTCCCCACCCCTCTGCCTTTGTGTGTGTGTGTGTGTGTGTGTGTACATATGCATGTGCCTATGTCTGCATCTGTGTATATATGTGTACATGGAGTATACATTAATGTGTGTACAGGTTCAGGTGTGTAAAATTTCATGTGTGGAAGTCAGAGATCAATTTTGAGTATCACTCCTCAGGAGCTGTTCATATTTTTTTTGAAATGAAGTTTCTCAATGGAACCTAGATTCATTAATTACACTTGGCTGAATAGCCAACAGAAATCCTCCTGTTTCTGTCTTCCCAGCTCACTGGTATTACATGCAACACATGCTTGGCTTTTTGTGTGGGCACTGGGGGTTGAACTTAGGTCTTCATGCTTCTATAATAAATACTTTAAACTGAGTATGCTACCTCCCTAGCCCATAAGACATGAATTTTTAAATGTTATATGCTTTAAAAAATGCTCTAGTTTTTGGCTAACTCTGGACTCTAAGAATCTAACACTTAGAAAATGAGAAGGCCATCTGGTCACAAGGTATGACCATCTCTTTAAGAAGTTGCCAGCAACCATTTCTTCCACTCTACTACAAGCTATATCATGTCAGACAGACAGAGGTGGGGTGGGAGTAGCATCTGCATTCCGCTGTGTAGGGCCAGTAGCTCACCTGTCTGATTCTGGTTGAGTGGACATTCACTCCATGGCAGAGGTTCCTGAAAGGAGTTGAAGAAATACCACATGACCCAGGCGATGATGGTGTTGTAGTACAGGCCCACCATGAAGGACACGAACATGGAGGCGATGCCTGCGGGGAGGGATGGCACTGTGCAAGGCATACTGGTATCTCTAGCAGGTGAGTGCAGGGTGTCCCACCCCAGGGAGATGGTAGGACACTGGCAGATGCCTGCTCCCCAACCTGAAGAGCAGATACAGCCTGAACCTAACAGTGTGTTACCATTATATGAACACCTGATTCTCCCAGAGTGAGCTCAAGTCCCCAGCCCTCTACACCCTCACCTGCTCCACCTAAGGCCCCAAAAGATTTATCCAGGCAAGTGGTACCAGAGCCCTTGCAAAGAGCCTTTTTGACAATGTCAGTGACTCTACCTCAGGGAGTCCTACTTGGTAAGTCCAAGCCAAAGACAGGTGGAAAGATTCAGGAAAATCTCTGTGAAGAAGTAGTGAGAGGCAAGCAGAGATGGCAGTAGGCAATGGATCAGTATTGTGCTTTTGTGTTGTAAAACTAAAAAAAACCAAATGTGTCTGAAAAGAAAGAGAATGGAGGGAAAGTTGAGATCTAGAGAGTTGGGGGAAGGAAGGAGCAAGAGCAGGGAGGGCTCGAGGTCAGGGAGAGGCCACTGTGTGGGCTTTGGGCCATCCAGCATTGGGCTTCTGGGATAAACATATCTGAACTCTCTGTCCATGGACCCTGACCTTCTCTTCCCTGGCTGGAGAGTCCACGGCACTTACTTGCATTCTGAGCTCTCAGTGAGCCATGTCCTCTTAGTGAGGCTGGAGGTTGGACCATCTCCAAGTTAGAGTTTGTAAATGAGTGACCACACCTAGGCTGGTGGCAGCACTAGGCCTCCTAGCTGAGTGTGTAGGAGTGGTCAGAGCAGGCAACCTGCAGCTCCCCCTTCTGGCCCTGGAATCTTTGCTCTGGGAAGGTGGCACCAGGTGCTCTCCCCCAGCATCTAGATCTTCTTGTGCCCAGGGCTGTGGGTACTCGGGCGACCTCTGCTGGCCTGTCTGTTCCCTACTGGCCATGAGCCTGGCCTAGATGCTGTAACCCACACTCCCATGGATTCTAAGGAAAGGTTGCAGAGGGCTGCTGGAAGAACATGAGCCTGGGACTGATTGGGAAAGCTAAGGAGGAACTAGACCAGCCCTGTAAAGCCTAGGCCAGCTGGGAGCGTTGACACACACCTACACCCTTCAGAGCAGGGTGGATGGAGCTCCACACGCCCACGCTGCCCTTGCGTAGCCTCTGTCCGATGGCAAACTCCAGGTGCAGCAAGGGAATGCCCTCCAGCACCAGGAGGATGAGGAATGGGATCATGAAGGCCCCTGGATGGGAAGAAGCAAGACATGTCATTACAATCCAGGACACCACCTCCTGGGGACAGGTACTTTAAAACCTTTGTTCTAATGATTAGATGCCACCAATGCCCCGGTGGCACTTTAGCAGAGCTGATATGCAGTTGTAAACCATGTGAGTGAGGCCACAGCAAACTTCACGGCCTGGAAGTATCCCTCAGCAGGCAGACAGTCTCCATCATCCCATGTAAACACTCCCTGCTGACTTGAAGGAAACTGCCATCAAACAAAGCATGTGACAGTGCCACCAATCATCGACAGTAAAGAAACCAGGGGGAGCCTCCTGGCTGGCTCCAGCCCCAACACTGACCAGAGCCTTGTGTGCAGAAGGACAGAGCACAAATTCTGAGAATAGCTGTGGTGAGGACAGTTTGTCACTGCACAGCCAACTAATGCTAGATCTGCTGTCAGACTGTCTTCACCACTGATGCTGGGCAACTTGGAGAGGAGGCAACCACCCTTTGGTTTAGAGTAGCTCCATTTGCTGGTATATATTCTTTACTTAAAAGTGTAATAAGTACAACAATGGTCTCAAATAACTGGCCACATTGTCCTCATCTGTGCAAACTCCTTTGTACTATAGACCTAACAAACCTTAACACTAGGAAGTGTGACTCTCATGTGATTTAGGAAAGCAATCTTCAATGGTGTCCTGTATATTAATTATAATTCTATAAGAGATACATTAATGAAAAATTTAAATAATGTATATGAAATAACAATATTGGAACTAGAGAGATGGCTCAAAGGATGCTGAGCACTTGCTCTTACAAGTTATTTCGGTTTCTATCACCTGAGTGGTGGTTCACAATCATCTATAACTCCAGTTACAGGAGGTCTAACCATTTTTTTCTGACCTCCATGAGAACTAGGAATGCACATAATACAAATACATATTTGAAGGCAAAATGCTCATAAACATATAATAACTAAATAAATCTTAAAAAGAAAAATGCTGAGCATGGTGGCACAAGCCTTTAATCTTAATAGGACCTCTATAAGTTCTAGGCTAGCCTGGTCTACATAGCAAGTTCCAGGACAGCCAGGTATATATTGAGAAACATACTTCAAATAGAAAGAAAGAAAGAGAGAGAGAGAGAGAGAGAGAGAGAGAGAGAGAGAGAGAGAGAGAGAGAAAGAAAGAAAGAAAGAAAGAAAGAAAGAAAGAAAGAAAGAAGCATGAGGGGGAAGGAGCAAGGGAGGGAGGGGGAGGGAAGAAGGGAGGGAAGGAGGGGAGAGAGAGAGAGAGAGAAAGAGAGAGAGAGAGAGAGAGAGAGAGAGAGAGAGAGAGAGAGAGAGAGAGAATAAGAAAGGGCCAGGCAGTGGTGGCACAGTGCCTTTAATCCAGCACTTGGGAGGCAGAGGCAGGCAAATTTCTGAGTTCAAGGCCAGCCTGGCCTACAGAGTGAGTTCCAGGACAGCCAGGGCTATACAGAGAAACCCTGTCTTGAAAAAAACCAAAATAAAAAAAATAATAATAATAAGGAAGGAAGAAATGAAGAAAGAGAAGACAAGAGAGAGAAGGGGATAACACTATCAAAAGAGAACTTGTCAAATAGGAGAAAAGATTTGAAAACTACAAGTCTGTTGAAGTATTAAATTCTCAGAATATTTAGAGGACAAAACTCAAACAAAATCCAACTTAAGATGATCACAGACCCCCGAAAGATGTTGACCCAGAGAAATCACACAGTCTATTAACACATAAGAAGATATTTACATCGCTGAGCATGCACAAAACTCAAGTCCAAATTGTAAGTTACCACCTCATACCATGAGGATAGCTACAAAAGCAGGAAAAATTATAAGGTCAGGAGAGGTGGAGACTAAAACCATCTGTGCTGTTGGTGAGAAAACAGAATATAGTACGACCACCGTGGAAAACAGCCGTCATTTGTGGAGTGAAAGTAAACACAAAACAACCATGTTAGCCAGCAATTCCATTTGCAGGTCCCTGAGAGAATTGAAAGCAGAGTCTCAAGGAGGTGTTTGATACCTGTGTTCAGTTATTGAGTGGACAAACACACCACAACCTACCCCATATAGTAGGATTTCAACGGAGGGAGGAAAATGTATGGAAACCATAGAATGGAGGTTGCAGGGGCAGGAAGCAATGTGGGGTGGTGACAATGGGGACAGTTTCAGTTGGAGAGGATGAGCGTTCGAGGTGTGGACAGTGGTCTTACTGTACAACCTTATGAATGCACATAAGGCTGTTGAACAAGACATTTAAAAATGGCCAAGAGGTACATTTTACAATGTGTGTTGTCCCACACATGGAAGCTGAGAGCAGAAAACACATGAAGCCCTCTCTATACCTATAGTGGTGATCTTACCAATGTCAACTCCCTCTCCTCTGAGGGACATTTTGGCCTCAGATTTGGTGCATTAAGAATTAACTTTTGAAGTATTCTTCCCTGTAGGCATTTGGAAATAGCTGTAGCCCAGTGCTGGGGTAGAATTAGATAGAAGATGACCTATCTCAGAAGATACCTCCACAACAATGGGAAGACTAAAAGAGTAAGTACTTAGGAGCTATTTTATTTTATTTTATTCTATTTTATTGGGTTTTTGGATTTTGGTTTTTTAGAGATAGGGTTTCTCTGTATAGCCCTAGCTGTCCTGGAACTCACTCTGTAGACCAGGCTGGCCTCGAACTCAGAAATCCACCTGCCTCGTGCCTCCCAGAGTGCTGGGATTACAGGTGTGTGCCACCACTGCCCGACTAGGAGCTATTTTAAAATAAGGATAACCCTGTGCTGCCCGGTGGGAAGTACTGCTTCCTTGAAGGCAAGATTTCATCCCCACATGTGTCTTGTAGGAAAGCCAGCACCAGGCTACTGCCGACAGAAAGAGCTGGTGTGAGCTTTGGGGTGATCATAATGCTTAGGAGAATTTTCATGGGTGTTTACTCCTAACAGCATCACATTCCATCTTTTTAGAAACATAGGCAGAGAAGAGCTGCTACTGTTCCTATTGTTTCTATTGGAGGTCTCAGTCAGTGAAGCACAGTGAGGACAAAGCTCGAGCCAAAGGTGAGGCCTGAGAACCTAGAGAGCAACCTGGAATTGGGAGCACACAGGCCCAGCTTAGGCCTTAACTCTCTCCAACACTTAAGAGCCTCTGACATGAGGTAGAGAAGGACAAGTGGGGGAGGTAGATAAAAAGGTATAGAAACAAAGAGACTGGGTCAGACAGAGAAGCAAAAAAAGACAGAAAGAAACAAGGGAAGATGGAAAGAGAGATGAGAGACAGAGAGACATGGAGAATCAGAGACAGAGATGAGAGACGAGAACAAACAAAGTCAGACAGGAGAAGCAGACACAGAGGAGACAAAGGAATGGAAGAAGGAATAGAGAGATGTTCTGGCCAGGCGGTGGTGGCACACGCCTTTAATCCCAGCACTTGGGAGGCAGAGGCAGGCAGATTTCTGAGTTCGAGGCCAGCCTGGTCTACAAAGTGAGTTCCAGGACTGCCAGGGCTATACAGAGAAACCCTGTCTCAAGAGAGAGAGAGAGAGAGAGAGAGAGAGAGAGAGAGAGAGAGAGAGAGAGAGAGAGAGAGAGAGAGAGAGATGTTCTCATTTCTCTAAAGGTCCTTAGGTCCCTGGGGTGGCCAAGTATTTGAACCAAGGATGGTAGGCCAGGCCTTGTTTTCCCTTGCCCAATACGTAAGAGCCAGTCATGTAGGGGGGCATTAGCTGCTGACAATCTTGAGGTTCCTGCAGTGGTGCCCATATGGCATTCCTACCTCAGAGCGACAAACTTGGTCCAAGACCTGGGCTTCTGAGGAAGCTGACAGTGTGCCATCCCTAGATATGGTACTCATCTCTGAGCTGCTATTCCACATTTCCACAGGGTGTAGGGGCAGGAGAACAGGGTGCAGGTACTGGCCACTGGACTAATGTCCAAAGGTTCTCAGAGATAAGGTCTTTCATGCTGCCTGGAGTTCTCAGCATTTGCTGTTTACACAGAAGAGAAGCACTAGCAGAGATCACGGCAAAGTGGGGCTGAAGGGAAATGGAATGTGCAGCTTGAATAAGAACAGATCTGTCTTTGAATTATGGTTGGGAAAGTAGGAGTAAGGAGAGAGAAGAAGAGAAAGCAACAGAGGAGCCAAGAGACATAAAGCAAGTGCTTCAGGTGGAGAGGTCTATCCTATTCTCTTTCCAGCAAGGGTATGTGTTGCACACCCTTGCTTATTGTTGTACACAAGGTAACCAGGTCTAGACAGGGAGTAGTGGACTCACTGTGGGGCTGCATAAAGGATGCATGGAAAAGGTTAGGAACTTTCTGTGGGGGCCTACCTGATCCTTGAAGGAAGGCAGTAACTGGCCAAGCTCCCATGGCACCCACCTTAACCACAAGCACTGTTGTTGCCTGGACACAGAGGAAAGATGGGTTCCCAGTATCCTAAACTTGTAGCCATGCCCAGGAAAGATGCCTAATGTGAGTATGCTGTACCCATGCAGGCTCTTGAGTATCCTAGGTAGATATGGTAACTTCCGTGTGTGACAAAGTAGGACTAGGGGTCAGCTGAATGTCACTGCTGTTGGAGCTACCTTCAACCATAACGTTCTTTCCATTTCATGGATGAGAATACCAGAACCAGGATGACCTAAGAGGCTGATCCTGGACTACACTGTGTCTATATTACCTTTCCATACCATATACAGTCCTCAGGAAATGGGCTTGGAGCAAGCCCATCTCACGCAGGCTTACCATGAGAGTTGGTGACTGGCTTATATAGTTTTTGGTAGACAGTCTGAGTTTCCAAGAATAAAGCTACAGAGGAACCAGGACTGCCTGCTTCTCATGTCTGCTCAGCTTTACTGGTCCATGCTGTACTGGGAGTTTGTGTGACTGACAAACCCAAGAGCTATCAGGAGGCAGAATATCTAAGAGTCTTGGATACCCAGGAACACCACCCAGCTCCATTGCCCTTATCTATCAATACCTGCCATAATCTCTTGTCCCCTCTCCAAGAGTCCGTAGGGTGTCCTCATGCCTCTCCATCTATTTAAGTTTCCTCTGAAGACTAGATGAGGGAAGTAGCCTCACCTGCAGGCTTTCTCTGCCAGGATCCAGAGTCTCAGCCCAGAAAAATCTACCTTGTAATAGAACTGTTTGTAAGAAGTCATTAAATCAAGAAGCCAACCCTTACATTAGGGGGACCATCTCTGGGTCCTGCTCTCCTGATTTCACCTGACCCAAACACAAACTTCCCTTCCTTCTGGGTGACTAGCCTCTGTGGGGGTGGAGTGGCATGGATTGGGGTTTCAACACAGGCCAGAGAGACCCCAAAACACATGGCTCCTTCAAGAGGAGTTCTCCCCACTTTACCTAGCCTTTCCCTTTAAAAGCCAAGCCCAGGCCCTCTCAGAAAGTCAAGGCTCAGGACAGTGTGCCCAAGGGACCAAGGCTATGGCCAGAGCCCTCACGACCCTCTCCCTCCTGTCTTCTCAGAGTTGGCACAGAAGTCTGCAGTGCTGCCTGATCCACAGACCACTGCTCCACACACCTACAGGGACGGTGCCAAACCCCACAGTCCCCTGTGCATTGTTGGCTCAGAGTGGCTCATTGTGGGCCCAGCACCCCAGGCACAGCAGTGATCTCAGATGCTGGGAATCTCCATCAGATTCCCACTGAAACACAAACCAAAGACACAGTTCTTTTGTGAAAATCCTGAACAGTTGCTTGTGGGACTCAGACCCAGCCCTTCTCTCCTAGGTACAGGAGTGACCTGATATATCTGCACCTTGCCTTTTACCCTCCATCCATCTGACACCTCTACATCCCTACACAGATCTTCCACAGCAGGATAGTGCAGGAGAGCCTAAGGGTTCCCTGCCTGGGTGGAAGTGGGAAGAAGGCCAGAGTCTGTTTGCTGTGGGAGTGCCTACAACTTAATGAGGTCTCAGAAAGTAGAGGGGATCCAAGAATAGGAGGTTGGAAAGCCTTGGGCCAATTCTGTTGAAATCACCTGAGATCTAGGTGAGGTCACCTGGGCAGCAAAGCCTGGCATTGTCAGCTCTCTCACTTGCTTTAGAGCCTGGTCTAAGTGAAATGTACTGGCAGTATCATAAACAGCCGACCTACACATCTACCCAGCAACACAGTGGCCATTTCAGCTTAGCTGTGACAACCTCCCCTCACAATGCCAGTGTGTGACTGCACAAACTGGAAGTAAAGAAAGCTCCTGAGTCAGAGAATCCCGATTAAAAGGAGAATGTCTGGAACCTATACAGCCACACCTGTGGCACACCCGGAGCCCAGCAGAGCCAGTTTCTACAGCAGCCAGGCCTGCCCAGACCTCCACTGACAGCACCACATTAAGAAGGCAGAACCTAGGCTCAAGGTGAGGAGGCAAAGGCAGAAGCACCCCCAACACACACACACACATACCACACACACACACACATACCACACACACACACATACACACATACACAAGGCTGTTTGTGATGGTGTTTGCAAGTATGTGTGAGTGTTGTGTGAATGTGCATGTACAAGTGTGAGGGCTTTTGTGCATTTCCTAGTACAGCAGCTCTTGTGGGGTTAGGGATTAAAAAATGCTAGAGTACCAACTGGAAGAAGTTGTCTCTGTAATATGGGAGCATGTGAGGCAGCTATGCCTGTGACTTCTGTGCCCCAGCTGTGTCCTCCAGAGCCACCTGGATGTGTGCTGTGGAACACCTTTAGTGGAACAAGGGTCAGAGCCTAGGGCTCTCTGAAGAGGGAGTACAGCTGGGGAGACACAGGCCTCACTGGGAAAGCCAAGGTTCTCTTAAAGGCTACCACATAAGTTGAGGCTCGTGAGTCACTGAGTGCGGCAGCTCCTCTCCGCATATGCTAGTTCAGGGCCAGTCAGGAGTCCAACAAGACAGGCTTCGTCCACATCCTGTCCTCTGAGGACACTCTTGAGAACCCAACTTTCCCTCTTCCAACAGGATCATGTAGTACCCACCTTCAAAGTGGGCCCAGGTGCATGTTCTACTCCTAGGGAGGGACCTCGGGGAACTACCTGTACCATCCCCATCTCCAGGGGAGATTTTTCTGCAGCCCCACATAAACTACTTCATTCACATAAGCAAGAGTAGAGCACATCTCCTTCACCAACAACTTGAAACTATTACTCCACCTCTTCCTTCCCCACCTGTGACCCTCTTTGATGCTGAATCCTGGGGAGTGTACATCCCATGTCCTTGGTCCATGTTGTTTACTCCTGGGCTCCTGCTTTGGCTGCCACCCATACCTCACCCACTGACCAGGATCCCAGGTCCTACCTCCTCCATGGCTCTGGCATAGGTAGGGGAAGCGCCACACGTTGCCCAGCCCCACACAAAAGCCCACACAGGTGAGCATGTACTGGGCCTTGTTGTCCCATTTGGGCCTGGAGCTGGACTCTTCCTTTTCAATGACCTCTAATTCATCCAGAGATGGAATCCGGTCCTCTAGGCCAGGGTTGGGCAGCACAAGCCTCACCATGGTGGTCGCTGGGCTGAGCCTGGCACACTCAGGCAGTTCGGCAGCCAAAGGGCAAGTGGTTGTGTCCAGGAGATCCAGCTCTTTATAGAGAACCTTTGGCACCTCACCCCAAGCACCTGGCCTGAAAGGAGGCGTCAGCAGATCCTCAGGGCGCGTCCTGCAGTACTGTTAATGCCTTATCTGCAGAGGCACCCAGCCTAACCAGCTAAGCCACCCCCTCCATTCGCTGACAGGAGGTCCTGCTGAAGGCCTGGACACCCCCCCCCTGCACAAACCAAGACATAGGCCAGGGTTGGCTGTGAAGGGGGACAGTGTCAGACCACTCCCTAGGAAAGAGGGAGGTACCTCCAGCAAATAGATCAAATAGATGGTGTCTGTTGATGTCCTGTGTAGACCAACTTGTTACTGGTTCTCCCCAGACTATTGGAGCTCCCAGAAATGTGTTTCACCTATAGGAAACTGAGCAGGGGGTTGCCCACCGAATCATTATTCCTGAAGATGGCTGAAGCCCTGTTCCCTAATTGCTGCTCACAGGAAATGCCACAGTATGGCTTGGGATCTCTGGGCACAGCTCTGTGTTCTAGGTGTCCCTCAGAGGACCTCTGGCTCTCCCGAGCTTCTAGCACCCTACAGTATTTGTTCTTCCAGGGAGCACTTAAGGATGAGGAAAGTGCCTGTGCTGATGCCAGGCAGCTACGATAATAAAGTCCTACCATTGGCAGAGTGACCAGATAGGAGATACAGAGAAGCCAGCATGACATCAGGGATGGCCACTAGTGGCCAGAAAAGGCTGAGGGTAAATGGCCATACTCAGCCTTTGAAGCCAGAAGGCCAAGAAAAGGCTCCCAAGAGTTATGTCTAAACCAACAACAGAAACAGAGACAGTGTTCATTTCATGTAAACATTACAGGGTACAACTTAGGTGGGGCATGCCCTCTGTTCTGAGCCCTTCCCCTCTGCCTCTCCTGCCTACACCATGACTCCCCACCCCTGGGAACTATCCTGAGCTTCTTGAGGGCAAAGGATGTTACCCTATGCACCTTCTCAAATTCCCCTCCCACCTACCTTGGTCCAGCCTCAAGGGTCAACTCTCCAGGGGGCCCTTCCTGGACTCTACTGACCCAGCCTCCCCCACATCATGTCCTTGGCACACGTGACCTTCCTAGAATTCACAGGACTTTTAGTGTTCTGTTGTCTTTTTCCTTTTCCTTTTCCTTGTCCTCTCTTTTTTAAATGATGATAGGATTTTTAAAGTCTGTCTCAAAACGCCACTAGATGATAATGCCCCGAAGCCCAGCTTTATTCATTTCCCCTACATTAGTTCCTCCTGATATCCCTGAATAGCAGAGATGAAAGGGGGCATCACTCAGGACAGAGCAATTGCAGGGGCCTGACCTTTGACCAAACACACTGGGAAACTAATAGGGTGGAGGCGAGACGAAGTTTACCTTCAAAATTCCCTGCTTACAGAATGTGAAAGAGAAGGTGAAGAAAGACCCAGAAAGACAAAGACAGAGAGGAGGAGACACAATGCTAGAGACAGGGAAAGATTCAGAGAGTTGGAGGGATAGAGATATGAAGGAAGAGACAGAAAGAGACAGAGAGATGACAGACAGAGAGAGAGAGAGAGAAAACAGAGACAAAGAGATACTGATACAGAGATGTACTCCCCAAAAAAGACCCACAGAGACAGAGATAGAGAGAGACAGAGACCAAGAGAGATACACAGAGAAATAGATAAAGGCACCAAAGAAAGCAATGCAGAGACAGAGAGAAGCTCAAACACAGGCAGAGGCAGAGATAGACAAAGATATAAATAAAGACAAAGACTGAGAGACAGAGAAACAGACAGAGACATAGAAACATAGGGAGACAGAGATAGAAACATAGCAATACAGAGACAGAGAGGAAGGAAGCAGGCAAGGTGGTGGAACCTGGGAACAGAGACGGAAGGACAGTGTGGACAAGGAAGGAGATGTAGCCTAGCCCAGAGGACCAGCAAGGGGACTAAAGTGAGGACTCAGACCTGCTCTAGAGACACAGTGTAAGGGGGTGGTAGGGAGGACTCCATCTATGCAAGCCTCTCTAAGAAGACCACACTTTTTCCTTCCCTCAAATCCTCTAGACCTTTCCACAAAAGAAATAAAAGAGAAACTGGGTTATGGGCCCATGTTACCTGGCAACAGTCTACACAATCAGTGCAGAGGCCTTACATCCTGTGAGTAAATTGTACACAAGCTGTCTAATGCCTGTCATTTCCTGAGAAAATGGTGGAAATGACTCTTACTGCAAGGCTGGTGCCCAGGCTGAGTGGATGGGTGGGGCTACGATCCAGGACTGGGGTCCAGATGGGGATTTTACTATGTACCCTGTGGGGTCCTATCATTACTATCTATGTTTTCTGCATGTGTCTTATCCACTGAAGGTGTGATGCCAGGTTTCTCTCCCACCTCAGAACCTGAGTGGGCAGATGAGGGCAGGAGCAGCTCTCTGGGGTCAGGGCCGATCCTTTTTTCAATCTGTGGATCTTGCCTCATGGCTGGGCATGGAGTGAGGCTCAGGCAGATGTCACCCTCTGTGATGCCACCATTAAGGGTCTCATGGTATCCCTGCTTTTTAGTGCAAGCAGAAAAGGCCTTCCCTGACCTCAGCTCCTCAGTTGTAGAGCAGCCCAGAATAGCATTTGCATGCCTAGATATTGTCACAAGATCCTGCTTCCTCCTCAGAATGCTCTAGTGTCACTGTCGGCAGAGACCACCAGCCTCCAGATGGTAAGCAAGGTGCTACTTGCCTGGCTCTTAGTCAGCTCTCTAGCCTGTTCTCAGTCCTCACCCCACTGGAATACCCATCTAAGTCTCTTTTTGCACAATGCTCTTTCTTCCCTTGGCTGTATAGCTTACTGGTTCTAGGCAAATTGCAGAGTCTTGATCTGGTGTCTAAGGCTGGCAAATCCAGTAGATCTATGGGTCTTTTTTCAGTAGAAGAATTCATGTGGCCAGAGAATCATATATCCAGCCCTAGATAATCTATGCAGGTTTTAACCTCTCCTTTCTCAGCACATACACAGGAGCAGCTCAGTAGGACCTCAGGAGACTGGCCACACCGGGCCTTCCAGACAGGCAAGTTCCCCTTCAGAATCTAGGACAGTTCAGGACAGCAAGTGACAGGGTGGAGTGGCTTGTGAGCCTTGTGCTTTTTACTAAAACAGCATGTGAGAGTAATAATAAAAAAGATTAAAACTTTTAAAAATATTGTTGACCCAGACCTCAATGGTCAGAAAAGGCAGAAGCCCCTCTTAGCCCCTGAGCTGAGGAGGTGATTGGGACAAACAGGACAGGGTCCTGCAGAATGGACTCCACACACTGATGGGTCTGTATCCTCACACGCCCAGCCCCACTGGTGGCCCTATCAGTACCTGGGAGCAGATGACTAGCTCATTTTCTCAAGAAAACTTTTTACTATAAGCGCAGTGCCCACTATATTGAGAAGACAGGTGTTTCCAGTTCCACACTGGAGAAGACACAGTGATTTCTCTTTGCCCCTTAGTTCACAGTTCAATGTGCAGAACACTTTATCCCTCCATCCGTCTATCCCTCCCTCTGTCCATCCCTCCATCCTTGCTTCCCTCTGAAGTCCCAATATCTATATCTGGTTTCCACTTACTATTGTACCTTGAGAATTTTCCTTTCATTAATTTTTCAAATAGATTAATTGACTTTGAACTCTTGGTTTTAATTTTGAACTCTTATTTAGTTTTTCTTCCAAGTACCACTTTTGAGTTGTGGTTTGGAAAGTTCTGAGTATACTGGGTACCCATAATTCTTAAGCAAAACTTCCTGAGTATAGCTCATCTGACTGATTTCAGCCTCCTCTGTGCGGTGCTGTGTTGAAATGCCTGTCACTATAGTGTGTGTTTGGAAAATTTCCCACAGACTGAGGCATGGTCCTTGGGGTGGCAGTGTTGAAAGTGATGGACTGGGGCTTGGGGAACTTTAGGCCACTAGGAATGTGACCTCAAAGGGGAAAGTCTGAGCCTGGTCTCTTTTTTCTGCTTTTCAATCTTGGCCATGATGTAGTGGGACAGGGTGGAGAGGGGAGAGTTGCTCTACTGTATGAGACTGTCATGGTATACTGCCTTGGCTCAAGAACAACAGGCTAGCTATGGACTAAAGCCTACACAATTATGAGGCTAAACAAGGCTTTCCTCCTTGTAAGTGGATCATCTGAGCTGTTTGTTACAGTGACAGAGAGCTGGTTAACTCAAACAATTTTTTTTCGAAGTGGATGACTCTTTGTGGTGTTGATAGATTCATGTAACTACCACTCAGGACAAGACCCAGAATATTTCATAATTCCAAAGCTCCTGCTCTCTCCCAGGCATTTGGCTACTCCTCCTGAGACTTTGTTTTTTAGGCTCTTGGGCATCTTGAAGGCTCCATGCAGTCTGTGCTTTCAACTCTTAGCACTATTATGAAGTCAAATGAGCGTAGAGGGAGTACTGTCCACGCCGATCCTGGCTGCAGTGTTCCTGGAATACATGCCATAGCTGTCCACCATCCTGTTGCTCTGTAGCCAGAGACAGTTATCTTCATCTTCATTGTGCCAAAGCCACCACTGCCTCTTAGCACATACATGTCTGGTTTTTGTTGTTGTTGTTTTATTTTTTTTTCCAACCACACATTCATGGGAGCATCACTGCCTCCCAAGTTTCAAATGACTTGTAAGATGCTGCCAGAGCTAGGGGTAGCTCAGGAGGGTGTACAAAGTCTAGTTTTGATTTCTAACACTGGGACAAGTTCTATCCAACACAGACGTACATGCCTAGAGTCCCAGCACCTGGGAGGCAGAGTGGGAGGATTGAGAGTTTAAGGCCAGCCTGGACTACACACTGAGACTCTATTTTTAAAAAAAAAACCCTGCCAAAACATTTCTAAGAACAAGGAACCAATCCTCAGATACTCCCGGCCTACCTGGGTCCTCTCATATTCCATGCCTCTCCAGTGTAGGGTCCTGCCCTTACATTTTCACCACAGGAGCCCGTATTAATCATCAGCTTCACTGCTGTTCTATGGTGGCCTATGACATTGAGTTGTTGGCTTTGGGTCTCGTTAGCCCTCATCACCTAAAGCACTGCCCAGTCCACTTCCTAAGGGATGGTGATCCTTTCCCATGCATTCTTGGGGCTTAATTTTTGGAAGTTGGTGCCTTACAAATGTTTCAACATACTCAGGTTTTGCCTTTTTTACTTGTGATGGACAGAAACTTTTAATATGAATCCCACCACCCACCCTTTAGGAAAGGCTTTACATCTTCAAGGTGCTTAGTTACTCAGGCCCTTTTCTTGAGTTTTGCAGGCTGCCTTGCCGAGAAGCTGTTCCCTGTGTAGGTGATCAGTCCTTCACTCTGGCCCATTAATTCTCCTTTGGCTTTATACTCTCTCCACCCTCACAGCTTCACCAAGAACCATGATGTCTAATGGCCCAGGTCCCATGGCCAGGTTCATCTCTTCAGGCAATTTGGAGTGTTTCCCCACCAGTTACCAATGCTCAACCATCACTCTAGCTCCTCAAGATTCCTGTTCTCATCCATGAGATTCTTTTCTACATTTTGGAGACAAGTAGACTGTCCCCATTCTCTTAACGTGATGTGGGTTTTCCTCCCACCACAGGAGTAAAGACATGCTGATCATTGCTTCTCTCCTTCTCTCTCTCTCTCTCTCCCTCTCTCTCTCTCTCCCTCCCTCCCTCCCTCCCTTCCTCCTTCCCTTCCTCCCTTCCTTCATCCCCTGCTCCCCTACCAAGTCTGATCTCCAACTTCCAACTAATTCCTTCAGTTTAAGAAGTATATTTAAAGGCCAACAGGAGGACTTATCAGGTAAAGGCATCTGCAGCCAAGGCTGACAACCAAGTTCAATCCCAGGAACCCAAATGGTGGAAGGAGAGAACTTCTACAAGTTATCTTCTGATCACAACTGATACATTTTACACACACACACACACACACACACACACACTTTCCTATTGCTGCACTAAAAACACCACAACCAAGACAACTAATAGAAGGAATGATTTATGTGGTCTTACAGTATCAGTGGAATAAAAGTCCAATGAGTTCATGATATGGAACCCTGTCCCTATAGGTTAGCCTTGTTTGGACTTCTTTATTTTATTGGATTCTTATTTCTACCACCCTTCCAACCCTTATTCCACCTAATCCCTTCCAACACCCTGTTACTAGGTAGGAGAGAAAGAAGGTTAGAGGGAAATGGTGGGTAGACCTTAGACTACTCCTACTGAATAGAAACATTGAGTTCCTTGGAGTAAGTCCAATCTTCATTGTCAGGATATCCAATTTCTTCTTGTTGTCTCTTTGCTCACAGCCACTTGACAAAGCACAACATCAGAAACCAGCAGCCTTCTCAGAGCATGCCCCTGTCCCCTCTCAGGGCCCTCGATTTTATGCTCTCTCAAAAGTTCCCAGAATTCCAAATGTCACAAACTCACAGAAACTAGCTGCAGCTGGCAAAACCACACCTCTGCTAGAGCATGAGGCAAATCATAATGAACTTCTGTGAAGCAGGCTTTTATCCCACACCTGGGATTAAAACAAAAATATATTCACATAACATAACTAGGTTTTTAAAGAAACCAAAATTCTCACTACATGTCCCCAACACATACTTTCTCAGCTACCATGGGGTGAGTTATTGATGCTCCACCATGACATACTGCCTCACCACAGGCCTAACATATCAGAGCCCAGTGACCATGAGCTGAAACCTCTGAAATCTTTCCTCCCATGAGCTGCTTATCTCTGGTGTGTCTCACAGCAATGGAAAACTGATGAGCATGGATCCTTTCCATCAGAACTATAGACACCTGCTGTTCAAATCACAAAGATGCCATTTTATTCAACATCTGCCTGGCCAGAGCTGCAGTTACAAACACTCCCAAGATGTAGAACAACAAGTGTTGATGAGTCACAGAAAGTATCCTGCAGGCTGACCCTAGGACAGCTGTATCTTCATATCTACCTCGGCATCATGACTGAGGAGAAAGGGCAGGGATGAGCCATTCTGCTGACCAAAGAAATCACATATCTCCAGCTTCTTCAAGGGGTGAGGAGGGCAGGCCCGTGAGGCACAGTGGGGGATGGAAAGTCCTGGTGACAGGTACTCACAGTTATCAGAGTAGATGATGATTTATTAGACACATTTTCCTAACCCTAAGCCACAGTCATTACAGTATTTTCTGCTGTTCAGGGCAGCCTCACCCAGCCTTCAGGGACCTGTTCTTGAGCATTCTGACAGAACAAGAAGCCTCTTTGTCCAAAGGATGATGCCCTTTCAGACTGTATGTC
Organism: Apodemus sylvaticus; assembly: GCF_947179515.1. Taxonomy (NCBI): domain Eukaryota; kingdom Metazoa; phylum Chordata; class Mammalia; order Rodentia; family Muridae; genus Apodemus; species Apodemus sylvaticus. The sequence goes on along the minus strand of NC_067487.1, from coordinate 3,938,843 downwards.
CTCCAGGCTCTGTGGTCAGGACCCTGATGTTTGTAACTGCTTGGCTACTATGGCTGAAGAAGTGGTCAGCCACACAGCCTCAATCTCACCAATGGACAGTGAATTACCAGGCCCAAGAGCTGGTCCCCAAGTGGTCAACATTGTGAGCATTCCTGGCACTCAGAGATACTTGTGTGGCAGATCCTACCATAGGATCACTCTGGTTCCCAGCAGGGTGCTAGGAAACAGAAGGACCATTGGTAAAGATGCCTGTCCCTGACCTTGGCTGTCTTAGGGTTTCTTCTCACCTCTACCCATCCTTACCCTGCTCCAAGAATAAGAATGACTTCCTCTATTGGGTGGGGGCATTGCAGAAAGGCTACTCTTTCAGAGGAGAATGTCATGGAAGCCAGGCTTGGCCATTGATTCCTGTGCCATACACTACCCTTGTTCCACCAAAGTTGGTCTCAAGGACACCACCAGGCCAAGGTTAAATTTCCCAAAAGGACCTAGCATTCTGCAGCCTCTGCCCAGATGTGAGTAGCAGGTGTAGAAGAGCATTTGGCATGCTCCCATGTCCTTCTACAAGTAACACCCCATCTTCTGTGACTGACAGCCACCCAGCATTGCGTTGATCAAGGTGAATGGCTAGGGCTTGAGTTATTCTGGACTTCACTGAGGACTGAACAGGGAGAGGAGTTTGAAGCCCAGCCATGATGCCTTCAACAATATCCACCTTGTGTCTTTCTTATGAGAGTGGAGGCAGAAATTGGGTGAAGAGTTGGAGCTGGGTACCCATCATGAAGACTAAGCAGTGATGTGTGAAAACTCCAGTGCCTGGGTGGTGAGGCACAGAGGAGAATCCACTCTGATGGCTCTCCAGAGCCCTCCTTGGTGGGGCCTGTGGGGAGGGCTAATTGGAGGAAGGCCATGGAGGAAATCCATCAGAAGTAGGCTCGTGATGGGCAGTCATTAATCTTTGTCTGGAGCAGTTTGTTTACAGGGGAGCTGTGTTTGGAGGCCAGAGTTGCTGAGCAGCACTCATAAGTCACAAGACTCCGGATGCACCAGCCTCTGCTAAGCTCAGTATTGACTCTGAGCCCACAGTTAAGCCCACAATATTAGCCTCACCCCTTAAAGTCATCTCTGCACATTTGTTTGTGTCTCCTACCTTTGTCTTCCCCCTGAAACATTTCCATGGTAGGAAAGTGGGTGTAGGGTGCAGAGAGAGGGGAGACAGGTGAGAAGAGGGAGAAAGAGAAATTACAAGGCAGAAGCAAGGGGAGAAAGTAGACCCTGGTGCTGAAAGCATCAGAAATTTACTGTGAACCTCTAAGCTCTGGTTACTAGGAAGAGGCCTCCCCAGTGGAGCCCTGCCTGAGACTTTAGCCCTGCTCCTCACCTCTCAGGCCTAGCAAGGCAGCATTTAACCTGTAAGTCATTACTGCCAGCCAGGTATTTCTTACTGGGGATCTTGGCAGAAACAATCTAAGATGCAGCTTGACTTTGTCTCTGAGTTATAGTGACCGCTGATAAGAAGGGGAGATAAGAATGACCAGTACCTCCCTGAGCACACCCACTACCTCAGCCTCAGAGCCATCTGCCACTTTGCTGCTAGTGGCCATGGCTTCACTTTGATCCTTAGCTATTAAGAACACTGCTGAAAAAAGCACCTTGTTTCAGAAGTCTTCCTTATATTCTTTGCACACAGGATTTCTCAAAGAGTGGCTGATGGTTAAGAGATGAAAGCTACTTCCAGGAAGCACCAGAAGTGGGCTGGGGAGGACCTTCCTCAACCCCCTGGGAGCACTGGTTAGATATCATTTCAATCTTGCCCAATTTAAAAAATAGGAAATCATATCTTATGGAATTGGTTTACATACCTTTAACTTCCAGCTAGTTTGGCAGTTTCCATATTCACAGGCTTCTGTAAGGTTTCTGTGACAAGTTCTACCTGTTTCCATGGGTTGGCAGTCTGAGCATTGCCCCTTTGAGCCTTTGCATGTCACAACTAAAAGACATAGACAGGCCCAGCACTGAATACTTAGTGCAATGTATCCCAGCTACTGGGCTGAGGCTCTGGGTAGGGAGGATGGGAGCTGTATAGAGACTCTGGGGTGAGTCTTCCCCTGAGTCCAGAGCACCAGCTCCCTACTAAAAGGTGCAGGTGAGTGACCTTCAAGGACTTCTTGGCAGCTATCAAACTGTGTTAGATGTTTTGCTGGGGACTAGTCCAGCCCACAGTATCAAGATCGATTGGGTGTGTTAGGAAGGAAGGGGAAAGAAGGGAGGAATTCCAAACTGTAACCTGGGTTGTTGGTTGATCCCCAAAAGTCCAAGATTCTTTGCCAAGACAACTCCAAGAGGCAGCAACAGGGGCTCTGGTTTGAAGGTGGGAAGCTGGGACTGAACTCTGAATAGTGAAGGGCTTGAAAGTTCAGCATAAGAGTCAAATATCTTTGGGGGGTAAAAGTATGAAGTAAAGACCACTTCACTGCGGTCAAGAGCTGTTTAAGGAGATGACTGAGAAATTCTATGGCTGTTTACTTCATGGGGAAGGAATCCTTGGTCTGTCAGCCTAACCCTAGGGACCCAACAGGAAAGTGGAGCCATGATAGGAGCTAGAATCTGACCCTCCAGGGCTCCAGCCTGTGAATGGGACAAGGGTAGCACCCAAGGTCACGGCATGACTACACCCCACTCTGAGTTATCATTTGGCTTCTGTTCAAGCCATGTTTAGAAACTTGCAAAATGGTCTTTAGGTAAATGGCCCGTGCCGGATTAACCATCAACTGAGGGCCTGTCTTCTGGGCATGCTCTCTGGCCAGTACTTTTCCAAGATGAATACATGCCTTGAAGATATCTCTGAGAGAAGACAGGGTAAGTATGGGGCCTAATACCTGTGCCTGACTTGAATTTGTGGCCTTGAAGTCCTGGAACAACTGGTCCTAGGGCCAGTAGTGCTTCCAAAAACCTGCTTCTGTTACCAAAGCAGACACACTGTTCCTGGTGGTCTGATCCCTGCCCCCAACCCTCTGGGATGTCCTCCAGGTCTTCTTGCTTTCCAAGCATCTTCTATGGCCAACCCTATCCTTTGCCCCTTGTGCCTTTCCACATTCAAATACCAGCTCTATTCCATGATAGGAAGCCTATGACTTCCCAGAGAGTACTAGCTCTTTGTGTGTCCCCAGACTAGTCTGGTTATGGTTCTCCAGCAGACTACACTTGTTAGGAAAACGTAAGCGTCCTGCATCTCAGCATTTGAGATCTTGCCCTGACCTGGGAGTTGGCTTGTAAGTAATTACAGTTCTGGTCCTGTGTAATTGCAGTTTAATTGTGCAAAAAGGAACAGCTATTAAAAAGTCACTGGGCTTGCCCCTTTTCACTGGCTTACCAACCTTCCTACAGACAAAGCAAGGTCACATGCAGCTGTATTTTCAAATGGAACTGGCTGGAAGGAAACATTGTGAAGGGGACAACTCAGAAACAGAATTCACAGCTCATGAGTAACCAGCCTTCAGAAATACCTTGGGATGTTCCCGGCCTTCCTAAAGAGCATCCTACCGTCTACCATAGTTCTCACTAGGATGTAAGTTCACCATGAGCAAAAGCAGCTGAATCTTTTAGAGTTCTCTCTGGTTCACACAGTGTGAGGTCCCAGGGCCAACATGGATTTAGCAATGAAACTCCCCTTTGCTTTTCCCTTATAAACAGCGTGAGGCTGAACAAAGGTGAGCTTCTATAAGCCCCTATTGCATCACTCTCAAAGGCCTTCCCACACCTTACAGATAGCCAGCGGTGGCGGGAAGTCTGGGGCATTGAATCTTTTCCCATAGGAGTTCAGAGCTATGCCTGAGGAACCTTCTGCCTCTGGGAACCTTGGAAGGTTTCCAATGAAATTGGAGCACAGGAAAGGGGTTTGCCTAGAGTTGGGGAAATAGGAGCCTTTTTATGTCACCAAGGCTTGCTGCAAGATGATGCCAAAATCTTTGTGAACAGTCTGTTGGTGCTTGGGTAGGGGATCCGTATATCCAGGGCATTTCTGAAGGAAAGAGAGCAGGCCTCTGTTCCTCGAGGTTCAGACTGCAAGCTTGGCCAGAGCTAGCAAGGCTTGGACCTTACATCCAGGGCAAGGACTTCCCGAGGACCTTTGTATGCAGGGTCCCAACAGGATTATTCTACATGCTAAGAGTTTAGGATATAGAAGAGAGAGAGAGATTCAGGTAGGGTAGTGAAGTAGGGTGCTCACATGAATGCTCAGGTGATACAATCAGGTGTAACCAAAAAATACAGAACTTAGGAAGACAGGAAAACCTGGCATGGGCAGAGGGAAGAACCCAGGCCATGGTGATAAGAGGTGGAGCTGGTGACAGAAAACCAGAGAAACCAGCAGAGCCCAGCTGGACAGGATAGAGGACTCACGACCACGTCAGGGATGCAAACGGGGCATTCTAGAAAAGGGCTGACTTTAGGAGGAGAGCCCCGGGAGACCAAGGAAAACAAAGTATCAGGGATCCCATGGAGATACTGAGAAGACCTAGCTTCAGTGACCAAGACTCAGGAGATGAAGCTTGAGGGGACAGGCAGAAGAGTCAGGTAGAAAGAGTAAGGAGAGAAAAGAGACAGAGAGGGTAGAACAGAAGTGGCTACCAGAGTTCAGATTGGAACTGTCGAGGGCAAGGTGTGGTCTTGAGATTGGTAGCCAGGGTCCAGAGGACAAAGCTGGGGGAGGGATTACTGGGGGGGGGGTGCAATGAGTCATCTTAGAACTTTGAAGAATAAGACAGGCGCTGAGTGGAATCGGGTGGCAGGTGCTAAGGTCACCAGAAGCTGGAGGAAGGGCTGGCAGTCCAAGTGGAAGGGGACTTCTGAAAGAATTTTCAGTGAAGGGTCAGGATCCTTGCCTGTCATATTCTTGCAAGTAGATGACACTTCACTCCTTGAGGGCAAGGGTAAAGGGAGAAATCAGATCCCTTCCCCTCATTATTCCCTCCTCCTTTACTGGAGTCCTCCTCCTTCCCCCCCTCTTCTTCCTCTTCTTTCTCCCCCTCTTCCTCCTCCTTCTTCCCTATTCTTTTTCCTCTACTTCTCTTTCTTCTTCCCCTCCCTCACCCATCTTTCCCTCTTCTCCTTTCTTTCTTCTTCTCCCCTCTGCATTCAGAGACTGCATGGCCTGATGTTCCTAGGACTTTGCCTGGGTCACTCCCATCATCCACTCACTACACTGTGTCCCGTCTAGCTTACCTTGCCTTGGGTAAAGCTTGACTACACATGGACCCTTAGTCACTGCAGGCCAGAGCCCAGCTCAGCCCTTAGTTCCCAGTTCAGGAAAACAACAAAGACTTCCTGAAAAGCTACCAACCCTGGAACATGCAGAGACAGAACTCCCAAGCTGGCAGATTCTACTTGACTCCCTCCAGTGGTCGTGATGCAGAACTACCTTACCTGGAGTACCAAAGAACAAAACTCACCTCCCTGAAAAGGACCCCAGAGCTACAGAGAACAGAACATATACATACAGCAATACCAGAGACAGAATATCTTAATTAGGGTTTCTTCGTGACCAAAAAGCAAGTTGTGGAGGTAAAGGTTTATTGAGCTTATACTTCCAAATCATAGTTCATCACTGGAGGAAGTCAGGAAAGAAACTCAAACTGGGCAGGAACCTGGAGGCAGAAGCTAATGAGGAGGCAATGGAGGATGCTACTTACTGGTTTGCTTCTCATGACTTTTCTAGACTCCAGGGGCTCCATCTCAGGATGCTGTCAGAAGGATCAGGCACTCTTCTTCTTCTTTTTTTTTTTTTTTTTTTTTTTTGGATTTGCTTTTTTCAAGACAGGGTTTCTCTGTATAGTCCTGGCTGTCCTGGAACTCACTCTGTAGACCAGGCTGGCCTCGAACTCAGAAATCCGCCTACCTCTGCCTCCCAAGTGCTGGGATTACAGGTGTGCGCCACCACCGCCTGGCTAGGATCAGGCACTCTTAAAAGAGAAATAATGAAAGCAGGAGCTGGCTCTCAGCATCTTTATCTGATTCCCACCCTACTACCTTCCCTTCACGAATGAAGTCCTGGAGCCTGGGAGTGGTGGCACACACCTTTAATTCCAGCACTTGGAAGGCAGAGGCAAGCAGATTTCTGAGTTCGAGGCCAACCTGGTCTACAGAGTGAGTTCAATTTCAGGACAGCTAGGACTACATAGAGAGAAAACCTGTCTCGAAAACTAAACTAAGAAAGAAAGAAAGAAAGAAAGAAAGAAAGAAAGAAAGAAAGAAAGAAAGAAAGAAAGAAAGAAAGAAAGAAAGAAAGAAAGAAAGAAAGAAAGAAAGAAGAGAAAAAGAAAAAAGAATGAAGCCCTGGGGCCATTACATTTTTCCAAACTTCTTGTGAATTTCTAGACTTTCTAGCTCCCCGTTGTAATTTTCCTACTATCCCTAGGTCTATAATGATTCCCCTTCATTAGGTTCCTCCTGATTCCACTAAGGGCTAGAGCTATAAGCTATGAGAAACCGTTCCCCAAAAGTGAGAGCAATTGGCACTGTTCCCAGGTAGGCAAAAGTAGCTCAGGAATCTCTGCAGAAGAATGGGTGCGCTTGCCAGTGAGAGTGAAGGCAAGCAGGTGAAAAGCAAGCACTTCCTTCTCGAATACCTTTTTTATGCAGCCTGCCCCAGAAGGTATGGCCCAGATTTAGAGTGTCTTCTAATCTCAAATGATCCGATCAAGAGAACCCTCCACAGGCGTGTAAAGCTGTTTGGGTTTGTTTGTTTTGGGATTGGGTTTTTTTGTTGTTGTTGTTTTGGGGGTTTTTGGTTTTTTGGGGGGGGGGTTGGTTTCTGTTGTTGTTGTTGTCATTGTTGTTTTTTGAGGTTTTTGGGGTTTTTTAGAGATTTATTTATTTTATGTAAGTACACTGTAGCTGTGTTCAGACACCCCAGAAGAGGGCATCAGATCATGTTACTGATGGTTGTGAGCCACCATGTGGTTGTTCGGATTTGAACTCGGGACCTCCAGAAGAGCAGTCGGTGCTCTTAACTCTCCAGCTCCCTTTTCTTGGTTTTTTGAGAAAGGGTTTCTCTGTATAGTCCTGGCTGTCCTGGAACTCACTCTGTAGACCAGGCTGGCATTGAACTCAGAAATCCTCCGGCATCTGACTCCCAAGTGCAGGGATTAAAGGCATGTGCCACCACTGCCCAACTGGCCTCTTCTATATCATCATCATTAATCAAGAAAAATGCCTTGGGGCTGGAGATGGCTCAGTGGTTAAGAGCATTGACTGCTCTTAATAAATCTTTAAATCTTAATAAATCTTAAAAAAAAAAAAACCTGGGCAGTGGTGGCACACGCGTGTAATCCCAGCACTGTGGGAGGAAGGAAGGAGGAAGAAAGATTTAGCCATCTTGTAATAAATGAAAATCTTAATTCCACACTCTGTAAAAGAGAGAACTGATTCCAACAAGGTGTCCTCTGACCTCCACACTTGAGCTGTGTCACATGTACATGCTCTGGTGCACGCGCGCGCACCACACACACACACACACACAAAATAAGTAAATAAACAAATATGTAATAAAAATGTTAAACTTTACTTTTTATTACAGACTTTCTGTCCTTCCACCTTGCGCATCCTGAGGATTTCTCTGTGGTGCAGGCTGAGATGTCTGACAATCACTTGTAGCTAATGTGCCTGCTGTAGTTACATGTCACTTATGTGACTTGGCTTCAACCACCCACCTGCTCTTTCCACATTTTCTTATCTTCCTAACGTGGCCACAAGATGGCAGCATGGCTGCACTCCTATTTCCTAAGAACAACTTGGACAAATCAGACAGGCTATTAGGACTAAGAATAAGAAAAAGTCACCAAGGTGGCAAACAGACAAATTCCCCTCTCTCATTAGGTGACAGACCAGAGCTAGGTTAGAAACATTTGCAATTAGAACTGGAAGACCCCTATCCAGGCGGTGGTGATACATGCCTTTAATCCCAGCACTTGGGAGGCAGAGGCAGGCAGATTTCTGAGTTGGAGGCTAGCCTGGTCTACAAAGTGAGTTCCAGGACAGCCAGGGCTACACAGAGAAACTATGTCTCGAAAAAAAACAAAAAAAAAAAAAGAAAGAAAGAAAGAAAGAAAGAAAGAAAGAAAGAAAGGAAGGAAGGAAGAAAGAAAGAACTGGAAGACCCCTTAGGGAAATGCTAGTCAAATGGGCTTACAGACTGCCAAATAAATAGCTTAAATTTTTTTTAAATCCGTGTGTGTGTGTGTGTGTGTGTGTGTGTGTGTGTGTGTGTTAATATGTTTTTCTGAAAATACCTCTTGCCTTTGAGGAGACTAAAAATTTTCCAAATCTTGCAACTAAGTTGATGATAGACCTTGAGGTAATTTAAAATTGTATATTCTATCTGCTGCTGTTCTACTATGTACTCAATCAGTTTAAACATGATGTATCTTCAGGAAAACACTGTAACCAACCTTACCATTCCTTAAATTCTCCATATAATCAACTTTCACAATCAAAGCTAAATGTATAACTTTACTCTTAAATAATATACTGTTCCATGCCTTGACCCAGAATGTGTGTGTGGGCATGGTATTGATCATTTGCTGAAAGTGGCCAAAGATTTAAATCAACCTTAAATGCAACAAATATCACATAAGTGTTGAAAACAGCATGTGGATATAGGTTGATAACATCTGTGTGAGGTTTCTAGTGTGGTCCTAGACCAGTAAAGAAACTTCTTAGGCTGGAGAGATGGCTCAGTGGTTAAGAGCACCAACTGCTCTTCCAGAGGTCCTGAGTTCAATTCCCAGTACCCACATGGTGGCTCCCAACCATCTATAATGAGCTCTGATGCCCTCTTCTGGCATTGGGGTGGGGTACACATGCAGATAGAGCACTCATACATAAAATAAATAAAAAGAGCACTTATACATAAAATAAATAAATAAATTAAAAAAAAAAAAAAAAAGGAACGGGAGCCAGGCATGGTAGCACATGCCTTTAATCCCAACACTACAGAAGCAGAGGCAGGTAGACCTCTGAGAGCTCAAGGCCAACCTGCTTTACATAGTAAGTTCCAGGAATATGGAGAGACCCAATCTCAAACAAAACAACAACAAAGAGGACAAACTTGGGGGCTGGAGAGATGGCTCAGTGGTTAAGAGCACTGACTGTTCTTCCAGAGGTCCTGAGTTCAATTCCCAGCAACCACATGGTAGCTTACAACCATCTGTAATGAGATCTGATACACTCTTGTGTGTCTGAAGACAGCTACAGTGCAGTTATATAAATAAAAATGAAAAGATCCTTAAAAAAAATAAAAGGACAAACTTGGGATCCCTAAATGAGAAAGAATGTTTCAGGCTGCTGCTCCTGGCTGTATGGGTCGTGTCCCTGGCCTTCTCCCCTGCTGCTGCTGCTGCTGCTGCTGCAGCTGCTGCTGCTGGTGGCCTCCTCAGGCAACTGCAGCTTCAAACAGAGCCTGGCAGAAATGAGAGGGCTCATGGTCCTATTGAAATACAGAAGGAAGAGTTAAGGGGTAGGGATTAGAGTGCATGTGCAGGCTTGGGAGGCCTGTTTATCAAAACCTCTAACCTTGATAAATCATCCAGGAGCAGGGTCAGTGTAGCAAAGTAGCAACTTGGCAGGCAACTTCACCTCCAGCAGTGTTACTACTCACGAGAGGACATGTTCCCCTCCTCAGGGATGCTTCTTGCTGGCAAGCCTGATTAACCACCTAGAGCCATATGGACAGAGTTCACTTGCTGCTGGGCAGTCTGTATTCCTGACCCTAGAGAACTCTACTCCTGCTCTGACCCTCCTGCTGGAAGGAGAGGTTTGCTTAGGGATGGTTCAAAGCATCCAGCAGAGAAGGAGGAAGGAGTGGGGCTCTGTGATTTTGTGCTGAACAAGCTAACTCAGGAAACAGCTAGAAGCACCACAGGATTGGACCAGCAGAGGGCAACAACACAGAGCAAGTTCACACAAAGTTTATACAAAGGTGGGATTTGTACAGCTTGGGTGGGGATCTGGTGTGTGTTGTTGATCATGTTGGGAAGGCCAGAACTGAGAGCAAGTTTGGCCAAAATTTCTCTAGGTTCCTGGGGGATGGTGTTTCCTTAACACGGGAATAGAGACAGGCCCGTTCCATATTCATCAGACTGAGTAGTCCTTATACATCTTGTCACTTGAGACAATGAATTACAACTAATGCTTTCAGAGGGACAATCTAATTTACATGGAGGAATACCCTCAATCAGGGGTGAGAAGAGTCAGGATCCCCAGAATTACCAGATCCCTGGACCTGACATCTGCACACTAGTCCTTGGAAACCCTGATGAGCACTGTCACCCCCAGCCGACTCAAGTCACCCAAGATTAGTCCACTTAGGTCATAAGGACTCTGCTCTCAGGTTTCTCCTGCTGTCCTGGCTGCCTCATGCTCCCACCTCAATACTGCCGCAGTAGGCTCCTGTCACAGAGCCTTCTCATCCACTCAACCAGAAATCTTAGGATTGGTTTTGGGCATCCAGGACACTGGTGGACTAACTACCAGGAAGATACATCTTGCTGCTTCAGTTGTCAGCTTGACACACCAAGGAAGAGTGAATTGAGGAATTGCTTCAATGGGATTAGCCTATAGGCATGTCTTTGGGGTTATTCTCTTAATAGCTAATTGATGTAAGAGGGTCCAACCCACTATAGGCTATAAACTCTGACCCATTTTATGTTACAAGCCTTGGGGGGAGGACCTCAAGGAGGCAAAGCCAAGGACAACTCAGGGTCCTTGGAAGTTGAAACATCTGAAAAACTAGACCTTGCCAAGGAACACAGGAAACCACTTGGTTGTTATGTCAAGAGAGATAGTCAAGTGGCCCAAGTTTCCGTTCACATACTCAGAGTAGGCAGGCCTCTGCCAGAGGCTGAGCAGCTGACCTAAGAATTGAGTAGCCAGGGATGCAGGATGGATCTCTCTTGAGAGCTCCTGGGCATTATGACCTTGATATTCTCCAAGATTGATAATGAGTTCTCAAATACCTGTGATGTGCTTATGGACTGCCAAGTCCTAGTCACCACTGCTCAGTAAACCCAGGCACCTCCACAGACCACACAGTAGATAGATGCACCCTGAGCAGCTCTTGCCTGAACCCACCGCCATCTACACCACACTCTGACCAAGTTCCTTTTCACGGTCATTGGGAAGATGCCACTCGTATAATGTAGCTGCTGAGCAAGAACAGAGAAGAGCAGCTGAGATGCTCCTGCACTGTTATGAATGACAGGAATTGGGGCTGGAGAGATGGCTTAGGGGCTAAGAGCACCCTCTGCTCTTCCAGAGGTCCTGAGTTCAATTCCCAGCAGCCACATGGTGGCTCATGGTCATTCATAATGGGATCCAATACCCTCTTCTGGTGTGTCTGACAGCTACAGTGTACTCATATAAATGAAATAAATCTTAACCAAAGATTTCAACTTTAAAAAAGAAAAAAAGAAAAAAAAAAAAGATCAGAGTGCTCTTCCAGAGGTCCTGAGTTCATAGTTCACAGCCATCTATAATGGGATCTGATGCCCTCTTCTGGAGAGTCTGAAGACAACAGAGTACTCACACAAAATAAATAAATCTAAAAAGAAAAAGGAAGACAGGAGTTTATAGCCAGTTCTGTGATATATCAACAAAAAAATTGGCATGTTCTAACTGACCCTGGGCACATACATCTACAAGGTTATATTTACCTGATATAATTGTCTCAGAAGCTTACTGTGTCTGTCTAACCTAGTTCTACTCCTGGAAGCTTCTAGCCTCTGTACAATCTTATCTAGTCCTAGAATGTTTTCAGTCTCTGAGACTTACTGGTGAATAAGATCACCACCTTCTAGATCTTTCTGATCTCTGGCTGCCTGTTCTGGCTCAAACTCCTCTCCAAGCTGACTGAGTCCATCTGACTTTTTTCTTGCCTTCCCCTGAATTGCTCTGCTTGGCCTCATACTGACTTTGACAATATGTTCTAATATTCTAGCTCCTCATTCTCTGCCTCATTCTGGCTTCACCTGTGTCTAGCTTGTTTTCTCTCTGAGACATGTCTATGTACAACTGTCCTGGTAAAACTGCCTCCCTTCTCTCTCTGGACTTCTCTCTCTTAAGTAGCCTCTCTTTTCCCTCGGTTCTCATGACAATTAGGCATATCCTATTCTGTCTAATATCTAATTCATCACTTTTCTGCTTCTTAATTAGACATCACTTTCAAACATGGATGCTTCCTTCTACAAACTAACTTTACTTTCATTGTTTGGGATTAAAGGTGTGTGCTAAGGGTATGTCTATATTGCAGCCAGAGAGGGATTAAAGATGTGTGCTAAGGACCTGTCTATATTCCAGTCAGAATAGCCATGTTGTTACATTAAAATCCCTGTACCATACCAAAAGAAAAACTACCTGTAGGCTCTAAGAATACCCATGGAGGACTCGTTTGAACAGAGCCTGTCTCTGCTCCAACTGCCAGGAAAGCTCAGGAGACCCTTTACCTACCCACTGTGGCCCCTGCAGCTGGAAAGCATCTTCCACAGGCAGAAAGGAAGCACCAGCTCTCCTGGGCCTTCTTCCATGGTAAAGTGTCAGATACAACCAAGATACTAGCTGACTCCATCCAGTGTCTGGAGAATTAATGTGTTCCATTGGTTTGTCTCTAAGTTTAGATCTCATTTTAAAGAGAAATTTAGAACTACAGGATTTAGTGGGAAGAACAAGGCTGATCCCACATGTCTGTCTCCTTCACCTTTTTCTCGTTGTTCCAGTGAATTCACAGAAAAAAAAAAAAGCCACACCTTTGATAAATATTCAAAACACTGTTTAGCTGACTATGTCTTGAGATTGGGGAGATTTGAAATGCTGTAGCTCTGGAGTAAAATTGTTCTGGGCTATCTTTAACATGTTTAATACTTAGTTGCCCACTGCCTTTGTGTCAGGCATAATAATATCCTTATGACAATTAGATAAATTCTTGCAATGTGTTAATTTATCAGACCACTAGCTTTCACCAACCCAAAAGCTAAGAATGTCATCAGATAATATCTAAGACTCTGATGGAGATTCCCTCACTTTTCTATACATAGTGTTGGGATTCTGCCTAAGCTCCACCCCACAGTTACCTGGAAACAGTCAGGTATGCTCCTCCCCACAGTTACCTGGCAACAGTCAGGTAGGCCTTGTCTACTATAAGAGGGGCTGCTTGCCTCCTCCTCTCTCTCTTGTCTCTTACTCTCTTGCTCCCCCCTCTCTCCGTTCCCTCCCCCGCCCCCACGTGGTCATGGCTAGCCTTTATTTCTCTCTCTTTTTTTAATTTTTATTTTTTTGGTTTATTCAAGACAGGGTTTCTCTGTGTAGCCCTGGCTGTCCTGGAACTCACTTTGTAGACCAGGCTGGCCTTGAAATCTGCCTGCCTCTGCCTCCAGAGTGCTGGGATTAAAGGCATGCTACCCTCTTAACCTTCTTCCCCATGCCCTGAATAAACTCTAGTCTATACTATGCTGTCCTGTGGCTGGTCCCTTAGGGAGAAGGGATCTCTCAGCATGCACCCGCTGAGACATCCTCTTCCCCCATACCTCACCATACCCCATAGAACATATCTTAATACTGCTTTATCTTTTTATAATCACAACACATAGTATATCTGAACCAATGTATTTGGGAAATGCCTTGATTTATGACCATATTTGTAATTAAAAAGCTTTGTGAAACCATTTCCTCATTGGTGCTTGGTGTTTTGAGGCAACCTGAATCTGTGTTCTGGGGCTATGGTCACTCATGTTTGGCTCAAGTGTAAACTCTGCTTCTCTTTGAGCTATATACTAATTTCCATGCAATGCTAAGCAACAGGAACATACCAATATCAGCTCGGGGTCATCTGGCTTTTACTTACCCTATAATCTCTCCCTTCCACGTGGAACTGGAAGTAGTAACAGTAAGCAGATTGGGTGGAGGCTGTTCTACCACTTTCAGCATCCCAGGTAGACCAGGTACCTTCAACACTGCCACCAGCACAAAATGAGAGTCTTGGAACAAGGAGATGAGGTCCAAGACTTTTAGGAGAGGTGTCTCAGTGCAGACACCTCCCATAAGCCTTGGAAATATGCATCTCAGAGAGAATACTGCTTCCAGAAGAGGAGGCCGAAATCAAAGGAAATCCTATAGGAGCACACGTAAGTAAGGATGCTATTTTAAGTGGAATTTCCCTCTTCTGTCCAGAAAGCCTCAGAATGGTCCGTGGCCGATCAGATCGCCTTTTCCTTTCTCCTCTTCTCAGGAGTGGCCAATTGTTTTTCTGGGAATTCAGGGTTGGCAGTAGTGTGTCCTAAAACCCATAACTGGCTGGAACTGGTTACTGTGGGAACGGAGCCTTGGGGAAAGGCTGACCTCTTGCTGGGTGAGAACATCCAGGAATTGTTATAAAGGGTGGCAAGTTCCAAAACTGACAAGGATCTGTGAATATTTACAAAATGTACACACAAACCCTCTGCTGGCTGGGATTTGGTCCACCTTAATACCTAGGGTGCAGGGTGTGGACAGGACAATGGACAAGAGAGTTGGCAGGATCTCCCAATCTGCACGGTATCAGTGTGAAGCAACAGCTTCTACTCTCACCACCCCACAAAAGCAGCTAACCAGATAGGCTCCCCTGGGACCCTAGCTCACACCAGATCTGCAGCTTCTGGCTCACAACTCTGGCTGACCTTCCCCTGTGGAGAGGAATGCTTCAGGGCCTGAGAACAGTTGACAGCATCTCCCAGGCTGCTCCAGGATCAGGTGGATGGTGACGAAGGTCCCTGACCAGGCATAGTCCTTCTCTCCTGGGGTGACCATGAGCATGGGCAAGCTTCAAACCTCCTGTGATTGGCATCTAGGGTCTCCTTGATCAGAGTCAGGTTTCTTTATCAGCACTTGATTGTGCACAGACATGACACAAATCTCCATTCAGGACAGTGAATGGGGACCCAAAAATGAACAAGGACCATCTAAGCATCTAAACTCCTCTGCCCTCTTCTGGACAGGACTTCTAATCTTTGTCACATACTGTTGCAGCCAAACACAAAGACCCCATCCCAAATGTGCACCAATGAGACTGACTTCCAAGAACCACACTGGGTTTGGGGGAACCAGCATTTCAATCCACAGGCTACGTCTCTAGCCTATGCAGTAGTAACTGTTCTTACTGTCTCCACATTCCACACAGGAAAACCCACCCCATGAAAGCCCTGAGACCCCCAAGTCCAAAAGGCCCTTTACTGTGTGGTAGGTGGGGCACCTGTCATCTTATAGAGAGGTGGCTGGTTACAGCCCTGTCTCTCCACCCACAGTACTGTGTCTCTGTGTCTTTGTTTCTCTGACATCTTTCTGTGACTTCCTTTCTCTGACTCTCCGACCTTCCTGCCTTTTGATCACCCAGGCTTCCTTGAAACCCCTTTCCTGGCAGGAGGAGACACACCCTGGAACACTCCCCACCTCCAGGGATAAGATTAGATGTGCTCCCTAAGAGAGATCAGAGGAGCCTGGTTCTGATTCTGATGACCATGGGAGTAGCTTCCCAGGCCAGCCCTGGAGCCCTGCTCTGCCAAAGTCTCTCTGAAATAAGTTGAAATAGGTTTGTTCTGTAGTTGCCTATTTGGGATAGGGTCTGGAACAGCCTAGTTCACAATTGATCATGGATTTCTCTAAAATAAGGATTGTGGGCTTCATCTCCCTTTGGGCAATATACCTCTCCCTCCCTCTGCTGCCACTGAAGGTGCCATCTTCCCTTGTGGCCCCAGAGATGCCTGATGCCTTTTCCAAAGTTCAAAAGTTCCTGAAGCTTCTGTCAGCTATCTTAGTCGCCTGGGAAGTGATCATGCATGCCTTACTGTCTTTTCTGGAGACCTTGGTTCAGGCCTCAAAGGTGGTATGAGCAGTAGAGAGGCCACTGCCCAGTATGGTAAGTAGGATGCTCTAGGGGATCCTTAGGACATACAGATTTTGACAGGCTGGGTTTCTGTGACCTGGGCCTGTGGCTGATTGGGGAATGGAGAGGCCTCCAGCTTGTGAAGTCCCGTGATGAAGTGTTCTAGCTCTGCTATTTGCTTTTATCTGAGTCACTGCCACGCCCTCTGCTTACTGTGCCTGTCCTAGAGACATTCAAGGTCCATCCAAGGATCCATGCATTGTCATCTCTAGCTTGGAGAGCCCTCTAAGGTCCTGATCTGACAAAAGGGGTACGGGGTACTTTCACATGGCCAGGGAAGTGTCTTCCAGATCAAGGTTCAAAGTGCTCTGTGTAGTAGGAGGTAGCCTCCAGAAAAGACAAACTAAATGGACAGAGTGGGTATGAGGGATTATGGGTATGATCTATGGAACTCTGAGAAAAGTATGCAACTTGGAGGGTTAAGTCAGACCTCACATAACAGTCAAACATTGCAGAGGCTATAAATAGTCTGCTGGCCATCAAGATTGGGATTACAATTATAGACCAGGAAAGTGTGGCACTGAGGACAAGTCTGTGTTGGGAGGACAATGTATTATCATCAATGTTTTCTTTATTTACTGAGACATAACAGAGACAACTTGGTGAGATTTGGGTATGGTGGCCCATGCTTGTCCCCTCAGTATTTGAGGACTGTCAAGGGTTTAAGGCTACCCTGAGCTTTAGCTTGTGTTCTAGACCAGCCTAGGCTATAGCATGAGCCCACACTTACAATTCAGATGGAAAGAAGAATGAACAAGCTGAAAGAAGCAATAACTATGAAAACCCACTGATGAATTGGAGAAGGCATTGGAGAAGCTCTCTTGTTTCTGCAGGACTGTGCTTCATCCCACACCCTGCCTCCCACATGACACCATGTCCTCTACTTGTCTCCTACTTACTGCCTGTGCCTCCTGCTCACTCACTGTCACCTAGATTTCCAATCTTCACCCCATTTACTGCTCAAAATTGGGGTCTTATGTAAAGCAGGTTCCATTTCCCTGTTTATCATTGTACAAAATCACTAGACTTTTGATGGCTTTTCTCTTGTGCAGGACCAACTGAGCTTCCGGTGGGTCAGTCCTGTCTGGCCCCAGCCTAGATGTGCCCAAGGCCCACAGAAGCATTTCCAGGACCCTGGAAAACTCATGGCTGTGAACAGTTTGACTAACACTTATGGGTGGCTACAGAGGCTTGTGGATTCTGGGGACACTTGCAAACAGAGGGACATGATGAGTAGGGGTTGTGTCCAGAAAGAATAGATCTGGTTTTTTTTTTTTTTTAATGTAAAGGTGAAAGTATAAGCTGTCTTTGAGGGGCATCGTGGGGAGCCTTCACCCTCCTAGGCTCCGAAAGAAAAGAGGTTGTGAGACCTCTTCTCCTATCATGTTCATCTAGAGTTGTATCTGAGCAAAAAGGGTGTGTCTAAAGTACAAGCCACTCTGACTTGAGCAGATCATAGCATGAGTCTATGTCACAGAAGAGAAGTTCCATGAGCAGTGATTGTGAGGGTTGCTCTGAAATGTCTAAAATTTCCAAAATGGGCTGGGGAGATGGCTCAGTGGTTAAGAGCACTGACTGCTCTTCCAGAAGTCTAGAGTTCAATTCTCAGCAACCACATAGTGGCTCATAATCATCTGTAATGGGATCCGATGCCTTTTCTGGTATATCTGAAGGTCTGAAGAGTGTAACACTACTCTACTCACATAAATTAAATAAGTAAATCTTTAAAAGAAAACAAACAAACAAGTCGGGAGGTGGTGATGCATGCCTGTAATCCCAGCACTCTGGGAGGCAGAGGCAGGCAGATTTCTGAGTTCGAGGCCAGCCTGGTCTACAAAGTGAGTTCCAGGACAGCCGGGGCTATACAGAGAAACCCTGTCTTGAAAAAACTCAAAAAAATCAAAACCAAAAAACCAAGAAAACAAACAAACAAGAAACACACTTGTGCTGGGCAGTGTTGGAACATACCTTTAATCCCAGCACGTGGGAGGCAGAGGCAGGCAGATTTCTGGATTTCTGAGTTCAAGGCCAGCTTAGTCTACAGAGTGAGTTCCAGAACAGCCAGGGCTACACAGAGAAACCCTGTCTCAAAAAACGAACAAACAAACAAAACACACATGCATAAAACAAACAAAAATCCCCAAAACTCCAAAAAATTTCCAAAATAAAATGAATAGAAAATAGTAGAGGTTTAAGGGGGGTCAAGGAAGGGAAGGAAAACATTATTATTTATAGCCTAAAAAAAAAAAAATCCAATGCCATGCAGAAAAGCACTTGAATAATACAACTTAGAATTCCATGAAGTGGCAGGCTACAAAGGAAATGCACAAAGCCACCAGTGTCCTCTTTTGCTTTTCTGGGTGTATGTGTCAAGGTGTTTCCAGAGAGGTTTTACTGTAGAAGTAAAGATCTACTTTTTGTTTTGTTTTGTTTTGTTTTTTGAGGCAGGGTCTCATTATGTAAGTCACATTGGCCTTGGAACTCCTGGCTCAGTTTTCCAAGTGCTGGGATTAAAAGTATATGTTATCACACCTGGTAGCAAGACTCATCTTGAATATGGGTGGTACCACCAGCCCACGGGCTGCAATTCCTCGCTTTATAAAATAGTGGGAGTCAGCCAAGCACTGGCACTCATTTCTCTGGAGGGCTCAACATGACCAACTGCCTGATGACATCATCATCACGACTTCCCACTACAATGGGCTGTGTCCCTTCCTAAGACATGAACCCAAATAAGCCTTTCCTTTCTTAAATTGCTTTTGTCAGATACTAAACAACAAGCTTAATACATAATAGCTAGTTAATAAGTAACCAATACATGGCAACTTTAAAATAAGACCCAAAAGTTCATCTTGGGAGAAAGAGCCAAGAACGGCCTTGGAAAACTGAAGGAGATTGATTGGAGGAGAGCTTCTTCCTGCAGGGACAGGATCCCAAGAAGATGTCTGTGCACGTGAGAGAATTCCCATCCTGTTGGTTTTCCCCTCTCTGGCTGCCAGGCAACTGGAGGTGGGTGGTGAAACTAACTTCCTAAGAAAGACACCTGGTTTTCAGAAGAGAGACTATCTTTCTCCTGAGCTGGATTCATCTTGAAGAGGCTTCACATATCACTAACAGTACTATATGTAACATGTAGGCTGTAGTACAGGTGGGAGCAGCTAATTGACCTTCTCTTGTCAACCTCTCTACTGCTGGACAGATATGATAGCTGGGCCAAGATTAACCATAGTGGGCCATGATGACTGTAAGAATAGAAGCCCTGCTCCCTTAAATTTCTTTCCTTCATGCTTTGCCTCTTTATCAGATACCTTCTTTCCACTCCACTCTGTGAACTGTGCTTCAGAGAGGCCCAATGAGCTTGACACAAGGAACTTCTAATAAATGTTTGTGTGAACAAATACACAACCAATGTGAACCTCTTAGTTTTCCATTGCTGTGAAGAGACACCATGACCGAGGCAACTCTTATAAAGGGCATTTAATAGGGGCTGACTTACAGGTTCTGAGGTTTGGTCCATTATATTCAAAGCAGGAAGCATGGCAGGGTCCAGGAAGGCATGTCCCTGGAGGAGCTGAGAGTTATACATCTTCATCCAAAGGGTGCAGACTGTCCTCAGGTAGCTAGGACAAGGGTCTACTCACAGTGACATACTTCCTCCAACAAGGCCACACCTCCACTCCCTGAGCCAAGCATATTCAAACCATCACAGTGAAGAACTATGTAAGGACCTTGAGCACAGAATGCCAGAATGCTTAGTATCCCCCTTCCAATGTCCACTTGTTCCAGGTCACCTGAGCAGCTCTTTCCCACCCTTGACTCTCACAGGAGTCTGGCAACCCAGGCATAAATCTAGGAGGCCAATGGTATCAAAACCTTATACTGTGGTTGACTCCCAAAATTATTTTTGTTGCTACTTCATAACTATAATTTTGCTATTCTTATGAATCCTAATGTAAATATTTTTGGAGGTTTGCCAAAGGGGTCACGACCCACAAGTTAAGAACAGCTGCTCTAGGCCCACTGGCCAGAAAGGCCTTTACATGCCCCTATTCTCAGAATCCCTTACCTTGGCCCTCAGCAGACATTCATCAGACACTGTATTCCCTAACCCTCTTAGGCCCTATGAACTGTGCTTGGCTGGAACACCTAACTGACCATTCCATAGCCTGTCCCATCCCAGTCTGGCCCTTTTGCCAGATCCCTCTGACCTGATAGGTTGTTGGCAGGGTAGGATGGGAGAGGGTGGGTTGGAGGTGTGTGGGCTGTAGGCGTAGCCTAGGCATTTATCAAGGAGGAGCAGGGAGGGGCAGGACAGGAGCAGTGGGGGTTGGGAATGGCTAGATAAAAGTGGGTGAGTATGGGAGAATATAAGAGAGGATCGAGAAGCATCGGGGGCTGAGAAAATTTTGGGCTAGGGGCAAGGGTGGGACCCGGTAGGAGACCTACACTAAAATGACCATCCTGGAAACTAAAAATTCAGTCTCTTGGGCAGGTAGTGACCAGTAAGATCTATACTGCCATCACCAGGTAGACCTTCAAATGCCCTTCCCAGGTCATATGCCCTGCATCTTCCTGCATCTTCTGTTTAGGTCAAGGACAGGTCTTTCCCATAAGTTCCAACTCGCCCCTGCCCCTTCCTGCAAACTTCATCCAAGTCCCACTCCACACCCGTTCTCAGTCCTCTCCTGTCCCTTCCCTGCCTTCTTCTATTTGGCTCTCCTCTTCTATCCAGGCCCCTGCTCCCTTTCCCATTCTCTCTCTTTTCTGCTCTCACCTCCTGCCCCAGCCCCACCCTCTGTCCCTAGCCCAAGTTTCTTACAGGCCTGAAGCCTCTCAGTCCTCTCTCATACTCTCCCAGACCCACCCACTTCTATCCAGCCATCCCCACCCCCACTGCTCCTGTCCTACCCCTCCCCGCCCCCGCCTCGGCTTCCTCCTGCTCCGCCCCCACCTCGTGCCCCGCCCCTGCCCCGCCCCGCTCCCCGAGACCCACGGTCAGCACCGGCAGACTTCGCATCCAGCAGTCATCGCGGCGTCTTGGCGTTCCGACGCCAACATGTCCCAGCGCTTCGTGGTGACTCCAGCACAGAGCGGGACAGGGGACGCGGGACCCAGGGCAGAAGGCGGCAGCCAGCGCCTGTGCTCGGATCCCGACCCCGACCCCGACCCTGACCCCAACCCCGACCCCAGCCTGGCGCCCGCTCTGAAAACACAAGAAGTAGATGCGCTGCCCATTCTGCGCTACTGCCGCGAGCCCAGCCGCTATGGTAGGTGCAGCTAAGCCGTCCTTCCAGTGGGTCACTGCTGCCTCTGTGGGAGCAGCGAGTGACAGACTCCCTTTCTGCTGCCCAGGTGTCAGGAGGTGGCCATTGCCTGCTGGCTTTGGGAATAGCTGCAGGTCATCAAGTGTTACAGCGCTGGCTCTGGAATCAGCTGGTGTCCTTTGTCCCACAATTTAGTCCTGCTAATCCTTGGCCCTGACTGATGTCCTGTGGACCTTGTAGGTTGTAGCATTCTGTAGAGTGGTTGTAAGAACCGGTGGAATATTGGTGGTTGGTGGGGGATAGGTTCGGGGTTGCCCTCTGATCACTAATTCTGGATTTCCCACAGTTAGTACCACTGAGAATAGGAGCTGTCTCCTCTGTTTTGGTGAGGGATTCGAAGGTGCAAGGGAGACAAAGGCAGCCAGCCTTTTGTGGGATCTGTGAGTGTAATTTCACTGTGGATGCCCACTTGGCTTGCTGTCCTTTAGAATTACTTGTAACCCATGCTTGTGTGTGGGAATCCTGGAACAGTACAATTTATTGTTGGCCACACATCTGCTAAGCCAAGTTTTCTGGAGAACATGAGACAGGAGCATGCTCTTACAATGCACTCTCCAGATTGTGCTAGAGCCCTACTTTGGGTCTCAGAGTGAAGATGAAACTAGATCTGGCCTATGAGTTTGTGTTTGCCCCACCCACTTGGAGGACAGATGGCACTGGATAGGCATTCTGCGGGAGACCGCTACTTTCTGAACACCTACCTGTCTGCCTTCCTGAGTAGAGTCTCCTGAGCTGGATTGGTACTGATCTAAAAACAACCTGTCCAATACCCAGATGCCCTGCCCTGGTCAGCTGGAGAGAGACCCTGTCACAGGTATCCATGTTCATGTTGCACACATGCAGTCTTTTAGAGACCTGAGGGTATGCTGTGACACTGTGACTAAGAACTTAGAACTGTCACTTGTCTGGAGGGATAATTTATATAGCAAAATCTGAGCAATTGCTGCTTCCTATGTGAATTTGGGCATTGTAGTGTGTGTGTGTGTGTGTGTGTGTGTGTGTACATACTCGACTCACTACAGTTTACCCATTCCCTAGATTGCCTAGAACATGGGCATGTTGAGCTATGTCTCCACTCCACCTGTCTTTGTTCTGAGCTCTAGGTCAGGAGTTGTCTCATGCTCTTAGGGGATAGACAGGATTGCCAGGATGCTTGTCCTGCTGAATAGCGGTTGACTTTCCTTAATCTTGGCATGGCAGCAAGGTCACAATGGTCATGGCAGCAATATTGCTATCTGCCTGCTTGCCACAGAGTGTGGGTGGGAGAAAGCAAGACAGCCCCAACTACTGGGGTTCTCTTGTTGCTGAATTAAGGAACCCCATTGTTCTCCTGGAAAGTATCCCGCACCGTTTAGACAGAGAATCCGCTGATGGATGGTATGATAGGGCTGGGGTCTATGCTGACTTTGACCTGGGCTTTTTGGCTCCCACCATGCTCTTGAAGAACTCAGGCCTCTAGTACTTAGTCTCCCCTTTTGGATAGGAGATTGGTGCCCAGGAGTACTGTACACCTATAACACGTTGAGTCAGAAGCATGTAGGCCGACACTATAGTGTCTTCTGCCCCTCAGTCTCCAAATCCTTTATGCTGGACTATAAACCCCATCAGAAGCCCTTGGAGACAGGATGCCAGGGGACAGGCATGGATGGAGACTTCATGTCCCCCCCTCCCATTTCAGGGTATTAAAGTAATGTAGAGGAAGAACATGACCCAAAGTGCTGGATGTAACAGATGAGACAGGATTAGGTGGGCCCACCAAGAGACCTCTCAGCCCTGAAATCTCCACCCTCCTCTCCTCTCTTGTAAGTGGTGTCTTTGACTTCTGTCTAGAAGGCCCAGAGGTTAGCTGCAGGGGTCAGACCCCAATGGAGGCTGGAGACAGGGCTGGGCCAGTCTCTGTCACCCCACTGTGGATTCTAGGGATGAAGGACTCAGTACTGTACTGGGACCCTCGCTCTGCAGTCTCCTGGCTGCTTGACTGCATCTGTCCATGGACAGCTGGCTCCAGCTATGTGGGATTTCGTGTGACAGTTTCAGACAACAGACAATCCAGTGGTTCTGTGCTGTACTCCTACGTGGGAACAGAAGACCTATTATTTGGTGTTTCATTAACACAGTGTAAACTAAGTTTGAAAAAACAAAGGTTTTATTGGTCCTACTTGGGCACAGTGCCAGGAGTCAAGCACTGGATGGGGTGTTGTCCTGAGTCAACCTTTGGTTACAGATGTGTGGCAGGTGATGACAATGAAATTTCTAAATCTCCAGAGACATCAGGTCTCTTGGCTTGCATGAGCCAAGGGGAGATAACTCAGCACAAAAGACCCACAGGAAAGATCTTGGCTCATGGCTAGGGGTCCAGAGAGAAGGCCTTCTCTGTCCTCTAGTTGAAGGTATTCTGGTGAGAGTTCTCATGGCGATGACAAAGGTGGTCTCAGAACCATTTACTAACACAGTTACCAAGTGAACAGTCACCAAGAGTACCCCCAAGACAGAAGGCCCAAGGAAAATAGAAAGTCTCCAGATAGCAAGAAGAGCCCTATGCACACAGCTTCCCAAGGAGAGCTCCTGGTAGATCACAACAGCCTAGAAGATCATAAGTGTCCTGGAACACTCTCTGCCTTCCCTTGTTCTCCTGCCCTTCCTGGTATTTGAGCTTCAGACTCCTGTGGTTTCATTCCTTTCCAGGACAAAGACCAGTATGGGTCCATGATTGGAGGTTGGCATTTTGCTTCCCGTCACTGTTATGGCTGGTAGGACCACATGTCTGCCAAACCCTGATAATTATATTTGGAGGGGTGGTGGTTCAGGGCTTGGCCACAGAGATCTAGTGAAACTATTCCTACTTCCTAGAGACCCAGGTCAAGAGAACATCTCACCCTATAGCAATGGCCTCTCCAGTGAGTCCAAGCTGATCCTGATGTGTACATATAACCACATGTGTGTGGCTGTGAGTCTGTTTCTCCTTACTACCTGCAATGTCTCCATACTCTGCGTGTATCTTTGGGTTTTCTTGGGTCTCTCTACTTCCATGTTGTCTTCATGAGACCTATAATGTATATGTCATATTTCCTCTTTGTGTCTCTGTGTGCCTGTCTCTGTATTATCTGTGTGTTTTCATCTTGTGTCTGTGCTATCTGCATGCATGTTTGTGTGTGTTCATCTGTGTAGATCAGTGCATTTTGTTTCTATGCTGTCTCTTTGTTGTCTCTAGTGTCTGCATGTGAGTTGGTGTTGCCTTGGTGTGCTTGTCTCCATGTTACCTATGTGTCTCTTTGTCTCTGTGTTCACCACAAGTGGCTCTGTGGACTCAGCTCTGTGGTTTGTTGCTTAGCATATTTTCTGTGGCCTCCAAGGCAGTTTCTACAAGAACGCTTCTGAGTTAGGCCTGTGAGGAGTGCCAACTCTGTGATGTGTTCACACATTGGGCAATGTCTCTCACTACAGTTCTAGGTCCTGCTTAGGGAGAGTCTTGGTAAAATTGTACCTCAAGCCATGCCTTGGTTTCCTGGACAGAAATACTACTAGGCTGCCTCCCTTTAGGCTGTTGAGGCTGGAGAGCTGATGCCAAGAGATGGCCAGGCTCTGGTGCCTGAAAACCTGCGGCCCGCTGGGCAGACTGTTTACTTTTTGCTTAAATATTTCATAGGGTGTGGCCCTCCTGGTAATGGGTGAGATGCCTCTAGCTCTCGGTGAGCAGTGCCAGCTCAAGTTCTGTCACTTTGCTGTAAAAGAAGCCTTGCTTTGGTGATTGTTAACTTGGCCTAACAAGAAAATGCTCTGTGCATGTCCTGTTCTCTTCTTTGCTACATAATATTTAATTTGGCTTCTTTTTTTTTTTTTTTTTGCACTGGGTTAGGCTAGGGTTTAAGATATCACATCCCTTTTGGGGCAGGAATTTTCTTTTTCTTTTTCTTTTTCTTTTTCTTTACTTTTTTTTTGGTGTTTTTTCGAGACAGGGTTTCTCTGTGTGGGCCTGGCTGTCCTGGAACTCACTCTGTAGACCAGGCTGGCCTGTAACTCAGAAATCTACCTGCCTCTGCCTCCCAAGTGCTGGGATTAATGGCATGCGCCACCACTGCCCCGCAGGAATTTTCTTTAAATAAAGCAACAACATCCAAAAGAGAATCACAACCAGGTCAGGAAGAACCTGTGTTGGAGGTCTTGGGATGGGGTTGGCCCTGAGTTGGCCTCCCAGGGCTGATGCAGACCCTGTAGCAAAACAGAGTACCTTGACTCCAGGGCATTTAAGATGGCAGCCGCTTTGGTGTCTCCTGCCTGATGGGAGAAACAAATACATGAAAACTTCCATGTGTGGGTGATACCCACCCTCTCCATCCTACTAGAGAAACAAACACACAGGAACGTTTGTGTTCAAGAGGATACATGGCCTTCCCAACCTGATGGAACAGATACACGAGTGTCTAGGGTATCTCCCAGCCTCACTCAAAGCAGTGCCAGTTGGAAGCAACTGGGTGAAGTTGATAGTGTTGTTCACATGTAGAAATGGGTCTGTAGGGATCCAGCTGTCTGTGTGTGTGTGTGTATGTGTGTGTGTGTGTGTGATGCCAGTTACTGCATGCATGTTAAAGTGAGGGAAAACAGTTCCTAAACCCACAAGGTGAACTATATAGTGCAGGGCCAGAAGAATCTGTTAAATATGAATAGGAAGGACACTAGCAAATTATCTACCTGATAATGGCTTAACTTCTGTAACCTGGCAACTAAAACACCCAAACAAACCAGTTTAAAAAAAAAGGCTAGGGATGTAGCTCAGTGACAAAGCGTGGCCTAGAAAAAGCCCTAGGTTCTATCCTTAGCACCTCAAAATGAGCAAAAAGACTTGATAACTGGCAAATAAACTCATGAAAAGAAGCTCAACTGACTGGAACTGACTGGTCAGTAGAGAAATGCAGGTTGGAAACCATAGCTAAGCTGAGGCTGTAGCTCAGTGTTAGAACACTTGCCCCCTGACTTGTATCCCTGTACCAAAATACAACCCAAGCCACACTAAAACAAAATAATACAACCCATAATGAAAAAAATCACTTTATACCCGTGATGGCTATTTTTTAAAAGTTGAAAATATCAAATAGTATCAAGGATATGGAGAAATGGGAACCCTAGGCTTCACTGATAGATGTCAAATAGTGAAGCCCTGGGGAAAGACAGTATAGAGTTCCTCAAGGGTTTAAAGGTAATCATTTGGGGCCACCAGACCTGGTAATGTGAATTCAATCCCTGAGACCCTGTATGGTGAGAGGAGAGAGCTGACTCCCATACATTGTCCTCTGACCATGCAAGTGTCATGGTGTCTGCTCTACCACATTGCCACACACATACCACAGATGAATGTGATAACTAAATTAACAACAGTTGTGTCTCCACGGGTGCAGGATCACAATGATACTGACAGATCTCTGCACACCTGATTCACAGCAGAGTCGTTCATAGCGACTATGAACAACAATGTTCATAGCAATAAAGGTAGAGCAGCCCCGAGTCTCTCAGAGGGAGAGTGGGGAACCACCACAGAAGTCATAGAGGATGTAGACCCTCTGCTCTAGGCCCCAGCTGTTAAAACCAGACCAACATGGACCACTCATACCAAATTCCATATCATCACATGGACTCTTATAGGAAGCTGCAGGTAGCCAGCCGGACACTCAGGCTAGTAAAGAAGTCTCTGCTACTTTAACTCTTTAAAAAGAGGTAACCTAAGCTAACAAGTCGGGTGTTCTCTGTGGTTTTATTTCCTGTTCCCACGTATAAAACTCACCAGCCAAGATTGGTGGCTCAAAATAGCTAGGTAAGTTCATTCGAATTTTGCCTTTTGATAATGGAATGTCACCCAGACTTTAGAAAAGGACACAGGTGCACAGGAAGGCAGTTTGCTTGGTGACAGAAAAGGACATGCATATATAGTTCTGCTTATATGAAGCTGCTAGACTGTCACATTATCAGAGACGGGGTGTTCCAGAGGTGGTGGGTGCTGTTACTTAGAGCCATATAGAGTCTCAGTTTTGAGATCTGGATTTTACCAGGTGGATGGATGCAGGTACACAGGTACACAGCAGGGTCCATGTGCTTAATGCCACTAATTTCACTTAGAATGGTGGGTATAGTGAAATTTATAAAATTTATACTTATTTTTAAAATTTTTTTCATTTTTATTTAGGTGTTTGTGTGCATGTGTGTGTGAATGCCACATGTATACAGATGATTTTGGAAGCCAAAAGAGAGTGTTGAATTCCTTGGAACTGGAGTTACAGTCATTTGTGAACTGCCTGATAAGGGTGCTGGGAATTGAACTCAGGTTTTTTAGAAAAGCAGTATGTACGCATAATCACTGAGCCATCTCTCCAGAATGAGCAAAAAATAACTTCTGATACACTAGCTAGGACTTCCAATACATTGAAGATAGCTTGTCTGCTTGTCTGCCTGCCTTTAAACACAGGGTGTTTATGTATGTGTGAGATAAAATATGCAAGGGTAGGATGTGGGTATGTCATGTGTGTTCACACACACACACACACACACACACACACACACACACACACACACACACACGGAAAGAAGATGTAAACAAGAGGTAGAGGTCTGAGAAAACCACATCTTCCCGGTCCTCCCCTCCTGGAGGTGGAGGTGAGAGCACTTGATGCTGGCTCCTTTCAAGGAAGTAGGAGGGGCATCAATCTGATTAAATCAATTTACACCAAGGCTGCTGTTCTCACAGGAGCCCTTTATCATCTAAATGGCTCTCAGCAAGGTGTTCTTTGAATAGATATTTTTGTCTAAGGATCTTCCTGTTCCAAATTGCATCCTATTACTTGTAACCCTGGTCCTGTAGGGGCCAAGGGTGGGACTGGGATGTGGGTATGTCACTCTGTGTGTGTGTGTGTGTGTGTGTGTGTGTGTGTGTTCATGTTCACAGGCAGGCAAGCTATCTTTGGTGTATTGGAAGTCCTATCCAGGGTATCAGAAATTATTTCCTGTTCAGAATTTCTTTTATTTGCTTTGTGCTTTCTTTCCAGTTTTAAAGGCAAATCATTATACCTTAGTGTACAGTCCCATGCCTGTAATCTGAGCACTCAGGAGGCTGAGGCAGAAGTATTTTTAAGAGTTCGAAGTCGCCGGGTAGTGGTGGCGCACATCTTTAATCCCAGCACTTGGGAGACAGAGGCAGGCAGATTTCTGAGTCTGAGGCCATCCTGGTCTACAGAGTGAGTTGCAGGACAGCCAGGGCTACACAGAGAGACTGTCTGACACATGGCCTATTATAGGCCATAGGGTGAGACACTATCTATTATAAATTATATAGACAAAACAACAACAACAACAACTGATTGTAAACCCAAGCAAACAGAATTTTGGTTTTTTTTGTTTGTTTGTTTGTTTGTTTGTTTTTGTTTTTCCGAGACAGGGTTTCCCTGTAGCCCTGGCTGTCCTGGAAGTCACTCTGTAGACCAGGCCAGCCTCGAACTCAGAAATCCACCTGCCTCTGCCTCCCAAGTGCTGGGATTAAAGGCGTGCGCCACCACCGCCCGGCTCAAGCAAACAGAATTTAAGAAAGCAAATGTCTGGGCATAGTGGTACACATCTATAATCTCATTACCCAGGAGGTAGAGGTAGAAGGCTAGGAAGCTCTAGTCTGGTTTACTGAGTGAAACTGTCATCAACAAACCATGGAGGGAAATAAGACTGCTGATTCTGGTGGTGTAACTACTCTTCCTTGTGACCTATAGAAAGGCCCAGCCTCAGTTCCCCTCTCTCTAAACTGTCATGACTCAGAATTCTCAGGTGTTCAAATAGGTGAAGCCAGCTATCCATGTGAGCCCTGAAGGGATGGGGCCAACTCCATATCCCCAAGGCCTTCTGCGGTGGACTCTGGCCTCATCCTGGGAGGAGACAAGAGTTGAGAAGAGTAAGCTTGTCTCCACAGGTATTCCTAGCCATTCATACCTGTGTGCTCAGTATTATGCAGTGTTGTGACTGAACAAGTTGGTCCACTGTTGTAATGTGATAAAATTGGCATAAAGTGGGGTGTAAATGGGACATTTGAGTGCTGGCTGTTTTCTCCTTGGTTGCTTTGCATACATCACTATCTCCTCTGAGATTCTTGGGAGCCCCAACTGGAGGCCTGTGAATCTACAAACAAGAACCAGATGATGAGTGTACACTCAGGAAGCCATACAGTGCCATTATGTGTCTGTTCCTTTACACAGACAGACCCCTTGCAAAGCAAGTGCCCATGGGGGCAGCTTTAGCATCTCATTTCCATTCTGGTGTGTTAGTTCCTGCAATGTGAGGACCACTCAAAGCTTGTGTTGATGAAGAATGTTCGATGAGGAAGGCTTGTATGCTCAGAATTTTGTCTATGGGATGTCTGCAGAGGGGCTCTCTTTACTGAAGTCACTTCTGTGTCAGGGGCTCCAGTGGTGGCCTGCTGTAGACTCGGGGTACTCAACACTCCCTGGTGGGTGCCGGTGTTTTAAGTTGCCTTTCTAGAAATTCTATATTTGAATTCTTCCCTGGCTCTGGGTTTCAGCTTGAGAACATGTTAGGTGAGCCTACACAAGCCAGAGTATAGGGCTTCCTTGCCTGATGGCGGGAGAAGGAGCAGCGTGGAAGACCTTCTTTTTTTTTAAATATTTATTTATTATATGTAGGTACACTGTAGCTGTCTTCAGACACTCCAGAAGAGGGTGTCAGATCTCATTACAGATGGTTGTGAGCCACCATGTGGTGGCTGGGATTTGAACTCAGGACCATCAGAAGAGCAGTCAGTGCTCTTAACCCCTGAGCCATCTCTCCAGCCCCCGAGGAAGACCTTCTTGAGCTGGGATTTTGCTATACTGCTGAACTGGGTTTGCTAGATAGACTGAGGGAAATCTGTGGTATGCTGAGACCAAGCAGTGACAGGCACCCACAGGTGAATGCAGGGTTGTCTGGAGCTGCCAAACCACCTGGAACTCAGGAGCCAACAAAGAGCCCTGGGCGTGGAAACAAGATTGTAAGTTTAAGGGATCCCTCAGAAAATCAATATAAATGAAACATCCTGCTATGGACTGGTGTGGAGGCTAAAGCCCTTGCCTCCAAGTGAATGTCAAGAGTAGAGCCTCTAAGGAGCTGAAGGAGGTTGTAAGGAGGCCCTGCAGTGATAGAACTGTGACCTTACCAGAAGAGAGGGACCAGGGACTCTCACAGAGAATAAGTGAAGACACAGAATATTGGGGCCATCAGGAAACTCAGGGACACCAGCCAGCGTTCTAGCTTCTCTGGGAAATGCCCTGAAGTCATGGCTCTTGTACCCATGCCCCCATTTAGCTCCTCACTGTCAGTGGATTGTGGTCCACTAGATCACTGTAAACCTGCATGGCCAGCACCCTGACTGTGCCTCCCAGGCCAGGTGTTTGTCAGTTGCTTACCAGGGAGTCCCCTGAAGCCACCTCTACCAGGCTCTGCTGCACCCCCTCTGCTGGCCACCTGTGTCCTCCCTGGGGCTCTACGCTCCTCTGATGCCTCCATCTCGTTGCTTGGCAACTACAGCTTTTTTGTCCCTCTGGGCTAGACAGCTCAGGGCTGGGGACAGCCGGTGTTCCTGGGCAAACCAATGCCCCTGGTAGTGCTGGGCCTTCATCTCTCTGTTTACAGAACAATACTCCCTAAAGAGGCTTAGGGAAAGCAGAGTAAAGTGAGCAGGAAGTACTAGCAGCTTGAAGTTAAGACACTGCCCACCACCTCCTTCAGTTCACCTGTGCCCATCAGGCCTGGGGTTACGTAAGTAGGGACCAGGACACAGATGCTCCTGGTGTGCAGAAACTTACAACCAATCAAGAACCTTGGAGACTTGATGTCCTTCTTTACCTGGGATAAGTTAGCTGAGGGCTGGACCTGCACTGGTATGAGCTGGGCAGGGGTTGTGGGTCCTGCGGGCTTGGGTCTTCTCCAGCTTCAGGCACAAAAGAGACCAATGTCTTTCCAGGAACAGGTCCCTATCACACTGGCTTACAGGCAGGTATGCCTAGGACATGCTCTTTGTACCTGTCCAACCCAGCCCAACTCTGCAGCTCCCAGTACTTGTGACTGCAGCATGGGCTGTGGGATGTTGAGCCCCAGCCACCTGCCACTAAACATAGTATTTCACAAGTGGCTCCAGAGAATAGGATGGCTCCTGTGGGAGATGCTAACAGATGCAGAGATAATGTGGCTCCCTGGTCAACATGTGCTGGAGTATTCTGGGCAATAGCAGCACTCAGCTGGTATAGCCTCAGCTCCTTGCCTCCTGTGTGCTGTGGTTTGAGGATGCTCTGGATGAGGGGTACACGCAGGACATATGCTGAACATTCTGGCATATTCTGTGATCACTAAGGTGTTCTTGGACCAGGATGCTCCCCAGCAGGTCTCACTCACAGTGACTCATTTTTTGAGATACCTGGGAGGAGATAGATTGTAGAAGTGTCATATAGCCAGCCGCCCACTGGGTCAAGCAAGATTCCTTCCACCACTCGTAGGACATACAACTGAGTTGACTTCTGACAAGTAGCACTAAAGGTCATTCTGACCCCTTTCCTTAGACATACATGTTTCTGGGACCATTGGCCAGCCAGTTATTGAGGGGACTCTGTGTGGCCCTTTTACTGCAGTGTGTTTCCATTCTCAGAGGAAACAAGTCTTAGTATATAGACTTACCAAGTCCCAGGTAGTAAAGGCTATCTATTTCTTCATAGTCCTGGTCTCTGCTACCTAGTTATATCTTTGTGAGGACATACTGAGCCACATTGACCTAGAGTGTTCCACGTCCCTTGGGAACTGCCTTTCCATCCGTGGTGTGGCCACTGTGTCACTAGCCAGGATCTCTTTTCCTTCCAAGTCCTTCCAAGCACCAGCGAAGGCCAAAGGATACCATCTCCAGAGGTGGAGGTAG
Source organism: Apodemus sylvaticus (assembly GCF_947179515.1). Classification (NCBI taxonomy): domain Eukaryota; kingdom Metazoa; phylum Chordata; class Mammalia; order Rodentia; family Muridae; genus Apodemus; species Apodemus sylvaticus. Next base: position 3,906,631 of record NC_067487.1, on the reverse strand, counting down.
CCTGGGTTACAGGACCAGAGAGGCTCCCACAGGGGAACTGCTGCTCAAGGTCTCCTCATATTTACTGAGATCCTGAGCCGGTTTGCAGGTCTAGCGGTCAGAATTACGAGAGGGTCACCTGTATATGAAGCCATCCGGTTGTGCTTATAGAAGCCCTGGTGTTATCAGAGTAAAGGTCCAGTCTTCCAGTTGCTCAAATGCCATATCCCAGGGGAGCTGAGTGTTGGCAGGAAGGAGTCAGATTTTAGGAAGGGTGACAGTCCTGAGAAGGCAGTAGCTTCCTCAAGGCTCAGACTTGGGCAACTCAGAGCCACAAAAGACTTTCCGGGAGGGAGAGGAGCTCCAGTGGGTAGGGAGGTTACTGCTGCCGAGCAGTCGTCAAGGTGTGTCTGATTCTTCTGCTCAGGAATGCACACTGGACTTGGACCTCCCTGGGGACAGATCCTGCCTCTCTTTAGACCAATCCTTTCAAGAACTGAATATAAAACTGAAGGGGGCTTACTGAGGTCATTAGAGGTCCTGGGATCTGAATCTAAAGAAAGCCAATGTGCTGCGAAAGATCTGGGACATAAAAGGCTAAAAGAGGCATGACAGACTTGTAGAAAGTTGCCAGGGACAATCTTGTCCTGGTTGCTTGCCCTGCAGCAGGATGGCCCATATAGGAAAGTACCTGTCTGGGACATGTTTCCAGGGTGCTCCTGCTCTGGGGGATTTGCATAGCTGTTGCCTCTGCCTCATAGGGCCATCTTAGCACCCCAATCAGTTCTTCTGTCACTCCATGCTCCCCGGTATATGGCTGTTCTGAATATCCAGCTCAGGCTGAACAATACATCTTGTCTCCATGGAGACTGAGCATCTAAGCACTAGCCCACTGAGGTGGTGCCCTCCTTCTCTGGGACTTCATTGGGGGGGGGGTCTATATGAGACATTCCCAGGAGGGATCAGCATGGTATCCTAGCACGAGTGTACAGTGTGGAATGGAAAGGATTAACTCATGGAGCACCCCACCCCCAAATGTGGACCTAAGCCAGAAATTGAGTGACCAGGGCAGAGTAGTCAAGCAGGTACTCAGTGGGAAGGCCATCTCCTCAGAGGGAAATAGAGGTGGGCATCCAAGTGGGTCATTATTCCCATTGGTCCACCAAAGCCTCTCTGTTCTGCCTCATGGGATACCTTCTCTGTAACTTTACCTCAAGGATATCATCAACATCTACAAATCCAGATTTCCTGAGGTGACTGAAGCCCTCAATGGAACTGTGGAGAGTGAAATGTCCCCATCAAGTCCCTGTCTTAATTTTATATTGAGCGCTAACATTAGCATCCTGCACTTTGCTCATGTTTGGTAAGAGCTTAACTTTGGAAGATCAGCTGTGGTTTTAAACACAAGTTCAGGTAAATGTTTTGCTCCAGCTGCTTCAAAACCACCCTGGTTTAGCACCCTGAGGGATGGGGGTAGGGAGGAAGAGATACCGTGACCAAGGCAACTTTTATAAAGGAAAACATCTAATTAAAACTGGCTTACAGTTTTAGAGGTTCAGTCCATTATCATGGCAGAAAGTTGAGTGGCATCCAGGCAGACATGGTGATAGAAGAGCTGAGAGTTCTACATCTTTTTTTTTTTTTTTTAAGATTTATTTTATGTATGTGAGTACACTTTTACTGTCTTCAGACACACCAGAAGAGGGCATCAGATGGTTGTGAGCCACCATGTGGTTGCTGGGATTTGAACTCAGGACCTCTAGAAGAGCAGCCAGTGCTCTTTGTTTTTCTTTTAAAGATTTACTTATTATATATAAGAACACTGTAGCTGTCTTCAGACACAACAGAAGGCATCAGATCTATTACAGATGGTTGTGAGCCACTGTGTGGTTGCTGGGATTTGAACTCAGGACCTCTAGAAAAGCCATCAGTGTTCTTAACCACTGAGCCATCTCTCTAGTCCCTGAGTTCTACATCCTAATCAGAAGGAAGCTAGAAAAAGACTGTCTCTTCTGCAGACAGCAAGGAGAGTCTCTTTCACACTGGGTGGAGCTGAGCATAGGACCTCAAAGCCCACCCACAAAGTGACACACATCTCCCAACAAGGCCACACCTATTCCAGCATTGCCACACCTTGTAATAGTGCTAATCCCTGGGCCAAGCGGATTCAAACTACCAAAGGGGATCAGCCAGGAGAATCAAGCTGTTGGGCCTTCCCCAGGATGAGTGACAAGTTTTAGCAATGGCTTCTGTGAGCCAGGAGGCTGGCCATCAGCAGACATTTTGATCCTGACCTTCCAGGACTGTAAGAAATGTGTGCCCTTCATGAATTATACAGTCTAGGGTATCTTGCAGCTTAAAGAGGCTAAGACACAGGTCATGTGGTGTGTTCTTCTCTTGGAAGTTTACTTGAAGACAATGACGGCTATTTTTGGTTATCAATTTGGCTACATCTGGAATTAACTAAAAACCCAAACAGTGAATAAAACTGTGAGGGACTTTTCTTAATTAAGTTATTTGAAGTGGGAAGACCCAACTTAAATCCAAATATTTTTGAGGTGGGAAGATCCACTTTAAATCTGGGCCACACCTTTTGGTGGCAGCCTGTATAAAGGATGTGAAAAAAGCTAGTGCTCAGCCGGGTGTTGGTGGCGCACGCCTGTAGTCCCAGCACTTGGAAGGCAGAGGCAGGCAGATTTCTGAGTTCGAGGCCATCTTGGTCTACAGAGTGAGTTCCAGGACAGCCAGGGCTATACAGAGAAACCTTGTCTCTTGAAAAAATCAAATCCAAAAAAAACACCCCAAAACAAACAAACAAACAAACAAACAAACCAGCTAGTGCTCCTTCTTTGCCTGTTTGCTCACTTTTCAAAGTTCATTCCTTCACTGGAATTAGAACCTACTTCTTTGGGATTCCAGCATATGTTGAAGACCATCTGAAATATCCAGCCTTGTGGACTGAACTACTGGATTCTAGGACTTTCTGTTGTTAGATAGTCATTGTTGGACTAGCTGGATCACAGCCTGCTATACTCTATATAGGGTTACCGGTAACTCTGTGTGTGTGTGTGTGTATATACACATGTATATATATGATAAGTGTTAATATATATGTAAATCTACATATATAAATCATATATATTTATATGTAAACATATATATATATGATAAAACTACTTATACACACACACCACACACAAGCACACCACACACACACACACACACACAAAGCTTTGCCTAATACAAAGACAAAATGTTAGAGTTTAGTGTGCAGCTGCTGCTGAACCCCCTGGGGTGCAATTCCTGGTTGAGGGTGTAGGAGTCACTTGGCTGGAAAGGTCCTTGGCTAGCAGGTTTCCTATATGTTCATGTATCCTAATATCTCTAGGAAGGATCAGCATGGTCCAACAGCCTCTTGTCCTTGGGAGACAGAGCCACCTTCTAGTGAGGACTCCTCCCCTAGCCACTGGGGGGGGGGGGACTGCTGTGGAAGGAGGTCACCAGGTGGGGGCCACAGGTGTCTGAGAAGCATAGACCTTGGGCAAGGACATCTGTGGGCTATGGAAGGGTGCCTGAAACTCAGAGTTGCCCAAGTCCCACGGGGCCTCCTCCTGCCATTTGTTGCCTTACAGATCCTAAAAAGAAATCCCTTCCTGAGGATCTGGCTCTCCTGGGTTTCCCTGTAGTTCTTGCAGGATCTCCTTTGCACCGGGGAAAGCCAGAACCCCTCCTCCACCTTCATCAGCCCTAAGGAATCAGAAGAGGAAGCATAGTAGCAGTTCCTTCCTCTCAGTCACTGGCTCTGCCCAGCAGGTGTCCTTACAGCTCAAAAGCTGCTGCCCAGGTGCGGAGGCAGGAAGTTGGAGGAGGATTTTCCAGGTAGGGTTTCATGAGTCATAGGCACAGCGAATGCCCTGGAGATACTGGAAGGTTCTGGGCTGCCACCTCAATGGAATAGCCTGAAAGTTACTTATAGGTCGCTCAGGTCAACCAAACAAAAGCAGTTTTAGGATTTGTTTGTTTGTGGCAAGGTCTCCCGTAGCCTAGGCAGACTTTTTAACTCTTTAGATAGGTGAGGCTGACCTTGGACTTCTGATCCTCTTATCTATCTCTCTAGTACTAGGGTTAGTAGAGTGCACTACCACACCCAGTGCCAGTGTGAGTTCTGACCCACTTCTAGAAATAAAGCCAAGTCGGTAACATCTAGACCTGCGTGGCAGTTTACACTCCCCTGCTTGAAGGGGAAATTCAGAATGGGCCTCTGCTTTCTGCTGGTACTGACATGCTTTGTGCCTGACCCCAAACCCACAGTTTTATTGCCAGGCATGGGCTGATGGCTTCAGGTTTGGGGACAATGGCAGAGCTGAGCTGCCTCTGACAACAACAGGAGTGGTTAATCACTAGTTTCTAGCAGTGGTAATGTAGAGCCTGGAGAGCTAGGCTTCTGAATGTAATCTCAGCCAGAGTCTTTTATTTCCTTCCTGTTTAATCATGTCCAGAAATTATATCCAGCAGAGTGGAGCTGCAGCCTCCTTCCTGAAACAGTGGGTGGTTCCTGAGAGTTCTTGGGTTTATTTGTGTGGCTGAAGCCCTGACTAGAACTGCCAGTCATTCTGGGCAGAGGTTGGCTGATGCCAGCCAGGCACCTGGCCCATTCTTTCCCATCCCCTAGGAATCCTACGAGAATAGAAAGGACAAGAAGGTGACCTTCTCTCAGTGAAGCACTGACCGTGTCTCTGGTTAACCTGAGGCTGGAGATTTCTTGTAGTCCTGTGTGCCATGAGCCCTTTGTGGGAGATCCATAACACTCTTTGTCCTATAAGGAGGGGAAGAAGTGTCACTAATGCATCCTAGGCTTCCCTCAGAATTGAGGCAACACTTTCTGCCACCGAAGCTGGCCCAGGAGGATAGATGAAGGAGCCCCCCCCTTTCCCTTCCCCCCTCTTTCTTGCCTTCTTGTTCTTGCTCTGTTCTCTTGTCCTGCTCCCCCTCTCTCCTCATTCCCCAACCTTCTCTCTCTCCACTCGTGGCTGGCCTCTTCTCCTCCCTCTCCCTCCTCAACTCACTTCCCCATTCCCTGAATAAACTCTATTCTATACTATATGTGTGGCTGGTCCCTCAGGGGGAAGGGGCATGGGCCCGCAGAGACACTCCCTTCCCTGACACCTGACTGCACATCCACCAAACATATTCCTTCTCTTTTTATCTTTTTATAAAACACAACAGTTGTGACTATGGAAGGCACAATGGGGGAAGACATAACCATGCTCCAGGGACAGCAAGCCCTTGGGTGCCAGTTGTTCTCAGGACTTGCAAGGGTGCAGTCTTCACAGAAAAGTACCATGTGTGGTCATCAGATTTGTAATCTCTAGATCCTGTCCAATCTGTGCAGGAGCAGCAGGAGTTTGCAGGCTGTGAGGAGAGTAAAGCAGAACCAGAGCAGGTAGTGGGATTTATCCATGCCATAGAGAAACAGAAGGTGTGGCAGATCAAGCCACAGAGCATTGCAAGGATGGGAAAGCAGCCAGGGTGACTGAAGGGGGCTTAAGCAAAACCCACAGTGTTTCTCATCCAAGTCACAGCACCAAATGAAGGGGCTTAAAAAGGAGAGAACTGGGGGTTAAGGGAGTGTGGCACGGCGGTGTGGGGGAAGGGGGTGCCCAGGTGGGCTTTTGTCCAGACACCTCTTCCCCCTGAGGGACCACAAGCACACAGGCATGGTATAGAATAGAGTTTATTCAGGGTAGAGGATGGGAGTTACAGAGGCAGAGAGAGAGAGAAAGAGAGAGAGAGAGAGAGAGAGAGAGAGAGAGAGAAGTGCCCAGCCATTACCACGTGGAAAGTGGGGGGAGAGCCCAAGGGGCAGAGAGGTGAGAGTAGGATGTGGGAGAGCGGAGAGAGAGAGCAAAGAGAGAGAGGAGGGGAAAGTAGCCCCTTTTATAGTGGGCCAGATCTATGAAGCAGGGCATACCTGTGTGGGGTGGAGCTTAAACAGAGTACCAACAGTGACTCTGAGGCTCCCTTGAGTGTTGGTATTCTGTCTAAGCTCCACATTTACCTGGCAACAGCCAGGTATGCCCCGCCCCATAGATCTGGCCCACTATAAAAGGGGCTACTTGCCCCTCCTCTCTCTCTCTCATCACACTCTCACCTCTCTGCCCCTTGGGCTCTCCTCCCCTCCCCCCTCTCCACGTGGTCATGGCCGGCCTCCACTCCTCCACTTCTCTACTCTCTCTCTCTCCCTCTCTCTGCCTCTCTAACTCCATTCTCTGCCCTGAATAAACTCTATTCTATACCATGTCTGTGTGCGTATGGTCCCTCAGGGGGAAGAGGTGCCTGGTCACGGCCTGCCTAAGCACCCCCTTCCCCCACACCACTGTGCCACATTCTCTAAACCCCCCTCTCTCTTTTTATGCCCTCTTCATTGGTGCTGAATCCTGGGAGCAAACCCTTCATATGGTGCTGTGACTCGGATCTGTGCAAACACATTTGCAGTTGTGCCCAGTCTAGAACAAGTCCAAGGGGAGGAAACAAGGCAGTGTTTTTTGTGCATCTGAATCTGGTACTGCCGGGAAGAACCTGGGTTGCCTCAGGTGGATTTTAGTCAGGGTGTCTGTGCCCTCTTCCCAGGGACATTTATGAGGCATCCTTATATGACATTTAAATAAGGATCAGGTCTAAGTGGACAGGTCTGTGGGAATTGTAGAACTTGGTTTCAGCAGGACTCTTCAGGGCCACAGCTCAGTCTGTTTTTCCCGAAGACTTTAGTTTTTGAAGATGCCCATCTCAAGCTACCTCTGATAGGTGCTTGTGGAGCACATGCTACTCACACATGATAGCACATTTATACCCAGTGTACATACTTCACGGATACTAGCGAATGGTCACGTGGATGTGCCAGTAGTCACACAGATGTGCCACACCTCACCAATGTTTTCTCTCTCTCTCTCTCTCTCTCTCTCTCTCTCTCTCTCTCTCTCCCCATCTCTCCCTTCCTTTCTCCCTCAAAGATTTATTTTATTTATATGAGTATACTGTAGCTGTTTCCAGACACACCAGAAAAGAGCCTCAGATCCCTTTACAGATGGTTTTGAACCACCATGTGGTTGCTGGGGATTGAACTCAGGACCTTCGGAAGAACAGTCAGTGCTCTTAACCACTGAGCCATCTCTCCAGCCCCTCAATGGAGTTCTCAGCCCGTCAGATAGTCAATGCAGTTCTTAATTTTTTTTAAAATTAGTTTTAAGAACTAACGTTCTTAAAGAATTAACTGGATGTATTGAGTGAAGGTCCCCTAGGCAGCCGGAGCATGGCAAACATAACTCTGGCAGGCCTTGCCCTTCTCCCTGATTGTCTCTGCCTTGCTAAAAAAAAAAAATTAGATTATATTCCTAAAGCTAGCCAGCAAGGTCTATCTATTCCTTGGCTACTTCCTCCTCCTGAGGCTTACTATTAAGGTCCAGGAATCAAAGTGTTGAAGTCCAGCAATCAAAAGCCCCCTTTGGTTCATCTAATTAACATGCCCAATTAAAATTAAACACCTCATCTTAACAGGGGCTTCCTATTTTACAGTTATCTTGCCAGCTTGCCAATAGGCCACCTCTGTCACCTCTCTACCAAAGGCAGTCCTTTGTCTCCCTCCAGGACAAATGCCCCTTCCCCTCTCCCTTGTTTTTTTCTCCCTCATCCTCTATCTTCTGTGTTTGTCTCTTATTCCCTGCCCTCTTTCCCTCTGGGGCAATTAAATCTCTTTTGTGCTGAGAAGGTGGTTCCTTCGTGGGGGCTCCTGGGCCTATACTACCCCTTCAGTGAGTGCTGTAGTGTTGTTACTGGAGTAACGAGAGTTGGAGCCTGGACCCTGGGTGCTCTAACATTCCAGCCTCAGTTTCCTGTCCTCAACATGCCAATTAAACTAACAGGGAATAGTGAGAAGCAGAAAAAGATTTATCCGTTATGGACACACTCGGAAGAGGAACAAGGAGATACCGTGGTTCTCCTAACCCAGTCTCTCTCTGAAGAATTGAGGAGAGGTTTAGGTTTAACTAGAAGCCAAGATATCTTTATGACTGAGAGTCCTGGTCTGAGGGTTGTTCTACCTATCTCATTGTCTGAGCTTCAGTCTGCCCTGCAAAGTGGTCTGCCGAGTTGTCACCAGTGTTAGACATCTCTTTCCTGGAAATAAGCTTTCCTTCTGGGTAGCACTAGGGCTCATTCAGCCTTTTCCTTCTCCCAACATTGAGACTCCTGAGGAAAAGTTCCAACTTCTTGGGAATCCATAGTTTCATTAGTTTGATAGCCACAGGGAGGGGCACACATGTCTCAAATATCTTTATTTCTGCCAGGATGGTAAATGTTGTTGCTGGATTCATCTCCACTCAAAAGTCAATATTCAAGAAATGTGAGCTGGAAGGGAAATCAGATTTATTCAAGGTCTGGCCCCTAGGATAAGAATGAGGGCCTCTCCTTCTCAATGTTCTGCCTGAGGGTACTTGGGGATTTTATTGAGTGGGAAGGAAGGACACAGGACAGTGGTCTGGAAGGCTGTGTGCTGAAGAGAGTCTTTGTCATCCCTGGTTGGTTCTTCTGTGTCTCCCTTCAGAATCTTCAGATCTTTTTCCATGAGGGCGCCAGGTGTGGAATTAGTGCTCACCAGATACTACGGCATCACCTCATCTCAACTAAACATCTGTTCCTCTGGGGTTAGTTCACGTTGCCCCTGATTTCTGTGCTAGAACCCACTGTGGTTGTGTAGCCCAGTAAAGTGGAGTAGTAAGGCACTTAGGACTGAATTTTTATGTGGCTGTCTGGAAACAGTGTAAAACGCCCCGGATTATCTTTGCAATCACTGCTAGATCCACAAGGAGGAAACTCCCCCACCCCCACCCTGGGGAAAAAGATAGTGCTTGATTTCAGTTGGGACTCCTTCAAGACATCAGGTCCTTGGAATGTGTTGCTTAAATCCTCAAGGCTTTAACAATTTTCTTGTGGTCTTTCTGTGGCTGACTTTCTGCTCCGTCCTTTGTGAACAAAGGTCACATTCTCTTTTGTTTCCATGCTAGTGGAGGTGAGAGGCCTCAGTGGAAGGGGGTAGCACGGTGGAGTGATAGGTGTACTTGTGCCAGTTTGTGCAGTCTTGTCTTAATCTCTGATTTTTTTTTCCTGCCCGGTGTTTTTTATCAGTTACCAAGTGTTTTGAAATTTCTACCTTCTTACAGCAAATTGTCCACTATTTGTTCTCTTAGGTCTGCAGTGAAAGCCAGGGGTGTTTTCTTTTGCCTCCATTGGGATTGAACAAGCAGTATTTGTTTGTTGCAATACTAGGGATTGGATTTAGGCATGTGCTAGGAAATTGTTCCACAACAGCACTGTATTCCTCTCACAGAAGAGTGATTTTTAGAAGAATCACATTCTTAGTATGTGGTCCTAGCTTTTGTTGAAACAGCTGTCCATGACTTGCTCAGAAAGCTTGTAATTAAGGCCATTTGCACCTGAGACCTCTGTGCTCTTACCTCGAAGGCATCTCTGTTTTTTTGGACTCTGTTCCACACAGCTGCCATGTCTAGATGGTAGCTTAGATTGATCTTCATGGCCAACCCCCACTCATGGTCTGCATTTCTAAACTTTCTCAGGGCCAGGCCTGTGGTTTTGTGGGTCTGGAGATATCTTGATTCTGCAGTTATCTTCAAGGAGACATTTGCCGAGTGGTCATGTAGGTAGTAGACATCCCAGTCTCTTGAGCTAACCCTTCCTTTGACCACCAAAAATAAGAATTCTGCTGTGGTCAGAGATGGGGTTAAAATTATTTTTGCTTTTTAAAAAAAGGTTTATTTATTTTATGTATATGAGTACACTGTCACTGTCTTCAGACACACCAGAAAAGGGCATCATTGGATCCCATTACAGATGGTTGTGAGCCACCATTTGGTTGCTGGCAACTGAAATCAGGACCTCTGGAAGAGCAACCAGTGCTCTTAACCCCTGAGCCATCTCTCCAGTCCCACTTTTATTCTTTTTAAAATTAAGTTCACTTACTTGATAACCTAGAACACAAAGTTAGAGAGAGAGAGAGAGAGAGAGAGAGAGAGAGAGAGAGAGAGAGAGAGAGAGAAAGAGAAAGAGAGAGAGAGGCAGAGATGGAGAGGGAGGATATTGATTTTTAAGTCAGGGTGAGCATATCTATCTCCTCAAACATACACCACCCCTACGGTAAAACATTCATAATCATAACACGGTACAATAGAACTACATGCACCGGTTAGCTGAACTAACCGCTACTTGGTGATTTCTCTCCCCCTCCCTTTCCCTCCCCTCCCCTCCCCTCCCCTCTAAGTATTGATCTCAGAGCCTCATGCATCTAAATATGCAAGTGCTCTACATATCTCCGCCCTGCCCCTGCCCCCCTTTATCTATCTATCTATCTATCTATCTATCTATCTATCTATCTATCTATGTTGTCTCTGGACTTGGCTAATCCTGGTCTTGTACATCTATAGACTGCAGTTTGTCTTGTAGAAAGGATCAAGCTTGCCTTGGGGGTATAGTGAGTTTAGAGTTGTGAGGGCCATGTGATGTTACTGTACTTCAATAGCAATCAAAGCTCATTCTCAAAATGTATTTTTAACCCATGCCCCAAGGAAATAGAAATTAATGAGTTGCATTATTTACACAAAGAAGTTCACTCTTGATGGCAGCAATTTTTAACATTATATTTGTCAGACTCTGTCATGGGACATAAGTCAAATATTTAAGGTTTGAACAGGGTGATTAAGCCAAGAGAGTTATCTAAGTCAGCAACAGCTAGGCAAACATATTTCTCCTTCTCTCTTCTTTTAATGAAATAGAAGACAAGAACTGGGGGTGGGGTGGGGTGGGTGGGGAGGTACATTTTAGTTTAAAATGTTTAAACCAAAATTCAAACTTTAAAATGTAAGAAGGTGAAAATTGAGTCAGTTTAGAAAGAATTTACAGCCCTTAGCAATGTGCATGCAGGTCCCCTGGCACACACAGAAATGCTCAGAGGTTGAGTGTTCCTCAGCCTATTGGGAAGAGTCTACCCACAGTGCCTCAGTCTCCAGCTGCCCTGTGGCCTTGCTGATCATCTGCCCCTTAGGATGTAAAATGTGGCTAGAAGGTTTTACTCATTTATCTGGAAGTCCTTCTGGGATCCACCAGCAGACTTTCTGAGTTTTTAGGAGCTGGTATTATTTCCCAGCAGGGCTGCACTGCAGATGTCCAACCCCAGGCTTCAAAGGACTTGGGTTGGTATCCGTGGCCCCTCCAGTGGGCTGAGGGTCCTGCAGTAGTTTCTGCTCTGATTGCTGAGTTGCCTTTCAGTGGGTGCAGCAACAACATCCCCCAGGGTCTGTAAGACTGCCACCTCTACATGCCTGCAACCAAAGAATGACCTTTGGTACAGGTCTATGTCACTTGCCGATGCTAGTTTAATAATAGGACAGAGATCATGGTGGGAGGTAGCCTGCTTATCTCTGGGCAGTGGCATCTGGTATTCTGTCTGGCCAGTGCTGCACATGTTGCAGAATATGCTTAGTTTAGGCAGGGCAGGAAGTCATCCACTAGCCCCAGCATACAGACCCCACCATGCTGTGTCTTGCTTCTCCCAGTTAGGTTGTATGTGGATGTGTGCTTCTCTACAAAAGCAGTGGTGCCCCTTAACCACTTTTATTCTGCTTCGACATATACCCCAGGAACTCTGCTGCTCATTTCATATGGGGGAGACTTAAGAAAAATTATTCACAATAGCTAAGAGGTGGAAAGAACTCAAGTGCCCATCAGGTAAGCGAGACATGGTCCGTCCCCCGGTGGAATGTTACTGGCTCTGAAAAGGAAGGACACTCTGACACAAGCTGCACCATGGCTGAGCCCCCAGGACATTGTGCTCAGTGAATCGAGCCAGTTACGAAAGGACGGATGTGTGACTCCAGTCCCGTGATGTTTCTAGAGTCACTGTTTTCATAGACCAGGAAGAGTGGTGGGGTCAGGAACTGGGGAGCTGCTGTTTCTTGGAGACAGAGCTGTAGTTTGAGAAGAGAAGGTGCTGGTATTGGTGATGATGTATAGCTGTGGGAAGCATTTCAGGCCAAAGAATGATGTTAACATTATTATATTTGTATTTTTTTTCTTTGCAATTAAACAGAATAAATTATTTTAAAAAGAAAAAAATGGTGGTGCATGCACTTGGGAGTCAGAAGCAGGAGGCTGAAGTAACTTCAGAGGTCTGCCTGGTCAATAGAGTGCCAGGCCAGTGAATGCTGTTCATTGAGATACTGTCTCAAAATAAACAAGCAAGCAAACAAACAAGCAAACAAATACTGCCTCCTCTCCCACCCCGAAAACCAACCCCCTCAAACCAGGAAAAAGCAACCAAATGACCAGATTAATTTTTTTTTCTCTTTTATTCATTAACATATTTGAGTAGTATAGGGGCAGGGATAGTTCATAGCATTTTTTTTTTTTTTTTTGGTTTTTCAAGACAGGGTTTCTCTGTATAGCCCTGGCTGTCCTGGAACTCACTCTGTAGACCAGGCTGGTCTTGAACTCAGAAATCCACCTGCCTCTGCCTCCCAAGTGCTGGGATTAAAGGCTTGTGCCACCACTACCCAGCTAGTTCATAGCATTTGTGTAGAGGTCAGAGGGCAACTTTGTGGACTTTATTTTCTCCTACTTTTGCTTGGGTTTGAGGATTGAACTCGGGCTTGAGTGGCAAATGCCTTTACCAACCAACTGAGCAATCCTGCCAACTCTAAGTAGATGTTTTTACCAGTCACCCACAAGGTGTCAGCAACCTGTGGACATGTGAACCTGTTGTTAGTGTGACATGTAATAGCTCAATGGCCACAGTCACTCTGCAAGGAGGAATTTTCAACTTGGATAGATGTCAGCCATGATTCTGGCACTGAGTAGGTTCATAAGTCTCACCTCCAAAGTCTCCTTAACCTTTACCAGCCCACTAGGGGAGGGACCTGGCTTGGTCAAAGGGTCAGCTTGTCCTGATCGTCAGGACAAGAGTGGGTCAGTTGGTGCAGCTTGAATGTGAAAAACAGAGTCTAGAGCTTGAGGGCTTGAGCACAGTGTGGGAAGAGCTGGCTCTATCTCTGTAGCCTGAGACAGAACTCCTACTATGTGCCACAGTTGTGATGCCATTGGGAGCTGTGACTTAGGAGTGAACTGCTGGGTTGAGGAGGTTGGTATGAGACTTACCTTGCCATTCAGAAGACACACATCTTCTGGGAATCCCACTGCCCACAAATCACTGCATGCCAGAGTGACTCTGAGGCCAGGATGTGCTTCTTCCCATCAGAACCATCTCAGTTCTTAAGGGTAGCCCAGCACATGTCCCATAAGGTCTGGGCAGGGAACCAATGGGCAGAGGCTTCCTGGCCCTTCCATCCATTCCAGGCTCCTAAAACTTGTTTCCTTGTCCTGACCCTGCCTTCCTTTTTGAGCAAGTGACTTGGCTACCCTGAAACCCCACAAAAAGGCATTATGATATTATTGTGCCTATAGATGTTTGTCTTCTTTTCCAGGGTTATTTAGAGCTATGTAGAAAAAGGGCTTAGGGTGTGTGTTAGTCAGGGTTCTCTAGAGGAGTAGAACAAATATATGTTTTTGTTTTGTTTTGTTTTGTTTTGGTTTTTTGAGACAGGGTTTCTCTGTATAGCCCTGGCTGTCCTGGAACTCACTCTGTAGACCAGGCTGCTTCGAACTCAGAAATCTGCCTACCTCTGCCTCCCAAGTGCTGGGATTAAAGGAGTGCACTACCACTGCCCAGCCAAATATATGTATTTTATTTATTTATTTTTTATGTATATGAGTACAGTACACTGTAGCTGTCTTCAGACACACCAGAAGAGGGCATCAGATCCCATTACAGATGGTTTGAGCCACCATATGGTTGCTGGGAATAGAACTCAGGACCTTGGAAGAGCAGTCAGTGCTCCTAACCACTAAGCCATCTCTCCAGCCCCAAATATGTGTATATATTACATGCCCACGTGCCACACATCCCAGGGTAATTAAAGAGCTTCAAGTGGCCCGGCGGTGGTGGCGCATGCTTGTAATCCCAGCACTCTGGGAGGCAGAGGCAGGCAGATTTCTGAGTTCGAGGCCAGCCTGATCTACAGAGTGAGCTCCAGGACAGCCAGGGCTATACAGAGAAACTCTATCTCAAAAAAAAAAAAAAAAAAAAAAAAAAAAAAGAGCTTCAAGTGTTTCTGAGGTCAATTAAATGTTGGGCTGCTGTCCTGCCAAGAGAAAAAGCGCTGGCCTTGAATTTAGGTCTCCTTCCTACCCAGTGTGGTTGTGAAGGTTGTGAGCTCTACCGCCCCTCTGGGGTCAATAGGGAAGATAAGGCTGGGACTCTTCCTGGCCTTGGTGCAGGCTGGCTACCAAGGGGCCAGATCATTGTCTAGGAATTCTGCTTCTAGAAATTCATCCCTTGGAGCAGGTACCCTTGTCATGGACTGCAGACCAGATGAGTTCTTTTGTACTTTGTCAGCTTTGTGATTTAACAAACATTTGCTGGCTTGCCCCTTTCTATTGACAAAAGGTTATGTCAGAAATAACCCCGTTCTCTCCTTGCCAAGTAAGTATGGAACTTGCAGACTAGCAAGCAAGTCACTTGGGCATGGTGCAGGGCCCTGGATTAGGTAGTTCTGAAATCTGTTACAACAGAAAGCATAGCCTTGGGTGTTAAGATTAGAAACTGAAGAATAGTTCTATACTTTTTAAAGGTTGAATCAACTTCCATTTTCTTACCGAGGGCACCTCAAGCAGAGTGAGATCTACTTCTACAGTTCGAATTCTGCGCATACAACCCCTTCCCACCAGATCAGGTCAAATGACTTGACCATCTTCCGTACTGGAGGTGTCTTCTATATAGTCCTCAGGTCTGGGGTTTCCACTTCAAACCTCAGGTGGACAAAATTGCAACCACCTGCCTTAACCTTCAGCAAGGTCACCTGTAATATGTGTGGCAGTGGCTCCAATTTTCAAGACTGTGGATGTACTGGGAAACTCTAACATTTTCATGGTCTGGGGGCTCAGTCTTCTGGTCTCTGTTGAACTGGTGTTTCTGGATCATTGGCTTTTCTGGTCCCTGCTGTACAGTGTACAGAGGTGGGTGCAGGTTACACATGCCTCGGACAGCCTGGGAACTGGGTTTGCTACAACAGGGTGAAACTATGGCTTGGAGCAGTCTCTTACATGCGCCCTCAGGTGCCTGCCCAAGCATGATGTCCCTGGTGTAGCAGCTGATTAGTCTTTCCCTTTTTTCTATTGCTCTGTGTAGTGTGCACCCATGTACAGTGGCTGTCATGTGCACTGGGCTCCCTTCTCCACCCATGCTATGGGGGAGCAGGAATGTGCAGATTTTCATAGAGAATGTTTTTCCAGTTTACCTGGGAGATAATTAGGTTTGGAGGTCACAAAGGGATGCTGATGGCCAATCTGCACTTGACACTGCTGATGACAAACAACAGTGCAAGCTAGGTTTCTTTGTCAGCCTCTGGAGGCCACATAAGGGATCTCCTGCCCAGCTGGAGAACATTTGAGCAGTGAACTGGACTAGCCAGTACCTACAGCTGAGCAGAAAGCCCTGAGCTGATAGCAGTGGTGAGTAGTGCAATCTGAGATGGTGACCAGAGAGTGATATTGAGTAGCCTTTTGGGTGACACTGTGCATACCGTTGGTCTAAGTGGACAGGATTTTGGATGAAGAAAGAATAACATTGTGGAGCTGGTTGACTGAAGGCAGATGGACCATACCAGAGCCCAAGGCTCCTGTCCCTCAATTACCCCTCACCGAACAGTGCTAGGTGGTCTCTTTCTGACCATTACTAGAATAATGTATACTGGGGAAGTCTTATAAGATGCGGGCTATGGCCTTGTGCACCAAAGCTCTGGACCTTTATAAGACAAGTGGTCACAGCTAGGAGTAGGTGTTGCTGGCATGCCTTGGTTTCTTGAAGCTAAAAGCTTGGGGTGGATGATACCATATAGGGGAGACACATGGCTCTACCTATACTGTACCACTGATCTCAGCAGTAGCTGTGTATCAGTGCTTCATTGTGGCCTAGCTGGACCCTGTGAGCAAGGGCAGACTCATCTCTGAGGGTTAGGATGGGGAAGAAGGTGACAGGATAGCCAGGCCTTTGCACCTTATTTCTTGGATTGCTTTAAAAGCACTTCAGAGGGGCTGGAGAGATGGCTCAGTGGTTAAGAGCACTGACTGCTCTTCCAGAGGTCCTGAGTTCAATTCCCAGCAACCACATGGTGACTCACAACCATCTGTAATGGGTATCCGATGCCATTTTCTGATATGTCTGAAGACAGTGACAGTGTACCCACATACATGAAATAAATAAATAAATCTTTTTTAAAAAAGCTCTAGCTGGGCGGTGGTGGCGCACGCCTGTAATCCTAGCACGCTGGGAGGCAGAGGCAGGTGGATTTCTGAGTTTGAGGCCAGCCTGGTCTACAGAGTGAGTTCCAGGACAGCCAGGGCTACACAGAGAAACTCTGTCTCAGAAAAACCAAATCCAAAAAAAAAAAGCTCTTCAGAGGTACTGGGGAGAGGGCCTGGTTGCAAGTGTTTTATTGAACCTCGTAACTCATGCAGAAATCTGGGTATTCCCTTGCATTTGTAATCCCAGCACTACTAGGAGATGGCAGGTAGACACAGATGACTTCCTGGAAGCTCAGTGGCCAGTTAGACTAGGTTTCCAGTCAAGAGTGCTAAACTGCCAGGCACTGGTGGCACACGCCTTTAATCCCAGCACTTGGGAGGCAGAGGCAGGCAGCCTGGGTCTACAGAGTGAGTTCCAGGACATCCAGGACTACACAGAGAAACCCTGTCTCGAAACACACACATACAAACTAACACACACACACACACACACACACACACAAAAGAGTGCCAAAATATCTTGAACAAAAGGAAGAAAGTGCCTAAGAGCCCACAGTTGGGGTTGTCACATGTACTGTCCATGTGCATATCTTCAGCACAAGCGTACATATACATACACACACACACACACATACACACAAATACATGCTCACACATCACACCTGGAGAGGGGAGGAGAGGGAGAGGTAGGGGGCGCAGTGAATTATATGATGCATATCTCATTGCAGCTTGAGAAATTTTACCATGTAGTGCTTATTGAATAATATGTTCTCAGTCGGGCAGTGGTGGTGCATGCCTTTAATTCCAGCACTTGGGAGACAGAGGCAGGTGGATTTCTGAGACCAGGCCAGCCTGGTCTACAGAGTGAGTTTCAGGACAGCCAGGGTTTTACAGAGAAACCCTGTCTTGAACAACTGAAAAAAAAAATTATGTCAGAGTTTCCTAGTCTTTAACCTCTGCATACATGGTTTCATAAGAAAAATGTAGTTTCATGGGTCAAGTATTTATGCACCAGACTTTGGTGTCCTGTCTGGAGCAGGTATAAAGCACAGTTACATTCTGTTTTTTGTAACCCTTGAAGTGAGCAGAACATCCCTCACATGTCTAGGAAGGTATGGTAGCTGGCATGCTGTCCACTGGTTCTGTGTGAGCCACTTTTCTTTCAAGTTAAAAAACACTTGGTGCTACATTGGTCCTGAGGCTCTCCATACTGGGTTGATGGGAACCTTACGTCTCTACTTTGTGGGGATTAAAACATTCCCATAGGCTACTCTGCCCTGTTTTATGGGCTCTTCCTCTTGTAAGTCATCAAGCTCAGTACACACCCCCTCCCCACTCAAGCTCCCAGTGGACCTGAGTGTATTGACAATACTCTTCTTTCGTTTCACTGGGTGCAGTGTTCAGTGTTGTTTTTGAGTTCCCAGCTTGTGGGTATCATGCCATGGTAACAGACCTTGCTGGTGCTCAGTCAGCCAGAAGAAATGGGGCTGAGAGACAGACACATTTGAAAAAAAGAACTGTAGCTGGTCATGTCTGTACATGT
The DNA here is from genome assembly GCF_947179515.1 of Apodemus sylvaticus. Classification (NCBI taxonomy): domain Eukaryota; kingdom Metazoa; phylum Chordata; class Mammalia; order Rodentia; family Muridae; genus Apodemus; species Apodemus sylvaticus. Next base: position 3,888,687 of record NC_067487.1, on the reverse strand, counting down.
ATGTAATTCCCCGTACTGGGGAGGTAGAAGCAGGAGGATCAGGAATTCAGTCATCTTTGGCTATCAGTATCAAAATTAGAGGCCAAACTGGGGTTATAAGACCTTGTCTTTAAAAACAATAGAGGGGGAGGGCAGGAAAAGGGGTGGGGTTAAGTATCAAGTGGTTGTGGGTCTGGACAGGTGTTCTGGGGAGGAGGTCACTGTTTCCATCTAAGGTCCAGTTGATCTGGGGAAACAGGTGATAGCCCTTCCCTATTTGCTATGGATAGCTCCTGGAGGGAGGTGGGGGTGACAGTTTGGCCTGAGCAAGCTGCACCTACCCCTTAGAGGAGCTGGAGTAACTGTATAAGAGGCATTCCCGAGCAGCCCATGTTTCCCTCAAGTTCCTTCCTGGCAGAAGGCAGAAAGCAGGCCATGCTGGCTACAGTTGCGCTTTCAGAGACATGGCTTTTCTGAGTTGGATTCAGAATGTTTTATTCTCATCGGTAGGATATGCAAATCCCTGTAACTCCCGTATCCCAGCCCTGTCACTGGTCTGGCAGCTGCCTTCCAGATCTTGTCCCTGATTGAACTGGGCCAGGCCAACAGGCTGGCACTGTTCCACAGTTTGTGAGAAGCTCTAGCTATATCACCTGGGTTTCTCTTTGACCGTCTAAAACAGTTTTGGGTGACTCGTTGCACCTGGGGGCTATGGCTTTTTATAGGATATGTCAGGTATGATACCAGGGTCTCTGAAATGGTAGGGAACCCTCTTCTACTGAGCTACATCCCAAGCCTGCCCCTAACATTTTACTTTATTTTCTGTTGATGAAATATTCGTTTCCAGTTTTTCATGAGTCTTTCATTGAAAATGTACAAGGTTCTGAAATTCCAGAAGATCTGTGACTTCCTCCATGTGGTATTCTGGAACTCTTTGGTCGGATATTCCTGTCACTACTAGGAATTTACCTGTCCTTGGAGCCAAACGCAAGGGAAGTGCCATCTTCCAAGTTTTGACTGCAAGGGTTCCCCAGGTTGGATCGTGGAACTCTCCTGCCAGCAGGTACAGAGAGGCCAGACCTGTCCCAGAGCCCAGTGACCTTCTTGGGTGGGATTACTTAACTCCAGGGTGCACAGCTTCCCCTGACTAACCATTACTTGCTCGTCTAGGTTAGCAGCTTGACCTGGTCAGGGCCCGAGCCTAGATCACCAGCGTTGGGGGGGATGGGGAGCTGTAGACTGAGAGAAAGGGGCCATGATCTGTGGGGTTGTGGGAGAAGAGCCCCACGGGAGTTTGGAGTGAGAATGGAAGAACTGAAACTGAGGAAGTGGTGAATGACCAGCTCTTGGAGGGCGGAAGGGCTTGGAGCCTGTGTTGTGAGCAGGGTGAGGGGAGGAAGCGGTCCTGAAGGACGGAACTGGTGTCTCCTGTGCCGAGGGAGGTCTGCAGCTGTGGGCAGTTCACTTGGCGGTGGCCTCTAGAAGTTAGGTTTGCGGGTAGAGTCCTTGAGGGTACAGGGCTCTGGCGGGGCAACTCTGAGACTATGGCTACAGGGGCGGAGTTTCAGGAGGCGGAGCCTTTAGTGGGCGTGGCCATTCGGGAAGCCTGCCGACCCGCCCCGGGCAAACTTTTCCCGAGCCGTGGGGGCGGGCAGGTGTGGTCACGTGGCGGGTGGGGCGGGCCGGGCGGACCCCGCCCCTACGCCGGAGTCCCGCGGCTGCTCCGGAGCAGCGTGTGGCTGCGAGGGACAGCAGTGTCTAACGGAGCCATGCCCACGAACTTTACGGTGGTGCCGGTGGAGGCGCGCGCCGACGGCGCCGGGGACGAAGCTGCTGAGCGCACGGAGGAACCAGGGTCTCCCGAGAGCGCGGATCCTGCCTGCCCTACGCCGGGTGAGCTTGGCCGCACCTGCAGCGGGACAAAGGCAGAGGCTGGGCCCTTCTGCCGCCGCTGGGCCGCTCTGACTCGTTGGTTGGCGGCGGCGCGTAGCGGGGCGGTGGGAAAGGGTCAAAAGGGCCAGCTAGTGCCTGCCTGACTAGAGTGACCCGAGACCGGGAGAAGATTCTTAGGCTGGTGGTTTGTTGGCCCTGTTCGTTCAGCCTCTTGAATTAAGTGCTCTGCTCCTCGCTCGGGCTGCATGGGGTGCCCACAGCAAGCCTCCCTGTTGACCTGACACAGTCAGCCCTGGGGGCGCGGTTCCCACTTCTCTGCATGGCCTGACTGAGCACCGAGGCTGGAGCACCGGAAACTCTTAGTCTGGCAACTCTGACGGGACTAGGGAGGAGTTGCAGAGCTACGGAGGTACCAATGGAAACGGGAAGGCCCAGGTATCTAGGTGGTGGTACCTGGGAGAGCTGGAGGTACAGAACCCTGGATGGGTGATCTCATTGACGTACAGCTTCCTCGGGGCAAGCTTTCCTTTGCTCCAGGATGGCTCATTGCGGTCATCCAATAAATCCGACTGGGATCCCAAATCTGCCTCCACTGACCTTGGCCCAGCCAAAGCTCTCTTGGGATCTAAGAGGAAGGACAGAGGCTCTTGTAAGCCTAGGGAGGGGGCTGCGCACTCTGAGCGCGGGCTTCTCTTTGCTGCTCTTTGTTCCCCGGATCCCGAGCTCTCTGGCACTTTCACTTTCCACGGGATGGGGACAGGCCTGGGAATCTCTCTCCATCCCACTTCCAAGCACCCCCTCTGCTGATGGCAAGTCACCTTGAGCTGACTGCTTCCTCACAGTTCCAACTCTCCTCTAGACTTAGATCCTACTAGTATGCCCTACTCTGGCCGTTGAGGTGAGAGGACACAGCACAGACCCACAGCTGCGACTGGCCTTGCACATACCCCACATCTTACGTTAGAGGCTCGGGCTCCAGGTTCTGGGTCTGGAAGGAAAAGAGGGTGCAATCCTCAAGAGACAGATCTTTCATATGGCCTCAGAGCTTTTGCTGCCCAGAATATAGGCAGTAGAAACTGCTCTTCCTCTAGTCACACTTTTAGGAGCCATCATTCACAGGCTAGGAGTGCTGGCCCGGAAGTGGCCTAGCCCAGGTCAGCAGCCTGCCTGTCTCACTCTGTGACCCTCTCCATGGGATGCTGGACTGTTCAGCTTTCTCTGCACAGACAAGCATGCTATGTCTCAGGGCTGCTGCCTGCCTAAAGACATAAAATCAGTTGTAAGGTGGAGGCAGAAGCTAGAAGTCCAAACTTAGTGTCCAGTAGCCAGGGAAGTGTGGAGGGTCGGCAGCATCACAGAGACCCCTAGAGTAGAGGCCCCAATAGCCTTTCCTGGTGCCCAGTGGCCTGAGGTAGACAATGCCATACATCTGCAGGCGTCCCGTATGATTAGTGTCTCAGGCAGAAGTAATTTTCCTTTTGATTCATTTCTTGTTCCCTGCACTATCAAGGCCCTCAAGTGGTGTCTGACTGGCAGTCGGGGCTGAGGATTCAGCTTCTAGGAAGGGAAGTAACTATCAGGCTTCTTACTGACTTGCACATGTTTAGGCTAACAAGAAGACAAGCTTGCACTTTTAATTTAATTTAATTTGTTGAGACAAGGTCTTATGTAGCCTTGAACTCAATATGTAGCTGAAGATGACCTTGAACTCCTGATCCTGGTGCCTCTATTACAGTAATGTGTGGCCACACCCACTTTTTTTTTTTAAAATGTATTGCTGGTTATTATTGAATCAGGGCTTGGTACCTTGCTAGGCAAGTACTCTACCAACGGAGCCACATCCTGAGTGTATGTTAAGGATCCTTTTATGATTCAAGCTGAACTTGAGTAACTTGGTGGGCTCATACAGAACTTTGGTGCTCTATATGCTTAATATTTCTATAAAGATGATTTTGGAAACTTCAGCCACTGTACCATGACAGGGGTGAATGTGTTGTAGTCACAAGTCTGCTGAGCTTTGTCCTGATTTCTTTCTTTCTTTTATTTTTTTTATTTTTTATTTATAGCTATTATTTATTTTTATTTGTTTGTTTTCAATTTTTATTATTTTACTTATTTACATTCTAGTCATTGGTCCTCCTCTCCCCCTCTTGGTCCTCCCCCAGTTCCTCATCCCATTCCTCCTTCCCTTTGCCTCCGAGAGGGTACGCTGCCCTCTCCCCGCCCCCCCCCCCCTTCCCTTTCCCTGGGACCTCGAGTCTTTTGAAGATTAAGCACATCTTCTCCCACTAAGGCCTGACCAGGCAGACCTCTGCTATATTTGTGCCAGGGGCCTCTGACTGACCCATACGTGTTCCTGGTTGGTGGCTCGTTCTCTGGGAGCTCCCTGGGTTCTGGGCAAGTTGAGACTGCTGGCCTTTCTATAGGGATGCTCTCCCCTTCAGCTCCTTCAATCCTACTCCTAATTCAATCATAGGGGTCCCTACTTCAGTTCAATGGTTGTATGTAAGTATCTGCTTCTGTCTCAGCTGTTGGTAGAGCCCCTCAGGGGACAGCCATGCTGGGCTTCTGCCTGTAAGCATATTATAGCATTAGTAATAGTGTCAGGCCTTAGTGCCCTCCCATGAGGTGAATCCCAAGTTGGGCTGGTCATTGGACCACCTTGTCCTGATTTATAACAGGAGCGGCAGACCCCAGCCACAGGTAGGGAAGGGACCTCACACTTAGTTTTTGGTGGGAAAGTCCTGTACAGGCAGGAAGAAGGCTTTCCAAAGGCCAGTTGTATGGATCTACACCATGTGTGTGGGCATGCGTGTAATGCGTGTAGTCATATGTGTGGGCATGCGTGTGGGCAACAGGCTGGTGGCCAACTTGCCTGATCATAGGAGTCATCTTTATACACTGAAACTTTGTCCTCCCTCCTATGCAGATCCCTTGACAGTTCTTAGAAGTACCGTTTTCTAGACATGTCTCCTGTGTATTGCTTGTGATGAAGTGAGTTTGGAGACCTCATAAGGTCTACACAGATCCAGACTGCAGTTGAACTGGGCCCTCTTAGGCCATCCCAGCTTACACAGCCAGTGTCTTTGGAACCAGAATGTGGGTCTGGCATCTGACCCACATTCTGTCTAGTCTGCCTAAGGATCTCAAGCTGTGAACTCATGGCTATAGGGAACCCACAGCCCTCTTGGGCCTGGTGCAGCTTCTATCCTAGGGGTGCAGGTAGTGTGAGGGTAGGAAGTAGACCTTTCCCTGGGCCATACATCAGGCTGAGTCTCAACTTTGACCTCTGGTGCTGTGAGACCCAGGCAGGGCCTGGACTGGCAGTTTAGTGGCAGAAATGCAGTTGGTCTTATATTGTACATAGTGTGTGTCTACTATAAAGCCCTTGGCCCTGTGTGAGGAGCTAGTCTCCCAACCCATATAAATGAAAATCAGTTGGGCAAGGAGAGGGTAGGTGTGGTGAGTGTGATATTCACATTTTGCCTCCTCAGTTTTTTAGTTTCTGTTTGCCCTTTGTTCAGGGCCCTTCCCTTAAGCATGTGTTCTAGAAGCACTTGGGATTGTGTGTCTGGACAGGGAGCATGTCCTTCAGCCTCTCTGCAGGACAGACATTGGACCTAGATTTTTATTTACTGTGAGATTCCTCTAGAAGTGGAAAGGACGTGTGAATTCTTGGTGTTCTGTTGAAAATTTTTTACACTGCTTGGGGCCAGGACCCTTCCTATCAGAGTGGGGCATTATTAGATCTTAAGACCTACAAGGAAAAGGTGCAGGGCTCCCCCTAGTAAGGTGCCCCAGGCTTGGGAAAGGAGATTCCACAATGGAGTCTTTCTGAATTTACTGCAAGGTAATCACTACCTGTGGCCCTTCCACTTCAGGTCAAATCTGGGGCCTGTGTAGGCTTCCTTCCAGTCTGGTTGCAGGTCCCCTTTCAGATTCCATCCACGTGGTGTCATGCACTGTAGCTCTTGTTAGTCACCTGGGGACTTCTTCCCTCTGTAGAGGTGACCCTGGCCCTTGATAACACTGAGGGAGACAGTCCTGAGTCACCTTTGTCCTGTCTGGAGGTTGAGTGGAGGCTGGGCAGTGGATAGAGATCTGTGCCCTCAGGGCTGCGGCAGACAGGGTTCACAGTTGGGACACCAAGACTCAGAGAAAAGTGCAGTTAGGAAGGAGTCTTTAGGCCCTGCTCTGCTAGCCTAGGACTGGAACAGCCTCATCCTGGGATTTTCAGAAAAGGGTGTGTCACACTGGTGCTGGAGATCCAAGCAGGGGCTGGTGGGCACAGGCCTTCTCCCCATCTTGCCTGGAATCCTTGAAGGTGGGGTTGAGTGTGTGAGCATGGACCCTAATACCTTTGGGAGTTCTTCAAGGTGGGGTTGAGGGTCATTTACAAAGATAGCAGCACCTGATGTGTGTGGAGTCAGAGTAAGGGAAACGTGCACTGTTTCCCTTTTCAAACCAAAGTGCTGGATTATTACTCAGTGGTTGGGTACTTGCCTTGCGGCATGGCTTTGATCACCAGTATTCACTTTGTAAGACAAAGCTTTACTAAACCAGAGGAAACAAAGGATCTCAAGGAGCAGGTGACTGCTGGGAACCCAGGTGGCTGTGGGCTGTGCCCTACCTCCTCTCAACTGTATCCATGCAACAGGCCCTTCCCTTAGGAATCAGTGATACAGGTGTCAGCAGTAGTCATCTTGCTAGGCCCATGTTCATGTGCGTAAGCATGCATATATGCACTGTGTGAACACGTGAAGGTTAGAGGAGCTGGTTCCTCCCCAATGGAAGGTCACATGGTATTAGGCATTACCATGTTCCTTGGTCAGACTACCTAGCGAGTGGCTTGGTATCACTGGCGTGGCCTTCAGGACTGATGAGGCACTTAAATGTTCTCTTTCCCTAGTCATTGCCTTAAAAAAAAAGTAATCTGAGGTTCCACCTGGACCTGAGAGTTTGTCCTTTTCTGAAGTACTGCCCAAGCTTCCCACCTATTGTGCTGGGTAGATGCCTTAACTGCTCCAAAGGGTTGAAGAGACAGCACCTGTGATAAAGGGCCCTTTAAGGGCCCTACCTAATGCCATGCACTTAAGGCCAAGCAGACTTGGGTTGTATGGGCACTGGGCATTGCACATACATGGATCTAGAAAGATCACTTAGCAAGGTGGTGTCTCTCTTGGGCCTGGTGCATCTGTGACCAGATGGATTCCCTGGATGAGTCCTGGTACAATAGGAACCTAATATGGTATATAAGGCAATATGTGATGGAGAGTGAGTTCTGTGGGGCTGAGTGTCAAGGGGGACATAGGTAGGATGCTGATCTGTTGCCTCCTGGAGCAACGGGAGAATGAGCTTGGGTTTCTTGGGACTTGGGAGCAATGAAGAATCCTACTAGGGTCTGCAGGGATGATACAGACCACTTGCCAGTGTTGGCAGAGACAAACTGATAGCTTTCAGAAAAGCAGCCTTGTAACCTTAGGAGACTTGTGAAGGGCCTAGGCTGAGGGTGAACTTAGCTTTTTGTTTGTTTGTTTTTTGTTTTTTTGTGACAGGGTTTTTCTGTACAGCCTTGGCTGTCCTGGAACTCACTCTGTAGACCAGGCTGGCCTCGAATTCAGAAATCCACCTGCCTCTGCCTCCCAAGTGCTGGGATTAAAAGCGTGCGCCACCACTGCCTGGCTTTGAACTTAGCTTTTGATGAAGGTGACTCAGGGTAGCCACGGGGTGCTGAGGTGGCTGAGGGGAATTCCTTAGGAAAGATGGCCTTGAGCCTGGCAGGTGGAGTCTTATGTGCAAGTGTGTGCATGCCACAGGGATTGAGTATGAAGAGGCTCCCTTTAGGAAGAAGCCAGCAGTGAGTAGCCTTCTGTGAGCTGCTGGGTTGTGTATCCTTAGCATATTAATTCACCTGTTTGTGTTGGGTGTGGTATTGTGAAGTTGCCTGCTGTTCCTAGTACACCACAAGTGTTGTAGGTGTAACCCAAGATCTGCTTTGGGTGTTAGACTCTGGCTGAGAAGCAGCAGATGGAGGCAGCCACATGTAGACAAAGTGTCACCTTCTGAACCTGGAGAGAGACCCCGTTTTGCTTCTTCTTCTGGACATAGCTGTGGGTGAACATTAGGAACCCTGTTATGTACGCCCCCTCTGTGAGTGGTGCTCATGGATTTCAGGGTGGTTTTCCTTTAGGTAGGCAATCCCAATGTCCCTTACTTAGAGTTGTTTGGCTTCTGGTGTACCTATTCTGTGGTCAGGAAGAGGTGAGGCGGTGCCCAGGAGGAGAGAGGTTTTGTCCATGGGACAGAGCTCAGAAGCAGCACTGAAACTCTCAGTAGTGTCTGACTTGATGGGATTTTTGCTGCACCCCAGAAAACATCTCAGATCTCAGCAGGGGTTTTGGCTACATTCACCTTCAAGACCATTTGGGAGCTGTGTCATTCTGCCTGCCTGGCAGTGAATGTGGGAGAGAGGTCAAGGAGCAGACACGATATGACCAGGGAGTGTCATGGCAGGCCCATGTTCCAGTGTTGAGGGGCAGAGACAGTGGGCAAGGCCTGCTGCCTTCTGGTGCTTGAGACAATGGCTTTCTCTTGTTAGTTGTATAGTTGGGTGCAGTGTGGGGGTCAGACACCTAGCAGCATAGCAGGGAGTGCAGCTGGCTAGCTAGACAGCCTGCAGTTCCTGTTGCTCTTCGGACATTAAACCCTCCCTGTCTTTGCAAGCCTAGAGGGCAAAGTTTGGTGTTCAGTGTTAAGTATTAACCACCGTTCCCATGCTCCTGTTGTCAGACCCTGGCCAGGTGGCTGGGTGGAGTTTTCTGTCATTTGGAGTGACAGCTACACTGGAGGCAGCCACTGGAGTGTGAGTCTTGCTGGGCTGTAATTCAGAGGGAAGACTCTTCTATGTAGAGGCAAGGATGCCTTGTGTAGACAGGAGTGGATGACACTCAGGAGTAGGTAGAGATAATCTTGGGGCTGTGGTGTCTTGAGGTGCCAGATCCTAATGGGTGCTGACTTTGAGTCCCCACTAGGGATCAATCATAAAAAGCTTGCTACCTTCCTATTATGCAATGGAGGGAGACTGCCCTTTAGGGTAGGGTCTGGGCTGTGCAGATAAGCCTTCCATTTCTGCTCAATGGCAGACTTACCTTGGTGATGAGACTTCCAGCTCTTTGTTCATGTGTATGTCCATGGTGGCCAGGCCACAAGCAAGTACAGGTTTGGGGGTCCTGAGTGTATAGTTGTGGTGTCCCTGGATCTGAGTTGGTTAGTAAGCATGTCAGATGTTCCCTTTGGCTGGAGGCGTCTATAGAATCATATCCCTCCTAAGTAAGGGCAAGTGCTGCTGGTGCTGGTATCTTAGGATCTAAGATATCTGTAGGTGGGAGACAAGACTGGCACCACCAGCCAGTTGTTGGGGTACCTAGGCTGTTTCTTCCTTCTTGGGTAGGCTTGTTTTAAGAAAACCATTGGGTCAGGGTGTAGAGGTATACTGGTATATTGGGATGTGAGCTGGCAATGTGGCTTCTTGATCTGATATTCTCAGAACCACACATGTGTTTGATCACAGCCCCATGAGGGAAGGGTCTGAGGAATTCTAGGGAGGAAAAAGGTGGTAGTCCAGACCTGTGCTTTCATAGTTAGACACATTTTCACTTCCTTGCTGGCCTGAGGTGCTTTAAGCTTTCAATGCAGGGGCTTGGGAGTCACCATCTCTGGCCTTATGGTGGTCTGAGCCTTTGATATTTACCTACTTTAGAGTGACCCATTTCTGAAGATGGCAAATGACTTTTGAGCATTTCCCTGTGCCTCAGTTTTCCTCACCAGGGCTTCATCTCTTACAAAGGCAGCCATGACCTTTCCTCTTTAGGCCCATCCTTCTGTGGGTCTGTGGCGCCAGCAGGCTGGGCCTGGCTTTCAGGGAGGCTCAGGAAACATCTGATGGTCACTGGGGAGGACTGAGTGCTCTGGAGGGCAGAGGAGGGAGTGCCAGTGGCTCTTGGGTTTCCCTTTTCGTTTAATGGAGGGACTTGACCACAGCCCAGACAAGTATGTAACTGAAGCTGCCCCTGGGAGGATCTGACTGGTGTCCTGTGGGGGTGCTGATGTAGGCACAGGCCCTGTCCTCCTCTGCTTTGTTGTGGACCTCTTTCATCTGGGCATTCGGGGAACAGCTTGCCCCTTCTTAGCTCTGATGATGCTCTAGTCTCTGGGGAAGAGAAACAGGATCATGGCTAGCACCAGCTGTGTGACTGGGATGTTGGAGACTGAGGTCACCAGAGGCTGTCTTCCTGAAGGACATGCCTTTTAGATTAAAAGTCCCAGACCTACTTGCTTAGGTAGCTTCTAGGGCTGTTGTCTCATAGATGATAATGTCCCGAGGTTTGTCCCTACAATGGAACAGTCTGGATCTTTAATTTCTTTTGGCTTTGTGCAGGGAGTATATTGCCATGCAGATGAACAATGGGTGTGTTTCTATGCACACGTGTGCATGGTATAAGTGCAGTGTACATGTAATTATGGTATATACTATGAATGGGTGAAAACATGTATATATATGAGTGTGCATGAGTACACATGTATGAGCATATGCATGTTTATGTGTGTACACTCATGCAGATATATGTTATGTGTACTCTGTCTGAAATGGTGTAATTGTAGTGTGTCAGGCTCTGACCTCTTGTCCATATTGACCGCTTCTTTGCAGAGAACCTCTTGGATAGCAGACCGTAAGGCTCCTCTCTGCTTCTCTGGGTTTTAGCTGGTTTCAACATAGATTTAAAAGCCTATTGGAGGAGATGCCTACTCATGCTGTCTTGTAAGTGGACATAAGGAATACCAGTGACCTTCGTGGTCATGTTTTGGGGACAGTCCTACCAATCCTTGGGTAGGAGATAGAACACGCTTGCCACATCATTTGGGAAGCCTTGCTTTTACTACCCTCTGGGATGCCAGATCTTTTTACTATTCCTCTGAGAATCTTGGCCTTTCAAACTATGTGAGGCACGGTGCTACCGAGTTAGGTTAGGGTGAGCAGGAGAGTGGGCAGCTAGCTGTGCATGTAGGTACTTACCAAGAGGTTTTAGGGTTTCCAGCCCTCCTAGGCATAAGCTTTGCTCACACATCTGGTTTGCCAGTTTCTGTTTAAACCTGGACCTGTTCCCATGGAGCCTTGTGGAGAGAAGTGGGGCTGCCTGCCACTCTGGTGCAAATATTCTGCCTGTGCATTAGAGCCCCATCTGCAGCCCTGCATCAGTGCAACCTTGAAGTAAAGTAAAGCAAAGCTTTGTAGGAAGAAGGTGGGGCTGGGCCTGAGTGCAAAGGAAACACTAAGCCACTAACTTCAAAAGTTCCCACACTGAATCAGAGTGACAGAGAGACCAAGACAGGCCTGAAAGTGTTGAACAGGCTTGGAACAGGTGGGAAAGGACTGGGGCTGTTCCCTGAAGGACAGAGCGGCTCTCTACTGGACTGCTCTGTCCTGGAAACCTGAGATGGGAGGCAGGGGTTAGAGGAATGTGCATGGAAAATGCCATAAGAAGTAAGTGGCCCTCTTGGGCTGGAGCTGTGGGTGGTTCTTGTTTCTCAATATTTCCTTTGTTTTCTCTTTCGAATGCGTTGTCCATTCAGCCAGCAGTTTGCTGTTGAAAGTGGAAAGCTGTCAGCCTGGGGCCTCTCAGACAGCCGGTAGCTCTCTCTCTCATTAGCCATGCTCTCTAATCTGTCCCACTGGCCTGGATTCTCCAGGTTGCTGGATTTTTAGAATGCATGAAGGTTCTGAGAATCTGGAGGGCAGTTAAGAGCCAGTGGGTATTTGAGTTTTCAGGGCCCTGGAACTCTGAAACCCATTCTAGCACATAAAACCATTTCATAGTGCAACCACCAGGGTAGTTTTATGGTGGTGGTCTTGCCTTGGAGCAGGCTGTCCTTAGGAAGCCAAAGAGCACCTTAAGGCTAGCAGGTGGAATTTCATTTTGTTGTGGGTGCTTAGTAGCCAGTCCTATGACCTAAGCAGTTTGCTTACCTCCTCCCCCAAGCCTCTGTACACAAACTCAGCTCCTCTGTGACCCATGCCCCAGCTCCAGTGTTGCTAAGCTGGGTAGACTTTCCGCCTACACTTGATGGCAGGAAAGGGAGGAGGCTGCTGGCCTTTGCAGCCAGCTCTTCTGGCCAGCCTCCTCAGCCTATCAGGGGATATGGTTCTGAGTCGCAGGGGTTGCTTTCTGTCTCTCCCTTGAGCCATTGAGGGATTAGTAGTAATGCCCTGGAGTGATGCCTGCCTCGGGAAGAACAACGGTGGGAGGAGGCCATGCTTGGGTCCTGCTGTTAAGGTCTGGCTGCCTGTGAATGGGTCTGCGGGCCTGCCAGGTTGTGCCTGATTTCTCCCTACTAAGATACCACTCTGCAGGGAGCAGACCGGGAGCTGGGAATCAACTTGATGCCCTGGAGCAGATCCTGGGCTGAGGGCCAGCAGTGGTTCTGGCACTGCTTGGCTATGCCTATGAAACTTGGCTGAATTTCACCAATACCTGATGCTTATCTAGTGGAGAGGTTGTCTGTCTCCCATGCCCAGGACCCTGGCCACCTCTGACCTATGCACACACCTCTCTTACGTAGTCAGTCTCTGAAGGGACAGGGTTCCTAAAGCTCGAAGCCGTTAGTCCCAGTCTCTCTCAGTGAGACTGGAGAGACTGCAGGTACAGGAGGAAACTGCATTTTGTTACCTGCTTGCTGAAAAGGGATGCCGCATTTGCGTGCTTTAGAGGAATCCATTAAAACATATTTGAGAGGACTGGAGAGATGGCTCAGCGGTTAAGAGCACTGACTGCTCGTCCACAGGTCTGAGTTCAATTCCCAATAACCCTACATGTGAGGGGTTTCTAAGTAGAAGATGGTTAGGTGCTGGTCTTTGTTAAAGGCCAGCAAATTGGCATTTCCACAGGTGAGTCACATCCAAACACAACCTTGCCTGTCATATCCAGGTCACAACCAAACACAGCATGGTGACTTTCCAGGGTATTATCTCTGGTCATCTGTCCACTTTAAGATGCATCAGGCTTCAGCTGGACATCTGTGAAGCAGGGACAGCCTATATCTAGTGGGCATCTATGAGCAACTGTTCTTAGGCTAACATAGGGCTGTTCCCACGTAAGATGACAAAGTGAAAATCCAAGGTGTTTCTCCAAGTTGAAACACATCTTGTAGCCTTTGTGACAGAGGTCAGGGTTGGCCCATGTCTTCCTGAAGCATTTGATGCACTTATAAGAAAACTCCATGGATCTCTGTAGGTCCAGGGCTGTGGTGAGTTATCATAGGAGACCTTGGCGTGACTTTCCCTGTGAAGAACTGCAGCCTATGAGGATACATGGGCTTGTGGGCAGTGTCCACAGAACTGCCAGACCTTGTATGTTGTAACAGTGGCCGTTATGTCATAGACAGACACCCTGACCATCCTGTCAGTAACAGGGTGTTACAGCAGATGGGTCCTTTAAGGAGGGGAGCTTCCAAGATTTTTAGGTTGTTGGGGTGGCTGATCAGGAGCTAGGCCTTTCTGGTGCCAGGTAGGAATGATACAGTCTTCTTGACCTCATGGCAGGATTATGGAGCTGTGCTGGGACTAGTCAGCAGTAAAGAGTCATGATGCTACTCTCTCTGCGACTGCTGGTCTATTTCCCTGGGTTTCTCTGTGCACTGATGCCTAGGTTCTGTGGGGTTTCCTTATTTTCCATGCATGTTTTACTTACATGTATATCTATGTACCATATGAATGTCTTGTGCCCACGGAGGCCAGAAGAGGCCACTTAGTACTCTGGAACTGGTGTTACAGTTGTTGTGAATCACCTTATGGGTTCTGGGAATTGAATTCTGGTCCTCTGAAAGAGCAGAGTCTTAGTGTCTCTGTCTTGTCCCAGGAGTTCTCAGGATATCTAGTTGTCCTTAGCTGTGAGAGTTTCTTACACTTACTCATTTCTGGTAACCTGATGTCATGGGAGTAAGGTTAGGTCCTAGAAAGTTTCTTCTTTGGGGATCTTTTCACCTCCCCCCACCTCCCAGTCTGTGTCTGGGGAGGAAGGGTTCAGAGGATGAGTGCTTGTCCTGCAGTATAACATTGGGTCTTTCACTGTCCCAGGATTCAGCCCTGTTAACTTGGTCACTGGGGTCAGTTGTCTAAGGCCCCTCTACACTATCTCCTCTTTAGGTCTCTCTCCTTTAGTGAGTTGATTGCCCCATCTCTTCACTGAATTGTCCACAGTCAGACCCTTTAGCCTTTGGGTCTGACATTTAGCTCTTTAATTTCTCTTTCAACAAATGACACAAGGGATGGGTAGTCAGCTGATATTCTGCCCTCTCTGGTTTCTGTTCAGGCTAGCTGCCCTTGGAACTGTCCTTTGCTGCTGAGGCATCAGCTGGCAGGTAGTAGGTATGACATGGAGTAGGCGCTGGCTGCCAAATGGGGCAGTGAAGGATTATGGAGTCACTGGCTGCGGGAGATGCCTGAGACCCTTATCCATGTATCTCAAAGGCCACAGGATGCAAATGTCAGAAGATAGCTGCATGTGGCACGAGAGAGGCATGGTAGTACCTCTCATATCTTTCTAGGACTCTGTCTAGCTTTCTTTGGTTTTGAGGTTCTTTGCTGTTTCTGTAGTTGGCCGTTTTATAGTTTTATATATGCTGTTACCATTGCAGGCGTCAGTTCTTCTGGAAAGTTTAATAGAAGTGCTTGCCTTCATGAGGAACCTCCATGGTTTGTGGCCCCCTCTACTCTAAAGGAAAAATTCCCTCAGTACCTTAGGTCTTCTCTTCTGTGTCCCAAGGCCTGTGGCTCTGTGGGTTCAGAGGCTCTGGGGTTTGCAGCAGATACATGATAGCTCAACCAAGCAGTCTTTGTCTTTCTGTTGTTTTCATGAGTGAGGCTTGCAAGGAGAGGGTGCATCCATAGCTCATTCGTTTTATTCTAGATTTTATGACCGAAGATCCTTAAGATCTTACCTGTCATTTGTTGTTGTTTTATTTTTGTGTTTCTGAGACTGTGTTTCTCTATATAGTTCTAGCTGTCCTGGAACTGATATGTAGACCAGGCTGGCTTCAAAAGATCAACCTGCTTCTGAGTGCTGTGATTGATTAAAGACATAACAGCCATCAGATTCTGTCACATTCCTTAATGGCAAAAGCAGCCAGGAAAGCTACACTGTGAGGCAGCAAAGGGGGAAGGGCTGAATGACTTATCTGCATCTCTATTCTATCATCAGCCCTTATAGACCCAAGGTATCTCTAAGTAGTGTTTTCTGTCTCCCCATTCTGCATTCATAGGGAGTACTTGCTTTGCAAGTTTTTTTTTGTTTTGTTTTTGTTTTTGTTTTTTGTTTTTTGTTTTTTGGATTTGGTTTTTTCGAGACAGGGTTTCTCTGTATAGCCTTGGCTGTCCTGGAACTCACTCTGTAGACCAGGCTGGTCTCGAACTCAGAAATCCGCCTGCCTCTGCCTCCCAGAGTGCTGGGATTACAGGCGTGTGCCACCACTGCCCAGCTGCTTTGCAAGTTTCTAAATTTTGCATCTCATCTGAGCTCTGCCTGCCCTGTGACTTCCAAATGAACCTTTTCTGGTTGTTCTGTCATGGAGTAAATGGCAGACCGTTGCTAACCCTGTGTGAAATAGACAGGTTTTTAGAAGTATTTCTGTAATGAGAGAAATGGATCACTACTGGTCTTCAAGTGTGGAAGTTTATCTGAAGAATTTGTCTTCCAAGGGTGGAGAGTAAGCCTTGTGGTCTCGTGACCTGGCCACATCTTACCCACAGGGGGAGAGAGTCTGTCTGCCTGGCACCTACCTACAGAGTACTGGTGCCTGGATTTCCTCCCAGCTGAGGGAGAAGCCGTGTCTAAGTGCTTGGCTGGCAGAGGGTATCTGACCTAGTACCCGTCCCCCTCATGCCTTTCATCCCTTTGCCTCCTTGGCAGCTGCATAACTCAGCTGTCTTCTGCCCAAGATGCTTCTAGTTTTTGTGAATGTGTAGTCTAACAGAGAGGCGCCTTCTCCGGTGAGCAGCTTTGCCTTGGAGCTTAACAGCTTCCAGTTCTGGTGACTCCTGAGCTCTGGGTGTGTTTGGTTGTTGTGAAAGGAAATCAAGGTTTCCTTTCTGCAGACCTTTTTTTTTTTTAAATTTATTTTTTTATTTTTATTTATTTATTTATTTTTTTTTTGGTTTTTTGGATTTGGTTTTTTGGAGACAGGGTTTCTCTGTTAGCCCTGGCTGTCCTGGAACTCACTCTGTAGACCAGGCTGGCCTTGAACTCAGAAATATGCCTGCTTCTGCCTCCCAGAGTGCTGGGATTACAGGTGTGCACCACCACCGCCTGGCTTCTGCAGACCTTAAGTGTTAAATATTCTCTCAAAAATATGATTCAAACTTAAGTTTATTTAGATATAGAAGTAATTAGCAGAGATCTGAAAATTAACAGTCATCTAGATGACAAAACAGATCCTGGTGTTTTCTTTTTTCTTTTTTAAAGATTTATTAATTATATATCTAAGTGCACTGTGCACCAGAAGAGGGCATCAGATCTCTTTATGGATGGTTGTGAGCTACCATGTGGTTGCTGGGATTTGAACTCAGGACCTTTGGAAGAGCAGTCAGTGCTCTTAATTGCTGAGCCATCTCTCCAGCCCCCTGGTGTTTTCTTTTCATGTGCACTTCTCATGGAAGCATTTCATTATTTCTGTCTGTCTATTTATCATCTATCAATCAATCATCTATTATCTATCCTCTGTCTATCTATCTAACCATCCATCTATCCATCTAATGTATATAAGTGCACTGTCACGCTCTTCAGACACACCAGAAGAGGGCGTCAGAGCTCATGGTTGTGAGCTACCATGTGGTTTTTGGGAACTGAACTCAGGACCTCTCTCTGGAAGAGCAATCAGTGCTCTTGCTGTTCTGGAACTCACTCTGTAGACCAGGCTGGCCTCAAACTTAGAAATCCACCTGCCTCTGCCTCCCAAGTGCTGGGATTAAAGGTGTGGGCCACCACTGCCCAGCTGCAATCAGTGCTCTTAAGTGCTCCAGCCCGCTTGATTCTTAATTATCTCGTGACTGGTAGAATTAGAAAGGGAGGACCATTGGATGCCCGCTCCATGCCCTTAGGATGGGGTATCATAAATACTCCCATCTATTTAGTTTAGGTGTGATCCCACCTGTGATGCAATCTCTTTGAATCTGCTCAGCCAGAGCAGGCTTTGATGATGGGTGTGTCTGCTAAGAATTGGTGTAATTGGGACTTGGGGGCCTAGAGAGAGCACAGCCCCCAACTGGAGGGATGTACTGAAATTCTGATGATGTGATTTACTGTCAGTCAGTGCTCTTAACCACTGAGCCATCTCCAGCTCATGATTTACTGTCTTTAAGGTTTACATTTATGTATGTGCGTGCCTATGAGTGTGTGTGTGTGTGTGTGTGTGTGTGTGTGCATGCGGGCATGTGCGTGCGTGTGCATGTATGTATTTCTATGTTGTACACTCATACATTACTTTGATAAGTGATGAAAAGAAAAGTCAGATTTGTACGAGCCTCCATAGTAGACGGCTTACTGTGAGCCAGGTGGAGGCTGTGTGTCACGGCTCCCTCAGTCTCCCCAGCATCTGTTTGTATCCTTACATTTCTTTCCAGGTGTAGCAGCCTTGGCATCCTGTACATCATCCTACTGGATGGTTGTTTAAATGTCATTTAGTTGACAGCTTCACAAGTCTCTTGCCACTGCTCCCTGGGAGTGTTGGTCAGGCTATGGGAGTGCTGTTTCTTTAGATGAGTGATCATTGCTATACCTGTGCATCTGGGCAAAGGGTCAGAAAAAGTTTGTTGAGAACACCAGCTGTGTCTGCACAGCATTGTTTCTGCACAGCATTGTGGCTGCCCTTTGTAAAAGACCCAGGCAGGTGACTCCTAAACTCAGGCTATGGGTGGAGGCTGGAGTACGGTTTCTGAAGAGCTTTTGCCCTTCTGTGTCTTTCCATGTAGCCCTCTTCCCTGGAGACTAGTAACTTGAGCTGAACTGGAGGTGAGCAGCAGAGACTTTGTTCAAGGTCATGAGCTTGAGTTAGCTCTATCTGAGCATCTGAGAGAGAATCTGAAACCCTGTCTCTTGACCCTCTAGAGGGTTGTTGGGCTATGAGTCACACCCTGGTCCTCTGTGTCCTCAGAGCTGGTGACAACAGAATGTGTTACATTTGTATTTGCGTTTTTTGTTGTTTATTTGTTTCCAAAACAGGTTCTCATTGTGTAGCCCTGGCTGGCCTGCAAACTTGCCATGTAGACCAGGCTGGCTGGCAACTCACAGAACTTTTATCTGCCTCTACCTTGTAATTGCTGGGATTAAAGGTGTGTGCTACCACACCTGACTTCTTTAAACTTGATATTAACTCATTTCCAGACATCAGAAAATCATAAGAATACAAAGAAGTCTCTCCTATGCTTGGCTTCAGCTCTCTGCATGTGACATTTTTCCCATGATGAAATATTCTTTTTCTTTCTCTTCTTTATCTGTCTCTCACACACATGCAGAGCCTGTGAAACCATCTCCAAAAAAACCCACATTTTCTTTCAGAATCTCTATGGCATTTACCAGGTGAGAGGATTAATCTTCACACAACAAAGATCTTATTTGAGTTTCACCAGGTCATATAGCGTTGTGATGTCATCACAGAAAGCCTGCTATCCTGCTTCATTCTGGAATTTTCCTGTGTGCCTCTGCTTCCTGGGCAGTGTGAACTGTAGGCTTGTATCTGTGGGCCCTACGGTCTGGATAGTGGCATGGTGGGGACACCCCACTGATATGTAGGATCAAGAATGCTTGCTCTCCAGCTACTCTTTCCTATGATATGATATGATATGATATGATATGATATGATATGATATTTGTAACTCCTCAATAACTCAGCTGGGCCTACCCCACTAGGCTATGTATCCCCCATTGTCTCCCAGCTGTAGGCTCCCAAGGCAGTTTCTTCTATCCTGACCAATGGTCTGTACACAAAGGTATTGTAGCAGGTCTCCATGGCTTTGGTGGTCCTCAGATGCCTGTGTGTGTCTGTGCTCCAATCAGTTGATGCTTAGATGACCTCAGAAATGGTCATGGGGATCTATCCAGATGGTGCCTCTTAGCTTTTGATGTCACTGACATTTCCTGGTTACATGTAATCTTGGTATCCATTCCTCTACCTTAGCTCTGGCGTCAGTGGTTCTCCTGAGATGGTCTAAGTGGAAAATGAGCTTAGCAAGCCAGTTGTAGGTAGCTATACATTTAGCTACTAGTGTACCCTGCTTCTTGGCTTGTTAGCTGACAGGTAGGAAGCTACACATATGTATACATGTGGATAACATGTACACACACCCTGAAAAGCCCAAAGTTTCCATTCATTCTTCAGATGTATCACGCTTCAGGGCTCATCTGGTCTCCCTTTCCAGGAGGGGTAGAAACCGGCCTCCACTGTCCATGGTTGTACTTGGGTGTTTGTTAAATTTATACCATTTATTAGAAGACCTGGGATACTGTTCTAGAATGCATTACCCATACTCGGGAGAAGGAACTGAACAATGAGGATTCTGTGCTTGGTTATAGTGCTTTGGATGGTTAGCATAATTGTAGGTTCAAAGGTTAAGAAAGGAAAAGTATTGGCTCAGGATTCCTAAGACCAGTTCTCAGCACAAAGGAGATTTATTTGCCCCACAGGGACAAATGATAGGGAATAAAAAACAAAGGCAGGAGGTAGAGGATGAGGTTGAAGTGGCAAGGGACCAAGAGAGAGAGGGTGGAGGGTTATTTATCTTGGTTATTTATCTTGAGGACAAAGGACTGTCTCTGGATAGAGAGGAGACAGTCATTTGCCTTTATAATTGGCGGCTTATGAAGGCAGAATAGGAAGCTTTGTATTAGGATAAGGTGTTTAGCTGGGCAGTGGTGGCACATGCCTTTAATCCCAGCACTTGGGAGGCAGAGGCAGGCAGATTTCTGAGTTTGAGGCCAGCCTGTTCTGTGAGTTCCAGGACAGCCAGGATTGCACAGAGAAACCCTGTCTCGAAAAACAACAACAAAAAAAGGGATAAGGGTAAGGTGTTTAATTTTAATTGGGCATGGTAATTAGGTGAGCCAAGGGAGCTTTTAATTGCTGGATTTCAGTACTTTGATAGTCAGGATCAGGAGGAAGGAGTAGCCAAATAAGGGAATAGACCTTGGGGGGCTAGCTCTAGGAATATAATCTAATGATTTTTACCAAGGCAGAGGGAATCCAGGAGAAGGACAAGGCCCTCCAGAGCCATGCTGGAGCTGGCTAGAGTCCCTTCAGGTTACCTTGTTCTTTGGAAGATTCGAGCCACACTGTTCTGCTCTCTCTTGGCAGGGTCTCATACTTAAGTTTCTGTCTTGCTGTAATCCATCTCTGCTGTTTCTTTCAGTGTGACTTCATCTGTCACTTGACTGTCTTACATCTGTCACACGTAAGATTTGAAGTTGGTGAGAGGAGGAGACCTCACATTGGGGACAGTTGAGAGCACAGGCTTTTGCCTCCAGATGGAAGGGATTGGTTTACAGGATGCTGGCCTGGTGTCTGTGTGGGGGCAGGTATGGATTTGAAGGGTACCCAGGGAGGTTGTGCCTTGGCCTGAAGCCTTTACTCGTATAAAAGGCTCTGCATGATTTCCCGAGGGTGAGCATGCCTGCCTAGGCAGGTCAGCAGACCTCACTCTGCCCCCAGCTTCCTGACCATCCAGTAAAGGACCAGCCAGCCTTATTTTCAGCTTCAGTCCATCATGTGGTTTACAATCTTGTGCCCTCTTACTTGCTCCAAGGTTCTGATGTGAGTGGAACTTGAAGGGTGTGAGGTCCCCACTAGGAGGGTAGTGTATACAGAACACACAGGGTGTGAGCACTGGGTGGGGTTGTACCTTGCTGTGTATATTCCACCGTCCTAAGAGCTCCTATCTTATCAAAGGCATAGTGTGGCTTTGTTCTCAGCAGTCTGTGCTGCCCCATGAATTCTCTGCAGAAAACTCATCAGTTCTGTTCCTACCTTACTGCAGTTCCTTGCTGATCTGGGGGAAGCTAAGGGACATGAATTAGGAGGATAGGGACCCCAGGGTGCACTTATAGCATTTGGGTGAGTTCTAGTGAGAGAATTTCTTATTAGAACAAAGCCACTTCTGGGCTGTGGGCCCTAACAAAGATTTCTCCCTCTGCGTTGGTTTAGCATGTGTAATCAGATGCCACATTTTAGGGGCCTACTTAAATTCAGGGCAGGGCACTTTGTGTTCCTTTGTTCCCTGACCCCTGATGACCTTGATCATTGGAGTTTGTTACTAAGACCTGGGTCAGGTGTATCCTGAGACAGAAAGGGTCTAGTGAGCTTCAGGGACCTGCGTCAGTCTCTTCTGTTTGAGTACCAATCAGGACTGATGGTAAACCTTGGTCTAAACTAGCTAATAGGGTAGGAGGTGTGTGTGGGCCTTCTCCGGAAGGCCAGCATAATCCCATTGGGATTTGAGGAATTTGAAATTCAAAGCTACTGTCAAAACAAAACAAAACAAACCTTGGTGTGTGTGTGTTCTCCCTCAAAGAGAACTTTAGTCTTTAATGGGGCCAATCTGTTTGTGAGGTTCTTGGCTTTTAGGATAGTTGTCCCCAGAGTATCACATGCCTGGTTAGTAGGACTTGAAAGGGGATATAATGTAACTTGCTATTCCCCAACTGGAGGCTGTTGAGAATCTTTCCTCCTTCCAAGTAGCTACCTTGAAAAAGTTCAAGTAAAGAATCATTGCCCTGCTCCTACCCTATGCTTCTGGCCCAGGATATGTTCATGGATCAAGGTCTTGGTTCCAGACACACCCGCACAGGGGACTCAAGCTGTCATATTAGGACTCAGTTCTTGGTCCCCCTGAAGCCCTTTGTTTCTGTTATCTGAGGTTGTGAGCCTTAGTCTTACTTCCAAAAGGTGACCTGGGCTTGGGGAGAGGTCTCACAGCAGAAGTCTCCTTCAGAAGTCTCCTTCTTCAAGGATGCTACCTTTCTACACACACTGCAGTACCTCGGGGTCCCTACTTAAGCCTCAGTGGATGTCAAACTGTAGCCTTTTGTGTTTTGTGACTGCACACATATCTGCATCCCTGGGCACCTGGAACATGAGGTATGGAGACCATGTGCCCAATGCCTTGGTACTTCATGCTCAGGAATCCAAACCACCAAGATGTGGTCTCCTCTCATACTGGGCATCATAAGATTATACTGGTTACTAGACCTGCCTGTCAAGGGCCTTAAGTGTCAAAGACTCCCTGTTGACTGAAACTGGAGAGGAAGCAGAGGTGAGGATACTTGTAGGGTACTAGTGTGGAACACAAGATTTATATATTTATTTATTTATTTCATGTATGTGGGTACACTGTAGCTGTCTTCAGATACCCCAGAAGAGGGCATCAGATCGCATTACAGATGGTTGTGAACCACCATGTGGTTGCTAGGATTTGAACTCAGGACCTTTGGAAGAACAGTTAGTGCTCTTAACCGATGAGCCATCTCTCCAGACCCCCCCTTTTTTAAAAAGATTTTTTTGGGGGTCCCCTTATTGCCCCTTATTCCTGAGATTGGCAGGAGTAGGATCACTCCCCCTGCCTCGGGTCTGCATTTCCTGGCACACCCAGCCCTGTGCCTCTACTTATGCCTCACCAGAGGAGGTCACATAACTGTAGCCAGGTTAAGCTTCCTTTCCCCTTATAAGGTCATGTCTAGCAGCCCCTAAAGTTCCTCCTCATTCAAGTGAGGCATTCCCAGCACCCTGGTCCCAGCCATGGTGTGCATTTACCCTCAATTGCCTGTACTTACCTCCCAAAGGTTTAAATAACTTTTGCCCCCCCTCCCCCCCCAGTAAACTGACCCATTTCTTCAAAGCTGTTCTTGGGTGTGTGTATTCTTGAGTACTCACCAGTCCAGTCCGGTGTGCAGTGGGCCTGGCCACCCCAGGGGAGAAGCAGACATAGGACAGCACCATCTCATGTGTGGAAACTGAGGCAGAGAGGGCTGGTCTGGGAACCTGGAAGCATGAGGCCTGTCCTGTGTGTACCAAGGACTAAAGAGTCCTTCAGAGGTCTGCCAAGACCCTGACAGGGAAGGAATTAGAATACAGGGTCCCGTTCCTACTGACTTGGACACTCCATGGCTCAGGGCCTGCATGGCCTGGGATCCTGAGACTAACATGACTGTCTTCCACAGGAGATGGAAACCCCAGGGAGAACAGCCCGTTCATCAATAATGTGGAGGTGGAAAGAGAGAGCTACTTTGAGGGGAAGAACATGGCACTTTTTGAGGTAATTTTGTTTCAATTTCTACACGAAAAAGCTATGTTAGTGAAGAACCTGTGGGAAAGTAAAGGAGCAGTCGTCTCTCGTGTCCCAGGCAAGGGCAGCCTGGACTGATGAGGAAGGGGCAGAGTGCCTCGACTGAGATCCGCTGAGCTTATCTATTTCTGATAAGTGAGCTACAGTCTGGGCAGGTGCATTCCCTATAGTTCTTGAGGATTCTCTCAGTGCCCCTGACTTCTGATTCCAGACCTGCTGGACAGATGTCCTGGGGTACACAGACCTGGGGGTTCCATTCATTTGACTGTGGGTTCTTGGGCTCTACACAGCCCTGGGACAAATGGATCTGCTGGGCCAGGGACCTGCTGCCTTGGGATGCTGACAAACCTGGTTCCTACCTGTGTGATGCTTTGCACCCATAGGAAGAGATGGACAGCAACCCCATGGTGTCATCACTGCTGAACAAGCTGGCCAACTATACCAACCTGAGCCAGGGTGTGGTAGAGCATGAGGAAGATGAGGACAGCCGGAGGCGGGAGATCAAGGTACACAAGATCAAGGTGCCCTCTGTAGATCACAGTCTTGGAACTTTCTAGACAGGGAACATCCTTGCCAGGCTTTCAGATCACATGTACCCTTTCCTCTCATGAGGCTTGGCCACCTTCATTTTTCTGGTATTGTGTCTCAGTGGACAGCTCCAGTGTCCTGTGCTTCTGGGAAGGGACAAGGTCCCAGAGGTCCTGTGCAGCTGCCCCTGCATACTCTGAGTGGGCATCTGTGGGGCTATGTAGCTCCTGAGAGACTCTTTAGGCACTAAGCCCTGCCTGAGGTCTGGTTTCTGTTTCATTTTATTATTCGGTTGTGGTGTCTGTATATTTGTTTTTGAGATAGTCTCACTCTGGCCAGGAGCCTACTATATCACCCAAAGTTGGCTTTAAACTCACAGTAATTCTCCTGCCTCAGCTTCCAGATACTGTGATTACAGGTGTCTGGCTTAAAGCCTTCATTAAAGACCTTGAGTTTTATTCCCCTCATGCTCTAGCTCCCTGAGACCCTTGCTTTCTCTGGAGGGGAGAGTTCAATGTCAGCAAAGACAAAGGTGATCTACCCTGCTTGTCACATCTAGCCACTGCCTAGGTGCTTCTCATGAGTCAGTGCCCGGCCTTACTGTGGCTCTATGAAAGTCAGACCACAGAGTGGCATTGGCTGTCGTCTTTCTTCCTGCTGTGAACACAGCAGGGTCAGTACTGTGTTTCAAGTCTACACAGTGTTCAGCGTTTTTGAGACTATTCAGATCTGGGGCTCTGTGGTCTCTGGGGACAGGGCTAAGGTTAACAGAGGCATGGGCTGTCTTCCTGGCAGTAGGGCAGTGGCTTTCTCAGAAACGTTGTCTGGGCCATGTCTTTTCTTGCCCCCTCCCAGATACTCTGGGCATCCTTAGCTGACCCTACTGAGGTAGCAGTCACAGCTGCCCAGATGTGCTGAATGATGGACTATACACGAGAATTTAGGGACTACAGTGGTGACAGATTTATCACTCAAATGCATTAGTGGGGTCTACTTGTGCCCTCAGCACTGCCTCATAGCCCAACAGGCTTTTGGGCCTCAGAAGCCCCAAGCCTTCTCCGTCTACAGCACAGATGTCCATCTGTCTATCTCTTTTGTTTGCTGGAATTTGTGTCCAAGGAAAACTTGGCCTGTGCCAGGGAACAGACACTGGTCTGCATGTATCTTGGAACTGACCCTTAGCCTCAACTCTGCATAGTCAAGGCCCTGCTCAGGTTGATCCCACAGTTTAGACCTTTTCCCCAAGAGTAGAGCCCAGCAGACATGGCTGCCCACAAGAGGACTGTGGAAAGAACCCATCCTTGTAAGCAGAGCATCCAGGTTTGGGTATATTATACTTAGTATGGCCTTAGTATATTTATCCTAGCTTAAAGTACGGCAATTCTCTGGCTAATGTTTCCCTCGAGGACATGGCTTCTGAACTAGATTTCAGTTGATGAACAGTTAGGACCACAGCAGACCTGTTTATCTTGATTGGAAATGCTCACTTAGGAATCCATCAGGTTGGCAGGACAGAAGTAGAGCCTGCCCCTGGTGTTTCCTTTGATGGCACAGAAGCTTGTCCCCAGAGACAGGAAATCACTTTCTTTTGAGCTGCTTCTGGGTTGTAAACAGGTCTGGATCATCTGGACCAAGCTAAGAGTTCAGAAGTGGGCATCCCCCCTTTGAAGGATCTGGCAACTCGAGGCCCTAGGATTTGGGCAGACAGCTAGTTCCTGATCCTATGTCTCAGTGGGATCTGAAGCTAAGCCATGTGACCTGGTAGCCACTTGTGTATCTCAGGCTGCCCATCAATGGCCTGCCTAGACAAGTTGTTTTCTGCCATGTTTCTATTAGAGACATTGGCTGTCTCCAATGTCCATCTTACACTGTGCTCTTGTACGCATACATTCTTAAGTTTAACTGAAAAATTAACAAGACAGGTTGAAGAGATGGCTCAGCAAGTGCAGGTGTTTGCTACTCTTCCAGAAGACCCATGTTGGACAGCTTATAACCACTAAGTACTCCATTTCAAAGGGATCCAATGATCTGGAGAGATGGCTCAGCAGTTAAGAGCACTGACTGCTCTTCCAGAGGTCCTAAGTTCAAATCCCAGCAACCACATGGTAGCTCACAACCATCTGTGATGGGATAGGATGCCCTCTTCTGGTGTGTCTGAAGACAGCTACAGTGTACTTACATATAATAAATAAATCTTAAAAAAAAGGGGGGGGAATCAAATGCCCTCTTTTGTCCTCTATTGGTATTTGCACTCATGTGCATTATACCAATACACATATATGTATATATAACATAATAAAGATAAAAATAATTCTCATTCATGTGCATATACTAATATACATGTATGTATACATAACAGAATAAAGATAAAAATAATTCTCAAAAAGCCACAAAGGCCTTTCTTCATCTGCCAGCTTGCAGAATCCAAACCCATAAAGACTTTATTTTCTGACCCCAGAATGCAGTGTCCAGACCTCAAAGATGGGGCATGAGGTCAAGGCTCAGGCCTCCTTCTTGCTATATAAATATTTCTCCCTGCAGTGTGAACCCTGATGTTCACTGGCCTTGGGCTCAGGACTAAAGCCTCCAGGCTTTCAAACCCAGAGCTCTCCACACACTCTCCTTTTTCCCTGTGAAACCTTTGATGTTGAGTTGGTGGAACTTAAGCTGCTCTGCCCTGGGTGGACCACAGTGGCAGGGCCCTGTGCAGGCCTGAGCTGCCATCCTGTCATCTCAGGTTTAGGTGGTCAGTTTGTTCTCCTTGGACTCTGCCCTCTGGCCAGCTACATCCAACCAGTACCACTCCTCAGCTGCTGGGCTCTCCCTGTCTGGTCTCAGGTTGGATGACATCCTCAGCCAGGCCTCAGCATTGCTCTGAACCAGCCTTGTGGTCATCTTCACAGGGAATGTGCTCAAGCTAGTCCTCTACATTCATTCTGTGTTCACCTAAACTGAGATGAGCCTTCTCCTCTGTTGGGATCTGGCTCCTCAGCTCTTGTGTCCCTAGGTCTCTAGTCTGTTTCCTACCATATTACAATGAGACGTTTGAACTTTATAGGCAGCCTTACTGTTATCTAGCCCCTCTCTGGCCTCCTTCCTTTCATGCCTCAAAGCTTCCTGGCACCAAGGTCCAGGACCCTAGCAGTCTCACAGACATAACAAGGACCCCATCTTACTGTTCCAAATTTCCCATTCTGATTCTTCTCCCCAGTAGGAAAGCAGAGCCAGGTGGCTTATCCCTGTGTCTGCCTAGTATGGTTTTCTTCCCCTCCAGCACAATGCCCTAGATGCCTGGGATCTGCTCTAGAACCACAGAACCTCATTTTATTTGGGACATAGATTTTTGTCAGGAATCTTTGCTATCCTTGTAGCTTCATTGTATATAGCCACCATGTTCCTCCCCAGTTTCTATTTTCCTGTGACCTCCAAACCAAAGCATGTGGTAGGGTTCCAGGCTGAATTACTGGGTACAGGCTTTGAGCTTCTCTGGACATATGATACTCTGTTCCAGGCCCCACGCATGGGCACCTTCATCGGAGTCTACCTGCCGTGCCTTCAGAACATCTTGGGTGTTATCCTTTTCCTGCGGCTGACCTGGATTGTGGGGGCAGCTGGCGTTCTGGAGTCCTTCCTCATCGTGTCCATGTGCTGCACCTGTGTGAGTAGTCCTGGGAGCTCGGGAGCTGCTGCTGGGGCCCGGAGAGACTACTGTTGGGAAATCCAGGTCTGCTTTTTAGGTCCCTCTGTAGCATCCAGCTCCTATAGAGAACTCAGGAAAGACAGGCCGGCCCATCCAGCCTTGCAAAGGCCAGGTTTCCCACTAGTCTGATGACCTTATCTAGCAGTATTTATGTTGAGGATGACATTTCTACATCTGGAAACTTGAGGGGCTGAGGGCTGAGTCAGGGGCAGGTGCCTTTTTACTGGGTTATGATGAGACTCCCTCTAGTTTGGAAGGATCATGGATATTTTCAAGGTTTCTCTTATAGAGAAAGGGACATAGGTCTGTAACTTGTTCAAGTCCAGGCCTCCAGCATGTTTCCTTATTTCTAGTGACATTTTTGTTATGCTGGTTTACCTTATACTCACAGTCTCTTTGTTTACCAGCCGACTTTCTCTCTCTCCCCTTTCTCTGCTGAGGAAGAGTATACATTTGTTCTATTTACCCAAGTGTCACTGGGTCCTTTCTGTAGAGAATTCAGATAATATGGTTGGATGAGAGTCTCCTTGACTCCTACCCCAGGCTACCTGACCACGTGTTCCCTGATAGCCCACACCTGTGTGTCTGTCCCAGGCTATCCACTGTCCCTTGACTGGTCACTTCTTGTGACTGCTTGCTTACCTATCCCATGACTGGTCAGTCTGTGTTGTCATTCCAAGCCTTCAGCCCATGCTTCCCAACTGGTCAGTTCATGACCACACCCTAGGGCATTTGTCTGTCTTTTCAGACTGGTCATTCCATTTGGCCACCCCAGGCTGTCTTTGGCTACTCTGTGTGGGCACTTCAGGCTACCTACTTCATCTATCACCCAAATGCCATTCTTTGTAGTATTGGCATTCCTGGTACCTACAAATAAACTTTCCTGAGCAGAGGGTGCTTGCTGAAGGCAAGGTGGATACAAGGTGAGGTGCCCTATTCCCTGTTGGATGCACATCTAGATGAAGCGTCCTTCTTGTGCTTCAAAGATTGGTAGAAGTGTAATTGGGCCAGGCACCTAGATGAGGTTCTGCTTTCAGAGCTGTGGTGAGCAGGGTCTGAAGCCCATGTTTTCTGTTACCTTTGGGGATGGATTTGTGGGTTGGGTAGGAAATGGTTGGCAGGCAGGAGGTCTGTCTTTCTTTCCTGATCATTTAGTACCTCCTTTGAGGTCAAAAGCCTGCAACCTCAGACTGGGCATGTTGGAGCATCTTAGGGCACACGTTTTCTGAAAGAGCTGCCTCTCTTTGCAGACCATGCTGACAGCCATCTCCATGAGTGCCATCGCTACCAACGGTGTGGTCCCAGGTGAGGGTGCCAGCGCTTGTGGCCTTTGAATTGGTTGATTGATCTTTCCACAGTACAGGACAAGAGCTACATGTGTATGGATGCTATTCCTGCCCCAGGCTCATGTGGTGACAGTGACATTAACTTGTTTTCACCAGGGTGGCACTGGAGTATTGTGCTGCCCGTGGAGAGAAGAGAGAGGCTCTCTCCCCAGAGGCTTTGGTGTAGACACACCCTCACTGCTTGCCTGTCTGTTATTATGAGGACAGAAAACATATCCTTGAGTGGGACACAAGCCTGAGTAGAATGCAGGTCCTTCTGAAGTGATATACTCTTACATGCTAGCAGAGACACACCACCAAACACTACTGCCTGTCCTCTGCATAAAAGAGTTGGTAGGCCTGTGTCAGTGTCTCTCCTTTAACCATCTCAGGGCACAGCAGGTACAGATGAGGTACTGTACCTGCCTATATCAGACACGCTTGAGCTAACCTGTGTCTGTGAGCAGGGTAGATATGAATTCATAGCCCAAGGCTTTTTGGTGGTTCTGTTTTGAGGGCAGACTAAATTTGCTTGTCCCTTAATAGGGACATGTCTTTTTTCATGAGTGCTCAGTGTTCGTAGTGAATGGAACCTCCTAACCCATATTTTTCCTTGGGCTATCTTTACAGCGGGAGGCTCATACTACATGATCTCCCGTTCGCTGGGGCCTGAGTTTGGAGGGGCTGTTGGCCTCTGTTTCTACTTGGGTACAACGTTTGCAGGCGCCATGTACATCCTGGGTACCATCGAGATCTTCCTGGTGAGTCCATCTGTGGAAGTCTTCCTTGCCTAGGCACTTTGCCTTTGAGATCATTTGTATGTTACCTCTGACTGTCCTCTATCCTGCTCTGGACGTCTGGGTTCTCAAAGCTGCTGTCTGGGCTAAGGGTTTGGGTTCCTAATGGGTGAGACTTCATAGTCTATGCTGTCTCAGGAGACATGTGTAACTCCTTAAGCAGGATTCTAGCCCTCAAAGACAAACCAGTTCTGCTCATCACTGAGTTCTTATAGTATGCAACTCCCATTGTAGAAGGGCTTCCCTGCAACTTGATGTTGGGCTTGGGCTCAATGTCTAGTGGGCTTTGTAGCATAAGTTTCTGTTTACCATGGCTACTGTTTATCATGGCCAGGAAATGGTGGGGTCAGGAGCTTGAAACAGCTGATCATGTCAGCAGTCAGGAAGAATACAGATGAATCCTGGTGCTCAAATAGCCTTTTCCCCTTTATACAGTTCAAAATCTCAACTCAGAGAAATGGTACTACCCACCCTAAAAGTGGTGGGTCTTTCCATCTTTAATTAAGTCAAAATAATCCCTTACTCTTGTGAGCTAATCTGATCCCAGCTAATATTGTGAGCTAACCCCAGAGGCTAATCTAGTATGACACAGGTATTCCCAGAGGATTTCTCCTGGGTGAATCTAGATTCTGTCAATTGATAATAAATATTAATCATCACTATAACCATCTCCATGAAGTTGGCTCTTTTTTCTCTGCTACCCAAGCATCCCAGAGCCAGCAGGGAAGCCTTCCCATGCTTTCTAAGAAAGGTTTCATGGGGGAAAATGCATATACTAATTTGGGGAGTCTGGGCTAGAACCTAGGGTTCCTTGTCCCTCTATGGGCCCTGGACCACAGACTCTAGATTGTTATGCTCATTCCTAGGGTCTGGTTGGTCTCTAAGGAAGTCCCATACCTATAGTAGAGCGTCTTGAAGGACAACCTTGCTATTTGGTAGCTCTCTGGAGATTGTGCTCAGCAGTCAGCTGGCAGTAGAAAAGACAGAGGAGCTGTGCTGGGCTCTGCTGAGCTCTTGGCAGGAATCCTTGGCCCCTCACCCCAAGGGCTCTCCCCTGCCTATTAGTAACCTGACCAAGGTTATAATCTAGCTCTGGCAGTTCGAGGGAACTGGACAGGAATGACTGCAGGCCCAATGTCCTGGCTCCATCTTGGATGGTACACAAAATTCTGTCTCCATGCACCCAATGGCCTCAAGCCTGACAGGCCTTCTTTGCCAGTATCAGGAAGGGAAGGGAGCCCGTGTGAGGTCAAGGCTGAGTGAGTTCCTGGACAGGACCTTCTTCGCTGACCTGCCTTATTCCCACAGACCTACATCTCTCCAAGTGCAGCCATCTTCCAGGCAGAGACGGCAGATGGTGAGGCGGCCGCACTGCTGAACAACATGCGTGTGTATGGCAGCTGTGCGCTGGCGCTCATGGCCGTGGTGGTCTTCGTTGGTGTCAAATATGTCAACAAGCTGGCACTGGTCTTCTTAGCCTGTGTTGTGCTTTCTATCCTGGCCATCTATGCTGGTGTCATCAAGACAGCCTTTGCCCCACCTGACATCCCGTGAGTCTCAGGCCATCCTGGTGGTAGTGTGGGGTGGGGTGTAATCTAATGCTGGTTCACCTTGCCGTGTTGTTCCAGAGGCTGTGCCTGGTCTCCTGGTTCTCTCTTTTAGCTTTTCTAGGGAAGAACATTGAGGTATTCTTGATAATCATTCATTCCTGGTTTCCAGTGTGGCTTTAATGAACTTTGGAGTATGGGGACAAAGTCTGTCCCCAGAATATAATTTCAGGAAACAAGGCCAGATGTCCTGACCCTCCCCCAAAAGCATCATCAAGTGGGTATCAAGTTTTAAATGTCTGAGCCTATGGGAAACATTCTCATTCACACCACCACAGGCAGATGGCCGAGCTTTTCAGACCATTCTTATCCCATGAGACATGGCTTCTTCATCTTTATAGAAATCCTTCAAATGGGCTGCATCTTGTCTTCCTATGGGATTGAGGAGGTTAACCAAGATGGCTGGTGTCACAGTAAGTGAGTGACCATGGAACCAAGGTGCCATCTGGGCATGTTGAATGGGACTGACCAAAGCCATGGCCTTTGGTAGGGACTGTGGGTGCCAGGAACCACAGAGCTATAGTTTTACCAACTTTGTGGAGGATATGGCCACCTTCCAGAGCGAGTCGCCCTGGGCAGGAGGAGGACAGCCCTGACTTATGGAGGGCTTGTATGTGAGCTCGGTCTTCAAGTTGCTGGAGTATGACCTGATGCTTGCTCCTGACATGTGCGCCCTGCAGTCACATGAGTCAGGTTTATTAGAGTTGCTCAGGAGGCATTGAGCCCCCCAATGAGTATGCTGAGAGCAGCGTGGTGAAAACAAGCTCTGCCCTTTCTCTGCTCCAGGGTCTGCCTTCTAGGGAACCGCACGCTAGCAAATCGCAACTTTGATACCTGTGCAAAAATGCAGTTTGTCAGCAATGGTACAGTAACCACTGCACTTTGGCGCCTCTTCTGCAATGGCACCAGCTTGGGTTCCACCTGTGATGAGTACTTTGCACAGAACAACGTCACTGAGATCCAGGGCATCCCTGGTGTGGCCAGTGGTGTCTTCCTGGGTGAGTATTGGTGAGGACAGCTAGGGCTACTTCTCTGGGTTGTTTGATGCTACTCTTAAGGTCCTGGTTCCTCTTGCTTAGCCATATTCCTGAGGTCCCATCCAGCCAAACCCTAGGCTGGAATGGCCTTCATCTGCTGCAAATCAGCTGGGTACGGCCAGGCATTCAGTATTTGTTTGTTTGAGACAAACACTCACTTTGCTGGCCTGGAAATTGCTAGGTAGCCCTGATTGGTCCAGAACTCATCCATGTTGACACCTTCCACATACTGGGATAACAAATAGGGGCAACTTCATCTTAGAGAGAAGGACCCAGTCCTAGGGAGCCTGAACACTTGATCCTCATAGTCTATGCTATGTGAGGTTGGGATTCTGTATACCCCCCAGTGGTTTGGAGTTATGTCAGTGGGCAGCTGAGGACTGTGTCTGGGTGATGGGGGAGGAGCACATGGGTCCCATACTTTGAACCCGCTAGAGTCTTTGAGACAAGGTATCTGGAGAAAGTAACCCCTAAAGGGTCTTGAGAGGCAACAAGGGCATATGGATTGTTGGATGGAGGCCACCTATGGAGAGGTCCCTATAGAGGGGTGTCACAGTCAGTGTTAGGACTGCACTGTGCCAAGCTGGAGTCTAGTAGAGAGTGAAGGTGGCCACACTCCCTGGATCACTGGAGGAACCGATATGGTTACAGGCTTTGTGTTTTTCTGCCTTGTTGGTGGATGCCTAGCAGGGAGGGCCCCAAGACTATGGGCAGCTAGCTGTTTAGGAGCATGTGTGCAAGAATCCTCTAGTGCTGAAACCTTATGTTGAGTTTTGGGGAGAGTGGCTTCTTGCATGTGGTCTTCATAAGCTTGAGTGTCCCCAATTGGAATCAGAACCATGGAAGAACCACGGCTCTGTTGTGAGTGGTGATGCTGGGTGTGGTCAGTCCTTACCGAAGGCTGAGAAGTCCTGACTGTTCGTATTACAGATAACCTGTGGAGCACATATTCAGACAAGGGGGCATTTGTGGAAAAGAAAGGCGTGTCCTCAGTGCCTGTTCCCGAGGAGAACCGGCCTAGTGGATTGCCATATGTCCTCACTGACATCATGACCTACTTCACCATGCTAGTTGGCATCTACTTCCCCTCTGTAACTGGTAAGGCCCTCCAGGCTTCCCTCTCCCTCTGTCTTTTTGTCTGTTTCTCTGTGTGTTCTCCCACCATGACTCACTCTCTCTCTGACTGTCTTTTTCTTTGTTACTGTTTCTGTCTCTTGGTCTCTCTCGATTTTCTGGTCTCTGTGTGTATGTCTCTGTTTCTGTTTCTGTCTTTCAGTCCTCAGAGATCACCTTTCCAGCAAGCAGTGGTGGTATTGGTCTTATCTTCTCTGATGAATCTTTCTGTGGGCAGCATCCTCTAGGTTTTCTGTCACTGTCACCCCTGTCTACTCTCCAGGGATCATGGCAGGATCCAACCGCTCCGGGGACCTCAAAGATGCCCAGAAGTCCATCCCAACGGGGACTATTCTGGCCATCGTGACTACATCTTTCATTTGTATCCTTTCCTTAAAGGGGCCCTGTGCTAGAGTTGTTGAACTCTATCACTGCTGCCTTTGCTCTAGTCCCCTCAGTCACATCCGCATTGTGCCCGTCTTGTATAGCCTTAGGTGATGTGCCACATTAAAGCATGGCATCTGTATTCCTGTCTCTTATGATTGTATTTGACAGAATATCCCTTTAAAAAAAATCCAAGAGAGGACCAGGGGTTGTAGTTCAGTGGTAGAGTACTTATCTAACATGCACAAGGCCCTGGCTTCAAATCTCCAGTAATACCAAAGGAAAAAGAAATACAACACATCACTGGATTGGTGCACACTAAGGGTGCACAGCCTTGGTTGAGTGTAGAGTAGGATATGGCATGTCGTAATTAGGATTTTACTGCTGTGAACAGATACCATGACCAAGGCAAGTCTTATAAAGGATGATATTTAATTGGACTGGGTTACAGGTTCAAAGGTTCAGTCCCTCATAATCAAGGTGGGAGCAGGGTAGTATCTGGGCAAGCATGATTCAGACAGAGGTGAGAGTTGTACATTTTCATCTGAAGACTGCTAGTGGAAGACTGACTTCCAGGCAGCCAGGAGTAGGGTCTTAAAGCCCATGCCCACAGTGACACACCTGCTCCAACAAGGCCACACCTCCTAATAGTGCCACTCCCTGGACCAAGCACATACAAACCATCATGTGGCTTAAGTACAGACCACAGCTGCTTTTGTGAAACTGACGTTCCAGGAGTCCCTGTCCTCCCAGCAGGGTGGTTGGGTCACCAACCAAGCACCTTTTGAGTACCCTATGACTAGCACTCTATAGCTAGACAGATGTGAGGACAGTACCCAGAGGACTGTGGAGGTGTTGGGCACATCTGTGGGGTCAGGATATGGAGATGTCTTACCACTAGGTGACCTTGGCTACAGGGTTGCTCCAGGCCCATGGGATGGGACCCACTGGCCAGCATGCATCTACCTGGAGCTTGCCTCAAAACTGTCTGTCTGTTCCTTAACTTCACCACAGATCTTTCCTGCATAGTGCTGTTTGGGGCCTGCATCGAAGGTGTGGTCCTGCGAGATAAGTATGTTGGGTTTTTACTACATGAAACGACTGTAGTTGGTATTGTCTTTCCTGAGGGAGACTTCAGCTTTGAAATTAAATGACCTCTGGGCTTCACAGTTAAATGAGTTAAAAGAGTTAAATGCTCTTATCAGAGGGTCACACTGCCTTTTGCCTGACTAAAGCATTGACTAGCTTTGTGTCACCCCTTGGGCCTGGAGCCTGCTTAGGCAGACTCAGAGAAAAGTTGAGACCTGATGAAGCTGGGGATGACGAATGAGTTCAGGTGTGAGAATGGGAGAGATAGGATCCAGAGACCCCAGTCCTGCTGCTCAATTAGCACAGTCTTAAGTGTGGACTACCGTGGACCCTTCATTCTTACGGCACAGGCTTGTCAGAATCTCAGGGCTGCAAGGGTTCCTATAAACTGCATGGTAAGAAGTATACCCCAGACCTACAGACCTTTCTCTGCAGAAATGGCAGTGGCCAGCACCACCTTAGTAACAGCCAGGGCTTCCTGTGCCTGAGAGGATTCTAGGGGAACAGTTTCAAGCCACCTAAGCCCTTTCAGAGGGGGGAGGGGGTGGCTGTCAGGCTGGCTGGGTCCTATTGGGTTGGGCCTCTAAGATGGATGGACT
The DNA here is from genome assembly GCF_947179515.1 of Apodemus sylvaticus. Classification (NCBI taxonomy): domain Eukaryota; kingdom Metazoa; phylum Chordata; class Mammalia; order Rodentia; family Muridae; genus Apodemus; species Apodemus sylvaticus. The sequence continues at coordinate 3,853,257 of NC_067487.1, read as the reverse complement.
CCTTACCTTCCTCTCCAGAAGCCTAGGGGTTCACAATCAAATAGGGGCAGATTTTTTTTCCTGCCTTCAGATCACTTTTTAGAAGCTCACTGACCACCTTCCCTACTCACCTATAGGTTTGGGGAGGCCCTGCAAGGGAACCTGGTCATTGGCATGCTGGCCTGGCCATCTCCCTGGGTCATTGTGATTGGCTCCTTCTTCTCCACCTGTGGTGCTGGCCTGCAGAGTCTGACTGGGGCACCCCGCCTGCTGCAGGCCATTGCGCGTGATGGCATCATCCCCTTCCTACAGGTGAGTCCTTCACTCAAGGTGCAGCAGATGATGCTGGCTGCCCTGCAAAGAGACTGCAATGTCAGGTCTAGGTGTGTAGGGGTCTCTAAGAGTCTGTCTTGCAGAGCTGGACCGATTGAATGAAGACAGGGGACATATGTCCTGCTTTTGGACTCTACACTGGTTATCTCACACTAGCTGCTGGACTGAGGGTGCAGACCCAGAGCAGAGGTTCAGTACTATAAAGGCCTTTTCCAGTGGGCCATGCTTGTCCCTTGACCTATTGAGGCATGCCAAGGATGTTCCCACTGGTGTTAACCATGGACTTGATATCCCTGGACCTGGCCTCTATAACTGCGACTGAGGTTCCTGTAGTGAACTTAGAGGTACAGGATACAATGAGAGCCCTGAGATGATGTCATCAAAGTGTCATAGCCCAATGGCTTAAACCAAAGGAAGTTGTTTCCCAAAAATTCTGGAGATTGGCCACACAAAAGAGATTTGAAGATAGAAAAAAGAAAAAAATTATGGAGGTTTAGGTGTGTCAGGAGTCTGTCTATGTGTGTGGTTTTGGGTTTTCTTTTTTTTTTTTTTTCTTTTCTTTTTTTTTTTTTGAGACAGGGTTTCTCTGTGTAGCTCTGGCTGTCCTGTCCTGGAACTCACTCTGTAGACCAGGCTGGCCTTGAACTCAGAAATCCACCTGCCTCTGCCTCCCAAGTTCTGGGATTACAGGTGTGCGCCACCACGCCCGGCTAGGTTTTCTTTTGGACTTGACTGCAAACAGCATGGCGACATGTGACTAAAGCTAGGCTTTGCTTGTATGCCTTGTAAGATGTTCTATTGATAAGATATTCCAATGACACTGCCCTGCAGACGTTCCATTCACACAGGCAGTCTCCTACCCAAGCCCACCTACCTGTTCCCATACTGCAGGTGTTTGGTCATGGAAAGGCCAACGGGGAGCCCACATGGGCCCTGCTGCTCACGGCCCTCATCTGCGAGACTGGTATCCTCATCGCCTCCCTGGATAGTGTGGCTCCCATCCTGTCTATGTGAGTAGCCTGCAAGGACACCAGGGTGGAGGGTATGAGGACTTGGTTGCTGATCCTTCCTATCTGAACATAGGGTAAGGAATAAAGATACATAGAGGGTAGGCACAGAAGGCCAGGTAGTTGTGCTGTGGGCACACAGCTATTGGGCCAGCTGAGGTGAGTGTGGTTGGACAGACAGCTGCTATGGTAGGTGCAATGGCTACTCCTGTGGTATATGCCTAGGGACAGTAGGCATGTGACTTGTTCATAGGGTCCCTCAGCTTGGCCTATAGAGGAGCTCCATTGTGTAAACAGGTTGGGTCTCCCTAAAAGGTAGTGTGCAGTATATGGTAGAACAGTGGCAGGATACTACTGTGCCATTGTGGGTGGTCAGCAGCCTCTCTGGTCCTTCGCTCCAGGTTCTTCCTCATGTGCTACATGTTTGTCAATCTGGCCTGTGCTGTACAGACTCTGCTGCGCACACCCAACTGGCGTCCACGCTTCAAGTTCTACCACTGGTAAGGCCTTCTGCGTGTACTCCCCGAGGGACCCACAAACCTGAGCACACAATCTGTTCTGGAGGTTGCCTGCTGCTGGGCTTAAAACTGTTTTGGTGGAAGGAGCCCCAGTGAAGTCCACGAGGCCATGGTCCTGTCCTGGCCTCTGACTCACAGTTGCATTCATAAGTACCCATGTGATTCGTATGCCAGCCTGGTCCTCTCCAGCCAGAAATGTTGGAGATCCCAGAGCTGCCAGTGTTCTTCAGGCCCCTTTCCAGCACAGTGCTGGCTGACTGGCTGGAGCCCATTCTGTGTTCTGCACATAGCCAGGTATCTTGTGCACCTCAGGAGGGAAACAGACAGTTGTACTGTCTCCGGGCTACAGCTCTGTGGGATCCCTGGGAGCCATTTCATATTTGGGGGATGACTGAGTGGTTGACCTGATTGCCAGGGGCCATAGGCTGATACTCTGTTCAAGGAAGAATTTTATAATAGGGGAAGTGCTGTTAGTGAAGCAGGCTTTCAGGTGCCGATTGGGGGCTGTACGGGCCTGCTCTGAGCTTCGTGTCTGTCAGGACCCTTTCCTTCCTTGGGATGAGTCTCTGCCTCGCGTTGATGTTCATCTGCTCCTGGTACTACGCCCTTTTCGCCATGCTCATCGCCGGCTGCATCTACAAGTACATCGAGTACCGCGGGTGAGTGGCAGCCCCTCAGAAAGCTGTGACTTCACCACACTCCTCATGCTTATATAGAACCAGAGCAGCTACTTGAGCTGCCCGGGGCATGAGTCTGGGTGCTGCTGTTGAGGTCTCACGGAGGTTAAACACGAGAGTCCTATGTGTCTTGTGTCATCCCTTACTCCCAGCCAGGCTGACTTACTCAGGTATATGCTGATTTCCTGCCCAGAAGTTACTGTGTAGAAGCTGGGCAGGGTTTTTGTTTTTTGTTTTTGTTAATTTCACGTGTGTTCTAATTTATGACCAGGAGTATCTCTGGCTTCCACTGTTGACAGTCTGTTTAAGGAATTTGGCCCTCTGTCAACTGTAGCGCTGGCAGGGCCCAGGAGCTACATTACATTTCAGAGTTCCATCCCCACAACATTACCTTTGCCCTTCCCTGACAGTTCTGTCCTCATTCTGGGCCTTGAGACCAATCTAGTTCAGGGATTCCAAGTCATGTCTCACCCTCATTCTTCTCTCTGTCCCTGGTGTCCCCAGTGAATGGTACCACACAGGAAGTCTTGCTGCTCGACCTTTTCATTTTACCCAGTAGCACTGCTTGTCCTGGGAAGCCCTTTCCTGTCCAGTTACACACATTGTGACTGTCCCAGCTAGGTAAACATTCTTAAAAGTGCTACTGTGACAAGGTGGCCTTCCTTTATACCCACACAGGGCTGAGAAGGAATGGGGGGATGGCATCAGGGGCCTGTCACTGAACGCTGCCCGCTATGCCCTGCTGCGTGTGGAACATGGGCCCCCACATACCAAGAACTGGAGGTGAGTGTGCCCCACAGCCACAGCCCCAAGATAGCAGAATGGAGTGGAGACCCTTATCCTGCCAACTGGGTAGTGCTATCTCAGAAGTTTTTGCTTTTGGCCTGCTGGGAAGAGATCTGACCAGGCCATCATTGCCAAAGATTGGGAGAATAGCCAGAGATGGGTCCTGGATATCCAACAAGTCACCAGCAGTGTGGATTGGAGGCATGATCCTCTAAGGGAGTTTCCTCTGTCCTAAAGCCAAGCAAAGCAACCTTAGCTGGGCCACCTGAAGCCTCAGACACAAGGTCCCACCAGCCCCACCCGTCCTTCCCATCCCTCTTGTCCCACCAGCTCCACCTGGATCCTGGGCTGTCTACTTGTTTTCTTATCTCTATCCCATCTGGCTTAACAAGCATGGGAGCCCTGGCTGTGTGTCGCCATTGTAACTCCTGTCCCTGTCTTTTCTATCCTACGGCAGGCCCCAGGTGTTGGTGATGCTGAACCTGGACTCTGAGCAGTGTGTAAAGCACCCCCGCCTGCTGTCCTTCACCTCTCAGCTGAAGGCTGGCAAGGGCCTGACCATCGTGGGATCTGTGCTGGAGGGCACTTATTTAGACAAACACGTGGAGGCCCAGCGGGCTGAAGAGGTAGGCAGGTGGAGTGACAGGTGAATGAGGTCCAGGTTGCAACCACCTAAGAAGGGCTGAGCTATGTCCTGCATCTCGAGGCTTTATGGGCACGATTTGTACATGTGCTGCTGCTGGTGTCTGTCACGGTGGCTACTGAGTCTGAAAGGATCAGAAGTAAGACTTGAAGAGATGAGGTGTGTGGTCTCCTGAGACAGAGGGGCAGTGATAGCTACCCTGGGACAGAAGCTCTGAGGGCCTCTGTGCCTAGCCTTGGCACTTCATTCCTGGTGTCTGTTATAGCTCCCTGTGCACCTCAGCTCCTTCTAGTAGGTAGTGACTGTGGGTCATGAGCCTGTGAGCTGCCAGATGTCCTGATCCTTTGGATAAGGGGTGAGTAACCAGAACCAGCTCCTACAGCTTACTGGAGCCATCTCTGATGCCTGCTGCCCATAATTCGTTGGTCCTGTAACTCCTGGGCTTCTTCTACACAGGCTTTTTATTTCGCTGTGTTCAGTTGTGATAGGAAAACTCCAGCCTAAGCAGATACAGAGCAAGTAGTGTCATCAGTCCCTCATGTCCACCTCCAGCCTCTGCTGTCCTCACAAGGCCAGGCAGGGTCCTGTCACCTCCAGCGTTTGGCTGCCCAGGTTGTCAGAAACCTTTTTACTCCTCTCGCTCCATTTGTTTGTGGACCTTATCTAAGGTTCCATCATGGCTACTGTGTCTTGGTGTCACCCTCTTCTCTGAGGGGAGGGGGTTGATCAGCAAGCTTTTTTCTTATGGCTATCCTTATCTGGCCTTGCTTGCTGTCTGTGTGTCTGTAAGCTGCAGCCCAGTTTCTGAGTCCAGTCCATGCTGGATGTACTGTGGAGTGGACTCGAGTGGATTCTGAGGAGTGACTGTGGGCATTGATGGTAATGACTATAGATAATTCTGGTCTGGAGTGACAGTCCTGTGGCATTTTCAGTGATGGCATCACTTGCCCGGCCAGCCTGTTAGGCCACTTTGAGATTCAAGTTCAAAGAGGACAAAAGAAGCAATGGATCATTTTCTAGCCCCTCCAAAAAGACTAGCAGTTGTCCCTTAGCATGTGGAGTCTCTGATCTGAACACTGATGCTGCTGACTGCAAACCCATGAATTTTAGCATCATAGCTCTAGTCCTTAAGGACGGGTGGTTTTCTGCTTGTCCTTTGGTGTCTGACCTGTAGCTGGTCTGAGGGGCATTTTGTTATGGGAGAGAGGGTGGCTCTATCTTGGAGGTGCTCATTTTGTTTTTTTTTAAGATGTATTTATTTTATTATATGTAAGTACACTGTAGCTGTCTTCAGACACCCCAGAAGAGGGTGTCAGATTTTGTTAGGGATGGTTGTGAACCACCATGTGGTTGCTAGGATTTGACCTTGGGATTTGGTTTTTTCGAGACAGGGTTTCTCTGTATAGCCCTGGCTGTCCTGGAGCACACTCTGTAGACCAGGCTGGCCTCGAACTCAGAAATCCACCTGCTTCTGCCTCCCAGAGTTCTGGGATTACAGGCATGTGCCACCACTGCCCAGCTCCTTGGACAGATTCTAAGCATGTACATGGACTCTTATCTCATGCCGCTGGCAGAACATGGGAAAAGGTATTTGTGTTGAAGTGAGTGGCTGCTGGGGACCCTCTGACCCCGGTTTCAATCTCCATTCTGATAAGAAATGAGTAGAGTTCCCTGTGCATTTCTCATGTATGTCTGTTAGATTGGTTTATATTCTGTAGTAGTACTGGGGTAGGACTCAGGACCCTACATGTGCAAGGTGAGTGCCCAGCTACTGAGCCACACTCAAACCCTGGTTGGATGATTTTAATCTGTGAGTGCTTTTCGGCGGAAGGTTCTAAAGAATCTGAATCAGGAACACATGTTGAAAAGCCAAAGCCATGTACTTGCCTCTCCTAGTAACCATAGGAAAGGTTTTAGACCAGAATTAGTCATTTCTATTGATCAGCAAAAGCAAGAAAGAAGGAGCTGCCCAAGGGTCCACTTGTCTTTCGTGCCAGCATCTGGGACTTGTTACTTTTCTGATGGAGTTCTGTCCTTTAGTCAGACTATCATTTGTAATACTAAATGAAGACAGTTTGGGAAAGCCATTTTAAATGGTCAAAGCTCATGTAAAAAACGTATTACAGGCATTTCCTTAACATATCAGGGTTAATATTACTTTCCCCCTACTGCAGTATTTGCATGAGAGGGCTTGAGGGTTTGTCACCCTTGCTTCCCTAACTAAGGGTCCTATCTTCTTCTGTGAGGTGAAGATAGGACCCACAGTGGCTTTGACAGAGTGTCACCTTCTTGTCTGGACCAGATGCCTGCCTGGCCAGGGCTCTGTCCTCTAAACCTTTAGGCTGGGCAGGCGATTCTCTAGCAGTAAGGCAAGAACTATGATGCAACTCCAGCTCCTTGGGTCTAGCATGGGGAAAGCAGTGTTGCAGCCAGTGTCAGGGACACAGGCATCACAAAGCCAGGGCAGTGGTGTGTAGGTACCCTGTTTGGTAGGCATATCCTTCTGGTCAGTACTCAACAGTGTTCTCTGTGCTGTGACCTTTAGCCAGCTTTAGCCCATAGGAGGACAGAGTAGCCCTGCCACATGCCATCAAGCTGAGTCAGCCTCTCTAGTACTTCTCCTATGAAACTCCCATCATGGGCACTGTCCTTCCTGCCTGGGAGCAGCTGTGTCCCTGTGACCACACCTCCCGCCTGGGCTGCCTCTCACTCACTGGCATGTTCCCCTTTTAGGACAGTGTGTTTAGATTGTTTCTCAGTTACTCAGAATTCTATAAGTGGAACATGTTCCTGTAAGCGTGGTCTACCCTAGATGGCTGGTGGTTGGTGGAGGTGAACAGAAAGTAAGGGAGGAGGTGAAAGAGGATGGCTGGGAACCAGGTATATTGTCGGTATAACTTTAGTTGTGGGGCTATAGTGCAGGGCGGTGCCATTGTGGGACTGACATAGGAGGCAAAGGAGGGAGAAAGTGTGTCTTGTGACCAGTGGAGCAAACCCAGAGTGGGTGAAGTCTAAATTTGATGTGTGGGCAGGGCAAGCTCAAATCACTTCCTGCTTCTTCTGGCTTTGGGGGCATTCCTAGGCTCAGCCTGTCTCCACATGGGCACCTTCCTTCTCAGATCTGTCTGTTGTCTTCTCAGAGTTACTTGTTAGTGGGTTCAGGGTCCCACTGAACAGTTAGGATTCCTCTGCAAGGATGCTTTTTCCAAATAAGGTCATGTTTTCCCATTTTGGCTGTAGCATAGTCAAAACGAATCCCTCTTGGGAACACCATTCAACCCCTCACTGGCCTCATTCCCCAAGCACATCTACCTCTCATGCAGACGACATTCATTGCATTTCAGTCTCCAAGGTTTTGAGCATCAATTAGTCTGAATCTCATCATAGACTACAACAAGAGGGACGCCTCTCTGTGCTTACCAAGAGATGTGGAAAATGTTTGCCTAACAGTGATGTGTCTTACTGTTCTAAACGGGAGAGTGCAAAGGCATGAAGGTCACTGTCCACATAAGTGTGAAGTCTAGTAAGGCTGCTCCTCTAGTACTATCGGACACCCTGCACCCAATGGGACCTAGTAGCCTGCCTACCATAGAAGAACAGCATCCTTAGGGCTGTTGACTAGTGAATGGTGTGTCCTGAGTCATAGTGTCCAACCTCTCCATTGTCCCTAAGCTGCTCTCGGTAGGGAGGGGCTGTCCTGGTAGATGCCTGGCATAGTGGTAGAATGATGGAAGTGGACAGGTGTGGAGACTGACATCGTGCCTTGTCAGATAGCCCTTGCTGGAGCCCTCCATTTGCTCAAAGGCTATTAAAGTCGACCCATGAAGCATGACGCACGAGCATTTGATGCTTTTTTTTTTTTGTAAAGATCTATTTATTTTTATTTGTATGAGTACACTGTGGGTGTCTTCAGACACACCAGAGGAGGGCATCAGATCCCATTACAGTTGGTTGTGAGCCATGTCTCCAGCCCCATTTGATGTTTATTATCTGATATGACCCCAGCCCCTAATCCAAATAATAAGGGGTAGTTGGTAAAGTCAGAGATCACATTAAGGCACTATCTGGTGTACACTGGTGGTAACCTTTCTTGCCATCTACATACAGCTACGGCATCAGGTTCACTTTCTCTCTTATTCATGTGTGTAAACTCCTCAGTCTCCATCCCTAAATGTCAGGCTATAGAATGTGTGTGGGGCTGCCTCACTGTAAGGAAGAAGTGCATGGTGTCCCCGCCGTGTGTCTCAGCATCATGGACTAACACCCACTCCACAACTCCCACAGAATATCCGGTCTCTGATGAGTGCAGAGAAGACGAAAGGCTTCTGCCAACTGGTGGTGTCCTCCAACCTGCGAGATGGTGCATCCCACCTGATCCAGTCAGCTGGCCTTGGTGGCATGAAACACAACACTGTCCTCATGGCCTGGCCAGAGGCTTGGAAGCAGTCAGATAACCCTTTCTCCTGGAAGAACTTTGTGGGTATGTGGCAACCATTCCCGTCCCAAGTGTTAATGTCATACCAAGTGTATGGCCAGAAAATATAGATTTAGGGCCTTGGAATATGCTGGCCAAGTTGTTAGTTACTGAGAAGGCAAATGGCAGCTTTACATTCTTGAATGCTTTCTCCCCTAATTCCCAAGCCCAATCCCCATTTGGGGATTTTCCTAGAATGTGATAGACCGTCCTCTGGAGATCATGGAGTAGCTATGGAAAGTTGTTTTTTGATGTCCCCCTGGGTAGATGACTTCCTAGGACCATGCCTACTTAGAGCTTGTGGCAGTCTCCCTACTGTCTGGAGAGAAGCTAGCTCTCTGTCCTCCATCCCCCACCCCCATGAGATCCCATGGTCCAGCTGGCCCTTGGTAACTTACCCATGGATACCTCTCTCCACAGACACTGTCCGTGACACTACAGCAGCACATCAGGCATTGTTGGTGGCCAAGAACATCGACTTGTTCCCACAGAACCAAGAGCGCTTCAGCGATGGGAATATTGATGTGTGGTGGATTGTGCATGATGGGGGCATGCTCATGCTTCTGCCCTTCCTGCTGCGCCAGCACAAGGTGTCTGCCGTAGGCCCATAGGCCAACAGCTAGGCTACAGGGACACCATTACATGGAGGGTGTGGCCTTGCCTGAGTTCCTGCAGAAATGTCCCCCCTCTTCCCCAGGTGTGGCGAAAGTGCCGGATGCGCATCTTCACTGTAGCCCAGGTGGATGATAACAGCATTCAGATGAAGAAGGATCTGCAGATGTTCCTGTACCACCTCAGGATCAGTGCTGAGGTGGAGGTGGTGGAGATGGTAGGTGCACAGCTGTGTGCTGGGGCAGGGGCACAGATGGATGGATAGATAGATGGACGGACGGAGGGGCAGACCTGAATGTCATGCTGTACTTCTAGAATCACAGAGATAGTACATTCTGACATGTTCCATTGAGTACACTTGTATAGTCTTACTGTCCCCGTCCTGTGTCTGAGCATGTCTCAGTTGACAGTAGCTCTGGTGGAGAAGGCCTGTGGGGTATACTCCCTGGGAGTTAGATCTGCCCAGAAGTGTGGAGCCTGGGGCTCTGGCGTTTTGTTTTTATTAATCATTCCATTCGTTTACATCTCAAATGATATCCCACGTCTCCATCACACCATCCCACAACCTTCCTCACCCCCCCTTTGCCTGTAGGAGGGTGCTCTCCCTCCCACCAACCCACCCTCTCCCATCCCACCATTCCAAAGGGTCTCCCCTCCCATTGATGTCATATAAAGCCATCCTCTGCTACCTATGTATCTGGAGCCGAGGGTTCCTCCCTCCCTGTACACTCCTTGGTTGGTGGTCTAGTCCCTAGGAGCACTGGGTGGTCTGGCCAGCTGATGTTGTTCTTCCTGTGGGGTTGCAATCCCCAGCTACTCCTCCAGTCCTCCCGTCAGCTCCCAACCACAGTTCCCTGAGCTCAGTTAAGACGCACTTGCTGACAGGAACCTGATGTGGCTGCTCCTTGGGAGGTTCAGCCAACAACTGACCAGTGGAGATGTGGATGCTTGGGACTCTGTTTTTGTCTATGACTTCATAGTTCCTCAGCTGGAAATTATCTGCCTATCTGTGGGTATATAGGGCCATGAGTGAAGTCATTGCTAGGACTAACAGGTAGAATAAAGTGACTCTGGGTTACAGTAGATGTGGTTTACTGTGTCTGAATGACTAAGGAGTGAGGAGATACCCACTCCAGCTGTCCCTGAGGACCCAAGATTGTTGCTATGGACTGAGCAGCCCCATGTGGATTAACTGTGTATCCTTTGTTCCTTACTGCCTTGTGCCTTCAGAATGCCATGTTCTCACTTGTGTGGTCTATGTGGCTTACTTTTCTATCACCTGATCATGGATGATACCCAGTACATGATCACTCTGCATAGTCTATGCATGACTGTGCAGCTCAGTCCCTGGAGAACTGGCAGGGAGTCACATTTGGTAGAAATAGTCCCAGAGAGGACTGCTTTTCTACAGTCTCACAGAGGAATTATGTTTGGTGAAAGGTGTCCCAGAAGGGCCCATTTCTTTTTCATGGCCATGTGGAGTACCACATTAGGTAAGGGGACCTTCCACTACTCTCCATGGTCACATGGAAGAGTCCCAGCTCTAGGGCTACAGAGGCACTTCTTTGTTGGAGCTTGCAAACTGCTTGTCTCTGCCTGTGTCTCTTTAATCATGGATGAGGTCCGGCATCTCTCTGCATTATTGACAACCTCTTGCATTTTCTTGTCAGCTCCCAGGGAACATCGTAGTATGGGGCTATGTTTTCTCCCTCTATAGGAGCTTTGTGTAAGTCTTTGAGACTTTGAGACCTCTGTGAGAGTTTTGGCTAAGTGCAGATTGGGTATCACTGGTTTTTATACTCTGGGTGTGCTGTTCTGAAATGCATATCCACATTTGGACATTTCCCAGCCATTTGGAATTGCAGACTTGCTCTCTGTGGCTTCTGTTTGTAACCTTCTCTGTAGGTGGCACTCTAGGTCTGTGCATTATTAGTAGTCAGAAACTACCTTTTTGACTAAGTAACAGAAGCTGGGGGAGACAAGGTCTTGTGAGGCAGTCCAGGCTAGGCATGGAGACCAGCAGTCCACTGGCCTGGGCCAGTGTCTATAATGTACAGTGTGTGAGCTGCCTAAGCTCTCAGCTTCAGTCTTGCCCCAGGGGGTTGGCTTCTAGATCTAACCTCCCTATTGAGTTCCCACTAGAATACAGACCTCTGTCTCGGGGACATGGTCAACTGACAAGAGGCCACCCAGAGTGTAAAGTTTTAGGTGTTTGGGTTTAACAGGCTGGGCTATTCTGAGTGCCAGCAGTCAGGATCATTAGATCATTAGTGCTTAAATGCTATCCTGGGTTTGGTATCTTTTCCCTATGGATTTAATAACTCTGTGAAGAGTGAGCTTGTCTGAGACAGGAAATGACACCAGTTATTTAGAAGTATGTGTCCCTTGAGACCACAGCTCTTACAGACCAGCCAGGAATGCCCTGTCCAGAACCTTGAACAACTGTTCTTAGTCAGTGTGAAATGTAGACACGTCATTGACTGTGTGATAGTGTTACAGAGTCCCCAGCAGGAACGTAGGTAGGCTGTTTTATTTGTCCACCTGTTATTGCAGATCATACATTTGCATCAATAGTCATACATTCTCATGCCTTCCCAGGAGCCTCTGGGATAGAGAGCTCTGACACTCCAGGGACAGAAATCTAGGCCTGGGGCTGGAGAGATGGCTCAGCAGTTAAGAGCACTGACTGTTCTTCCAGAGGTCCTGAGTTTAACTCCCAGCAACCACATGGTAGCTCACAACCATCTGTAATGGGATCAGATGCCCTCTTCTGGTGTGTCTGAAGAAAACAACAGTGTACTCATGTAAAATAAATTAAAAAAAAAAATAAATCTTTAAAAAAAAAAAGAAATCTAGGCCTGGAGTGCCTGGCCACTGCTTGCTCAGGTCCACTTGACAATGGGGGTTGGGTTGGTGGTGGTTGACGGTGACACCATGTTTTATATACATTTTTTACTTCTGTGGCTTGATGCTTTTTAGGTTGAAAATGACATTTCCGCATTCACCTATGAGAAGACGCTAATGATGGAGCAGAGGTCGCAGATGCTGAAACAGATGCAGTTGTCAAAGAATGAGCGGGAGAGAGAGGTGCGTGCACTGGGGAGGAAGTAGGTAAGGTCGGTGCCAGATGTCCCCAAATGAGGACTCTGTGAGGAATCTGTGTTGAGGGGAACGCAGAGCAACCTAGTAACAAATGGCTCTGGATTCATACAGTTCCTGTGGCATTTGGCTTTGGTTGTTGATGAAGACCAAGCATGGCCATCTATGCCCATGGAACAGTGTGACTCTGAGGGCTGGCACCTTTGTGGTCACTTCATACCTAGGAAAGACAGATGGTGGATAACGTGACATCTACCTTTCTTTGAGACCTCAGGTCTTTTGTTATAAAAACAGCAGATTCTTACATGTGGCTCTGTGGTGGCTAACTGGGTGGAAGGAATGATTCTCTATGGAATCAGTGATACCACACTGTGGTCACAGAGGCACAAGAATCCTCTGCCTCCTCTGCCTTGTAACTTCATTGTTCATGAGAATTGGCCAAGGTCAACACATAGGTCACATAATAACAGGTAGAATCAGAGTAGTGATTGCCCCAGGATTCTAGATGAGTCAGGTACATAGGAGACAGGAGACCTAGGATCCAGATAGGATGCTCTCCATGTCTGTGGACAGAGACTGTAGCATGGATGCCTGGCAGCTGGTTCTAACACTGTCTGGAAAGACACAGAGGTTCTGATTCTCTTGTGGTTCCTTTGGACTGCAGGGAGTCCTAGTGCCAGCCAGTCTGTTCTAGCCTTAGCCAGGACAAAGGACCTATACTAGATTAAGTGGCACCTTTAACCTGGAGAATTACTGAACTCCGATAAAGAAGGGTTTGGGGTAGGGGGATGACATTCAAGAGTTTAACTTCAGAGATGTGCTTCCATGTGGTACAGAGGCCACTAGTTTATTTGGGGCTGGTCAGCAGGGTAGGTCGGAACCTTCGGCTGACTGCTAGACCACACTGGATCTACTATGGTAGGTCACCAACAGGCTGTTCTTCCCTGTGGAAGCTGTGGGAAAGTTAAGGCCATGTTGGAGGTGAGGACACTGAGGGGCCATGAAGTTCATATATAGCTGAGTTGACCCATGCGCCATCTGAGGAAGTCAAGGCTGAGCCTTACCTTGTAGGTCTTCCAGTGTCCATCCTGGAGGCCCTGCTAACCCCTGCTATACAGACAGTACTGAGTGACTACTGAGTAGCATTCTCTGATGTATTTTGACCCACCCTGGTTGGGGCTCTGCAGGTGAGCAGGCAGTAAGCTGTTCCAGGCTGAGGCTGAGGCTGTGAGGGAAGCAGGTGGCAGATCCTCACCCAACCAGACTCACTTGTGTGGATCCCACAAAGGGCATGTGCCCTTATGTGCCCTCAGCATCTAGTGGCGCACTCACATTGTCAAGTATGAAGAAAGCATGTGGCTACCACTTGCTGTTAGCTCCCCTTGGGACACCAATTTATCATGTGGGAACATTAATGAGACCTAGTTATGAGGGACTTCCGTGTGCATCTTTAGCTTGCCCTACTTAGCCTTCATGTGGGTGGATGTGCTTACTGGAACAAGGCCTCCTAGAGTCTTTTGTCTTCACTGGAGCTCCAGAGTTGTTCTCTCTGAGCTTCAGCTGCGGCTCCATGAGAAGATACCGTGCTCCATTTTGTCCCTGCCTGTTGACAGTCCAGAGTCAGAGCAATAGTGATGACTCTGATAGCCCGGACAAGAGGAAGGTCTGCTCAGACTTTTGACCCTTGACTTAGGGTGCAGGTTGGTCTCAGATCTTTAAACATTCACTTTGCTCCCTCAGGGCCTAAGCCACTGGAAGGGACTGTGTAGATAGACACTCCCCATTTTCACCCTCCCAGGGCTACCAGGTCCCACCCATCTATGACCCTTTAAAGCCCCTGTGAGCCTGGCAGCCAGAGGGGTTGTAGAAGCAAACCCCTCCCTGAGATGGAAGCTGCCACGGAAATGCACCATGATGTGTCCTGGTCAGGACTGATGACTGAGAGGTCAGGGGCTACACCAAGTAAGGAGACTCTGGCATCAGTGTTATGATAGCTCATCAGAGTTCTGGGTTCATTTATTTTTTTTTCTTTCAAGTCAGGAAAGTGAGGTAGGAAGAGGCAGGGGAGGGAACCAAGAGTCCATCTGGTAGTACAAGAAACAGGGGAGATCCGTGTGGGATGGGGACAGTACCAGAGAGCCCTTTGTGGAACTGTTGTCTACTCGTTGAGGAGTCTTAGCCAGTTACACATGAATCCTCTTGGTTCATTCTGCAACCTGCTTGCCTCCTCGGGCACGTTCTCTCGGTGGCTTTCAGGAGCCACTGTCTGTTCTGACCTGCTCTTCCCTCACCAGGCGCAGCTGATTCACGACAGGAACACCGCATCCCATACCACAGCAACTGCTAGAACCCAAGCCCCACCAACACCCGACAAAGTGCAGATGACATGGACAAAAGAGAAACTCATTGCAGAGAAACACAGGAACAAGGACACCGGCACATCAGGCTTCAAAGACCTCTTCAGCCTAAAGCCGTGAGTGTCTTCGTGGCCTGGGCCAATGCACAGTGAGGACAGACTAACAGCCCCACCCTCTAAGGAGGGGTGCCCACTGGCCCACAAACCTGCAGAGAACTGGGACCAGCCCAAGGCTATGCTGTCAGTGCCAGTGAGCCAGGCCGAGAGGGGATTGAGCTATGAGACTTACTCTCTTGATGCTAATGACTTCCCAGACCCCACTCCCATAGTCTAGTCTGCTGTCATAGACCTCTGGGGTCCTGTCATCTTGGCTGACTTGAGAATCCTAAGACTGTGAGGTCCTTGTGGCCTTCACAGAGCTGTGGGGGTACTATCATGACTGATTCAGTTAAGTCTTCTTGATACAGCCTCCAAGCCCAATAGCGGGCCAGAGTCCCCTTTGACTGGGTCTTTATGGTAGGATTATTCTAAAGCTCCAAGTTCCTAGGGAGAAAAAGAGGGCTTTAGGGTCCTGTGGAGTGGGAATCTGTTGAAGGGTCAAGGCCAGTCATTTTACCACTTAGCATGGCCACCGCCAGTACTTGAATTGGCTCAATCGTGTGGAGTCCTCTGCTGGAGTAACCTGCTCTTTGTGTTCTCTTCCATGTAGAGAGTGGGGAAACCTGTAAGTGCACTTTCATTTTTTAGACTGCCTTAGACTTTTAGGTTGCCTTGCATGCCTGCGTGTGTACAGCCCTGTGTGTATAGAACATCCTGCTGACCTCACTGCCTCCACTCAGAGTGGCTCAGGGCACATATCCAGATGTCATTCTTTAAGTGACGCCAAAGGTAGTGTGGGAGAGCTGATTCTGAGCTGCTCTGAGACGGGGCAGGTGTGTGCTTCCTGCATCAACGAACAACTTCACCCACATCCCTCCAGGTCTACTCAGTCAATATAAAATAGCTTCCTTGGCTCTCCATCCATCCGGAAGGCTGCCTTCTTTCCTCTCTTGTGAGAAGGGCTTGTGGATCAATTCTGCATAGTCATACTACCTGTGTGTGAGTTCTGGGGCTGGATGTCAGGGCCAGGAGTCCTAGGCAGGAATGCAGAGTCTGAGGGTCTACCTGCAAGCCCATGGGCAGGAGCATTCTGGGAGGACATGCTGTAGCTGCTTGGAGATGCTACTATGGTCCTTTCATCCGTGTTGTCCCTGTCCTATCTCCCTGCAGTCATTCTGTGCCATTGTCCCTAATAGGCAGATAATGTGCAAGATGCTGGTTAAGTGGTTACATGACTAGCTGAATTACTCAGACACTGAGGAAACTTTGAGAAGCTTGGACAAGTATGGAAACTGAGAGCATCCCAGGCTTCCTGCTGTCTGCAAATCTAAAAGCCCCCCTCCCATAGTTTATTAAAGGACATAATCAGCTTATTAAAGGCATAGTAACAGGGTTTGACCCTACATTACTAGTGCACATGTACCTATATACACATGTACCTATACATACCATATAGATTCCTGAACACACATATGGGGACTATCGGTGGGATACTTATCTGTCAGGATCCAGGCTTAGCCAGGGTCCGGAAGCAGTTCTAGGGTTCAGACCTATTTCTTGGTTAGTCTAGTAAGAGATGTGTTTCCTTCCATAATTTCCCTGGAGCATATATGACTGTGAATGTGTGTTGGTTAGAGTGCATGTGTGTACCAGTTAGAAAACATGTAAACTGGATAGTACATGTATGCACCAGGTAAAGCTCATGCATGTGTTGTCAGATGAGCATGTGTGCTGGTTTGAGTACATTTGTGTTGTGTACACACTAGTGTACCTACCTGCATGTGTGCGTTGGTATGCACTTGTTAGCATGTGTAGATATTTATGTGCATGTATTTTCTACTTTGGATGGCCTTTGGCAGTTCTGCTGTCAGCCAGCCAAGGACATGTGACTTCACTTCCTGTTTCCAAGACTGCTGTGTAGACTTACACTACCATGTGTAGACACTGTGTAGAAAGTTCATCTTGTACGAGATATTTTACTTATTAACTCTGCTGGATTACTAGGAACAGAGGTGGGATTGAGTTAGCTTTCAGGACCTTTCCTGGACCCTCTGGTGTTTTTCTAGCTTCACCAGGGCATGCCACAATGGCATGGATAACAGGCCAAACCTAGAACTCAGGTTCCATGTGACTGCTGTACTCTCCCACCCCCAGGCTCTTGCTTTTCATGCTGTTTGAGAACTGCTATTGGACCAAACACACAGTAATTGTGCCCTTTCCATGGAGTGAATTCAGGGTTCCTGTAATGAAAGGCTTGACTGGTGCCACAAAGACTTCACCTATAATTTTATCAAATTAAACTGAAGAGAGAAGATAAAGGGCCCATGACTGTTTTCTTCCTGGAGAATGACAGTTACAAGCTGTTATATTTGGCTTAGAGTTGAGTTGATCAGAGGGTGTGATTATAAAGCATCTCAGGACCTCTCTATGACCCTCAAATGGCTGCTTCATCTGCCTGTCCCTCTCTCTGAGGCACAGATGCCTCTACTCAGAAGGGCTGCAATCAAGACTGTACGGGCAGGTTAACAGACTAGCCAAAATTTCTGCCCTGTGTCCTGACCCCAAGGATGCCCCAGGTGTCCCAGTACCTGACAGAAATGCAAATTCATTGGGACAGGTAGTGCTCTGTGGCAAAATTTCCCAAGGTAGTTTTTGAAATATTGGTTCAGTTTTCTAGAGAGGGATGTTTGGTAGATGAGAAGGCTTTCCTCTGTCCTATAGGCACCTGAGTGCTTATGTGTGCCAGTGAATATAAACTTGTGATTTCCTCAAACGTAAGTGGGCGTGGTCCCTGCTCCCTGGGAAACTGAAGAGAACAGGGCCCCACACAACCATAGAACATGTGGTGTGAGAACTCAGTAATGTTCTGCTCACCTCAGAGGCTAGAAACATGAATCTGAACCATGCCATGCCAAAAGCTCTTGTTTCTTTGTCACAGCTTGACAGTGCCATCTGGACTGGCTAAGGGTAGGAAAGAGGGTCGCCTACACCCAGACCCAGTTCTCTGCTGAATCCCAGCTTCCACACAGAACCTGACAGCACCAGGATGGTAGTGTCATTGACTGGTTAGAGGACACTCTAGAGCTCTCCTCTTGAGCACCTAGTTCCAACTACACCTAAGTACTGTGTTCTCAGTTCACCAGATATGCTACTTGGCAGCACCAAGCATGTCAGTGGGATGCCAGGGATTCAGCAGTTATACCACTGCCCTAAGACACAGGCCAGTTCCCATGTCTGCCCAGACAGCTGCTGTGCCCTCATATCCTGTTTCTGCCTGTACCAATGGTTGCTTCACAAATGCCGCTTATTGAGTGTGTTGTAGTTTACCTGCATTACTTTATGGTCTCTAGAAGCTTAGAAGTTTAGTGATGCTTTCCTAAAGTGTCTAGAGCAAAATGCTTTCTGTTGCTAAGTCACCCCATACCCTACCCTCAGATAATCTGCTGAGTCTTGCCCTTCCCATGTACACAATGGGAGGGCCAGGCAAACTACAGGCCTCAAGCCCACTGTGTCCACTCTACCACCCTTCTCCCAAGGGACCAATCCAACGTCAGGAGGATGCATACTGCTGTGAAGCTCAATGGCGTAGTTCTCAACAAGTCCCAGGATGCCCAACTGGTCCTGCTGAACATGCCAGGCCCCCCAAAAAATCGTCAGGGGGATGAGAACTGTATCCTTTTCCAATGCTTCCTGGTGGTGGTGGTGAACTGTAGTACAACTACGGCACTGTCAGGCCTGGCTCCTCTTGTTTACAGAGCCTCAACTCCTATAAGTTACAGAAGAGAGGGGTGGGGTGCAAGGCAGGTAGTGATATGTGGTACAATGAGGGGGTCCACCTAAGCCCATCAATGGCAAAGCATGCTTTTCTACATGTGGTGTATTGTGCATTACCCTGGGGACCTTGGGGGACCTAGGGAAGGAGGTAGGCAAGTGCCATGGAGTCTGAGTAGACTGTGGAGGGCTGAGGGGGTCAAGTCCTTCCTAGCATTTGAAGAAATGACACTGCATTTGAGTTCCTGAGGATCAGTGATGGGCTCTTCCTTACAATGCTGGGATCAAGCACAGGGCCTTGAGTATGCTAGTAAATACTCTATAACTCCATCCCAGGATATACCTTTGATTTGCTTGATACCTGATTGAGGCAGTGGCAAATCCACATGGTGTGTCCCTGGGTGAGAAGCCTTGATCCAGAGCAGTATACACTGGGACAAAGACTGGGTCCTCTAGATGCCCAGCAAGTGCAGTGTGACCCTAAGCCTGTCTGAGTAGAACAACCCCTCATAGGAAGAACTGAGCCCTTGCTCTCCAGCATATAACTGCACACTCTTGGTCTCAGTGGCTCTGTGCCACACGCAGAGCTGCTACTGGAGCAGTGCTGAGTGTCCTTGCCTAGATGCAGTATCCTCTCAGGATGCTCTGAGCTTAGTCTCCCCCAGTGGCAGATCAAGCAGGACAGATAGCCTGCCTTTCCATTTCACAGTTCAGGCTGTTGGCCACAGCTTTTGACAGTTCATGCTTTGCTAGTGTCAAGACATCGCTGGGGTCTTGTTGAACAGCCACTCAGGACCACAGAATGGCAAATGAGGGAGATGTTTCTTTGTTTCCTGGTCAGAGACCACTGAACCACCAGGGTTCCTGTGACCCAGTTAGTTACTGATGGTTTCAAGTAGATGGGATTAATAACTGGAGGCTCCAGGAATATCTTACACTCTAGAGGTGACAACTTCATTTCTGTTCTTTCACGGTATCACACTGTCATTTCCTCTGTTTGGAGCTCCCTAACCTCTTGGGATCTTCCCATTTGCCACAGATCTTGGTTTCTTAGGCTGAGTCTGTAATTTGAACTGGGGTCCCTGATATAGCCAGTTGAGATTGGTATGGCCTTAACTATCAACCCAGATATGGAGTTTCTTGAGGTCTTGACCGAAGGACTGAACAGAGTCCTCCTGGTCAGGGGTGGTGGCCGGGAAGTCATCACCATCTACTCCTAACACCTGCAACCTGGACACACCCGAATGGGGTCAGGACTGTGCAAGCTGCCTGTGGCCAGGCTGGGGCTCACCAGCATGCTACTGACTGATGGCCACTGCCCTGGCACTTGTTGCCTGGCCTACCAAGATGTTGCAGTGATTCTGGTCACCCTGACATACATGGCTTCCCGCAGACATAACACCCACTAGGCTTCTTCCAAGCAGAAGATGCTACATGGATGTGGGAAGTATCTAGAGCTGTTCTAACGGGAATGGCTCCTTATGTTGTTGTGGGCAATCGTAGGTATACCCAGGGGATCTGGGGCACTCTTCCTACTCCTGGCAGAGCCTCACCTCCAGACACTAGGATCACCTTTCTGCAGATGACTGTCCAGCATTTTGTGGCAGTTACATTTCACTTCTACCATGTACAGAGGCACCTCTGTACTTTTCGTGAACCTGACAGATGACCCAGAACACGTGAACAAGCACACAGTTCCCTGGGACTAGAATGTCACTGAGTTGCTCCCCATTGACTTCTTTGTTCCTTTGATTATCCTTGCTGTGATTTCTATATAGTAAGCACACCGAGGACTGTCCACCCTCCTCCTCATTCACTCCCCACACTCCTCAGACATGGCTCAGGGTACCCCTGGAAGGTGAGGTAGTGTTTACAGGATAGGAGTGGGTGACCATTTGAGCTGGTGGTGCCTGCCAGCTGTGCTCCCATTTGAGTTGATGCCCTAGGAGCTCCTGCAGAAAGAACCTTTGTTCTTCCAGAGTGTGAACCATGATGTATCTCAGAGGCATACAGCTTTGCACACGACATGCCGTCCCATCCCTCACCCTCCTGGAGAGAAAAACCAGGCCCAGCCCAACACCCTCAGCATCAGCAGCCACAGCCCTGGGTCTTTCTGGCTGAGTCTCGTCTCCTGCCATAGAGCCTTACTCAGCTGGGGCCGTAGGCGCCTCTGCACTTTTCAAGAACCTGACAGATAATTTGCACTTTACCCTTGGGCATTCTGCTCTGTAGGTCATGGTCTGTTCACAGGCTGTAGGCAACAGCAGCGATCCGTTCCTCACGTTCTGTATGGCATATTTATTTATTTAACCCTCTCTGGGGAAGCTTGATAGGGAGATAGCTTCTGTGTGGATGGCCCGTGGTGCCAGGCTCTCGGCATCTCTGGCTTCCTCCAAGAGAACCAGCCCTGTCCACATTCATGATGTTCCAGTTAGGGTAGAGGTCAGGTTTGCACCTGCACAGGTTCCTCAGACTTTGTTAGGCAGCCAGGTAAGCTTGCCAGAGTAACTGCTGCCCAGTATGTGTCTCCATCAGCAGAGTGATTGCCACACCTGCTTTTGACTCAACTCTGAACTTGGCTCAGACTCCTGAGCCCTTGATGTCTAGAGCAGAGCAGGTGGCATGCCTCTCCCAGCTGTTAGGAATGCCCTGGGCAGCCGGCCTTTTCAGGTTCTGGGTCACTGCTTACAAGAGCTGCCTGTCAAGAGTGTCCAACCCCCTTTCTGTTGCAAACTACGTGTTCCTGGTAACTGTGGCTGTTCCGATCAGTTTCATGTTTTTCCTTTTTATAGGCTTTTGTCTTTGTATGACTTTGTTAGTAGAAGAGTAAAGATCTATAAAATATAAATGTTTAAGGAACTTCATGTGTCTCATTTCCATAAAATTCAATGGTGGGAGAAGATGTACTTAATCCTTCCCAGAGTTTCTCAGAGGCCCACTTCAAGACTGACCACCCAGGGCACTCAGGGTCAGGGGTGACCCTCCTGCTTTGGAGAAGCTCTACAAAAATATAACAGGAACTCTCATCCTAGCTTGTTAGCCTCAACTCAGAATTTTCTAAGGATGGGAGCCCCCAGAATCATCACAGTGCAAGTGAGGCTATAATGTAGAAAATGGGGAACAGGTAGGAGGTATAGAATCACTGGAATATAGAACTGTGCATCCATGGGAATGGTGTTGGCACCCCCACAATTGTTCAGTAGGTTCATCTCTGTGGCCCAGGACATATCCCCACAAACCTCCCTGGCATTCATCATGGTGTCTTCCATACGCAGACATTCTGCAGTAGAGCCAGTGTTTGTTTATAGAAACAGGGCTCTTAACCCTGGCATCATGCACAAACCTGGGAGACTTACTCAGAAGCCAACACTGTTCCCATATATGAGAGTCCACTCATGTTGTGACCCAGAAGAAGCAAATCCAAGAGAACTGTTTGTTTGTAATTCAAGGAAGGAGGACAGTTCAGGAAAGACTGCCAAGTGAGCACAGAACTGCTTTTTGGAGAATGTTCTGATATATAAACTTGACATGCGCCGGGCGGCGGTAGCACACGCCTGTAATCCCAGCACTCTGGGAGGCAGAAGCAGGTGGATTTCTGAGTTTGAGGCCAGCCTGGTCTACAGAGTGATTTCCAGGACAGCCAGGGCTATACAGAGAAACCCTGTCATGAAAAAACCAAATCCAACAAAACAAAACAAAAAAGGAGAGTCCACTCAGGTTATGTCCCAGAAGATGCAAATCGAAGAGAACTGTTCGTTTGTAATTCAAGGAAGGAGGACAGTTCAGGAAAGACTGCCAGGTGAGCACAGAACTGCTTTTTGGAGAATGTTCTAATGTAGAAACTTGACATGCTAATGACTGTTGTATGGAGTAGTCACCCTATTTGGTGAGCCTTGAATACCACGGGCATGGTAAGGATTCAGCAGAGCCATGCTTTGGCTATGGAAATGAACTGGGAGAGAAGCTGTCCTTTGGTCCTACTGGGGACCAGAGTTCTCATGCATGGCTTAGAGCACATAGGCCTGGCATTCATGGCAAAGATTAGGAAGTCAGGAATGGGGGTGTCATGGGGAACAGGCAGACACAGAGAAGAGCTCAGGCCAGAGTCCCACAACAGGTTCTATTGCAAGTATGAAGCTTAGGCAGACATTGTAGTCTTTGTAGCCTGTTCTACCTTGCAGATGGGACTTAAGAGAATATCATTTGCCTTTGGAAGAAATGTCATGGTGCAGCTTCCAGAGCTGAGGAACCACCTATGTCTGTCAGTGACTGATGCCTTCTTAGGACACTAGAAACACAAAGGGCACCACCCCAGAACCCCCCTGAGGCTGGACTTGGTTCACTGACAATCACATCCATGATGATACCACTATATCGAGGCCTGGGCTGTTAGTTAGTTCACATGGGGATAGTCCAAAGGATGTCAAAGACACAGACTCCTTACTGTTTCTAAAGCCAGCTAAGGGTGGCAGAGATTACCTTCTGCTCTCAGAACTGCACACAGGAACAGTGTGTTTATGAGCCCTGAAGAGACCGTTGCCCTGAGGTTTAGAAGACCAAGGACCCTGCACTTGCCTGAATTTGCTAGGAGACCTCCATGTGTGAACAGAGGACATGGCCAGCTCAGCACAGCAGGATTCCAGCTCACACTTGAGAGGTTAAATAGAAACTGGAGTCAAAAGATTCACCCTGAAGGCGATGGAGTACCTGCTGAGAAAGGGGTATCTTGGTGACACCTTCGTTCCCTCAATGGCTTTTATTTGGGAATGTACATAGATCAGGTTGTTCAGTTCTTAGAACACACAGTAGCCACAACCTCCACATACACAGCCAAGGTTGTTTGTTTTTCTCACAATAGCCATTGTCTTCTGTTGCCAGGTACTACCAATGGTCACAGACACCATTCTGGCACCCAGCACAGAGTGTACTAAGGCATCACCACCCTGGCTTTCTTACCTCTGTCTCCACTTGCAACATGGCAGTTTTACTTCTAGGTAGTTCTGGAGTTTCTGAGTCAAACCAGGCCAAGTTCCTGCACCTTAACAGATCCACAGTTCTCGCACACTAGTGACCATGTACAGAGTGGCTAAATGCTGGAGAACATGAGCAATCTGGGGGCAGGGGAGGCGGTGTCATAAGATAGTCCAGCCTGGTCTTGGATTGTAGCTTTTGATGTAACCTCCTCTCACAAGCATTTACTGCCACACCCAACTAAATGGTCTGGATGTTTCATTTAGTTCACAAGTGCTTTCCCATCTCTTTAGGTCTCATACATGGCACTGAAGACCCGGCTGTCTGAGGCTTGGTCTGTCAGCTGGCTGGAGTACTGCACACGCCTCTGCTTAACACTCACCACAGTGGCAAATGTTCAGCCCCTGTCATGAGCTTGTTAGGACTTCTACCTGCCCTGAAATTTTAAAACATGAAGCTATAGTTCAGACTTGGCTGAATCTCCCCACTTCCCATGGCACTCAGCTGAACCATGGCCCGAGGTGTCATTGGGGATATCCTGTAGGACATCTCTCAGGGCCTGAAAGAACTTTTTTTTTTTTTTTTAGCTTATGTTCATTGGTGTTTTATCTCCATGTATGTCCATGTGAGGGTGTCAGAAGCCCTGGAACTGGAGTTACAGACAGTTGTAAACTGCCTGTAACTGGGTGCTGGGAATTGAGCCCAGGTCAGCCAGTGTTCTTAACTGCTGAGCCATCTCTTCAGCTTCTTGAAAGGACCTCTTAACACAAGCCTGGTATTTAGAATACTGCATACTAAGAAACAAACTGGGTGGCCATGCTGATTCCTGTGCAATTCCTCTGCTGTGGCGTGGGTGGTGGAACCTTACATACGTGCCATCTCTACATTCATGACATAGATACTTTAGTCATATTGTAAGAAAAGGGTGGCATACTCTAGTCATTTTGGTTTCTTGAAGCATTTCTAGCTGTGAAGTGACCAGCATCAGCCCACAGAGGGCTGATGATCCCCAGGTCAGAGACATCACATTCAGATCCTTAGGAAGTCCTTAGAATAGGCACAGGGTTTTGGTGAGAGGAAATAAGCACAAGGTTGTATTGCTTCTCAACAATCTGCATAAGCTGTAGTCCCTGGAGCCTATATGGGGCTCAGCATTCCTTGTTAATATGAGCTGAGCTCCAGGTTTAGAGTTCTGATTTTTCTTAGTCTAAAAATCCCTTAGTAAAAAGCACTACTATGGAGTCATGTGTGTCAACCAACATAAGCCAAGATGGTTCTACAGCACTCACCCTCCACATATACCTGTCATCTTCACCTGCAGTTACCATGCGTCAGTAGACTGACCACAGCTCTCAGAAAAGTGTTTTAATAGGATATGTATGCCATGTTAGAGAATTCACAATATTTTATTATGCCAAGAAGGCATAATGCCACCTTCACAAGCTCACAAGAGGTAAAAAGTTCCTCCTTGTTGTGTCCTGCTGGTGGAGCCACAAAGATCATGGCTTGTGGAGGTCCCCACATCTTTGCAGCCTTTGTGGAAGGACACCTAAGTGTCACTTGGCTATGCACAACCTGGATGGAGACCTCCAGCATAGTACCTCATCCATCCATCCATCCATCCCAACCTGTCTGGGTCTTATCCACATCTACCTAGGATGCTGGAAGCTCTGGACACCAAGCCTCACGCTGCCCACCGAACATCAACCTGCCCCTCTGCTCAACTGTGTCCCCTCCACATTTGCTGATACTCTGGCCTCTTTGTTCTGCTTCATTTAACATGGTACACTGAAGATAAACCACTTTCCAAGCTCATTCCACTGACTTTACAACATATAAAAACTTCACAAAAAGCATTGCCTTTTCCATTCAGGTACCTGAAGGTCAAAGAACCATGAGGATACAAAGAATGCCTAGGTACAGTCCTTTAAACATCCCATGGCCACACTGCAGCAAAAGCAGGAACAGATGCTTTTGTGCCTCCATGTATGGGCTTTCTGGAACATACAGGAGCACGTGTTACTGGTAATCATCAGCTGCATCAAATGTACTGGTATCCAAATGGCATAGAGAAAGGTAGCTTTGTCCACGAATATCTAGCCTGGTGCCATCTCCCTGATGCCCACTTTACATCTGCAGCTGGTGTTGGGCCAGGGGATGCTGTACTCTCTACTGGGCACTTGCCAGCACCTGCTCTGTCCCCAAGGGCATTTGGATGGAGTGCTTGTTTGGGCACTAGGATGGGTGGAAGTGGTGATGGTGATGGTGATGGTGGTGCTCATGATGATGGTGGTGTTCATGCCTCTGGATCACAGGCACCACGTAGCCCTCAGGCCCCAGCATGGGAGGCAGGTCCCGTACCACTTCATGCTCCACCATGGTAGGTTGGCCATGCCCCTTAAGTGGTGAGTGGCCTTCTCTGCCTTTCTGCCGGTACCGCTTGTGACCATAGGGCTGTGGCGGAGGCTGTGGTGGGGGCTGAGGAAGGTGGTGGCCATCCTGGGCACCCTGGGGCAGTGGCACAGCCTGCAGGCAATAGCTGAGTGCTTTCCCTGGCTTGCTGATGCCTGGTGCCCCGAGAGGTTTTCCTGGACCCTTGGGAGACCTGAGGAACTGCTTCTCTTGCCCCTTGAGCCGGGGTTGTGCAGCCAGGGCCCGGGTAGTAGGCTCATTAGCTGGTATGACATGCTCAGCCAGGACTTGAGACCTGCGGTGGTGTATAGCGTGGGCATCCGACTCCTGTGATCGGGACCTGCTTGGAATGTGTGTGGCCCTGCCATGATGTTCTTGCCTGGCCTGCTCAGGTGGTGACCCTAGAGACAAGACAAAGGTGATCCAGAGTAAGACTTGAGACATGTTATATCTGCACTATGGGTTTGTAATAGAGCTGGCTTTCTGGCTGGGTCAAAATCTCAGATGGCCACATGCCCCAAGCTGGGCAGAGAGAAGTAAAAGTTCATTTCCAAGCATATTTTATACTCCATCTGGGAGTCAGACATCTCGTTAAAGACCCTGAATGTCATTCCTTAAAGGGTTTTGGCCACCCTGGCAATTTGCTACTTAGCTCAGCTGGCCCTTTGTCCCTATTGAGGGTCCTATTAAGGAGATTCTATATTGGGAAAGTCAGAACCCTTTTAGGATATAAGGAGGGGTGACAAAGTTATGTCACATTAATATCCTCTCTCTCTCTCTCTCTCTCTCTCTCTCTCTCTCTCTCTCTCTCTCTCTCACACACACACACACACACACACACACACACACACACACACACACTGGAGGGACAGGAGAGAAGGCATGGAAGAGAAAGAGACAGATCAAGCCTACTTCCAGAATAGCCTGGTTGCAGCTTCATGAAATGCTTAAACCCTTAAGGTCAGCCCTGTGCAGTGGCTTTAGTACATGGGGCTAGTTGAGGTCACACTTCCCTCTCCAGATCCACCCCCCAGCATCAGAGGATCAAAGCTCTAGTACAAATCATATGAAGCCAGCCTTTCCCAAGTGTAGGTCACCTTCAGCCAGGGACTTCTAGCTGATCAGAGATAATTGTCAGAATGTACAGATTGCCTGCATAGACCCTCAGGGATGCCTAGTGGAAATGGTGTGAGAATAGGGGACTTGGCCTCCAGCTTTCAGAGTGCCAGCCATGCTGCAGTTCATGAATCTCTAAAGGCTACAAGAGGCACAAAACCAGAAAGGAATATTGTGTCTACAATGCTGGCTGTCCACTTCTACACAAGCTGGTAATTCTGGCCTAACTGCCAGCTCCCCCCACTGGAAGGCTTCTGAACATACATCTAGTAGTTTTATATCTTCCCTAAGGCAGAGTATGTCTCATACATACACCTGGATTTTGAACCACCTTGCTTTCCAGGCCCCTGCCAGTGACAGAAGGGTAATCTGTGAGTTCACATCTGGCAGAGGATAATGGAGCACCCGAGTGGGGTGGGGATACCTGGGACCCAACACCATGGGAAAACCAGAGCCCCCTGCCTACTTGCTTCTTCAGGGAGGCATCTATACCCAGAGGATAGATACAGGGTTGAAGTCCTCCAATACCTACCAGGACCAAACTTAGATGTGTAGTTCTCGATGCCAGCAAGGTCTAGGTAGTGGTTTCTGCGCTCTGTGTTCTCATCCACACAGTAGGGCACTCGCACAGAGCAGGGCTGTGGATCAGCATTGGGCTTCCTGTGTGGACAGAGAGGATGTGTGTGACAATTTGATCAAGACAAGACCTTCAGTCATGTCAGGGGTGCCTGCAGAGGTGGATAGTGGTCTAGGAGGTGGACAGAGAGGATATGTGTGGTGTGACAGTTTGATCAAGACAAGACTGTCAGTCATGACAGAGGTGCCTGCAGAGATGGATGGTGGTCTAGGAGGTGGACAGAGAGGATACACATGACAGTTTGATCAAGACAAGACTGTCAGTCATGTCAGGGGTGCCTGCAGAGGTGGATGGTGGTCTAGGAGGTGGACAGAGAGGATACGCATGACAATTTGATCAAGACAAGACGTTCAGTCGTAACAGGGGTGCCTGCAGATAGGTGGATGGTGGTCTAGGAGGCCTAAGTAGGGACTTGGACTAGTACCCACTATCCCGAGAAGGCAGAAGAGACAGAGTTGGGCAATCTTGTATGTTGTCCAGAGAATTAAGGTCCATAGCTCATTATGGCAGCCTATCAGCACCCAGGGATACTACCACAGGTCTCACAGGGCTTGAGTGACCTTAAATTTAGAGTGTTCTCTGTTTACCTAACTGGAACCACAATGGCCCCTGCTCCCTTCTTTTGGATAGACATGGTGCTCAGCCTCACAAGGTACCCTCCCTCTTCATAGTACACAGGGTCTACCTGTTTCAGCACCCTGCCTGACAGGACACTGGGGAGGCTAGCTGGAAGCAACCACTGGCCTCACATCTCACCTGCTGTAGGCGGACAGCCTTCTGTCAGCCACTCGGGGGTCATCTATGAGCTCACTCTCTGTTCTGCCACGAGTGGGCTCCCGGTCTGAAAGAAAGGCACTTCATTTATTCATTCGTTCATTCATTCATTCATTCATTCATCCTTTGCAGTTCAGTCATTTACTCATCTCCGACCCACCTGCTTATCCACTCATGCATTTCTTTGGCCTATTTATTTTATGAATGTAGACATCCATCTGCTCACTTGCTATATTGTTTTTTGAGACAGCTATGCTATAACCAGTGCTGGCCTTGAACTCCCCCCCCCCCCCCCGCCCCCAATGTTAAGGCATAGGTTTTATTCCACATCATACATCATTAAACAAGACAATGCCTCTTATACATGGATAGGGATACATGGATTTGATAATTTAGGCTGTCTTAGAAGCACGGTATGTGTGGAGTTAATGGCTTTGTTTGTTTGTTTGTTTTTTGTTTTTTGGATTTGTTTTTTTCGAGACAGGGTTTCTCTGTATAGCCCTGGCTGTCCTGGAACTCACGTTGTAGACCAGGTTGGCCTTGAACTCAGAAATCTGCCTGCCTCTGCCTCCCAGAGTGCTGGGATTATAGGTGTGCACCACCACTGCTCTGCAAATTAAGGGCTTAAAATAAATTAATGGTTAGATACAAAGAAAAATGATTTGACTTGCAGAGCACATGTAACAGGTGAAGGTCATATTTTATCAGTGCATGGGATAAAGTGTGGAGGAGACAGTCCATGCTGATATGAACAGTTAAAAAACAAGTTAAAACTGGCCTTGAACTTTTAACCCTGTTGCTTCCCTAGGGCTTAGATTGGAGGCCTGCACCACTATGCCCTTTGTGAATGAATTACTTTCCTTGCTCATCTATCCACTCACTAAGCAAACAAGTTTGTCCCCTGCCCCAGGTACCAGGCTCTAGTTGGGACATTGTGGAAACAAGAAAATTTTGACTGGAAGTGGTTGGGGAACATAAACAGTGTTAATATCCAGGGACCAATGGTAGGGAGGTAATGGTAGAGAGGGGCAAGTGTGAAGCATGAGTTAGGTGGCTGAGGGCGTGGTCCTGCCCCTGCAGGCTTGTCTTAGGGGTAATATTGTTCCTGCAGGCCTGGCTTAGGGGTGGTCCTGCCCCTGCAGGCCTGGCTTAGGGGTGGTCCTGCCCCTGCAGGCCTGGCTTAGGGGTGGTCCTGCCCCTGCAGGCCTGTCTTGGGGGTGGTACTGTCCCTGCAGGCCTGTCTTAGGGGTGGTACTGTCCCCTGCAGGCCTGGCTTAGGGGTGGTACTGTCCCTGCAGGCCTGTCTTAGGGGTGGTACTGTCCCCTGCAGGCCTGTCTTAGGGGTGGTACTGTCCCTGCAGGCCTGGCTTAGGGGTGGTCCTGTCCCTGCAGGCCTGTCTTAGGGGTAATATTGTTCCTGCAGGCCTGGCTTAGGGGTGGTACTGTCCCTGCAGGCCTGGCTTAGGGGTGGTACTGTCCCTGCAGGCCTGGCTTAGGGGTGGTACTGTCCCTGCAGGCCTGTCTTAGGGGTAATATTGTTCCTGCAGGCCTGTCTTAGGGGTGGTACTGTCCCTGCAGGCCTGTCTTAGGGGTGGTCCTGCCCCTGCAGGCCTGTCTTAGGGGTGGTACTGCCCCTGCAGGCCTGTCTTAGGGGTGGTACTGCCCCTGCAGGCCTGTCTTAGGGGTGGTACTGTCCCTGCAGGCCTGTCTTAGGGGTGGTACTGCCCCTGCAGGCCTGTCTTAGGGGTGGTACTGTCCCTGCAGGCCTGGCTTAGGGGTGGTTCTGTCCCTGCAGGCCTGTCTTAGGGGTGGTCCTGTCCCTGCAGGCCTGTCTTAGGGGTGGTCCTGTCCCTGCAGGCCTGTCTTAGGGGTGGTTCTGTCCCTGCAGGCCTGGCTTAGGGGTGGTACTGTCCCTGCAGGCCTGGCTTAGGGGTGATGCTCCTGGAGATGACATTGTTTGAGCAGAAGGACTCCTGACAGACCTCTCACCTTGGCCAGTGAGAGTACCTTCCTTCTTGCTGGAGGGTTCAGGGCTGACCGTTAGCTTCACTCGGAGGGTCTTGCTGCTGCTCGAAGAGTGATTGACAGAGGCATCGACAACCTCATAGATGGTGTGCATCAGGCTGGACATGTCCTGGGACCAACATGACAGATTTCAAGAGATGTTTTTCCTTTCCTTACCCAGCATGTATTCACCCCTGTCCACAGCAGGCACCTTGGGTTCATTTATTTCCCTTTTGAGACTGACTTATACCCAGATTAGACCCAGGATATCATACATGGCTTAACGATAGCTCCGATGTCTGTCTTTGAAGCCACACCTCTGACTTTTATATTCTAAAATATTAGATGATCAAGCAGATAAGCTTTCTACCTAGATACACTTTTCAGCACCACTGTCATGGCCAATGAAGATGCTTCCTCTGCCTCTCTTGGACAACACAGTTCAAAGGAGCAAGGGTACTCCACGGGCCCAAGCTGCCTTGTGAGGAACCCAGGCTTGGGCTAGGGATGTCAGAGCTATAGAGAAAGACCATTGCTGGAATTGATGAGGAGACATGTGCAGACTGCCAGAGTAAGGAGACACTGACATTAGCTAGGTCAAGATATTAAAATGGGCCCCGTCTCCCCTCTGTCTCAGGAAAGTTCTAGTCTCTTCTTTCTCTCAGCCAGGGCTCATTCTGTCTGTCCATCTAAGAATTCAGACATTTTGTATCCATCTGTCTGCTGAACCAGACTGGTTCCAGGTCTCAAGAAGCCATGCCTTTGGCTCCCCATCTATGGGCAGACTGGCAGATGTGGGCATATTACCTCTCTGGTGACTTTCCCACTGTTGTCAAAGTCATACAGTGTGAATGTCCACTCTTGGCGGTTGTCTTCTTCCACAGAGACGTCACACTGGAGTGCCTATAGGCAGTATGCAGGGGTGGGAGACAAGGAAGAATCAGCTGGCGCTTGAGACTTGGAGTGCCCCAACTGTGGTTCTTCCTGGTTTTCAGCCAGGAAGAGGTAGCTCTAGAGTGGTTGACCTTCATCCCTCACACCCTGCCTCCTTGTCCAGCTCTGTCCCCTGCCCTCTCCTAGTGAGGAGCTGATGCCACGCCTCATGACTCAGTTTCTCCCCTGTGGCATCTGTCTCTGCTCATGCAAATACTCAGGATCATTTTGAGGTGGAGGAATTAGGACCATGTGTTCCTGCTGCTCGCCTGTCTGTGGGGGTAGGAGATCCCCTGTTGTTCCCTGACCAATAGTGCTAGATACCTATTACATCTATCCAGCATTGCCAAGTTCACAGCAATACCATGCAAACCACCAGGGCAGCACATTTTAGTCCTGCTATAAGGCCTCAGAGAGGCTGAGGAAACCACAGGGCTGGGATGGCCATGGTTCCCATTTAGGGCCACAACTATTCATCCTGGGGCCCAGTGAGTCACTCATGCAGGTGTGCGTAGGAGAGGACTTACGTCAATGTTCAAGTGCTTCTTGCTGAGTCTTAGTGGACCCTCACGGCTTGCTGCCTTCTCCCCATCATCTGTAC
This sequence comes from Apodemus sylvaticus, assembly GCF_947179515.1. Taxonomy (NCBI): domain Eukaryota; kingdom Metazoa; phylum Chordata; class Mammalia; order Rodentia; family Muridae; genus Apodemus; species Apodemus sylvaticus. The sequence continues at coordinate 3,821,455 of NC_067487.1, read as the reverse complement.
CGAAGAGCTGGCCCTGACCCTCGTGGCCCTCAGATTTCTCATGGGGCAGCACAACTGAGGGGACAAAAAGAGGTAAGACAAGAGCCTGTCCCATGTGGGTAATGGAGGGGAAATGGGTTCACTCTCTCTCCTCTCTTCTGTTCTGCATGAGCCCTGAGCTAGAGCCTGCTTCTATAGAATAGGAACGTAGAGAGGAGCGAGAGGGGCCTCACTTGGCTTAGTTCAATTGGGTATATCCTTGCTGCACTACGCAGCCCATAGTGGCACTCAGTGAGCAATATCTCCTCTAGGCTGACAGTGTACAGATGGGGTGGGAGAAGAACCTTCAGGATCAAAACAGAGGAGTCTCCACCCAGGAGTCCTCCAGGAGAGTGAGTCCCTATATCCCCAGCTTTTCTCCTCATTTTCTAATGCCTTCAATCCAAAACCCACTGACAAGGCCACATGTGAGCTATCTGTTGGCCAAGCAGTCTTGTCTCTTCTGACTCCCAGTGTGGATGGATAAGAAGCCCTGTTGCTGAGGCTCACATATTCTCAGGGTCTCAGGCTGTGTCCTGAGAGGGGCCCAGGCTGTCGGTCAGGTGTCTGTTCAGGTTTGAACTGAGAGGATGCCCAGTGCCTGAGTTCCAGCAGGCAGTGCTAGGAGTCCCTCTGGGCTTCAACAAATGTCTGAAGGTGGATCTATAGGCTAGTGTACCTACTAACTAGAAGCTGGTAAGAACTCATCACATCTCTGTGTGGGGCTTACTCCACAAAAGATATATATGATAGTGACTCGTGGGGTTCAAGACACAGGTGGCATGTTTAGGACTGCTCTACCACTCCACAACTGATGTAGCAAGTGGCCATAACATTATCTTAGAAATCAAGAGCACCAGTTCCTGCAGCCCGACCTCCCTGCTCAGCCTGAGAACTACATACACAAACTAAACCATTGTATGAGCACGCTGAGGCTCAATATTTTGCTTCTCCCATGGACAGATCCAAGCTGCCTGCTTAGCAAGGAATCACAGGTGACTGAGATTCCTGCTTACTAAAGATCTAACTTCTCATGAGACTAGGAACCAACTGATCCCAGCTTTTGTATGTATGTTGTGGGTTCTGTGGTGTGAGTTCTAGAATCAGGGTGAAGCCTTGGGAGCATTTGCTGGAGCTAGACTCACCTTCTAGGGAACCCTTGTCTTCCCAGAAAGGCCCCTCCTTAGGGTCTCCATTGAGCATCTCCTGCAAAAGAACATGGTAACACAGTCTATGAGAAGAGCAGAGGAAGACAATAAATAGGCACTTGTGAGCCTGAGACCTGAATAGAAAGCAGCATTAGACCTCTAAGAGGCCTCTCACTCTGTGGGCTCACATACACCAGCTCCTTCCAGTTTCACACAACAGAATGTACAAATACCATGTGCTGGAGTCATTTTTAGGAGTTGGCCTCATTGCCTGCAAGCAAAACCCACTTTCAAGTGAGACAGGATCTCCCAGGGCTCAGTCCCAACACTGCCAACCCACAAGTATAAGAAGCCTCAAATCCAAGAACCCTATGTGGCACTCTGTTCCTGACTTGGCTTGCAAAGCTTGCCACCAAAGCTGTCCCCATGGTACCCAGGGTGGCATTCACTGGAGTGGCAAAGGGGCCACTGTCTCCTTCAGGGCTGGGCTGAGGAGCAGGAATGACTGCTAAGAAACATCCTCAGCCCACAGCTGATCTCAGGTTATGGGAAAATGGGAAGGACTTCAAACACATCCAGGCAATGCTTAAGCCAAGAAACTGCAGAACAAAAGCGTACGTGGTTCTTGTAAATAATCCACAGAAGCAACAGGCTATAAGAAAGGAAATGTAAAATGTGCCACGGAAACCATCTACAATCAAAGGGCCCTTTGGGACGGGAGAACTCACAGCCCCCAGCCCAGCATTCAGGGCCCCAGGGAGCATTTCCCACCAGTTTCCTGGCATTTCTGTTTGATTCCAGGTGGCTTCAAAGTTTTGAGAGCCCTCAAGTAGATGGGAAGTTGAGCTAAGACCCAATCATCTGGCTAGCTGGCAATGTCCCTGGGGATAACAAGGGCCAGATGATCCCTTTGGTTTGTAGCTGGGGAAAGATAAGGCTCCTCAATTTTATATCTCATCCAGAAAACTGAGTATCCCAGGTACAGTTTGGCATACTCTCATCTGTCAGTGACTACAGGGTGGTCACCAACCCCTACCCCATTCCTCACTGTGAATAACATGGGATTCCTGGCAGGAGGGCATAGCACAACCCGTGGGTTCATGCCCATCTCCATAATGCAGAGGACATAGGTTTCATTCAAACCCAGAGCATGGAACAACAGAGCATATTTAAAAACCTAATGCCTTTGAGAAAACATTCTGTGTCTAGCAGCAAATAAATAGCCACAAAGCCCCCACACCTGAATATACAGGCTGACTGTTCTGTGATATATGATGAGGAACACCAGAAGTGCTCAGGTACATGGGACAGTGACAGGAATACAGCAGTATTCTGAGCAGTATTTGCTGTGTGAGGCTTGGTGAGGACAAACCCAGCATTCGTCTCCTGAAAGGAGAAACCAGGATAGGCTTGAGGGCTCCTTAGGACTACCCCAAAATGCAGCATGGGGAAGAGAGAGGAGCTCCTCTCTAGCTGTTTGTTTGTTTTGGCTGTGCAGCAGTTGTAGGAAACACAGCATTTGAGGAGCCCTCACTGCAGAAGACCAAATGGTTAAGCTGAATGACTAGGGCCAGGAAGTGGGAGGCACCCATGCTCATATCTACAATCTACATCAAAGAACCACCATAGACTTCCTCTCTCTGGACATCCTAACTCATGGGAACCCTTATGAATAAGATGCATACATAGCTTGGTCTTAGGATGTCACGTAAGGGATTACACTAGAAATCATCTTAATGAGAAAAACTCCTAATTATTAAAAAGTCCCCTTTCTAGCTACATATGGTAGCATGTGTCTTTAATCCTAGCATTTGGGAGACAGAGAGGCAAGGGATCTCTGTAATTGTGAGACCGGCCTGGCTTACTTAGCAAGTTTCAGGATAGCCAGGACTACATAATGAGACCCTTTTTCAAAAAGGAGGAGGAGGCCCTCATTCATTCACTGATCAAATAACCCACAGACTGAAGGCTCAAAGGATCTGTCCTGGATCTATGAAGCTCTTTTATATCTACAATACATAGTGACATGTCCTTTTGGGACTGCAGGCCTGAGCTTAGAGAGACAGGGACCAGCTTGTCCCAGCTGAACATAAGGTATGAAATTTAGTAATTTCTAAAAACCTGATTTGGGGTTCTTTTTTTTTCTTTGAAATCAGAGTGACCTGTAGAGCTTCAGTTCCAGAGCCTATGAGTTATGGAAACTAAGTTCAAAGACATGAACCTCAAGGGTTCAGCTTCATCCTGGAGGTACTTCAGGTGCTGTGGCTGACAGGGCCTATGTCTGATTACAAGTCCAGGGGTTGCAAGTGGCTGCTGACAAAACACAGGTATGCAGGGAAACTAAAGCTGGTGGTACCAGGGAGAGGGTCAAAGACTCGAGTTGATGTCAAGAGACAGGAGCAACAGCAAGTAGAGCAAATGTCAAGGTGTCATCAAGGAGTCACCTGCACCTATGTTTAGGTGTCCTGCTGGGCTTCAAAAGTGATACAGGTGAGAGCAGGGAAGATCTCTAAGATTCTCAACTGTTCCTTCCCCCATGGGACTCCCCAGACTTATCTCTTCCCTCAGAGAGCTTGAATCCTTCATGAACAGGTAAGTCTCATATTACTAAGAAACTGGTGCATACAGCACCCCCAGATGGAGGTACAGCTGAAAGGCTAGAGCCTAGAATTGCCAGTCTCTGAGTTGCTATAAACTGCCTATCACCACTACCATACTTTATCCTGCATGTGAGGCTGGAACCTTTTGTAGACACCTTCCATTTCTTATTTAAAAAAAAAAAACAATCTTGAGTTTTGAAGCCCTGCATGGGTTACAGACTTTAAATGCACTATTAGGTGGGGAAGCAAGGGCATTCAATTCAAAAAGAGATCTGGGAGTTGGGTTTAGTGGAAGAGAGCATGTTTGGGATGCACTCCTCTAGGTACAATGCCTAGCACTTCAAGAAAAGAAGAAAAATAAAGAAGATCCTGTACAAACTCTAGCTTAGTCTCCTGGGATGTTCCCAAGGCTATAATAATAGGCCAGGGCTGCTATAACTGACCAAAGCCACACCATCTGTGGGCAGGGCCACTGTTGCAGATTCTGTCAGCACACACCAGAAGCCAGGACATGGAGGATTCTAAGCACTAGCCCAGGGGCGGCTGAAGAGGCCCCAGATCAAAGGAGAAAATGAGTGTGTGTGGGGTAATTCTGGCCTCTGCCTGGTGATTTAAGTCAAATCTGTCCTGCTTACATAGAAATGCCCTTTAATCTGCACTGCTTTAGTTAAGTAGAAGAGCCAAGAGCTTTAATTACATCATATAAAACCTGTACAGGGCCACTGGCCAGACATGTAGCCCCTTCCCCAGTGCAGCAAAGTCCCTGTGACTTAGGCTCACAAGCAAGGCTGTCAAAGGCAGACATTACAAACCCCTGCTGTGACAGGGTCAAGTGACCTCAGGCCTTAGCAGATTCTCCTAAGGGTCCTACCTCCCCATTCTCCTCAGTTCCTCTTAAAGAACTGGAACCACACCCTCTACCAAAGCCTTCTTGCTCTGGCCTCAGAAGTCACTCCTCTCTGATCAAGCTTTCCCTCCTCTTTATACCCTTGTGGCTAGACACTCCAGATGTCCTGTCGAGGTCAACGGCTTGATGAGGCTCCAGCTTAACATTCTGCATATGTCCTCAGTGCCTGACCCATAGGCACCTCCCTACAGTACACACCCTACCCAAAGTTGCTTGTTGCCTTTGCAACATCACTTTCCAGTCTCTGATGGGTGTTTCCCTAGTCACTAGGGACCAGTGTCCTGATTGTGGGGGCCCATGCCACAGTGGGAAAGCATATAAGGTATGTCTGGGACTAACTTGTGCTGGCCTAAGGGGCTCCTTGCTCTGCTGCTAAATACATAGATAGTCCACATACTAGAAATACCCATTTATTCACACCCAAAATGAGGGGTCCTCAGTTCAGACTTCCTGCTCTGTTCTATCACCTCACAAGGTGATACAGGACCCAGGATAAGCCAGGTCACAGTCCTCAAACATTCCTCATAATTGCCACTAGGTGGCAGTAGCAAGTAGGGACGTTTCCCAACAAACCCAGAGACCTAGTTTCCTAAAACAATTTGTTCTACTAAAGTCAGAGATGGTGCCACCCACACCCACCTTTGAAAGGGTCATGTACCTGAACCTTCAGGCCCTGGGAGACCACACCTCAGCATCTTCCAAATGCCCACCTACCATAGGCAGCTATAAGAAAGAGGAACATAACAAGCACAGGGCAAATGGGCCCCAGAACAACCATGTACCAGTTGTTCACTGCTTGAGGTTTCCCTGGACTCAGAAACACAAGACCACTGTCTCTACCTGGGCCTCATGCAAGGGGGCTTTGCTCCTGTCCAGGTCCAAGGACTTCTGTAGGGTCCAGGCTCAAATCAGGCCTCAGGTGGAAGGACAGGCCATGACAGCTCCCATAAAATCCTATTCTCTGTGACGAGGTACACGTGTGACTTTCAGTGAAGCCTCTAGGCTTGTGGAAGCTCTGGCTCCACCTGTCAGTTTTAAGATCAAGACTGTACATCCTCAAATATAGACCTTGATGAAGAGTCAGATCCTGTCAGTGTCTCGGAGATGGGGTGAGGTTGTGGGAGGGACTGAGAGACAGATTTCCCATAAAGAAGTACAGAGACAGAAACAAACAGGGATGGGGAGAGAAAGAAGTGGGGACTAGGCCTTTAGTAGGTACTCTAGGGGAGGGGAGACAGAAGGAAGTGAAGCTAGAGCAAACAGACTGAAGCCACTGTCCAGAACTGTGTCCAACAGGACAGCTGGCACCACAGGGTCTTCAGGGAAGGTGTGTGGTCTAGAACACATGGTTGCCAAGTACTGGGATAGGTCTTTGTATGTCTGATCACTTCAACATTAACTCCTGACCATCAGGAAAATCACCCTCATTAAACTCCTAGTTATTTTTACTTAGATGCATAACTCTCCAGAAACATATCACAGAGGCCACCAGGATGACCTTTGGGGCAGCTCTGCGGGGTCAGTCCTGGCCACTCTGTGGGACTGGTGCTGGGGTGCGAGCCCAGGCTAAGAATAGCCTGCTGGTGGGAAGATAAAGCTACAGGACCTATGTGAGATTCATGCCATGTTTGTGGAGTCAGACAGAGGTAGAACCACACAGAGGAGTGGCCAGCAGTGCCCTCAAGTGTGGGCTGCAGCTTCCTGTGGGCCATACAAGAGAGCCCAAAGAGCCAGGAAAACACCTGGGCTCCTTATTGGAGGCTGTTGATGTACTGGGTGTGGAATTAATGTGAGCGTCCCTCACACATCTCAAGTTTAGGGCCTCTCCCATGGGGCAGACTGCTCTTGGAAACCACAAAGAGCTATGATACCCTGAAGGAGGTGACGAGCCAGGACCACCACAATCCTAGAGCAGGCAGGGTAAGGATAGAAATGAGAGAAGAAGCTTAAGGGTAGAGACAGCGAAGCCACAGCCTCTTCTGCTGGGGAAGATAACCAGGTGGAGTAAGGACTAGCAAAACGCAGGGAACTGGAGACTAGGGGGAGATGGCAAGGGAAAGGGGCTGCAGACAGCTTAGGAGCAGGGAAGCAGCAAAGCCCTCAGATTCAAGGACCTCGTTCCTCACACAGGCTTCCAGGTGTGGCATCTAGCCCCAGGCTCTGAGGAACAATGTTTTCTTAGGAGAAGGTGAGGAGGCCACTCTGCTTGCCCGCCAGGGGCTGGAATTCCACTTCCAGGTGCCGGCCCACTCGTCTGTCTGGAAACGCTTGGCCGGCTTTGAAGTCACGACTCAGTTTCAGCAGCTAAACAGTTTCAGATGTGACAATCTAGTTTTATGGGCTTAATAATTCTGACACATGTGCAGTAGGGGCCCAGCAGTTCCTGTGGTGCCTGGCGGGTCCCCTGCAGGGGCTGAGAGCCATGAAGTTCTGAGTGCCTGAGAATCTAAATCAAGATGTTTAAGGATAGTAAATCCAGAGCCACCCCAGGAAGGGAACACAACAAGTGCATGTTAGCCTCTTGCTTTCTTCTAAGATCTGCAGGGCATTTTTACTCTGTACACACACACTTATTTTTTTTAATTGGGGGAGCGGAGGCTAGGACCATTTTCATCAGGGGTTGTATAAATGAACCCCTGATGAAATTTATAAAATGAAATTCATAAAGGCTGGGTAGCTGGGAGTAGTGGTTTCCTAAAACACACACTCCTCCTCTATACCAGTGTCTACCCTCCTCCATTTTCTGTCCATTTTGATAAAAATACAAATATTTTTATCATCATCTTCCTCCTGTTCCTACCACAGTTTCCCGTTGTTTCTATCATTTGATTAATAACAGAAGATATAACATGGACCAAAGTCCCAACACTCATTCATCCAAAAATATATTAATCCCCAGTTTGTGAAGGAATTGATCATCCATATGTACTGTGGGGAGTTGACCATCTACTATCCACAGGGACATGGACACCAAGGAAGCCCAGTTCTCAGAGAGTGCTAGACAGATGGAGGAGGGTGAGTGAGTCACTGAATGATGAGCCTTGGCCACTTGCTGGAGAAATTTGTGCAGTGAGAGATGTTGCCAAGATCATGTTGTAAAGGGTCAGCAGCCTTCCTTTAAAGTCTGGCAGCCAAGACTCTTCTCTCTCATGCAGAGAGAAGGATTTGGGTGACATGTGTCATCCACACTAATCTGCACAAGTGGGAAACAGAATATCACCAGCGCCATACCTCAGCAAAGAAAAAAGACTCCACAATCTCCCAAGAATCCACTTCTAGCAAAGATATCCACAGAGGACCCACCTTGAAACAAACCACTTCCAGCACACACATTAAATCTATGTGTAAGTGTGAAGACTCTACATAAGCAGGTCTGCACTCACTGTACAATGTGTATGCAAACATACACATCTATGTGCACAAACATGCACACATGCATGCACACATACATGTACACACAGATACATGTGAACATGCACACACGCAAGCACACATGAGTGCATGTATGCACACATGTGCATGCACATACAATACACATGTGGATATGCATGCACACATACATGTGCACATGTATACAAACATTCACACACACGTGCACACATGGACATACACATTTGAACATGCACACATGTACACACATGTACACACATGCACACATGAGGGTGCATGCATATGTGTACACACACACAAATACATTATACACAGGAACACACACATATGCACACATTCATGTATATACTTGTGCACACATACATACAGGTGTTTGTCCAGAGACAATAATCATGAGCCATGCTGACTGCTTCCCTTTTCACTCTTGGCACACTGACATTTCTTTGGTTTAGTCCTCTGTGTTCCAGTCACTTTGCAACTGGTCTACACCTTGATCTTTTACCAGTCATACCTGACACTATGATTGTCTTTCACAGAAAATGATGATCAAGGCTGACCAACCTTCCTGATGGTGACTATTCACAGTTCCCATTCACAGTTCGAAGGCCACAGAGGTTGCAAAATAACAAAATGGAACCTAAACCCAGGCCTCCCAGACTCAGATCCCTCTGCCTCTTACTTGGATGAAGGTGGACTCTTAGGAAACCTACTGGCCATCTTTGTTTCCTTTCATTCCTATTAAAGCTTTATATTTCTTATTTCAAAGGCAGATTAATCCCAAAGCTGGAAGAGAACACAACTGAACCCTAAGTTGCTGTTTTTGTTTTACTTTAGAAGGTACTGTGTGATGTGGTGTTCTTACCAGAGATAAGCAGGCTGAAAACTGGCGCCAGGCCCCTGGGGAGCTCACAACTCAGAAAAAGCAATAAATGGTGTTCATTTTTTGTTAAGTGCTCTCCGTAGAGCTCTGTGGAAACATACCCTCACTGGCTCTGCTGCCTGGCTGGGCTGTGAAGATCAAAGGAAGCCTCATAGCTACCCTCTCTGGCAGCAGCTGCATGAAGTCCTTAAAGGGAAAAGAAAAAAAGCCAAGCCTATATCCTTCAAACACACTGTAAGGAAATGTAGTGGGGTCCCAGTGACAAACGTGCATTGCAGCTCTTAACAAATAATATTATTTCAGAAATGGTGCCAGCTCCAGGCAGCTGAAAGCTACACAGCTTCGAGGAGAGCTGAAAGGAAGTAAGACCAGGGTCATCCAGACACAGAAGGGAGCCTGGATAGAACAGGGCTCCTAGGATATGAATGAGGTCCAAGGGACTGGCTAGCAGGCCAAGGATATTCTGGCTGCCAGTGCTGGCCAGGGAAAAGTGAGAACTCTGACCTGGTTACTTCGCCCACTGAGGCTGTGGTCCTCAGAATGGGCAGATATGGTATCCAGTGATCCCCTCCCTGTTTCCTGAGGAGATCTTCCCACAAACGGAGGCTCCCGTTCTTTCTGTTCCACGCTAACCTCTACCCTATACTCTGTGCGTCACAAACAAAAGGAACCCCAAGTCCAAGTCCAAAGAACCTTCTGGGAAGCTTCCCCTCCCACAGATGAGCTAATGCCCCCTCTGATATACAAAGCAAAGCCAGTGGCCAGCTCCTGCTGCCTTGTCATGCCTGGAAGGGATGGGGTCCCTAGGGCCACCAGTTCAGAGGTCTTCCTGCAGAAGGTGTGCCTCCTAATGAGATGCCACTGGTTCCTCATCCCAAGCATGTCCAGTCACAACCAACTCCATCAGAGCTGGCTACTGATCAAAACACAGCCAGAGGGACCAAAGATAAAGTGCCAATGGGCTATTTTCCCAGAGCTAACACCAGCTGTGTTTTCAAGAGAGCCCAAATCATTACAAGTCTGAAGTAAAGACAAAGTTATCCCACCTTCCAGCTCCACAGCCATGGAGTGGGTCTCAGAGTCCACAGAAGGCCAGCAACAAGGGAGGAGGGGGTTGAGGAGGCAGTAAGACAGATGATGACCCTCTCTACGGGCTTCCTGTACCCTACCAGCTATAATCCCTGTCCCAGACAGTAAGTAGCCTTCTAGAGCCACAGAAAGGTTGGTATACATGTCTTTGTTAACTGTAGCTCCTAGAAGGCAGGTGTAGGTCACTGTTAGTTCTCTGTATTCATTTCCCCTCCTCCTAGAATGTGTGCTGTTTACTCCTGCCCAGGGCCCTTTCACTGTGATGTCTGGACAACCACCCTTTGTCAATGCTGCCTCTCCTCTGATATCCACGCCAGGGCAGTCCCCTGACCATCCTCTAGTTCACCCTCTGAACCATCCAGGAACCCTTGTCTGGCCCCTCCTTCAGCACAGGAATAGGTGAGATAGTGAGCAGGCAGGCAACCTTGGAGCAGAATAGCAGCGGCTTGGGGGTGGGGGTGGGGGGTCAGGAGCTTATGAAGGTTAGAGTTCAAACTCCAGGACTCAATACAGTGTGACTAGGTAAGCTGCCAACTCTGTTGTACCTTAGTCACCTCCTTTCAAAAGAGGTCTTAGGACAGGATTGGAGAGGCCATAAGTAACCCTGCAGGAGAAGCTCAGGCACACTGGGTCTGCATCTGGCTGAGCACTCTCCTTCTCACCTTATGCCTAAGACCTTTCCTCTTTGACCCTTTGGCTTTTCAGATGCACTCATATGTGGCTTTTCTCACCCTACTTGTGGTATTCTTTGCTTCTATCCCCAATAATTTCTTACTATTTTCCTCACTTCCACTCCAGTCTGCACAGGTTGGGCTGCTACATGGTACCCACTGCAGCTAGTTAGTACTCTGTTACTAATGTGTTCTGGTACCTTCTTCCTAGGCCTCATGTTGAGCCATGTCTATTCCTGTTGCCTCATCCAGTCATTCCAGACTCTGCACTCCACTAGGGCTAACCTGGGTTCATCAACTTCTCCTCCCATTGCTCACCTGCCAGTGACCCTTGTGGCCTTCTGGAACCCATGCTTCCTGTAACACAACTCTGAAGCGTGTGGAACCCCTGCCCAGCTTTCCAAGGAATCTATCAAAGTAAAATGTAGTTCTCGTTCCTCTACCTATCATTCTCAAAACAATGTCACCTTCAGATTAAAGCTGGCTCTCCCAAACCCTAAGAAAATAGGCTCCAGGACTCCCAGCATAGGTAGGGCTTTCCACCTAGGAAGTCACTATAGTCACCAGCAAGGGGTTGTGGGTGACCAAAGAAAGCAGCAGGGACATCTATAACAGGGAACGGTAAGAACAGACCAAGTTCGGAGATAACTCACTCATCTAGGAGACTTGTGGGCTGGACACCCTGAACTGGGTGAGAGATACACATAGGGGATTCTGAGCACCGCCGGGAGTGCAAGAACCAGGGTTGGATAGAGCTTCTGAGATGAAACACCGGTCCAGCTAAGGCACTCAAGTCCACTATGGGAGAGGGCTAAGTGGACAAGGACATTGAACAGGATATGAAGACAATGGTTCTGGGTGAGCAGCCAGGACTTCCTTACCAAGAGCACAAAGTGGGACAGCTAGAGAACCTGTGAGAACCCACTGAGCAGGGTGAGAGGAAGGGACTAGTCAGCCCGCCTGTCTCAGTCTCCCTGGGAGAACACAGGAGGTTGCTGCAGTGGGGCCTGTGTGCCAGGTCCTTGGGGCAGGAAGAAAGAGGTACCATTTACCAGGCTGGCTGTTTCATGCCATTTCTGAGCAGGTTCTTCCTCAGAGCTGGGCTGAGGTCAGGTCTTCACTTCAAGGAGATACAAGTAAATCACATCCCTTTAGTGAATAAATATATCAACTCTGGGCCTCCGCATCACAGGCATTAGGAGAAGCCAACGAGGGCCCTGCCACCCCACACGCAAAGGCAAGCAGCACCTACGATTCTGGAGATAAAGAGCAGGAAGGGCTGTGCTTCCTAGCATACAGAACATCCTTTACAGAGCTCTAGGTACCAACCAACCAGGACGCCTAATGGTATGTTAAAATAATCTCCATCTGAATTTCTGTATCAAAATATTACATGCTTTTTTAGCTTCTCTGATTTCAGGGCTCAAAACTCGTGAGGGCTAACTGAGAAGATTCTGAAGAACAAAAGTAAAATAAATCCTCCCTTCTGGCTGCCAGGCTTCATTGCCATCAGTCCATTCCAGCTGTGCGTGGCAAACAGGATGAAACAGACCCAATTTGTTCAATGTTGGCATGAAGAGCTGCCAGCTGGATGCTGCCAAATCTCCCATCAATGTGAAAGCTGATTACAGCAAACACCAGCCCAGCAGTAGGTGCAGCTTGCTGTGAGGCAGGTTAGGGGGCAATGAGGGTTTTTGATCACTAACAGGCTTATCTGTAAGAAGCAGCTCCAGAAAACCAGTCTTGCCCAAGCCAGTGCTGTGCTTTGCCCAGAATGGTCCTAGCATTCATGTTTACCAACTACATGAGAAATCAAGCACACAAACAGTGCCCCACTGGACCAGACAACTCTGTGTAGCAGAAAGGCATATCCCATCCAACAGGCTATAGCTGTTCCTGGTGAGGTAGCCAGCATATGCGATAATCGCTCTCACCTCTCATAGCCTAGGGCAATGTCCTTCTTAAAAGAAGTCAGTCCATGTTCCAGGCCAGTTAATAAAATAGAATAGAGCCTAAGGATGACACTGCCTCCCCGACCTCAATCACCACTGGGGGGCCCAAGAGGATCCACTTGCTCTGACCCACGCTGGGTCACAGTGGGCAGAGAACACACGTGTTTTGACAGCCCAAGGATAACCACAGAAAGCCAATCAAGCAAAGGGCTGGGAAGGGAGTGGGATCTGTGTGAATAACCTTTCCATACGCCACCTCAAGTATGAGGAGCCTAACTTGAGCCGCATGTTCCGATGACCCCAGAGCCCACGTTCCTCCTGAAGCTATGGCCACCCGGGCCCACCTGGCACTGCGTGTCAGCCTGTCCACCGACTACCTGACAGATCAAGCACATAAACGTGTCCCACTGGGACCAGACAACTCCATGTAGCACGAAGGCTCATCCCATTTTTCACACTAGTGCTACTTCAGTTTCTCATATGACAGGTGACCAGGACAGATTCTGGTCAGATACTTGACCCACAGGCTTACTCTCTGGACTCTTCTAGGGATCCTTCAGCCGGTGGGTAAAGTTGACACAAAACCTCACAAGACACAGAACTGATTTCTCAGAAGTACTTGGGTGGAAAGGATAGGACTCTCTTGGGTTCAGAACCCTCCCTCTTGTAAAAAGAAAAGTCTACTAGGAGGCTATAAAGGGGAGGCAGACACAGCAGTAACACACCCATCTGAACCTCCAGGCACAACTATACCGAACTGCTTTCCTGTTTGTCAGGATCTCAGGTCTTACTTTGGTCACTGGTGGCAGAGCTCTGTTCTCAGAGCAGAGCTTTTGTATAGACAAACTTGATGGCATGGAAGCCTGAATCATTCAGTGTTGTCCACAGTAAGAGCACCCATAACAGCTCAATGAACAGACAAGACTACCATGCAATGCTAACCCTACTTTCAATAGTACAGCATATATCCAGGGGTTATACAAGGTGAGCTCGATTCCTCATGCATAACTCTTTCCTGTGATTGTCAGAGCCACACAGCTCTGTAGGGCGTCACCACCAACCAGTTAGGGACAGCAGTCTTCATGAGCCGCTGTGCATCAGCTTCTCCAGGTTCCTGGGGTGACACAAACCTGTCCTCATAACCCAGAGACTTTCTGACATGGGCAACATGCTGGGAACTCCTCTTACCTGTAGGGAGAAGTGGCCTCTGTCCACAGGGCTTAGATTTTCTAAGCACAACGCTGGCCACTGTGTTTCTTGATCACATGTGTGTGGTCCTACTGTGTGTTGGCACTGACTCCCTGGGTCTGGCCAGGATGAAGCACAGGGGACAGCCTCTGCCAAGCTCCTGCATCCCATTCTAGACCCTTACATCTATCCCCTCACGTCTCCTGATAGAACTATGAGAAATATGTGGTCTCAAGGCCACAGGACACAAGCTAAGCTGAGCTTCAGAGACATGTGGGGCAGGCCTCAAGACCTGGACATGGGGCTAAGCCATAGCATCGTGGCTAGGGCCAGTTTGCTGCCTCCTGACCATAGGGGAAGAAAGAGTCATGTTTTCACTGGACCGGGCTTGGGGCTCCCAATGTTAGTTCTGACCAGGACTTCAACAACCTCTGTGCAGATGACCAGTGGGTAATCCCTGACCTTACTACTGAGGCTTAAGACTGGAGACACAGCTCTGTCCCCTTCCTTCCTTCCTTCTTCCTTTCTTTTTAAAGATTTATTTATGTATTTATTTCATGTGTATGAGTATTCTGTCTGCATATCTGTGTCTAGAAGAGGGCATTAGATCTCATTATAGACAGTTGTGAGCTATCGTGTGATTGCTAGGAATTGAACTGAGAAAGACCAGCCAGTGCTCTTAATCACTTCTTTCTTACCAAGAAACAGAAGCCACCAACCCTGGTCCCCTGATTACAGAGCAAGTAGGCCTGTCCCTAATGCTTGGAAAGAACTGGCCTGAATTATATAGCTCTGGATAACTATAGCGATTGGGAAGTTGGCCAGCCTACACTTGCGCATGAAGCTGGACCACAGTGATAGAACACTCAGGAGGCCAGGCCATTCCCTGTGTATGGCTGAAACCATGGTTCCTAGCCATGCCATTGGCTGGCTTCCTGCTAGGCTTGCCCCCAAGGTCACCTCAGACCCCTCACTCCTCACCAGGTTGAACAGGTCTTCTGGTCAAAAGTGGTAATCACAGGCTAACTCTTGGACTGTCTTAAAAAATCAAGGTGGGTAGCTCCTGAGGAAAAATGACCAAGGTTGACTTCTGGCTTCCACATACATGTGCATACATGTGCATATATACGCATATGTGCACACACACATAAAGCACAAAATTTTCATATATAAATTACTCAGTCACAAGCAAAACTGTAGGAAGTAACCTGAGTTCTAGAGAGGTGGCACCATTTGTCACACCACAGTGGCCAATCTGCTGACACTTTTCCACTTTTATTAATACTTCTAGCCAATATTTTAGCTCCTTCAGCACCAAAATGAGTGACTGTGACTTGAAGCCGTTTTAGAAATCCAGATAAGACAAGTTACCCAGTATAAGCCTTAGTCCTAGCTGTCTATGAACCTCCCCCCTCAATCCAGGAGGCAAAATGTCCCACATTCTGAGAGCCTTGGCCTAGACACTTTATATGGGGCTTTTCAGATGCAGAGGTGAGCAATATGCACATCTGCACATATCTACTCCCTCTGTGCCCACAAGAGAGCACTTGCTGATCTTCCTGGGAACCTCTCAAAGAACTTGAATCCCAGAGGAACACTCCTCCAATGACCAATGACCTTCACAGAGAGAGGCTATGACAACCAACATTATTATAGACATCAGGAATCTGCCCCTCCAGTCTCTGTGGCCACAACCCTAACCATAGCTTCATATAGTCAGTCTCCCAGAGCTCCTGTCATAAGATGCCAGAGAACCAGGCAATGAGCAAAGGCAGAGTCCAACCACACACTGTTCCTCAGTGGCAGAGTACATCAGAACAGTCTCAGGGCTTCCAAGCACCAAACGGGGTCAGACATTGATTGCATGGCACCTGGCTAGTCCTTGAGGCCTTCACCTGACATGACCTCAACACCTCGGCAACACAGGGATAGCCCTGTGGCCTGTGCCTCCCTTCCCTCCTCTGTTTAGCCCTATCCATATCTTGGGAGGTAACCTTCAGCCATGTGCCTAAAAACATTGTTACTAGTTCCCTCAGGTTTGGTCTTCAGTCCAATTTTGCTTCATTTCTCCTAGAGACATTTCCTCTGAATCAGCTAAGTGGTTCCTGAGGCCTCTGTGTAGAAAGCCTTATTGAGGTGCCATGCCACCTGACAGGAACTTGACATCGACCAACGTGAAGTTCCTCTCCCAGCCTTTGAGTGGGAACTTCTGTGGTAGCCATAATCCCCTCCACCTAGGGTGGAGTGCTCAGACAAAGGTGAAGCCTATTGTTCTTCAAGGACCTGCAGTTTCCTGAGAAACACTAGCCACCTGTGGAGCAACTGAACTGATTCTGCTGAGACGCTTCCAGCCTTTTTCCCCTGTGTATGTGTGTATACATATCTATATCTTCTCTCTCTCTCTCTCTCTCTCTCATATATATATATATATATATATATATATATATATATATATATATATAGTGTTCTTCATTAAACTTTGAGACCTTGAATAGCAGGTGTTATCTTGGTCTCCGACTCTTTTTGTTGTCTTCCCATACATCCCCAGCTTCCCTTCCAGGTAACCCATTCGATGTAACTGCGGGCAGTTATACCTCTGTTAATTCAGATCCCCTTTGGTAAGAACCATTCAGCTTATCACACATTTGAGGGGTTTAGTGAGACACCTGCAAATTCAGAAGCATAGAAGGGGCAGGTATTAGTGCCACCTGACCACTTGACCATGGGAATCCTCAGTGTTCCTTGGTGTTGCAAGTCTCCCAGCCTTGTCCTTGATGTTCCTGCACTAAAGTGAGCCCCTGGACCCCTTTGCACTTCTGTGCCAACGTCTCAGGATTCAGACTGGGTCCCAAAAGCCAAACACAGAAGGCACAGAGATAATGGGGAGCCATGATGATGTGCTGTGATGGTTGCCACTGACACCCAAGCTGTCCCTCTTCTACCCAGGTGCCTTCAGGGCCTCCATTCCAGACTTTCTGAAGACAGCCCCCGGGAAATACTGCTTCTTCTTGGGGGCTGTAAAGCTTAGCAGCTGAGGAGGAACTATGGTGTCCTCATTAGCTCCCTGGATCTCCATATATCCCCTGCAGATGGTACATGTGTCATGTTTCTTTGTTGACCAAGGATAGGGAGGTATTCGGGCTGTGACAGAAACATGAGGAAATTCTCAAAGGCTAACATCTCCCCTTCCCTAACAGAATCATGTAAATTTTCAGGTAAGGTAGCTCCTGGCTCAGGTCAGGCAAATGACTAGCCACCTGTGCCACAGGAAGAGCACCAGAGATAAGGGGCTGGGACCTGACAGCCATCTCCAGAGAATTCTAGCCAGTCAGAAGGGATCAAAGGATGAATGGGCAAGATTTCCAGTTCTGAGGAACCTATAGACAAGATGATGATGAGGACTGATGGGTTTTGCTAGAAGCACCTGAAGGTACCACAGGGTCTCACGCTGATCACTCCTGTATCTTACGAGGTTATCTATCTCCTTCTGAAAGGTATAACATGTCAGCACACACAGAATGGCCATGGGGATGTGGCTGGAGCCAGTGGGTGGCATCGTGAAGTTCCTTTGCTCACGACAGCCACACAAGCCCCCAACAGGCTAAGTAGCCATGTCCTCCCCTCTTGCACATATGGACAGTGGTAGAATGTCCACAGATAGCCATGAATATGGCTCTCAGTGGCCTCCTCAACCTACATACAGGCAGATCCCTCAAAGTCCAAGTTAAAACCCCACCACTAACATGAGCAGAAT
Source organism: Apodemus sylvaticus (assembly GCF_947179515.1). NCBI lineage: Eukaryota > Metazoa > Chordata > Mammalia > Rodentia > Muridae > Apodemus > Apodemus sylvaticus. Next base: position 3,803,858 of record NC_067487.1, on the reverse strand, counting down.
GTTCCTTCCTCAGGCTCAATGGAAATCTGTGTTCAATTCACATCAACAACAAAAATAACAGTGACTCTTGTCTTCTTAGCAATTTCCTGCCAGCCTGGTGGGGGGGAGGAGCTGGAGAAATTAAAGACAGTCTCATGGAATAAGGGACACACATAAGGAGACTATCTTGTGGATGGCTACTCAGCCACGTTGAGAAACGCCTCCACCAACTGCTGTTTGGGCTACAGCCCTAGCAGTACTATCTCAAAGCCTGTGACCACAGTAGTTCTGAAGTCACATGCTTCTCTCCAAACCAGCACTTGGCTATTGCTAAGAGACCCGTGCCCCTCCCTTCCTATCCCCACAGGCAAGGAGCCACACCGGTGCTGACATACAGCAGAGCTTCTGGAAATAGCAATGGTGGCCACTCAAGGCAGGAAGTGGTACCAGGAGATTTTTAGATGTACACAGATGCACAGACCAGTACAGACTCATAGATGTACACAGATGTATAGCTCAGTAACAAAGTCAGAAGCAACTTCATCCTTCTGGTTTTAGGGAATGGGGAGAGCAGATGAGAAGCCAGAAGAGGTGATGCAAGTGTCCTAGTGGCCTGTCATGAGTTACTGGGAGTTGGTGGTCGGGAGTGTTATTCGGTATAATCAGGGCTGCCCTTCCTCAGGGTACAGCTCCTGGGAGGACATTAAGTTGGGCAGAACTCTGGACACTATGAAAAGAAGGATTTCAGAAAGGACGTAGATCCAACACTAACTGTCCCCACTGACAGAAGAAAGAGTATGGCAATAGAGTCCCTCCCAGACCTGGGCAAGAGCTATTCAGTGCAGCCCAAGCTGCTAGGCACAAGGCAGCAATGTGGCTTCAAGAATATCTGAGCCAGGGCTTCAGCTCAAGGTCTTACCTTGCCAGGAGCCACAGCCAGATAAGGAAAACCCAGGAAAATAGAGTGTTGTTGCTTACAGCTACCTAAGCTGAACCAGACCTACTAAGACTCTGCTCTTAGCCACTTTAGAAAAGCCTTATTATAAAAGCTAAAAGAAACAATGTAAGCCAGAGCCCATACAACTGAAACAAAACAAAAAATGACCCAAAGTGTAGTATTCATGGCCCTAAGATCACAGCTTCACTTTACTAATTCCACATCTACCCAGGGAGCACCTGCACTCTCCAGAAAGATGCTCTGGCCTTCATACTCCAGTGACACCCACTTCCTTGTCAGATAAGTTGGGCCCCATTCTGAACATCACTTCTCTCAAGTGTGGATTCCAAGGATTGAGCTCAGACTTGCTGCTAGGGAGAAAGACCTTAGGCTTGACAGCTAAGGGATAGGTCAGTCTAAATGCTCTCCCATGGCATGAACAGGTTCCTAGAGACCAGCCCCAATTTTATATCTCTGGCTAATATGCATTTAAGAACCAAGCTGTCCCGAGGCATCAACTGGTCACCAAGAATTCTTCAGCAAATGTTAAGTGGCAGCAAGATGAACCTGGGCAACACTGGATGTCTGGACTGGCCTCCTCTCCCAGAAGTGGACAGCATGTAACTCTTTGAATCTCCACACTGGACCCACTTTTACATACTCACACTGGACCTACCTCAGCATACCCACTTTTTCAGCTACAGTAGATCTTCCCAGGTGGCACACATCCAAACTCTAGTACATATTTTAAGCCTCTGTAGCTCCAGGTCTCAGGTCAGGGCCACAGAAAGTATTCATAAATACCCAGAAGTTTCCATTCATCCACCAGAAGGTCCTTCCAGAAAGAACACTGATGCCAGTCCACTTGCTGACTTCACAGAGCTCCCAGCCAGTAGGGGGCTTGTCAGTAGTGGGAGCCAGTAGTGGGGAGCCAGTTGTAGGTGACCAAGTGTGTCCTTTCAAACTCTGCTCTCCTTAACACCAGTAACCCAATGACTACTTCCTCTTACTGGCAGATATATGGGTGTTTCACCCAAACTCCACCACATCTCATCCCTGGGGTCCCAGCTGTGGGCAGGTCTCTGCTCTTAAACAGAGCACATGGATCATCTACCCTCAGTACACAGAGTAACACTTGTGGTTTGGGAACAGTTTTTTCCCACTACCCATCTGTCCTGGGACCCTCCCTGCAATAAGCTCTCTAAAAGATGGGAGGCAAGGGTAGCCTTGACCTCTTGACAACTTCATTGTGTAAGCAATCAGCCCTATAACATCTATCAACAGATGGAGAAGGTCCTCCAACTCAAGCCTGGAATTCTGAGATCATGGCCCCCAGTTGAGTCCCACCTCTACCTTAGAATCCCTTCACCAGCTCCTCCTGCCTGAGGGGTGGAGCCACCAGTCTAGCCTAGGGCTTGGAGGTTCCAGTATCACCCAGCCCCCTCTGGGATACTATGCTAGATGCTGGGAAGGGGTAGGCTATCCTGGCCAGCCATAGGAGCCTTCTGCATCTCCAGACTGCACGACTCTAGTTCTGCAAGGCCCGTGACTGCACGACCCCGCCCACCTTTCCGTCATCTACCTGCTTGTCCCGTGCGCGATGTTCCACACCGCTGCCAGCACGCCGGTCGGTCTCTTCCACTCCTTTGCGACCACTCGCGTACGCAGACACCACGAAGCTGTCCCCTGCGGCCCGCCCGCAGACGCGCGGGAAACAAGGCACCCACGGAGAAGGAAGAAGACCGTGAGCTTCGTGGGGTGCGCTTCTGCCCAGCCTGCTTCACAGCGCCCACCCGGTACCCAGAGCCCCGGAGTCACGCGCTCCCGGAGATCCAAGGCGTGTCCCACCCGAGGGCGCGAGGCAAAGCGCGCCCCAAGCTTGGAGCTCTGCGCATCAGGCCCCGGGGCCGCCTCGCGTCCTGGCCGCGCCCGGGCTCACCTTCGGGACTCTCTCTCCTCTTGCAGGCTGCTGCGGCTGCGGCACGGTCGGAGGACACAAGGAAGAGGGAAGGGACAGTGAGTGGTGGCGCCCACCCGCCCCCCTCTCTTCCGCCCGCTGGCCCGCTCCTCACCGTGCTTGGACTGAAATTTCCCCATGTCGCCGTTGGGCCAGGACCCACCCTCCGACCGGGCTCTCAGGTGCACGTCCGAGGTTCGAGCCAGGGGCGCGTGAATCCCGCGCTGAGAGCAACTCGTGGAGCCTGGATCTGGGGCCGGGCAGTCGGGCGAGGCTTGGCCCGGCAACCGGAGACACCGGCGCGGGCAGCAGCCGGCCTCCCTCTGAGCGCGCGCTCCCGCGACGGGGCTTTAACAGCGGTTCTTGCAGCGCCCCCCGCGGCCGCGGACCGTAGCACAGTGGACCGTAGCGTCTCTTTTACCCTAAGACTTTACTGAACAGGAGGTTTGGAACCTGCTCTGAGCAGCGACTGGTACAGGGCATCCGAGAGGGCAGACAGGGCCTGCCTTCAGAGAACTCCAGTTTTCTAGCTCTCTGAGGTTTCTTTTGATCATTGATTGAGTCCCCTCCGCCCCTCACCAATCTTTTTCTTGAGATCCCAAATTCAAGAGGTTGGTGTTAAGAATTCTCCTTTGGAAGAGAACCCTAGAAGAGAGTTACTAGGTCTTGGAGAATTTTCTTGATTTCTCCGGCTGGGAGAGGGGTTAGGCACAGGCTCATTGTGAGGGGGTTGGGGGTGATTAGGGTGCAGAGATAGAAGGCCACAGGAAGATACCTAGAAGAGAGGGAGAGCAGGTAGGAGCAAACTGTGTCCTGGCCTGCTGGAGTGGACCTTCCTCCCTTCTTCCCACATTGATGAAGGGCCAGCACTTCCCATCAACGTGGACAGGCCCTGCACCCTTCCCTTTGACTTTGTCTGGGGCAGGGTCTTTGCTGGGCTGTGGTTGGTACATCTGGCTCTGACCAGCTCCTCCTTGGCTGGCTAACCAACCTCTGAAAACCCTCTCTGAGTCCCCTCCTTGCAGCTTCTCCCTTGGAGGGGGATTGCCCACTCTTGTTTATCTTGCTTATCTTCAGAGAAATCTCATTCCCCCTCTTCCTCAGGCTCCAGCTTATTCTGGTGATACTTCTCTGCTTGGTTCCCTACTTCACCAACAGAGCTCTGTAACACACAGGTCAAAAAGAAATGCATAATTTTCTTTCCCAGCTTTCTTGAGATGTGGTTCATATACTCTACAACTCTCCCACTCAAGAGTCACTATCCAGTGGCTGTGATCTGTTCATAGATGTGTCAACATAGTCTGCTCTGGAACATTCAACTCCAAGAGTGACTTAACTTTAGCACATACTTCCTGCAAAGAACTGCAGCCCCAGGAGTATATTCTTTTATGTCTTTTTTTCTTTCTTTCTTTCTTTCTTTCTTTCTTTCTTTCTTTCTTTCTTTCTTTCTTTCTTTCTTTCTTTCTTTCTTTCTTTCTTTCTTTCTTTCTTTCTTTCTTTCTTTCTTTCTTTCTTTCTTTCTTTCTTTCTTTCTGTATTCCAGGCTGGCCTTGAACTCTCTGTATAGCTAAGATGACTTTGAACTTCTGAACTCTTTTGGAATTGTTGATATTAAGGATTCATGACTGCCAAAAAAAAAAAAGGTGCAAAACTGCTTACCTTGACAGGATCATCTCACAGCCATGATGTAGAATGGACTTGTGTAATTATGGGGACTCCACAACCACCAGGTCATTCACCTAGCCTCATCCTTCCTTTATCTGCATCAGGGTTCCACCCACAACCAGCAACTAAGGAAGAAGGAATGGGGTACCAGGAGGGGACTCAATGATCAGGATTCAGAACTGTGTTTGGGGGACTGTTTGCAAATACAGCCATCACCATCACTGAAGCCATAAATGAGGAAGGTTCCCACAAAGACAGGCATCACTGTGCTCTACTGCCTACCACAATGCAGGCTCACCTTTGGGCAGACCAGGTGAGGTTGGCTTGGTCTGTATTCTCTGCTTCATCCTGTTTAGGTGTAGAGAGTGTGGCTTCTGAGTTGATGAAGACAGACTTGGATGGAAATTTCCAGAAATGGCCATTCTTCCCGTCCTCCCCACTCCCAGAGCCACTGCTCAGTATGGTTGGTACATTATTGGCCCGGAACGACAAGGCCCAGTGTAACTATCAAACTGGGCAAAAGTAGCCTCAGGCTGGAACTTGAGGCCCAGGAAGTGACTTGGGGTGAGAGTGAATTTCCATTCACTCATCCCATGCCCAGGCCTATGTCTGTCTCTTGAAATGTAGCCCCCACCCCATGCTGCTGTGGTCTCTCTGAGCTTTGAACTACAAAGAACATGAAGACTGACATCTACAAAGAACATGAAGACTGTGTGTGGCTTCCTGGGGAGAAATAATGAAGCATCTTTTTGCCCCAGACAAAGAGCATAGGCCAAAGGCAATTCTATGCAAGTGCAGCTTGGTGAATTGTTAGTGCATTAGGATTATTCACATGAACATACGAAGTGCACAGGCAGCTGCACCACCAAGAAGTCCAACCCCTGGCTTTGCTTCTTATATAAGGTTTCCTGAACCTCATGACTTTCTCCCTCCCTCCATGATGTAAAATTAATATAATACCATGAAGATCCAGAGAAGGTGGCTACAATTTCTGTGCTTCAAGTTAGCAAGGGTCATTTCAAACCAAGAGGAAATTGCTATACTGCAAATGCACAGGTCGGAAAGCCACATCCTGGTGTCAAGGCAGAACCCATTTAGACTGTGGCTTCATCTCGAGTCCAGTGGAGCAGACACCTGCTTTACATACAGCCAGCCTGAAATGTCCTCTCTGGACCTGTCTCTGGTTCAGTCCTTGGCCCCATACTCAAGTTTCTTCTCAGCATATTCCCACCTCTCATTTCCCACTCTCATCTTTTGGAACCCCCTGAGCTTGGGTCTCTCTGGCTGGAGCAGTCAAATGTCCTTTTCCCCCTGGCTGCTCAGTGTGAGAAGATTGAACACAATTGGGCTGGCTATATGAGTACTTACCTCTACCCGGGATCCAACATTCTGTGTCCTTGGTCTAAAATCTTGGGTCCTGCATCTCACACCTAGTATCCTGCCTTACTCAGGCATGAGGCTTTGGGAAGAGTTCATCAGTTGATAAAAATCAACTCTCAAGAACTTTCAAAGAGCAAGGCTGTGCCACAGCCACACCTGTCTCATTAAGCTGTGGGCTTGATGCTGTTCAAAGCACTTTGTCATTATCTGTCAGAGGCGGGTAGGGCAGTGCCCTTATCTCTAAGATGAAGAGACGCTGCCTGGCATCTACCTCTACATCCAAGCCTCAGCTACTCACACTTGTCCATACTGGTGTCCCACGCTGTGCCATTTCCAACAGCAAAAACTCAACAGCTCCAGTAGCAGTATGTCTTCTGATCTCCAAGGCTGGGCCCCAGTTTAAATGAGGCATAGCTATGGGGGCCCTCCATGAAGGACCCTCTACTTTCTCACTTCTGCCTGTGGTGGTGATCTCTTGCTGAGTCTGTTTCAGGCAGGGGATGGAGACCCTTGCCTCCATGAATTCTTCAGAAAGAAGCCCACTGTGTGTGTTCTTCCCTGGGATAGCATGCCACCATGTGAGCTGTTATTACACGGTGTCCACTGTACAGAGAAGCAGCTTGTTCTGTTTCTGTGGTTGTCTTGTTTATGGTTGCTGTTAATCATCACTTTCCCCTCTTTAGAAGTGAAAGGAGGTCTGTGCTGTGCTGTGCTTTGTCCAATTGCAGGCGGAGGGGGCAGAGCAGAGGACCCTGGGTAGAAGGTGGCCCCAGGGCCCAGAACTGAGCTCTGCTGATCCTGGCCTATTTGAGGCCACTCAGTACCCAGGGAGATCACTTGAATTGTGGACCAGGGTGCATGCAGGCAAGCCTCCTTTTAACCCCGGGGTCTTGTTTAAGAAATAGGGCCTGCTTTGGAACAAACACAAAACATTAGGTAACAAAGTCAGATAGACTACACCAATATATCTCTTCAACCTCTTCCATGATGGTATCACGCAGGAAGACAGAGACTGAGTTTGAGGGAATATTTCCTTCACACAGTATGCACTCATTATTTTGTGGCTGGATTGTTGCTTCTGATTGTTTGTGAAATATTAGCCGCCAGCTCTCTGCAGGCATCTGTTTCCTTTCCACCAACACACTCTGGTATTTTATAGATCCTTCTAAGGCCTGGACAGAAAAGCCAACACTGATTCACAAGACACAGTGCCTTGTATTTCAAACTGCGTCTTCCTGACTATCATGACATAAGACCTTGTCCTGAGCACAAAAGAGTTTTGGTGTCATTGTTCTGGTGTGGCTGCTGCTAAAAGCTAAAGGGGCATGAATTTGAGGTCATGAACCCTATCTCAGCACACCTGAAAGTTTTTACACACTGAAGCTCTTGAATAATTTACCTCATCACTCTGAAAGTTGCCCCCAATAAGTGAAGTGTGTAACTCTGCTATTCAAAGAGACTGAATTGGTCATGCTTTATAGATGGGAAGGAGATAAAGCCTTCAATATCAAGTCATATGCAAACATTTCATAAAAGTTTGTATTTAGAAATCAAAGAGGTGAAAAATCTACCTTATTCACAGAGTAGTTTTTCAAGCATGTCCTCAACATAATTTTGTGTGTGTTACTTGTTTTAATCAGTTACGATGAAGCTTTGTAAGCTGTAAAACAGGGGCATCTGGAAGGTGTAAGTGAGCAGTAGAGAGCATGGAGGTTGAACCATCTCAGAACTAAGTGCAAACATGCATTGGCAGGTGCATACATAAAAGCCTATAAAATCTATCACTCAGGGGTAGAGGATTATCTAAGGAAAGATATATGGCAGCGAATGTGAGCCCCATGCGCTCAGTTCTGAAAGCCTGTCCCATCTATCAGTGCAGAAGGTTGCCAGATGTCTGAGAAGTGTGTTTGAGAGTCAATAGGTAATGGCTAGGCCTAACCACTTGCATATCTGTAACTCCACTCTCATCCATACAGAAGTTTGGATTGGTTGCTCTCTGTGGCCCTATTAGCTCTTAGATGGAGGAAACGCCAATCTGAAAGTAATACGTATCTATGGGTAAGATGCTCCTGTTATTCTCAGATTATGATTCAGACCTCACATCCCAGGAACTGGACAGAGCTGACCATAGGATAAGGATGGTCTGAGAGAGTAGAGAAAACACAGGAAATGGAGATCATGCCAGTCCAAATGTCTATTGGTCTCAGATAAGTAACAGACTGAAGAAAAGAAACTTTTACCCAAGTAGCTAGTGAATCAGTGAGTTTGTTTGGGGGTTATTTACAGGAGGATGGATGGCTCAGGGGCAGCAGCATTACCAGAAAGCCCATCACAACATGAGTGAGGACTCACAAAAGCTTCTCCACTGGAGCACTTTGAGTGACTGGCAGGAAACTTAGTAGTCAGAGAGCACTTGTTATGCGTGTATAATTTTGAGGAAAGGGGTTTGTGAATTTTGTTTCAAGATCTTTCTGAGACCTGTAAGTTCTGTTTACATTCTAAGACTTAACAGAAGTACTCTAGAGACCCAGGTCCATATCCCATTTCATCATCACTGGAACGACTCCTCCAGCATCCCTGAAATAAGAACCTCAAAATCCAGAGATCCCAGGAAGTGGGATGTGAAGCACAATGTCTTCACAGGAAGGATGATGTGGTGGTTTGTATAAGCTTGACCCAGGAAGTGGCACTATTAGAAGTTGTGTTCCTGTTGGAGTAGATACGGCCTTGTTAGGGCAGATGTGTCACTGTGGGCGTGGGCTTTCAGACCCTCATCCTAGCTGCCTGGAAGACAGTCTTCTCCTATTGGCCTTCAGATGAGGATGTAGAACTCTAGCTCCTCCTGTACCATTCCTGTCTGGATGCTGCCATGCTCCTGCCTTGAGGATAATGGACTGACCCTCTGAACCTGTAAGCCAGCTCCAATTAAATGTTGTCCTTATAAGAGTTGCTTTGGTCATGTTGTTTGTTCAAAGCAGTAAAACCCTAACGAAGGCAGATGATATGGAATCAAGGAACAAACACAAACCCCCTTTATACTCTTGCCCACAACACGGTCTCTTCCTTTGAAGAAAGTTTCTTTTAACCTCTTTTCTTCCCGGGTCTCCTTACTGCATTTCACACAGAAAATGATTGAGCACAGAGATCCAAGGGTGTCTTGGGGCAAAGAATACATGGTGGCAGTTTGTGGGCCAGAAATTCCAGGCTGAGTGGGAGTGGAACCAGATGGAGTTGCTTTGAGGTATTCCAAACTCAAGGCAGTCAGACCTGAGGGACAGGAGCCAAAGAACTTGTCCTGTTACAGGAACTGTGCATCCTCTCCTGGGGCTGAGAGTATGAAGACACATGAACAAGACTGACGCATAGTCCTTGTCATAGCTGGCTAGAGCCATTCACAACCCTCTTGTTGGTTGCCTGGAGTTATTTACATCACAGCTCTGGTCAGGGCTATCTTCTACCTCTGAGCCTCCTGGGCCTGGGCCACCAACTGTCTGATATCCTTGCAAAGCAGCAAGAGGGGGAGTCTCTTCACAGCCTCTGGCATGCTGTCTTCTCTCCCACAAAAGGAGATGTTTATAGGCTGAACAGCTGAGGGCCCCTCTCACCTTCTATTTTCCCTCCTACCCCCTACCTCTAGTGAGGCTGGCACCTCCCAGATGTGTTGGAGCTAGATTCAGAATAATGTATTTATTTAAGGAGGTAAAGGCATATACAGTTTAGGGTAAAGATCTGTACAATTGGTCCCTGGGGAGCTTGGGGGTAGCTTGTTTATCCCTCAATTTAGAGCCTGGCCCTCTGTGGCTGGTCTCATCTGGCATGTGCTGAATCCTCCTGAGGAATTCTGCTTTCTTAAGGAAGAAGAGATCTTACTCTGAATATGTCTAAGTGAAATAAATTCTCACAGTTATGAGATAACAGGAAGTACTTTGTCATCTAGAAAACTGCTTGTTTTATGGCGAGGTGCCATAGGGTTACTAGGCCTGGCTTAGCACTGGAGCAAAGTGCTGAGGAGGTACCAGGACAAGGTGGACTTCCCAAGTGTTCTCTCTTCAGGCCCATTCCTCATCTTGCTTTTTCTAGCAGATAGAACCAAGCCTGTCTTGTGGCTGACAAAAACAGACTGGGGAGTGACCTCTAATAGGCACATAACAATGCCAGCAAGCACCCAACCATGCACAGGGAGACAGCCAGAGCACTAACGCCAGGCAGAATGACATAGGAAAGGCATGCTAAAACTGTGATCCTGTTGTAGGTAATAAAGCACCACACCCTCATCAGATTGTGTGGTTCCTCTCTGGTGGGCAATTAGTGTGATCTGGGGGTGTTTAGAGCAGGCACAGTCTTATTTCACCTGGTTCAGTTGCCTGTGGAAAAGGAATGCCCTGACTAATTGGCCTGTAGGCCTGTCTTGATGTCTAATCTAGGGCCTAGAATATACATTTCACATTGCCCTCACCCACCCCTTTTTGAAACCTGGTCTCTCTCTGTAGTCCTTGCTGGCCTAGAGCTTGCTATATATATCAAAGAGATCCACCTTGCTATGTATACTCAAAGAGATCCCCCTGCCTCTACCTCCTGAGTGCTGGGATTAAAGGCCTCCATCACCACATCTGTCTTGATCTACTTATGTCACATCCTATGAATATGTCTTAGAATGCTAGTAACAGCCATCTCATTTGATCCTAGAGGCTAAGTAGGGTCAGGCCTGGCTAGTACTTGTATGGAAGAGTGCAAGTGTTTTAGAAAGTCACAGATATGAGCATAAAACAGACTGTAGAGTTCCAAGGCAAAGGACAGATGCCAGCAGGACAATTGGGCATAGGAAGGCAGCTTCTGAAGGGAACACAGACTGGGGAGAGCGTGTATGAGATAATGTCCTTGTGGACATTGTGTGAAAACTGAATATAGAGGGAGGAGGCGGGAAAGGTTGGAGCAAGAAGAAGGCTCATTTTTGCAGACAGTACCATCTGTAGGCCTGGGACCTTCCCTAGGGCAGAAGCTGTTCAGCCTCCTCCACACCACAGCTCCTTCTCTGTGGTAATAGAGCTTCTGAGCTCTGGGCTTCTAGACCTGGCTCAACAGCTAGCTGGCTATGCTTCATGATGTATTCAGGTCAACAGAATGCTCAGGTTGTTTCCCAGCAGGCTCCCAAAAGGATAGAATAGTGTCCTATCTATGTCCTGGGACAGAGGAAAGATTGAGAAATGCACTGCCCTCTCAGAAGGCTCTTTGTGATGGACATCATGATCCAAGTAGCCTTGAGGTCCCCAACAGTGACTTCAATTGGGACCCGTGCCCAGCTAAGTCAGAGAGCTGGTGCCACCCAGAGAGTGTATTCCCCAAAGCATAGGCCACCAGTTCTGCCAGAAGCCATGTGTTAGCATAAAGGGCCATATTCAGATGACTGAGGTAAGTTGATCCATACATCTGCACAGGGTCCCCTTAGTAAAATAAAATCTTTTCTGTTGTACCATATAAGAGCAACCACAGCTGCTGTTCATCCCAGGGAAAAGCCTAGAACCTGGACCATGTTGGGAGGTGCCAGCTCCTTAGGCTCAGCCTCAGGGGCTGTTGGGAATAAGCAGAAGAAACTTATTCTAAGTACTATCATTTCATTTTCAGACTCCATTTAATCATAGAGAGAAACTAAATTCAAGGTCCCAGGCCCTAGGGGAGCCAGGGACTTCCCAATAACTTAACAGTTGTCTGAGTCCAGACATCTCAGGAACAACTTGTAAGGAGAAAATGTCTGAGTCCAGCCATCTCAAAGACAACTTCTCTTTCTTGCTGACAGGGTTAAATAAGTTCATGTTACCAGGTCCAGAGAGCAATGTCTATCCTCATTGATAGAAACTCCCTCACACAACCCCTATGTCAAAATATGATTGAACAATGTTATAGCCCACCCTGCTTTCCCCCAACCCTACTCTCTGGCTTTATCCTTTAAATATGCTGTACAGCATCCCTTCAGGGTTGTAGTTCAGTTTACAAGTCTGTTCTGCAGCCTTGATCAGTAGTTGCTTGCTTACAATAAATTTTTGTCATCTGCATTGACCTGACGTTTGAGTTACATTGGGTTGAAGCAAACCCTACAATACCTGGACTTTCAGCATCAATGGCCATAAGCTCCAGGTTCCTTCAGGACCAGCTTAGTAGAAGACACATTGTACACATCCATTAGACACCAGGTTTTGGTGAGAGGCTCCTGTGTGAGCCTCTGTCTTGCTGGAGTGACAGGAGCAAGGTCAGTCCAGCAGTGCATTCTTTTTACCTTGTATCTTACAACATCTCCACATGGCCAGAACCTCAGTGCTGAAAGTTTGGAATGTTCACCCTCAGCTTATGCTGCTGCCTGGGATTTAATTACCTCCAATCAAAATTTTCAGAGCCTTGTTCAGCTTAGGACAGAGAAGAGGATTGAAAGACTGCAGAATTGAGAGCATATGGCTTATGCAATGCTTGAATCCCACCTCAGCCCTATTCCTGACTGCTCCTCTGATATCTGTCTGTCTCTGCCTCTCTGACATTCACTATCACAGCCTAATGAAACCAGTCCAAGTAATTGGCAATTTGACTGCATTGAATGTTTTTCTCATGAAGATAACAAAACCATCTTGGAGGGTGTGTGTGGCAGAACAGGTGATGACAAGCCTCTAGAGGCCACGTTGGAGGTCCTGAGAAAGTCTTGTCTTGATTGGGCTAGTGAACAGGCTGGGTTAACAGCTAACCGGGAGCTCATAGCATTGGAGGGCCTGGCAGAGAGACAGTTGGCTGTGTCTAGACTGGATCTCTCTTTATCTCTTTCTGTCTCTCTGTCTCTGTCTGTCTGTCTCTCTCTGTCTCTCTCTCTGTCTCTCTCTCTCTCAGATGCCCAGAACCACCAAGACCAGCACTCTGAAGTCCAGGCTAGAGCTGAGCATTCGCAGTGATGAACACTTCTGCTCAGTAGACCAGTTGCCAGTGTTCACATTCAGGTTTCTCTGGGTCACTTTTTCCAGGGTTTGTAAGATAAAATATTATCTTTTGTTACAACAACAGGTCTACATGATCATGCAGGAGAGTCAGGAAGTACAGAAGAATATTAAGGGGGAAACACAACACTCCCCCAATTCTTTATCCCTAGCTCTCCCTGATGAGCTACATTCAGGCTATTGCTTCAAGATTTAGATTTCAGAACTGTCTCATGACTCCTGGTGAGAAGTTCCTGTGTGGGCTGAATTCTGTCTTGCTGGAGTAACCTCTTGGATCAAGATCAGTCTAACAGTGCATTCTTTTTACCTTGTATCTTGCAACAGCTCCACACGACCAGAACCTCAGTGCTGGAAGTCTGGTCCTCTTGTGCTCAACTAGCATTAATTACATTCTTGTCTGATTCTCATGGTGCCATGTGGGGCTTGGTGTCACTGTTCTCTTCCATTCTACTTGATCTAACATCACCCTTCAGGGTATCCAGTTAACTATTCCACGGAGCTTTCCCCAGAAGGAAATAGGACTGCTTTTCCTCTTAAACTGTGGAACTGAAAAGCCTTTCAGAAGGCTCTTTCCAGTTTATATCAGTAACACAGGCTCCACCTGAGGCAATCAAGATGCCAAAGTACAATTAGTAGGCTTTGGAGTTTACGTTCTTGGCTATGGGGAGGCTGACATCTGAGAGGCAGGGCTATGGGTTACATTTCTACTGCTGAATTGTTCATATTGCTTAGGAGAGATTTTCATATATGAAAAATATTGTCTCTGTTTTTCTGCACTTACTTCACTTGCTCAGAGGTTTGCTTGCAACATTAGCCTTTCTATGTAATTTTTAAAAAAATTTTCTTAATTTTTGTTTTATTTATTTATTTTGGTTTCTTATTGCATAACCCCAGGTAACCTCAAATTCATAATCCTCCTGCTTCAGCCTCCTTAGTGTGGAAGTTACAGGTGTGTGCTTGGTCTCTTGTTTAATCTAAGAGTATTTATTATTAGAGAATTTGGACTTCCCTGTATGAGAGAGTGATAGTTATTCTAGACTCCTGACTCATCTGCCAGTGGACACTAGGACATGTGTACTTGCTACAGGTTGAGTCAGTGGGATATCAGGAGGCTCAGCAAGCAGGAGGGTGGATGCTCAGAGAAGAGCCAGGCTTTGGAAGCTCCTCAGTGGAGACATGAGTAGTCTCAGGCCAAGGTTTCCTTCTGTGTACAGCCTCTCTCCCAGATACTCTCACTTCTTCAGAAAACTCCTGGTTTGCAAAAGGAGACTGTCTAGACTTGAGACCAAGAGTAGAACTACCCAGGCCAGTGGGACTTTTTGCCCTAGAAGGCTGTGGTGGAAAGAGGAGCATGATGGCACTGTGGCTATGTGGTCACAGATCTAGTAGTCCTACGTATCTTACCTCCCATCCCCTGAGGTGGTGGTAAGACTCACTAGCATTGAGGATCCAAGATATGTTAGCAGGAAATGATCTTGAGCACATTCTGTGCTTGATATCAAGCCAGATCAGACATCTAAGAAAAGACATATCATCAGCATATAACTTTCTCATAAGTTCCCTGGCCATCCTTTGATCAGAAGACTACCTTAGCTGGTCATGGGCCATCTGTTTCCTAGTGACCAGGCTCACATAGCTAGCCTCCTATACAACCTCAATGAATGGGGTTTGGTCCTGAAAAGTGGCTCCTATTGTATTCCTTCGATGTTAGGCTAGGGCCCACCATGACAAAGAAAGACTGCATGGGACAGCCTTCTTCTTCCACTTGTCCTTTGTCTCTGAATATTCATATAAGTTCATACAGTATCTGCTTTGGCAAACGTGTGTGTGTGTGTGTGTGTGTGTGTGTGTGTGTGTGTGTGTACATGCCTTCCCCAGAAGCCGATGAGCTAGGCCCTGCTACACTACATTTGCTCAACCAGGACCCTGGAGTCCAAGTGTTATTTTCTTTATATGAATAATGATGTCCTCAGCTCCAAATTCAGGATTCCATTTGGTGGGATTCCAGGACCAGAGTAGCACCTGTGGGATGTATCGTCTTCAGGGCTGGCAACTTAGCTCAGCCTCATCATCCCAAAATTGTCAGACCTTGTAATTCTACAACAATACCAGTCTCATAGCTTAGAGTTATAAGGTTCTGGGATTAATGTAAGACAGAGCTCACACACAGCTGGCCACCATGTGGTTCTTACTAGTCTCTGTGACATGTGATCCTGTGTGAATGTGTCTGGGGTGAGGTTGAGTCTTAACTGACAGGACTCAGGCAGGAGACTGTCCTTGGGGTGGTGAAATTCTCTTTTCTTTATTTCTGATCAAGGTCAATTTGCAGCTTGTGCTTGTTCTGATGTGCTTATGTCCTACAGCTCTAGAAACTCCACCTCTTTATGTCAGACAAAGCTACTGAGACCACTGTGGAGAGAAGAGTGAGTAGCATGGCTCAGTCCTGTGGGATGGAGGAGGGGTGGGTGCTGGCAAAAATAGGACGGGGATAAAGTGGAGCAGATCTGTCTGGCCTCTGTGGGTGGAGGAATCTGGTGGACCCTGCACCAACTGAGAAGCCTGCTAGGTCCCCAAGCAGGGTTTTCTTCCAGATTGTCATATGAGGCAGTGCAAATGTATGAACTTGTTCTCATCAGACTTAATCCGTTCCAGCACTCATGGACTCTGATGCTTGCCCTTGGTCCCACCCTATTTGAGAGGGCAGTAGAGACCTATAATGGATTTTGCACAGTTAGGCTCCATCCATCTGCAACATGCTTCTGAGCTTGAAATGGTTAGCTCTCCTCAGGAGTGGCTGCTATGAGTGGGATGTAGCACTACACGTTCAGGGAGATACCAGACCCCCTCAGTAGCCAGAGAGAGATGGGAAAGCCTTCCCCATGGAGGCACTACCTGGGCTGGGTCTCAGGCAGCCACTGAGGCAACAACCTAGGCATGTCCAGTTCAGTGGCCTATAGCCATGGAAACACAGGCATGTTATGTACAGTAACTGGGGGTATATCCCAGGAGTGCCCATGGAACATAGTCAATGCTCCAAAACATTCCCAGCTCCAGTTACCTGAGGGCCAAGAGCATTTCTTACCTCTTGGTGCAACTGTGGCCTGAAAGACCTAATAGTACTCTATGTGGGTGACCTTGAGCAAGGTCCCCAGTATTCCCATGGTTCCAAATGGCTACCATATACACAAGACAGTAGGTTGTTTTTTTTAAAGGCAGACAGCCCAGAAGATTTGAGAGATTCTAGGTACTGCCCCCACAACTTCTTTTCCTAGCACATGAGACTCAATAAACTATGGTGGGGTGTTATCTATATCCTTTCTCAGGTATCTAGAATTGAGGATGCAGGAGGGAGAGACCAGGGCTCCTTTTACCTAGGGACTTCCAGATTTGGCTGCCCATGAAACTAGATTTAGGGTCCTTGTGTCAGCAAGGTTCCACATGGCTGTGTTTCTGTAAGCACTCATGCACAGTCAGGGTGGGGTCTGGCTTAGGGCTGTTAGGTTGTGAAACACTGGGCAGGTTCCTCACTTTGTGGTTTGGTAATAGGTGTAATTAAGGACCTTTCCAGTCAACAGATTGATTGTAAGGATAGACCAAGGCAACTATTAACAAGGACATGCAGGAAACTGATATTGTCCCACCTTTCCCTAGTGCTAACCCAGCTATATCTGGACACTGGTGCAGGGGTTGGCGGCTCTGAATGGTCAGTAACTGGCAGGAACTCAAACTGTCCTTCCTTGATCTCTGTTGTTGAGGCCTCTGCCATGCCTGGGTCACAGAGGTCATGTTAAGACATGCCATTTGTTTCCAGGTACTCACTGATGAACACTGTACCTGGAACCCCTTGGAGAAGGATTGGGTATCAAGTGGTCTATCTGCCGGGCAGCTACTGGCCCCCTTGGGCAGGCCCCATCACTGAATGCCTCTTGACATAAGGAGGCATTTCTAAGCATGTGTGCTCTCCTTCCCAGGACCCTTAGGCCTCAGTCTGGTGCCATTCCTCAGGATAGGGGCTATGGCTTTATCTCATCAGTACTCTTAAGTTGCTGATGCTACTTCAGTGTAAGTAAAACCCAGAATTGGGGCATAGAGGACACTGAAGAAAGAACATGTGGTTGTGTTATGAACACCATAGTGGATTCTGAAGCTTTACAGAAGAACTTCCTTTCAATTACTACTGGAATAATATAGGTCCACTCAACCCTAGAGAAAGAAGGGGCCAGGGGCTTTCACTGGAGATAGACAGCCCCATTTCCCACCCCAGGGCTAGCTATTCTAGGAACATTTGAGTCCAAATAAAAACACGAAATAACAACACAGATTCTCAGGTGCATACAGACAAGTATGGCCATGTACCACCAGGTCCTTTGAAGTGTTTAGACACAAGGCTGGGTTGGGTGGGACCATCTAGCAGGTCCCAGAGCATAGACTATGGCTGTTTACCTTTCTGCCTCCTGGTACACAGAGTGCCCTCTCTGCTTTGTTCTGGTAGCCTCTTGCTGCTTCTAGCTTTGGGGTTTGTCTTAGGGTTTCTATTCCTGAACAAAACATCATGACCAAGAAGCAAGTTGGGGAGGAAAGGGATTATTCAGCTTACACGTTCACATTGCTATTCATCACCAAAGAAGTCAGACAGGAACTCAAGTAGGTCAGGAAGCAGGAGCTGATGCAGAGGTCATGGAGGGATGTTACTGGCTTGCTTCTTTGGCTTGCTCAGCTTGCTTTCTTATAGAACCCAAGACTACCAGTCCAGGGATGGCACCACACACAATAAGCCCTCCAACCCTTGATCACTAATTGAGAAAATGCCTTAGAGCTGGATCTCATGGAGGCATTTCCTCAAGGGAGGCTCCTTTCTCTGTGAAAACTCCAGCTTTAGTCAAGTTGACACACATAAATCAGTCAGTGCAGGGTCTAGCGATGACACTTGCTTGATAGTCACCATCCCAAAGAACTTGCAAAGCAGTATAGCAGACAGAGGCTTGTGCCTGGAAATCCAGCTCTGACTTATAGCTCTTGTGCCACTTAGCAGACATTTCCCAGATAGGAAGTCAGCAGGGAAAATCATGCCATGCCTATGAGGTTTGGGTATAAAATGTACCCCCACAGGTTCACATTTGAACATGCATTCTTTGGCTAGCGGCACTGTTTTGGGAAGTTGTTGAACTTTGGAATGTGGGTCCTGGCTGGTGGAAGTGGTCTATGAAGATGATGCCTACTTCTAGTCCTTCAGTGAGGGCTCTAATTCCTGCTTGTAATCACGGTGCTCCGTATCTGGGGTCTGTGCCAGGCATGGCAGCACGTGACTTTAATCCCAGCATTCAGGAGGCAGAGGCAGGTGGATCTCTGTGAATTTGAAACTATCCTGGTCAACAGAGAGAGTTCTAGGTCAGACAGAGCTATATAGAGAGAACCTGTCACCTGTCTCAAAATATACACATTCATTCATACATACATACATACATACATACATACATACATACATACATACAGTCAGGCATGTATATGTATATATATATACAGCCAGACATGAATACATACATACAAGAACTGATGGTGTATAAGTTTGTCCTTTTCTTGTTTCTTGTGCATGATGTTTGTTGAAGATCACAAATCTTTGAAAAATCAGGCTATTATTTCTTCAAGTGTTTATATATTTTCATTCTTTGGAGATCTTACTTAACATAGTATCTTCTCCTCAGCAGTTATTGGCTGATATTATTATTTAAGAAGGGGCCTGTGAATCTGGCAGCTTTCTGGTTTCCCTATGCCTTGTATGTCTCCTTAGCTTTGGAGAAAATGTTTCAAATTAGAGCAAACATCTACGCACAACACATTCAGGATGCTCAGCATTTTCCACACTCTTCCTACTAAATTCACTTTTTTTTGTTTTTGTTTTTTTTGTTTGTTTTTGTTTTTGTTTTTTTTTGTTTGTTTGTTTGTTTTTTTTTTTTTTGAGATAGGGTTTCCCTGTGTAGCCCTGGCTGTCCTGGAACTCACTCTGTAGACCAGGCTGGCCTTGAACTCAGAAATCCACCTGCCTCTGACTCCCAAGTGCTAGGATTAAAGGCATGCGCCACCACCGCCCGGCTCTAAATTCAACGTTTTCACTTCCTTTTCCTTTACCTATGTCATTTTTTGGATAGAGTCCTTCATTGTAACTTCCAGGTCGTCAAAGTTATCCTCTGGAACATCTGTTTTGCGTTCACCACATCCACTCCAAGTTTAGTTTTAGCCACTAAAATCCCGTGTTTCTACATGCCTCTTAAGCCTTCTATCCTCTGGTGTTTTGAAATGTGGTCACACTGTTTTGATGTCATTGTCTGTGGAATTTGTGTCATTTAGAGATACATTCTGAATCACATTTTCCTACTTCTTTGTATCTTGCCAGCTTCTGGTTGACTCTCAGGCAATGTAGACTGTGCTGGGTAAGGTACTGGGCATCTTTCTATAAACACCCCAAGCTTCGCTCTGGGCTTAAGCTATGCGGAAATACTTTGGTTCTTTCTGCTTTTGCTTTGAAGCCCTCCAAAGTGTGATCAGACAGCATTCAGGCTAGCAACAATCCCATGCCTCTGCTATTGCAGGCTTCATTTGATCTCTGCTCACTCCTTAGTTGAAATTCTGATGCCTGGTACCTGAGAGTCATACTGTATTTGAAAATAGAGTCTCAGTAACAGAGTCAGATAAGGTCATTAGGTTGAGTCTTAGGCAATGTGAGCTAAGATACAGATGCACATTGGAGAACATAATGGGTCATCAGATGATGCTCCTGTAGGACAAGGGTCAAAGTCATCAGGGTGGGGCGTCTCCATGTCTCCAGAGGAGTCAGCCTTGCCCATGCTTCTTCTCAGCCTCTAGACAACAAAACTCTAGGCTGAATAATTTATCTTACTTAAACCATTTGCTCCATTGTGCTTTTTACTGACAGTCCTAGAAAACTCAAATGACTGTGGGGCAAACTCCCCTGGCTGGCAAGATGACTACTGGGCTTACCCTGTGCAGGCCTTAAAGATGGGGCTGCTGACTGTCCTGGTAGGCAGCTTCATGCTGAGGGACTCATGTCTCCTGTCTTCTTTCAGGTAGCTTTGGCATCTGTTTCCTCAGCCTGTCTGGACTAGCATTTCCCTGGCTTAGTGAGGATCCTCTTGAGCTCTGCCTGATCCTTCCTCCCCGAAGTATAGAAACTGTTGTAGAAGGACACTGAGGACTGAGGACGTCCTTGTTTACTCTCTCCAGTGTCTTTATCCTTTGCTTCCTGGTGTCTTGTGTCTGGAAAAGCACTGTTTCATCTACTTTGTCTGATATCTTAGTATTCAGGTAGGAGAGTGAACTTAGTTCTTACTGTACTGTGTCTGAAAGCAGAGGTGTTAGAACATCTGAACTGAAAATCATGTTTAGGCAGCAGTTATTTTATTTTGTTTTTAAAAATCCTCTCTTTGTGTTGTGTTTATTTTGTCATTTTCCTGTCCTTTAAAGTGAAGGCTTTATCTGATTTTCAGCCACTCGGTGTCTCTTGAATACTATATAGTTATGCATAATCCTCTCAGAGCTGCTTTGACTGTATTCATAGGTAACTAAAGATTATGCTTTGGATAAGTCTTGCTTTGCCTACGTGCTAATCCTTATTTCTTGTCAACTCAACACAATACTTATTAAATATTTTAATGAATTTTTTTTTCTTTTTCTAGCTAATTAAAACTCTTTGTATTGTGCTATGTAATCTGTCTATACATTTTGTAAAATTCCATGAGTGTTCAAAAGACCATGTTCTATTTTCTGGGCAACTGGATTTCTATGTAGATAACACTTTAAAATTGATAGCTATGCATTTAACTAATCTAACACTATGTTCTAATTCACTGACTATGAGTTTATGCAAAAGACATGGTTAATATCTAGCTGTGGATTTATTGACAATTCTAGTTGATATTATGTATTGTGTGTGTGGCTCACAGCTTGGTTTTTCTCTCCTGTTGGTCTGAGTCTTCTCACCTTGTTCCATGTAACACGTTTTGAAACTTTTTTTTTTTTGAGTCTTTTTTTTTTTGTTTGTTTGTTTTTTTGTTTTTTTTTTTTGTTTTGAAACTTTTTGCCACTATCTTTTTGTTTCACATTGAAGTGCTGTCATCTGACCCATGGTTCTTGTTCACATATGCCTGCCTAATTCCTTTCTAGATCTTTCCTGCTTTTCTGTGGCATTTGGTTTGGGGGAGTCTCTCATAGATGGAATCAGCTACATTTTAGATTTGTTCCTACTAAGAACAAGCTAATTACTAAGGACAAGGTACTTTAGCTGGGTGTTGTGGCACATACCATTAATCCCAGCACTCCCGAGAAGCAGTATGATCTGCGTGAGTTTGAGATCAGCCTGTTCTACATAGCTCCAGGACAGCCAGTGCTATTCAGAGAGGCCTTGTCTCAACTCCTGCCCTAACACACACACACACACACACACACACACACACACAGAGAGAGAGAGAGAGAGAGAGAGAGAGAGGTTAACTGCTTCACTGCAAGGTAAGAGTGAGCTTGGTTAGTTAACTCTGACTGGGAGGGGGCAACAAGTGGGAAGTAAAGTGAATAAGTAAAAAAAATAAAATTACATTACAAAAAAAGGAAAAAGAGTGAGCTTGGAACCAGTACTCCTCCTGACTCACCAACCTTGTTACATGTCACATGCCCTATAAGTTAGTGAACTTAGCTTCAACTTGTCCTCCAGAGCTGGGAATACAAGGAAGGAGATCTGGCCTTCGATTCCTGTGGTTAGCAGTGGGAAGCTCTGCCCGTGAGATCCTGTGGCTAGGGGTGTGGATCTTTGCAAACGAGATTCCTGTGGCCACAAAAACAAAGAACCACAGGTAGGTGGCTCTAACAATGAACATTTATTGTCTCACAACCCTTCAAGTCTAAGAACAAGGTGTGTGTAGGTCTGTCTCCTGAAGGCTGAGGATGTCTAGCTCCACCCTTCTCAGCCCTCATACTATTATAACCCTTGAGGTATTTGGCTTGTAGACCTTTACTTGAGGCCAGTCTTCAAGTTCTGTCCACTCCCCATCTGCAAGTCCTTTTAAGTTTTCCTGTTCATAAAGATACTGGTATACTAGACTGAGGCCATTCTAACCAGTTCACCTTGAATGAGCTTGAATTCTGGGATTCTGAGGGGATATATCAGTGAATAACCCTCATGCTGTTCTTGTTCTGTAAGATGCTTTCTCTCCCTTCTGTGTGTGTGACTGTGTTACTCCATCTTGTCTTTCTATATCTCTTTGTCTTCCTGTGTCTTTTTATGTTTCTCAGTCTCTCTTGGTGTCCATCTCTCTCTGTATCTTCCAATCTCTGGCTTTACATCTCTCTGCCTTTCCCCCTCCCTACCTGAAATTTTGCTCCCTTGGAGACCCTCACACTAACCATGAAAACAGGTCCAGGCTTTCTCTAACCAACCCTGAAGTGAAGGAAGCCACTCTGTTTCTGATTCCTCCCCAGGTTCAAGGGAGGAGCCAGAGACACCCCTTTACCTGTAGAGTGTCCATGAATTTCTGCTCCAGCATTTATCACCTCTTAAGGAAAACCCCCAAACAGAGAGCAAGTGACCAACCTTGCTGGTTCCCTGAAGAGGGGCAAGGATTCTCTGAAGCCCAGGGTTGATCCTGTAATAGGTATACTTGGCCTTATGGTAAGAGAGGATTACTGGTACTAATCTTCTTTTAGACTGAGACAGCTTCATATAGCTCTTGCTGGCCTGAGAAAAGGTTTTTGCGAGTCACTGGAGAAGACTAACCTCAGAAGTTTGAAATAATGGCAAAAGGATGGACATTGCCTTCTCAAAATACGGCACCCTCACCCCCGTGCCTTGTCTATGAGCTGGAAATAATGAGCTCTGCTTAACATGTAGGTGGACTGTGCCATGTCTCTTTGCTATTGTCTACAACTTTAACTCTCTGGCTAGTACCAGTCAAAACTGTGATATGTGGATAGAGTGGCAGCTTTCTTCTCCTGGGAGCAAGCTGAAGTGTCATGTGTGCTCATAGCCTGGTTCACAAACAGATTTAAAGACTAGAAACACTAGATGTTTATCCATGGAGAGTTGAATGTAGACTGATCATGTCTCTGGTATTGAATACTAATAAGCCTTTTAAAAATGGTCAGTTCTGCTGGGCTGTGGTGGTACACGCCTGTAATCCCAGCACTCTGGGAGGCAGAGGCAGGCAGATTTCTGAGTTTGAGGCCAGCCTGGTCTACAGAGTGAGCTCCAGAACAGCCAGGGCTACACAGAGAAACCCTGTCTCGAAAAAACCAAATCCCCAAAAAACCCCCAAAACAAAAAACAAAAACAAAAACAAAAAAGGTCAGTTCTAAGACTTGGTGTCTTATTCGCTGTTCTATTCCTGTGAAGAGACACCATGACTAAGGCAACTCTTATAAAGGGAAGCATTCAATTAGGGGATTGCTTATAGTTTCTGAGGTTTAGTTCATTATCATGGTTGGAAGTATGGTATGCAGGAGGCATGGCAGGCATGGTGCAGGAGAAGTAGTTGAGAGCTACATCCTGCTATGCAGTGGGGGGGGGGGAAGAGAGGGGAGGGAGACAGAGAGAGACAGAGACAGAGACACAGACAGAGACAAACAGCAACAGAGATACACAGAGAGACAGACATACAAAGAGAGAGACAGAAAGACAGAAACACACACACACACACACACACAGACATATAGACATAAAGGCAGATGGCAAAGCATGCATTTAATTTGGGGCTTATTGTTCCAAAGGGTAGTCTAGAGTTTATAACCACCAACAGAGAACATGGCAGCAGGCAGGCAGACATAGGCCTGGAGTAGTTGCTGAGAGCTTACACCAGGTCTACAACCACAAAGCAGAAAGAGAATTGAGTGAGTGTGCTAGGAATGGCATGGGCTTTTGAAATCTCAAAGATTACCACTGGTGACACACTTCCTCCAGCAAGACAATCCTCCCCAAACAGTTCTACCAACTGGATATCAAGTATTCAAAATTATGAACTTATGAGAGCCATTCTCACTCAAACCATTACAACCTTAATGGTAAAGTGATGTTTTGATGACAAGGCCATGGTATCTGGGTTGGATGGCTGAGATAATGTTTCTTTTGTCATTCATTTTGCTTTAAATGAATAAAATAAGCACCCAGGTTTTCTAAAACACACACACACACACACACACACACACACACACACACACACACACACACCAAGAATTAATTATATGAGCCGGGTGGTAGTGGCGCACGCCTGTGATCCCAGCACTCTGGGAGGCAGAGGCAGGCGGATTTCTGAGTTCGAGGCCAGCCTGCTCTACAGACTGAGTTCCAGGACAGTCAGGGCTATACAGAGAAAACTTGTCTCGAAAAAAAACCAAATCCAAAAACAAACAAACAAACAAACAAAAACCCCAAAAAACCAAAACCAAAACCAAAAAACCAAAAAAAAAAAATTAATTATATGATGTGATTACATTTGCAGCACTGGAGACAAGGGATATATCTGACGTTAATCAGCCGGATTTGAGGCTTCAGTTTTTCCTCTCTGCTCCAGACCTGGACCTCAAAGGTGGCTGTTCTTACTGAAGACACAGAGGGAAAGAATGTGGTGGGGGTAGGATCCCCAGGAAACAGCCACTGGGGTTGACCCTGGGCATGGAGCTTCTGTAGCTTCATAAACTACCAGGCACAAAACATCTCCCTTAAACCAAATGGAGTGGATAAAGTGGGTTTTCTCTTGTCAATAATGGAAAGAAAAAAAAAAGGTTTTTTTCCCTTCTAACTTTGAAGATGTACATAGCACAGAGAAGGAAACTGGAGAGAGACAGAGAATGTTTTTCTTTTGTTCCCTCTACCTGGGATTTTCTTGTCTGTTATAACTATACTCTCAGCTCCCAGGGCTGCTTTCCAGGAGGCTAATACAAGGACAAGTGCCCCAAACAGAGAGGCTCTTTTTCCTGCTTGCTTTGAAAGAGAGTTAATTAGAGACAGAAGGAAGAGGCTATGTCTAGTTTCTCAGACTTCTCAAACCTCCAGAAAAAAGACACTCCCCACCCCCAACTCCCAGAAAGCTTCAGAATAGATAGATAGATAGATGCATAGATACATAGATAGATAGAGAGATACACAGATAGGTAGGTAGGTAGAAAAGAAAATTAGTCCTCCAAGGGCAAAGATAACACACCACTGCTACTCTGGTCCACCAGAAGTAGTCGCTCTTGCCTCCTCATTGTGGCAAATGGTACGAGGGACACAGTTGGTGTCTAAGAATAAAAGCCTTTGGCCAACTGTCTTCTTAGGCTTCCAGAAGGGCCTCTGCCATTTCTAGAACCTTATAAACATCAGTCAAAACAGCCCAGAGAGGACATACTGATCCTGTCACTTCTTTCTCAGATTCGTGAGATAGCTATGTATGTACCCTTGCGATATCTTTGATGGGTATCCATGGAGGACAACAGTCTCTGCTTGATATTGAGGCAGATCTTTCCTTACCTTGGTTAATACAACTTGGAAACAGCCTCACAGATACCTAGAGATGTGCTTTACTGCTCTCTCAGGCATCCTTCAATTAGATAGTTAAGATGAACTACAGTCTCTACTCAGCACCCTCTGCATGCTCCCACCTTGCTCCTGAAGCCACAGAAAATCTCCACAGCACCCAGGAGAAGCTATGGACTCTAATTATCCATGAGAACTATGTTAGAGCAGAGGACTTCAGTCACTGCAATGCTTTCATCATAGCAGTGGTGGGAGGTATAGAGGCATGATTCTATCTTGTTGCCCATGGCAGTGTGATCCCGACTTAGGTAAAGCCAGACTTTCAGAACAAACAAAAGTTGGACTTTATTGAAAACAGAAAGGAAGACACTTAGAGAAGAACATAGATGTGGGCTTCTCCAGCAGGGGAACACTTTATTTTCTAATCGTATGTGTATAGGATATTGGTGGATCCTGAAGCTATCATCTTGGAAGGGTGACGAGGGAACCTAAATGAGATCACAGGGTGATTCCCAGAGAGGCACTGACAAGGTCACAATTGAGATTCTAGAATTCCAGCTCACAGAAAAGCAGGAAAAAGTTAATAAAGAATGATATATAAAAAAAAAAGAATGATATCCTACCTAAGATCATGTGCACTCAGGCCTTAAATCTGGGTCATTGCTTTTTAACATAAAACATTTGCAGATAAAATGAGCATTGTATGTATGACAAAAAACTTTCACATCAAATGTTAATTGTACTGGATTCTTTGATTTTTCTGCTAGCAAGAAAGCTTAACTGAACTTTGGGATGAGGGGCTCCCCCTCCTTCCTATGTCTTTCTAACTTACTGGTCTTTTTATCCTGTCTTAATCACATTCAGCCAGCCCTCCTTCTGCCCACCTCACCTGTAACCCTTTTCTAAGGAACAATACCACATGTAGCTTTGCCAAAGTTTCTCTCCTTGCACTCTGACTAGGCCTTCTGGCAAGGCCTTTCCCACTCACAGTCTTCCACCCAAAATCTCTCTTATGTCTACTTGGCCCTTCCTTCCATCCATCTGTCCATTGTCTGTCTCACCCAAAGCTCAGAAGATGAGGAGGACTGAGTGGTAGTGATGATTCGAGGAGCAGCATGGTTCTGCAGGAACATCACAGCAACTGCACAGTTCCACACATATGTTTATGCATGCAAATGTACACACAGGTGCACACACATGCACATGCATACCCATGCACACATATACACTCTCTAAGCCCATACTTTATACTATGCACAGTGAGTTTTCATAGTTCTGTTGTCAACTAGGAAGCAATGGATGCTTTAAGGTTTAAATATGAGGATCCTACAGACTCCTCCCCAGACACTACATGTACAGACTACAGATATCACACAATGTCAACTCTCCTTATGCCCAATCAAGGCAATTGCTGCTCCTGGTGACCAGGGAGTAAGACCCTGTCCACAGCCCAAGTGGAAGTATCAGTAATAAACAACACAGCCCTGTTTCTTTTGGAAACACTGAACACCAGGTTTAGACACATCCCTAGAAGTTCAGACAAGCCAGATTATTCCATATAGCATCCCTTCCAAGAAGCAAACAGATCTGTCCTACAGGTCCTAGAGTGCCTAGAGGCACTGGAGACCACTTGGATGCCTGCATACTTACAAAGTCCCTGATGGGGGTTTCTGATCAGCATGGCTCTAGAAAGAGTAGATCTGCAATGGCAGCATTCAGCGGGGTCCAGGGACGGTCTGTTTTGTTTTAGGGTGCATCAGCATATGGCAGAAAGTATCATCCTAAGCTAGTTGAATATGAGGTGTGGCCCCTGACCATGTAAGATCCTCAATGACAGCCTAGGCATCTCCGCTGAATGCACGACTCCAACCCAGCCACACCTATTCTTTCAAAACAGGTCTTAGGATCTGGAGTCTGGGCATAGCACCAACTTCTGGAAAGTTCTAACTACCTAACACAGCCTTTCTGGGAGATGCCCAGGAAGGACAGGATTCCTCTGGGCTCAGGCTCCTTGCTATCTCCCATTAGCTGACAAGGTTCCTCTAGTAGCTAAGACTTGACAAAAGACTTAATCCTGTCTGAGACTGGGTCTTGGAGTGAGTTTCTGTAACTCTGTCACTGAACTTTGATGATAACACCTGAAAGCTACCCTTAGGGGGTGGCCTAGGCCTCACCACTGGGTGTGGACCACCACAGGCCAAGGCAAGACTCTAGACTTTCTCTGTGGGTGGATAAGTAAGGGTGTGCTTAGGACATGGGAGAGTTGGGGTCTTGGGTCTGTGCTGGGGTTCTGAATGGCTGAGTATCAGCTATGGGCCAACAAAGGAAACACAGCAGGTATGGTGATATTCCTCTTCTAAGAAGGAAGAGAATTGGTGCCTCTCACTTCTTCTTTTGACATACCTCATGTATCCTAGGCTGTCCTTAAGCTCAAACTTGATATATAACTAAGAATGACCTTGACTTTCTGATTCTCCTGCCTCTCCTCCCCAAAGTCCTAGAATTGTACTCATGTACTATCATACCTATTTTATAAGTGCAAGGAATTGAACATTTAAAAACAAAACTTAAGCTAGGCCATTCCACAGCAAGCAGAAAGATCTCTGATACGCCTGAGCCAATCAGAAGAGACTAAAGTTGTTTAGGCAAGAATCCTAGAGGAAATGTTTTGAATCACAGTGGAGTCAGTGAGTCCTAACAGTTTTACTTTGTTTCATCAAGGTTTGTTCTTCATAGACTCCTACAAAAATCAAAGCACTATATGTTCACTGTAAAAAAAAAAAGTGTGTGTGTGAGGGGGATGACAGATGCCACCAAAAATAAAATCACCTCATATCTCCATGCATTCAGAAAAATGGCTTAGGGTCTGTATTTGCTGATTATCTTGGGTCACAGGCTAAGCTAGTCCTGAGCCCTTTGTGTGTGTGTGTTGTGTGTATGTTGTGTATTGTGTGTTTTCTGTACACGTGCTGGCTAGACTAATGGGCCAGTGAGACCCAGAGACCCTTCTTTTTCTCCTTCCCCAGTGCTTAGATTACAGATAAATGTCACTGTATCTGGCTTTTTGGTAGTTAATTTCAGCTGATGTTTTGAGATTTACCATTTTGATTTGATTAGAAAGTTATTTCAATGCTCCTGTGAAAATATTGTCTTAGATATAATGTATAAATGAACTGCAACAATCTAAAAACACACTTGGACTATATGAACCCTATCTTTATTCAGTTTTACATACAGAAGCTTATTTCCTCCTCATGTTTGGCCACTTGGTCTGTGGACTCTCTGTAAAATATGCATTTTGGGTGCTCTACACAAAATCAGTGGTTTTAGATGATGTATCTCCCTCCAAAGATGACCAAATACACTTATAGAGAAAGACAAACTGCTGGGCGGTGGTGGCGCACGCCTGTAATCCCAGCACTCTGGGAGGCAGAGGCAGAGGCAGGTGGATTTCTGAGTTTGAGGCCAGCCTGGTCTACAGAGTGAGTTCCAGGACATCCAGGACTATATAGAGAAACCCTGTCTCGGAAAAAAAATAAAAAGAGAAAGAGAGAGAAAGACACACTTAGTCAAGAAAACTACATCAAGAAACTCAAACATCATACAAGAAATAGGCACAATGGAGAAGCCAGCTGCAGGTAAAGTGGCTCTTCATATGTCATGTGTCCTGTGTCAGAGGGACACATGGTCCAGAGGAAGTACATCACCAAATCAAGGCAAGAATCAACAACATGGGAAAAAAACTTTGAAAAGAGAACAACGTGGAAATAGAGAAGTTGAAATCTGAGTGAAAAGAAAGAACTATCTTAAGACACAATAAAAATATTCCCACAGGGCTTCAGAAGATCTGCCAGTACAACCCACAATGAAACTCCCAAATAAAAGGGAAAATTAATGCAGGAAAAGCTGCAAGACATGAGAGGGAGGAAGAAAGATTAAAACAATATGAAGTCTGTTGTTGACTTTGAAAAAGCCAAAACCACACACACGCAAACAAGAGTCCCAGCCAGACTGACATGAGGGAGGCGGGGAGCAGATAGGAGAGAGTGGCCAAAAGCGGGTCTGGATAGGGGTGCCTCACAATGTCAGCCAGAGAAGGAACAACAAGAACAGGGAAGCAGAAAGGCAGAGCAAACCAGAACTAACAGGGTGCAGAGAAAGCCCACAGGCAGTAAGCTTAGGACTGATGTTGCCTCTGAATATAACAAGGCCCTGGAGTTCCCACAGGGGAGGGCGTAAGTGTAAGACATAGCCTTTGTGGGGTTTGCAAGACACCCTTCATTCTGTCTCCCATCTGCCCAACTTTCCTTTGTACTGTCTTGTAACTTGATCTGCAGTGTGGGTGTGGCTCAGAAGGAAGGCACTGTCCTGCTAGCTGAGGGGGCCTGTAGCCCTGGCTATAGCTCTGGGAACCTGGATTTTTAAATGCCTAACTTTCCTGTGGTATGCTTAAAGGGTGTCACAGAAAACACCTCCTGCCCCACCTCCAAGGTTCTGCCCTTCCTAGGAACCACCCATCAGTTGCTTCCAGGAGGGGATCCAGAATAGCCCACTTTTTTTTTATTGATATATTTTTTTATTTACATTTTAAATGATTTCCCCTTTTCTGGGTCCCCACTACCCGCAAGTCCCATAAGCCCTCTTCCCTCCCCCTGTTCCTCCATCTAACCCTTCCCGCTTCCCTGTTCTGGAATTCCCCTATACTCTTGCACTGAGTCTTTCCAGAACCAGGGACCACTCCTCCATTCTTTTTGGACATCATTTAATTTGTGGATTATGTCTTGGGTATTCAAAGTTTCTAGGCTAATATCCACTTATCAGTGAGTGCATACCATGATTGATCTTTTGGGACTGGGTTAGCTCACTTAGTATGATGTTCTCCAGCTCCAACCATTTGTCTAAGAATTTCATGAATTCATTGCTTCTAATGGCCGAATAGTACTCCATTGTGTAAATATACCACATTTTTTGTATCCAGTCCTCTGTTGACGGATACCTGGGCTCCCTCCAGCTTCTGGCTATTACAAATAGGGCTGCTATGAACATAGTGGAGCATGTGTCCTTATTGCATGCTGAAGAATCCTCTGGATATATGCCCAGGAGTGGTATAACAGGGTCCTCAGGAAGTGTCACGCCCAGTTTTCTGACTGATTTCCAAAGTGGTTGCACCATCTTGCAATCCCACCAGCAGTGGAGGAGTGTTCCTCTTTCTCCACATCCTCGCCAACACCTGCTGTCTCCTGAGTTTTTGACCTTAGCCATTCTGACTGGTGTGAGGTGAAATCTCAGGGTTGTTTTGATTTGCATTTCTCTAATGATTAATGATGTTGAACATTTCTTAAGGTGTTTCTCAGCTCTCTGAAGTTCTTTATGTGAAAATTCTTTGTTTAGCTCCGGACCCCCACTTTTTAATGGGGTTATTTGGTTCTCTGGGTTCTACCTTCTTGAGTTCTTTGTATATATTAGATATTAGCCCTCTGTCAGATTTAACTTTTTCACCAAATAGAAACAGAAGGAACACTACCCAACTCCTTCTTCGAAGCCACTATTAAGCTGATACCAAAACCACAAAGATCCAACTAAGAAAGAGAATTTCAGGCCAATTTCCCTTATGAATATCGATGCAAAAATACTAAATAAAATTCTTGCCCACCGAATCGAAGAACACATCAAAACAATCATCCACCATGATCAAGTAGGCTTCATCCCAGGGATGCAGGGATGGTTCAATATAAGGAAATCCATAAATGCTATCCACTACATAAACAAACTCAAAGAAAAAAAAACCACATGATCATTTCATTAGATGCTGAAAAAGCATTTGACAAAATTCAGCATCCTTTCATGCTAAAAGTCTTGGAAAGGACAGGAATTCAAGGCCCATATCTAAACATAGTAAAAGCAATATACAATAAACTGGTAGCCAACATCAAACTAAATGGAGAGAAACTTGAAGCAATCCCACTAAAATCAGGGACTAGACAAGGCTGCCACCTCTCTCCATATCTTTTCAATATAGTTCTTGAAGTCCTAGCTAGAGCAATTAGACAACATAAGGAAGTCAAAGGGATACAAATTGGAAAGGAAGAAGTCAAACTATCACTATTTGCAGATGATATGATAGTATACTTAAGTGACCCTAAAAACTCTACTAGAGAACTCCTACAGCTGATAAACAACTTCAGCAAAGTGGCTGGCTACAAAATCAATGCAAGCAAATCAGTAGCCTTTATATATTCAAAGGATAAGCTGACTGAGAAAGAAATTAGGGAAATGACTCCCTTCACAATAGCTACAAACAGCATAAAGTATCTTGGGGTGACTCTAACCAAACAAGTGAAAGACCTATATGACAAGAACTTCAGATCTCTGAAGAAGGAAATCGAAGAAGATCTCAGAAAATGGAAAAATCTTCCATGCTCGTGGATTGGCAGGATTAATAGAGTTAAAATGGCCATCTTGCCAAAGGCAATCTACAGATTCAATGCTATCCCCATAAAAATCCCAACGCAGTTCTTCATAGAGCTAGAAAGAGCAACTCTCAAATTCATCTGGAATAACAAAAAACCCAGGATAGCTAAAACTATTCTCAACAGTAATAGAACTTCAGGGAGATTCAGTATCCCAGACTTTAAACTTTACTACAGAGCAATAGTGATAAAAACTGCATGGTATTGGTACAATGTCAGGCAAGCGGATCAATGGAATAGGATTGCAGACCCAGAAATGAACCAACACACCTATGGTCACTTGATCTTCGACAAAGGAAATGAAATCATCCAGTGGAAAAAAGATAGTCTTTTCAACAAATGGTGCTGGTTCAATTGGAGGTCAGCATGCAGAAGAATGCGCATCGATCCATTCTTATCTCCTTGTACTAAGCTCAACTCCAAATGGATCAAGGACCTCCACATAAAACCTGACACAATGAAACTAATCAAATAGAAACTGGGGAAGACCCTGGAGGACATGGGCACAGGGGGAAAGTTCCTGAATAGAACACCAATAGCTTATGCTCTAAGATCAAGAATTGACAAATGGGACCTCATAAAACTACAAAGTTTCTGTAAGGCAAAGGACACTGTCAAAAGGACAAAACGTCAACCAACAGATTGGGAAATGATCTTCACCAACCCTAAATAGCCCACTTTTTAACTCATGGGTAAAAAAGTGTTCTACACTCCACACTGTGGGCCATCAGCTGTCTCCAAAGCCATTGGACCCTCCAGCGCCCCTGGTGGTCAGTGCCGCTGCACCACAGATCATATCCTTTACCTTTGAGCCAGGAAGTATTCCTTCTTAGAGCCTACTCCTGAACAAGTATGTCATCTTAAACAGGAGGCCAGGTGACTGACTCCTTGCCAAAACTTTAGTATCTCCAGTCTTTCCCAGGAAGAGCCAGAGTCCTCTTAGCCTTATTGGGTTCTTTTTTCTACCTTAGCTCTCCAGGCCAGGTCATTATAAAGCCACTCGGTGCATACTGCGTGTTCAGTCCTGACTCTGCACCTTTGCAAGTGTTTCACTCCTCAGAGGACTTTCCCTGAGATCTAGACCTAGGCCTTGTCAGGCTTCTGGTTCCATCAGCACTCATGGACCTATTCACAGTTCTCATGTCTCACTACACGTCAGTATCTAGTGCCATGGAAGCATGCTCAGTGGCCAGCAGGAAGCCAAGTTGAAGTGGAAAATTGTCCTGCTTCTGTACATTATGAGTTAATTCAAAGACCCCCTCTTCATTCCCTTTGCCTTCCCCTCTGTTCCTGGGACCTTCCCAGATCCAGTCTGTATCTATGTTCATGCTCTATGGTCAGTTAAGATAGTCCCTGTCTCTCAGACCTGCACCCACACATAGTCAGCAATCCCATCTCCTTTCCCCCATAGAAACAGGGTCCCTAGAGGCTTGGGACTGTCTCACTCACTTCCAGAGGCTGGAGGAGCTGAGGAAGACTGTCTGCATACAAGGCACTCTGGAGGGTGATTAAAAGGGAGGGAAGCAAGAAGGAAGAAGGGATAGAGGAGGATTGAGGGATGGGCCATGGGCTCTCTGATTTGGTGAAGGGTCAGGCGAAAGCAGGCTGTGGTGGAGCCTGAGGCCATGGCCATGTCTGTGGCTACTGCTGGGGTAGCTGTTGCTGTGGCTACTGGACATGCTTGAAGGGAGAGTTTTCAGTTAGTGTCCTGGCCCTAACGTTTCCAGAAACCCCAGGACCCTGGCTGGCTTTTAGCTGACCAAGGACACAGAGTTGTGGGAACTTGTACCTAGGGTTCCACAGAAGGGCCCACAGCTGCGAAACTGGGGCTGAATTGGCTCCTAGCATGTCAACTCAACCCTAGCGGCTCCTTCATTTCTGTGCCCTCATATGGAAATGATACCGGCCTCATAAAAGACCCAGGTTCTTATTTCAAATTATGAAACAAACATTCTCCTCAGATAATACCATGTGGAGCCATGGTGAGGTTTTGAATTCCAGCTTCAAGGGGAACCTAAAATTAGTTCTAAGCCATAGCGTGTAAGTTTGTAATAAATCGGGGGCCATGCTCTGCTGCCAATTAAAAGTAACTGTTGGATCCACTTCTTCAAATTATTTGAATTTATGTTGATGGTATGCTCTTCAGAAACCCTTAAGTTGTGAACAAAAGTATAAGCTTCAAAAATAATTAATGTAATTTAGTAACAATAAATAAACTTCAAAGTCTTGAAGAAAAAAAAAAAACAGTACTTCTTCATCAAAGCAGAAAAAACAACCATGCTTCCAGCTCCGATTTGGAGTCCACAAAAGCCTGGTGATTTTGTCTCGAGGGAAGGGATTGCGAAAGATTGTGGAATGAGGGCGTGTGGGCCTTGTTCAATGCCATTTTTTCCTCTGGACAATAAAACATTGTCATCTGCAGACAAACACCTTGTTCCATGAAATGTCCACGGCTCTAATTTTCTAAAAGAGGAAGGCATATTCTCCTAGAAGTCCACCCTGGGACCTCCCAACATTTAGCAAAGTTGCTGTTTAAACTTTTGTTTAACAACTACTTTTCTATGCTTTTAGAACTTTCTAGTAAACTTTAGCTCAGAGCCTTCTGATTGACAACCATGCCTCCCTTGGCTGCCTTTGGAAACTGAAAACAAAAGATTCTTCAACTTGAGGAGTTTGTTCAAACACACAAAGATTAGTGTCAGGTGTTTATTGGCTTGAGCTTCATAGAGATGACAACCTCGTCATCCTGTGTTGCAGCTTCCCACTATTCTAGAGATAATTTTGTGTATAAATAAGAGCATTGTCCTATTTCTTTTGGTGACATCTGGCACCAAAACCACCCAACTTTCAGGCCCTCAGGATGTCTGTCTTCCCGACTTCTTTTTCTGACCACAAATATGACTGCACAAAGCTGACCAAATATCCTCCATGGAGTCTCCAGAGAGGAGAATAATGAAGCCTTTCTTGGAAATTCTTGTGTGTGAGCCCCTGACTGGAGGCCATTCTCTCTGTGTCTCCATGACACCAACACATGAAGTCAACTGAGGCAAAAATTGAATCATCGCCCCATTGTGTGTCTATGAAGGGCTGAATAACTGGAGTGTCTGCCCTGGTGGGATGTGACATCACTTTAGTTCAGTTATGTCTGGATAGGCATTCCCTTGACAGAGTGTAGAGCAGCTTTGCCTCTCTATCTCTACTACAGCTTAGCATGCCATGAACTAGGGGACTTTGGCGACCTGACACTCCAGGAAGGCCTTGTTTCTCTAAGTCGCTCAAGAAAGTGGACAGCTAAGTAGAACTCAGTATCTGTGCCTGAACCCTGTAAATCCATTCTTTTCCATCACCCTTGCCAGGCAGAGGTGTGGTGTGGTCCTGAGGACTGTGGGGAGCTTACAGCAGAGCTGGAGCAGAATCTGGGGTCTCAGGTCCTTATGCAGAACTGTCTCCCATCTCAGTTGTAATCCTTCCCTTCCTGCCTTGCTCTTTATATGGGGACATCTGGATCAGAGGGAAAACCACTCTCATCCACATCCTTTTTCTAGTCTTGGCAGGCAGGGGTTTCCCTTTAATCTAGGAGAATCATGGGAACTACACTTGGACTCTTCAGGCCCAGTGTTGTGGCAATCACAGGGCAAGTGCCCATGGCATCACCTGGCCTCATTCTAGAGAGTAACTCCTTCCCCATCAAACTTTGTCTCATACAATAGTCAACCATTCCTTGCTTTCAGTTTCCACACTGAGTCTGTAAGTCAAGGACATAGACCAGTCAGGTAAAAAGGACAGATACAATAGCCATTTTCAGAGTGATTGAGCAGCAGCAGACAACATAAGATGTCCCATAATGCACTTCCTGAATGAAGATTTCAGCAAAGAGACTCATTCATGCTCAGGGTGATCTTGAAGGAGAGGCAGGTTTGGGAGCAGAACAGAGGACTCAATATTCCAGATGCCACAAATGCTGAGGTGGGAGTAGAGACTGCTGTTTTGTTGGTAAGATGCTCCTGCAGATGGAGGCATGTATTCTGTATAAATAGAGG
Source organism: Apodemus sylvaticus (assembly GCF_947179515.1). Taxonomy (NCBI): domain Eukaryota; kingdom Metazoa; phylum Chordata; class Mammalia; order Rodentia; family Muridae; genus Apodemus; species Apodemus sylvaticus. The sequence continues at coordinate 3,767,945 of NC_067487.1, read as the reverse complement.
GAGTAGATATTTCATGAGGGGTGATTATATGGGCCTGTAGAGATGGCCCACATCCACAAAACTCCTTAGGGCTTCTTAGGAGCCTGTACCCTGGAGTTCTGACGTCAGACTCCTGAGTCACAGCGGTTCCAGACAGGCAGGGAGGAAAGGCTAAGAGTATCCTAAAGTAACGGAACACTCCCAGAATTGAAGCATGCAGATGTCAGTAACATCAGTGGCTACACTTCTGTTTAGGATTTGGGAAACTGGACTCTTGCAAAAGAATGTGGCATTTTTATTCAGTAATCTTTTTAGACAGTTTCCAAATGCACAGGATGACTTTGTGCTGAACCTGAGGATGGCAGTAGGGAAGGGTGAAGCCGGGTTGCCGACTGATTGCCCAGCTCCCCTGAAGGGTATATCTTGCCCTAGTCTCCTCCCAGTAAGTAGTGACTATCCTGGAGTAGAGAAGTCAACTACTGCCATGAATCACTGGCTTCTGCATGGCACTGTCCTTGGAGTCAGAGAATAGCAGGATCTTCTGGTTGGAGAGATACAAGAGGACTCTTTGGCCCTGCAAATCATACTCCTGGCCATATAATTGTAAAGAATAATCACTGGAGAAAGAAGGGGTGGATATATGGATATTCTATCCATATCCCCTGGTCATAGAACAGTCCTGCTTAAAAGTCTAGCCCCAGCTGGGCATGGTGCACACCTTTAATCTCAGCATTTGGGAGGCAGAAACAGGTGGATTTCTATGAGTTTCAGGATATGCAGGCAGATAGACAAACAAGCCCTGTATAGAGGACATAGATACAGTTGGCAAGGTCCTTAGCCCAGTCCTTTTTACAGACCTCAGCACACTATGCTATAGCTGCCTTTTGTGAATCAGTAGAATTTGAAACTAGAAGGTGCTAACTAACAGGTGTTAACATCTCCCAGTTCCCCTTTACCCTTCTCTGCTTTCTCTTCCTTTCCTTCCGCCATGGCTCCCTCCCTCTCTCCCTTCCTGTGACTGGGCATCCTCTAGGCCAGGAAACATGCCAGGAAGAGCTACTTCTATATCTCAAGACACCCTGGTCACTACCAGCAGCTAATGCCAGCAACATTCTAGAGGGAACTGGAGGTGGGGGTGGGGATTCCCCGGTCCAAGTGGAGAACAGCCAGCAGCCAGCAGTGATTTCAAAGACTGTGAAGGACTCTGGGTCCGAATCCTCAGCTGAGTTGCTCTTGCAGCTGGAGTTAGCAACTGGCACTTGGCAACTGAAGAAAATACCCATGCACATTACCATTTATTAAATAATAAAATTCTTATTTGCTAAATAAGAATTGAACTCATCTTTCAGAATTGCTCCAAGAAGCCCTGTTACAAGTCCTACCTGCATGACCCAATCCAATAGTTTTGCCATGGCAACTCAACCTGCCTCAAGTTCATAGGTAGGAGACAAAAGGCTTGGGAATATGTACATAGTCATGTAGCTAGGTTTGAGGTCCTGCCAATGAGTGTTGCAACTCACTGTCCTGAGACTGAGCCACTATAAGGCCCTCACTAGTATGTGGGTAGTCATTCACAGGTAGTTTGTAGCCTAGAGGGCCTCCACCATGTACTCCAAAGTCTCTGGCCAGAGGAGGCTGACTGGTGAGTAGAAGGAGAAGTTGCCCAAACCATAGTCTGGAAGGTGCAGGATTTTCACAACTGTAACGTATAGTCAGGTTGCTATATTGCTCATGTGGATATTCTCTTCAGCTTTTAAATACAATAATCAGCACAGTGAATCTTTATTACCTCTTATTTCTTTTCACGATTATTTGTATTATTATTTGTTCCATTTGTTTTATTTGCTTTTGCATAGAGCCTGAGACCTGACTGAATTGCAGTGGCCCAAGGACCTAGAGGTGTAGACTAGTGTGAGTTGCAGATACAGTACCCATAAAATCAGCTACACATGGACACAAGCCAAGTTTGCAGTTTGGTTGATCATCTGGCAATATAACCTGCTCACAGAAGTAGAGGGGAGCAGACTTTGTAGGGTTACACGACTCTGAAAGCAGAGGCTCCTGGCTCCTCCAGAGCCTGCTGGCTATACAGTACCACCAACTGTCATTCCATGAGCAAAGAAGAGGGGCTGGCTTGGCTGGCTGCTATCAAATTCTTGTAACCACTTGCACCCCAGAAGGCCTGGCATATCCACTTGGACTGTTACAAATGTTTGGAGTTGGTCTGTGAACATTATTTGGGGCCATACTCTACACTACATACCACCATTACCTTGACTGGTGCAACACAGGGTCAGATCTGTAGAGCAGGTGGCACCTGTAATTCCAAGAAGGCAAAGTTGTCTGTCCCGTCAGAAGGTGCTGGGAGGACACCCTAGGAGATTAGGACTGTCCCACTCATACCATGAAACAGACTAATGTCTCTAGCTTTCATCAAACACCTGCATAAATATGGGTAGAGTCACCTGCAAAGCTGTCTGATGCAGCTCTTGGGATTCTCAAGCTGCACTGAATAGACACTAGTGTAGTCTAGGGCACAGCCCAATGGTCTTGGAGCTGCCACAATCCAGGTTCTGCTCTTGTTCTTGTTCTTTGCATGAACAGGAACTTCCTAGAAAGGCCCCTTTACAGCACAGGCTGCTTTGAAGGAGATGAACTCAGGTGGTCTCTGGTTTTATTAGGAGTATGGAACAGAGCCTGGGCTCTGCTTTCAGCTTTTTCCAAAAGGGAAACATTTCCATCTGCTTTGTTCTTGCCGCAGTGTGTAATGAGAACCTTATGTCTGGCTGGCTGGGCTGCTTTCGTCTGGACACACTGGCCAGGGAGTAGCCATCTCCAGAAGGGCCTTACTTGGGGCCAGGCCAGAGCTTCAGGCATCTGGACTTCTTCCCTGTACCATGACAGCTCTTTTCCCTGTGGGAGTTTAGAAATGGGAAGCTCAGAGAACAGCCGCCCTCTATTCAAGCAGGGGATGTCAAGATGCTATTCCATGTTGTTGGGTGTGCCATATGTGGCAAGAGAGCAGGAAGCCGTCTGGGTGGAGTGACCAGTGGACTGTATAGTGTCAGGGGCAGCTCTGGAGAAGGACTATGTCCAAAAGCAAGTATTTACTATGGCTTAGACAGGAAAGAGGATGTGAGTCACCCCTTGACAGGTAAGGCAACCAAAGTCTCCATGAAATGTGGTTGTCAGGAGAGGTAGTCTGGGTTTCTGCTGGTTTGATCATGTGGGTAGACACACTCTTAAGACACACTACTAGAAAATAAGGGATAAGTACATGTGTCAAATGTGTCTAGAACAGTGGTTCTCAACCTGAGGCTCAAGTGACCTTTTCACAGGGGTCACCTAAGGCCATCAGAAAACAGATATTTATGTTATGATTCATAACAGCAAGATTATAGTTATGAAGTAGTAACAAAAATAATTTTAAGGTTGGGGGTCACCACAGCATGAGGACCTTTATTAAAGTGTCACAGCATTGGGAAAGTTGAGAACCACTGCTCTAGAAGCTTTGTGTTAATGGCACAGGGAGGGCTGCCTGGAGACTAACCCTCACACAGAACAGTCTGATATAGAAACATGACACTGTGGTCTGGATCCCAACATCTCAGATGGAGATGAGGACAAGAAGCCAGGGGAGGAGGTGACTGTGGGTGGGCTTATGGCAAATTCTTGAAACAAGAGGGGTGTCTGCTTGACTCCATGAAATGAAACAATAGCCACACTGTTTAGTTATTTAAAAATGACATGAGCCAATGTTCATTGGCAGAGTACAGTCAGGACCCAAAGTACCCACTTCTCTGATTTGGGGGGCAGATCAGAACTGAGGGCAGCTGCAGATCCGGACAGATGTAGGTGTTCTCAAAACAGGAGCTGTCATTGAAGGGTATGGGTACATAGCTGACCCTTCAGCTGCCACCTGCTCCCTGATAAGGGCAAAGGGATCTTGGAAGTTTACCCTTCATCTGCAGGAGGGATATGAAATGAGCCCAGCTTGCCATGGAGGTCTGGATCCACGTGAGCTGAATGAGACCAGAAATCCTTGCTTGAGGAAGGTAGGCAGGAACACCCCAACACAGAGAGTACCTAGAACACCCCAGTTTGAATCTGTATCCAGGCCTGTGAAGAAGGGGGCGGGCAACAGAGACTTAGGCAAAATCCTGGATGTACAGTCTGGCTGGCCAAGCTGGTATGTGAGACGTGGGTACAAAGGAGGCCTAGGGAGTGTGGCAGCCAGCAGCCTACCCTTAGATCTAGGTGTGACCTACAGCTACATTCTGGGGACTTCATCAGGAAGTTGGTGGTGGATGGTCTGAAGTAGAGGGTTTGACTCAAGTGATGGACCCATACAGTAGTCCTGCTCTACATGGCAGAAGAAGCTAGGATGAAGGACAGAGTGGTCAGGTCAACAGAGACTCATATACTCCATGCCTGGCTGACTTGGAGCTGCAGGGGAACTCCTGACCCTTCCTGTTATTTGCTTCCAGAGTCTGCGGCCTGGTTGCTCAGTGGTCCTTCTGACCACTGTCTCAGTGGTTACATCTAAACTCATTTAATTACATACCTGTCACTCATAATGTCCCTAAATGGACCCATTTGTCTGGTAGGAGAAACTAAGGTCAGAAAAATCTGCTTTATAGGCAGAGGCCCTGAAGTCAGGGAAGGCTATCAGAGAGGCTGCCTGATGTCCTAACCTCACACTGGGCAAGACTTTTACTGCTTCCATCTCTGGATGTGTGGTGTGATGTGTGATGGACGGCCATAACATGGTTACCTGAGGTATAGGGCTGGTCATATGGCTAGGTGCTGCCCTTGGTACAATGCTTGGCTCAATACTCCAGAGTACTATTCCCTCTCCAATATTGAAGGTTTTTTGTCCAGTAATTACACTTATCTAAATAAATTAAGTCTAGTCTATGTCATTTCCCCAAGTTGGGTCACCTGTCCATGGAGAAGGGTAGGATATAGACCATAGTTGGCCTTTGGGCACAGTACTGAGTTAGGTAGAAATGCAGGTGTAACTTGTTCCCTATATCCTGAATACAGTACCCTTCAGATAGAAATGCTATATAGGCACCAGGAGAGCTTCTAACCACTGAACCCCAGAAAGACTTCTTTGTGGCACAAGACACCTGGAGCCATGTCACCAAGGCCAGCACACCATAACTGGAACTGCCCAGACTTCAGCTACAGAGCTAAGCATGTACCTGCGTCTATTTGGTTTATTTCATCATGAGTTTGGCTTTGGATTAAAGGGCATGTGACACCATTCTTGGCTCTGTGGTCCTTGTCTGCAAAGGATCATGTGTGTTTGACAGGGAGCAGACTCTTATGTTCTAGCAGCTGGGGAATCATCTCCATGCCTAGTCAAGACAGTTGTTGAGAACAGCAAGTGGAAAATGCTTTATCAAGAAGGTTCCAGAAAACATAGACTAGTTGTTTTTCTATTGTACAATGCCCTCCATGAAAAGAAACTGTGTAGCCCTCAGGAAGATGTTGATCCCTGACACCTTGGGTGGCTGGGATGTGATAAACTTTTGTGGTCTTCAAAATACCACCATGGTGTTGCCCAGGTTAAGCCAGGGTGCCAGTCAAAGGAAGGCTCAGGAAGACAAATGGGTGATCCTGCTCCAAACTGTGGGAAGCTTCAACAAAGGTTTGTTCATTCATTGTTCTGGTAAACTGAGCCAGTCACCTCCATGCTATTTGTTTCATCAATAGCCTTGGGTCTGTATACAATGGTTTATCCACAGTCTTTACCTAAAGAAGCTCAGTGCAGGAAGAGCGCCAAGGAGTCCCTAGGAATACATTATCATGAAGCCTGTATGACCAGCCTCCTGAATTTATATTTCAAATGGGGGTTCTCTTCATTGACCAACACCCTCAGTTCTGGTGAAGGCTAAAGCAACCATGCAGAGATGAGGTTTGTGAGCTAGGCCCTACTTCACTGCCCTTCAGAGATAAGGCAGAGACCAACAGAAAGGGATGAGATAAATAGGCTTGGTGAAGCATTTTGGAAATGTCTAGCGTGAATGTGGCTGAACTTGGATGGTATAAGTAGCACAGAAGTCTGCTAGCCACTACAGGTCTGGCCTGGGCTAGCCAGTGGTTTGAGAGGGTAGGTTAAATTAGCAGCAACCACAGGAAGCTACAGTAAAAGGAGTATATCCAGGATGACCTAAGATCACCCAGGACAGCCACAGCCCCTTTGAGAAAAGAGCAGAATCCAAACAATTGTTTGAACCTAAAGTTTGTAATGAGAAATCAGATCAGCAAAGTTACCAAGCCAGGTTAACACAGGATGCCTGTCAAAGAAAGGCTCATAGAAAGACAAATGTGACCCTGCTCCAAACTACACAGAACCTCATTAGAGAGTATCAATAAGTCCAGAGCAAGTGGAGGTGATAGCCAACATCTTAAAGCCATCTTCTGAAGGGTAAGATACTGAACAAGAGATTCCAGGGAAAACTTGATAGTACTCTAGGGAGTCTCTTGGTTCTGAGGTGAGATCAGCACTGGCTCCCCATGGGGTTGCCCCAAGAGTGGGCATCATAGGACCAGGAAGCTTGTCTCATTCAGAAGGATCAGACAGGCACCACAGTTCTATCATTTCATTCTAAGATGCCACAGGAAAGAGGGATTGTGCAGCCCCAAATAAATGGAAAACATTCCAAGAATCTCAGCATTGTAGTTATGTTTTCTCTTGGCTTTGCAAAGGCTTAAGGAATGTGTAATTATGAAATGCCATTGCGCTGGCTGTGGGGGTACTGTTTAAAGGGATGGCAGGGTACAGTGGAGCCCCTCATGTTTCTAGGTCATAGTACTGTGGGTATCTGCCTCACTGGCCACAGGCATCAGCATTTTCAAAGTATGCAGAGCTGGATCCATGTACTTTGTGCTTACTAAGAGCGGGCTGATGATGCCCCACCTGTGCCCTCTAGGCACCTCACCCCACTGCATTATCTGCAGTCCTGAGCCAAGACTGGCAGACCTCAGCACTGCTGAGTTTCAGTTGGGGTGGGCAGAGCTTGTTCTAAAGGATATTGGGTCTTTGCAGGCAAGCCCAAAGAGTGTGTGGGTCTCTCCTGCTAGAGTTCTGGGACTCCCTTTTAGAGGCAACTTTTCAGGTTTGTGACCCAGATGCAGCTGCTGCTGGAGTGAGATTAAGTGAGAATCTCCTCAGCTGTTTTATCTCCTACCCCTCCCAAGCCCTGATATCATCTCATCTTGGCATAACAAGAGCAAACCTAGGACTCGGGTTTCCATCCATGCTCACTGAGAGGGACCCATTGTCCAGATGGAAAAGTGAAGAATGGAGGGGGAAAGCAAAAAAGAATGGAGGGGGAAAGGCACTTCAAAACTGTGTCCATCTGAGTGGGTTACAAAGGCTGAGGGCTGTAGTGGGGTCTTAGAAAGGCCTACTTCCTAGGGCCCACATTCACAAAGGGAAGAAGGAAAGAAAGCACATGACCACCCTAATAGATACAAGCCCACATCTGGGAACACTCAGCTTTCATTCATGAAAAAAAAAAATCCTCAGCAGACTAAGAATAGAAAGGAATTTCCTTAGCTGAATACGAGTCTCTTCAAAAGACCTTCAGCAAGCACAGTATTAAGTGGAGGAGCAGCAAACATTCCCATGTGACCAGGGCATGGTCAGGGTGGCTTCTTTTTGACATTTCCGGAAAGGCTGCTGTGACTATCATCTTAGTCAGAGAGGTGGTGGGGAATGCATCGGAGGACCCTTATGTTGCATATTGGAAAAGATAAAGAGAAAAATAGTTTTGAAAGCGGCATCAGCATACAAATTAGGAACATGAAGATAGCAAGGGGAAATAATAAATGTGAGAAAAAATAGATTACATATTGGAAAAGCTAAGTGAATTCACAACCCAGTTGTACCTGGGTCCAGTTCTGTCTCCTTTGAAGACTGCTGGATTACACACACACACACACACACACACACACACACACACACACCAGGGAGTCTTTATGCCAGTGACCAGTGGGGCAGAACTCCCAGCACGGTGGCCAGGAAGCATGGGGGACTCAAGGACCCTACTCAGGTAATACAATACATACATTTTCAGAGGCAATGAGGAACAGTAAATGATCTGGGAAGATGGCTCAGCAGGTAAAGAAACTTGATACAAAAGACTGGAGTTTGTTCTCTAGGACATTAAGGTATAAGTGGAGAACCAACTCCATAAAGTTGTCCTTTGATCTACAAACATACACACACCATGGCATATGCATACCCACACCACATACACAATGATTATATATAAAGTTTAGAAAGAAGTAGCATTAGCTGGGTGTGGTAGCACACACCTTTGAATTTTAGCATTTGGGAAGCTGAGGCGGCAGCCAATGGACTTCTCTGAGTTCAAAGCCAGGAGGAGGGGGAGGAAACCTAGCATGCAGAGTCAATTCAAGTTCTATATCCCAGGAAAAATGTTCTGAACATTAAAATTTTAATGCAAATAACAATATAGAAGACAAACTTATATGAACTCACTGAAAGGTTTGGTTAAGACTCAAAAGTCAACTTCCAAGTCACAACACCTGCCTTGGTATCCAGGCATACAGAAGCAGGTGGTTACTGAGTCCATCCTTGCACAGCGCCCCACTGTGGTAGGGGCTGGAAGCACACCCATTGTGATTTGTCTTACAGAACCTTCCAGCATACCAAGCAGAGCAGACAGAGGCTCAAGGGTCTTTATGGCAGGTGCCTCCATGTTCTCAGAATTTCTCTCCATAGAAATTAGCGGCAGTTTTACAGTTCATTCCTCTGTACCCAGGAGGACATTGGCACAGGAAGCCCCTTTCTCCTGGGGTATTCACACAAGTGGCAACTCCTTGCCAGGGACTGGAGAAGCAAGGATTTTTTTTTTTTTTTAGATCTTCACAGTCTTTGTTTGAATTACTGACTATGTCTAAACAACAACTGTCTTAGAGAAAACCCTTTCACATAGAATTATTTTGGCAAGAATTCAAGAGACACCCGGTACTGTTTTTTGTTTTGTTTTACGGCAAAATGAATCCTGGCATCTCAAGTCACTTTCGGACTAGGTACATCCTCTCCCATTGAGACCAGACAAGACAACCCAGTTAGGGGAGCAAGATCCACAGGCAGGCAACTGTCAGGGTAAGCCTTGTTTCTAGTTGCTGGGAGGACCCACATGAAGACCATGTTGCTCATCTGCTACATATATGTAAGGGGCCTAGGTCCAGCCTGTGTATGTTCTTTGTTTGGTGGTTTAGTCTCTGGGAACCCCCAAGGGTCCAGGTTAGTTGACTCTGTTGGTCTTCTTGTGGAGATTCTATCCCTTCCAGGTTCCTCAATCCTTCCCCCCAACTCTTCTACAAGACTCCCTGAGCTGCTGGGTAGAGCCTTTCAGAGAACAGTTATGCTAAGCTCCTATCTGCAAGCATAACATAGTAGCATTAATAGTATCAGGAATTGGTTCTTGTCCATAGTGTAGGAAGGTACATGTGTGTCTGTCCTCAAGAGTATTCTGGTGTGAACTGTGAGTTGGAAATTGACAAATGTGGATCCCAGCTATGTCTACATGGAGCCATGAGTCAGGATGCTCTTGGGGCTTACTTCTGTGACTTTGCACCAGGATTCCTAGGAGAGCACTATGAACTCAACTTTGATGAATGTATCTGACAGCCCTGTCTCCATGGAGGTCTATGTGTATAGGAAACAACTACCACTGTTGTTTGCATGGGGAGTGGATTCACAGGGACATGCTGTGAGGCCTTGATGTTTCTTCACTGGTCACAGCTTTGCCACAGTGATACAACATGTGAAGACACTGTTGGCAGCTGGGTGGTGGGGACGCATGCTGGTAATCCGAGCACTCTGGGAGGCAGAGGCAGGCGGATTTCTGAGTTTGAGGCCAATCTGGTCTACAGAGTGAGTTCCAGGACAGCCAAGGCTATGCAGAGAAACACTGTCTCGAAAAAACCAAAAAAAGGAGGAGGAGGAGGAGGAGGAGGAGGAGGAGGAGGAGGAGGAAGAAGAAGAAGAAGAAGAAGAAGAAGAAGAAGAAGAAGAAGAAGAAGAAGAAGAAGAAGAAGAAGAAGAAGAAGAAGAAGACGACGACGACACTATTGGCAGCTGTATTTGTCACTGTTGGCCTGGATACACAGGTGGCCTGTGTGAAATGGACAAAATGATGGGGGCAGGTAATGTGGCCAACTGTCTTTATAAAAGCAATAGGGATACATTGCAGGCCTGCTTTCCTTCTTCAACTACCTTGGAGCCTGAGGCTATGTTTGTATATGTCAGCCTGCATTCATAGACAGGAGCCTAGCATAACTGTTCTCTGAGAGAACAGTTCTCTGAGAGGCTCCACCCAGCAGCTGACTGAAGTAAATGCAGAGACTCATACCCAAACTTCAGACTGAGGAACCTGGAGGGGACAGGGACTCCACAAGAAGACTAACAGAATCAACAAACCTGAACTTTTAGAGGCTCCCAGAGAAGACTGAACCACCAAGCAAAGAAGATACAAAGGCTGGACCTAGGCCCCTCACACATATGTAGCAGATGTGCAGAATTGTCTTTTTGTGGGTCCCCCAACAACTGGAGTCAGAGCTTATCCTGACTCTGTTACCTGCTGGTGGATCCTGCTTCTCTAACCGGGCTGTATTGTCTGGTCTCAGTGGGAGAGGATGTATCTAACCCTGTAGTGACATGAGGTGACAGAGTGGATGGTTCCCTGGAAGGGACCTCCCCTTTCTCAGAAGTGATGGAGGAAGAAGGGGCCTGGTGAGGGGGAGTAGTGAGGGGGGACAGTGATTGGGATGTAAAGTGAATAAATAAGTAAAATAATGGGAAAAAAAGAACTTAAACACAAAAGGAGCACAAATCTCAGTGTTATAAAGAGAGTCACACAACTCTCATCCCAATAATCATTGTTATAAAACCTGACCAATAACTGTAATGTCCACATGGATAAGCTAAGGTGAGGGTAAACCCCAGGAGGAAAGCAACAGTCACTGACTGGCAACTGGGCTACCTTAAAAGAATAAAGAGACTCAAACAGGCAAATGGGCAAACAGACTGAAGTAAGGGTGAGACAGAGATACATCCCCCAGACAGTGGCAGATATTGGATCATGCTAGGGACAGATTTTGCAACAACAACTGTGAGGAAGTTAGTTATCTGTTAATGAAAAAAAAATAAGTTGTGTTTCTACTTCTTACCATGGGCATAATAAAGACCCAAAGGATGTGTAAGAAATTAAATAAATTAAATATAGCATGGGGTGAAATAATATATCCCTCAGAGGAATTTCTTGACTCAAAAAAATGTGTAAACCATCAAGGAAGGACCAATATACACAGTCTCATTAAAATTAAGGTGGTCTGTACATCCAAAACCATCACAAGTTCTGAGGAGATAGCTTAAGTGAATATGAGGACCTGAGTTCAATCCCTAGCACTATAAATAAATAAATAAATAAATAAATAAATAAATAAATAAATAAATTGCCTGGGGCTTACTGGCCATCCAGTATAGCCTCAAGACAGCTTGGTGGCTTTGGTGGCTTCAGTGACTGTGACCCTGATAGAGTATATGACTATTTGGTTACTAGTTGGTGAACTGTTTGGGAAGGACTAGGTGTGGCCTTTGATATGTTTTGTAAAACCAATGATGTATTTTGTAGAGTGCAATATGGTGCTATGGGAGGGGGTACCTCAGTGGGCCCATGTTGAGGTATCCCTTCCCACTGAGAGCCATGAGATTGGTCTAGTATAGAATGAAGTTTATTTGGAGGTATGGAAATCAGGGGTTGAGAAGGGAGTAGAGGCAGAGAAAGAGAGATGGGAGAGAGAGGAGAGAGAAGGAGGAGGAGGAAGAAGAGGAAGAGAAAGAGAGAGAGAGAGAGAGAGAGAGAGAGAGAGCAGCTGGGAACACATGGTGGGGTGTGATGGTTTGTATATGCTCAGTCCAGGGAATGGCACTATTAGAAGGTGTGGTCCTGTTGGTGTAGGTGTGTCACTGTGAGTGTGGGCTTTAAGACCCTCATCCTAATTGCCTGGAAGTCAGTATTCTGCTAGCAGCCTAGATGAAGATGTAGAACTCTCAACTCCTCCTGCATCATGCCTGTCTGGATGCTGCCATGTTCTTGCCTTGATGATAATAGAGTGAACATTTGAACCTGTAAGCTAGCCCCAATTAAATATTGTCTTTTATAAGACTTGCCTTGGTTATGGTGTCTGTTCACAGCAGTAAAACTCTAAGAAGCTGGTACCAGGGATTGGGGTATTGCTGTGATAGGCCTGACCATGCTTTTGTGTGGAAGAATGTGGATCTGGGGACTTTGGATTTGGAAAGCCACGGAATGCTTTAGATGGGGCTTAATGGACTATCCTAGTAGGAATATGGAAGACTTTGTTGCTGTGAGTGATTTGAATTGTGCAGACCTGGCCCAAGATGTTTCAGTGGAAAATTTCAATATGTGGCCTAGAGACTGTTTTTGTGGAATTTTGGTGAAAAATGTGGCTACTTTTTGTCTTTGTCTGAATCGTCTTCCTGAGGCCAAGGCGAAAAGACTCAGATTAATTGCATTGACAAAGAAAGTCTCTGAAATGCATATTATAGACTTTGTTCTCTGGTTAAGTTTCATGAAGAGCATTTTAAACAAGCATAGCGAGCCAAGAAAGGAAAAATATAAAATATAAAGTTCAAATATTAAAGGGGCACCAAGGAAGTGAAATGGAGCTGAATCCTGTATTCAAGGATATTAAATTGAATTAAAGGAGTAGTGACCTTGAGGCAAGATCCCACTCATCTAAATAGATACAGGTATGGTAGTACAAGCCTTTAATCCCAGAAGGCAAAGACAAGAAGATCTCTGAGTTCAAGGACAGCCTAGAACAGAGCAAATTCTAGGTGAAGAAAAACTTAAATCCAGGTTTGGTGTACTACATATTTAATCTCAGTGCTTAGGAGCTAGGTGTAAGATCTCTGAGTTCAAAATCAGTTTATAGAGCAAGTTCCAGGACAGCCAAGCTTACGCAGTGAACAAGCTGGAAAACAGAAAGCTGGTGATGACTTAACAGAACAAGGAGGGGCATGTTCCAGCCCCAGCAAGCAGCAGAACTCAGCAGCTTTGGCCATGTGGCTCTGGCTTTAGAGTCCAGAATAGAAGGGACTAATGGGACAATTGATGCTGGTTGGCTGGAGCTAAGAAATTAGCGGTGATTAAGAAGAGGCCAGCAACACTGAGGTGAAATCTTGTGGAAAGTGTTTTCCGAGAGCACAAAGAAGCTATGTTCCAGAAATAGCCAAGGTTGTACCTCATACTGCAGCTGTACTTGGTAATGTGTAAGAGTCACCCAGGTGGTACTGGTTTTGAAGGCATGAAGGGGTTATGAAGAACAGCTGTGGCTCAGCACTGTGAGAAGCCATGGAGGGTCACTGGTGAAGGTGCAGCCTCAATTGCAGTTGATGGTCCAGGACTGAAGGGGTCATGCAAAGCATTTGAGGCTTGGCACCATGAAGAGAGCCTGTGAGAAGCTATTGGTGAAGCCTAGTTGCAGCACAAGACCCCAGCATATTGGAAATGCCAGTACCATGGGATGATCACCAAGAACAGCAGCAGCAATAAAGTGGATCAACTTGAGCTTAGAGAGCTACAGAGGGCAGAGCTGGAAAAGGGATTCCAGCCCTTTGGAGGAGCCCAGAAGATCATGTGTGGATCCTAGACACTGAAACAAGAAGCTACAACATTGAAGTTGTCTTGGAGACCCCAAGCTATTAACAGAGAATGGAACCAGTCCAGGAGAAAGAAGTTTGTTGCAGTCAACAAAGATGTAAAAGGAGTTATAGATCTGAAGACCGCTTTGACATCAGATATGGAGATGCAGAGTTTGGAGTTTGCCTAGCTGGTTTCCTGTCTTGCTTTGGGAATTACAGTTAAGTGATTGGATGAATCTCAGAAGAGACTTAGAACTTTGGATTTTTAACATTGTTGAGACTGCTATAGACTATGGGGTCTTATGAAGTTGAACTAAAATGTATTTTTTATTATGCTGTGTTGAGGTATGGCCCCTATAGACTCATATATTTGAACAAGCCTATGTGAGCCAAGGAGTGGAATGTGATGGTTTGTATATGCTCGATCCAGGGAGTGGCACTATAGAAGGTGTGGCCCTGTTGGAGCAGGTGTGTTACTGTGGGTGTGGGCTTTATTTAAGACCCTCACCCTAACAGCCTGGAAGTCAGTATTCTGCTAGCAGTTAGTGAAGATGTAGAACTCTCAACTCCTCCTGCACCATGCCTGCCTGGATGTTGCTATGTTTCTCTGACTTATAAGCCAGCCCTAATTAACTGTCTTTTATAAGACTTGCCTTGGTCATGGTGTCTGTTCACAGCAGTAAAACCCTAACTAAGATGGGGGGGGGGAGGGAAGACAGAAGGAGAGAGAGAAAGAGAGAGAGAGAGAGTAAAGAATGTGAAGAGAAGCCAAACAGCTCTTTTTATAGCAAGCCAGGCCTACCTGGCTGTTGCTAGGTAACTGTTGGATGGAGCCTAAAAGGAATGCTTACACGATAACAGCCTTGTTGGAGGAGGTGGGTCACTGGGAGGTTTCAAAAGCTCATGCCAGACTCAGCCTCTCTCCATCCACCCCCACTTCTGCTTATGGATCAGACAGATGTCAGCTCTCAGCTACTGCTCCAGTGCCATCTCTGCCTGCCTGCTGCCATACTCTCTGTCATGATAGTCATGGGCTCACCTTCTGAAACTGTAAACCCAAATAAACTCTTTCTTTTATAAGCCCTTTACAGTACTAGAAAAGTAACTATGTCAAAAATTAAAGAAGGATAGAGGAGGTTGGAGAGACAGCTCAGTGGTTAGGAGCCCTGGCCACTTATTCATCCTGAGGACCCAATAGAAGCAGTAATTAAAAACTTCCCAACCAAAACAAACAAATAAAACCAAGCAAATGAACAACACACACACAAACACACACAGACATACCAAAAAATAAACAGACAAATCCACAGGGCCAAATGAATTCAGAGCAGTCCTCCAAGAAGAAATAATACCAATACTCTTCAAATTATTCCCCAATATAGAACCTGAAGGGACATTTCCTAATACTTTTTATGAAGTTACTATAATCCCAATACCCAAACCATACAAAGACCTAATAAAAGGAGTATTATAGACCCATATCCCTTATGAACATAAATGCAAACATTTTTAATAAAATACTTGCAAATTAAATTTTAAAAACACTGCAAAAAGTTTATCCACTGGAATCAAGTTGGCTTCATCCCAGAGATATAGGGGTGATTCAACATAAATAAATGAATGAATGAATGAATAAATAAATAAATAAATGCAATCTACTACATAAACAAACTGAAAGACAAAGAAAAAACCCAAATGATTATCCCATTAGAAGCAGAAAACACCTTTGACAAAATCCAACATCCATTCATGATAAAAGTCCTGGAGAGGCTCGACCTAATGGCACACACCTTTGATCTCAACATTCTTGGAGTAGAGGCAGAGGCAGACAGATTTTTTTGAGTTTAAGGCCAGCTTAGTCTACATAGTAAGTTCCAGGACATCCAGGGCTATGTAGAGGGATGTTGTCTCAATTTCTTTTCTTTTCTTTTTTCACTTAAGCCCACAGCCAACATCATCTTAAATGGAGAAAAACTCAAAGCATTTTGACTAAAATCGAGAACAAGGCAAGATGTCCATTCTTTCCATACATATTCAGTATAGTACTTTACATCTTAACTAGGGCAATAATGCAGCTTAAGGAAATCAAGGCAATACAAAAAGGGAAAGAAGATGTCAATCTACTTTTATTTGCAGATGACATGATTTTACACATAAAAAGCCCTACACTCCAGCAGAAAACATCTACAGCTGATAAACACTTTCAGTAAAGTAAGAGATATAACATTTAACACACAAAAATCAACAGCCTTCCAATACACAAATGACAAAAATACTAAGAAAGAAATCAGAAAAACAGTACCTTTAATAAAGTCTCAAAATATATTGGGATAACTAACCAAGCAAGATAATGACTTGTATAACAAAAAACTTTTAGACATTGAAGAAGACACCAGAAGATGGAAAGATCATTCATATTCATGGATTGATATGATTATGAAATGGTCATCCTACCAAAAGTAATCTACAGAATCAGTGCAATCCCCATTAAACCTCCAAACATTTTTTTTTTTGTTTTGTTTGTTTTTTGGATTTGGTTTTGTTTTTTTTTCGTGACAGGGTTTCTCTGTATAGCCCTGGCTGTCCTGGAACTCCGTTTGTAGACCAGGCTGGCCTCAAGCTCAGAAATCCGCCTGCCTTGAAAACAAAAGAAAACCTTGAAGTTCACATAGGAACCCTCCCCCCCCCCCCCCCCACAAAACCCCTATAAGATAGTTAAAACAATCCTGAATCATAAAAGAACTGCTGGAGGTATTGCCACCCCAAGTTTCAAGATGTACTTAGTAATAAAAGCAGCATTCTTAAAAAAATGTTTTGGCATAAAAACAGATATGTTGATCAATATACTAAATTAAATACTCAGACATAGGTTGACACACACAGATTTTGATTGAAGTAAAAAAAAAAACCACTGTAGAAAAGACATCATCCAGCAGGTAATAAGGATATGTGCTCCACTATGATCATAGCAGCCCTATTTATAATAGCCAGACTGGAAAGAACCCAGGTATCCCTCAACGGAAGAATGGATGCAAAAAAGTGGTATATATACACAGCGGAGTACTATTCAGCCATCTGAAACAATGAATTCATGAAATTCTTAGACAAATGGATGGAGCTGGAGAACGTCTTACTAAGTGAGGTAACCCAGTCTCAAAAGATCAATCATGGTATGACTCACTGATAAGTGGATATTAGCCTAGAAATTTGGAATACCCAAAACATAATCCACACATCAAATGATGTACAAGAAGAACAGAGGAGTGGCCCCCGGTTCTGGAAAGACTCAGTGCAGCAGTATAGGGCAAAACCAACAGGGAAGTGGGTAGGAGTGGATGGGAGAAAAGGGGGGGGGGGAAGAGGGCTTATGGGACTTTCGGGGAGTGGGGGGCCAGAAAAGGGGAAATCATTTGAAATGTAAATAAAAAATATATCTAATAAAAAAAAGAAAGAAAAAAAAGAAAAGACAGCATCTTCAGCTAATGGTGCTGGTCAATCTGGATAGCTGCATGTAGAAGAAAGAGAATAGATCCATACCTAACACCTGACTGAGGTAAGTCAGACTCAGAAAGACAAACAGCATATTTCTCTTGTGAAATGTCAGCTTTTAAGTTTTAGACATGAGCATTTTATTTAGAATATCCAAGGAGGTTAGGTAAGGGATGGCGACCGGATCTTCCAAGAGTATGTATAGTATAATGTTATAAAGGGATAAAGTGAAATTTAGAACAGGAAGATTAAGTGGGGAGGGGAAGAGAGGGGAGGATAAAAGAGAATATGGGAAGGGACAGCAAGCACTAAATAACACACACACACACACACACACACACACACACACACACACACACGAGAGAGTGTATAAATGGAGTTACCATTTGTGGTGGTTTAAATAAAAATGGCCCCCATAGGCTCATAGAGAGAAGCTAATGAATGGATACAATTAAGGGCAAACCAGTGAGTGGAAGATGGGCTAGCGAGATCTTCTCAGCTGAAATGTGGATGAGTGAGCACAGGAACTCCACAATGCCTAAGAACCAATGGATGACATTGGAAAACAGTAAATGTGCAACTGGAAAACCAGAAGGTTCCAAAAGTATGACACCAATCAGGAAGCCCAGAGATTAAAAAAAAAAAGTACAGATTTTAAAATATCTACACCTAGGCATGCCATATGCAAAGTGCTGAAAGACAAAGACAAAGTGAAGATCTTGACAGACACCAAAGGAGGGCAAGACTTCACCATGAGAGAAGCAAGCAGAATGCAGACTTCTTCACTCCTGTAATACAGATAGACATGGCATTCTTCCTGTGAAGTACACAGTCCTGCTCTAACTGTGCAAAGATCAGACAATCCTACTAGAAAACAGAGTAGAAGACACCTGGCCAGTACTTCTCAAGAGGCTGAAAATGAAGGACAGCCTGGCATACCATCACAGTGGGGCATAAAGGGTTCAGGACAGGTGCTGGGGTGAGAGTGAAAACTAGGAAATGTGAATAAGGCAGATCTCTGAGTTCAGGGCCAGCCTGGTCTACAGAGTGAGTTCTAGGACATCCAGGGAGACACAGAGAAAGCCTGTCTTGAAAAACCATAAAAAGGATAAAAACAGGGTTGGGTCGGTGGGGGCATCAGACTAGCTGAACCTTTGAACCTGTCTAGCTTTAACCTAGGTCATTCTAAATGGCTCTTGAAGGTATTAGTATCTTGTTGCCACTTTGCCCCTTAAACCTGGATGCCTTTTGCTCTTTGATTTCATGTTAAGGGAGCAATGTCTCCCTCACTACTCAGAAAGCAGAGCTGGTCACTATTGAAGCTTGCAGGCTTGTCTTGCCCAGGACTCAGGCCTGTTGTGGATGTGTTCCACCTTCTGAGCAGCCTTGCGCAAGGACTCTAGGGTAGAATTCACACCTCTCCAAGTTGTCCCTGCACATGCCATACTCCTTAGCCACTGGTTGTGGTACAGTTCTGGGGGTGAGTTCGCAATAGATAAACTTCTGTAGCCCATAGTGGCCAGTACCTAACCCTTGAAAGCTGCAGAGGACATCATGGGCATGGCCAGTTCAGGTAGAAATATGAGCTTGGAGACAAGATCTCCCTTGAGAAGGCTCTTCAAGGCTCATGCAGCCATCTACCTAGGCCACACTTAGTTAGAGCAGCCCATTTATCTGCTGGGATCAGTTATCAGGCTGCTTTGTCAACTGATGATATGATGACCTTTTAGCTAAGCCTGGTGGCTTCAGTGTAGTCAAGTGTGATCTGGACCAGGGAGACCAGGAATTCAGATTTGGATCTGAAATCTTTTTGTTTTGTTTTGTTTTTCAAGACAGGGTTTCTCTGTGTAGCCTTGGCTGGCTGTCCAGGCACTCACTTTGTAGACCAGGCTGGCCTTGAACTTAGAAATCTGCCTGCCTCTGCCTCCCAACTGGAATCTTGTTTTAATGAAAGTGATGTGATTATGTGAGCTGTCTGATGCAGGTTTTCCAGCAGAGCCTTTCACTGCACAGTTCAGATGGGGACACTGGTAAAGTGAGGCTGGGACATGGCCAGAGTGGTCTACTTTTGAAGCCTCCTGTTGGGATTGGCTCAGGGATGCCATTTGGCTTCCCAGATAAAAGATGTTGGGCAGCTGTGAGTTGTCTCCCTAATGGAGCCAGAATACTGGGAACAGAAAGGGGAGTCTGGGTTGTCTGCTGAGCTCTAGAAGATAGCTCTTGCTAGTTTGTCTGAAGATCAGTTCCAAGGGTGCGCCCCAGACTTGGCCAATGTCTGTTCTTTCTCCATCTTGCCCTGAGTCATAGTCTCAAATCTCTGTAGGATCACACCCCTAAGTTCAATTGATGATACAGTGACATCACTGTATTCAATACTCATAGTATTGCCAATCTGAGAAGAAACAGCGCCTCTACCAGAGGCTGATAATTATAGTAGACAGCCCTGTACTAAGCTTACTTGACACTATTGCACAGGGAGAAACTTTTGTGTGTTCCTCCTAGTGGTGAAAGAAGATCTAGGAAGCTGCGGAGCCATGGGAGGCCTCCCCTTTTCTGGGGAGAAGGGGGAAAAGGGGGGTGGAGAGGGGGAAAGGGAGGAGAGAGGAAAGGACTAGGAGGAGAGAGAAAGGATGTAAAATTAGCCAATTAAAAAAAAAGAAACTTAAGAGAAAAGACTTATTGTCTCACAGTTCTGGCTTACAGTCCAGCGTTTCAGTGGAGTCACAGCAAAGGAACTTGAAGCAGTCAAAAGCAGAGCAGAAAGCAATGATTAAACGCATTCATGCCTCCCTCCACTCAGATTGCCCCCTCTTCTTCAGTACAGGGCCCAGCCCATGAAATGGTGAAGCTCACATCAGGATGGTTTTCTACCCGAGAAGAAGGAAGTGAGAACAGAATGAGGTTGTAGGGAGGAAATCAGATGCCAGAGGAAGAGGAGAAAGAAGAGGCTGGATCAAGGAAACATGGCCATGAGTTTCATACATTCTCTTTGTCAGGGTCTGTAGTGGGCATAGAGCTCTGCCCTTGGAGACTCTGCTCAGTTGCTCTAGACAGTTCTTCACAGCTCTAGCGTTAGTGGTCTCTCCATGTGTTGAGATCAGTTGCTTGCCTTTGAGTGGCCAAAAAATTCACTTAAACATTTTGAACAGGGCTGGGTTCTTTAAGTGGCTAGTCTCCTGAAAAGAAGTACTTCTGATGAACACAATTCCTTTCATGGATCTCCCCCCCCCCCCACTATACCATCTTTGCCTCTCATGGACACCCCCTGCTCCACTACACCATCTTTTCCTTTCACCCAGCCATCCCACCCTGTAACTACTGAGAAGCTCAGACTCTTCCTTAGGGACTAGCCAACTTTTTCATTCCCACTTTTAAAAAGACTTTACTTTTGGCTGTGTGAGACTAAATTGTCTTCTGCTTTGTCTAGACATTGAGAGGAGGAGGCAGGAGTGCTGGGGACAGTGCTGCCTTTGCCCAGGTGCACTGCTCACAATGCTCCAGGAACTGAAAATGGTGAAGCAGAACTTACTTCTTTTGCAAAAGGAACCCAGTGGTCAAGAATTTTTCGGTCCTTACAGGAATCACAGCACTTCTTAGATCCCACATTCACACTCCAGCCTCAGATGGGTGTGAGACTTGACCATTTCAGCTTCGTGTCTAGTGACCGCCACTTTATTTATTATATACAGTTGAACAGGAAGGCAGGGTTATTGCATATAGATAAACAAAAAGGCAGGGCTTTGTATATAGTTGAATAAGGAAACAAGGTTGGTCAATTTTTGTAGGAGCAGTCTCTGAGGGGGATATATAGTCTTCAGGGGTGGCTATAATGGACATTTTCTGCATATACTGTCAATATTTGAACTTGGATCAGAAGAAGGCTTTGCCATCTCCCTGAGGCTCACCTGGGGAAGATTCTGCCACTCCCAAGGGTCTGAAATATTGGGGTCCTTGACATGGCTATGCCTTTCTCAACAACACAATTCATGAAGGACTTCACTTCTTCTCTACAAGCTCTCACACCCACAAGACTAAAGTTGAAGAGTTAGAAGACATCTGGAGAAGAAATGGAGATAGACATGGTTGGGGTTTCTGGAAGGAGTCTTGCACATAAGACTGTAAGTCATTCTGAAGATCTTTCCTAAAAATCAAGAATCTGAGAGTAGCCCTTCCCTGCATCCTATATATTAGACAGTGTCTCTCATAGCAATAAGAATATCTGAACTGGCTCCTTCTCATATCACACTGTGGACTGTGGCAGACCCAGGAGCACTGTTTCCCTGAGGAAGATGGCATGGTTAGCAGTCAGCCTGGAGAAGCAGCCACAGAAGACTCTTGGAATGTGGATATAAGACTTAGCAAACATCCATAGGCATAGGGAGCAGAAAAAACAGTGGCTGGGTCTTACCTAAATCCACAGTATGCTGGGTGGCTGTGATGGCTCATTCCCAGAGGCATTGCCAACCAGTGAAAAAGGGTGTCTTCTGCATCCTTATCCTGAAGAAACTAAAGCCAGACCAGAGCCTGTCTTACCCCAGGAAAGTCTGCCACCTTAATGATGTAAACAATGTTTATTTTCTAGAGACTGAGGGTGAATCCTGAAGACAGACAACAGGAGAAGAATCCAAAGAAAAGGTGTTGACAGTGGAAGGACTCATGGTCAGTCAGAGTGGCACCAAATCCAAGGACTAAAGAGAATAAGCCTGAGAAGAGCATTTCCCTTGGAACTCATAACAAGTTATGGGCCAAGTGAGTTTCTGTCCTTGCAGTCACTTTCTTGGGAGTTTGATGCCCGAGGTCTAAGTGTTTGTTTTAAT
This sequence comes from Apodemus sylvaticus, assembly GCF_947179515.1. Taxonomy (NCBI): domain Eukaryota; kingdom Metazoa; phylum Chordata; class Mammalia; order Rodentia; family Muridae; genus Apodemus; species Apodemus sylvaticus. Next base: position 3,745,943 of record NC_067487.1, on the reverse strand, counting down.
GTGATTCAAGGCTAGCATTGTTTCCAGGTTTCCAAAAGAAAAATACCAGTTTCCTATGTAGGGTACCATACTCTCAAGTATGCCTCTTCTCAAGGCCTTCCAGAAAAAAGGAGATTCAAGAAAACTTAATAGCTTGCAATGAAAGTCCTTCAAAACAGCAGACAGGGCACTATCTGTTGATAAAGGAAGCAGAGTCCATCAGTGTTGGAGGTAAAAATTAAACGGGCACTATGTCCTTTTAGGCATGTAAAAGAGACTTGAAAGAAGTTTAAAGCCAGACAAACCTGAAAAGCAAAACCAGGAAATTAAGCAATAATTGAAACTTAAGTCAGTGAGAAGTTCAGTATTATATTAGACACAAGACAAGAACTTGAGATCTACAGGAAGTTATGAAGAAACCATCTGGAATGCAGCCTAGAGGAAAAGCAGAGTGACAGTGATGTTCAGGACCAGAGTCCTCAGAAAGAAATGAGAGGAAGACTGATAGTCCAAGGCTCCCAAAGTAGACTGACTCTACAGCTCCTAACAGAAGAATCCTCCCAGGGCAGATGAGAAGGACTCTGCCCTAGACTATTCAGCCAGATGGAGACATGGATACCTGTTGGGCAGCTGACTTAAGTATGCATCAGGCAGCAGAAACACACTCTAAGGGGGACAGCATAAAGATATTCAGATATAGCAAAGTGGTAGGATTAACACAAAAGTCACTATGTGGGAAGAACTGAAAGGATGCTGTTGAGAAACTAAATGAGGCATCCTAGGAGAGTTGGGAGGTAAATAGAGAAGGTGTGACCCAGGCTAACAAATGGTACAAGTCAAAGTGTAATGCCTGGTGGGGTCATCAGACCATACTGCAGGGGACTAACAGACAGGACATTTAGGCATTAGGATGTTTATCATACCTCAGAGGAACTCCTACAGAGAAGTCAGCACATGTAACTTCCTTTTGAATTAGTTAAGTGCACCATGTGAAAATCTCTAAAGGAGAAGACTGTACCATGAAGAGCAAATACCATGAAAGGGGCTGGCTGGAACCTTGGGGCTATAGTCCAAAACAATGGTCACATCCACATAGGACCCAGGAGCAGAGAAAAATAAGCTAAAAGCAGGATATATTAAAAACTAATAACCAGCAAGTTTTGGGAATAAAAAATAAGACTAGATTGACTAGACATATGGATCACTGAGGAGAATGGTAAAGGTCCTAACCATAACCACTGTACGAAAGCTTCAGAGATCATGGTCTGGGAGAAAAGAACATACCACCAAAGGAATGAGGTGGATATCAAAACCAGGTGAGCAGAACCATCTTTGCCATGAACTTTACACAAACTACTCCACAGCTCAGATATAGGGGTGCCAAAGGTACCCTGGGACATGAGCCTCATGGATATTAAGAAACTCTATGTGAAGAATGCTAGTCATATGGAGACTGAGAAGCTGATAGGAAACAGTCTCAAGTGTGAACTCAAAGTTAGGGCAGAAGAACAAGGATGAATGCATCCTTTCACATATACTGGATAAAGTGAGGCCCAACATGAAAGTAGGAATAATCATCAGGAAGGCAGAACATGAGGTCTTCCCATAAGGCATTACTTGTAAGCCCCATTGCCTGCATGCCAAACTGTCCTTAGTGATGAATGAAGAGAATGTGTGGACATCACGGTCCAGTTATGTAGCTGCTAGAGGAATAAAGGCCAGAGAGAGGAAGGCAAGATGTGTCACCGGGGAACACCTGGCCACAAGAAATGGGAGCAAGAAGCAAGGTGTGGTGGCACAGGCCTGTAATCACAGCACTCAGGAGGTAGAAGCAAGCAGTGAGTTTAAGGCCAGTCTGGGCTGCATAGCAAGTTCCAAGGCAGTCACAGGTACATAACACTCTTGTCTCAAAACAAGGCAAAAATAAGAGGAATGAATGAATTGTGCTGTGCTTTCAAGAAGCTAGGAACACTGTGTTTCCCCTGAAGTCAAGAGAAAGACAAAACCTAGCAACAGTTACCAAATGCAAAACTCCCTTCACCTGAGAAATATGGACTTTGGAAGGCTCTCTCACAGTTCACGGTGGAAGCTCAACCTTAGGCATTTCTAGTCTCCTAATGGCCCAACTGTGTGGATTGGACAAGTCCTTAAGAGCTAGTGATGTCCCTGATCGGCTGGTGTGAATTCTGGGCTCCTGAGTGGGGTAAAAATAACAGACAGGGAAGGGTCAAGATATTAACATACAAAACTATCTCTCTCTCTCTCTCTCTCTCTCTCTCTCTCTCTCTCTCTCTCTCTCTCTCTCTCTCTCTCTCTCTCTCTCTCTCTCTCGGTTTTTTGAGACAGGGTTTCTCTGTATAGCCCTGTCTGTCCTAGAACTCTCTATAGACCAGGCTGGCTTCGAACTCAGAAACTGCCTGCCTCTGCCTCCTAAGTGCTAGAATTAAAGGCATGCACCACCACTGCCCGGCTCAAAACTTTATTTCTTAACAATTCTATCTAATGCTTTCCATCTCCAGGAAATACTGTTGAGTTTGGGAGGAAAAGCAACAAACAAACAAAAAAGCAAATCGTGTGTGAATGTTAACAAGTTTTGGGAATGTAAGGTACCCACATAAAACACTAAAGTGTTAAACACTTTTCAAGTTTTTATTGGGCATTTATATTTCTTCTTTCAAGAACTATCTATTCTATTTGCCTTTTGGTTGGATGGCTTGTCTTTGACGCTTAGTTCTTGCTGGTGTGTTTGTGTGTATACACAAGACACAGAAGGCCTGCCCTATGCTCAGTTATACCAAACTGACAGAGGCAAATTTAATCCACCAGGATGATACTCTGTTTAGAGGGAAGTCCATGCAGATAGATGCTTTTGTGCACTAGTGCTGGTGCTTCTGAGTCATCATTCTGGGGACAGCTTGGAATTGTCTAGAAAAGCTATTGTGATTATGGTTAAGGAATTGAAGGAAATATGAAGATAATGAAAGTAAAACCTTTGTAAGAAAGAACAAAATAGAACTTTAGAACTAATATATACATAGTTATTTTAAATTTACTATTGCTAAATATATATATGCAATATTATATATAATATTAGCAATAATAAAAGCTCACTGCACAGCTTTACATTAGCCACATGAAAGACAAGCTTGGCAAACTTTGCAGCAGAAAGAACAGCAACAAGTAAGAGGTGCTTTGAGAGAAAAGGATGGATCTTGAAACCTCAAAGCCCACTCCCAGCGATGTTTTCTCCAACAAGGCCTCACCTACTCTAACCAGACCACACCTCCTAATTTTTGTAATCCTTTCATATAGTTCCCCTCTAGTGACTAAGCATTCAAATATATGTGCCTATGGGGGACATATGGCCATAACCCATCTTTGTCTTATCACCCGAGTTATTCTTTATGGCTAGATAACTCTATTGCCTGAATTATAACTTAGAATTCACTTAGACAAAACCTGCTACATCACATAGGTTGCTTTCATGATGAAACCTTTCTTTCCTTATTATCTGAGCTCTTGGTTATTCTCTTTTTAATTGGTAGAGTTTTCATTTTTACTGAAAAACCATTCTTCTTCACTTGAGTTATAACCAATGAACAGAAAATATCATGTCATCACCACAGATGACTGAAAACCTTTCTCAGATACCCAAATCATTGCTTTATGACTAGAACTCTTTCTCCCCTCATCTGAATTTGTTTTTCAACGAAAACTGTCCTCTTCAGCCATCTTCATGACTGAAGAATTTTCATATTCTTATCATCCAGACAACTTCTTAGTCACTCTATTGTTGCACTGCTGAAGAGACACCATGACCAAGGCAACTCTTAACTAGGGACTTGCTTATAGTTTCAGAGGCTTAGTCCCATGCAGGCAGGTGCTGGAATAGTAGTTTAGAGCTATATCCTGATCCATAGGCAGAGAGAGAGAGAGAGAGAGAGAGAGAGAGAGAGAGAGAGAGAGAGAGAGAGCAGGGCAAGCAACCCTAGGCCTGGCATGGGCTTTTGAAACTTCAAAACTCACCCCAACAACATACTTCCTCCAACAAGTCCAAACCTACTAATCTTTACAATCCTTTCATAGTTCTGGTGGGGATGATTCTTATTTCAAACCAACACAGTGGGTTTGTTGTATTATGAACAATGAAGACCTTCATCTGATTTGAGAGTCTTGTGTTCTCTGCTAGCAACTAGTCTAAAATCAGAAACTTCATAAACTCTATAGCCCCTAGCAGGCATTGGAGGCTCAAAACTCCACTAATAAGTATTCTACTGGGCCAAAGGAGACTAATTTACCATTGTCCCTGCTGAGAGGTAGTGCTCTGAATCAAGAATAGACCAGGCAAGTATTAAAACTTCTGTTGATACAGCGGGTGGGACGTACTGTCCATGCATATGCTTATGTAGATGAAGGGACTGGTTGTTGTAACTGAGTTGGAAGAAATGTTGACGGAAGTTCAAAGGGACCAGGAGGGTAAAGGACCAGAGGATTCTGTGGACACACAAGTCAATTATCAACAGATCAAGATGCCTGAGTTTTCCTCTAAGAGATAGTATACTCAAGACCTTATGGAACTCAAGAACTCTCATGTTTGCCTAGATACTCTGAGGCTGTTAAAGTATCCCACCCCTAACAAGAAACAGGGTCAATCTCACCACAACTCCACAGGGATCTGTTAGATCCCATGAATAAGTGAGGAGCTCCCTGCTGAGACATGTGGGCACCAGCATCTCCCAGTAGGCCAGCTTGGCCAGGGGGCAGAGCTGTGAAGCATAGCTAAAGATAGCCATGGGTACTTTCAGGGTTAGAGGAACTTGAGGGGGCACTCCTGGCCTCAGCATACAATTGGGATCAAGTCCTCTAATACTGTAATGCTGCTGTTTTAGTGGGACAGTCCAAATGGGAAGTTTTGAAATGACTTCCTAGGATGGTACACAAGGTACAACAAGGGATATGAGAAGCAGGAAGGTGATCATTCTTTTGGCTTAGAGTGTGGGATCTTTCCAACTCACCATTCTACCACTGTAGAAAAGCAGTAGAGCACATAGGCGGTTTGTCTGCCAGCCCGCTGGGCGCAAGGCCTGTGTCCTGCCCAGAGAGCTGCGGAAGGAGAGAAGCCCCGCGGCCATACTCGCTGCCTGCTGGGACAGAAAAGGGTTACTAGGTACTGTATCACCCTGAGCTTTAGATCTCTGGTGGTGCAAACTGCCAGGGGTCTGCCTGCACTCAGGAACTGAGCACATAGGCAGTTCATCTGCAAGCCAGCCCGTCACGGGACCTGTGTCCTATGTGAGAATCAACAGAGGGAGTGACCCTCACCACACCATCTTTGCTCCATAATAGAGCAGACAGAGAACACCTGGTTGACATTGACAACGTAAGTATAACATTGCTTGAGACAAGACTGAGAAGGGCTCCAAAGGCACAAAAGAGGAAGGCAGCATATCAGTAATCTGTGCCAGAGGAAACCCAGTCATCCAGTGTTGCAGAAATAACCTTAAAGATCCACAGTAGGCTGAAGCACCAGTCAGTGACAATAAGACCATCTAACACCTGGGAGAACTAGATGGCTAAAGGCAAACGTAGGAACGTTATTAACAGAAACCAAGGCATTATGGCAGCATCTGAACCCAATTCTCCAACAATAGCAAGTCCTGGATACCCCAACACACCAGAAAAACAAGATTTGGATTTAAAATCACTGGTCATGATGCTGGTACAGGAACACATGAAGGACATACTTAAAGAAATTCAGGAGAAAATGGATCAAAAATTAGAAGCCCTTACAAGGGAAACACAAAAATCATTGAAAGAAATTCAGGAGAATATAAAAGCCAATAAGGAGGAAACGCAAAAATCACTTAAAGAAATACAGGAGAACTTTGATCAACAGGCAGAAGTCATGAAAGAGGAAACACAAAAATCTCTTAAAGAATTAGAGGAAAACACAAACAAGCAAATGACGGAACTGAGCAAAACTTCCAGGATCTGAAAACAGAAGTAGAAACAACTAAGAAAGCACAAAGGGAGACAACTTTGGAGATAGAAAACCTTGGGAAGAAATCAGGGACCATAGACGCAAATATCAACAACGGAATACAAGAGATAGACGAAAGAATCTCAGATGCCGAAGATACCATAGAAACCATGGACTCAACAGTTAAAGAAAATGCAAAATGCAAAAAGCTTATAACCCAAAACATCCAGGAAATCCAGGACACAATGAGAAAGCCAAATCTAAAGATTATAGGCATTGATGAGAGTGAAGATTTACAACTTAAAGGGCCAGCAAATATCTTCAACAAAATTATGGAAGAAAACTTCCCTAACCTAATGAGAGAGATGCCCATGAATATACAGAAGCCTACAGAACTCCAAACAAACTGGACCAGAACAGAAATACCTCCCGTAACATAATAATCAAAAACCCAAATGTACTAAACAAAGAAAGAATACTTAGGGCAGTAAGAGAAAAAGGGCAAGTAACATATAAAGGAAGACCTATCAGAATTACACCAGATTTCTCACCAGAGACCATGAAAGCTAGCTCCTGGGTGGAGCTCATGTAGACTCTAAGAGAACACAAATGCCAGCCGAGACTACTATACCCAGCGAAACTCTCAATACTATAGATGGAGAAACCAAGATATTCCATGACAAAACCAAATTTACACAATATCTTTCTACAAACCCAGCCCTACAAAGGATAATAGGGGGAAAACACCATTACAACGAGGGAAACTATACCCAGGAAAAAGCAGGATATTAAGCTTCTTTCATCAAACCCAAAGAAGATAACCACATACATATAAAATTAAAATAAAAAATGATAGGAAGCAATAACCACTACTCCTTAATATCTCTTAACATCAATGGACTCAATTCCCGAATAAAAAGACATAGACTAACAGACTGGTTACATAAACAGGACCCTACATTTTGCTGCATACAGGAAACACACCTCTGTGTCAAAGACAAAAACTACCTTAGAGTAAAAGGCTGGAAGACAATTCTACAAGCAAATGGTCCCAGGAAACAAGCCGGAGTTGCCATTCTAATTTCAGATAAAATTGACTTTCAACCTAATGTCATCAAAAGAGACATGGCAGATCACTACTTGCTGGTCAAAGGAAAAATCCAACAAGAAGAACTCTCAATCCTGAACATCTATGCCCCAAATACAAGGGCGCCCTCATTCATATAAGAAACTTTACTAAAGCTCAAAGTACACATTGCACCTAACACAATAATTGTGGGTGACTTCAACACTCCACTCTCACCAATGGACTGATCAGGAAAACAGAAACTAAACAGGGAGACAGTGAAACTAATTGAAGCTTTGAACCAATTGGAGTTAACAGATATATATAGAACTTTTCATCCCAAAGCAAAAGAATATACCTTTTTCTCAGCACCTCATGGTACCTTCTCCACATGGTACCTTCTCCAAAATCGATCATATAGTTAGTCACAAGAAAGACCTCAACAAATATAAGAAGATTGAAATAATCCCATGCCTCCTATCAGATCACTATGGAGTAAAAGTGGTCTTTAATAACAGTAAAAACAACAGAAAGTCCACATACACATGGAAACTGAACAATACTCTACTCAATGATACCTTGGTCAAAGAAAAAATAAAGAAAGAAATCAAAGATTTCTTAGAATTTAATGAAAATGAAGGCACAACATACATAAATCTATGGGACACAATGAAAGCAGTGCTAAGAGGAAAACTCATAGCTTTGAGTGCCTCCAAAAAGAAATTCGAGAGAGCATACACTAAAAGATTAACGGAACAACTGAAAGCCCTGGAACAAGAAGAAGCTAATTCACCCAGGAGGAGAAGACAGGAAATCATCAAACTCAGGGCTGAAATCAATCAAGTAGAAACCAAGAGAACCATACAAAGAATGAACAAAACCAAAAGCTGGTTCTTTGAAAAAAATCAACAAGATAGATAAACCCTTAGCCAGACTAACCAAAGGGCACAGAGAAAGTATCCAAATTAACAAAATTAGAAATGAAAACGGAGATATTACAACAGAAACAGAGGAAATTCAAAAAATCATCAGATCCTACTACAAAAACCTGTACTCAACACAACTGGAGAATCTGGAGGAAATGGACATTTTCTTAGACAGATACCAATTACCAAAATTAAACCAGGATCAAATAGACCGTCTAAACAGACCCATAACCCCTAAGGAAATAGAAGGGGTCATAGATAGGCTTCCGACCAAAAAAAGCAAAGGATTAGATGGTTTCAGTACAGAATTCTATCAGATCTTCAAAGAAGACTTAACACCAATACTCTTCAAACTTTTCCACCAAATAGAAACAGAAGGAACACTACCCAACTCCTTCTTCGAAGCCACTATTAAGCTGATACCAAAACCACAAAGATCCAACTAAGAAAGAGAATTTCAGGCCAATTTCCCTTATGAATATCGATGCAAAAATACTAAATAAAATTCTTGCCCACCGAATCCAAGAACACATCAAAACGATCATCCACCATGATCAAGTAGGCTTCATCCCAGGGATGCAGGGATGGTTCAATATAAGGAAAGCCATAAATGCTATCCACTACATAAACTCAAAGAAAAAAAAAAACACATGATCATTTCATTAGATGCTGAAAAAGCATTTGACAAAATTCAGCATCCTTTCATACTAAAAGTCTTGGAAAGGACAGGAATTCAAGGCCCACACCTAAACATAGTAAAAGCAATATACAGTAAACCGGTAGCCAACATCAAACTAAATGGAGAGAAACTTGAAGCAATCCCACTAAAATCAGGGACTAGACAAGGCTGCCACCTTTCTCCATATCTTTTCAATATAGTTCTTGAAGTCCTAGCTAGAGCAATTAGACAACATAAGGAAGTCAAAGGGATACAAATTGGAAAGGAAGAAGTCAAACTATCACTATTTGCAGATGATATGATAGTATACTTAAGTGACCCTAAAAACTCTACTAGACAACTCCTACAGCTGATAAACAACTTCAGCAAAGTGGCTGGCTACAAAATCAATGCAAGCAAATCAGTAGCCTTTATATATTCAAAGGATAAGCCGACTGAGAAAGAAATTAGGGAAATGACTCCCTTCACAATAGCTACAAACAGCATAAAGTATCTTGGGGTGACTCTAACCAAACAAGTGAAAGACCTATATGACAAGAACTTCAGATCTCTGAAGAAGGAAATCGAAGAAGACCTCAGAAAATGGAAAAATCTTCCATGCTCGTGGATTGGCAGGATTAATAGAGTTAAAATGGCCATCTTGCCAAAGGCAATCTACAGATTCAATGCTATCCCCATAAAAATTCCAATGCAGTTCTTCATAGAGCTAGAAAGAGCAATTCTCAAATTCATCTGGAATAACAAAAAACCCAGGATAGCTAAAACTATTCTCAACAGTAATAGAACTTCAGGGGGATTCAGTATCCCAGACTTTAAACTTTACTACAGAGCAATAGTGATAAAAACTGCATGGTATTGGTACAATGTCAGGCAAGCGGATCAATGGAATAGGATTGAAGACCCAGAAATGAACCAACACACCTATGGTCACTTGATCTTCGACAAAGGAAATGAAATCATCCAGTGGAAAAAAGATAGTCTTTTCAACAAATGGTGCTGATTCAATTGGAGGTCAGCATGCAGAAGAATGCGAATCGATCCATTCTTATCTCCTTGTACTAAGCTCAACTCCAAATGGATCAAGGACCTCCACATAAAACCTGACACAATGAAACTAATCAAAAAGAAACTGGGGAAGACCCTGGAGGACATGGGCACAGGGGAAAAGTTCCTGAATAGAACACCAATAGCTTATGCTCTAAGATCAAGAATTGACAAATGGGACCTCATAAAACTACAAAGTTTCTGTAAGGCAAAGGACACTGTCAAGGACAAAACGACAACCAACAGATTGGGAAAGGATTTTCACCAACCCTAAATACGACAGAAGGCTAATATCTAATATATACAAAGAACTCAAGAAGGTAGAACCCAGAGAATCAAATAACCCCATTAAAAAGTGGGGTACGGAGCTAAACAAAGAATTTTCACATGAAGAACTTCGGAGAGCTAAGAAACACCTTAAGAAATGTTCAACATCATTAATCATTAGGGAAATGCAAATCAAAACAACCCTGAGATTTCACCTCACACCAGTCAGAATGGCTAAGGTCAAAAACTTAGGAGACAGCAGGTGTTAGCGAGGATGTGGAGAAAGAGGAACACTCCTCCACTGCTGGTGGGATTGCAACATGGTGTAACCACTTTGGAAATCAGTCTGGCGGTTTCTCAGAAAACTGGGCATGACACTTCTTGAGGTACCTGTTATACCACTCCTGGGCATATACCTAGAGGATTCTTCAGCATGCAATAAGGACACATGCTCCACTATGTTCATAGCAGCCCTATTTGTAGTAGCCAGAAGCTGGAAAGAGCCCAGGTGTCCTTCAACGGAGGAATGGATACAAAAAATGTGGTATATTTACACAATGGAGTACTATTCAGCCATTAGAAACAATGAATTCATGAAATTCTTAGACAAATGGATGGAGCTGGAGAACATCATACTAAGTGAGGTAACCCAATCTCAAAAGATCAATCATGGTATGCACTCACTAATAAGTGGATATTAGCCTAGAAACTTTGAATATCCAAGACATAATCCATAAATTAAATGATGTCCAAAAAGAATGGAGGAGTGGTCCCTGGTTCTGGAAAGACTCAGTGCAAGAGTATAGGAGAATTCCAGAACAGGGAATCGGGAAGAGGTAGATGGAGGAACAGGGGGAGGGAAGAGGGCTTATGGGACTTGCGGGGAGTGGGGACCCAGAAAAGGGGAAATCATTTGAAATGTAAATAAAAAATATATCAATAAAAAAAAAAGCAGTAGAATGACCTAGTCCTACACTACTATGCCTCTGATCTACAGGTCAAATCTTACCTGGCTGAATAATAACCATGTTCAATTATGGCTTTCAAGGAGCACCTACACTGTTTCCAGAGTCAGTAGACTCCTGAAGCCACTTTACTACCCATCCTATTAAGGACAAGAAAAGGTTATTGATAAGCAAGGGTTTCCACAGGTGTTTCCAGATCTATCTACCCTTCTCTACTGACCCCTTCCCCATTTTGAAAGGGATATCAGATTCTGTGTGGAGGTTACAAAGTGATGTAGGGTATTTACCACCTGTGGAACATTATGAAAGCCAGGAACATTGTGTGAAGAAAATTGTGGGTTAATAACCTTCCAGAGGTTCCTGGTAGGGTCAGGCTTCTGGCTATCATGTCCACACCAGCTCCATCACATTGCTACACCAAATTTAAAAGATTATGCCTGTCTAGGAGAGTCAGAGAATGACCACAACAGTTTGCAAAGAGCTCAGGCTGAATCCTGTATGGGACCCAGGTCTAAGGTCAGTCTTTATTCTTTGTTTCCTTGACAGGATCCCCTGCTCTTCTATAGCAACTTCTTCCAAATAGAAATACTTTCTACTTGGGGGAGGAAGAAATTCACAAGAAGGATGCTCAGGCACCTTACGAGAGTGCCAATTTCATTACTGAGTTTATATAAACAGTAAGCAATTGCTTGTGGGAGGAGACTCTTCAGTGGAGCTTCCTGAAAATTGCTCAAGAAACTCTGGTGATAACATTTTTCATAAATTGCCAGCCATAATGGAGTGGAGCTATATTTTTCTGCAAGGTATTCCCTAAAACACTGACTTCCAGAGTTGTATTTAGATGAAATAATTTCTTTGGTCTGTCACCAGTACCCTATCTGAGGTAAAAGGTAATTTTTTGTGTCTCCCAGGAAGTTTCATAACATATAGATGGCCATACACATCCTTGCACGGAACACACAGGACTAGGAGGAAAGGACTACTGCTAATGGAGGGCTGAGGAAAACTACACTGACAATGCTCACCACAGCCTCCCTGGTCCTGTCTTGATTTGCAGGATGATATTGCCCTCTGCTGGTCTGAGAGGGAATTGTCACATCAAGATTGTCATTCCCTAGTTCCCCAGATGTGCTCTTCCCTATCTGTGCCTTCCTAGCTCTTGTCTTTGGCTCTTCTGTCTGGGTAGCCTCCATTCCATACTCTCACATTCTAACCTCTCTCTTCCTCCCTAGTTCCCAATCTCTTTTTACCCCAACACATGGATGCTGGATATCTTAGTAGTAGGATAGTCCTTGCCTACTCTAGCTCCAAACTGAGGAGTATGGAGCAACCCTCCCTCATTCTTTTCCTAACCCTTGTGCCTTTAGACCCTAGTCATTATCTAGGTTGTCCACAGTGTTGGGGGTACATCATAAGTGCTGGCTAGAGTGGGGAATAGAGGGGTCAGTAGCAAGCCAACAGGACCCACGCCCTTGGAGGAGCCCGGAAGATCGTGAGTTGGATCCCAGACATTGGATGATTAGAGTTTTGAGTTTTGCTTTTGGTTGTGACTGTGCCCTGATTATGTTTCCCTCTTGAAGGAAGAAAGTATTTTAGTGGAGCCCACAGTTAAGAGACTTTGAATTTTAAAGATATTGGGCATTTTAAAGTGATTGAACTTTTAATATGTAAAGACTGTGGGACTTTTAAAGTAATTTAGATCTTGGGGATGAATAAGAAAGTAAGGGTTGAGGCTTTATAGTGATGTGTTTGTGTGTCAAGTTGACAAGGGGTCAATTGTACTGGCTGGTTTTGTGTGTCAACTTGACACAGGCTGGAGTTATCACAGAGAAAGGAGCTTCAGTTGGGGAAGTGCCTCCATGAGATCCAGCTGTGGGGCATTTTCTCAATTAGTGATCAAGTGGGGAGGGCACCTTGTGGGTGTTATCACCTTTGGGCTGGTGTTCTTGGATTCTATAAGAGAGCAGGCTGAGCAAGCCAGGGGAAGCAAGCCAGTAAGAAACATCCCTCCATGGCCTCGGCCATCAGCTCCTGCTTCCTGACCTGCTTGAGTTCCAGTCCTGACTTTCTTTAGTGATGAACTGCAATGTGGAAGTGTAAGTTCAATAAGCCCTTTCCTCCCCAACTTGCTTCTTGACCATGATATTTGTGCAGGAATAGAAACCCTGACTGAGACAGTTACCTCCAGTATCTGTATAGGACACAGCTGTTAACCTACCGTCATTATGTATATGCCCGTCAGCACAGGTATTCATCTGACTCATTTTCAGGAAATTTCCTTGTCTTGCCAGGTAGAAGCAATCACCCTCAACACTGCTGGGCCTATGTTAGAGCTAGTCCTCATGGACCTATCCAGAGGACAAGAAAGAGCAGCTTAGGAGTCTCCTAACTCTACTGGGCTGCTGTCCTGGTTCTGAGGTGTTAACCTCAGAATGGCCACCAGGATTAGGATGCCTGGCCATCAGTGAAGGCATAGAGGGAAAGAAGAGCCTTGGATATAGCCGGGCGGTGGTGGCGCATGCCTGTAATACCAGCACTCTGGGAGGCAGAGGCAGAGGCAGGTGGATTTCTGAATTCGATGCCAGCCTGGTCTACAGAGTGAGTTCCAGGACAGCCAGGGCTATACAGAGAAACCCTGTCTCGGGGTGGGGGGGTGGGGGGGAAAGAAAGAAAAAAGAAAAAAGTTACAGAAAGTATAACCGGATGTGGGGTCTGGCCCGAGTTATTTCCCCAGATACTTACCAGGCTCAACAATAATACTAAGAAAGAAGAGAAACCAACTGCAGATTGGCACCCTATCCCCCAGCCCACAACTCGGTAGGCCTCTCGGAAGGCCTGCTCCCATCCAGGACAACAGGTGAGAAATCCATGCCCCAATACCATACCTTCTGGGACCCCAGCAAGCCCAGCATCTGTGAGGTCTGCCCTGGCCTTTCAGAGCTCCATCTTCCTTCTGGTCCACACCTCTACTTGCAATCTTGGGTCTGCAGCCCACAGTTCTGCCTGTCTCCTGGGAAGCCTGCTCCCACCCAGGACAACTAACTCTCTCTTTCAGTCCACACCTCTACATGCAGTCGAAGATCTATACTTCAAACCTCAGCCCACAGCTCCTCCTGCCTTTTGGAAGGCCTACTGCTTCCCTACTACAACCAGTCCCACAGAGGCTTGCTACTCCCAGAAACTGCCAGGCCAGCCAACACCAGAGACACCCAGATGGCCAAAGGCAAGCACAAGAACACAATCAACAATAGCCAGTGTAAAAACTCTCCTACTACATCAAGCCCTGGATGTCCTAACACACCTAAAGAACAAAATTATGACCTTAAATCTCACCTTATGAAGATGATAGAGGTCTTTAACAAGGAAATAAAATGTTCCTTAAAGAAATGCAGGAAAACAGAAACAGGTAGAATCCTTTAAAGAAATACAGGAAAATTCAAACAAGATCTAAAAATGGAAATAGAAGCAATAAAGAAAATACAAATGGAGGCAACCCTGAGATGGAAAACCTAGGAAAGGGAACAAGAATTATAGACTCAAGCATCACCAATAGAATACTGGAAATGGAAAAAAGAATTTCAAGAGTAGAAGAGGCAACAGAAGAAATTGATACATTGGTCAAAGAAAATGCCCAATCTAAAAGTTTGTAACACAAAACATGAAGGAAATTTTGGGATACATATATAGCAGATGTGAAGCTCAGTCTCCGTGTAGGCCCTCCAATCTGACAGAGACTTATACCCTGGTGGGGGATATTCAAAGGCTATCCTTAAAGAAATACAAGAAAATAGAACAAACAGGTAGAATCCCTTAAAGAAATACAGGAAAAGCCAGGCAGTGGTGGCACATGCCTTTAATCCCAGCACTTGGGAGGCAGAGGCAGGCAGATCACTGAGTTCGAGGCCAGCCTGATCTACAGAGCGAGTGCCAGGACAGTCAGGCCTACAGAGAGAAACCCTGTCTTGAAAAACCAAAAACCAAAAACCAAAACAAAACAAAACAAAAAACAGGAAAATATAATCAAACAGGTATAGGAAATAAATAAAATTGTTCAAGATCTAAAAATGGAAATAGAAACAATAAAGAAAATACAAATGGAGGCAACCCTCTTCCTCAGAGGAGAAGGGGAGGAAAATGGGGAAAGGTCTCTGTGAGAGGGGGACTAGGAGTAGGGGCAGCATTTGGGATGTAAACAAATAAATAATTAGAAAAAAATGAGGGGGAAAAGTCTTGGAGAGATCATGGATACAAAGCACATACCTAAACACAATAAAGGCAATATACAGCAAGTGGATAGCCAACATCAAATTAATTGGAGAGAAACTTGAACCAATCCCACTAAAATCAGGGACAAGATAAGGCTGTCCACTCTCTTCCTATCTATTCAATATAGTACTTGAAGTTTTAGCTAAAGCAATAAGACAACAAAAGGAGATCAAGAGTATACAAATTGGAAAGGAAGAAATTGAGGTATCACTATTTGCAGATATGATAGTATCCATAATCTACCAAGTGACCAAAATCTACCAGATAACTCCTATAGTTGATAAAGAACTTCAGCAAAGTAGCTAGATGCAAAATTAAATCAGTAGCTCTCCTTTATACAAATGATAAATTGACTGACAAAGAAATTAGGGAGACAACACCCTTCACAATAGTCACAAATAATATAAAATACCGTGGTGTAACTCTAACCAAGCAAATGAAAGACCTGTATGACAGGAACTTCAAGTCCCCAAAGAAAGAAATTGAAGAAGGTATCAGAAGATGGAAGGCTTTCCCATGCTCATGGATTGGCAGGGTTAACATGGTGAAAATGGCCTCCTTACCAAAAGCATGCTTCAGATTCAATGCAATTCCCACCGAAATTCTAACACAATTCTTTACAGACCTTGAAAGAACAATTCCCAACTTCATATGGATAAACAAAAAACCCCCAGATAGATAAAATAATCCTGAACAATAAAAGAACTTTTGGAGGAATCGTCATCTCTGATCTCTAGTTGTACTACAGAGCAATAGTGATAAAAACTACATGGTATTGGTATAGAAACAGACATGTTGATCAATAAAATAGAATTGAAGACCCAGAAATAAACTTACACACCTGTGGACACTTGGTTTTTTGACAAAGAAACCAAAATCATACAATGAAAGAAAGAAAACATCTTCAACAAATAGTGCTGGTCTAATGGTATGTCTATATGAAGAAGAATGCAAATAGATGCATATTTATCACTCTGCACAAAACTCAAGTCCAAGTGGATCAAAGACTTCAACCTACAATCAGACACACTAAGTGTAATAGAAGAGAAAGTGGGAAATAGCCTTGAATGCAATGGTACAGCAGATAATTTCCTCAAGAGAACACCAATGATTCAGGTTCTAAGATCAACAATTGATAATTGGGACCTCATAAAACTGAAAAGCTTCTGTAGGGCAAAGGACACTGTCAATCGGACAAAATGGCAGCTTACAGATTGGGAAAAGATATTCAATAACCCTATATCCAACAAAGGAATAATACTTGAAATATATAAAGTACTCAAGAAGTTAGAATCCAACAAACCAAATAATCCAATTAAATAAAACTCAAGGGATAACACATGCTGGAAAGGATGTGGAGCAAGGAAAACATTCCTCCATTGCTGTAGAATTGCAAACTTGTACAACCACTCAGTGGGAGAGGACGTGCCCAATCTGACAGAGACTTGATATGCCAGGGTTGGAGGATAACTGGGGTGGGAAGGATGAGAGGTGGGACTCTGAGGGGGGAAACTAAGAGGGGGAGTTATTGGAATGTAAAAAG
The DNA here is from genome assembly GCF_947179515.1 of Apodemus sylvaticus. Classification (NCBI taxonomy): domain Eukaryota; kingdom Metazoa; phylum Chordata; class Mammalia; order Rodentia; family Muridae; genus Apodemus; species Apodemus sylvaticus. The sequence continues at coordinate 3,729,228 of NC_067487.1, read as the reverse complement.
ATAATAATAATGATGATGATGAAGAAAAAAGAGAAACTATCAGTCCTTTCTGCACCGGAACTTGCTGTGCTGGTCGTCTAGACATGGCTAACATTCATTATGTCCTGGCACTCAACATATACTCACACCTGGCACGGACCCATAAAGATACAAAAATAAACCTTTTTAAAGATTAGAATCCAAATAAGGAAACTTAAGATTAGGCCAAGCCTAAAAGCATTAGACAGACATAATAAAACACCGATGAGGGAAAATGAAAGGGCTCCTGCAATCTACCCATCGGTCTATACTTTTAGATCCTATCCAGCAGCAACCTATCCTGGAGAAGAGAGGCTACTGCAGAAACTGAATGTTCTTCTGGCTTGGACTAAACTGTCTGCCAAGTAGCAAACCAGATACAGCAAGGAGGCAGGCATCTCACATGTTCTGATTCTATAATCATACTCTTCTTCAGCAGGTTGCTGGTTCGTATTTTTCAAGTAGGGTTTTGGAATACTTAAATGATTTTTCTTTCTTTTTTCTTTTTAATTCATCCATGTAGCAAAGTGTGTTACTTTTTAACACACTTTAAAAGAACTGAAAGATCTGTAAAATGTCTTACAGGCATGGTGGCATAGTGTGGCACTCACAAATTCATAGCAGTTGAGATTGCCTACAGAGGGTCTATGTAAGACCGGGGCCCTGAACATTCAGTTATGGATGGAGAAGGAGCTCAGAGCTCAGCCTTGCCCAGGACATACACGCAAATAAATGAACCATAAAAAAAAATCTAGGGCAGCTAGACATGATGGCTCAGACCTGTGATCCTAGCACTCAGGAAGCAGATCTCTGTTAGAGGCCAGCCTGGTCTACATTTTGAGGTCCAAGCCAACCAAATCTATATAGTCAGACTGTCTCAAAAACCAAAATCTAGAAATAAAAGTTTGGTTTTTGTTGTCCCCCCTTTTGATTTCCTAACTTTTTGTGAAAAGTTTTGAATATAAATTCACGAGAATGGCTGAATATTTTCTAAAGTCTCTATTTTTGTATCAAGACTATGCTAGTCTCTTTTGAAGTGACAAATTTTTTTAAAAAGAATTTGTATAGAATTCTTATTAACTTTTTTCTTCTTTCCAGTTTGTTAGAGGTAACTTATAAAGTAAGGGAATGGTTTAGACACTTATTCTGCAAGTACATGAATGAGAATAGTCAGAACAAAGGATATTTATTCCTAAAAGGGGAAGAATACTGGGAATCATGAAACCGAGTAGGGTAGCTGAAAACTCTGACAGCACAGATCAATAGAAAGGATGCATAGAGGGAAGCAGGAAGTGGCCCACCACTCCAGCCATAGCTCTATCCCTAGCTTCCCAGGGTGAAAGTAAAGCCAACCACCCTTGGGAGCCAAGGAATCAAAGAGCAGGGCTCAGCTTTTAATGCCCTGTCCATAAGAGGAGGTAAAGTTTAGTAGTTAGTAGGTAGCCATGGCCTGTGGTGTCTCAGAAATACCACCCTCAAACCTGATTGGCAGAGTGGGTGAGTTCCTGCCCATGACACAACTGTACCACGAGCTCTTGGGAACACACAGATTTAATGCTGTGTGAGTATGCCAGTCATTATTAGTAAAATTCACAGCACTTGAAGCAGATGTTAGAATAAAAATAAGAGCATTCTGAAAACAAGTTTAATATTACAAAAAGTTCTATGACAAAGGCAGCATTCCATTTAAAAGTGTGTTCATGTACAAAGTATTAATGCCAAACTACTTTTAGCAGAAGATGAAGTAAAACATAGTATTCTGTAAGGTACCACACATATTGACTTATTTTATATTTGGTCACATGAATTTTCACTTGAAATGTAAGTAAATTACTGGAGAAACAAAACACACATTGCCTGATTCACTTGACCATAGAAGTATACACTGCTCCTGTGAACACGGCATCTGATCACTATCAAAGAAGTCTTTATCTTCTCATCTGTAATCCTTTTCTCAGTTTCTATACCACAGGAACATGTCTTTTTTTACCCATTACATAGCATCTTGTGCTAATCAAAGCAGACTCAAGCCAGAAAGCAACTGCTCCCATCTAGCTTGAGTAGAGTCTTTCAGCCTGTAACTGCATTATTTAGCATCCCTCTTGTTCTGTTAGCTGTTTTCATCTCCATTTATTTTAAACAAATTTTAACATTTTGTATCTGACAGGCTAGAGTCAGGATGGGGCTTTACATAGATGCAAACAGATTGGGATTGTCTTTTAAAAACAGTGAAAAAGACAGGCAATTTGCCTTTAAATGTGCATTGTAAAATAACACAAGCAGTCCTTTTGACAAAGTTTGTACACCCATCTATCTGGCCTGCAGACCTACATGGTTTAAAGTAATTTCTGTTGCACACTGTGAGGTAGACAGTATCACCTCCTACTTGCCCATTGAAAACCATAGATATGGATGTCTGGGATCAAACATAAGCTGAAAGTTTCTTTTTCTCCTCAAACTGTTTGTCCACTGCCAGAGATAGGGCCTGGAGGAAACCCTCGATGGTGACGCTGGGAGCCTGCAAAGAAATGACCATTACTGAGTGGACTTGTGCTTTAGTAGGGCTACATGACAGCTATACATTTGTGGGATTAGGAAGAGGCTTAGCTCTATGTAGGACAGACAAGCCCAGGACCTCTCAGACCTACAACAGAGAATCCAGGCTGTTTCCTAGGCAGGGAAGACCAGCCCTCAAACACCTGCGAAGAAGAATCTGTTGGGAACAGAATGTGGGGTCTCAAGGTCTGACATTTTGGAACCTTTTGCAAGGAGCTCACCCAATGTCCTGAAACTGTGAGGTCTAACACTGATGCTTTATAACTAAGAATCACTATAGAGCTCAACACCAAACTTTCCCTTTTGTGTCAAAGCACTCATACTCAGGGCCCTACTGAAGGCCACACCCACACAGCAGGTACACATAACACTGGCCAGGAAGAAGACCAGGATTTAAGAGAACTGTGTGGCTGATGGGCTTGTGCTGGGGTCTGGCCCCGGGCAGCTAAGGGAGTGATTTCAGGTCACTATTGAGTGTGAGCAGAACCAAGCTCATGGGGCACAAGTACTGAGGAGGAGGGCTCTAGACACAAGTTTCCCAATGCACTACAGTACATGTGTACCCATGAGCATTGCATATGTATAGGTATACACGTATGAGCAGATACCTAGAAGAGCCATTTCTTCCCAAGTACCTGCTGTGTCTATGATGGACAGTATTGTCAACTTGACAGAGTCTAAAGTCATCTGGGAGAAAGATCTCTGGGCATGTCTTTAGAGAATTATTCCAATTACATCAATTGTGATAAGAAGACTTGCCCATTGTGGTAGCATCACTCCTTGGTTGGGGGTCCTGAACTGTATAAATGGAAAAGGGAACTGTGCAGCACCATCTATTCATTATTCATTCTCTGCTTCTTGATTGTGGACCAGCAGCTTCAAATTCTTCCTGCTTTGACTTCCACTCCATGATAGTCTGTAGCCTTGAACTATGAGCTAGAATAAACTCTTTCTCCATTAAGTTGATTGTTAAAGAATGCTTTATCACAGCAACTGGAAAAGAAACTAAGACACTACCCCAGAATCCTGTGAGCAGTGTGGGTGATCCACTACACAGGGCAAAGGGAAGCTTACCTGGATATAGAGTGCATGAGCCAGGAAAGGGAGTTTCCTTAAGACCCGGCCACTCAGGCCCTCACTCTTCCTGTATGAAAATAATCATATTCATAGATATTAACTCCATATACAAATGTACACAATTCAGGGATGATTTCCCTCTTTATGGTGAACCAGAACTCAAAGGCTGGCCAAGGCAACCCAAAAGCATAAGGCTCACACTGTACTGTGTGACCCTGGTAAAGTCTTGGCCTCAAAGACTGTTGTCCTTACCCAATATGACTTGTCATCTTTGGTTCCTGCTCCAAGTAAGACTATAGAGCCAAGTATCCACTGAAGAGCATCAGGTGTGGAGTAAAACATGGTGGCACAAAGCTGCCAGCAGAATCCCCAACCAGGTCACTCTGTCTTCAAGTTTTACAGAAATCTCTGAACTGTATTCCTCCTCACTGATTTAAGTCTCTAACAACATAACATTCTTCATGTTAAACCTTTCACTCAAAATCTTCTTCATGCTCCATGGCTTCCAAATAAAGTCCAAACTGGGCAGGAAGTGAAGTTCATAGCATGGTTGTTCTGCCTCTCCAACATACCACATTGATTTGTGGTAAATACTCCATTTCCCACATACTGCCAACACGCTGCCCAGGAGCCTCATGATGCTCTGCAACTCTAAGTTATTTTCCTTCTCACTTTCCTACTACCAGCTGCAGAAGGCTGCTGCCTTTGCCAGCTACTCATGCCTACTTTTACAGTGCCCGAGTAGCTACAAGGCCTTATCTGGCCTAAAGAGAAAATCACAATACCTAGTTACCTCAGCAAGTGATTTTTTTCTTGGGTAAAAAAATGATACCAGGCAGGGTGTGGTGGCACATGCTTTTAATCCCAATACCCTGGGAGTTCAAATCTAGCCTGTCTACAAAACAAGTCCAGGACAGCCAGGGCTTGTTACACAGAGAAACCCTCTCTTGAAACAAACAAACAAACAAAAAAGACATTAATTTATACCTTGAAATTTCACTCAAAAGGAGGCTCAACTTTGACACATTATTTTCAATGAAGCCAATCATTTCCAGCTCTCGAAGGGTCAACAGCTGCTGACGAGGATATATGATTTGGCACTGGGGGACAAAAGCATTTTTAAAAAGGAGTATAGCTATGACAGAATCCACATAACACCAGGTAGAGAAATCATGAGCAAAAGGATCAGTACTTCCAGGGCTATCACAAATTGTCATAACTTATGTAAATCCAAAATAATCACTCAAACACAGGCTCTAGAAAACAGCTCTGAATACTTCAATGTTTTCCCCCTACATACCTGTGTTTCTTCAAAGATCAGTATGCAGGTAATAAAGCATGGCTCAGGGTCAGCAGCCAGTCAGATGCTGAGCTTTTGGCCAAGGTATTTCTTCGCTTCATGTCAGGGCTGGGGGAATGTGTAGGGGGCTGTAATGGATGGTATTAAGCAACTGCCTTAGTTCTAAAAACATGTGTTGAACCTAGAGGAGCAGAACTGGATCGCACAGCCAGGACCACAGCTGTCCTCAAAAGAACACTCTTAGTCTGCTCTTCAGGGATAACTAGTTTATTAGAATGATAGATAAGGCAGTAGGTCCTGAAGCTCTCCTCAAAGATTAGAGGTTTTGTCAAGTTGCTGCACAAAGCCTTCAGAGTGGTACTGACTGCTTCCATAGAACCTTTCTATGTATACTTTGGAAGTTTGTGGGTTAAAAAGGAAACAGGTTTCTGTTTGGTATTCTTACCTTTCTGTATAAGTGATTATTTCAAGTCCCCACAGCCAGTGAATTTATACAGGCAGGCACATATCACAAGAGCTCAGATTGCAAGCTTCTGATAGAGTGAGACCCAATTACATAGTATCTGCCTTCAGGACCACACCAAGTTTTATTGGTGTGTCTGAATATCTCCTTTTGTCTTTGCATATGCATGATCAGTATATGTTTGGCTAGATGCTGATGTCTTTCTTAATGGCTTTCCATCTTAAAGACAAAAGGCAAGATCTCTCTCTCTCTCTCTCTCTCTCTCTCTCTCTCTCTCTCTCTTCCCCTTCCTCTCTCTCTCACCCAAAGCTTGCAAATTTGACTAGTTAGCTAGCAGGCTTCCTCCAAGGATCCTATCTACATCTCCTAACTCCTGGGATTATATTGGGAGGTTTGCCACATTTATGTGGGTGCTGGGAACCTGAACTTCAGTCCTCATGTTTGGCTGGCACTTTATCCAATAAATCATCTCCCAAACTCTAAATTTTTTCACAAAATGACTAAAACTAAGAAACTGGTTTCAGTTCCCCCCTCCCAATCTTTACCTCTAAGCTAAACCTGAGAACATTGTAGATTCATGGTACAAGCGACAAATGTACCTTAGAAGGGCTGAAGACACATCAAAGGTGTCTTTGATCTCTAGTACACACAGCTTCCTCACTGGACCTGCCTCATGATAAGCTCTTTGGTAATAAAGAAACTCCACATAGACACCCCACACCTACTGAAGCTTGGGCAAGTTGCCAATGCCAAAACAATGTATCCTTGAGTTCCCTTATTGGGCTCCTAGATGAGCTGGCTCCCCATTCCTGCCCAAAAGCCATTTTTGGTAAGAAAGGCCCACTATTTTATGAAGTGTCAGCCAATGGCTACAGGATTCATTGAGGAAAATTCCGCTCTGCTGATTACGGACAATTGAACTACAGCAATCATTACTAATCTCTACTTGTTGGCTTGCTTGGTTACTGCCCAAGTTCCTTACACTCTATACTCAAAAAAATGTTCTTGCAGCATGCAGGTCTGATAGTCAGATGGTATTCTGAAAACTTTGGCCTTCAGTCTGTGTAACCTGTGAAGCATGACTTTCATTGTTCTTTGTATAGACTAATAAGATAGTCTATGGCTGGCTCAGAACCAGGATGAGTTTAATAGTCTGCCTACAGCACTCACTAATCTTCTACACACTGGTACCTCAAATACCAAAAAGTATTAATCATACAGTACCAGAAGAACAGAAACATTGTTAGAAGTATGGTACAATGACATATGTATATAAAAGTGCCATACAAAACCATTATTTTACAGTCTTATTCAATTTTTTTTTTTTTTAACTCTTAAAGGAAATAAAAATAAAAGATACTGAGTCAGCAGGCATAATCTAGATATAACCTGCCAGCACTTGGAAGGCAGAGGCAGGCAGATTTCTGAGTTCGAGGCCAGCCTGGTCTACAGAGTGAGTTCCAGGACAGCAAGGACTATACAGAAAAGCCCTATCTCTAAAAAAAAAAAAAAACCCAAAAAACCAAAACCAAAAAACCATAACAACTATAATTTTCAATGTAAGAAGCCTATAATAAAATGTCTATTAGAACTAGTGTACGTTAAGCTATGCTAATTAACTACTAACATGTAGAAATCTAGTAATGGTCAGGAGTGAAATAAACAAAGGTACCTTCATCAGTTCTTCTAAACAAGACAGGTAGATTCTGAAGATGGCTGCTGCAGAGGGGGGGCCAATGTACTGCTTGATGTCAGCTCTATCCACAAAAGCCACATCAATCTTCTCAGTGATGTTGGAAGTGGTCAGAATCACCACATTGGAATGCCTGTTGTAATGAATAAGAAAGAACTAGACACAATGATAGCAGTCCTGCCAGTGCAAAGTCAAACAGTCTTCTGAGGAGGGAGTGAGAACGATTACAGGAAAGATAGAAAGAAGATAAAAGAGGCAGATAATGGGAGGGGTGTAGGTCACTACCACATCAGCAACAAGTATATTTCTCACAGCCTTCTTATACTTCAGTACTGTAGGAAGCAATGCTACAAGCTAACAGAAACAATTTCCTAAAATATACACAAGACATTTGTTCCTGTCCTCAAAAACCTCTGTTCTTTCCACCAAGGTCAAGAGAATCTTCAGCTCCTAGCCTTGAGCCTCAGGTCCACCTCCTCTTATTCTTCCATGCTGGGAAATCTGCCAACAGGCCCTGACCTGCCTTGACTCTGCCTGGCAGGCAGACTGTTTCTCTTTTTTCTGTTTCAGAAGTGGCAAATGGCTCCCAACACACAATGTGCTTTAAAGACTCAGTTCTGATCCGCCATATTTGACAGGTACATGGTAAGAGGGACAACTAGGCCCATGAGTGGAAGTGCCTAGCTAGCTTTAGTTTGGTGGCTGTGCATTATGCCAGAGTAACCTTCCAACACAGCCTTTATATCCTGAGAGCTCTGATCTCTAGTCAGGCTCTCCTAGCTTGCAGCAGGTGTATGTTCAACAGACACTCCCAAGGCTTTTGCATCTGCAAAGCTGTGGTGCACTCTATTGGACTTGTCTCACCTACTTGAGCTTTGGGGAAGACCTTACTTTGTGCAACATTCCTCCCTGACCACCCTATCTACTACCTTGGTGAAGAATCTGAGGCAATGGAGGCTATCAGCCTTAAACATACATAATAAAGGCAATTCCTGACCCATCTTTTAACTAATGAGAAACGGACTACCTCTTCTGGTGGTGGGGATGGGGGAGAGAGTAGAAGTGGGGGGAGGAGAGGCAGACAACCAACATAATGGGATACTCCGGGCAGGCAGGTAGGGAAGATCATAAGCATTATAGGGGATCCTAGGTAGGCAAGTGGAAGCCTATTAGTATAACAGGGGACCTTGAGGGTGTAGAGTCTGTGAGTATGACAGAGATCCTGTGTAGTGGGCGTAGACAGCTGACCAGTTGAATACAGGAACTAGGTAAGAATGATTTGAGACTTAGTGTTTCTCTAGTCTATTATTGGAGTTTGGCACACAGAACTGGGAGTGATGCTGGAAAAGAGTGGTGAGGCTTCAGACAGGCTGTGGAAGGCACCTTCCTTGGAGACTGTAGAAAGACAATGGCAGCAAAAGTCAAGACGAGGGAAATGATTATAAAGTCATTTGCTTATCACATTTCTCCATCACTACTCATGCACTATTTATCCTGGTGTTACCTTTTAATCTGATCAATCTGAGTCAACACAGCATTGACTACACGGATAGCATCTGATGGTTCTGCGCCTGCCCTGCAAGCATTTCGGGCAGCTGTAAGACTCTCCACCTGTGGGGACAGGGTAAAAGGTCAAAAAGAAGAGTAATTGGCACTTCATAGGCAGCTAAGGATTGTGTCAATTGACTGAATAAAAAGAATGAATGTGTCTATGTGTGTTGCGGTTCCTGGAAACTCAATGCATGGGGTGCTAGGAAAAGATCCATGGAAAAGGGCTTGCAAGGCAGCTGACCAAGTGAGAGGGATCAGGCAGTAATAGTAAGAGGCAATTCCAGCCAACTGACTACCTTTGAGTACCTACCTCATCAATCAGAACAAACACCAAAGCTTCTTTATCATCAATCAAGTCTTGAATCTTCTGGAACATCTTAGTTACCAATTTGCCACTCTGAAACCAAAGTACTCTTATTAATGGTGCCAATTTGTAGTCAATTGATACAGGAGCACAAAAGCATCACAACTGTGCCTATCTCTCTGATGGACCCTCAGAAAACTCCCAGCATGAGACAAGATCTAGAGACCGCTCTAGAGATCAGCACAAATGCTACTACATTTTTGGACATGGATATTTGAGACTGTATCTGTTGTTGCTCAAGGAGACACAGTGCAAGTTATCCCATTGATGATCAAATTTACTCCCTTGGGAACAAGGCAAACCACTGATAGCAACAGAGAAACAGATGAGGGAAAATTACAGGCACTCTGTTCCCAGTTGCCTATATCCTGCCTTAACACCTACCCTACCTTGAAGGCCTTTGAAGCTCACACAGGCTAGAGAAATCCAGGCTCCTATGGCCCAAGTGGAGAGAGTACTATCTTAATCTACCAGGAACTTCTAGTTAGAGACCATAGGCAGAGTACACACCAGGACTGAGGTAAAACTAAACCTAATCCCTTTCCTCAGAACTCTGGAAACAAACCTAGGTTACAAATAGTTGAAAAGGCTACTAGAACCTAGCCAGCAGATTTAAAAGTAAGATGTGAAAATCTAGATCCTGGGGAGTGGGGAAATTGGGAAAGGTTTTACCATTGGCAATGTAAATGAAGAGCATATGAGATGAGATGCCTTGGACACACAGGCTTTCAGGACTCAGTTGCAAACACAACATAGAACTGGGGTACACCTCAATTCAGATCCAGAGTACATGAGTATGAAGACTTCTTGGCAAAAGAGCAGTCTAAATGAGAACACAGAATTTGGTACTTGTTGAATGCCTAGTGGGTGTCTTGCCCTACTCAATCAGAGGTCTGGGATATGACCTTGGAGGGTTTGTTTCTACAGTCTAGCTTGCCTCCAAGACTTCTAACTCTGGAGTCCATCTCTGACCATAGTCAGGTATTTTGTTACTTTCTCATTTCCTTTTTCCAGAAGCTTCTGAGTTTGGAATGTTTGGTTTAGACAGAGGACACTGTTTTCCAATTATGTCTGACAATATCAATAATTAAAATATTTTAATACTTACTTCTGAAAACCACTTAGAAAATAGGCTGTGGCTGTTTATTTCAATCAGTTGGCCATATCGGTACCTAAGATGATAAGAGGAGACATAAGGAAACTACAACAAATGCCTTTGACACTGAATTACTCCTGTGAATGCTCACATTCTGAGACTGACCCCCATTCCTAAACATATGCAGCTCCATATAATTAATAATTGTAGAAAACCTAATAGAATGCAATTAACAGTTCCAGATAAATGTAAATCAAGTTTCCCCGTATCTTCATTTGAATCAAACAGCAAAAACTCTCATCTTAATCTGCTTATAACTTTTATTTCCAATATAGTAAATAAAATTAAAAGCATTGACAAATTTTGACAGTATCTACACATTTTCCCCCTACAAACCCCAAAGTGGTGTGACAATTCCTTTTCCCACAGATTCTAGTCTTGGAATACTTAAAAGTGTCAAAACTCACTAATGCTGTTAATCAGAAAAAGTCTAAAATGGCACTCCTCTTCACCCAGAAATAGTACACACTGAGCCTTGTTATGCAAGGGGAGAGAAGCAGGCTCCTTGAACATATTTCCTCTCCCATCTCCCTTTTGAAACAGTACATACAGCTCTGGCTGTCTTAGAACTCTCTATCTAGATCAGGCTTCCCAGATTCTTTATAGTTCTCAGGTCATGGGTCCACAGAAGAATTTCTTGCTTTTAAGAAGTACCAGTAGTATTCCATTTTAAAACCATAGCACTAATTACTTTTACTGCTTACAAGGTGTAGAGAAGGATGTTAAAAACATGACAAAAGGATAACAAAGAGACTGAGGTAAATATTAAATAAAATTAATTATAAAACAGATTTAACAGAATGGGGAGGAAAAAATTTATATGTAAACTATTACACACACACACACACACACACACACACACACACACACACACACACACACACACCACACATGCCACTTCTAACTTATAAGATAAACACAAATCACCACATTTTTCTAAGTGAAAGTTCGATTTCTTATAAGAATATTTTGCCTCTCTAGTATTCTAGGAAACTTGTCTTTGGAGACCTTTAAGAAAAAGATGCAATTTAATCTATTAGAATAGGGCCAAGTTGCTAAACATAACTGGTCAAAATAAAGTATTCACTGTATGTAAAAATACTAAGACACTTGTAAAGAAACAATGTGGACATATGCCACAGGACATATCTCACAGGAATCCTGCCTCACACTGGAGTAGTAGAAGCCATACTTACATTGTTTTCAGCAATGAGAAATTAGAAAAGATCAAAAACAGTGACATTTGGTAAGGATTTTGTTGAATAGACGGGGGAAGGAGGTGACTCCCAAGGGAAATGCTCTAAGAGCAATCCTGGCTGTCCATCCATCCTTTTCCAACTATAAATTAAGAGAACCTAGACATTGTGGAGCTGAGGAAATTAAGGCTGGACTTCGAGGAGGTGAGGTATCTGTAGGCTGTGGGGCAGAGTTTCACAGGGGAAGGGGAAATAAAGAAATAAATCCTTGAAACCAGAATGGGATCCCTATGTCTTTGCAGAATACCAAGGCATGTTTATAGGGAGAGTCTACAAAGCTTAAAGGCCTTTGAAGCTCACACAGGCTAGAGAAATCCAGGCTCCTATGGCCCAAGTGGAGAGAGTACTATCTTAATCTACCAGGAACTTCTAGTTAGAGACCATAGGCAGAGTACACACCAGGATCGAGGTAAAACTAAACCTAATCCCTTTCCTCAGGATTCTGGAAACAAACCTAGGTTACAAATAGTTGAAAAGGCTACTAGAACCTAGCCAGCAGATTTAAAAATAAGATGTGAAAATCTAGATCCTGGGAGTGGGGAAATTGGGAAAGGTTTTACCATTGGCAATGTAAATGAAGATGATATTCAATAATAAGAAAAAAAAAACTGGACCTCATGACCCTTAACAACTCTGTACAGCAAAGGACCCCATCATATGATTGAACAGGCAGCCTACAGAATAGTAATGATTTTTACCCTTTATGCTTCTGAAAGAGGGTTAGCACCTAGAATGCACAAAGAACTAAAAGTGCTAAACACCAAGAAAATAAACAATACAAATAAAAATTGGGACATGAAACTAACCAGAGAATTCTCCAAAAGAGAAATACAAATGATGGATAAATGTATTTTTAAAATTACTCAGCATCCCCTAGCTATCAGGGCAAATTAAAACTACTTTGATATTTCATTGTACCCCAAACAGAAGAGCTAAGACTTTTTTTTATATTACAATGGATACTAGTGTGGATATAAATAAGGGAAGGGGAGCAACATTTACTGACTGTTGATGGGGATACAAACTTTTGAAACCACAAGGAAATCAGAATGGAGGCTCCTCTAAAGCTAGGAAGAGATTTACCATAGATCCAATACACCACCTCTGCATGTATTCCCTAATGATTCTATATACTACTACAGAGATACTTGCTCATTTCTGTTCATTGCTGCTCTATTCACAATGGCCAGAAAAATGGAAACAACTTAGATGCCCATCAACTGATAGATAATGAAAATATGGTATAATTGGACTTGGGAGTATTACGTAGCTGTAAGAAAAAGAAATGAAATCCATAGGTAAATGGATGGAGCTGGAAACCATCATTCTGAGTGAGGTAACATAGAGACCTATGAAAGATTTATCTAAGAAAGATGAATGCCTCTCAGTCTCTCACATGTGGCTGCTAGGTCTCATGTTTGCATTGTCCAGAGCAGTAAAGAAATTAGTAAGGGGGCGTAAGATGGGGAGACTTGAAGGGGAGGGATGTGCTATGGAGGGAGAAAGAGGAATAATGGAGAGGAAAGTGTAAAGTGGTATGGGAGATGGAGGAGCATGGTAGAAGAGGGTATGGGAGAGACAATAAATTCTAAATACCATATGGTTTAATGTAAAAGCTTTCTAAAAATATATACCTACACACAGATAAGAGGAGTTTAAGTGGAGCTACTCTACAATTATGGAGATGATGCCTTTCCAAGACACTATTGGCTATTAAGTAAAAAGCCCAGTAACAGGTGTGGATTACAACATTTCTGTTTGCCAGTAAAAGTTTCTTAGACTTGCCCAAATTAAAACTCTATCTTAATGAAAAACAAACAAACAAACAAAAAAAAAAGAGGAAAAAGAAAATCTAGATCCTCTAAACACAGTATTAAGTATTTGTGTAAAAAACACTCAATATGCTGAATTATTTTTTTAACCATTGTGACCCTTTACTTGACAAGCAATTTAAGGGAGGGGGCATTATTTTTGCTCACAGTTCTGAGTAACACAGTCCATCATGGTAGAGGAGGTAGGATGGCAGGAGTGGCTCTGCCCACAGCATCAACCATAAGCAGAGGAAACAAGGTTACCGGTCAGCTGGTTTTCTCTTCTCTATTCATATCGGGACACTAGCCAAATGGTGTAGCCTACATTTAGGACATTCTTTCCTTTCTCAGTTAAGCCTCCCTCAAAGGCAGACTGACACTTGTATCTTCTAGGTGATTTCAAATCCATTCAGATAAATAATGAAGAAAACACATGTCAGGAAGAAGAAACTTTAGGAGACAATAATGCAAGTGATAGGCAAGAACATTTTTTTAAAAAGCCATATAAACTGATTCAGATTTTAACAAGAACATGTGAAAGAAGGAAGCACACAAAAAAGAACCAAAAGAAATCTTCAGAGAAAGAAAACATTGTGAGGAAAAAAAAGAACTAAGTGATTGGGGATAATCTAGACATTACAAAAAACACACAAACTTAAAGGATGTAGCAAGAGAAACTGTTTAAAATTAAGTGCAGATCTTTTTTTAAAGCTGAGAAAAGGGGAGCTAGAGAGATGGGTCAGAGGTTAAGAACACTGACTGCTCTTCCAGAGACCTGATTCCCAGCACCCACATGGCTGCTCACAACCGAAACTCCAGTTCCTTAGGATCTGATGTCCTCTTTTGGTTTTGCCGGTCACCAGGCACACATGCGGTACACAGATATACACAGAGGCAAAACACCAATACACATTAAAATAAAGTAAAAAAAAATGTTTTTTTAAAAATAAAGAGCTGAAGCCGGGGGTGGTGGCGCACTCCTGTAATCCCAGCACTCTGGGAGGCAGAGGCAGGCGAATTTCTGAGTTCGAGGCCAGCCTGGTCTACAAGAGTGAGTTCCAGGACAGCTGGGGCTATACAGAGAAACCCTGTCTCGGAAAAAAAACAAAAAACAAAAAACAAATCCCCCCCCCTCCAAAAAAATAAAGAGCTGAAATAAAAGAGCAAAGTACTTGGGTGGTCTGTGTAAACCACCTAGCAAGGAGTCTCACATGCTGAAGAATAGATTCCCATTAGATTCCCATGTAATGAGTAATCATCACATGGTTGTCAAATGTGAAGAGAAAGAACTGAGACCCCAAATAAACAGAACTCAAGGAAGGACATATAATGCAGGGTCCAGCATGGCCTTAGTAAGGGTGGAATGACATGGTTTCTACCCCTGGGACAGGGTCAGCAGGCATGGGCCTCCAAGAGTATCAATGGCTACTGTGGTTGTAAGGCTTGTTTGTATAATAATGTGCATTATTTTCACATTCCTCTGAGGAATGTCCTCCCTATTAAAGTTAATGACACCATAATAATCAGAGTCAGCATGAGGATGGGGGAGGCAAGGGTGTAGCTAGCATCTCAGTAAAATGGTAAATAATGGGACCTTCTGGACTGTCCTTAAGGCTGTGGAAAAGAATCCTTAAAAATGAGTTTGAAACTGTATAATTTCTCAACTGTGCAAAAGTACAAGGATGCAATATGAATTGTATAAGGTACTTCACAGACCTAAAACAACAAAGGCAGCTGCACTATAAAGTACAGCGCAGTATCTTTCTGATACTATAAAGTACTAAGGAGACAAAGAGATTTAGGGAGTGGTGATCAAAAGGCAAGATCCCACCTAGCTAAGTTTTTTTGTTTGTTTATGCTTATAAATGCTGGCAGATTCCAGAGTTAAGGGTCAGCCTAGTCAAGGTGACAATGGAATGGTAAACTCAGGACAAGGTCCCACCTAGATAGATTTGCAAAGGCAGGCAGATCTCTGATTTCTTTTGAAATATTAAAGAAAGAAATGTTTTTGTTGTTCTTTTCCTAAGAGTCAAGGGGCTAAGGTCATGGAATGTTGATTTATGGGATGAAAGGGTAGAACAAAAGAGAACCTGGAATAAATAACTGAACTGATATGTAAATTTTAAAAAACTGGCTTTTGCTCTGAATGAGCAAGAGACGAGCTACCAAAGATAGCAGTTCTTTTTTTAGAATTTTTTCTAATAGGACTTCTGATTTTAGTCGGAAAATCTATGAAGAGCATATACAGTTCTTTTAGAATGTTTTCTAGCAGTTATCAAGAGAAGGCTGTCTGAAGAGAGAACACAGCTCTTTTAGAATTCTTTTTGGCTTTCTGATTTTGATTGGAAAACCCAAGAATTACTTTTAGAATTTAAGGGTATTTCTGACTTTATCAGAAGATCCAATAATTTTTTTACAGCAGTTTTTCTGATTTTGGTCAAAGAGCTTTTAGAATTTTTACTAGCTGAGAGAGCTGTCTCAACCAAAGAGTCTGGAAAGCCATCTCAGCAGGACATAGGCTTGGACCTGTGATCTGACTTTGAGTTGTTTGTTTTCACTGCTCCCAGACACCCAGTCTCTCAGGAACCACTCTCCAAACCAAGGCTGGTCCTTGGCAAGACCATAGGGACATAAATGTTCCTACTAAATGATAAAAACACATGGACAGAAAACCTGCCCAATATCTAGACCTGTCACCCATGAGCATGACACCAGGAGCAGAGAAACCTTTCTTTTAGTACACATGCTGTAGGACAGTGCTAGGCTGCCACCGTTATCCTCAGGGTCTTTCCAAGACTGAATCAAACCTGAGACCATGTTGAGTATAGAGGAATGAGTTGACCTACACCCAAGGAGAGGAACTCATGAATCATGACAGAAAACAAACATTTTAAATGTCACAACTCCCATGCTTGCTTCTTTCCTCTCAGTTGTCACCAAAGTTACCTGCTTGATAGTCTGATGGTCAGTTTTTGGGCTAAAGCCTTACAAAGGGATGTTTTTCCAGTACCTGGAGGACCTGTAATAATAGCCAAGGAAATATATTCAAGCCATTGCTTTTGAAGCATAGTTAAGTACTATTACTGTTATTACTCTAAGTATTAATTTATTTTAAGTTATAGTTTAAAAGTTCTAGAGTCTTAGCATGTAGCCCTGATTGGACTTCACTAATAAGGACTCTCCAATTTCTGATCTCCCAGCTCTTAGCTCCTCTAGGCAAATTGAAAACACATGTCTGCTCTACCTCTTGGTGACACCAGCTCTTGTCTCCACACTTCCTCTATGAAGTCCATACTCATCAAGGCATGTTTCAAAGGCCAAATACAGCTTTCTTGGTAAATAGAGGTACAAGACCACTCCTGCAGTGGCATCTTTCACTGCAGGCAATGCAAAGGTGGCCTGTATCCCACCTTAGACCAGAACAGCAGTTTATATCTGTATTGTCACTTAGACTCATTTGTTAAAGGTTTGGTCCCCAGAGTGGTGTCATGGGCGGTTGTAGAAAATGAAAGGTGAAGTGTAGTACCTGAAGGGGACTGAGAGACCTTGGTCTCTTTTTCAGTCTTGGCTATGATATGATGACTGTTTTTTCATATGCTTCACCACAGGCCTCAAACAGCAAAGAAAATTGGTAATGGAATTGCTCTCTAAAAACTGTGAACCACATCCACATACATTTACTTGGTTTCTTCTTTGAGACAAGGTCTTACTAAGTAGCCATGGCTGTTCTCAAACTTAAGACATCTGCCTGCTTCTTCTGCCCTTAAGGACTGAGATTAAAGGTCTACTCTACCATAGCCAGGTTTTTAATTTTTTTAAAAAGATTTATTTACATTTTATGTGTATGAGTATTTTGTTTTTACCTGCATGGGAGTATAATATGTGCATGCAGAACCCTCAGAGGACAGAAGAGGTTATACCAGATTCCCAAGAACTAGAGTTATAAATGGTTGTGAATTACCATGTGGATGCTGGGATCTGAATTCCAGTCTTCTGCAAAAGCAAGGGTTCTCTTAAACTACTTAGCCATCTCTCCAGCTCCTTAAACGATACTACTTAAAAGATGTTGGGCAATCTGACAATCATAATTGGAATAACCAGGATAATTAACCCAGGCTTCTCCTTTGCTACAATGTGGGTGTTGTCTTTTTTTTTTTGTCATTTTGAGACAGTTTCTCTGTGTAACAGCTCTGGATGTTCTGGAGCTTGCTCTGTGGACATGGCTGGCCTTGAACTCACAGAGATCTGCTTGCCTCTCAAGTACTGGAATTAAAGGTATGTGCCACCAAGGCCAGGATATGGGTGCTGTCTTTATTTTGCTCCATATCTGTGTAGCAATGGAGGTGGTAGCAAATCAACAATTTCCTTCTAAAAAGGACCTGACACAATTTCTTTAAGAACATGGCTCCTGTAGTTCACTCTCATAAGGAGAAGTAGGGACTATTACAAAGAAAAAAGGTAGACTTGCTTATTCTAAGCAATTATGTTCAGTTGGGAAAATAGGCAATCATTTAATATAAAAAAAGGTCAAAAGGAAGCAAACAAGTTGCCCCCAAGAGAAATTCAGCTAACAAATTTGTCAGACTTTAGTGAACCAAATCAACCCCACATATATGTTCAAGAACAATTCTGACTCCTTCTGAAATGAAAGAGCTATAACACTGTAGAAGGAATAGATATTACAAGTCAATTTCAAGCCATTCATTTTTGTCACATGAAAACCCGCCCACCTCACCGTGTAGCAGTACCACCCTGTTCCAGGTGATAAGGTTGCTGTCCACATTCTTGTCTGAGAAGAGTAAGGTGGTCATCACATAATCAAGGAGCTAATGTGGAAAAGCAGAAAGGCAGATCAGGCACCTGTAAGGCAAAGATTTCCAAAAGCATGCTATGAAGACCTGCACTTCCTGATACTCAGAGACTATCTCCCATCTGTTGTTCATGTTCTAGAAGGCATCTTTAAAAAGTTAAGAAGGTAAAATCCTGGTTGCTATCATTCTAAGAGGAAAAACAATCATTACTTTTACCTTATAATGACAACATACAAGATGTCCAAAGTACTTCTCAGATAAAAAGCTTCCTCCTTGAAAACAGAGCAGGAAGTAAGGTATGCATATTGTATATCTGTCAGAAGCCTGAGAAGGTGGCTTCCAAATGCCAAGTGAGTTTCCTAGTATGCCCTCCAAAAGGGCTAGTCTCTTGACCATTTTCTACCTAAAGGATCAGTTCTATGCTGGGGAATCTCTGATGGATTGGCATTCAGATGTGGGCCACTGGTAGACAGGATTTCCAAAAAACGCTCTTGAATCACAAGACACAGTGAAGCTAGAGAGCAAGACAGTAAGTATATTCTGAAAAAAAGTCCAGCAACTTACATGTGATTTGACCTCCACATCATACACGAGGCTATCCCAAAGCCCATGAAATTCAGCTGTCAAACAGATTAAGACAAAAAGCCCAATTTTAGGAAGAATTGAGACCAATACTTTCTAACTTCAGATCAAGACTGATAGAGCAAGTGGTTTATCTTTTTTCCCAAAGTTCAACTTTTCTAAAAAGTAAATATCTAAAATAAGTGCCAGTCATATAATTTTAACAGATAAGTGAAATAAAAGGATTATTCTTACCAAGTCTGGTGGCTCAAGTGGAAGGAGGATCACAAGTTCAAGGCCTGTCAGGGTTAAGAGTGAGTTCAAGGACAGCCTGGGTGAAACCCTATCTCATACAAACAAACAAACCTACAAGGAAGACCTGGCATGAAGCTCAAAGGTAGAATGCTCATCTGGGTTTATGTGAGGCCTTGAGTTTAATCCCCAATGTAAGAGAGATAAAATGAACTACTCTTCATGTTTGGGGACTAGTGCTTTTACAAATGAATTCTCCCCATCCTCCAGGCTAGATGTCATAGTGCTAGAGGTTCTATGCATGCTACTGCAAGAGAAAGTTATCAACAGTTTTACACAACTGTGAACCCTGGAAGTTATAATGAATTCTGATTGGCCTGGCAAGAAATACCCATTGGTGCACTAGTGGACTAAATATTGTAAGAGTAACTAACTAATCTCTGATTTAAAGCTCAAACCACAGGACTGAACTCAACCCTGGTATCATTAACTGGACTATAAAACTCCATGGTTGACTAGGTCATAGGCCTAGGGGAGAACCTAATTCTATTTGTTAAGTAGACACAATAATGAACTCCCACCCCAAGTTCTTCTCTTTTTATACCCAGACATTAGTGCACCTTTTGACCCTCATCAGAGGAGCCTCTTTCTGTAATAGATATAATTGCCATACTGAGGCAGACAACAGGTCTAGGTGGAGAATAAGAGATTGTAGAGTTCTTAGCTCTAAATGTGACATCTATATCACATGGTACCCTCAGGTTTAGGGATCATCAAGGAAGTGAAAACAATTTTAAGAGCTAGAATTATTGCATGTTGCAGCATAACAGTATTAGTTGGATGGCTTTTGAAATTCCACCCCTACCTCAGGAACTACTGGCAACTGATGGCTGCTAGGGGAAGGAGAATTTTATTCTTCAGGGTTGCAGGCCCTGGAAGGCTAAATGTGCTCCAGTAGATGCAGCACCAAGTGGACCCAGTGGGTTTAAGAAAAACAAAAGCAACAACAAAATAAAGCAGCACATGCTGTTAGGAGGCAAAAATGGTGGTGAGGACAGGGGAGGAATTAGAGGGAGGGGAACGGAGCTGAGTTGATCAAAAACCATTATAGGCATGAATGAAATATCCAAGCACTAAAATGTTTTCCTGAAAAAAATGCCACTGTTTAATATTTTCAGTTTTGCCATTTCTGTTTTTTTTTTTGTTTTTTTTTGTTTTTTTTTTGTTTTTTAAAACAGTTCTGTGTCTCTGGAGGAAAAAGTCCAGGTCTAAGATATTTATTTCAAATGCAAACCTATACATTTCCTTTTGGGGCTAATGTATTTCCATAAATATGGTACACTATATTTTTGTTTTCATTGAATGTTGCCATTTCTATTTCTTCTTAGATTTGCCTTACATTATTACTTAAAGTGTGTCTTAAACAATCAAAAAACAAATTGTAGAAACATAAAACTTGGTGACTGAATTAATAATTCCTGGCTACTACCTGCTGGAACCCAGTAGCAAAGTCCTCAGAGAAGCATTGTCACAGCAGGCAAGGACTGCCTGATAGAGGAGACAAATTGAGTGGGTACTGTAGAAATTTTTAATCCTGACCTAAGGTTTTTAACCTACCTTGGACCATTTAGTTTTCAGATAAAAGACACATACAACTTTTATATTTATAAGTAAAATAAAATAACAGGCATTTGACAGCCTTAGTCAGACACAATGAGGTATTTGTCTAAAAGAACTACAGTCTCAATTCAGAAATGTATTCCTTCCTTTGTAATCACCATCAACCAAATCTGTAGTATTCCCTAAAGGCCCACATATTAAAGGCATGATCATCAGCATGATGTCACTAGAAGGTAGAACTTAAAAGATAGGACCCAGGTTTTAAATCATGTCCTTGAAGAAGATAGTCGGGACATAGGCCTCTTTCTCTCTCTCCTACATCTGGTCATTAAGAGAATAGGCTTCCTCTGCCACCCTTCCCTCCCACAATATGGTACTTTGCTTTGCTAAAGGCATAAATAAAGCAATGGAGTCACTATTTCATGAACTAAACTGTAAGCCAAAATAAACTCTTCTCCTTATAAGCTAATTGTCTCAAGCATTTACTATAATAATAGAAAGCTAACACAGTGAGATCCTTTTATTTCAAAAAGGATAAAGCATCCTAAAATCTTACAAACCAAAGAACCAAATCTTCTCATTAAGTGACATGGAATACCCCAGCGGTGTCATAAGCTTCTAATTTATGCCTTCCTTAGCTGCCTCTCTCCACCACTATCCTACTGTCAGGACCCTGTACCTGCAGGCAGAACCCAGTGACTTGCTGCAATTATATTTTCTGTTTCTTCATCCAAATTTTCACTGCTGGGGCCTTCTTCATTCAGCTGGAAGATGTGAAGTGCAATGGTGCATGTACTCAGATCAATGGGCTGTTGATGAGGTAAAAAGAAAATACATCTATGTAACTCAAAGCACTCCTTTACTTGTAGTATATATGCTGAAGTCCAAAATAAAGACCAAGGAATACTGTTATTGAAAACTAGTTCTCACTGGGCAGTGGTGGTGCACACCTTTAATCCCAGTACTTGAGGCATAGGCAGGTGGATTTCAGAGTTCGAGGCCAGCCTGGTCTACAGAGTGAGTTCCAGGACATCCAGGGCTACAGAGAAACCCTGTCTCAGAAAAACCAAAAAAACAAAACAAAACAAAACAAAACAAACAAACAAAAAAAAACAAAACCAAAAATAAATAAATAAATAAAAAAAACTAGTTCTCAAATTAGCTAAAAAGTCTAGCATTTCTTTTCTGATCTAGGATTAGCTCTTAAGGTATTTATCTATGTCTCCCCTTTGGGCTCGTGACACCCCACCAACCCTGAAAACTAGGGTTTTGGTATGTGGGGCTGGCTATTTAGAATGCCTTATGTAGACCAGGCTGCCTCAAACTCAGAGATGGAACTGCTTCTGCCTCACAAGCACTGGGATTAAAGAGGTGTGCCCTATCATTCCTAACACAACTAATTTTTAAGAAATTTTCTTTTCTTTTACTGCCATTGTGAAGTTAACAATTGAGGAAAATGCCAATGTTTACATAAAAAAGAAAGTTCTCTATAACCAAACTCATGATAGTACAGTCATTCGAGCAGGCCTGACCAGAACTGGCTTTCCATACAACCATATGGTTTCCTTTCTATTTCTTTTCCCAGTAGGCCATCTTTATGTCCGTCCTTCATTTAGAATGGCCAAATATCTTGTTTCCTCCTAAAATCAGAGTAGGATTCAAATGGGAAATAAAGTGCAATTTCACCATGACATCATGTCAAGGCACAGGATATATGCACTGTGACTAATGACTTTAGCCTTGACCAAGGGCATGCTGTTAGGTATGTCCACTGAGAAATTAGTATCTTCCCTTTTCTAGTTTACCAGTTCAGTGTACCTAGTTTGAAGGTACTAAGGAAGGCCCAAAGAAGAGTTAGGTGGTGGATTTAAATGCTACCCTTTGAAGGGAAGCAACAAATTTTATGAAGAATATTTGTATCTTTCCCTCACTTGCTTTATTTATCATTTATTTGTATCATTAGGGACTTTATATTGTTTTGGGTTATGACTTAAAACTACAGTAGTTACTGTAACAGTCTTTGTTCTAGATTTGGATACTTGGAGAAAATTTAGATTGGCTCATTTTCTTGTGACACGTCCTTATCATTTTGCTCAATGTTCTGTCACTACAAGAAAACTCAACTAATTTTGTAATTTGCCTTCCGACTCTGGATTTAACTGTTAGTCAAGAAACCTAAGTATTTATTACTAGATTATATCCAGGGCATATCAGTAGGAAGCTGAGCCTCCACCCCTCATTCTATCAACAAGACAGTCATTACAAGAAGGACCCAGCAGGTCCATACAGACTTGAACTTCCACTTCAAACAGCAGCAAAGTGTCTGGAATGGCCTACTCTCTTTTCCCTCTCTATTTAAAGTGGCCCAAAGGAGGCTTAGTCTTACACTTTAGAGGTAAATAGGCTATGTCAACTGTGTCCCTTTTTTGAGATAAAGGCCATGGAGCTACGATGAAAGAGATATTTGTTTTAACCTTAGGCCTTCAAATTACAGTGTGAGCCTGTGCCTTACTTTATCATGTCATATTAAGAACCAGAAAAAAATAAATTAAAAACTGAACAAACATGAACATTGAGGTGAATGGTATATTATCTGAAAGTTAATGGCTACTATAGTCTTATAAAATGGCCTATCTGCTACTATATAACTGTTTTTATTACAGTCTTCAAAGTTATCTCTACTATTTTGTTATTACCCTAATATTTCTCTTAAATCCCTAGAGCTAGTTAGTAATTTATTGGACTGGTAATTTTTTATTTAAATGATCATGCTGTGTTTTCCTTCTGACTGTATATAGAGATGGCAATAATTGTGTTTTGGGTCTTCTCTGAGACCTTTATAATGAACCAGATTATGGTCATGACTCCTCTGAAACTGAAGAAAAGACAAAACCAGAGAATTTCTAAGTTTTGGGCAGGTGTTTGACAAAGAGATACTATAGAATATTTGGTTTCCACCAAAATGACCTAAGTGGCAATTCAGAGAACTTTAGTATGACACAAGTACATAAAAAGGGAACATGGTCTGTGATGTATTCTAATGCAACATAATTATTAATAGCTCCTTTAAGTTAAGGATCTTTAATATTTTAGGTAAACTGAATGGACTGTTTCCTTGACCATGACTCAGCTCCTAAACTAAGTGCTTAGTAAAAGTGACGCTGTAGATTGCAGGGGTCTGGAAATCACACATGGTTGTCTACCTGGGCCTTTATCTACTTATCATAGCTCTGAGTCATTAAAAAAATAAGATTTATTTTATTTTGTGTATGAATGTTTTACTTTCATGTATACATACACAGACACACCTCAAATGTATGTTGGTTCCTCTGAAGTTAGAAGAGGGCATCCGGTCCCCTAGAACTGAAGTTTTGGATGGTTGTGAGCAATCATGTGGGTATTAGGAACTGAACCTGTGTTCTCTGAAAAAGCAGCAAGTGGTCTTAAATTTTGGACCATCTCTCCAGTCATAGCTTGGAGATGTTTTTACATTAATAAGCATGTCATCAATCAAATTTGATAGAAAAACTTAGAATGTTGGCTAGCAACAATGTGTAACACACATTTATTCATATGTACAGAACTGCCTCATTATCAGGTGTAGTAGCTATTCCTGGTTGTCAACTTGACTATCTGGAATGAACTACAATCCAGAATTAGAAGGTCCACCTATGATCCTAATCTGGAGGCTCAGAGATACAAAGTTTCTGACCTTGATCTTGGCATGGAGATCTTGAAGCACAGAGGCTATGAATTCCAGAAGATTAAGACAAGGAGATCTCGTCCGGTGGAGGTGGCCCACGCCTTTAATTCTAGCCCTTGGGAGGCAGAGGCAGATGGATTTCTGAGTTCAAGGCCAGCCGGGTCTACAGAGTGAGTTCCAGGACAGGTGGGGCTACCCAGAGAAATCCTGTCTCTTAAAACAAAGAGATCTTTGAGTTCAAGGTCATCTGGGATTAAAGACTCAGTGGCACACACCTTTAATTTAGGCCATACCCTCTGCTGGAGACCTACATAAGGACATTGGAAAAAGGAAGACTCACTCTTCCTTGCCTGCTTGCCTTGTAGGACTAAGCAGCTGCTAGATCCTTGGACTTCCATTCACAGCTGCTGGTGACCATTGTTGGGGAGTTCGACTACACCTGTAAATCATCAACAAATTCCCTAACTATATAGAGACTACCCATACATTCTGTGACTCTAGAGAACCCTGACTAATACATCAGGTAAGAAAAATTCCTTACTTTCAATATAGTTCTTGAAGTCCTAGCTAGAGCAATTAGACAACATAAGGAAGTCAAAGGAATACAAATTGGAAAGGAAGAAGTCAAACTATCACTATTTGCAGATGATATGATAGTATACTTAAGTGACCCTAAAAACTCTACTAGACAACTCCTACAGCTGATAAACAACTTCAGCAAAGTGGCTGGCTACAAAATCAATGCAAGCAAATCAGTAGCCTTTATATATTCAAAGGATAAGCCGACTGAGAAAGAAATTAGGGAAGTGACTCCCTTCACAATAGCTACAAACAGTATAAAGTATCTTGGGGTGACTCTAACCAAACAAGTGAAAGACCTATATGACAAGAACTTCAGATCTCTGAAGAAGGAAATTGAAGAAGATATCAGAAAATGGAAAAATCTTTCATGCTCGTGGATTGGCAGGATTAATAGAGTTAAAATGGCCATCTTGCCAAAGGCAATCTACAGATTCAAAGCTATCCCCATAAAAATCCCAACGCAGTTCTTCATAGAGCTAGAAAGAGCAATTCTCAAATTCATCTGGAATAACAAAAAACCCAGGATAGCTAAAACTATTCTCAACAGTAAAAGAACTTCAGGGGGATTCAGTATCCCAGACTTTAAACTCTATTACAGAGCAATAGTGATAAAAACTGCATGGTATTGGTACAGTGTCAGGCAAGCGGATCAATGGAATAGGATTGAAGACCCAGAAATAAACCAACACACCTATGGTCACTTGGTCTTTGACAAAGGAGCTGAAAGCATCCAGTGGAAAAAAGATAGTCTTTTCAACAAATGGTACTGGTTCAAATGGAGGTCAGCATGCAGAAGAATGCGAATCGATCCATTCTTATCTCCTTGTACCAAGCTCAACTCCAAATGGATCAAGGACCTCCACATAAAACCTGACACACTGAAACTAATCAAAAAGAAACTGGGGAAGACCCTGGAGGACATGGGCACAGGGGAAAAGTTCCTGAATAGAACACCAATAGCTTATGCTCTAAGATCAAGAATTGACAAATGGGACCTCATAAAATTACAAAGTTTCTGTAAGGCAAAGGACACTGTCAAAAGGACAAAACGTCAACCAACAGACTGGGAAAGGATCTTCACCAACCCTAAATCCGACAGAGGGCTAATATCTAATATATACAAAGAACTCAAGAAAGTAGAACCCAGAGAACCAAATAACCCCATTAAAAAGTGGGGTACAGAGCTAAACAAAGAATTTTCACATGAAGAACTTCGGAGAGCTGAGAAACAACTTAAGAAATGTTCAACATCATTAATCATTAGGGAAATGCAAATCAAAACAACCCTGAGATTTCACCTCACACCAGTCAGAATGGCTAAGGTCAAAAACTCAGGAGACAGCAGGTGTTGGCGAGGATGTGGAGAAAGAGGAACACTCCTCCACTGCTGGTGGGATTGCAAGATGGTGCAACCACTTTGGAAGTCAGTCTGGCGGTTCCTCAGAAAACTGGGCATGACACTTCCTGAGGACCCTGTTATACTACTCCTGGGCATATATCCAGAGGATTCTTCAGCATGCAATAAGGACACATGCTCCACTATGTTCATAGCAGCCCTATTTGTAGTAGCCAGAAGCTGGAAAGAACCTAGGTGTCCTTCAACGGAGGACTGGATACAAAAAATGTGGTATATTTACACAATGGAGTACTATTCAGCCATTAGAAACAATGAATTCATGAAATTCTTAGACAAATGGATGGAGCTGGAGAACATCATACTAAGTGAGGTAACCCAGTTTCAAAAGATCAATCATGGTATGCACTCACTGATAAGTGGATATTAGCCTAGAAACTTTGAATACCCAGGACATAATCCATAAATTAAATGATGTCCAAAAAGAATGGAGGAGTGGCCCCTGGTTCTGGAAAGACTCTGCAAGAGTATAGGGGAATTCCAGAACAGGGAAGTGGGAATGGAAGAACAGGGGGATGGAAGAGGGCTTATGGGACTTGCAGGGAGTGGGGACCCAGAAAAGGGGAAATCATTTGAAATGTAAATAAAAAATATATCAATAAAAAAAAAAAAAGAAAAATTCCTTACTACGTGACTCTGTAGTCAGGTTGTTGGAACTTTCCAAACTACCCTAAAAATGAAACTGTGCTAATCTGCCTTCCATAGCAGCACTTAAGAGCTCCATCCCAAGAGTTCCTAAAATCCCAGCCAACTCAAGAAGGACATCATATTTTAATATTGATAAAAGTGGACAACTGTCTTAACAAATAAATGAAGTCTAGTCATGTAGCCATGACTGACCTAGAATTCCCTACATAGATGAGGCAGGCCTTGAACTCACAGAAATTCTCCCACCTCTACCTTCTGAGTGCTGAGATTAAAGGTGGCAGAAACAAAATTTTAGGCCTAAGGCTTATTTCAAAATCAATTTCCTATTTTACTTCTACTTATTTTCTTTCTACAATACTGAACTCAGGACCTTAAAATGTAAATGTTATTGGAGGGGGGGGATCATCACTACTTTTACCACCAAGTAATTATGCCTTTCTAGTCTATTTTAGTGGCCCAACTAAATGACACGGAGACTTACAAGCTGCAAGCACTAATAATAGCTGGGCAGATACTATGCTATTCTGACTAGACCATGCTGGCCTGGCTTCTCAGCCATGTGGCATTCATTACCTGCCAAGTTGGTCTTGCACTATCTGTCCTCTCATGGTGAATCCTCCTGGTCCTTTTCCTCTTCCTTTCTGCTCATCTCTGACTTTCTTCCTTTTGCTTAGAATTCCCTAACTGGGATCAGAAGCCCCGCCATATTCTATTCTGTCCAGCTATAGGCTGAATCAGCTCTTTATTAACCAATCAGAAGTGACAGAAAAACATTTTTACACGTCATTGAGACAAGTTCGAAATATCAGGACAATGCCAAAAACCAGACTGCAACCAGATCTTGGGCACTGCAATCAACATCTGAATACACAGTACATAAAACTATCTCGCAACAACCTGGTGCAAACTAGGCAAGGTTTTTACCACTAGCTACATTCCCAGCCCTCAAAATCAGTTCATTGTGAAAGCAAGAGCCATATAGTGCTCACTGAAGCGTCCTTAGGGATACACTTCCAGTGTTTCGGTACTGGTGATAGACTGTCCCAGTATATTGAAACTGTTAACACAAAGCTCCCAAAAATGTGATCAGAAGATAGTGATCAAATCAATCTGTACATAAGATGAGATGAAGAGCTTCCATAAAACAAACCTATCTCATTTCTATAGCTTCCACACAATCTACTGCTCTAATATACTCCCAAGCACACAACATCTGTTCAGTACTCAGGCACAGCTTGATATTCTATAGCTCTGTACTTCAACTGTAAAATTCTAATTCCTGTTTGGTCCTGGCTCTGTCAAGAGCATCCTGACCCCTACTCTAGCACCTAGCTCCAGGACACAGAGCTAAAGCTTATCTGGCAATCAGGCATCAGGGACCCAACAAAAGCAGGATAAGTCATAACTAGCTGCCAAGATGCTACACATTCCTACCTTCACCACTAGTCACATATCCTTCTTACACATATGTGCTATATCCCCTTACAAAAGGCCAGCACCCCCCCCCCCTCTTCATCCAGAAGCAGCCTCTGGATTCTCCCTCCCTAATAAACCTCCCATGTGATATCTGTTGCATAAAGTGACTTTATGGAATCTGTTGCTTAGATCATAACAGCCACCAAAACCAACAGATAGGTAAGTAACCTGCTATCAATGTCAATGTTAGCTATTTGTGACAATTACCTCATACCCCCTAAGTGATTAGTTACCAGCACTATGAACTAGGAATTTACCTGTGGGTCTTTAGCCTTTAATTCTGTGTCAACAATTGACACGGACTGAACATTTCTGGTTAGAAAAGGCTCATCAAACTCAGTCCATACGTAATCTCCAAAGACGATATTATGCCTGTTGAGCAGTTTGTAAACATTCATCTTTATATCTTCTTTTTTGGCAGTGCTAGAAAGATAAGTAAAACAGACATAAAATATCTTAGTTAAGAAAAGCACTAAAGTATAGCCAGGTCTGGCTGTAATTTCAGCATGCAGGAAGCTGAGACAAAAGAACCTCTTCCAAACACACAAACACACACCCCTTCCTCCGTCAGACCTTATACATACAGAAGAAAGTCATTAGTCAAGATCAGGCTTGACAGTGTATTGTCTTGGGATCAACTGTAGGGGCCCAGACCTGCAGTCACACCATCAGCCACGCTCAGGCTCCTAATTAGAAAAAGGTGCCACTAGTTCTTGACACACTACTATGAAAATTAATAAAAATTCGGTGTTTGGGATAAGCCTGAAACATAATGAGCATTCATGTTATTAGCCCCTTTAAGGAAAACCTGAAAATGCACTGCTGTAAGAGATTAACCATCTTTGTAGCTGGAAATCTACCACCAGATTCGGGGTTAGAAAACTAAACACGTATTCACCTCCTTGCTCTACTGACTTTGTTCTTTCTTGCACCCCTAACTGGCTGGAGATCACCTCTGTCGTTCGGCAGGTTTAGTCCTACTATATGGAGCTCATCACGTCCATAGGCCAGTCATTTGAGAGCTGTGGGGTCCTGCAGATAGTGTGGGATGGTGGTAGGGTATGGATGGGATATGCCGCAATGTGAGAGGTGAAACTCAAAGAGTAATATGTGGTGGGATGGAAGGCAAAGTCGAATCATGCTGTTGGGGTCAACTGAAGTGAGGTGGAGTCGTGTCAGGTCATATTTAGTGGGTTAAATGTCAGGCTGCTCGGGTTGTGCGAGGTGGGTCCGTGGCAAGGGGTGGGACGCTGTGGGGTGGGATTCTAAGAGTAGGGGTAAGGCCATATCATTCGGAGTCACGCGTGGTGGGGTCGGACCAGGTTGCGCCCCGCATTGTCAGACTCCGCAAAGCTTACCTTCCGCTACGCTGCAGAACCTCCACGTGAACTGCGGGCGACTCCGCGACACAGGGAAGCGCCTGCTTCAGGTCACCCACCGCCTCGTCCATGGCGCCACAGCTGGGAGCCGAGACTGCGGCCGAAATGAGGCCGCGGTCGCCTTCCTGCGTGCTACGGGACAGCCCTCTCCGCTGTAGGAAGATAGACTTTTGCAAAGTGCCGGCCAAATCCACTTCCGCCGCCCGAACCTAGCCGCGCGGCGCTCCGCAACCCGCCCCGCCCCGTCGAGCTTCGAATCTGCCGCGCTCTGCGCACCGCCCTACTCTGACCCGGAAGCATTCGGCGGTGGCGAAAGAGCTACTTCCGACTGGCGCAGGTCGGGCCACGGGCAGCCGCTTCTCACCAGATCCCGTGCTATCTCAGCCATGGGCAAAAAGCACAAGAAGCACAAGGCAGAATGGCGCTCGTCGTACGAAGGTGCGGAGCCATGGGCAGGGTCTAGGTTGCTGGTACGGGAGAGAGAAGGTGTCCAGGGGAAGGGCGTGGTCTGCACTGGGCGGGGTTGTGGAGGAGGTGCCTGAGGCGGGCGGCGTTCCGTGAGAAGGAGGGGCTCAGAGCCAGGTGGTGGACGATCGTGGGAGGGGGCGGGGTTAGGCCTGAGAAAGGGCATCTGCTTCAAAGAGGGCATAGACTTCTTTTTGAGTCCTGTAGCCCTTATGTACCTACCTCTTCTCTGGCGGGCGCAGCCTGGAAGACCCGCAGCAAAAAGAGGGCTTCCGTTAAGGAATTGGGGTCTTGGGTCTCAAGTTGGGTGTTGTACTTTATTGTGGTAGAAAGAACCCTCAGAATATCCTCAATGGTGATTTTGTGGTTTGAAAGAGGATTGAACACAATTCTGTTAGTTTGAGATTACATATTTTACCGTGGTTTTGACAATTCCTTGCTGTCTAGATTCACCCACAGGGGTGCAGTATTTCCACTCAGTATTTTGCAAGTTTGACCTATGGTCTGTATGCAGATTATACAGACACATCACTGGAGAAGCCTCTGAAGCTGGTGCTCAAGGTGGGGGGAAGTGAAGTGACAGAGCTCTCAGGATCTGGCCACGACTCCAGCTACTATGATGATCGCTCAGACCATGAACGGGAGAGACACAGAGAAAAGAAGAAGAAAAAGAAGAAAAAGTCAGAGAAGGAAAAGCACCTCGATGAGGAGGAGAGGAGGAAGCGGAAGGTAAAGGTTCAGTGGCCTAAGATGGGTCCCTAATCATGCCTGGCTCTGTCTGGGCCATTGCTGCAGTTCTCAGGTCATCTTCAGGTGATGCCTGTCAAGTGTCTTCTTCCTAGTCTGGGGAACACAGAGGTGTGTAGGGCCCGCACTACCAGCCTAAAAGAGTTCTGGCTGTTCTGTACCCTCTGTTCTTTGATATTTACAGGAAGAGAAGAAACGGAAACGGGAGAAGGAACACTGTGACTCAGAAGGGGAGGCTGATGCTTTCGACCCTGGAAAGAAGGTGGAGGTGGAGCCACCCCCAGATCGACCAGTGAGAGCCTGCCGAACACAGCCAGGCAAGATCCTGTTCCCGAGCATGAGTTTCCTACCTCGTCTATAGCATGGTTATTTAGTTGTTGGGGACATTTCACAAGCTAAAAATGGGCAAATTCTGTTGAAAACTGATAAAGCAGACACATGGATGCCAGAGACCAACCATATGTGTTCTGCAAAACCTACTATATTTTTATTCAGTTGGTTAGTTGTTTTTTGTTGCTGTTGGGTTTTTTTTTTTTTCTTGAAACAGGGCTTATTTATGTAGCACTGTCTGTCTTGGAACTCACTCTGTAAACCTAGTTGGCCTTGAACTCAGAGATCTGCCTGCCTCTGGCTCCTGAGTGTGGGATTAAAGTCGTGCACCCAGTTTATCTACAGTATTTTTAATTTGGTTAAAGTTTACCGTTTTTTAGTCTAGAAGTTTAGCATTATCTGATTTACTATTCTAAACAGCACCATCAGGTTAATGCCCCTGTATTACTCACATAAGAAACACATATATCATGGGAACATGGATAACCTTCCTTGGGAAGAAGAGACCCCAATACAGGCTCTCATGGTAGGTCTGAATTACTTAAAGTGACCTCAAGATTGCATGTTGGAAGCTTGAGGTCTTTGGTAAGTTTTTGACCTGGGCAGCCCCTGTCAGGGATAATATTTCAACTGGAATCTGTCTTGGATCTTGGATTCCCTGGCTCCCAGCCTTCTTATATAGGGAGAATGTTTAGGCAAGAATGTCTCTTCCCTCATGGAGAGAAACTGAGGAGACTGAGTGTTGGAACATAGATTATCGGGAAAGCTAATACTAGAATCAGTCACCATGAGATTGTCTGGGTAGTGATTTTTCTCTTTTGAATGCCATCCTTTGCCTGTGGATTTGACCACCCCTGAACTGAAAAAGCCTGATAGGCTTGAGAGATGCTGTGTATCCCTTTGCGAACCTGCCTGTGTTGGGAGCTGTGCCCAAGTTCTCAGTTCTTGCTTGGGCTTCAAATGCTATGAAGTTCCACACACAGATGAAAAATGGAGCTTTCTAATGAAGGAAATGAAGTCTTGCTGTTTGATTTTATTCCCTTGCTTTCTCTTTATAAACTCAGCTGAGAATGAGAGCACACCCATCCAGAGGCTTCTGGAACACTTCCTCCGCCAGCTACAGAGGTAACCTCGTGTCCCACCTGTCATCTAGCAGGGTGTGAGCAGCCCGGGTGCAGGTCATAACTTTAGGGCCCAGGGAGCTCGTATGCTGCATCCCTCCTCCTCCTCCTCCTCCTCCTCCTCCTCCTCCTCCTCCTCCTCCTCCTCCTCCTCCTCTTCCTCCTCCTCCTCTTCCTCCTCCTCCTCCTCCTCCCTCTCCTCTTCCTTCTCCTCCTTCTCCTCCTCCTTCTCCTCCTCCTTCTCCTCCTCCTTTCCCATCTGAAGTTAATGTTGTGATGCCTCCAGAGCGTTGCTTGTCATGGGTACAGCTGGGATAGTGTCATTTTTATTGTATGTAAAATAATGTTAAAACTTTAAAAAGGCATACATGTTAATCCACTGAACTTTCAAGAAGCAAGTTTAAATTTTAGCCAGTTATATAAATCTTTGGATTGTAAAAATTTTTATGTCACTTAGAAATTTAGACTTTAGAATTTTTTTCACTTCAAAGCTATTTTTGCTTTCAGAAAAGATCCTCATGGATTTTTTGCTTTTCCTGTTACGGATGCAATTGCTCCTGGATATTCAATGATAATAAAACATCCCATGGACTTTGGCACAATGAAAGACAAGATTGTAGCTAATGAATATAAATCAGTCACAGAATTTAAGGTAAATGAGTTTTACTTTCCGAAATAATGTTTGTAAAACTGTGTGTGCATGCATGGTCGTGCGTGTGGGTGTGCTCGTGCCCTCTCACATAGTGAACACTGTGTACCTCAAGTCATTTTTATTTGATTTTTATAATCCTTACAGTTGTACTTATTTTGTTTTGCCTGCGTGTGTGTATGCATACCACATGTAGGCTTGGTGCTTTTGGAGGTCAGAAGAAGACACGGAATCTCTTGGGACTGTAGTTACATATAACTGTGAGCCACTATGTCAGTGCTGTGGAACCAAATGTGAGTCCTCTGCAAGAGTAACAAGAGTTCTTAACTGCCGCACTATGTCTCTAGCTCCCTCAGGTAGTTTTTCGTTGCAAGTGTTTACAGAGGACTATTCTGGTGACTGTTTGCTAGTGTTACGGGAAACAGGTACTTGTCAACAGAGAACTGGAAGCTGGATTGGATGCTGTGTGCTACTATGAGTGTGTTCCTTTGTTCTGTTGAAGTTTCTGTACTGGCATAGGCAAGACTTGTTTCTGTGGGCAACAGTGTGTCCAGTTTGACTTAGTTTGAAAGTGGGTGTTTTTAGAAGCATGTTTTTTCCTAATTCTTAGTTTTTCCTGTACTAATCGCATACTTTCATTTTTTTGTTACTTTTAGAATTTTTGCATCTCTTGGATGCTTTGCTCTTAGCCCTTTGCTTCTTGATTTTGGCTCTGTGAATTACAAATTACTTAGTAGCTTGGCAAGCAGGAAAAATGAGTGAATGATGATAGGATAGTGTTTCTGAAGGAATATCACATTTTTTCCTTAGTAAGGGAAAAGTTTGATATTTCTGTTTTTCATACAAGATGGTTATGTCCATGTACAAAATAGGAAGGAAGGCTGAAGGAGAGAAGGGATTGTAGAATATTTGTACAATCTCTCTCATAAAATCTACATATTAATATATAAAAGGAAATTGAAGACTTTGACCAGCTTTTCACTGGGAAATTTCTCATGCACATAAAAACTCATGGAGCATTATGAAAATCTCTCTTGAGTTATTAAAAATCAGTCTTCCTAAGTATGTTTTTTGCTGAATTTCATTCCTTCTCTTTGGCATCATTTGACAAGAATGGAGAACTTTGCTATTAATTATGTGGCAAATTACTTGTTTCTTTTTCTTAGGCAGATTTCAAATTAATGTGTGATAATGCGATGACATACAATAGACCAGACACCGTGTACTACAAATTAGCCAAGAAGATCCTGCACGCGGGCTTTAAGATGATGAGCAAAGTAAGAAACCCACTAGAGCAATGGCACTGAGCCGAAGTCTTCTAACTCTCTGTGCCTAACAGGCTCACAATGAATGACACGCTTCATCCATCCGCCACACCCAGGTGCCGACCCCTGCTCTAGACTGCCCTATCCTCCAGGCACTGCCCCTGTCTGCACCTTCACACAGCTTAGAGGTGCCGTTATATGGGGCTGATGAAAAGTTCTGGATCTAGGGTCAGTCTTGCTGGATCACAGCCAGCCTTGCGGTTTTTGCTTTGTGGGGCAGCCTCACTGACCCTTGGCACTACAAGCTTATCCTTTGGCCATTCCAAGTGGCTTCCTAGATCTATACTATAAACCAGGCTGTATGAGCCACATATTAGCAAGGGATACTTGCTGGGCTCCACCATACTCTCACCACCATCTCTGGGCCATACCTTGAATGCTGAGCCCTCGCAACCATTCCCGCTGCAGCGTCTGGGAAGGTGGCGATTAGGCCAGGTGAGGCCGTGGCCATCCCATGCCATCCCATCGTCACGGCTCCGTGGCTGAGGGAGAGGTAAAGTCCTGCTGCTCTGTCCTTTCTGATTCTAGGAGCGGCTGTTAGCTTTGAAGCGCAGCATGTCGTTTATGCAGGACATGGATTTCTCTCAGCAGGCAGCTCTCTTGGGCAGTGAAGATCCAGCAGTTGAGGAACCTGTTCCTGAGGTTGTCCCAGTGCAAGTAGAAACTACCAAGAAATCCAAAAAGCCGAGTAGAGAAGTTATCAGGTAAGGTTCTGTGGGAGGTGCTTGCTTGTGGAGCTGCTGGCTACAAGCAGGACTGCAATGCTTTGCCCAAACAAGGGCAAAGGGAACCTGTGGAGCATCTCAGCCTGGATGGAGGAGCATGATCTCTAAGGATTCTTAGGTTCCAGCAGCCCCTTGGTGTAGCCCAGGGGCCTTGAACTGGATGCCTTCCTGGTACTGGAACTCAAGAGGGAAGTGGCCACCCTGTTCTGCTTGCCATAAGAGTGAAGTGATTGTATCCCATAGGTGATATAGCCTATCACCTGTGTGTGTTTGCAGACTCTGGATCCTGCAGGGCAATTCTGTGGGGTAAGGTAGCCACTCATCACATGCTTGCATGCTGCTTTTACAACAACTCATGCTGTTGATAAATGTGAGATGCCAGGGGACTGAGACTACCCTCCTGTGTGCCATCCACACGCCCTGGGATCCACAGGCCCATAAAGTTATCCCTGCAGGGCATTTTGCTAGCTTGTCATTACTGTATGAAATACTTCTACTTGCTAATATTTATCCCTTTATTATATGCCCTTCATACATACCACCTGGTAATGACCTATGTTCTTACCTGTGCAGAGCACAGTTGCAGTAAGTCCACTCTAGTCACCAGCACTCATTGTGAGATAGTGTCTGTAAGCTGACTTCTGTAGTGCTATAGGGAGATGGGTAGCCTGGTGTTTAGCATCAGGAAGGTTAGGTTGCTTCAGACATAGCTCCCTGAAGCTTTGCTCCTGTCCAGAGACCTTTATCTATATGCCACACCAGAGGTGTTACAGAGTGCCCCTTTGTCTCACGGATACTGAGCACTGAGACAGAATAGATGTTACCCCTTCAGTAGCAGACCTCAAGGAGCATTTAAGCAATCAGGAAGTTGGAGCCCTGTGTGATTTCTTTCCTGTCACTATCCAGCATGTGGCTTCCCTGACTGTGGTTTGAACTCTGTCGGGTACTCACCTGAGTTGCTGGGAATGAAATGATGAGTACCGTACAAGTGATGGGCGGGAGGTCTCAGTTATATTTGTACTATATACCTCTCTTTGGGTCTGTGATCAACCTGTGGCCTGGGATCATATGAGGTTGAGGAAAGCCTCATTTTCTGAAGGCAGGCTCCCTCTCAGCAGACAGGTCTTCCTGATGCATTGCCCGTTGTCCTCTCTAGGGACACCGTCTGTTCCCTTAGTTTTCTTCAAGCCCTACAAGTTGCCTTGGATTTCCCAAGTTTCTAGCTAGTCGCCTTGCCACTAAAATTCTGCCCCCATCTGTGGGTTCCAAGGCTTTTAGATAGAATGGATAGTTGTGCAGTTATTTCTGAATTCCCAGACTTCAAAGTCAATCAAATGCTACAGATCATGTGCACCTGTCAGTGCCATTGCTGTGGAACTCTGGTGAGGGACACCTTATCCTGTGCTGGACTTTCAGAGAGCAGCTGTGGCTATTATAGGGCTATCCTCTTGTTGCAACATCTCTTATGCCAGGGCAGAGAGGAGCATGTGTGCCTGTTTCTACTGTCTGCTTGTTTCTACTGTCTGCAGGGGAAAAGCTATCCGGATAGTGCCTGCATTTCTCACTTTGAGTCAAAACTATTCCTCCATGAGGAGCCCAGGGCTTCTTGCAACTCACCTTTTCTGCATGTACTGGCTGGTTTTGTGTGTTAACTTGACACAGGCTGGAGTTATCACAGAGAAAGGGCCTTCAGTTGGGGAAGTGTCTCTATGAGATCCAGCTGTGGGACATTTTCTCAAGGATCGAGAGGGGAGAGTCCTTGTGGGTGGTGCCATCTCTGGGCTGGTAGTCTTGGGTTCTATGAGAGAGCAAACTGAGCAAGCCAGGGGAAGCAAGCCAGTAAGAAACATCCCTTCTTGGCCTCTGCATCAGCTCCTGCTTCCTGACCTGCTTGAGTTCCAGTCCTGACTTACTTTAATGATGAACAGCAGTGTGGAAGTGTAAGCTAAATAAACCCTTTCCTCCCTAACTTGCTTCTTGGTCATGATGTTTGTGCAGGAATAAGAACCCTGACTAAGGACTAAGACACTGCAAATGTGGCACTCTGCACAGAGGGGACTGTATCACATTTCCTTTCATACCTATGCAATTTCTGTCACTTTTTCTGTTTGCTAGACTAGACGACTTAAGTGTTTCTCTGAGAAGGGGTTCTATTTGGCTTATACTTTTTTACATCAGGTAAAGATCATGTAGTTCATTTAGAGCATGTAGGAATGAACTGGGAAGTGGAAGGAATAAACTTCACCCAGTGTTGCCTCTGCAAGGGAACTGTTCATAAAAGCTACTACTGTTGGGAATCAATGGGCTGGACCTGTGATGACACTTGTTTTTCATGCCTTACAGCTGCATGTTTGAGCCTGAAGGGAATGCCTGCAGCCTGACAGACAGCACGGCAGAGGAGCATGTGCTAGCCCTGGTAGAGCACGCAGCTGATGAGGCTCGGGACAGGATTAACCGGTTTCTCCCAGGTGGCAAGGTAGTATCTGTGACCCTCCCCTGAAGGCTATGCCACTTGGCCTCAGACACTCAAATCTTTGGAACCAGGTACCACCATCAAAATTTGGAGTGTTAGGGTCTAGCCAGAGTACCTCCCGGGTCCCAGGGGTTCAGACCAGAGTCAGATCAGCTCCTTGGTTGTTTTGGTCTTATTTCCTCAGAAGGGTCTGAGATCACTATGCTGGCAGGAGCACCATGAACTTGGAATATGGTATGTCCTCACTATATCCAGCTTGGGTTGGGGCCACTTCTGACTGATCCTATTGCTTTAAAAGGCCCTGATAGCCAGGATTCCCTAAAAGTAAAGCCTGCTTCATAGTAAGTATTCACAGCAGTGATGTAGACTTTCTACCTCTTTGTTCATCTGTGGCTCTCTCCTTTTTGAGCTGTTCATGGATTATCGCTGCATGTCTTAATGCAGCTGTCTACAGTCCCAGCTATGGCAGAGGGATCCACCCGTCTATTGCCTGCTTTTCTGTAGAGCAAGGTGCTACCACTCTCAGGACACATTTTCTAGTCCAGGTTGATAGGTGCATATTAAAATGAGTCTCCCCTGGACCTGACATAATCTAAATCTTACTATCTTAATGTAAGGTCCATCTTAACAGTACTTAGGAATTTATATTTCTTCTCATATCAAGTCTTCAAAATGTGCATTATGTTTTAAATACTGAATATTGAAATGGCAACATTTTTAACCCCCCAATTATAGGAAATACCTTAAGCTAGTTAAAGTTATGGCTCAATGGTAGAGCTCTGTCCTAGCCCAACTAAGACATTATGTTCCCTCCCTAGCATTGCAAAAAGTCCAGAATTAAACAGAAACCCATAAACTCCTTAAAGTTAGTTTTGCCTGTTTGTTTGCATTTGTAAATATGCCTATTTTAGAAAGCTCGGCATCAGCTGTATGGCTTGCAGGCAGTTCTGTGGGCAGCATTGTCCTATGTTCCTGCTGTGTTCTACCTCTGGAATCATCTATTTCTCTGAAGAGCCTGCTTTCTTCAGTGATAAACCTTATTTAAAAATGGATGTTGTCTTAATTAGAGTTTCTGTTACTATGATCAAATACCATGACCATAAAGCAAGTTGGGGAGGAAAGGGTTTATTTGGCTTGTACTTCCATATCACTGTTCATCATCAACAGAAGTCAGGACAGGAACTCAAAACAGGACAGGGGCCTGATGCAGAGGCAATGGAGGGGTGCTACTTACTGGCTTGCTTACTGTTTCAGGGTTTTACTGCTGTGAACAGATACCATGACCAAGGCAACTCTTCTCTCCACCCCCACCCCCACCCCCGCCCCCACCCAGACAGGGTTTCTCTGCGTAGCCCTGACTGTCTTGGAACTCACTCTGTAGAACAAGCTAGCCTCGAACTCAGAAATCCACCTGCCTCTGTCTCCCAAGTGCTGGGATTATAGATATGTCCCACCAATGCCCAGTTAAAGCAACTCTTATAAGGACAACATTAATTGGGACTGGTTTATAGGTTCAAAGGTTCAGTCCATTATCATCAAGGCAGGAATATGGCAGTATTCAGTCAGGCATGGTGCAGGAGGAACTGAGAGTTCTACATCTTCATCTGAATTCTGCTGGAAGACTAGCTTCCAGGCAGTTAAGATGAGAGTCTTAAAGCCCAGGCCCACAGTGACACACCTACTTCAACAAGGCCATATCTATTCCAACCAGTCCACACCTCCCAATAGTGCTACTCCCTGCTTCAAGCATATACAAACCATCATACTCCCTAAATCACCAGCCCAGGGATGACCCTACCTACCCATCCCATATTGACACTGAGAAAATGCCTTATAGCTGGATCTTTTTGGTTTGGTTTGGTTTGGTTTTTCGAAGGCAGGATTTCTTTGTGTAGCTTTGGCTGTCCTGTAACTAGGTCTGTGGACTAGACTAGCCTCTAACTCACAGAGATCAGCCTGCCTCCCTCCGGAATGCTAGGATTAAAGGCCTATGCCACTATCTCCTGGCTACAGCTGGATCTTGTGGAGGTGTTTTCTCAATTGAGGTTCCCTCCTTTCAGTTAACAATAGTTTGTGTCAAGTTAACACAAAACTAACCATGACACATATGCATATGATGGGTTAAACACTGTCAGGTAGAGGCAGGAAATGTACCTGTGTATAAATACAGTGTAATTATATTGATAACTGTGTTTGTGTATACTGAAATCTTTGCTGTCTGGTGAAGCTTCCTGTTCCCTCCAATATCTCAGGCCACTTCAGATCTCTTTTTAGTGTATAGCACTGCATTGAGAAGCCTAGTCCTAGTCCCCTAGGTATATTGTTGTTGCCCTCTCTGTAGGAACTGCCACCTCTCTGGCCTCTGCCCTACTTCTGTTGCTCTCTGACATTCTCCCAAGGGCCTCCTTAATCACAAGAGCTCACGCTTCCTCCATATGGCCAGTTTTCTGAACACCTTATCTGCACATGTACACTTTCCACATCCTGACATACTGCCCTTGCATAAGACTGAAGGTGACTGGGAAATAGTCAGGCCTTTTGTGGTAGGTTTTTAGTGGAGCCGTGTTTCTATTTGCCTTAGAGCTGGAGACCTAGACCACTGTAGAGCGGTATGATGCTTTTACCCCGCTGGCATTTTTCACCTCATTTTGTTCTGGCTTATGGATGGTTTTAAATATTTGCTTCTGGGTCAAGGCTTTTATTTTAGAAACTCTGGTCATGTGCCTCAGCAGTGTTTTGACTGTGTGTGTGTATGTGTGTGTTCTTGATCATAATCGGATATATTTAATTATGAACAATTGGCCTCAGTCACAAGCAAGCCAACTTTAATCCTTGGGCATGTGAGAGGGAGTCTCTGGTATTTTCTCATGGAGAAACTGGTGGAGACATGACTAGCATGTCACATGTCTCTAGTAGATGTTACTACTTGAAGATGACACTTGGATGCTACTTCGTTGCAGATGGGGTACCTAAAGAAGCTTGGAGATGGAAGTCTGCTCTACAGCGTGGTGAATGCAACTGAGCTTGATGCTGATGGTGGGTGATCTGTGCAAGACCTCAATGCTTGCATGTTGTCCTCTGAACTCTGTACATGCTCTGAGATGCAGAGCATGTATCACACATTCATATGTTGCCACTACTGGTAATGAGACTGCAGAAGAGTTGCCTGACTTCCATGTGCACACTGGAGCCTGTGTTATGCAAGGGGCTAGGATGTCATTTATTGGGTTTCTCAGCATGGTATTCATTCTTAAGGGCTGAATGTCATTGATGATGTAGGAAGGTTTTGTCTCTTGAGTTCTTCCAGCACTCCTTCCTCATGGGCCATATGCTGACCTGCACACTTGTGAAGTTCAGAAATATTCTGAAAGGAAGGTTGGATGATCATCTCAGGGCATGTCTTAGTTGGAAACATGAATGCCCTCAGTGCACTAGCCTAGAAGGGTATTTCATGCATTGGACCGTCTTGAGAAGGTAGCAGTTGTGCCTGTGAATGACTCCCTGGGATTGCAGCATGCCTGCAGACATGCTTGGAGAGGGTGGGACATAGTGGATGTCTCTTTTCCTGCTTTTCCTGAGTCCCCCGCAAGGCAGACAGCTCCCTCAGCTCTTCAGCTTCTAAATATTCTTGTACAGAGCCTTCTGCAATCAGGTTTGTTTCATCTTTTCTAGTGTATACAAGGTTAGACACCCCAATTTTAACTGTTAGTGGAAACAAATTTCTGTGGTCTTCAGGAGAAACTACATGGACTTGTCCATAGTTAGGTTAGAAATTCAGTGTGGAAAGTGAGGTTCTTGTCAGGAGTGGAGAAATGTTGTGCATGTTTAAACCAGTCAGCAGTTTCATAGCCAGATGAGCATGTGGAGGGATGAGGATGGCCAGCAAGTGTTAACCTTAGTATGCAGTGTGAGTGAGCAGTTTGCAAAGGTGAAGGTATTGCTGGCAAGATAGCCCCAGACGTGATAGTGTGTGTGTGTGTGTACCCACATGTACCCCTTTGGGGCCAGAGGAACAATATTTGTTACGCATCATCTTGTTATTTTTTTGAGAAAAGGTCTCTCATGGTCTGGAACTTGCCCAGTAGGGTAGGCAGGCAGATGGTGAAGCTCAGCAATCTTCTTATTTCTACTTCCCCAACACTGGGATTAGAAGCATGCATCATCATGTCTTACTGTTATTTATTTATTTTTTAAATAGCAATTGTGGGTATTGAACTCAGAAGCTTATGCTTACAAGGCAGACACTTTGCCGATTGAATCATCTGTCTGTCTAGCTCCAGACATGATTTTTTTTTTCATGGTGTTGATGTCAAGCCAATTACAGAATCAAATTGAAATGGTGTTAGTTTTAAGACTTATATTTTGCTTTTGCAAAATCAGTTTAAATGGATATTGTAGCATACCCATACCCCACCCCTCTGTGTCTAAGGAGCTATAGAGAAGTTGCTCATCACTGAGCAACGGAGCTGCGGCCAAGCTCTCCTGATGGTTCCCTCTCTCCTGTGTCTTCTGCAGAGGAGGAGACACACCCTGTGGACCTGAGTTCACTGTCTAGCAAGTTGCTCCCAGGTTTTACAACATTGGGTTTCAAAGATGAAAGAAGAAATAAAGGTAAGCACAGTAACTGGTGGGAGCTTTTGAGTTGAGGGTGACTGGGCTGGCAGTGGGGTGTGAAATTGCTTGTTCCTTCTCCATGATTTTCTTCATGGTTTTGTTACTGTGTCTAGAATCAGTTTAGTTAGTTAATTCCAAATGCTGTTCCCCTCCTGGTTTCCCTCCCCTTACCTCCCTCCCCTTCTCCTCTGGTAGGGTGCCACCCCCTCTAGGTGTCTCCCCCACATCATGGTGCATCAAATTCAGATTTTTAAGACAAATGAAGTTTAGACTCATTAAAGTAGGTGCTTTGCATTCTTCTCCCCACTGAGGGTGAGTTCACAAGCTTCCTCTCATAGGCTGCTATTCCCTCCCTCCATAAGAGTCTTAGTTCAGGATCCTGCTGGTTATTTTAGAGGGCTTCATTTCTTACATCAGACTTAACCATTTGCAGGGAGATGCTGCTGCCTGGCAGCCAAGAGACCTAGGCAGGGTGTTTGTGGGTGGCAGCATGTCCCAAGAGAGGGGCAGGTACACTTGTGTTTGTGGGGGGGTCTACATTTATAATGGGTCTTCTAGTGTGTTTGGAATGTGTGGTTGTACATATGTGGTAATATGCATGCTTGTGTGCTTATAGGGCTTGCTTTGACCTGTTCATGTGTTTCAGTACATGTGTGTCCTTAGGCTTGCTTTGGTGTGTGCATATCTATATGTGCACAGGTATGCACTTTAAGACGAGAACATTCAAGCTGATGGATGCTTCTTTGTGGAGCTGAGAGAAATAACACTTTCTTCCTCTTAGAGGCACAGTAGCTATCCTGGTCTGAACCTAGTTGTGCTTTGATGACATTTCTTCTGCCTTTACTCAACTACAAGCAATATAATGAAATGCCCATTTCAAGGGGAACATGCTTAGAATTGGCGTTTCACTGCCTATCTATAGCTATCCTGTCTTGAGTAGTGGAAAGGGGTAGGGTGGACATGGGGTTGTCCTTTTCTGTGTCATTGCTTCTTTTCTTTGTTGTTTCTTGTGTCCCTTGCCTTTACTGTGGCTTAGGAAAACCAGCTCGAGATCACCTCTGCACCATAAACTTCCTTATCCCCTTCAGTCATACACAACATCTGCTTTTTTGGTATTTCCTCTTGGTACAGGGAGGCTTGCAGCCTCACTAGAGGGCATTTTCTTTTTGGAATAATATTTTCTACATCTCTGAGTATTAGAGACTGTACTGATTGGTTTTGTGTGTCAACTTGACACAAGCTAGAGTCATCAGAAAGAAAACCTCAGTTGAAGAAATGTCTCCATGAGATCCAGCTGTGAGGCATTTTCTCAGCTAGTGATCATTGGGGAGGGCCCAGCCCATTGAGGGTGGTGCCATCCCTGAACTGGTGGTCCTGGATTCTGTAAAAAGCAAGCTGAGCAAGCCATGTGAAGCACACCAATAAGCAGTACTCTTCCATGGTCTCTGCATCAGTTCCTGCCTCCAGGTTCCTGCCCTGCTTGAGTTCTTGTTCTGACTTCCTCCTGTAATGGCCTATGATCTGGCAGTAAGACAAAACAAAGCAAAAAAAAAAAAAAAAAAAAATCTTTTTCTCCAACTTGCTTTGTGGTCATGGTGTTTCATCACAGCAATAGAAACCCAAACTAAGACAGAGACCAACCTGCATTTGGACCTTCTGTGATATGTGATCTACCCGTACCTTTCCTCATCTCAACCCCTCCCTTGGTAGTGTTCACACTTTGCTTTTGAGATGTTGCTTGTGTTTGGTTGTCAGCTCAGCAGTTTTGTCCCCAGGAAGCATTGATTATTGGGAAGAGAAGTGCTTGCAGCACAATGGCATACCTGCCACCATGATGGATGTCAGTAGAGGTTGAGAAACATTGAGCCATGTAGACACAACCTGGTTTATTGTTATAACCCTGGGCAAGAGTGTATCCAGTGTGGGCTCAGTTCCTGATTCCACCAGAGGGGGTTCATGAATTGGCTAGTCCTGATTGTCCAAGTTCATCTCTACCCAAGGGTCAGTCTTTGCTTTGTAGCTTGTGGCCCACAGGTGTGAAATGGGTGCTGAGTAAGTACTGCAGTTACTCATGGACAGTTTCTGCTGTTGTGTTTGGGCAACACAAACAGAAAGTAAAAAGGAAGAACCAGGCATGGACTCAGGTTGTGGTCACCTGGAAGGAAAAATGTCTGTGGCCATGCTGGGTGTGCATTGAGCATGACTCTGACCTGGCCTCTGCTTCCTTCTCTTTAGTCACATTCCTCTCCAGTGCCAGCACTGCACTTTCAATGCAGAACAACTCTGTGTTTGGGGACCTGAAGTCAGATGAGATGGAGCTTCTGTATTCTGCCTATGGAGATGAGACGGGTGTTCAGTGTGCACTGAGGTAAGCCAGGTCACACACATATGCGAGAGTTGTTCCCAGGTGAGTAGCTTGGCTCTGCTGAGAGCTCTGGGGAGTATAGCACTGGCAGTAAGGTGGTGTCAGCACAAGCTCCAGTATTGTTTGCCATTGTCAATACTTCTGCCATAGACTTGCCTTGCAGTTCAGCACAATTTGAAGGCAGTGATCCAGACTGTAGCATAACTATATGTGTATTTAGTAAATGGAGTATACTTACAAGGAGTTCTTTTTCACAGTTGTTTTGAGATATAT
Organism: Apodemus sylvaticus; assembly: GCF_947179515.1. Taxonomy (NCBI): domain Eukaryota; kingdom Metazoa; phylum Chordata; class Mammalia; order Rodentia; family Muridae; genus Apodemus; species Apodemus sylvaticus. The sequence continues at coordinate 3,684,450 of NC_067487.1, read as the reverse complement.
TTCTTGATGACTGTTAGTCAGCTGGAGCCACAGTAATAAATTTCCAACACCAAGGCCTCGCTGTGCTGAAAGCTGGCGGTCTGAGGCTCAGGTTTTAGCAATCTTGGTTTAACACAGACTCTATCTTCTCTCCTGTTTTCACACAGCCTTTCCTCTATCCTGACCTCCTCCTCTTATAACACTAAATCGGATCAGCAATTACCCTACTGACCCCCTTTCACCTTAATCACTTCTCAAAAGTCTCCAGATACAGTCACATTTTCAGGTGCTGAGGTGAAGACTGAAACTGATGAACTTGAGAGGCATGAGGTAGGATACAGAGGCAAAATTCATGACAGCCTGGGATGCAGCATTAAAACTACAATTATGAAGCTAGAGAGATGGCCTGGTTAAGATCTGCCATCTGTACACATGGTCAGGTATCTCAGATGATGGCCTGTATTTTGTCAGTGACTTGGTGTATCTAGATTAGCTCTGGGCCAGCAGTCTTGCTTGTCTCTCTGAAGGTTTTTCAGGGCCTAGGAGCCTTAGGCTATCCTTGATGGTTTATTCTATGGGGTTTTGGTCTCTGACTACATTTTAAATTTATTTTAACCTAATATATTTATATAGTTCAGAAATCAAAGTGTACCAAAAAATGTGCCCCGAGTCTTACCCCTACCACTCCATGTGTGCCTACTCACCACGTCTGTTTCCTGCTGCTATACTTCTAAATGTCAGACTGGCAGATGTAGACAGCCTTCCTTAGAGATTAATGAATGTGTCTTACGATTTTATATGGATTTGCGTGCCTGCATGTTATTGCCTTTTGTTTTTACTTTAATTTTCCTGGAGATTTAATTATTTTATTATTATTATTATTTTATTTATTTATTTATTTATTTTTGCCATGAGCCACTTGAAAAATTGTTAGAGAGCCATTAGTATAGTGTCCCATACATATATGGGAAGCTCCCAAAGGATTTCTGGAATCAGCATCATTGTCACTGTTGGGGTGAATCTTGAAATTGGAACGTGCCTTCCATCACACAGTTCCTTTCTAGCTTGCAGGAATTCGTGAAGGATGCTGGAAGCTACAGCAAGAAGATGGTAGATGACCTCCTGGACCAAATCACAGGTGGCGATCACTCAAGGATGATTTTCCAGCTGAAGCAGGTGGGATTTGCAGTTGATGAGCCCTTATAGACACAGGCTCTGGTCCCATGCTTGGGGCTGCTCCTGTGCAGAGAGCACATCGAACCCATTAGAGTCGAGAGAGGCAGGCTCTTGAGGTCACTGCTGCCTGTTCTTGGCTCATTGAGCTTTAGAAGTTCTGCTTTTAAGAGCTATCTTTTAGCTAGGTGGTGGTGGTGCACACCTGTAATCCCAGCACTCTGGGAGGCAGAGGCAGGCGGATTTCTGAGTTCTAGGCTAGCCTGATCTACAGAGTGAGTTCCAGGACAGCCAGGGCTATACAGAGAAACCCTGTCTCCAAAAAACCAAAAAAAAAAAAAAAAAAAGAACTGTCTGTCATGTCTTCCAAAACCGATGCCCATGTTCCTTTCACTGACATCATCATTATTCTTCCTGAAGAGTGTGCTATTTTCCTACAATACAGATGTGAAGGCTGAACTCTTCTCAGCTCTAATATGTCTTTACCTTTACCTTTGAAACTTGTCTTCTCTTGGCATGGGTCTAGATGGACTTTTCTTTCTACTCTAAGAAAGACTAACATTAGTTGTTTCTAAAGAAATATCTGTGGCCCTTTGTGCTTTCATTTTCTGTTTGTGTTATCTGTCAGGGTTGACACTAGGCTTGACACACTGTAGCCTGGGGCCAGTTCAGACCCACAGTATGTATATTCACAAGCCAGAGATGTGTTTATGTTCAAATTAGACAGGTGTGTACAATGAGTTCCTGCTAGACAGTGACAGTGCTGGTAGGATTATTTTTCCATTACTAGGGATCAAATACAGGATTTTTTACATTCTAGATAAGTGTTCTATCACAGAGGCACACTCCAGTCCAAGGAGAAGTAGATTTTGTGTGTGTGTGTGTGTGTGTGTGTGTGTGTGTGTGTGTGTGTGTGTGGTGCATATGGATGCCAGAGGTCAAATGCAAATATTGTTCCTCAGGTAAGGGTCTCACTGATCTGGAGCTAGCTGGGTGGACTAGGCTGGCTAACTCCATCTTCCCAGTGCTGGAACTACAATTATTCAATTATTCACCATATTTATGTGGGTGCTCTAGGAATCCAGCTCAGGTCCTCATACTTGTGAAGCAAGTACTTTACCAACTGAATTATCTCTCAAGTTCCAAAGATTTTATTCTCTTCATTTGAAGAGCATTGATCTTCATTTTGACAGGAAGTTGTTACTTGTGATCTTTGGTCTAGGACAGCCATCATTCCAAGGCTGTGTGACCATAATGCTAAAGAGTGGTTATGACTGGGTCTCTTCTCATGGCCAAAGTTTTCTAGAAGGTCTCTGTTCTAGCTAGGTGGAGTTCAAATGAGTATCTGTCCACACTAGCTCTGAGACTATTTTGGCCCATGGCTTCCATGGCTCTTGGTCTGGCCTGGTAGCCTCCTCTTTGTCTGAAGAGATGGGCATAGAAATCTTGTCCCTCATGGAGAATTCGTCCCTAGCAGCCATGTGCTTGGCTCCTGTTCTGTGCATCTTTTACTTGTGTTTCTTTGCAGGCTATTTATTTAAAACCTTTTCCTTACTACGTTGTAGGTGCACAATGCCTAGTGTACATAAAAAGAAAAGAGGAACATTTTTGAGAATCAGTTCTCCCACTGGGCGTTCCAGGGCTGAGCTCAAGTTGTCAGGCTTGAGCAGCAAGTGCTTTTACCTGATGAGGTATCTTGCTGGCCAAATATATGCAAATTTTACTCATACTTTGTCTGGTATGGGCAAGAAATTGCTCCTAGTGGCCTTGAAATGAGGTTGTGCTGTTGGTGAATTCTGAATTCATTGTCTAAAGATGAGTTCTGTTATTAGGGTTGAATAATTTTATATACTCAGCAGCAGTTAAAAATGGCACTGAGTGCTCAAGATATAATGCTAGAACCATCTGCAAGGAACAGATGGTAAAATAAAGGCCATGTTTCTAATTAAAAGTTGGTGAAAGTAATTGCATAACTGAATCTCAGAAACACTGGGACCAAATTCATGGGTATGGAAGTACACACTGAATGACCCTTTTTGAGGAATGTGCACAAAATAAGGCTGTTTTAAAGGTCATACTCTTATCAGTGCACAGGATGAAGGTACATGTAGTTGATCCCACTTTAGCAATGGAGTAGATGTCACTACTGCCTCCATCACACCACAGCCTGTCTCAGGTATTTGCTTATGTTCCAGGCTAAACAACTAGGCCTGTTTTTCTCAGGCTTCCCATTTTGGTTTGTTTTAAACATTCACTCTGATGTAAACTTGGGGATTTTCTTACCCATGTCCTCCTTCACCTCAACCCCAGCATGGTATTTGAGCACTTGGCTGATACGGAATAAGTTGACCAGTTATGGTCTGTCTTGACTGCCACCTGCAAAGAATCTTGTAAAAACCCTTACTTCAGCCATGGATGTAGTGAGGCTTTAATGAGCAGAACCCTAGGCAGTGAGAAGCCACTGTTAGTGTAATGTGGATGAACTACTCTGTGTATAGGCAGTGAGAAGCCACTGTTAGTATAATGTGGATAAACTATTCTGTGTATAGGCAGTGAGAAGCCACTGTTAGTGTAATGTGGATGAACTGCTCTGTGTATAGGCAGTGAGAAGGCCACTGTTAGTATAATGTGGATGAACTACTCTGTGTATAGGCAGTGAGAAGCCACTGTTAGTGTAATGTGGATGAACTACTCTGTGTATAGGCAGTGAGAAGCCACTGTTAGTATAATGTGGATGAACTGCTCTGTGTATAGGCAGTGAGAAGCCACTGTTAGTGTAATGTGGATGAACTGCTCTGTGTATAGGCAGTGAGAAGCCACTGTTAGTGTAATGTGGATGAACTGCTCTGTGTATAGGCAGTGAGAAGCCACTGTTAGTGTAATGTGGATGAACTACTCTGTGTATAGGCAGTGAGAAGCCACTGTTAGTGTAATGTGGATGAACTGCTCTGTGTATAGGCAGTGAGAAGGCCACTGTTAGTGTAATGTGGATGAACTGCTCTGTGTATAGGCAGTGAGAAGCCACTGTTAGTATAATGTGGATGAACTACTCTGTGTATAGGCAGTGAGAAGCCACTGTTAGTATAATGTGGATGAACTATTCTGTGTATAGGCAGTGAGAAGCCACTGTTAGTGTAATGTGGATGAACTATTCTGTGTATAGGCAGTGAGAAGCCACTGTTAGTATAATGTGGATGAACTACTCTGTGTATAGGCAGTGAGAAGCCACTGTTAGTATAATGTGGATGAACTACTCTGTGTATAGGCAGTGAAAAAGCCACTGTTAGTGTAATGTGGATGAACTACTCTGTGTATAGGCAGTGAGAAGCCACTGTTAGTATAATGTGGATGAACTGCTCTGTGTATAGGCAGTGAGAAGCTACTGTTAGTGTAATGTGGATGAACTACTCTGTGTATAGGCAGTGAAAAAGCCACTGTTAGTGTAATGTGGATGAACTACTCTGTGTATAGGCAGTGAGAAGCCACTGTTAGTGTAATGTGGATGAACTACTCTGTGTATAGGCAGTGAGAAGCCACTGTTAGTGTAATGTGGATGAATTACTCTGTGTATAGGCAGTGAGAAGCCACTGTTAGTATAATGTGGATGAACTACTCTGTGTATAGGCAGTGAGAAGCCACTGTTAGTATAATGTGGATGAACTACTCTGTGTATAGGCAGTGAGAAGCCACTGTTAGTATAATGTGGATGAACTACTCTGTGTTTAGGCAGTGAAAAAGCCACTGTTAGTGTAATGTGGATGAACTACTCTGTGTATAGGCAGTGAAAAAGCCACTGTTAGTGTAATGTGGATGAACTGCTCTGTGTATAGGCAGTGAGAAGCCACTGTTAGTGTATTGTGGATGAACTGCTCTGTGTATAGGCAGTGAGAAGCCACTGTTAGTGTAATGTGGATGAACTGCTCTGTGTATAGGCAGTGAGAAGGCCACTGTTAGTATAATGTGGATGAACTACTCTGTGTATAGGCAGTGAGAAGGCCACTGTTAGTATAATGTGGATGAACTACTCTGTGTATAGGCAGTGAGAAGCCACTGTTAGTATAATGTGGATGAACTACTCTGTAGTATAAAATACATTGGAAAAAACTTGTTTCCTATCTTGTTGCTTTTCAGAGGAGGAGCATCCCCATGAGACCTGCAGATGAGATGAAGGTGGGTTTCCCAAGCATGTGAATAGAAGCCCAGCTTTGGGGTTTGTGTGGTGGTGGTCATTAGCCACTGCAGTGAGTGGCTGGACAGCTGCCTGTCTCTGTTCTGGCTGCTCATTTCTAATGAGAGACTTCAGTGGCACTGTTCTTTTCCTCATTTACATATTTGGTGACCTGAACAGAGGGCTGAAATCTTCTAAGCTTAGAAACAAGTTCAAAGCAGCCACCTAGGCACTGTCCTCAAGGAGGGTGGGAACTCCTTTTCATGTGTGGCTTGACATGGTTGGCAACATTATGGGCTTGTGCTGTAATGTTTTCCCACTGAGCAGGAGTGACCTGTATACCTGAGGTGACCAATCATGGGGTTAAGTCTCAGATTATAGAGAATACTGTAAGATTATAGAGAATACAGTATGGGTATGTGAGCAGAAGCCGGTGGCAAGAACTCCAGAGGCCTGGAGTACTGTAGTATCACGCTTTCTGAGAGAGAAAGCTTTGGTTTTGGAATCTGATGTATTGCCCCTGCAAATGTGGTGGGCTCTTGAGTTCCATGTGTCTACTTGGCCTCCTTGTGATCTACCTCCCATATTCTCATAGTGTTACTGATTTCGCTAAGAAGTTAGCAAAAATTGTTTGTTCCTAGTAGAGAGGAAAGCGTTTAGAGGTGTGTTGATCTGAGTAGGTCTCTGAACATGGATTTGCACTTCCATTAATAAGCTTAGATCCCGTGGTTCCTTGGGGTGCAGCCACTAGAACAGTGTTCATTCATGTCACTTACTGAGAGGTAACCTCAACTTTAGTACATCGTATTGACTTACATAGCTGGCATTAGCTGACATTTGTGCTGTCTGTTAGTTGATGTTTTTCTCATCTTCCGCAGGTTGGGGACCCACTGGGCGATAGTGGTGGCCCTGTTCTGGACTTCATGTCAATGAAACAGTATCCTGATGTCTCCCTGGATGTATCCATGCTCAGCTCTCTTGGTAAGACATCCAGGGCACGATTGTTTGTGGCTTCTCACATGGACTCCATCCCTTGCTGTGATGTGAGATGTCGTAAGAAAGCATCATTTAGTTTCTCTGTGTTTCATGGACTGCCCTGGCAAATAACACAACCAAGGAGAACCTGTGGGGACTCAAAACTTAACCACTAGTCAGAACAGGAAACACCCTGGAGCTGTGGTTAAGGCCTAACTGTACTGTCAGCATATGGGATCAGATTCTGTCTCCAGGGACAATGTCAGAACTAGAGGAAGAGGGACACCCAGTTGATATCTGTTGGTTGCCTGTGAGTTAAAAACCCAATTGAGCCTGTCAGAAGTATTGTGCGACTTAGTGGTGAAGGGCTTGTTTAGTATGAACAGTGTCCTTGGTTCCATCCCTTTTACCAAAAATTTCAAAACCAATTAAAACCCCAAACTAGGGACATCAGTTCTGTTTTAAGGAGCAGAACTGATGACTGAGCAAGGAAATGTAATTTGGATTATAAAATTCTTGCTTTAATAAAAACTCCTTTTTTTCCCTCTTTTAATAAAAACTCCTTAAACAGTAAAAAAATAAGTAAATAAATAAATAAAGCCCCAAACTAAACAAACCACCAATGAAAGTTTTTAAGAGACTAGGAAATAAAAATATATGTGTGTTTTCTTCAAAGATTCCATTGGTCAGACTGTCACACATGAACGAAGTGACTTCTGTCACTGATCTCAGACAGGTCTTGTGGGTGCAACTCTGAACAGTAGCTCCAAAGAGCCCTGACTGTTTGCCCCTGTGCCTTTCTGACTTGAAGCTGTACCTGTCTGGTAGCTGAGATGCTTGAGTGCTGATCTTGTACATGGCGTGTCAGCCATGTGTCAGCATGCTCCTCTTCTGAAGATGAGCCCTCTCTCTACTGGTAGGAAATGCTGTCTTCCATGAGGTGTTCCATGAGGTGTATAGTGTCTTCTGTCACATAAAATTGAGCTAGGAGCCTTTTTTGTTGTTGTTGTTTGTTTTGGGTTTTTTGTTTTTGTTTTTGTTTTTTTGAGACAGGGTTTCTCTGTGTAGCCCTGGCTGTCCTGGAACTCACTCTGTAGACCAGGCTGGCCTCGAACTGAGAAATCCACCTGCCTCTGCCTCCCAGAGTGCTGGGATTACAGGCGTGCGCCACCACTGCCCAGCCAAGCTAGGAGCCTTGACAATGTTTTGTGTTTTATCTCTTCCTTCTTTTGTGTATATCTTATTTGCCTTATAGTCCTTCCCTGAGCAGTATCTGTGGACATTTGAAGTTATTACATGGGGAGGAGGCACATCTTATAGTGAAGATGGCCTCAGAATCACCAGTGTCAGGCTGAGAAAGTAGATTTTTTGCAAACATTATAAAGGTAACAGCAAAGTCTGTCCAGCCTCGCACTGCTTTTGGTTGGAGTATTTTTTTAGGTAATTTGTGTTTAATACAGTTTTTAGGGGTTGGGTTCAGATCTGACATCTTCCTATTCATTGTCTTTTGTCAGCTCTGTTTTAGTCACCAAGACACCCCAGATGCCATGACCTGTTGAAACTCATGGATAGGATCTTTTATGACAAAAACCAAAACAGTCTCTGGAGAGAGAAGGCACAAAGGGAAAGTCCAGAAGGAACCAGATACAAGCCCCATGAGTTATGGGGACATGCTTCAATCTTTTAATGAGTTGTGACAACATATTTGATAGGTCTTTAGCACCTGGGTTTTTGTTGGCTTGGGGCTGTTTAGGGGCCACTATATGCACTCTTCCTGGTTTGGCCTATGTTGGTTCCAGACCCCACAGGGGTAGATAGGGCTCATACTCTGCATATACATAGTATCAGTTAGTGATGAGGTTCCCTGCCTCCCCTAAATACAAACCTGAATACTAGCCTTTGTAGGGACAGTGGCCCAGGCTACTCAGTGCATTTTCCTGCAGACAGACTACCTTTGTCTTGGCACTTGTAAGATTTTTCTTTTTACAACTTTTTAGAAGTTTTTGATATTATTAGGAGACTCAATCTCCCAGCAAACTCTGTGATCCTCTGGCTCTTATAGTCTTGCTACCTCCTCTTCCATAATGTTCCTAAGGCCACTCAATACAGGGCAGAGTGAGCTTCTGGCTCCTCTGGATAAGCTTTGTCCTTTTCACAGTTCAGGGTAGTGCTTTGCTGAGACAAGTCAACACTGAGGCCTAGTTCCTAGGTTGGGAGCTGCATGGAGACCCAGCTTAGTGAACTTATTTGCATACTGTCTGTGTTCTTTGTTTAAGGCAGTAGGCTAGCATCAGACACATACTTTGTGTTGACAAAGTTGTTCATAGTGTCGGTGCATTGGTTGTCGAGATTCAACGTAGCATTCTGCTTGAATGAAAGACACTGGGTCTGCTTCCTTCCCTACTATCAGCCCTGACCTGCCATTAAATTATGTTCCCTCTGTTGTGAACTCCACCAGCAGTGACCTTTCAGTTGTGCTGTGTGTTTAGTCTGTGCTGACTACGTTTAGCTGCATTACATCATTTTTGTCACATAGGGAAAGTGAAGAAGGAGCTGGACCATGAGGATAGCCACTTGAACTTGGATGAGACAGCCAGGCTCTTGCAGGACTTACATGAAGCACAAGCAGAGCGAGGAGGCTCCCGGCCATCCTCTAACCTTAGCTCTCTGTCCACTGCCTCTGAGAGGGAGCAGCATCCTCCAGGTAAGGGCCTCACACAGGTTAGTAGTGGGGGCCTGCACTGGGTGGGAGATCAGGCCCACAGTGCCAAGATGGTGGCCTTGGTACAAAGGTTTATTCTGGGAGGTTTCTATACCCTTGTGCATCCCTGGGGGACAGAACATTTGTTTGGGTTATAGATTTGTTGACACATGCTCTTTGCCATTCCATATTTTATTCCTTGGCTATATCAACCAATGAAGTGTCCATTTTCTATCAGGAGAATGTTAACCATCCCTGGTGAGGGGTTTCCATGTTTAAGGAGAGATGAGCCACACCACTGATACTCTGAGATCCCAGCCACATGTAGGGTGTCAGATGCTGGCTCTGTAGCGCCTTAAAAACACTTGAGTTTACTGAATGAGTCAGTGCCGTGTTCCCAGACACTGACAACAGTTCTACCTGAGTATAGCTTAGTGACCAGTGAGCTTATGGGAGTTATTTATAAGAGCATAGGTAAGTCATTCCTCTGTCTTTTTTTCTAAGATGTTCCTTAAGCCTTGGAGTAAGCAATATGATTGTTTTCCTCTATCTATGACTGAGTATGGAACCACCATGACACATTAACAGTCCTTCATTCTTAAAAATTGAATCTGGCAGTGGTGCTCTATGGGCATAAACACAAATGTCTCAAAGGCAGATTAACAGGCATCTCATATGCATTTAACAAAACAGTAGTAGTTACTTTCCTACTGAGGCCTGTGGCCTCCCCAGTCCCTGCTTTTGCCCTGGATTACAGTATAGTATGTAAATTTCTTCCTGTGTTAATTCAGTCAGAAAGTGGGTTGTTGGACATAAAACTCCACTATTCTATCACTGGGTACACTTTGCATGGGGTCTTAGTTACTGTTGTATTGATGTGAGGAGCATCATAACCCAGGCAATGTATAAAATGAAGCATTAAAGTGCCAGGAATGGTAGTATACACTTTTAATCCCAGCACTCAGGAGGCAGAGGCAGGTAATCTCTGTGTGTTTAAGACTAGCATGGTCTACATAGTGAGTTCCAGGATAGCCAGAGCTACATCAACGATTATCTCAAAAATAAAAAAATCATTTAATTGAGGTCTCGGAGTTTCAGAGGATTAGTTTACACTCATCACTGTGGCGAGTTTGGTTGTTGGTGGTAGACAGTCATGGCACTGGATCAGTCGATAAGAACTTGCATCTTTACCCATAGGCAACAGGCTAGAAGACAGTGACACTGGGGCTGGCATGGGCTTTTGAAACCTCAACCCCTAATGACATACCTCCTCCCACACTTCCTAATCCTTTGCAAACAGTGCCACTGACTGAGGAGCAAATATTCAAATATGTGAGCCTATGGGTGCCATTCTCATTTACATTGCATATATTCTTAGCATGTATGGTACTGACAGGGTCCATAACCAAGCAGCCAAGCAGAACTGTTGGTGGCAAAATGTTTACAGCAAATGTGTGGGGGTGGGGGGGGTGGAGATATCTAGAGATAATTACCCATCTCTTCAACAAGCTTAATTTTGCCCTTTGAAGTTTTATCATTTACATCTTCTGTGAACTGTTGCTCAGCTGTAGAGCTTTCCAGCAGCTCACTAACATAGCATTTGACTTTCTGTTAGGTTTTTTCCTTGTGAACTCTGGCTTGACACAAATCACAAAACTTACCTTGTCTTTGAGTGACCTGGACAGACTCTTTTGTTTGCTTTTTCTTTTTCTCATCACCTCTTAATTGCTTTTGCACTTTAAAATCTACATGCTGACATAAGTCATTTACATCTAGCAGAGCCTCCTCTTCCCATACGGGTCATGTTTCACCATGGGACTCAGCAAAGCCATTACAGCCCTACATCAGTCCTAAGATTAATTGCTCAATCAACCTCTTAATCTCTTAACTCTGGTGACTGAATGAAACACTGCCTCTTTCATCCTAGTTTCTTCAGTAATGCTTGTCTTTTCTCTGTGGTCTTCCAGTCTCTGATATTTGAGGGAACCTTAGCTCAGGATAACCAAGTCTGCCTGCTACATGGAATGAGCCAGGCCTTCAGGAACTACTTCCCCTAGCCTCCACTGCCTTCAGGAACTACTTCCCCTAGCCTCCACTGCCTTCAGGAACTACTTCCTCTAGCTTTCACTGCCTTTACGAACTATTTCCCATAACCTCCATTGCTATTTGTTCTCTTTTGACCTTACATACATCCTGAAGCATTCTGTGTACAGAATGAATCCTGATCTCTTCAAAGGAAGCCTAGTTGCAGCTGCCAGAAGAAAAACTCGAGTTTCTATGATCACCTGTGTATCAAGCAAAGTGGAGCCCATGTGGAGATTGTAGACATTCCTGATTCAGATTGGGGTGTGAATGCACCTCTGTCTGGTGCCAGGGAAGACATTGGTATTTTTAGATATCAGTTGCAGATGTTGGTTTCATGAGCTTTGCAGTTCTGTTTGATATGCTTCAATGCCATGTTCTTTCAAACTTACAGGAAGTCCTTCTCGCCTTAGTGTTGGGGAGCAGCCGGATGTCACCCACGACCCTTATGAATTCCTTCAGTCTCCAGAACCTGCAACTCCTGCCAAGAACTAATTTGTGGGTTTTCCAGATGTTTTATTTTATTTTTCTACATTTTATTTGATATAGTTTTTGTCACAAGACAGAAACTTTTGTCTCATCCTCTCTGGCATGTATCAGCCTGAGGAAGATGATGGCTTCTCTGTACTGTCATGTCTGCAGCAGAGGCCCAGTAGCACCGAATGGTGTCCAATAAGTTCTGAGTAGTGGCAATAGAGCATAAACAGGTTGCAATCAGATGGCTCAACTCTGTGTCTCCTGAGCACCAGAAGCAAAGCCTGTTTATGATAATGTGCACATAGTCATTCTACATGAGTTTTGCACAGCCTTCCTGCAGTTCTCAAAGTGGAGCCTGCAGAACAGGCCTTCTGTTTTCTATTTGGTCACTGAGCCAGAGGATGGAGTTGTCTCCCTGACAAATAATGAACCACCCCACCTTTTAGAATGAAGTATTCAGAGTCATAAAGTGTTTCAAAACTTGATGTATTTGCTGAGTACCTGTTTGTATTTGCAAAATACACGAACACAGGTCCTAATAAAGAGATGCCTAAGGTGGTAACGCTGTATGTTCATCCTGTCTGCTTTGATGGTGGGGGCACCTGCCGTATCCTATAGACCAGCTGGGCATCTTACTCCTTATCGGGAATAAAACAGCAAAGAAGACCCCACCTTCCCAGGTTAGCTGCAGATAGAAGTTCACTTTTGAGGGGAGGGTGGCATGCTTAGCACAGGCGAGCAGTATAGGAAGCAACAGTGGTCTATTGGCAAAGGATAGAATATCTTACAACTAGATAAAGCATTAGTAAGTGATTGAAGCTAAGTCTAGTCTGAGCCAGGAGCAGCACTCAGGAAAGACTGCCTATTTCCTGGGACTACGGTGTCTTGATCTTAAAAGCACCATCTCCCATTTCAGGCTAATTTAGCTCTGGGCCAGTGCCCCAACTGGAAGACTGGAAAGGCTAATTCTGGGTCTGCAGCATCATGGAGATGTACTGTGCTACACCAGCCTCCAGGAGGCTCTCAAGCCCAGGCAAATTATGCAGCATGTCTAAGTGGCAACCTCCTAGGAACACAGATTTTCTGCAGGGACTTTCTCATTGGTACACTGTCCTAGGTCTTCTACACATAGCCAAGGTGACTGCAGTGTGATGAGCAAGAATGAGAGTCTGGGCCAGCAAAGGGCATTTGGGCCGTGCTCTGGAGGTCCATGTTCTGTGATCCCCATAGTAGGACTATACATGAGCCTTGGGAGATGCTGTTACTTCTTGGCCCTCAGCCTGAGGTATATAGGCACACTGACTGTTTTTGACAGTTGGTCATCCAGCTGCCATTTCAGAGAAAAGGAAGAAAGGCTTTATCCAATGCCTTCACTGTTGAAAGACTATTTTTTTTTGTTTGTTTGTTTTTTCAAGACAGGGTTTCTCTGTGTAGCCCTGGCTGTCCTGGAACTCACTCTGTAGACCAGGCTGGCCTCGAACTCAGAAATCCGCCTGCCTCTGCCTCCCAGAGTGCTGGGATTACAGGCATGCGCCACCACCACCCAGCTAAGACTTTGTATTTTTAATTTGGTGAAATTAACTGAATAAACCTAAACCATTTGCCATTTAAATTATATAATTAATTTGATACATTTCTATACTACACCCATTACATTTCAGAACATCAACCTGTAAAGAAACTCCATGCTTACTAAGGTCACCAGTTAATTCTCTGGATTTGAAAATTCTGGGTATTCACCTTAGTAGGATTTCATATTTGCCTTTCACTGTTATATCTTGAAGACCAGCCTCACTTAGACTTCCCCTCACTAGACACTGTAGGCTTGGCCACTGTTCAATACTGGGTACTCATATGGCCCTGGAAGCCAGACATTTCCTGGCCAAACCAGAAACACACAACAGCTGATCAGGTAAGGTAAAGGCTTGAATCTTCCAACTTCACTGGCTGGATGTCACCCATAGACTTGTCTAGTACCCACTTTTCACTCCAGGTAAACTACCAACATCTCAGGAAAGGAAGAGTTGAGGTCAAGATGTAGGATAGTTGAAAGCCACTTTGCATCTCTTTTAGCCTGGAATGTGTATGTATGTATGTATATATATATATATATCACAGATCAAATGAGAGGTGTGTGTGCAGGTAACAGTTTGTACAGGCATGTGTGTGTGTGTGCAGATGAGGATTACACAGGTGAAGGCATGTACCACTGTGCATGTGCAGAAGAGGGTGTATGAATGTGAAGTATATGTGCAGGTGAAAGGTGTGCAGATGAAGTGTGCACGTGGGCTATTTAGAGGTGGGATGTACAGGTGAAGATGTGCAGTCAGTCATATGACATAGGGTGACTGTCTCCGACTCCTCAGAAGGCAAGAGCCTAGCAACACCAGCACCGCCTTTTGATCTAACATGAGGGCCAGCCATTGCAGACCTTAGCAAATACTGGCCAGACTTTGGGGTTCAGCAGGAGGCAGTAGTTTTTGTTAAGAATGAGGAAGTTTTACCAAGACTATTCATGACCAGCCCTGCAGCGATGTCATGAATACCTGGAAGGATACTGAGAACCACACAGGATGCAAGGAGAGATGCATTCTGGAAGGCTTGCTGCCACCCGTCAAGAGTCTAGCAACACATGTAGGACCTAGGAGAGCAAGACTCGCTTCTCCCATGCCCTCCACCCCCATTCCCCAGACTATCTGGAGCAGAGATTCTGAATCCCGAGATTCAGGTTGCCCTTCCCTCCAGTCATACTCTACCATGCTCTTACCCCTCTACCCAGTGTCTTCAGTATGTTTCACTCTCTGAATCACATGCTCCCTGTATACTCTGGATAGCAGATTCAGGTTAAACTGTAGAATTTAAGTTTTAATTCTGGCTTTGTGGGCCCTGGGCTTTGTGGGCCCTGGGCTTTGTGGGCACCTGGCAACAGAGCAGCTATCACAACATCCTGCCTGCAGGTGGCTTTCTTATGGTAGTGGATGCCACCACAGGGACTGAATGGAAAGAGTTGTATTCTGTCTATCCTATCTCAGTCCCAGGTGTGCATCAGCTAGCCCATTCTGGGAGCATTCACATCATCTTGGAAGCCCACAAATAAGTTAAAATTTGAGACATGGAGGGAAAATTTTTTCAGTAGTATTGTATTTGGAAATTCTCAGGAGAGAATGGGGCTTCATCAACTTACCACTCAGCATCCATAGTCTAGGAAGTGTTACTGGGCCATCCAGACCATGGCCACCAGAGAGGAGCAGTCTGCAGGGTAGTTTGTCAGGCTTAGAGTTTTGTGTTTCTCTATGAAGCATGTGCACCTCAGCTTCTACAGCAAAAAAATCTTGGTGATTAAATGTAGAGATGTTAGAGTTGGCAGTGCTTATCAGAGAGGCCCACACACAAGCCAACTGCCTTCATCTAATAGATTGCAATTGTTTTCTAGTTAAAACTCATGTAAAGTCAATTCAGTCTCCAGTGTGTAATGAAGCTGGGCTCTGCCTTTCAGAATTCCTCTATGAGAACCATCTAGCTCCATTTCCATCCTATCTATCCTACCCACTGGTCTTACATCTCTGTTATGTTCCACAGCCCACGGTAGGTAATCTCCTTGGTTGCAGGGGCTGTGGCTTTATGAGCTGTGGAACCTTCCTTTTTGAGGTGTTCCGTATCTGCTTTGTTCATGGGAATGCCCCACCACTGTTTAACATGTCAGCACTGAGCAAGAAGTGTCTGGCCTGTGCTGCTCAACCTGATGGTAGAGGTAAGAATGCCGAGTAGACATTGTCCAAAGGCAGTAATTTTTCATCTCATAACTCCCTGGATGAGAGCCTCACAGGTGGGGACTCAGCCCATTGGAGACCCCAGCTATCATATAACCTGTTTGGTTTCTTAGGACTGGCAAGATTTCTGTCTGATGAATTTCTCCAGGGGACATACAATGAGAGATTCAAGACTGGGAAGGCTCCTCCTGAGAAATAAGGGCACTGAAAGGAAATCATAATCCGGATGAATAGATAACATCAGGGTTGGACAGTTCAAAGAGAATTATGGGAGGTACCTAAGGCCACATACAAAGACAGAATCCATGGCCGCGAGTAACATGTAAGACGTTCTGGGAATGTTAGCTATAGCTGTGTTAGTAGTCATGGCAGGGTCCCACACTGAAGCCTACAGTGAAGAGTATAGAAGCAAGAAACCTGAGCCAAAGAGTCACAGATGCTAGAAGCTCCCAGCACCACTGACTCTTGAATCTAAGATCACAGCTCATAGCTTACCAGAGTCACACACATCCTTAGTCCTCAAGTTTTGAGAGGATCAATTATGCTATTATGAGAGGAATGAATGAAGAAACTCCAGTTCAGATGGTGAGGTGTAACTCTGAGGAAAGCCAGGGCACTGACAGGTATCACAGGCAGAATATGGACAGAGCCAGGCAAAGGAGATAGTTTGGGAACGCCAGGTAACAAAAAAGAGGATTGCAGGGGACCTAAGAATTGTGTTGTGCACACATATGATGTAGGGAGTGGTGGTCTCTGCGTGTTATGGAGCTGTATGTTCTATGTGTGGTGTGTAGCTTTGTGTGATATGTACATTCTCACACAGCAACCGTCAAAGCTAAACTTTGGGACTAGTAGGAAGATGCGGGCTCATCTTGTTGGCTCACCACCAGGTCTCTTTCTCTGTGGAATCAGTGTACAGGGCTCTCCTTGTCCTGGGACCCCTCTCTAGTGCTCTCCCTCTACAGCAGCACCTTTCTAGGAGGAAGTGAACTGGGAGGTAGGGTTCTATGAAAATGGATGCATTTGGGTTCTTATGTAAGAAAGCCTCAGTGTTGTTCTCTTTATGTATTTTCTAATATTCATCACTTGAACATTTGGGACAGAATTGTGTCAAGGAGAGAAGTGGTACTCTAGAAGATCTGACCTAACCAAGGAGTCTATTAATGAAAATCTGGACTCACAGAGGTGTGGGATAGACATACTCAGCTTTGTACCCACTATCTTAGAAGCTGCAAACCTGCCTGTCATGATAGGGATCCCCTGCTGACCCTAGTCATATAGATATCAGCTTCTGGCCCAGGTTCTGGTGACCCTCCTGATAATGACAAGTGGTATTGCAAGACACTCATTCTATGCCCAAGAATAGACAGCTTTGTGCCCTTTTTGTCTCTCAGATGAACATCTGTGGCATCAACAAAAACCGAGTCCTCCCAGAAGCCCAGGAAAACAATGTGAAGAAGCTCCTACCACGCCCTCTGTCTAGGGTGAATGGCTGGTCACAACCCCTCCACTCCTTTCAGGCAATATCCTGGACCACCTACCTGGCCATGTCCATTGTCACCTTTGGGATCTTCATCCCCTTTCTTCAAACTAGCTGGAAATATGCTGCCAATATTGTATCCTTTGTACTAGAAGGGTGGGCCCCTGGGCTACATGTCTTTTGGAAGGGGGAGGGCTTCTGAAGGTCTTCAAGAGAAGTGGCCCTGAGCCTATGACACCTATGCAGTGGGCTCTGCCTCTGCCTAGACTACTTGTTCCTGTGGCCCTGAAGTCAGCCCTGTGACCCCATATTTCCTGATAGAAAGTGTTCTTGCTATTGTGAATGTTAGAATCTGCTAGATAAAAAGTGGGACCCTGAAAGTGGTGATCCAACGAAAGGCAAGCAGCTATAGACTGCAGTCACATCTTTCTTACAGTGTACAGAGAGGCCCTTCTCTGTTGACTCACAGAGTAGCCAATAAGAAAGGACTTCAGAAGCATATGCCTGGCTGCCACTGACCCACAGCCTGCTAGTGTGCTTGGGTAGCCCTATAGAGTTCATTGCTAAAGCATGGAAACTATCCAGAAGCCCTGCTCCCAGACAGGCCTTTAAGGATGGTTCCTCGGGGCAGTGGGAAGACCTATATCTATACGCACGTCCTCATGGTATGGTGTATATCAGAGTGGTCATCTGATCAGGGAACCAGGCCCTTAGGGATAAGTTCACTCAGAGCCAGTGCCATGCTGGTGCAGAGCGAGCCTATGCTCAGGAAATTGCATCCACAAGCCATAGGCGAGGCCTGGGTGGCATTTATCTTAGTGAGGACATACTCTGGGTGTAGGCTCTACAGAGAACTTTGCTTTGAACGACATTCCGCAGGTCCTAGGAGTTAGGAGAACTAGGCATATGTGAGTAGTGGAAGGGGACCTTGCAGGACACGGGACCGAGTGACTGTTACAAGAGCCAGGGCAGGTACTGTCACATCTTGGGGGTCAGCTTTGCTGAAACTGGATACAGTAGTATTTCACAGTCACCCATGTCAGCAGTTAGAACTGGCAAGTCTTTCATTTATCACATGCATGTTCAGGGGAGCATCTTTTTGTTTTGTTTTGTTTTTATTCGATGTATTCTTTATTTACATATTAAATGATTTCCCCTTTTCTGGGTCCCCACTCCCTGAAAGTCCCATAAGCCCTCTTCCCTCCCCCTGTTCCTCCATCTACTCCTTCCCACTTCCCTGTTCTGGTATTCCCCTATACTGTTGCATTGAGTCTTTCTAGAACCAGGGGCCACTCCTCTGTTTTTTTGGACATCATTTAATATGTGGATTATTTCTTGGGTATTCCAAGTTTCTAGGTTAATATCCACTTATCAGTGAGTACATACCATGAATGATCTTTTGAGACTGGGTTACCTCAGTTAGTATGATGTTCTCTAGCTCCATCCATTTGTCTACGAATTTCATGAATTCATTGTTTCTAATGGCTGAATAGTACTCCATTGTGTAAATATACCACATTTTTTGTATCCATTCCTTCGTTGAGGGACACCTGGGTTGCTTCCAGCTTCTGGCTACTACAAATAGGGCTGCTATGAACATAGTGGAGCATGTGTTCTTATTACATGCTGGGGAATCCTCTGGGTATATGCCCAGGAGTGGTATAGCAGGGTCCTCTGGAAGTGCAGGGGAGCATCTCTAAAAAACCCTCATATGTCAGAAACTATCACACATAAATGCTGGGTTTTATATTGAGCCTGGTTCTTATGCTCATAACCATGATGCTATTACCAGTACCACAGTTTTCTTTATTATTTTACAGGGAGTACTGGGGATCGAACCCAGTACAAGTAACTACAAGTTATTGTACCATAACTTGTAGGTGCAGAACCCTGAAGCTTCCCACAGTATGGTACCTTAAGGTCTTTGATTGAAGAAACTGGAGCAGAATATCTCCCAGTTCAGCTGTGGCTGGTTCTTTTCTATATAGTGTTAGAGACTTCTTTGTGGGAAGGCTTTTGAGAATGAATTCAATGTAATAGGTAAAAAGTTATTCAGATTTTCTGCTTCATCTTATGTTCGTTTTAGTAAGGTATGTTTCTCATGAAATTTCTTAGAATGTCTAAGAAAATATCAAATTTCTTAGAATAAAGTTATTCACAATATTTCCTATGCTTTTCATTTCGTCTCTGAAGGATATGATTTTTTGGGGGGACAGGATTTTCTGTATAGCCCAATATGGCTATGAACTTGTGATCCTCCAGGTTTAGCCTCTCAAGTGTTAGAATTAGGTGTGTATTACATTCAGGACATATAATAACATGTCTTCACTGGCTAGCTGCTTGCCTTCCTTCCTTCCTTCCTTCCTTCCTTCCTTCCTTCCTTCCTTCCTTCTTTCCTTCCTTTTTTCCCCTCCCTCCTCACCCACCCTCTTTCTTTTCATCTGAAATTGGATCTTTCTATGTGACCCTGGCTCACTGTTAACACCCAGTCCTCCTGCCTCAGCTTCTCCAGTGCTGGAATTGCAGGTGTGCACCTCCACCCTAGCTTTCGTGTAGAGAATCACCTTCACAGTTTACTACTTTTCTCTACTGTTGGCCTCTTTCTAGCTTTAATTTTCCAGTTTTTATTTTTATTATTCCTTCTTTCAACTAATGCCAGGATTCTTACCTGTAAGTGGAAATGCAGGTCATTGGCTTCCTCAACATATACTTAGATTTATGCTACTATATTTTCCCTGAAAGTTTGGGGCCTGTGCTCAGTAGTTTTGTCAATTTGACACAGCTAGAGTCATTTTGGAAGAGGGCAGCTTAATTGAGAAAATGGCCCAATTGAGTATTGGCCCGTAGGCAAGTCTGTAGGTCATTTTCTTTATTAATAATTGATGTAGGAAAGCCCAGCTCACTGTGGACAGTGCCTTCCATGGGCCAGATTGTCCTGGACGGTATAAAACAGCAAACTGAACAAGCTGTAATAAGCAAGACAGTAAGCAGTGTTCCTCCATGGCTTCTGCTTCAGTTCCTGCCTCCAGGTTCCTGTCCTGCTGGAGTTCCTGCCCTGACTTCCCTCAGTGATGGACTATTACCTGGAAATGTACAATGAAATAAACCCTTTCTTCCCCAAGTTGCTTTGGTCATGATGTTTTTATCACAGCAATAGAAATCATAACTAAGAAGGCCCCTCATTGCCTGTATTCCCGGAGCAGGCCAACACCAGTTGCTCATGTGCTCTTATTTTTAGAGATAAACCAAAGATGCCTCTGGCAGGTACACTGTGAGACCACAGACACCGGGCAATGTGCAACCCTGGAAATACACATCCTGGGACAGACATCATGGACATACATATACCCTGGATACTTACATCCCAGGTACAGTCACCCTGAGCACATATACATCCCAGCATGCACATCATAGGCACACATGCATCCTGCAAAGACTTCCTCCACCATGTATGTACATTCTGGGCACACACACATTCCAGGCATATATACACATATTCCAGACACACATGCCCAGGGCATATGTACATCCCAAGCACACTTGTGACCAAGAACATCCCCCCACCTCCGCACAACCCTGGCACATGTACCCTAATATGCACATATTCCAGGCACATATATCCAAAACATGAACCCTGGACACACTTCTGCTCAATTGATCTTACAATATCAAGTCTTGTCTGGGAGAGACAGGCTGTGAATGACTTGCAGGCATCAACTACAGGTGCAGTGAATAGCTTCAGATCCCTGGCTTTCCCATGCCCAGGATCCAAATAGGCAGCAACACCCTCTTCCAGAAGGAGTCTTTGCTAAAGCCCAGGTTCTATCCAGTCAACAGAATAGAGTGGGCATTTGAACTATGAGAGACTAAACCACGTGGAAGTTCAAATGTCTACAAGGGAGGGAGACAGAAAGGTGTAGCTACCTGAGTCATGCTATTTAAATACACAGCACCCCACCAACTTTCTTCTCATCAGGGTGATGGGTTCCAACTTTGAGTGGTGACCCATCTCACTATACCTAGTATGGAGCCCAGAAACCCTGCTGTACCCTCCTTGGTCCTCCAGAATTTCCAGACCTTGTTGTTGGCATACTGAGCCTCCATTGTGTCCTAACACCCAGACACTCTGTTCTCCAATAGCATCTGTCTGGGGTAGTCTCCTCTAACCAAGAGCCCTCAAGCCCCCTAGGTCTACAGAGTTGAAAAGCAATGCCCTTAGTTCCTGTGTGTTCTTTATTATAAGTAGTTGGCCTCCTGGGCCCACAACCATGATTAGGGAGAATAGATGATGCTAAACTCATCAGCCCATAGCTCAATGCCCTGCTTCTGTCTATGCAACACCAGACATGGCATCCTCACTAAATGCCTTAGCGTGAATGAAAAACATGCAATAGCTCAGCAATTTCTAATGTCTCCCAAACATCCTTTATGCAAGTTTTAAAAACCCGGAATCTGGTCAGCTCTGAGTCTTGAATGTAGGGATAGAGCCTCTCTGTCTCCTTACCGGAGCATGGCAGTTGCCAGTCTGAACTTGGCTGTAGCGTTTCTGAGATGTTAGGTTGACCAGGAAGTTTCAGCAAGAGTATGATACAGGTATTAAATCACAACCCTCTGGGTGTAATACCTGTGGGAGCCTAGCTACAGTCAGTGCTAAAGCTCTAGAGCCACCATTCTTCCTGAACATGTCCACCTATGCCCTATAAAGGAGGGCTTTCCTCCCTGCTCCCTACTTTCCATCTTGCTTCCTTTCTTTTATATCTTTCCATCAGTACTGTGGAATAATGTGTGTGAGACATATGGCTGTCCTAACAGAGCTATCCAAGGTGTCTTGGGCGAGAGATGATGTATTTCTCCTAGTTCTGGGGTAGCAGTCTAAAATGAAACTGACCCAGGGCCACATTCGCCCGAATGACACTGGTGACTCTGTCACCCAGTACTACCATGGCCTGGGAATGCAGTCTTCTTCTGGTGTTGACCCATCTTCTGCCTTGGGAATTCAGTCTGCTGTGTTTCCCATAAAAAATGTGTGTGTGTGTATGTGTGTGTGTGTGTGTGTGTTTTCCATTTACCATAGCATGTATGTGGAGTTTAGAGGACAGCATTTTCTTTTTTTCCCATTAATTTATTTGTTCACTTTACATCCCGATTGCAGCTGCACCTCTCCTCCCAGCCGCCCCACCCAGCCCCTCCCCACAACCCTCCCCTTCTCTTCCAAGAAGGAGAAGCCCCCACCCTGGGTACCAACCCACCCTGGCACATCAAGTCACTTCAGGACCCAGCACATCCTATCCCGCTGAGGCCAGACAAGGCAGCCCAAGGACAGGCTCCACAGGCGGACAACACAGTTAGGAACAGCCTTCTTCTCCATCCCTGTAGAGGACAACTTTGAGGAGTTGGTTCTCTCTCTCTCTCTGCCACAGCATTCAGGTTGTCAGGCTTCCACAGAAAGCTCTTTGAGCTGCTGAATCACCTTGTTGGTCTACGGTTGCCATTTTTATAAGGTCTGTGATTACAGTGGATGAGATTGTTCCCAGTGGCCTTGTCTACCTGGTTTGTGATGACTCTTGCAAATGAGGTCTGCCAACGATGGTGTCAGGATATGAATATGTTTAGGAGACACATACTGCCTGATAATCATTGCTTTCATCTTTTTATTCCTAACTTGGCCCTGTTTGGCCCTGGATCTTTTCAGGTGGTTTTGTGTTTGCTGCAGTGGGCCATTTATGCCGTACACCCAAATGCCTCAGTTCCATTTCTCCCCAGAGCCCTGCTATACCCACTTGGTAGTTCAGTCTCAGCTGTTGTTCAGAGACACTACAGCTTTCTTGGCTTTTCAGGTCAGGATGTTACCTTTGAAATTCTTTTGTTAGCCTGGCTACATTGACATTATGCTCAAACTAGTACTAGTTTTCAGCCACTAGAGGGCACCAGCATCATTTAGCACCTGCTAGGCACAGTGAGGGGCTGGGAAGTGAGGGGCTGGGTTAGAAGAGCCAGGACGTCCGCAGAGAAGATCTAAGGAAACTCTGAGGCCAGAGAAAAACCTGAAGATCCTTCTCGTGGTTCAGATAAGAAAGGGTCTGCCAGGCTGGTGACTTCTGAGGGTCCTGAAGCCAGTGGGACTCCTTCCCTTCTGACAAGGGGCTAGATAACAAACACAGTTTAGCCAACAGGACCCATGGTGCAATATCAAACCTTTAGCCTAGAAAGCTTTCTTTGAGTCCTGTGTTGTGCCAAGGCAGTGTGAACTAGGTGGGGGGTGGGGGGGCATCAAGCAGGGTGTCTTAGGCTGCTATTGTAGCTCAGCCACAGAATTTGCCCTGGAGGAATCATGAATCCAGACAGTACTAGAATGTTGGCTCCTCCTGGGCCTCCCCTCTTCCTGCGGAAACAGGACAAGGGAGAGGTCACTAGTTCGAGAAGGCTGAGGAGGGTGGTGTCCTGAGCTGGCGCCCTTCCTTTGTTTGTTTACTAAACACAGATTGTTGCTAGGGAATGTTCCAGCCAGCTGTGGTTCTCATAGGCTCCCACATGGAAACTTCCAGAGGGAGTTGGAGGGAGGCCTCCATGGAGGACACCTCACCCTGCTTCTTACACATTTAGTTATCCACTGAGACAAGGTTCTAGAGAAGACAGGGGCAGATCCTGAAGAACTTTCTCTTCTGGGTTTCCCCCTTGGAAATGTCACCTTGGTGTGTGTTATGGGAGTGGCCAGCCAGGTCTTCTGAGGCAAAATATAGTATAGTAATGTCACCAGCATGATTCCTATGGGTGACAGGGATATCACTGAGTAGTAAAAAAAATTTCTGGCAAAGTGTTCCTGGACAAGCTTTGCACAGGAGAATGTGATAAAAGACGTGCTGTAACTTGGCCTTTTGTAGGAGAGCTCTATGTTCTAGTGGGACAGATTGAAGGTTGTGTCTGAGATCTGAATCTCCTTTGTGACCAGAGGCCTTTTGTGACAGATAAATGCTTTTAGGGTGGCCTCCTGGTACTCCATGTGATGGTTGAGGACTGGTTGTCCTTTAGGGTCAGTTTAGCAGGTTCAGGTACAAGGGAACCTGGTTCAGTTGTACCCTGAGAACTACTTTGCAGTCATAATCTCCCCGTGATTGGCCAGTGTCCCAGGTGTCCCCAACAGTATAAGTATAAATGCTAGTGGTTTGGAGGGCATCATGAGGTGTGGTCACAGAGGGCCTGAGCAGTTGATGGCAGCCTTACCTCATTGGCTCCTCAAAATGCCTCTTGGGCTTTCTACCTGCTGACTGGTTTCTATTAGGACAGGTATTTTTTAGTGTTACAGGAAAAGAGACAGAGTCCAGCCAGTATAAGACTTCCTATGTCCTTGACCCTCACCTACCAATGTTCCAGGTCCTGAACATGCTCCTTACTACCCATCACCATGAGGGAAGCACATTAGCCCTCAAATTAGCTTCAAGGAGTGGGAACAGTTGCTGGACCATGCTTTTGTCATGGTAGTATCAACAGCTGTAAGTGACCCTGTGCCCAGCCCCACTGACATATACTATAGCTGCAATCTGTTCTATAAATGAACAGGCAGTAAAAGCCTCCTCTGCCACAATACATACAGCCCTGCACCAGCTCCTACTCTGGTCCTCCTGGACTATAGTTTCTGTCTTCCTCACAGTCATTTCTCTGTGCTCTGAACCTGCTTCTCAGTCCTGTGCCCATGCCCAGAATCCTGAGAATTGGCCAGTTCATGCTGGAAGTTGAGGTGAGCAAGACAGGACCCGTACCAGGGTTTGGGTCAGCAGACAGGCCTCTCACAGGCTTACCCTACCTATATCATTGATTCTTTTGTGACCTTCATTAGGGTTCTTACCCAACACATGTTCACAAAACCCAACCCTAGCATTCAGGATGACTTTGGAAATCAGCACCACAAGCCAGGCCAACAACCCTGAACTCTTAGAAGAGCTGGGACAAGGGACTTCTTGTTGAGTTAACTATCCATGTCCTATTAAAATCCCCACAGAACCTCTTGTATATGCCTATGAACTTTCTCTTGCCTGGACATAGCCTGCCTGCTGGCCCAAGCTTAGGCTGTGAGGCATGGGACTTTGTTTCTTTGTTTAGAGATGCCATAAATGCTGGTCTACCTGGCCCAGAAATCAGGGCAAGAGAGTGGACCCTCTGTAATCAGTACCTCATTTTGTATATTAACCCAGAGACAGGAGGAGGGATGGAGGGGACAAAGACCTTCTTCTTGTGGTTATGTAGACTTAGATGGACACAATCCAAAGGTTCCTAAGAGTCTTGTGTCCCTTGAATCTCTAACTCAAGCTGAGGTTGGAGAGTATCCTCCAACCACTGCCTAACCTTCATGTTTCTGGTGAACATAGTTTTCTCCTGTATTGTGGCCAAGAGTAACTCTATTGCTAATGGAGCCCATATATACTGCATGGTCTGGCCTGGCCTAGTCCCACTTATATCCTAGGCTTTTCCCATCTGGGAAACACCTGCCACAAGATGAACCACTTTGGGCATCTGAAGCTATCATTCCAAGATATAAACTACTATTCTGAAGGCTTTTCCTTGTTCCTGGCCACATAAGATTTCACAGCTTGTGCACGTGTTGACCAGTAGTTAGCTGGCTTGTCTGGTTCTCTAAAGTGAGTGTCTCTATGGGATATGCTCTCAGATGCTGCAGACATCAATGACTAGGAATCCCAGGGTCTTTCCTTAGTCTGACACTGTCTGTCCCACTGTGACACTTTTCCCCATGTCAGTCAGGCTCGGGGCTGTGTGTTCCTTGACAGCCCAGGTGATGGGTGGGGTGTTCACGTTCCACCTCATCGTGCACTTGATCGCAATTACCATCGATCCAGCTGACACCAATGTCCGACTCAAAAAGGACTACATGGAGCCTGTGCCGACCTTCGACAGGTCCAAACATGCACATGTGATTCAGAACCAGTATTGCCACCTGTGTGAGGTTACCGTGTGAGTGGAGTAGGAATTCGGGTATAGAGTCCTGTTGACCCATAGCCCCACAGTTGCCCAGATGAGCCTGGTGTTGTTGGGCACTAGCTTTTTGTGGCACTCCATGGAGGGCTTAGTCATGTGCTCACAGCCTCCTAGTGGGCTGCACTATACTGCCCTACCCTATAGGCTGACAGTCCTGCCTCCCAGTTCCCAGTACCTCTCTCCCTTGGTGTGAGGAGCTGCAGTCTGAGGCCCAGTGGTAACTTTCTCAGGACATCTTGTACACATAGGCCCTTCTTTGTGGTGGTAGCAGGGGGGGCAAGTATGCTACTTCCTGTGGTTTTCCTGATAAACCTCACATTTCTAATTGGGGAGGAGGGAAGGCAATGTCAACTGATGCCTGGTGAGGTCCAAAGTCTCCAGAACCTGAGCAGGATAGCACACTGACTTGGCTACGGGAAGGCACTGTAGGCACTGGGTGAAATACCAGCCTTCAACTCCTAGATAAAACTTTCAGGCTCCCATCTAGCAAACAAGTCTACTTATAGGGAAGTCCTGGGTCCACCTTCCAGGAGCAATGCCCATGGGCACAGGCTCATTCCTCTTCCCAAGATGGCCTTGTCTTTTCTACAAACTTTCAATTCCCCACTGTCTTCAGATGGAGGCCCCACCCACCATTTCATGGTAGACATGTTGTTCCCATGGTGAATTTGGGGCTAACAAGCTGTTTTTCCCAATTTCTCTTCCAGGAGCAAAAAGGCCAAACATTGCAGCTCCTGCAACAAATGTGTCTCTGGCTTTGACCACCACTGCAAATGGCTGAACAACTGTGTGGGCAGGAGAAACTACTGGTGAGGCACTCACAGGGTCAAGGCTGTGACCTAGAAGAGGGATCTGTGGCCTGGGATTCATAGGAATAGGTGGCATGTGACAGAGTGGAGGGGGAACAGCACAGGGAAAGGATGGCTTTTGGGCCATGTCTCCATTCCCAGCTATGGCAGAGCTTAGTGCTTGTGTGTTGCTGGGTTTGATATGTGTGTGGTGGGGCTGTTCTTAAAAGTCCATAAATAGAGTGCTCATCATGAACGGTAGTAGGTCAAATCCTGGTATAGCCTCCTAAACTTACTTCAAGACTATCTACCTTCTCAATGCCATAGCCCTCAAATGGAGAACAATGGCTAGACCCTTGAGCAAAGGTGCAAGCATCTAGGCCATCGAAAGGCATTGCTCTGCTTGTGAATGCAGAATCCAGAGAGCTACTGGACATCAGGTTAGGGTACAAATCAGTGATTCTCAATCTTCCTAATACTGTGACCCTTTAGTACAGTTCTTCATGCTGTTGTGACACCCAACCATAAAATTATTTTAATTGTTACTTCATAACTATAATTTTGCTACTTTATGAATAGTAATGTAAATATTTTTTGGAGCTAGAGGTTTGCCAAAGAAGTTTTGACTCACAGGTTGAGAACCACTGGCCTAGGCTGTCCATCAGTCCTGTGAGTCCTGAAGATGAACAGGATATAGTAGCCTCTTACATCAACCCCGTTCTTTCCCCTGCCCTGACAACACATTGGACTTTGATGTTTCTGCCATCCATCCAGGGAACAACTACTGTTACTAGGCATCCCAATGTGGCCTTCAAGTGATCACCATGGTTCTGGAAGTGACTGGATTAGCTAGGATATTCTTTCCCACTGTCCCTTTGAGAGCCTCATGCTGCCTGGTCACAGAGAATTATGGGATTTTTTTTTTTTTTTTTTTTTTTTGGCTAACCAGACAGTTTCTGGGAAGGCAAATTGAATAGGTAAGGTGTGGTCTGCCCACTAGTGGGGAGAGGGCAGAAGAAAGCACACTTGCTGTGGCATTGAGATATGGCCTTTTTGTGTCAAAATTGGTGTCAGGGGAAGAGCAGAGGATGATAGAGGCACCACCCATTCTTACTAGTTAGCACTGATTCTTAGCATCTTCACTAATGGGCATGTCCCCTCATTCTCCAAAGCCCAAGAGAGCACGAGTGGAGTCAATGGCATTAAAAAACATTTAAACATTTTTATTTTTAGTTCATGTATGTGGATGTTTTGTCTGTATGTATGTCTGGGTACCTCTTATCCTCAGAGGCAAGAAGAGGCCATCATATCCCCCTGGAACTGCAGTTACAGTTATCAACCACCATGTACATACTGGGAATTGCACCCTGGTCCTCTGGAAGAACAGTCAGTACTCTTAACCCCTGGGCACTTCAATGACATCTCTTGCCCTTCAATGACATTTTGATATAATTTGGCCCCAGAATTGAATAGAAGCCCATCTCAGAGTCCTAAGAAACAGGGAGCCATATGGATATTGCAGAATGGGGTACGATAAAGTCTGGAGAAGCTCAACACAATGTATGGGAAGGCAGGGAATAAAGAAGGTAGAGGAGGAGGGAAGAGGAGGAAAGAAGAGGATGAGGAACAAGAAAGAAAGAGAACAAGAAGAAGGAGAATAAGAAGAGGGAGAGAAGAGGAGGAAAAACAATAATCAGGAGGTGGAGTAAGAGAACAAGAAGAGGGAGAACAAGGAGAATAAGAAGGATAACAAGAAGAAGGAAAAGAAGAAGAAAAAAGTAGAAGAAGAAAAAGAAGAGGATGAGGCACAGCATCAACAAGAACAAGAACAAAATCAAAGACAGCAAGAAAACAAGAAAGGCTGTGATTCCCAAGTGGCCATGATTAGAGCACATTTGCTGAAAGATGTTCTGTTCACCTATGTAGTCTGCTATCTTGGGACATATTGGGGATTAAATTTTTCCTATTGGATGGGAATGGCATTCTTATCTAGACTGAAGAATGGAAGGACACGAGGGCTCAGGTAGAAGGCTATGAGAAACGTGGAGCAATACAATCATGAACCAGAATCTACTTAGAGTATATGAAAGACATGGTAGAAAGAACACAAGGAGGGAGGGTGGAGAAGACACCAAAAGACTTTGGATTCTGTGCTTCCATACTACCACACCAGGTCTGTGTGTTGATCTCATGTGCTCAGCTGGGTGTTAGTCCGTCCTAACCTCCCACTTTCTCATCTCTGAGCAGAATTCTCTCATGCAGGTTCTTCTTCTGCTCTGTGGCCTCAGCTGCAGTTGGGCTTCTTGGTGTGATGATTATCTTATCGTACATCTTCATCCAGTACTTTGTCAACCCCAATGAGCTTCGCACAGATCCTCGATATAAAGGTACCCTTCTGATGCTCAGAGACTGCTACTGCCTGGTTCCCATGTGTTGAGCATTAGACTTCCAGGCCTCACCTCGACCCATCTATATTCTCTCACTCTCCAGTTGTCCTGAGACCAGGGATTAGAGTGAGGTATACCCTGACCTTTCTGTCAGTCTTGAGCACCTAGACAGTGGACTATTTAGCAGTGCTGGCCGGAGAAGGCAAATGCCTATCTTTTTTTTTTTTTTCCAAGACAGGGTTTCTCTGTATAGCCCTAGCTGTCCTGGAACTCACTCTGTAGACCAGGCTAGCCTCAAATCTTCCTGCCTCTGCCTCCCAAGTGCTCGGATTAAAGGCATGCACCACCACCGCCTGGCTGGCAAGTGCCTATATTGTAGGAGACAACTACTTGTAGACAGGAACAGAAGAGAGTGGGACTAGCCACAGATTCTGAGGGGAAGCTCAGTGATTCTATTATTAAATAGGTCCAGAAGTTTAAACCCATAACATAAATGTCTGAAACAAGCAAGAAGGAAAGGGATTGGTTTGAATATGGCCTCCAAAATGTATCCAAGTCTTGACCTAGACATGAGATTGCACATTATTTGAAAAAAAGTGTCTCTGTGGATATGGTTAGGAATTCTGAGTTAAGAAGCTCATTCTAGGCTTCTTGTATGCCCAAATCAAATGCCAGTGTCTTCAGGAGAAACAAGAGTAAATACAGACTTGCAAAGGACCTATGGAGGTAGGACTCATAGGCTGGGCAATATGACCACAAGCTCAGGAGCACTCAGAGAAGGAAGAGGATAGAAGGGCCATCTTCTGGAACCACAGAGAGGATACTCTGACTTCAGGCTTGTGGCTTACAGAAATGAGAGGATTACTGTATAGCTTAAGTACCACCAGCTTATGATCACTTGTTACAACAGCACCAAGATGACCGAAGTGGGATGTTCCTTTGCTGGTTATCCTATGGGACAGGGAGGTACCACTCCACCTCTGCTCCAAGCACCATAGGCATCTACACAGCCCTGCTATAGGAGAGGATAGGACCTGAGTGTCACTTGTCTTAGGGCATCCATGGAGCCAACATGACCGAATGTTCTTTTAAGAAAGAGCTTTGTGAAATCCATGTGGAAGGACCTTAGCTTCTGTATCCCCTGTAACTACTTAGGAATTCTTGTTACTCCTTAGCATGATCTGGAAACCACAAAAATGGACCCTTTGTTAATAATGTTATTAAATTTCCTTAAACAATTGCCATGCTGAGCAAATAGAGAAAGGGAAAGGAAAGAAAAAGGAAAGGAATAGAGAAAACCAGAGTATGGTGACACAGCTGGGGCCACTGACTATGACATCAGATGTGGTGCAGAGAAATGGAGCACATCTCTCCTAGGAGTAAACTTATGATTCTTTGAGTAGGAGTAGAGATCACTTCCTGGCTTGCCATTCCAGAACCCTACAGAGTCCATGGCCTGAGCTCAGCATCTCATGGGCTAGAGTTCACCATGTCATCACTGAGTAAGGGACATCTGTGAGTTGGCATTTGGTGGCCCAGCCCACAAGGCAGCATATAGTATTCTCTTTTCAGATTGCTTGCATAGGAGTTCATTCTAGAAAGAGCTTAGCACCATTGTAGAATGTGATATGGGTCAACATGCTTGGGCTTGGGTCTGTTCCTCCACTGTTCTACCATACAGCTCTGGAAACCCCATGTCCCGTAAACCCTGTATAGTCTTTATCTTAAAGGCCATAGTGAACAGTGTTCAGGAAATGCACCAAGAGGGCTTGGTCTTAATTGATGTCTATGAGGTGATTGATCTGAAATAAAGATCAAGGCTTTGGGGAAGAGTAGGGGTTGGCTCTGCATTCCAGTATTCAGGAACATCTTTCTATCCATAAAGTGGGAATCATAGTGCTAGCCACAGTCAGTGGGCCCATAGAGTATGGCAAATGCAGAGCAAACCCACCCCTTGTCTGGCTGTCCTCACTCACCCTAGCAAGTGCTATCCCTCTGCTTACCTGACCACAGGTGCTGCAGTTTGGATAGGTGCTGGATGGACATGTCTCTCTGTCTTCATAGAGATCAGCTCCGAGAACACATGGCTGATGTTCCTCTCACTGTGGCCTCTGCCTGTGAAGACCCCCATGGTCCTTTCCATCGCAGTGGTGGTACTGCTGCTAGCTATTGCCAGTTTTGTGCTGCTCGGGCACCTGCTCATCTTCCACTTCTACCTGAGTATGTACCACTCTAGTCTTGCCACTTTAGTTCATTGGGAAGCCTTGCCAGAAATGGGTTCATAGTAAAAGGACAGACTACAGGAAAGAGATACCAAAAGAAGGCCAGCAAGTCCAGAAAGAACTGAATTCATGTTCAGAAGCCCACAGAAAGCACAGGAGACACTAAAATGCACAGAGATAAGGGAATATGACTATTCTGCAAGAATAGGACACTAATAGTAGGAGGATTTAGGAAAGCAACAAGCAGAAATTATAACAATGAGACTTAAGCTCAAAGGACTGGTTTCCCCATCCAAATGGAGCCAAAGAAGAAACTCCATATCCACAAATATGTGTCAGATACCTTTTATGCTATTATGACCATCTCCCTAAGAAAGTGTTGAGTTAGAGTCACCTCTTCTGTACCCATGATTTCTGCTGTGGGAAATTGCCCATGAAACTTCTTTGGTCTCTGGAAATGGTAGGCCTGGCTACTCCTGAAAGTGCAGGTTTCCTCCAGCTTCACTTACCCAAACCTTAATGATGGTACAGACACTGCCTGAGGCTGTGATAACAGTGCCTGGCAGAGAGCTGACCTTCTCCCATGAAAAGACCCCACTTATAACCAATGGATCTTACTAGCAGTATGACCATGAACATAAAGAGCATACTTCTTAGCCTACAAGTATGCTCAACACGCACTCATGACTTCAGAATTGTTGATGACTTGAGACTTAGATTCCTCCTCTTCCTCCCCCCTCCTCCTTCTTTCTTCTTCTCTCCCCTCCTTCTCTCTCCTCCTCTTCCAAGTATAGTGAAGACCCATGTATTAAATCTTGTTGCTTTAATTTGAAGTTTTATTTTCAGGTTGCATATAGGAATGACCTGGTTCATTTATACTTATTTGTGTTTGGATATATTTGTAAAGTGGGAGAGAACCAAGCTTCAAACTTACTTCAGCTGAGCCTCTATGTTTCAACAGAACACCATGTGCTAATCTTTTTAATAACAAGGCTAGGAGGGCACCTCATATTCCCTGCGACTTAAACACTCATAATGATGTATCTTTGGGGTTATTTTTAAAGCTCTCCACTACTTTTATACATAGGAATTGAAAAAACATTATTTCTAAGCTTACTTGGAAATTTTTCTCATGTCTAAATGCTTTCAGATTTATTGGTATTGCTATTTTTCCTAGCACCTGACCTCATGTAGAACATTTTTCCTTCTTTATCTAGATATCCCTCCCTCTCTCTCAGAGTTAGGTTCAGCACCTGGTGTCTCACCAGTTCTCCCTACAGAGCCTACACCCATAGGCCTTGAAGATTATGGGTCCATACTGCCCATGAACACAAATTTGGTGTTAACCACTTTCCCCTTCCACTTCATAGCCCAAGGACATGTGTCAGCCCAAGGTAAGGGAGGGGCAATTTTGCATAAGTGGATGAGGTTTGGACTCATCTCCATTCTGGTAGAGAGGGGTCACTGGCATTGAGGCACATTGTGTGGAAGCACTTTACTGAGACATGTCCAAGTATACTGCAGGTGATACCACATCTGCTGTGCCACACCATGGAGAACAAGTCAGGTGCAGCTAGTCACTGAAAATTGCTGCCATCACTATTCCTAATGACACTTGAAATGGGCTCACAGTGCTGAAAGCAGGACAAATTATAACCAGTGGCAGCTGGAACTGATGTAATACTAAAGATAGGATTGTTCAGTATGAGGAGACTAAAAAGTTCCTCTGAAAGGGAAAAACCAGAGTCAGTTGAGCATGTTGAGTTTAGACACCAAGTATTTCCAGGACACGCTGGTTATTATTATATATTAGTAAGCCTACCCCAAACTATAGCGCTCACTCATCACTATAGGGCAGCTCAGCTGAGTCCTCTTCAGGGCACTTACGTTGGGATTCAGTGGCCACACTGCCACCTTAAGATTCTTCATCTAAACTCTCTGAAAGATGACTGGCTGATGTAGCTCCTCTGAGTCACTGGTCTTATCACTTTGCTCTGATCCTTCCGGATGGACTTTAAAGTGTCTCACAACAGTGACTGGCTTCATGGAAGGAGCAGGACAGCAGAATATCCTGGCCATGGATAAGGCTCACTGAAAGCTTAGTCTGTAGATCTAGCCTACACTCAAGGACTGGAACTCAAGGTACATAGGGCCATGTGGATGGCCCTTTGAAGGGACCACTTTGAAGATGGGCTGGAAATTTGAGGGCCCAATGCCCAGTAAGTGTGGAAAGCTGAAGCTCCTCCAATGGAGGGATGAGAGAGCATGTGGCCATGCTGGGTGAGGAACAATGTGTTGAGTCCAGTGGAGAAAGGGCAGAGTCTATACATTGCCAGAGCTAGGTTGGTACCTAAAGGGCATACAGGGGCATTACTTCTCCTTGGACATGCTCACCAACTGGCTTCCTTCCCTGGGAAGAAGTAATGATTTAATAAGAATATAAGGAAGTGGAGGCCCACAGACTTACTCTTACATAGATGCTAGGAGCTAACAAGACTGGATCACAGCTGGGTGGGCCTAGGAAGATTCATCACTCTTAATAGCACAAAGCCAAATTCTATAGGACTTTTGGGGGATGAGATGGCCCATATTTTACTTAAGCTACAGATAGGATGATTGTGTGACCCTGTAGCTTCTCAGAAATACTTGCAAACTGTCTGTCCCAGTGTAAGTTGGTTTTAAAAAGTCAGATACATGGAGCTGAGATAGGCACTTACAACTCTTTTCTTAAAAACACATCCAATATACTTGAAGTACCTCAAATTGCTTCTGCTAGATGTAGTTGCCAAAGTTCCAACCTGTGCTGAGGTTGCTTGCCATGCTTCACATTTGTGGGTAGCCCTGTGCTCTCTGAGGAAGAGCACCTAGGGTGAAGTGACTGCCTGGGTCAGGGGAAGCAGGTATAGGGTGAGTAGACCTCAGGGTCAGCTCAGGGGTCCATTATTTCTACCAGAAGGACTTTTGTTGCCCCTAGGTAGATGATAGATTTCCATAATCCTTGCACAAAGTAGTCTTTCCTGAGCCTGCCCTCTTAGAGCCATCCCAGGAGGTTCTGGAGTAGTCTATTATGATGTAGAAAGCAGGAGACTCATGAGAGGTACCATAGTCCACTCCTCTGGGATACCACATCTCTATGCTAAATTAGATGCTTTGTCTTGGCCAATAGGGAACAGTTAGGTCCTGTCTCACATAAAATATGCAGAACATTGCTTGTCTGGCCTGACATACCTAGTCCTCCTCCTGTTCTTAGATCATGCAAGATAGGATAGTCATTCCCTGGCAAGGTGGACTGCACACTGCACATGAAATTCTCTGTGATATTTTGCGTGGTTGCTGGGTGACCCTGTCCTTTCCTGCCATCCCTTTTGTAGTTGCTAAGAATCTGAGCACATTTGACTACATGATGCAGGCCCGATTCCAGAAGAGTCCACATCCAGCAGAGAAGAAAGAGCTACCTCTACAGAAGAAGGGGAACCTTCCCCAGGTGTGCCTGTCCCTCTGTGCCATGCTCATGGAAGGGCCGAGGCCAATGTGTAGAGGTACCCTAGACCTTCCAGATTTGCACTGATATCACTGTTGATACTATCCTTAGTCTCATTGGGAGTGTGTGGTGTAGTGTGGTCTGTGTACATGTAGTACTTAGTGTGTCTGCTGCATAGTGTATAATGTGTACATGAATATGTGAAGTGTTTTCATGTATGGTTTCTGTGTGGTATGTAATGTATATGATGCATGATGTAAGTGTAGTTTAGCTGTGTCAATGTATAATATATGTGTCTGTCTTAGTCGGGGTTTCTATTCCTGCACAAACATCATGACCAAGAAGCAAGTTGGGGAGGAAAGGGTTTATTCAGCTTACACTTCTGCATTGCTGTTTATCACAAAAGGAAGTCAGGACTGGAACTCAAGCAGGTCAGGAAGCAGGAGCTGATGCAGAGGCCATGGAGGGATGTTTCTTATTGGCTTGCTTCCCTGGCTTGCTCAGCCTACTCTCTTATAGAACCCAAGAATACCTGCCCAGGGATGGTACCACCCACAAGGGGCCCTTACCCCTTTGATCACTAATTGAGAAAATGCCTCACAGTTAGATCTCATGGAGGCACTTCCCCAACTGAAACTCCTTTATCTGTGATGACTTCAGCCTGTGTCAAGTTGACACACAAAACCAGCCAGTACAGTGTCTATGTATGGCAATAATGTATATATGTTATGTGTATAATATGTGATATATGTATATGATGTGTTATATATCTTTGTGGTGTGTGATATTTCTGTGTAATATGTAGTGTTTATGTGGCATATGGTGCATTATGTGGTATGTGTTTTGCCTATAGGTTGTATGTGGTATATGATGCATATATATCTATGAATGTATATATCTATGAATGGTGTTTGTATGGTGTGAGATGTATATGGTATGGGGTATCCCTATGTTGTAAGTGGGGTATATGGTGGTTTGTATGCTAGGTCTTTGCATGTGTGATGTGTCTGTGTGGTCTGTGATATGTGTGTGTGTGTGTGCATGCATGTATGTGTACATGTGTATGGCATATGAGGTGTTGATGTGTTTGTGTGATGTTTCTATGTGGTGTGTAGCATCTGGTGTAGAGTATATGGTGTGCATGGTGTGACTGCCTAGTGTGTGAAATGTATTATGTATTTATGTGGTATGTCTGTGTGGTGTGTGACATGGTATCTCTGTGTCAACCACATTCCTGGGCAGGCCTCATCCTTAGGAGTAGTTAACTAATACAAATCAGACTTCATGTTTTGTTTGCTTGTTTGTTTTTGTGCATGTGTATGTGTATGTGCACATACATTTGTGTGTTCTTTTGTTTTTGTTTTTGTTTTGTTTTTAAGAGACAGAAAGAACATTATGGGGAGTCTTGGAGGGAGAGGAAAGATTATAATTAAAGTACATTGTATGAAGTTCTCAAATAAATAAAATAAAAATAAACAAGAAGAAGCGTGGTGGATAAGGAAGAAAGTAGTCTCACACAAAATCAGGTTACAAAGGAGGGAGGAACCCATTGAGTGAGTGACACCAGGATTAACTTGATACTGATGCCAGACAATGTCAGCATGAGAGAAGTCTATAGTGAGCTAAAGATATTCAGGACACAAGCAAAACACATGAAACACCGTCCAACCAACACATACTAGTAAATGCACATATAGGATTGTACACTGTGAATAAGTGATGTTTATTCTAGAAATGCATTTATTTAACATCTGTAAATCAATTATGTAATAAAATACTAAAGGTCTAGAACCTTATGATCATGGCAACCCATACAAAAAATGAATGTGGACTATATTCAAACCTTACTTCCTATTAAAAAGAAAATGCCCCCAGTCCAGGAATAAGATATAAACTGTGAAGATCTCTTTATTCTGTCACTTTCATGACAGAAGAGTGACCTTCGACCATGAACATCTGGGAACAGATGAAGACATCCACTCTCACCACCTTTGACATCATACTAAAGCCAGTGCAATGACAACTTAAGACATACAGTGAACAACAGGAAACTGTTTGTTTATAGGCAGCATAATTCTTAAAAATATGTGTAAACTAGTAGCTTAACATCTTTACAACAGCCTGTACCAGATAAATGGAATAAAGGCCCAGACTTATACCTTTTATTTCTGATCAGCTTGTGTTAAACAAAGATAGCAAGGTTAACTGGGAAGATGGCGTTCCTGGCTGGTCCTGAGCTGAATATAACCAAAGCTGAAAACCGTTTTGAGTTCTTCATCCTGGCAAAACACCCAAAGTCAACCGCAGGTCTAAGTTTGAGAGCTAAATTATAACATTTTTAGAGAAAAAAAAAAATCTCGTGACCACAAACTCAGCAATTTCCACCAATATAACAGTGAGATCAATGTCTAGATAAATGAGACAATGCACTTTATGAAAATTGCATTTTCAAAAGCTGTCATGGCCAGGCAGTGGTGGCACATGCCTTTAATCCCAGCACTTGGGAGGCAGGGGCAGGTGAATTTCTGAGTTCAAGGCCAGCCTTGTCTACAGAGTGTGTTCCAGGTCAGCCAGGATTATACAGAGAAACCCTGTCTCAACCCCCCCTCCCTCAAAGAAAGAAAGAAAGAAAGAAAGAAAGAAAGAAAGAAAGGAAGGAAGGAAGGAAGAAAGAAAGAAAGAAAGAAAGAAAGAAAGAAAGAAAGAAAGAAAGAAAGAAAGAAAGAAAGAAAGAAAGAAAGGAAGGAAGAAAGAAAGGAAAGAAAGAAAGAAAATCACACACTTGTACCAAAAAATACTAATGGTGTTCTAATGAAATGGACCTGAATCCGATCAAAGTCTTCACTAAGGAAAATATGGATGTCAAGGAAGCCCATGGAAGATGGTAAAACCATGATAAGATACCCACACACTCACTAGTTAACCTCCATCAAAATGTCTGACAGAACCATGTTAGTGACAAAGCAGAGGAACCAGAAGGCTTCCCCAACCCCCCAAGGAGCAGAACATGAAATAAATTCACCAGTGGTGAAAGCAGTAGGCAGTCCTTAGTAAGCTGCATAAATAGTGCTACCTCGCCAGCTATCAGGCACTCTCCCACCCAGCCAGGAAGAAAGGAAAACACATATGTACATAAACATGTTTCTGAGAAGGAGTGTTCTCTGAGGAAGGGAACTGTTCCCTGAAATATGTCCTTCCCAGGTGCTGTCTCTCAAAACTGAAGACAGGCTCTAGTTGTGAAGGGCGGGCAGGAAGCCTGGCATAAGCAGCTTCTTCTCTTAACTGCGCTCTTTCTTTTGGTCCACAGGAAAAGAGTAACAACTTGACCTGGCCTAAGTCCCCACCCAGGTGAGTGGCAGCATTCTGGTAGTATTTTATCTGAAAAAATAGTTATCGGCTTTTCTTAGCTCAAAGGGCTTGAGAAAATAGTTCATCTGTGGTGTGATATTTTAAATGATGGGATGGCATAGTATAAAACACAGTTGTTTTAGTTGGCTTGCTGACATTCATGTGGCTGTACAAACTGAGAAGTTTCCTTCCCAACTCTGCTATCATTGGTAGGCATAAAACAAGACTTCTTTGTGTGTGTGTGTGTGTGTGTGTGTGTGTGTGTTCATGCACATGATGTGTATGGAGGCCAAAGATTGATTTATGTCTTCCTTGATTGCTTTCCATTTTACTTTTTTTTGTCATTATAACTTTTTTTATTCGATATAATTTTTATTTACATTTCAAAATGATTTCCCCTTTTCTGGCCCCCCAACTCCCCGAAAGTCACATGAGCCCCCTTCCCTCCCCCTGCTCTCCCATCCACCCCTTCCCACTTCCCTGTTCTGGTTTTGCCCTATACTGCTACACTGAGTCTTTCCAGAACAAGGGACCACTCCTCCTTTCTTCTTGTACCTCATTTGATGTGTGGATTATGTTTTGGGTATTCCAGTTTTCTAGGCTAATATCCACTTATTAATGAGTGCATACCATGATTGATCCTTTGAGACCGGGTTACCTCACTTAGTATGATGTTCTCCAGATCCATCCATTTGCCTAAGAATTTCATGAATTCATTGTTTCTAATGGCTGAATAGTACTTCATTGTGTATATATACCACATTTTTTGTATCCATTCTTCTGTTGAGGGACACCTGGGTTCTTTCCAGCTTCTGGCTATTATAAATAGGACTATGAACATAGTGGAGCACGTATCCTTATTACATGCTGGGGAATCCTCTGGGTATATGCCCAAGAGTGGTATAGCAGGATCTTCCAGAAGTGACATGCCTAGTTTTCTGAGGAACCACCAGACTGATTTTCAGAGTGGTTGTACCAATTTGCAACCCCACCAGCAGTGGAGGAGTGTTCCTCTTTCTCCACATCCTCGCCAACACCTGCTGTCTCCTGAATTTTTAATCTTAGCCATTCTGACTGGTGTAAGGTGAAATCTCAAGGTTATTTTGATTTGCATTTCCCTAATGACTAATGAAGTTGAGCATTTTTTAAGATGCTTCTCAGCCATTTGAAATTCTTCAGGTGAAAATTCTTTGTTTAGCTCTGTACCCCATTTTTAATAGGGTTATTTGGTTTTCTGGTGTGTAACTTCTTGAGTTCTTTGTATATATTGGATATTAGCCCTCTATCTGATGTAGGGTTGGTGAAGATCTTTTCCCAATTTGTTGGTTGCCGATTTGTCCTTTTGATGGTGTCCTTTGCCTTACAGAAACTTTGTAATTTTATGAGGTCCCATTTGTCAATTCTTGATCTTAGAGCATACACTATTGGTGTTCTCTTCAGGAACTTTCCCCCTGTACTGATGTCCTCAAGGGTCTTCCCCAGTTTCTTTTCTATTAACTTCAGAGTGTCTGGTTTTATGTGGAGGTCCTTGATCCATTTGGAGTTGAGCTTAGTACAAGGAGACAAGGATGGATCAATTTGCATTCTTCTGCATGCTGACCTCCAGTTGAACCAGCACCATTTGTTGAAAAGGCTATCTTTTTTCCATTGGATGTTTCAGCCCCTTTGTCGAGGATCAAGTGGTCATAGGTGTGTGGGTTCATTTCTGGATCTTCAATCCTGTTCCATTGATCTGCCTGCCTGTCACTGTACCAATACCATGCAGTTTTTAACACTATTGCTCTGTAGTATTGCTTGAGGTCAGGGATACTGATTCCCCCCAGAAGTTCTTTTGTTGTTGAGAATAGTTTTAGCTATCCTGGGTTTTTTGTTATTCCAGATGAATTTGAGGATTGCTCTTTCTAACTCTGTGAAGAATTGAGTTGGGATTTTGATGGGTATTGCATTGAATCTGTATATTGCTTTTGGCAAAATGGACATTTTAACTATATTAATCCTGCTGATCCATGAGCATGATGAGATTTTTCCATTTTTTGAGGTCTTCTTCCATATCCTTCTTCAGGGTCTTGAAGACAGGGCTATCCTAGAAACATCAGCATTGAAGTTTCTCTAGTTGCTTCTCTGATAGCCAACCATTGGAGTGGGGGTGGGGCTCTGTCATAAGCACAGGAGGCTATTCTTCTGAGGGGAAAGTCATGGCCTCTTCATTAAAGTACAAAGAGGTGATAGCCCACGGGAAGGGACAAAATAGGAAATAGAAGAGAGACTCTATTCCTGTCTGGTAGAGGAAAGATACATTCTCTGTGATTCCATGATTAGATCTCTCTGGGGGTCCACAAGGCACAGACTGGTGATGGATCTTGCCAATGTCCCGGTCTCCACATCATGAGTCAGAGAGCATCACTAGGCTCCCTCTTGCCAATTTAACTGTCATGGATTATCAGACAACACTCACATATGGTGGATAGGAATGCTTACCCGAAGTTTCCCTAGTTGTTTCTCTGATGGCCCGATCTCCACATCATGAGTAAGTAAGTATAGGATGCTTACTTGATTCTTAAACATTAAAACTGTGATATCTTCTCATTGCTTCAACTTTTCACAAGAGCCACCTATTAAAAAGTATTCATGTCCCCTCTTAATAACATACCAAGGTAACATTTGAACACAGCATGTAGCCCTGACTGGCTTTATATCCAAGGTCATATTTAGCTACATGGTGAGTTCAAGACTTCCCTGGATTACAGAATGAGCCCCTGTCTCAAAAAAACAAAACAATAGAAATTCATCCCATAATATATAGGGCTGGAGAGATGACCCAATGATTAAGAGCACTACTGCTCTTGAAGAGGACCTGGGTTCTCAACATCCACATGGTAGTTCACAACCATCTGTAACTGTAGTTCCAGGAGATCTGATACTGCCTTCTGACCTCCATAGGCATCAGACACAGAT
The DNA here is from genome assembly GCF_947179515.1 of Apodemus sylvaticus. Taxonomy (NCBI): domain Eukaryota; kingdom Metazoa; phylum Chordata; class Mammalia; order Rodentia; family Muridae; genus Apodemus; species Apodemus sylvaticus. The sequence continues at coordinate 3,643,476 of NC_067487.1, read as the reverse complement.
GTGGTTCACATAAGTACATGTAAGTAAAACATTCATATACTTAAAAGAAATCTTTTAAAAATATAAAAATTTCACTCCCTCACAAGTCTGAAGCATCTTTCTTACTGTTTTCAGAACATAACACAGATTCCCCCTCAGCATATTATGTAAGGATACAGTCCCTTCTGAACAAAGCCCTACTTTCCCATACTGGGACCATGGCACAGTGTTGTGTGAGACGTTGCTCCTAGTATGTGTTCAGGCTGTGCCTGGGGTCAACTTTGCTAACACTCTCATGAAGCACTGCCTGTCAGGCACAGGTGATGGTAGCTTGGAAGATGTCCATTCTGCCTCTCTCCATGTTTCTTCTTCATCTTCCCACAAAGGTTGAACAACTCACATTCTTTTCAACTCCACTCTTTTCAGTTGTCCAAAGACAAAGTGCCAGTCCATCTTTGCAGGTCTTTATCCACTTTGATAGGGCTTCCAGAGTCAGGCCATAGCCAGAACTAACTAAATTGCCCAGAAACCCCCTGCCTAAACAGGACATTAATTCAAAAAGGCTTCATTGCCACCATCTAGTCACATGGGCAGCTCTTGGTACCTGACTGGCTGTCAGTTGAGTGTCCTCTTTGGCTACATTTGTTCCTACAATAGACATGGTTTTGGGCCAAACATTATTACTTTTGTATACAAACAAATTTATGTTAAACTTAATAAATACTAACAGTATTAGTTTTAGTTTTATTCAGACGAAATGTGTAGTATTTTGGCCCATTTCATTTTAGTAGCAATGAGAACACTGAGAAACTTTCATGTGTGAGAGCCAGTCTCTAACTGTATGTCTCAGGCAGGCCTCAAACTTCTAAATTCAAGGGATCCCTGCCATTGTCACCTAAAAGTGGGGGTACAAACCCTTGTCATGGAGCCTGACTCAAGAACAAACATTTTCTCAAGAACAAACATTTTTAAAATGCTTTGGCCAGTTGGATTATTTGTTGTTGCTGCTGTTAAGAGTAACTTTCCAACGCGAATGGCTCTTTTCCTACAAAGGAAGCAGTAGATCATTTTCAAAACGTGTTTATGGTATCTTTTCATACTGAGGAGGCCATAAAATTTGGAAGCTACAAAATTCCCTTCTGTTTTGCTTTAAAAATAAAAGTTGTCCTCACCTAAGGTTGTATAAGTACCTTCAGGACACTTTGTTAGTGTTTTTTTGTTAATATCCCAAAACACTTTGCTAGTTTTTTGTTTTACATTTTTGTTTTTAAGTTATTTTAGTTTTTTTAATTTGATGCTATGTACAAGATAAGATTATCATACCCCAACAAAGTGACTATTAGTTGCCACCTCATTACAAACACACACTTTCCAGTACTCTAGTCCCCTCACACACTGGCTGGCATCTCAGCTTATGTGCTTCTGCCATTCACTGGTTCTTCAGCACCTCTGTGCCTTTGTATTATAAGACCTCATTTCCCCATTTTAATTTCCAGCAGCACACTTCCCTCCTAAGACTTCACTGCACTTTTGGCAATTCTTTCACCATTTATTTCTCCCATTTAAGTTTTAAAACCATTTTTGCTTTGCTGAAAAATATACATTTTAGACTGGAGTTGCATTAAATACACCCTTTTCTTGAATGGAACCTAGAGTTTGGAATAGTGAAGACCCTGGTAGCTTGTCTCTACAGGTGAAGAACAGGCTGGCCCTGTGGCCCCTTCCCATCCTTTGTGCCCAGGAAGTTTACACCTTGCAGAAAATTTCTCCCATCAGCCCATTTCTTCCTGCAGTGCAGGGTCAGAGGTACTCCTGGGACTAAAATCATAGCTGAAAGTCCACACTTCATTCATGCAAATACTGACAGTGGCTTTAGGTTTTTCCATTCATTGGTCAGTGGAGGCTACCTTATTCTAGGGAAGAATAATTTTCTTTTAAATAACTATTTTTTGGTGCAAATTGATTTCTTAGAAACTTGATTGGCAATACTATTGCGTAACCAAATCATTGTGAATGCCAGTTTGAAATATTACCTAATCCTTTAAGCAGCCTTCCAGAGTGTTTATTTTGTTTCTCTTCCTGACATGCTGGCAGAAACTATGGCTATGACTATAGCTCTACTCCAAATCCCCAGCCACTTCATTTTGTTTCTAACTACCAAGTGGATGCACATTATAGAAAAACATTTAAACTGTAAATTTTCTAAGTAAATCTAAAATTCCCCTTACCCAAGTCTCCCGCCCACCAGGAGCCCAGCTGACATTTTCACAGTCTTTCTTTTTAGTTCTCTCTCATCAGATATTTAATCATCTGTTTAATCAAACTGTAATCATACCTGTCACTCTTGGGACCTACTTCTTAAACTCCACATTTTTGTCAACATGGTTAAAAGAAAAAGAACCATGTTCTGTGGGTATAAATGGCTTCATCTTTGGAATATACACTCGCCTCATTTCTGAAATATTATTTTACTTTATAATATTTATTCTTTTCCAGTATGATGATGAGTTAGCCTTGTATTAGAAAGTTCAGGGTGTGTGTATTTGACAGATCACAGGGCATAGTCACAACTCTCAAAATGCAATGTTCAATATAATACTACCTGCTCTTTCATACCATACCAAGCAGGGCTCCAGGGACTTGGGTCTGGTGGGAGTGGTGAAGTAATGAAGAAAAGACAAATAAACAGGTACACAGAGAACTGGCATCAGGTGGTCTGGGCTCTCTTCTGGAGAAACTGCACCCCAGAGGCTCAGCATGTTTATTACATAGAGTTGAGCAAAAAGGTGGGGTTATTGCATACAACTAGTTAAGGAGACAGGGTTACTACATACAGATAATAAAAAGGCATAGTTTATGATATACATCTGGATCAGGGGTACATATTTAGCTAATATCAGTGAGAGAAGCCTCCGTGAGGTGTGTGTGTGTGTGGGGGGGGTGGCATTCTTCATGTCATAATCACCCATACATCCACACACATTGTCAACATTTGTACTTGGTCTCCGGAGGAACACTTGGACATTCCCTCTGAACCTCATTCTAGTGAGAAGACTTTGCTAGGTCTGAGGCTCTGGGGTCGTTATCATGACTGGCTCATGTCAACACATACATTCACCTAGGACTTGACACACTCTGGAGTTTCTCAAGTCCCTATACTTTCAGATACAGAAACTGTTTCTATGACAACCTAACAATGTGGCTGTAGATAATAAACAGACACTGGTCTGCTTTGGCACATCACATCACAGCCCAAGTTTCAGAAAGCATGGTTATTGTCTTAGTCCTATGTGATACTGAACCAGTCACACGTACAAGCAAGTACTCATGGTCTATAGTGCCAATCACAGATATTGCTTAGTGGAGAATTCTAGCCCCTCACAGAGCACTTTTTCTAGTGGTTGTTAGACTATGTAGTAGGACTATTTCCTATGGCACCTGTATCTGTTGTAAAATATTTCATGAATTAGATGGATAGAAATAGGAAGCAAACAGGAACAAAGACTGGGTTTTCACATAGGAAGAATGTTCTTGTCTGATTTTGAGGGAGTTCCGGTCAGCTGCTGACTGCCATGTGGCTTGAATTGGTTTTCTGGTGCTGCAGAAGACATTAGCACAAACTCATTGTCCCCACACACAGCTGGGCTCTCCAGTACCCACAGGCAGCATTGCCTCTTACCCGTCAGCATTACCTAGAGGGATTGAGGAAGAGTCTGGCTAAGTGCTTTCAGGAAACTTCTGGAATTCATTTTTCCCGAGATTCCTGATTTCACCCTTGATACTGTAGGCAGCATAGCTTGCATTGTTGTTCTCATGTGTTCTTCTGAGTTCTTCTGCCTTCTTCTAGCTTAATGGGATTAACATTAGCACTCTCTGGGTATTCCAGCCTCCTACATTAACCTCCTGGATCTGCTGCAAAAACTCCCATAAATTGGAGATGCTGGGTGTGTGTGGTGTGACCCTTTATCCATTTGCAAACACTGGGGATTAGACTTGGAAAAACTGGGTCTGACACAGGGCCCATGCAGTTGCTTCCAGATGCTGGTATCTGAGGGTTTTTGGCTTCAGTGATGGGGTCTTTCTTAAGCTGATGTGTCTGTCTTTCCTCTTTAGAGTGGAGTCCCAGAGGTTCCTGCTGTCTACTCTTTCGCCACAGTCAAATGTATGTTTCATAGCTCCACCTCCAAATACTTCGCCACAGTGAAGGTGAATAGAGAGTGCTGACTGAACCTCTAGGACATAGGTCTAAATCGCCTGTAGATCCACAGTTTCCCCAACCTGAGGAAAGAGCAATGCACTGAACTCCTGCTTGACTGATACTGTTTTACAGTTATGGAATGGTGCTCAGAAAAAATTTGCAATTTTAAGACTTTAAACTTTTGTTGCTACAAAAGTGAGAAATAGGAAGATGGAGGGACAGAAATTATTAACTATGATGTGTCTGGTAGACAAGAAGAAGTGGGGGTGGAAAACAAAGTACAGAAATGAAACTACTAAAATGAAAGCAGCATTTAGGCATGTTAGTGAAGCACACTGAAGGCTATGGTTGTAACATACACCCAGAACTAAGACTTCCAGTTAAGTGTTGAAAACAAATGGTTAAGTGGCCAGTAATGTTCCCTGATATAATGGTACAACTTAGAAGAAATTGGTTTTGCTGTGGTACAAAATGAACACTAGAAATGAATATTTCTAATTTGAAATTTTGATCTTTTCCTAGGCTAGTGGCAAGGATGACCCCCTCTCTAACGATGGAAGTATCAAGGCATCAGCCCAAAGATCATGAGGAGACCCTTCTACTCTGTGATGCATGATGCTGCTGAGCCATGATCTTCAGTAGAATGTGTGTATTATGTGTATTTTGAACTTAAGATATTTTCAATTTATGATGAGTTCCTCAGAATGCAAACCCTGTTGTCATTCAAGAATCATCTATATAGAAGAATGTTAGCAATGATAGAGTCTAGGTGTTAAGTACATATGCATTTTCACTTTCAAATTTTCTAGATGTTTGAAAATTTTCACAATAAAATGTTGATGTATGACTTGGTAAAAATAAACATGGCAGAAGTTCATGTATTATGTTGTGTGTAATGTGGTATATAGTGTATAATGTATGTGTGATTATCTTGTGTGATATATTGTCTGTGGTACCTATAGTATCTGCTATATCTGTGTAGAATGTGGAATGCTATGTGTCTGTGGTGTGTGAGACGCCTGTGATTTATATGTGTGGTGTGTCTCGAGTGTACTTAGTGATGTGTGCTGTGTGATATATGTGCTGTGTATGTCTATATGGTATGTTGGGTATCTTTGTTGTATGTGGCATGTCTGTGATATATCTGTATAGAATGTTATATGTGATGTGTACTATGTGCTGTGTGTCTATGTGTAGTATGATGCATCTGTGAGGTGTGTGATATGTCAGTGATTCATCTGTGTGTAAATGTATCTATGTGCTGCATAATGTGTCTGTGGTGATTGATGTATGTGGTATTTGATGTATATGGTACGTGGTGGTGGTGGTAGTGGTGGTGGTGGTGGTGGTGGTGGTGGTGGTGGTGTGTGTGTGTGTGTGTGTGTGTGGTGTTGCAGAATCTCACTTCATTCCTTGTGGAACAGGCCAAGAGAGTTGACTGGGTCAGATACATTTTTACTTGTGTTCCACCACTGGGGGCAGCTGCTAGTGGGTTACTGGTGGTGGTGGCTGAAGAGGTATGAATTTTGAAAATTTTGGACGTTACTGGGGCTTCATTTTGTCGGAAAGAATTCAGTTTGCTTTAGTCTGTGGTGGCTTTAGAATAAATGCTTCTTCATTTCCAGAGGGCTCCACAGTTGCCTGGAGTAACCCTGGGGCTGGCACAGTGACTCTTTTCTGGACTTTCTCTGATACATGTTGTGGCCTGGCTGACTTACCCCAGATCAGCCATTAAAAGCACCTGGATTGCAGTTCAGAGGTTTAGTCCATTATCATGACTGGAAGCATGGCAGCATGCTGGCAAAGATGGTGCTGGAGAATGAGCGAGAGTTCTACATCTTGATCCTCAGGCAGTAGAAGCAGACTGTGAGCCACACTGGACATATGGGACCTTAAAACCTACCCCATAGTAACATACTTCCTCCAATAAGGCCATACCTGTTCCAGAAAGACTACACCTTCTAATAGTGCCACTCCCTATGAACCAGGCATTCAAATACATGACTTTATGGGGGCCAGTCCTATTCAAACCAACCACACCTATCCAGTTGGGAAAAGGCCCAAGAGCTCACACCTTTCATGTCACCTGCTGTGGGACAAATTTTCATCTGCATTTAAAAACATGAGTGCCAAATACAGATAGCAATATGCTATAGTAGGCACAGTTATATTAATGGATCCAGCCTCATAAATCTCTATCTAGTTCTAAATCTTTCCAAGTTAACCATATCTTTGTGACACAAAGTACTTTACAAGGCAATGAACACAAATTATCATTGCAGGTTCAATAAAACATAGAAAAACTTGTCTATAATAGGAAATCAAACTATTGATTTGAATTTTTCACCCAATGAAGGTTCTGGCTTAATGACTCATGAGTTACACAAAACAAAAATTTAGGTAATAACACTTTATACAACCTTTTCAGGAAGTGGAAAAGAAATGAAAATACCCCAGCTCATTCTGTTTTCATCTGACACAAAGACTGTGATATCATAAAAAGTGCCCTAAGTTTTCATGAAAATACTAATGGAAAGCTGGGTTCAGTGGCCCACTGAGAGAGTGGTGAATGTGGAAACCCACCTCAGCAGGTTTAACTGTATCCACCCAGAAAGAACCTGTGTGTATGGTGAGCATGGAGACCCTCACCTGAGGGAATGGGGGTGCCATGAATGGAGAAGGTCATGTGTTTCTTACTGTACCCCTTCCCTGCACTCCACATCCTTCCTGTATTGTGGCCAGTATCACATGCCTGAGCTGTGTCAGGGTGTTGCAGACACAGTGACCCCATCGCTTCTAGGTCACCTTCCACAAACATTCCTTACTTCATTCCACCCCAGTTTTTCATATTCAGTGGGACTGAAGTGCTGGGGTCTCAGGATGGTCCTGGGAATTATTAGTGGAGGAAGGTAACTATGACTTAAGACAAAAGGAACCTAGCTTTCCACCTTTAACCCATCTGTGTTTTATATGAATGGAAGCATCAATGCTATTTCCACCTCTAACCTGCTTGTGCTTTACATGAACAGAAACATCAATGCTGTTGAAAAATGTGTTCATCCAGAGATGATACACCTAACCCTCAAGAGACTGGAGGCCCCAGGGAGTTTAGAGGTCATGTGGGTTGGGGGTAGGGATATCCACGTGGATATAGGGGAAGGGGAGGAGGTATGGGATGTGGAACAGTAGGAGGAGGGGACAGGGGTTGGCAGGGTGGGGAATAAAATATGGAGTGTATAAAAATAATTAATAAAAAAGATTTCAAGCATAAAAAAAGAAAAATGAATAAAATAGTACTATCATGACCCTGGCATCATAAATATAGTATTACATGCTATGACAGATTAAAATTTATTGCAGAAATATAGAATTGTCTTAAGATCCTAAAAACCAATTGTGAGGCCTGGGGATCCTTGATTTCAAGGTCAGCCTGAACTGTTATCTAGAGAGAAGGAAGATTAGAGCAGTGGGAGTTAAAATCATCAGAGTGTACAGGTATGACCTTGCTAAAGAACAAAATAACAGTTATTTAAAAACTATAATGAGACACCATATGTTTTAGTTAGGGTTTTACTGCTGTGAACAGACACCATGACCAAGTCATCTCTTATAAGGACAACATTTAATTGGGCCTGGTTTACAGGTTCAGAGGTTCAGTCCATTGTCATCAAGGCAGGAACATGGTAGCATCCAGGCAGGCATGGTGCTTGAGGAACCTAGGCTGTTACAGAATACTCACTTCCAGGCATCTAGGAGTAGGGTCTAAAGCCCACACCTACAGTGACACACCCACCAACTAGGCCATACCTCCAAATAGTGCCACTCCTTGGGCCAAGGATATACAAACCATCATACCATATCACACCCATTAGGATGGTTACATATTTTAAAAAATAATAAAGCCCAGAAAAATATCAAATATTGGTAGCAATGTAGAGAAGCTGTTATTCTTGTGCCCTTGATTTGCACTCAGAATCATTTTGGCTACTATAAATTTCCATAATGCACTTTAGGGTCAACATCTCAGTTTTACCTTTAAAAAGCCTAAAGAACATTCAATAGGGATTGTGGGAGGTCTACGATTTTAGCAATATTTTGTGTACTAATCCATGATTGATGTCTCATTTTTCTAAACAATGATTTTTAGATTCTGTACAAATTTTGTGCCAATTTTGTTAAATTCATTGTTTTAAATGGTATTATGAGTTGAATAATTTTAATTTTTTGACTTAATACATACAAATATAGATAGTGTTCTGTATGCTATTTAATCTATAACCCTGCATTATTATTTTCTTTTCTAGTTCTGGGGTTAAAGGTGTAGACCACCACTGTCCAGCGCTTTATTATTGTTTTTAGTAACATTTTTATATATTTTTGGATCATGTTGGCTGGGGTGAAGGATAATTTTATATTTTGAATCTACATGTCTTCAGTTTGTATTGTAGTTGGAATGTACAGAAGAAAAGCTGTGTCATGGATTGTATCTACCCTCAGCTGTTAAGATGGTTCCCCGGTGCTATTCGGGAAGGTAGAGAGAGGGTATTTACTTACTCTCTACTTACTACTGCTTACTACTGCTACTGTGTGGAAATTAATTCATGATAAGGTATTAAGGACATAATTTTTAATGAGCCTATGGATGTCATGTAAGATGCTGTCGAAACAGCATGTGAGGCAGCATCTGAGGACAGGTATGGTGTGCAGGACCAGACTGTGGGGAAAGAACAGGGATTATAGGAGCACGATGCTGACAGTCAGGGAGCTGAGATGCTTCCTCTAGGGAAACTACAGGACAGATTTACAGACATACCTACCTAGAAAAACCTTCATGACACCAGCAAGTCCAGCTGTGGCCCTGAACCTGGAGGCCATAGTGAAAGAATCCCAAGTGGTCAGGGCCTCAGGTTTGGTTTGTATCTAACCCTGTTGCTTAAGGTCCCTAACTACCTCTGTTCACCTCTTCAGATGGCCCAGTTCTGAAGCTCCTGTGCTGGAGACTGGTGAGCATGGGAAATACTCATGGACTTGGGTGTCACAAAAACCACTCCATAGATGACTGGGGAAGTTACTATCTACAACCTCAAGTTTCTGAAACTTCTCTGGGATCCTATTTCTTCATCAGGAAATAAGGGGATATAACAGTCATCTGAGAAATAGGCTGTGTGAGAGGACCAAAGGGGTTTGGGGATGCAGCTGCAGCTCCTCTCTTGTTTAGACTTTGAGCCACAGAATGGGAATTGCAGTTCTTGGTTAGAGACAGACTCAGTGAACAACTTGCTTTTAAGTATCCTACATTAAAAAATTATTTATTTTATGTATATGAGTGCTCTATCTGTATGTACACCTGCATGCCAGAAGAGAGAATCAGATCCCAATCATAGATGGTTGTGAACCATCATGTGGTTACCTGGAATTGAACTCAGGACCTCTGGAAGAACAAACAGTGCTCTGAACTGCTGAGCCATCTCTCCAGATTCTACTTTCCAAGTTTTAGTCACTCATGATGGCTATTCTTGGTGGTCAACTTGACTACATCTGAAATTAACTGAAAACCAAGTGGCTGGATATACTTGTGGGGGTTGTTTTCTTAATTAAATCATTTAAAGTGGGAAGACCCACTTTTAATCTAGATCTATTTAGGTGGGAAGAGACCCCTTTCATGTGAGTACACCTTCTGCTGGCAACTTCTATAACATGGAAGAAGAAAGCTTATTCTTTTTGGCTACTTGTTCTTGCTCTCGCTGCTAAGAGCCATTCTAATAAATGCCATTCTAATAAATACCATATCTACACCCCATTCTAGAGGTTCTTTGGTAATGGAACATGTACTGCCTGCTGCCTGGAGCTAGAGCAGGGTCCAGCATGGCATCAACTTTTGTGGCTTGCCCTCTGAGACTTGTCTACTTTTTTCTCTTGTGTTCCTTTTTCTCTTTTTCTCACACCTTAACATATACTCTCCAAAAAGAGACATAAATGTAGTTCATTGCTTCCTAATGTTATAATTTTTTAAAAAAAAATTATACTTTTTACTTAATACCAAATTGCCAGATCTGCCTGTACTTGACATCCTGTGGTCTTTTTTCTTAATGGGCACTGGTATGGCCTCTGTATTATTGATATCAAAATATGCTTTCATGCCAGATGTGTAGAGGCTTCTGTTCTTAACAGTCAGATTGCTGGGTTCCTGAATGTTCAGCTCTGCAAATGAGGCTGTTTTCTAAAGTTGCCCTATAGGCCACCCTCTGATGGTAATGTGAAAAATGCTCTGATGATTTAGAACATTCCAGTCCTACCAGTGTTGTTTATAGATAACTCTAGTGTTTCCTTCATCACTAATGAGGCTGAGCACATTTGTTTGTTTGAAACAGTTTCTATTATTATTATTATTATTATTATTTTATGCATCCACTTTACATCCTGCTCACTGCTCTCTCCCTGTCACCCTTTCCCAAAATCCTTCCCTCTCCACACTCCCCTTTTCCTCTGAGCAGGTGGGGGCCTCCATGGCACATCAAGTCTCTGTGAGACTAAGTGCATCCTCTCCCACTGAGGCCAGACAAGGCAGCCCAGCTAGAAGAAAATAAGCCATGCATGTACAGGCAACAGCTTTTGTGGTAGTCCCCACTCTGAGACAGTTTCTTACGCTGCCCCAATATCCTCACACTCAAACTCGAATGCTGAGTCTATAGGGGTGCACAACCACACCTGGCTTTCTTTAATGATTCTGGAGTACCTGAGACACACCCTTGTCAGCTGGGTAAACTACAGGTGGAGTTTTTAGGTGTGGAACTTGACTGTTCGTCAATTAACAACATCCAATGAGCAGAGCCACAAGTGCCAACACTTAAACTTACCTTATAAATAACACATTTTTGGTCTAATTAATATGTCTTTCTACTCTAATACATGAAAGAACAACAGTGATTATCTTTTACACAAATACTTAACAATATTTGTATTGTGGTGTAAGTCTTTTCCCTATGGTCCATTTGAGTATAAGCTGTGAAGTAGGGATCTGACTCCCTCTGTACCCAATTTTCATATTGTCCCGTACCTTGCAGTGAATAGTCTTCTCCACTTCTGTTCCATAGGAGTTCACATATGTATATGTGCCGTTCTGTTTCCACCCTCCTTGATCAATACCACTTCTCAACCTCTCTCTCCCTGGTTTATTATTCTGAGCCTCCTAAAGTTTGAATCTTGCTTCTTTAAGCAAGAATCTCTTCCAGGAGGGCCCCTAATCTCCAGTATTACTGTTCTAGTCTCTTTTCTCTGTGGCAGCTTCCCTTTGTCTTGTGTCCTAACAACAGTCTCCCTGTTTCCCATGTCTGTTAGATGCCATCTATGAACCCCCTTACAACATTTCAGAAACCAGCTGACAGGCAGGAAAGACATCACAAACTTTCTCACTTTGGATTTGGGTGACTCCTTTGGCAGGAATTGGGATTGGGATTTTCTATTTATCATCCAAGCCTAGAGGAAGAACAGACCTGTAACCAACCACCCTTCCTCAGACCTTTGAGCAGTGTGTGAGATATGCAGCATAAAGTCTCCAGGAGGCAAAGCTGAACATATTCAGAAGAGATAAACTGAGAGGAGACAAGCTGAGAAGGCTAATAAGTAGAAGTCAAAGTGGGGAGATATGTCCTTCAGAGGGCAGATATAACACTGCAAAAAAGTTCTCAGTGGGGCGGGGATAACTTAGGAAGCAATAGCTTGAACTCACATGGACTATTTCTTAAAATTACTTATTATTTATTTAATGTATATGAGTACACTGTAGCTGTCTTCAGACATATCAGAAGAGGGCATTGGATCCCATTACAGAGGGTTGTAAACTACCATGTGGTTGCTGGGAATTGAACTCAGGACTTCTGGAAGAGCAGTGCTCTTAAGTACTGAGTCATCTCTCCAGCCCCCGCATGGAATGCTTATGGGAACTGCAAGCTACTGCATCTTCTCTGTATTGCTGACTCTGTACTTCTGTGAGATGGCTCAGCACTTTGAGCTGACCTTTGTTTACAATATCTCTTGGCTGGCTACCACAGAAGCTAGGACACTTTTGTGGCCTCTTGTGTGGCCAGTAAAGAAACATGGACTTGTGGACTTGTGTGTGTGCTTGTGCACGTGTGTGTATGTGTCTGTGTGTCTGTGTGTGCACACATATACACTTAACAAATGTGTGTGCATATGTGTGTGTGTTGACTTCATAAAGGATGCAGAGGGCAGAGCCAGATGAAATAGTCTTGTTAACAATGAAAACAAGGCACCGTGTGATTTACAATGCTAAAGCTGTAACCAGCCTGGCAGAAATGAAGAGACTCTAAAGAGACATTTGCCTCTCTTAATCTGACTATCAGACTATTAAACATTGGACTCTCCTCAAGTGGGAATTTCCTCAGGAATCTCATTCTAGAAGGAACGCATACTAGCCAGGGAGAAAATTTGCCTTCTGGAATGAGATTTCATTTCAAATAGATCTCTGTTTAAACCTTGAACTTACCTCAGGACCTGGAAGATATACTTGAGGGGTTTGCTAAATCTTTTTATCCCTCTTCCCAACATGGCCACATTGAATAAATCTTTTTCTGTCTTCTATTTTTAATTTGGCTCTTTTTTTATTGGTTTATTGAGGACTGGTGGCTAGATATGACTTGGGGCACAGGTTGTAACCCCTATGTCCAATAACACAGCCCTGCTTTAAAAAAAATGCCTGGCCTCTTCAGTAGCCTGCTAAAGTTAGAGTGCTCTTAGACATTTGTTTTCAAAACAGCTGCCATTCAGTTTTTAAATGACTGACATTATGATGATGCCTCTTAATGAGTCACTGGGAACATCTGAGTATGCTCTCAATCTTTCAGTAACTCCTCAGTATTTCCTAACTCTAGAAAGGGGCTCCAGGCAAAGAGAGTCATATGGCTTCTATACAACCACAGGCTTAAGGTGCATTTTAAAGATCATCCATACAAATGTATTGCACAAAGGATGGAAGGAGGGGACAAAGTTAGTCCAAGGGAGCCATATCTCACAGAGATCCACCTGTATGCCTCCAGAGAGCTAGGAGAGGAGGAAGGGTAGAAGGATGAGATGGAGTAACAGAGGGATGCATGTGTGGCTATAACTTAAAGCCCCAGCTGTTGCCATGGTAAGCGACCCTCAGAGCATACAGAAGCCCAGGGACTGAGGGGTGGCTCACTTCCAACTCAACCTCCAGGAAGAGACCAGCCTCTGGCTTCCTGAAGGGTGATCTCAGAACTTACAAAGAGAAGGTTCTCCAGAAAGAGATGAGCTGCATTAGGCTGGGTGGCTAAAGATATCAGAAAGGGTGGCAGATGTACTCTGCAGTATCATACCTGAACATGGACAAAGGCTTAAGAAATAAGATTTGTAAAAAGGGGTGTCCAGCTTATATAGTAAATCTTGTGCTACAAAATTATTTATGGTTAGATGCCAGAAAATATGAAGCATACTTTTTCTTGGAATTGAATATTTGTGTATTCAACATTATTCTGTGATATAATTGTTTAGTATCAGTTTGGTCTTTTCATGCCTTCCTATTAAGTTATGGATAAGACCTGAGTGGAGCTCATTCAAGGGTGACTACTGCCTCTGTGAAGCCACAGACTTCTGCAGTTTCGTTTTAGTCAGTGACTGAGTTCTGAGTCTCCTAGACTTGTCAGGATAGTATCTGTGACAGCCCTGTTATCTCTGGCATGTTTTCACCTCTCCCCACCCCAGGATTAGATAGCTTCCTCTTTTGTCTGAGTGATCTGTACTCTGCTGAACACTTGAAGGACCTTATGGTGTTCCCTCTCCTAGGATGCATGGCTTTTCCAACGTGAGTTCTCCCCTCTACTCCACAGTTGGCAAGCTATTAGAGCCAAGTGTTCATTTTTCAGAGACCACAGTCCTTTGCTGTCTTGCTTTCAGACATCACATCTGTTTTGTGTTACTTCATAGAGAACGAGAACTCCATCTTGCTGAGAGGCCCTTTGTGACAGTTATTCACATGCTAGGTACCACTATGTGTCATTATAAATATTGTTTAAGAGCAAAAGCACTTCTCAGATACACTTAGGTTCACCTGTTATCTACTGGGCTGTGAACCACACACTTCATACAATATCAGGGTTCTTCAGACTTGTACCCTTGACTCTGTACACAGTAAGTTGTCAGGAGTTAGTAGATGACCATCACATGGGGTAGAATCCAGAGATATCATTCTCTACATCAGCACCATGAGCCTAGAAGGAAAGGTAAAGCTGGCTTATAATGTCTCTCCTTCCACATGGATGGAGACTTCCTGGCCACAAGAGGTTACTGTAGCTCCATTTGGATATCATCTTTCATTAGGTCCAAGTTTCCATTGTTGACCAGTGTGACTAGAATTCCAGGACAAGGCTGCATAGGCAAATTTCAGTGTGCACCCCAGTAAAGAAGGAAGCTCTTAAAAATGTCCTTTAAGCAAGATGGATGTCTACAGCCAATCTGAGCCACATTTTGTCTCCATGGGCTACAAATTCAGTCCACACAACCTAAGTTATCTCTTGTGGAGGCAGACACTGTGTCCAGCCTCGAGACTGCTATGTGGTCAAGAATAATTTTAGCCAAAAGAAGCAAAACTTTAGTTCTTAAACTTAAAACATTTTAATACTAAATTTGTAGAGTTATAGCTCAAAAAATAAAATGTGATACTTTCGTTAATAGAATGTATATATGATTTTCATATGTGATAAACTAACAAAGCTTTGTCCCAAAGAAGTCCAATGAGAATCACTGGCCAACTGAGAAGGGCTTATTGAGCTGGATCAGATGTCTCTGTGTGGAAAGGGCTGCTTGCCCATCTCTTATGCTCCATAAGCCAAATGCCTCCAACATGATTCTTGTTGGTCTCAGATGGGATTTCTGGGGATCAAAGTCTACAAGAAATAACATTGTGGCTGGTAAGGGGGTTGCTCAGCAGAACCCCAGGCTTAGAGAAGCTTACTTAGTAGTAGAATTTTCTGTGACTCCTTGGCTGGGCTTAGTTACAACCTCACCCTGTTATGATTCCTGGAGACAAGCTCTTTGCATGGAGCCTTCTAGTGCTACATAGAAATAAGCTGAGGCCATAGCAGAACCTTGTTTAAGAGTTTCTGAATTTCGCCCTGTGTTGGTAGAAAGATGTAGGGTGGTATGAAGGTAGAATGTGTTGTCATCTTCAGGTCTGATTGCTCACAAGGCTTTGGCAGTGTCCAGCTCTGCCTTGTTCTGAAGGCACTACCAGGATCACACTGAGTAGAGGGGAAGCAATGTCCCAAGGATGCATTCCTCTTTTCCTGTGGAGCCTAACCTCTGACCCAGGCCCCAGAGCTATGAGCCCCCTGGTCCTAGTCTAGCTGCCAGGCTAGGTTTGTGTTTGGCAGTCATAGAGGCACTGAAATTTGCTCATGGCCCATTGTTAGTGAGGGCCATAGGCAGGCCTCTCTGGCATCTTCAGCTAAATATTTAGGGCTTACCAGACCTCACCTACCTGCTCACAATTACAAAGATATAATTTGGTTTTTAAGACATATAGCCTCCAGAATTAACCTGAAGTAACCCTAGAATTCCTTTTAGGTCCAGGCTAAGATTGCCAGCAGGTGACTTCCTATATGCTTTCCTCAGGACTTCAGGAAGAAACAAAGGCTATCAACAAAGGCTCCTTCCAGGCAGTAACAATTCTCTGGAGCTGTTTGCTAGGCACTAGTTGCTCTCCTACAGTGGGCTGCATTTCTAAGCCTCTCTGTAGGGCTATATCGAGTGGGCTCTTATAGTAGGTTGTACCTCCTGGTTTTTGTGTAACTGATGGAGGCTCCTGTAGCAGGTTCCTAGGATATGTGGTGCCAGGAACCTCCCTGGAGGAATCAGGAAGGAATACCTGCACAATTCAGTTGGCAACCTGACAGTGTCTCAACTCCTCTGCCACATCCTGTTCTTATCTGTAACTCAGCATAGCTCCCATTCCCCCCCACCCATTGTTCTCAGATTTTGAAGGTTGCCAATGATCATTCATTCTTTCCCTCCCTGAACTCCATGCTGTCCACAGGTAGGACCCTTCTTGGCCAGGCTACTGCTCTGGTCTGCGTATCTCTCCTAAGCCTGGGTCACAAAAAAAGATAGGGGATCTTACCTTAGTCTGCAGCATTCAAATCTCCAGGAGCCTGAACCTGCACATAGTGGTCTGCTTATGTATGTGCTCTGATACTACAGAGGTCATATGGACACAGACTTGTCACTGGATATAGTATGCACTGGGATAATCTAGGACAGCTCCCATCTGAAGATACTGACAATAATTTCATATGCAGACACCCCCTCCCCCATGGACCTTTTGTGGTCCTGGATATCCAGGCAGGAAAAGAAGCTTTTTCCACTGAACTATATCCCCAGACCAAGAACCTGTTTATACATAAGGTCATATTTTGAAGTTCCAAATGTAGTGAATTTGGAGGCTCACCATCACCCTAGCAGAGGTGTTTTGCTGGGTCAGTATGAGGGATACTCACCAGAGGTACATCCATTCGGATTTAGTGTAGATTTCCTATACAGGTTGTCTACAGGCGAGAGCCCTGATGTTTCAGAAGCTGTCATGCTGTTGGAGGGTCAGATCAGAAGACACTATCTGAACCCATCAAGCTGACATCTTGGACTATGGTTGTTAACAGCGGGGCCTCCAGAACGTTATTATATCGATACAAGTCTGCAGAGGACCTGGATTTGGTTCCCAGAACCCATATTAGGCATCCCACAATTACGTGTAACTCCAGTTCTAAGAAATCTAATTTACCCATATGGTTTCCTAGGGCACCCAGTATGCAAGTGGTGCCCAGACTAACAAACGGGCATCTACACATACAATAAATACAAATACAATTTAAAGATAGAGTCACCATTTGAAAACATGCTAATAGAAACAAACATGAATTTCAGCTTTCAGAACTTCGTTTACATTGTTGATTTTCAGGGGATGGGAGGTGTCTTAATTAAGGGTTTTACTGTTGTGAACAGACACCATGACCAAGGCAAATCTTATAAAGGACAACATTTAGTTAGGGTTGGCTTACAGGTCCCGAGGTTCAGTCCATTATCATCAAGGTGGGAGCATGGCAGCATCTAGGCAGGCATAGTGCAGGCAGAGCTGAGAGTTCTATAGCTGCTACTCACTTTCAGGCAGCTAAGGTGAGGGTCTTAAGCCCATTGCCCACAGTGACATTCCTACTCCAACCAGGTCACACCTACTCCAACAAGGCCACACCTCCAAATAGTGCCACTCCCTGGGCCAATCATATACAAGCCATCACAGCAGGGCTTGGGGCTTTGTGGGACATTAGGCAGGTGGCCAAGCTAGGACTCCACAAAAAAAGGAGTGTCTGGGTCTGGTTCTCCATTCTTCATAGTCCCACAGTCCTGAATTCACATGGTTTCCATAGTAAGTGGAAATTCTCGGGAAAGCAAGAATTAGAAGTGACTTTTTCGTCATTTTTGAGTAGCTGAAGAAAGCTGACAGTCTGAGGGATCTGAGGGTCAGAGACTACCATGGGGAGGGGTAATTTGCTCCAAGTGCTCAGGAGGACCCCATTTCTGAAGTTTCCAAACAAGGTTTCCTCAAGCATGAATTAATTTGTTAGACACTCAGCAAATTCCCCAACACACACACACACACACACACACACACACACACAGTGGGTGACTTGGTTAGAGTCTGAGCCAGAACCTGGAGGACTGGAGTCTATTGCACCCAATCTTCCAGCCCCATTGCCTTCTTACTAACCCCATAATCTTCTTCAGAGCCACCAGTGCCACCCTGACCTCACCACAGAGTCAGCGGGGTGGAGAGATCCCCGTGGCAAGCGTCCCTAGAAGGAAGGAAAATCAGCAGACTCTAAGGATCCTTTTCTTGCAGGTAACTCGAGTGGCCAGCATCTCACCATGCTCATCAAGCTCTCCAGGCACGTAGGGATCAGCAACGGGCTGAGCACAGTGTAAACTGCAACTGCGCCACTAGCCTCAGCTTCCCCACTGGGACTGGCCGCACGCCCGGGGCCCCAGGGCCAGGTGTGCCCTACTCGCTCTTCCCCAACCTCAGCCCGGTTCCCACGCTTCCTGGCTCCACAGCGACCGCACCCTGGGTCGAGCTGCGTCCACAGGCCCGCTGTGCCTGTGGCAGCCTTGTAAGGCAGTGGCTGCCTCTGGTGTCAGTGTGCTGCGCTCCGTCTGGGAGGGGCCTTAGTGCGCGCCTAAGCTGAGAGGGAGGAGGAGGGGCATGTGGGCGGTGCTGGAGGGCGGGGCCCAGGCGGACGGCTCTGAGAGCTCGGCGCCCCGGGGCGCGCGTCTAGTCGCGGAGGCGCAGCAGTGGACGCGTTTTGGAGGTAAGCTAGCGCTGGGCGCTGTCCGTGGTCCGAGGCGCCGTCCTGAGGCCAAGGCTCGGGACGCCCCTGGTCCGTGAGGCTGGCCACCTGCCACTCTCTGCAGTGGCTAGATCAGCTCTCACTGCTGAAGCAGGGGTTCCTCAGAGACCTCCGGGCAGTGGTGTCAAAAATGGGTATGCGTGTACACTGAGCCAGGTGCATTGCGTCGGCACTTAATATGGTGGACCGAAAGCACCCCCACGGCTCCCCACCAGACCAGTTGCCAGGCCTCGCCGGGACCCAGGTCGCTGCTGGTGGAACCTGGTAGGAAAGGGAAGCCACCGCCCGGAGCTGCGCATACCGGAGCTGGAGCTGCGGGGCGTTCGTGGGTCCAGAATCCTGAGCGCGCGTTGCGTCCTGCAGGTGACAGCGCCTGTTCGCCACCCTCCTTTCGAGCCTACATATCTCGTTCGAGATGGCGAGGGTTCTGTCAGGGTCTCGTGTTGAATACCCATGTTTGCGCAAAGGAGAGGGAAGATTCGATCCTTGCTCGGCGGTTTAGGTTATGTAAACGAGGCCTTGAACAAGGTGAGGAAGACGAGTAGTACCCTTTGTGGCGCAGCGTTGGACAGGCTGTGTCTTGGTGATCGCGACTGTGCGTGTCCTGGTGCGAATGGTGGCGTTCGACCCAGCGCCCACTTGCGTATCTGGCCTCTCTTGGCCGCGTAGGTGGCCTTCTTAGGCGGCGCGAGCTCTCCAGGACTGGAGCAATGTTGGGGGGTGGGGGGAGGGTGGCAAAGCCCTGCTTGCCTTTAGCTGGGTTCTCTGGCGGCAGGCTGCTGTTTCTGCTCGAGTGCCAGCCCCTCTCCCATCACGTGACCCTGGAGGATTGGCGAGGGGGAGGGGCACAATCTGAGCGTCTCTAAAGGATTCCTCTATTCAGAAAAGCTCGTGATTACCACAGGGACCCACCATTATAAAAGGTGCCCTATTCAAGTGGCGTATTTGAATAGACAGGTTTGAGAATCCCTGTCTTTACCGATGGTGAAGTGAAGGCGTCCTGCGCAGCAGCACGTTTTCCTCCTGGTGCTTCTTAGGTTCACCTTCTCCATTCTTTGAGGTTGTGATATATGACTTTTAACTATCATCTAAGGCTTTGGAAATTTTTATAAGCATTAGAAAATACCGTTTAAGAACATTGAAACCAGGCATGAGGGGTGTAGGCTTGGGAGAAGTCTGCAGAATGGGGCCCTGAAGACAGCTTTTCTGAGTTCCACAGAGGATGAGACCTAGCTTCCTCAGCAGGGCCTGCTGTCCTATTTATAGTGCACAACTGAAGGAGGAGCCTGTAGGAGGTGTGATTTCAGTTTTGTCAGGAAAGGGAACTTTGCAGTCTTGTCCATCTCTTTTCCCTCACCCAGAAAGTCTGTGCCTAGAGACCCCATGCAGGAGAATGGAGCTTCCCACTTCTTACTGAAAGGAAGGAAGAGTTGGAGCTGCTCAGCCACAGCCAGGCTTCAGACATGGCCACCAGTCCTTAACACCCTCATGGGGTCTCCTAGTGCTGATTCAACCTGGAAAGACCCTTTCCTCGTAAAGAAGGGTCACAGTGTTGCCACC
This sequence comes from Apodemus sylvaticus, assembly GCF_947179515.1. NCBI lineage: Eukaryota > Metazoa > Chordata > Mammalia > Rodentia > Muridae > Apodemus > Apodemus sylvaticus. Next base: position 3,623,307 of record NC_067487.1, on the reverse strand, counting down.
TTAGCATCTTCTATTTATGGCCAGGGCTTTCCTTGTCCACAGCATCTCCCTACTTACACCACCTTCCAATCAAAGTAGCCCCAGCAATGACAGCCCCACTCATGACTCTCAGGAGTTTCCTTATGGCATCTTTCACCAATGGTATCACTCTGGGCATTCCCTACCTAGGGCAGTCCCATCGAAGACCTGCAGCATCCACCCATAGTACTCTCAGATCTGTGCCCTATCCTACCCCGGCAGCTCTTGGAAAACCTTCCCGTAGTGTCTTTGTCCCAGGCAGGAGTGGAATGGAGCATCCCTACTGGGGTCCCAGAGGATGTGGTTTCTGTGAACTGAAGTCTGTACTTGCTTGCCCCGCAAATGGTTTACTGTTGTCAGGGAAAACTCCATGGACAGAATGATACTTCCTGATGAAGAATGAGACCTCTTTAGGTCCATGGTCTCCCATAACTACAATGATGCAACTCAGTTGTAAGTCGCGGTTTGATGTCTAAATGGCCCAAATGTAAGGGTTTCTTTGGTCTTTCTGGCAAGTATGAGGAGGATGGTTCATGAATCTCAAGCTCCTTTCCTACCTGCTAGGCTTTAGTGAGCTCTGCCAGATGGCTAGCTCCTGAAGTTCCCTCCCATAGGAACCCTGCTTTAGTATTGTAATTTCAATTTCCTCCTGGCAACCATTCCCACTGCCCTTTGTGCTGTGGTGGAAAGTGTGGGGTGGAAGGGTCTTGACAATTTGACCTTATGAACATCATCCTTGAACACTAGCTTAGCTCTTGCCTGTAGGTTTTGACCTTTACACATATGAAATCACACAGCTACTATTCTATTAGACTATCTTCTTTGGCCAGTCTTGGTCTAAGCAGACTCACCCATGGCTCTAGTGTTCTACCTTTCTGTTCTGCTGTCAGCAGTCTTTGCATCTCTCTTGGAAGATCGAGAATACAGCTGCCTTGGACTCTCCTATGAACTGAAAGACTCCTGAAGAACAGCAGTTGCTGGGCCTCAGGTCATGTGTACCTTCAGATTTAATGAACCAGGGGTGCTGCTTTCTAGAGTGTCCTACCAGTTCCCTTCCCTGCTTGGTGCTCTGTGTTCTACATTCCACCAGTTGCCTGGGACAGACTTAAATATCCCACCTGTCAAGGTGTACCTGATATCTGGTTTGGAGTTGTGTCTGTACTTTCCTGGTTATACTAGTGGAACTTGATATTCCTTGTGTTCTGTGGCTCTCCCCTGGATGTAGTAGTCTTTTGTTCTGATGAGTAATCTCCCTATTTCCCCCCTTATTGACTACAGAGGCTTTTTGTATATATTGGACAAGCCATGTTTGTTGTACATAACAAGAATCTTTCCTTCTCCGAGCTTTGACATTTTAGTCTCTTACCACTTTTTTTGATAAGCAGAAGTCCTTTTGGGAGAGTGTATAGTGTGTCCTGTGGCAAATCTTCCCTACCCAAGGGTATTTGGCTCCTGACAGTGGGAGATGGCGTAAGAACACTTAGGAGCTCAGTCTCCTCATTCCCCTGCAAGTGTGACATGTGCTCATACTATATGCTTTCTTGCCTTCTCTATGAGCCTCCATTTTTCTGTCCCAGCACCTAACAATTGAAGGTGAGATATGTGCATGTCACAGAAGATAGTGCATTTGTAGTTCCATGTAAAACTCAGTCTACTTGGGCTGACTTTCCAGGGTCTTTGGGTGTAGCCCCATCTGACTCTTTGGCCCCGTCCCATGGTTTTATTCCCCTATGGTTGCTTCCAAGATAGTGCCTTCTTGGAGTATACTCCAGAGGAAAGGTTTCAACCAATTCTTTACAATCCTCTGGGGAAGTCTTATTCTACTCAGGAGAGCACAGGAAACTGATTTAATCCCTTCCCTCAAGGTCTCATCTTCTTGGAGGGATAGATGCAAACAGAATTCTGTCTGGTCTCTGTCTTACAGGGGCATTGGCAACAATTTACCTTCCAACTGTAGACAATCTAGGTAGACTTCATGTCAAGATACTGTTTCCAAATCAGGTTCCATGCAGAGGTTCTGGCATTAATGTGTTTTGAGGGGCTACTGCTCAGCCCCTGTTAGGTAGTTGCCTGGCCCCAGGACAGCTGCACCTACTGGCAGTCTTCAGAGCCCCTCTCACTATCCAAGGGCAATTCTGAGATGTGTAGCATGCAACTTGGGAGTGGCCATGTACATTTGGTGATCATGAAGCCATGCTGATGTTGAGTTAGGAACAAGTCACCTACAAGTTCATCTGGACCTGACACATGGAGCTTCTAGAGGGAGCATGGTGGCAAACCCTGGCATGTCACTGTGAGATAGATATTCAAAATAGTGTCTCTAGCACCTCTGCTGTAAGTAGATCTCAGAACATGGACCCACAGTAAACATACATCTTGATCTTGATCTTATCCATTTGGCCCCATGCAGGATGCTGTATTGGCAAGTATTTTGGAGGATGGACTAGAAAGAGTGTTTGATCAGATGATATGTGATGGGATTTAATTTCAGGCCTTAGACAGTTGTCTAGAGCCTGGAACTCATAATTAATGCTGGCTATGTGGGGGCTACCACTCTTTTACTCTCCACTTACATTTCTGCAGTCACTCAAGACTCTAGAGAAACCTGGTTTCTAGCTGGACAGTGGGAACAACCTTAAGGAGTCACTCTGAAATATTTCATAGTTCTTCCACATTCTCAGTCTTAAGCTCCCACTTAGCTACAGGGGTTTGTTTCATTCATTATTTTTAGAAGGTATTTCTGTAACTCCCACAACCAAGAATGGTGTTTATCCTCATTTAATAGAACTGTAAGCCAGAACCTCAAATGGTCACTCCTGAAAGTGGCTGTATCCTTGAGTTTCCTACTGAGGGCAGTCAGGGCAGCATTGTGGGTAAAGCCTAAAATGTGAATTCCAGGAAGGTATGAAGTAACTGGGTAGAGCTCATTTCTGTTGCCCTGGATGCTGGATACAAAAGAAGACCTAGATGTATAGAACTCTAACTCTAACCCAGTCTCCTTGCCCAGGATTCCCTACTCCTAACGTAAGTATGGGGTTTTCTGGAACATGTAGTCCTGTTCTGCCTACACTGCAGCCCAGACCTAGGATATAGGAAGTAAGCTGACATGGACACTGGGCTACCCTTCCCCTGCAACACCCAGGAGAATTGTGTTGGGTTTAACCTAGAAACAGTGAGAAGAACAGGGTTTAGTTCTCAGGTCACCCTGTAGGCAGCATCCCAGTCTTGGGGCTCCAGTCTCGGACTGTGTTCCATCCTGACCAATCCTAGTCATCCTCTGAGCTGTAGGCTTCTGGGTGCACTATGTAGATGGGGCCTGGGTGACAAGAGGACTGGCTGGATTTCCTGATAGATTTGAGCTTCTGTTACTACCTCTGTGTGTCTGCAGGATATACACATTCAGAAAATTCTCACTTTGTGAGAGTTCACCCTGCCTGGGATGACAACTCCTATTGAGATAAGAGGCCACTCACATGGAGTATCCTGACAAGGATCAGGGTGTATGGCTGTACTATTAATGAAACAATTATCAAAGGCTGTGTTGTGCATAAGTGTACTCTAAAGTACAGAGCTTGTATAGGATAGGCTGCCTGTGTCCCATCCTCAGATGAACCCTCTCTAAGGCTAGCTGAATATGCCTAGATCCCACACAGTCAGACTAACCTTGGTCTTACATGGGATCCTCTAGGACTTAAGCTTTGGGGCGGGGGTGGGGTGGGGAATGTAATAAGGAAGAAGAGGTGAACTCCTAGTGGATACTGCCCATTCTTTCTTTCTATCTTGGACAGGTTTCTTTCTCTTGAACTTCAGTCATGGTCTTTCTAATTGGCTGTCCCTGACCTTATCTTTGCTGATGAGGCCTGTGGAACTGAGGGCAGCCTAGCTGGTGATCAGGGATTGAGTAGTATGTGTCTTGCAAGTGGAAAAAAGTCTAATTTCCCTGGATTTATCTGGAGGTTGCTTCTTTCAAGCCCAATCAGCCTCTAATAATGAGGATGAAATGGAGTTTCTGGAACATTCTAGAGAAAGAGCTATCCCTGGCTTGTGTGCTCCTGTGGAGATTCCCCAGAGAGGCAGAGTGCTTTCTTCTTTTCCGTATTCTTTCCTGTTTCCAGACACTTGTCCCATGTACTGATATCTGTCTCACCCATAGACACCTGGCTCATAACCCCTACTTTACTCATGAACACCCATCACATTCATAAATGCCTTCTCTGCTCATGGAAACCTTGTCCTGGTTGTAGTGACAGATTCCTTGCCCTGCTTACAGACAATCCACTCTTGTAATGGGGACTGTTCCCATATGCATGCATATGGAAGTCAGAAACCAACCTCACTGTCATTTCTTAGAACTCACTAATTACGCTCAGCTGACTGGCTGTTGCCCTCTCTCCATCTCCCCAGTGTATAGGAGGATTAAAAAGCACACACCGACATACCTTTCTTGTTTCTTGTTTTTGTTTGTTTGTTTGCTTGTTTTTGTTTTAACAAGGGTTCTAGGAATCAAACTCATCTTCTCAGAACTGATAGAGCTATTTTTCCAACCCACTGTTACATTTTTCTTTAAGCAAAAAATCATTTTTATTTGTTTTAATATTTTTCATTCTGAAAAATGGGGCCCAGTTGATTTCCTATAGGCTTTGTTGGGAACAGTCAATCCTTTGGGGTTGACAAGGAAAAGTTAGGGTATATGGGATGCAAGAAATCTTGTCTGGGCTAACGGGGTACTCAGGATTTGCAGGAAGCCTTGTCCCTGGCATCTGCCCATATCCCCTTCCACTGCAAGATCTGTAATTCTACCTCCAGTTGGCCTCCCTTGCCCTCCTCAGGCCTGGTCTGAAGATGCAAATCTGGTAACATAGTCTGTCCCTACAGTCAGTGCTGTTGTGGATAAGTTACCATCTCCTGTCCTCCTGACCCCTCAGGGAACATAAGCAGTCAATTGCTGGGTCACTGGCTGGCGCCACTCCCTTCCTCCACCACACCTCTTTGCTCCCAGAGCAATCACTGTTGAAGGAGGCCGGCTCAGGAAGGGGCACCTGCTGATAGGCAGACCCCATAGGATGAAGTTGGGGTACAATGAGAGACAATGAATTACAGGTTATCAGGAAAGGGGCACATGTCATATCTAGGACACATACCTGAGGTGTAGGAGTCACACCTTGGAAGTACAAAGCACACCCAAGAGGCTGCCGTTTATCACCACACTTGGTGGATCAGGTGCCTTCTTGGAAATTCTTCTAAGTGAGCTAACTTCCCTGATGGAAATTATAGTGACATGGTGGGACACACAGAGATCTCCTTAAACTTTAGACTTGCCTTAGATGCTGTGGGCAGGAAAAACAGGAGGCTAGGGCCTTTAAATGGAGGATGGGGGTTGGGAAAGGCTGCAGCTGGCCATCCCACAATACTAGAGGGGTGAAGGAGAGAATTAGGCCTATAGGTACCTCCATGTTCCAGGATACCTTGTCTGCAGCCTCAATTCTCTTTAGACTCGATTCCTCAATTTAGCTCACTACTGCTGTTGTGAGCTAATGGATCTGTTCACATTAGAAAAGAGAACCTGTGGACGGGAGTTCTGTGTCCTCATAGCTTGCTCCTGGGTGTGCCCTGATTGCACGGCACCCTTTCTCTTTCACAGAGCAAGTGATGATCTGGCGATCTTTGTAGAGCCACAGTTAAGACCAAACTCACTGTTATTTTTATATTAAAAGCATTTTATGATGTGATATGAAAGTAGTACATGTTCAAGGTAAAACAAAGCAAAGATGGATGCAAAGTCTGGAGGCTTGACAATAGTCCCCAAGGTATGTCCTGAAGGAAGGGTCTCAAACCCCTGTTGCAGCCTATCCTTTGTGCAAGTGTATTGTTGATGTCTTTCAGTGGTTGCTATGTAGGTCCCATACTGAGCTGATCTTGCTGAAAAATCTTGGCACTGGAACTTTAAAATAGTGTGGCCATGCTGTCAGCTACTCAGTAAAGTCACAGTTGTCAGCTGCTCTGCCACAGAGCACAAAAAAGCTCCAGGATGACTTATTCCAGGGTTGAGTTTAGAAGGGTTCTGCTTTCCAGAACTTGCTTGCAACTTGGTTGTTACTTGAGCATCCTATTGATTCCTTTGGTCAGATACCTTTCAGCCTGCTCTCTGCTCTGACTCCTCAGTTCTGAACACTCATCTTTCTAGAGTGTCAGAATCACTAGGAGGCTCTCTGAGCTACTGCTGTAATCCCTGATCCCCTGGATGTGGGTGGGAGTCCTGCCTAGGAGTCTTTCTCCTACACCAAATGAACAGTGGAGGGGCTGGAAGTGAGAGTTCCTTCCCAAGAGGCCCATCCCCACCCTGGTACCTATTCACTATCTTGTGGGTCCATAGTTCTGTAGAAACCTGGACTGAATACAATCTGCACCTGTCTGATATGAAGTGGCCACACCAGCATGAGACACACCTTCACTGTCCTGATGTGCCATTCTTCTGCTGCAGGTTTGCTTACAATTCTTTTGCCTGGTTTGAATTTGCTGCTTGCCAGACTCTGACCTGCCTTAGTGTCCTGCAGTTCTCAGAAGGCAGAGCCTCTCTCTTGTTTCAGTGTCCTATGAGGGCCCAGGGCAGAAGCTCAGATAACCCATGCACTGCATGGACTTGATTCACCATGAGTCAGATCTTGTGGAGATGTAGAAATTCCTGGGCTTCACACTTGGCTAGAGCTTCCTAGTTAATCTTGCTGTCCTCATCTGCTGAATTTTTCTGTTAGGCTTTTATCACAATTTTCAAGGGGGATGGGCAAGAAGGGGACCTGACCTTTGTGGAACTCACAGTTTTGTGAATTCAGTAGGGGACACATTTCACAGCATGACTCGACCACCTTGTCATTGAGGTTTCTAGTCTGGACAGGGCCTGCACGTTTCAGCTTTGTGGGTCAGTGGTGTATGCCTATATCAGGAGTTCCTCTCCTTGCATTGAGCTGTTAATCAGTTGCCAAAGAAAAGCTATCTGATAGCTCCCCATTATGCTTCCTGGGGGCTGGAAATTGCATGTGTCTACCCTTGCTGGAACATCAGTGGCTGTGATGGGTTCATCTACATATCCTTGTGCTCCTGAGTCTTGCTGGGAAGTAGTACCATCTCCTCAGTCTTCTTAGCCCTCCAGGATGTCTGCCCGTTTTAGGACTCAACAGCCCACAAAAATCCCAAAGAATATGGCTATACTTCTCACTGTCCCTTCCTCAGGGTCCCTTCTTCCGAGTCCAAGGGCCAACTCCACATTCTAGGATTCCAGGGCAGGCCTTTATTGGGTCTCCAGGGTCACTAACCACTCCTGGGTGTGGCTTAGCCTCTGCTCGGAAGGCTCAGGTCTGAGGGACAGTAAGCATAGCATGACTGGCCTGGATCTTAAGGATGGCATTATTTTATAGACTCAAAGCATCCCTCCAGGCATTCACCCACAGCACGTAAGGCCCAGGGAGGAGGCCATGGAAATGTAGGTTAAGGTACAACTCACTGTTGCTGAGTCAGATCCTGTTTCCTTTTTCTAGAGTCTGCAGGTGGTCAGACTGGCAGGCTTAATGCCAGGTCCAGCAACTGGACCAACACGATCATGCTGGGCATTCAGCTCCCAGGGTTCCCAGACCCCAGAAAGGCTGCTCTTCTGCAGCTCTTGCCTTATCTTGTTGCCTGGTACCACATACTGCAGCAAGAACCAGGGACACAGATGGGGTGTGAGAAGCAGAATGACCCCTTTCTTCTCCTTCTTCCCTAGCAATATGGCTGACAGCAAGGCCAAGACTGCCAAAGCTGCTAACAAGACACCACCCAAGTCCCCAGGAGACCCAGCCAAGGCTGCGAAGAGGATGTCACTGGAGTCAGAGGGTGCCAATGAGGGTGCAGCTGCAGCTCCTGAGCTCAGTGCCCTGGAGGAGGCCTTCCGGCGGTTTGCAGTACATGGGGACACCAGGGCAACAGGAAAGGAGATGCATGGCAAGAACTGGTCAAAACTGTGCAAAGACTGCCACGTGATCGATGGGAAGAATGTGACCGTCACTGATGTGGACATTGTCTTCAGCAAGATCAAGTAAGTGTCATGCAGGCTTAGGTGGCACAACTCATATCAGTAGCTGTGAGGGTCTGTGAAGTATCTTGGCTTGCAGATGCTGACAACTTGAAGCTAAGAAGTGGACACAGAACCTGTTGTGTCTGGGACAGTCTGGGCAGTACATTGGTCACAAGTGCCTTGGAACTGCTTGGCAATGTTCTGACCTGTAGTCCTTGTCTTGGTCCATTTGGCCTTGGATGTGGCCAGGGTCAGGGCTTCTGGCCTTGAGAAAACTTAGTTAACTCTAACCAATACCCTGGTTATGATCAGGATCTGCTTAGATGAACAGAAACCCATATACTGTGTGCTGAGTCTATGAGGTTAGTGTGAGGCTCAGGCCTATGTAGCTTTGTTTCCAGGACAGGGCAGTGGCTCATGACGCCCTCTTCCAGACCCTTATCTATCTCCATTAATTTTGTACTTGAGAGATGATTGCATATACAGCCAAACTGATACAAATCAGAGAATGGCCATTCATCTACTGTTTTGTCTTACATCTGCATGCTATCAGATCCCGTGGTTGATCTCTGTGTGTGCTGCTAGCTGAGCATCACTTCCTCTTCCGGATTTGGGTGGGTAATGTCTTCATAACTGTGGTTGCCAATCACCACTCTGCTTGTGGAATTGTTGATATTCTTCAGGTACAGTAAGGCTTCCCTGCCTCCAGGTTGTGCACTGATATGTGGGGGAGTCTTTGAGCAATAGCCAGAGGGGTAGATGTGGCCTGGCAGATGGCTCCTGAGAGCACCAACGAATATCACATGCCAGGAACTTAGGCATTCCTGGGAAGGTGGAGAGATTTAACATGTGTCCCAATGGAAAAAGGTGGCCTAAGACAGATTTCCAGATTCAGGGTGATATTGATATCTTTCTCTTCCAGCTGAAACTAGCTGTAGCTTCCTCTAGATCCTGGTTGAGGGAAATGAAAGGAACTGAGCCTGAATTTTCAAGGTCCTGGCCCCTAAAGGGGGCTCAGTAAAGATTATTGAGCCAGAGCCTAACTGTCCCCTTGTATTCCAATGCTGATATTGACTTCACTGTATACTGGGAGCTTGAGACCTTTGCAAACTAAGAAAATCTCAACACCGTGCTCCCTAGTGAACTTCCTATTGCACATAGCGCACAAAAGTCTGTCTTAACTTTGAATGGTTGTACTGTAAAGGCTGAGACCCAAAGGGGTCCTGCATCCTGACTCTCTCCAGGCTCTGTTGATCTCAGAAGAATACAAAAAGGAGTCTGAGCTAGTCTATTCTGCTTGCTCTGTCTCCTTGTGGTTTCCAACCCCAATGAGAAGCTGGAGAAGAGACTCTCCATGTAGCCTCCTATGAAAGCAGATGTTATGTGTACATAGTTAGCCCCTGCCCTTTCTCCCATCCGAGACTTGTTCCTATGATGTCTCAGATCTACCTCTGTCCGAAGTTCAATTATTGTGGGTGAGGATAGTAGAGGAAGTTATGACCAGTGGCTTAGATGTGTATAGTCACTTTAGCCTGATGCCTACTGTGAAAGCCCTCACCTCTACTCTGGAAGGCCCTTGTCCAGGGCTCCTATGTACTTCTAGATTGTGGTCCTTGGGCTTCTGTTAACACTGCTTTCTTCACAGCCTCATCTGTATGCAATGCCGTGAAGACCCCTATGTGATCCCCACAGAGGAGAGTCTACTGAACACTGTATTCAGTCTATTTCTTTTATAGGAAGGACCCAAGACAAAGGGTCAGTGGATAGTAATTCTCTCCCCTGAGTCCCTAAATAGAACAGCACAGTCATTGGAGATCAGGAGCCACAAGGAGTCTACAAAGTACACAACAGGTCATAAAGACTTAGGGATATGCATGCATCAAGATTAGCCCACAGAGCCGCTATACTGCTGCTTCTCCTTCATAGATGACCTGGAAATCTTGATGCTTATAGTTCCTAAGACTTTCCCTATACATCTCACCAAAGTGACTGTCCCTGAGTTCGGGTACTGTTACCACCATGGGCCTTGCCAGGGGCTGGGGGAAGCTTTCCCAAGTTTGGTGGAGCTCACTGTGCTGGCCACACAGCCTGTTCTGACTCTCACTTTCTGGAAAATGTCCAGCCTCTTCATAGAAATTGGCTTTATGAGTTTCACTAGACAGTTCCAGATAGGGACAGGCAGGTAGGTCCTGATAAAAAAAAAAACTGCTGTGGTAGGTTGGCCAGTCATGAATGAGGGAGACTGACCCAGGCTGCAAAATGATCAGCACTGGGCTCTCTGATACAGGGGAATGACCCTCATCCTGGTGTCAATAGCTCCTGTTAGGCCAGTGAAAATGACATGTAACACTGAGACCTAGAAAAACCAGGTTAGCTGTGTATACAGTTAAAGCCTTGTTTACCATGTGTATATTAGTCATGTCTACCATGTGTATACAGTTAAAGACGATGGTTTTAATCCCAGCACTTGGGAGGCAGAGGCAGGCGAATTTCTGAGTTCGAGGCCAGCCTGGTCTACAGAGTGAGTTCCAGGACAGCCAGGGCCACACAGAGAAACCCTGTCTCAAAAAACAAAAAACAAAAACAAAAACAAAACAACAAAAAAAGCTGATGGTTTTATGGCGCTCACTGGCAGTGTTTAAACTAGCAAATGAACTTGGACAGCTTCTCACTTAATCTCTCCTCATGTTCCTTCTCCACTAGCAGGTGTCCCTTATAGACTCTACCCCGAGCTTACCAGAAAATCTGGAAGCTCTTCCTACACTGGGAGCCTTCAGGGTGTCTTTTAAGCAAGGCTAATGAGCTCATCATGCTCTTCTCAAACATGTCCCTCATGATACTGTATCCTCAGTAATCCCAGTGTTCAAGATAATTAAGATCTAACCAAAGAATAAGGAGACTTCTTTACTTGTGTCTGTAAAGAAGTTTTTAGAAAGGATGGTTGAAAAGTAGGAAGAAATGACCTTTCCAGAGGTCAGTCATCTTCTCCAGCTTCTTCTGAAGGATGCTACCTTCCAGCTTTTGTGTGCCTGTATATGTGCACTGTGCCCCTATGTAGAACTTACGTTTCTGCAGCTTCCTGGTGGGTGTCCTTATGCTGTCACAGGTATTTGGATGATGAGGGCCACAGAGGACTGAGAGCTCAAGCTCCTTATGTCCTTCTTGCCCTGGGAAGCACTGGACCCATGTGAAGAGAATGCTTGTTCTCAGAATGCAGAACTTCAGACGCTCAGACATTTCATTCCTGACTCCAGGGCATGGCCATTCTTTGTTGTAGACTCTGGGCTGCCTGGGAACCTTGGACTGTCCTTGTCTTATAAGTCAAGGTCCTGGAGAGCAAGTACATGCAGCTCAAGCCCAGAGAAGGCTCAAGACTATTACAGTCTAGGCAGACAGGGTATCAGTGCTGGGCTTGCTGACACTGTGGGTACACACTGTGGGGCTGATGTCTAGCTGTGTGGCTGGGGAGCCCAGGTGAGGATTCTATACTAAATAGAGACCCAGGAACTCTGATGTTCCTTTTGACTACACACCTAGACCCTTGAGACCTTAGAGGCTGCCATCCTCTCATCTCTTACTATCTTTGAACTCTCATTCCTGCTCAGAGCCTAGACTCCATTGGGTTCATTATGAACTATGCTCCACTTGGAACACCTCTGTTCTGGAGGAAGATTCTCACTCCAGAGGCATTTGTGAACAGAAGATTCAGAGTCCTATTGTCCTCTAGTGTAGAGGGACAGTATTCTGAGTATCAGGGTGGTGAGGGAATGCTAAAAAGGGTCAGCAGAAAGGGTTGGGGAACTCTGGGATTTAGATTTCCAGGAAAACCGTGGCTGTAGTGGTGCTATTTGTATTATGAAGTCTGGGTGTTTGTGATCCCTTGAGGGGCAGCAATTGCCTCCTATCGGAGTTTGGGGCCTGGGAGGAAATTGCTTAGGTACCTCCAGGAAGTTGCTGACTCTGACAGGACTTGAGAGGAAAAAAAAAGTTCAACTATTTCTGTTTTGGGGCAGGTTGCCATGGCTCTGCAGGCGTGGCGCCAGCTGGGGTATCTGCAGCCTTTGTTTGGGTCCCTGTCACCATGGCAGCGCTTGTTTGTTTTGATGTTACTATGTGTTAAATTTTAAACAAATTTCTTGAAGCTCTATACCAAGTTTTATTGTAGACTACTGTTAACCTAGACTCTCCATCCTGCAAAAGGCTCAGCACAGCCAGTCTCCACATAGTTAATGGAGACCTGACATTGAAGCAAGGCCAAGGTGGTGGCAGCTTGAGAAACACCTGCAGGCCCTAGGCATTGTATCTATCTGTGACTGTCTGTAAGGGGTCTTTGTTCCTGAGTGTCTGTGTATGTACCTGTGTATGCTTGTGGAAGAAGAGGTACAGAGGCCTGGAGTTGGGCTGGACTTACCTACTACCTCCTTATTTTAACCACCATACTGCCAGGTAAGGAGACCCAGAGACCTTTGGCCTCACTAGGCCTAGACTGGGTGCTGGGTACCCTCCAGAGTAAACGCACAGATTCCTGCCAACACTGTGCAGAGCCAGAAAGTAACTTGGCTGGAGTGTTAGGGCCCGGTGTCCATTATGTCTGGATACAGGTCAGAAGTAAGCCAGGTCAGTCCCTACATGTAAGAAAACAGGGTCTAGATCTGTCTAGACTGGAGATTTGTCAGACACTGCTCAGTCTGTGAGCTGCTTGGTGTTCCTTACATGTCATAGCTAGTCAGTAAAACATGATGGGACTTTTCTGATGTCTGTATGCTGCCAAGGCGGCTCACTATAGAAGCCACCTGGGTTAATGTAGCCCATTACTCCTAGGAACAAGCCTCAGGTCTGGAGTCCTGGCCATAATTTTGGGTAACCTTGGGAAGGATGGATTTCTGTGTATACTACCTGTACAAACATCTCAGAGAATCCAGATGCAAAGGACCTTAGACATGTGAGGACCCTTGGGGGCAGCCTCTGTTCCTGGCTGTGGGGCCCACTCAGTTCCACTCACCTATGGCACACATGTTACTGGAACTCCTCCTTCAGGCTCGGCTTCCTGGGTTTCGGATAAGGCTGTCACATGCTCCAGGGAAGAGTGGCCTGACCCTGCAGGCCTCGAATGGAGCAAGATCCAGCATGCATCTTATTCTTCAGGCATCCCAGTATCTGAAGCCTTGCTGCTATTCTTACTTCTGTATGGCCCTCTAGTGGCTGTATAATGGCAGTACATAGTGACTCCTCAGCTGCCTGCTGGGGAACTTAGGGTTTTGACTTTTGTTGGAGGATAGCCAGGACATGTGGAGCTTTTTTTTTTTTTTTGTCCTAATAGTCATTGAGCTAGTGGCCCCTATGACTTTCTGGATAAGGCTTCATATGTTCAAGTGAGTCTGCAGTGATAGGCCGTGGGGATGATAAGCATATTCTGTTTCTCAGCAATTTTGTCTTGCCTTGGGAAGCTGGCTGGCCAGTACATGAAGGAAATGTAAGAGAATGAACTTCTCCAAACATCCATAACTTGTCTGAACAACTGGAGGCAAGTTAATTAAGTCCTCATGGCTTACCCCTAGTTAATCCAGGCCAGAGCCGTGAGGAGGTAGGGGTGGACAGATGCGCCCACTTTGGGTCACCTGGTGAATGTTTATTCCAGTCTCAAGCCCCTTGGAAAACAGAAAATGACAAGTAGAAAGGGGCTTTAAGGATTTGTTCTCAACAGAGGGAAGTAGCAATGCTGCAGGTCACAGATGCTTTCTCTAGGCAAGTTGGCAACTGTCAGTAAACAGATGTAATGTGGAATGTGCCCAGAGTAGGGCCACAGTTTAGTGGGGTTGGCAGAGTAGGGTTACTGCTTGGACTCTGAGTCCCTGAGATGTGTAGAGTCCTTGTGGTTAACTGGCAACCAGGCCCATCTAGGCAGAGAACACATTACCTGCTTCCAAGGAATTTAAGTCCAGTGACCTTCTGAGGGTACAGAGAACTGAACGGCCTAGATTTGCCGCTGCTGTTGTTGCACAGAGACTAGGCTTGGGTCCTGGGAAGCAGTGGGCATGGCAGAGTCCTAAGGAAGGAACAGGAGACTGGTGTCTGAAGAAAATGACTAGACTTCTGCACCTCCCTTGAATACATATAAAGAGTCAGACACTGATAGCAACAGACAACTTGAGGCCCATGGCAGCTGAGACTGCTTTGTGGTCCAGAAGGCTCAGGTCAGCTCCCTTATTGTTTCTACAGAACACCTCCAGAAGGGATTCCCATGGCGTAGCATCCCTGCAAGGCAGGATTCTGGACTAGAGGTCTTCACTGCCCTGGAGTCCCTTCCAGGTCCTTTAGCTGCTCTCTGACCACCACATGTATAGGGAGTGTATAGCTCCCCACTCCTCAGAAGCACCTTCTCTGACTGCATAGTATCTGGCTGACAAGGTTTCTCTCTGGTGGTTACTTCAGAAGCAACAGCTTCTGTAACTCCCAGGAAGTAAGAAGCACAGACAGCCTTGTCTTATCCTATGTGCCCTACTCCTTCACCTCTTAAAAGTTTTCTTATTACACAAGCCTTGACAGGGACCCCTTTGCAAAGTGCTGAGTAGGCTGAGTTAGGGGCTCTTTGAAAGTCCAAAGCTGAGGTGAGGAGTGGTAATGTTTGTGGTATTGGCCGTAGATTAGTCCTCAGAGGGCTCTGCTGCTGAGGCTGGGTCCTGACCCCTCTAGCCAGGTCCTGGGGTTCCAAAAAGACTGAGAAGGTGTCCCTGCAGATACAATTCCAGGCCACAGGAATACATGTAATTAGATACCCACTTGTAAGCCAGCTTTGGACAGCTTGGGAGCCAAAGGCAGGGAAGTGCCCTAGGAGTAATGGATATTACTCCTGAGAGCTCTAGATATAGGCTCTGTGGGAGAACCATGCAGAGGTTTTTACATCTCTGAGGAAGAAGTGGGCATTGTCTTCTCGGAGTAGTTGGGGATTCTGCTTCAAGAACTGCCTGGGTCTCCTGGGGTTTCTCTCTGTGAACTGGGGCACCAAGGCAGGGCTCCCTCTCCCCAACAAAACAGACTTGTAAGGACACAGGCCAGAAAGGGATTCTTGGTACCAGTGGAGCAGGCATCCAACTCTATCTGAATGTGGCCTGTGATGGGAGAGCCCCTCCAGTTACCCCATGCCCCAGTGACTCAGACTGGTGGTGCCTGGTGCCGAGGCTGCCCAGAAATGGCCTTGTGCCCCAGCAGCAGATTGCCAGGCTGGCCATTAGGCCTGGCATCCTCATGTCAGCCCAGGAAGGGTTGGGAGTAGGAGACAAGAGTGCCATTGACTTCTCACGACAAACAGAGCAGCCCTGAGGGGCCTTAGATCAACACTGCCTCCCACCCCACAAGGTCCTAGGAGAGAGGGAAAAGCTGTCAGCTCCAGGCACCACTGAACTGTGAAGTCAAGCTGCTCCAATGCCCTAGATCCGCCCAGTATCTCAAGGGTAGCTGGTAAGTGCTGGGGCTAAAAGCATTGAAGGACTAGAACCCACCTTCTAAGACATATCTACTGAGGCTCCTCACCTATAGTAGAGGCCATTTGGCAAGGTTCTAGGATCACACACTGTGGGCCTCTAGCTCCTATGCTGTATCCTTGATCTAAGTGTAATGGCTCAGTGGTTTTCCCAATCGCCTGAGAAGTAGGGGTGGCCTCCAGCCTGGGGCCCTGTGCATTTCTCCAAAAACATTTGACTCAGCTCTTCTGGTTGTTTGGTCAAAATGCCGTATATATTCAGGACATTATGTATAAAGTGTGAGACTCCCCTAGGCACCATTAAAATTTCAGGGTGTGTGGGAACAGTAGCACTTTCATCTCTGGTTCCATAGCATAGCCACTAAGGTTCCACTCTGTTACTATGTTGCCACTTATGTTCTCACAAGGCTGCCTACAGAATGCTTATCTGGTCACTGCTAAAGGACATTTGGGTGGTTTTCCAAGTTAGAATAACTGAATAAAATCTATACATTATTCATAAATGGGTTTAACATGAGCTTCAGTATTCATTTTTCTGGAAGCAGTCTGGCCCCCAAGAAGACTGGCTTGTGGTACATCCTCCTCAGCATGCAGCAAGCAGTCTGTCTCCTCATCACTTCTGCTTCCCCATGGGTGACTTCCTGTGTGTGTTGTTCCCCATCAATGGCTTTTCCTTGGTTAGGTGTCTGGTCCAAATACTTGGCCCATTTGAAATTTTCTTTTCTCATCGTCAAGTTCTTTGTGTATTTTAGATACAAGCATCTTTTCAGGTTTGTATTTTATGCATCTCTGTGGTGTTTCTTTGCCTTCCATGTCATTTGAAAGAGCATGGATTTTAATATTCTGAAGTCTAGTCTGCCCACTTTTCTCTTATCGAATGTGATGACTTGGTCTTATTTCTAAGAAATCCTTGCCCACCCTAAGGTCACCCAGGTTATTTCTGGGGTCATGCTTTGAGTAGACTGAGGGAGCTGTGGATCCTAGCTGGTTTATTTTGCATAGGTAGCAGATGTTCCAGCTGCATTCTGAAATAGTCCTTTCTCCTTGACCTTGTTCAGTTAGGCACCTATGTAGGTGTTTCTGGACTCCAGATACTCCGAGCTGTACATCTCACACTTTGTTAGTGTCTCTCATCCTGTCTCCTTTAGGAGACTTCATGGTGTCTTGGGATAGTATAGTCTCAGACTTCCAACTCTGTTTTTTTTTTCTTTGTTTATTGTTGCTGTTTTGTTCTGAGACAGGGTTTTGGAGCCCTGGCTGTCCTGGAACTCCAAGAGTTCTGTAGGCCAGGCTGGCCTCGAATTCACAAAGTTCTACCTGCCTTTGCCTGCAGAACCCATGCTCCACCACTGCCTTGTTTTTGATTTCTGAAATTCATCTTGGCTGCTCTGGATCTCATTATGCTGATGGAGATACTTCAGAGCCCTACTGGGATTTTGTCAGTCAGCTGCTTTAAAGAGCTGAATGCTTAGTACTCTGCAGCTGGGGTCTGTGGCATGCCTGGCCGTACAAGGCAGCTTACCTCTGGTCATTTCGCTGAAACTCTCCAGCAACATGCAGGACATGCAGACTCGTGTTTCTTCTACATTATGTCAAAACATTGAACACTTCAGTAATTCGGATTAGTTGGGAATGAATGCCAAGTTGAAAATGTCATAAAATTACAACAAATTTTGGCAGGAGGATTTTGTGAAATGACAAATTATCTAGTGATCACTGATGGCCAGGTACACTTGGTGAGTAGGAGCTCCAGCCTCAAGCCACCCTGTTGACTAGGGTGCCCTGCACTGCTCACTCTTAGACTTCTGATCAAGCTGGTGATATGGCTCCTCCTAATTTTGCCTTCTTTGATAACCACAGCTTTAGGCTCTTTCCAGGCCACTTCTTACCCTCCTGCTCCTTGACAGGTTAGGGTATCCGTGGAAGAATTTGATGGGATCTTTCCTGTTCTTCTCTCTGCTCCTCAACCCAGGAGAGACCACATACAGAAATGTTCTGACACATTTGGCTGTGACCAGTAGGGGTCACTGCAGAATGCAGTAAGGAATGGTATACCTGTGGGGTTGGTCCCAGAGGCCCTCTACCTGAAGACTTATGTGGCCTGTCATCCACAGAGGGAAATCCTGCAGGACCATCACCTTTGAGCAGTTCCAGGAGGCACTGGAGGAGCTGGCCAAGAAGCGGTTCAAGGATAAGAGCAGTGAGGAGGCTGTACGTGAGGTGCACCGGCTCATTGAGGGACGAGCACCAGTCATCTCTGGCGTCACGGTGAGGGGGGAGGCGTGGGTGGGACTCAGTGTTCTTGATTGCATCTGCCCTTGGGGAGACCATGGCCCAGCAGTATCTGAAGGCCACACTGGGTAGATTTAGGAAACTATTTACATTCATTAGTCTTGTAAGTGTGGGACTGACCCAGAGCCAGGAGAGGTAACTCCTTGTCTGTGGCCTAGCAGGCTCATACTACGTGGCCTGCCTACCCTCCAGCCCCTGCCACTTCCCACCTGAATGCTGCCATAAATGGTGGTGGTCCTTATCCAGTTGTATCATTTGGCTTATGATAACACTCTCTGATAACACCCTTTTCTATTCTCTTTCAGAAAGCTGTGTCTTCACCCACAGTGTCACGGCTCACAGACACAAGCAAGTTCACAGGCTCCCACAAGGAGCGCTTCGACCAATCAGGAAAGGGCAAGGGCAAAGCTGGCCGCGTGGACCTGGTGGATGAGTCAGGCTATGTGCCTGGTTACAAGCATGCAGGCACCTATGACCAGAAGGTGCAGGGGGGCAAGTAGCCTTATAGGCTGACGCTCTGGACACTATAGGTGGCAGGCACAGGACTTACCCATTGCACTTCATTACATTCCTATGTTTAACTGGGCAGAACTCAGAATGCACCTCCACTAGGCAATGGTGGGGGCAATGCCCAGGCCTCCTCTTGCTGGGTGCTTTGACACTTCTCTCTCAGACCCCAGGTTTGGGCCGTGATTCATTGTCTGTTCTAACATACCTGCCCTGTCCACAGCTGGGAAGTGGACTGCTATTTCCAAACTGTCTCCCAGGATCATACCACATTGGCCACTTGATCTGCAGGTAAAAAAGGGTGTTTTTTGGGACTGGCAGAAATGAAGATGAACAGAGCAGATGTCAGAACTCACACTGACCTTATCTAGGCACTTCTAGGTTGGCAAGAGCTAAGGAACTAACCAACTGCATAGAGTAATAATAAACAGGCCCCTTCATCTTTCTTGACCACAGCACATGACTGAGGCTACTTGGTGGGTTGTCCCAGTGTTTGTGAGAACAATTCACATCAGCACACATGCATGTGCATGTACACACACACATGCACACATGTGTATTCACCAACCGAGTCTGTGCTAAGAGTGGCCAAGAGAAAATGGAAGCTCCCCGGTGACCAGGGGAGTGACTTGGAGAATGAAGCTGGAAGTTTCCTCTGTGCTTGGTCTCAAGAGTGATCTAGAGAGATCCAGGACATCAAGCTGCCATGTCCCATCTCCAGGTTGGGACATACATGATGCTGAGACACTTTGTCCAGACCAGGCCTGGACAGTTGTTTCACCAGTGTGAGATGGAAGCTTTTGCCAGGGCAAGTTATGTTGTGTTTCTCTCAAAATTATGTGTCTTCAGCTCTATGGAGCCTTCTCTGGGTTCAGTTTTCCTAACTTTTCTCACAAGGGCAAGTGCAGGGTACTGGACACCAGAACCAGGCCTAAGAAAGATTTGCAGTATCTGCCAATGTTTCTTTTTCTGCCACAAGAGAGAAGCCAGGACTCAGCTCATCCAAGTGTGAGGGTGCCACATAGCCAGGCCCAAAGGCATGCACCATCCTCATAAGAGCCCCACAGCAATTGTTCCTTTGCATTAACAGCCCTAGTCTTGCATGCAACTTGGTGGACTGTGTGGCCTTGTTCCTAGAAAAAACACACAGTGGAGTCAGGATATGCTTCCTGGGGCAGATGGGTATTGAGGGTAGGATGTCTTATGTGGCTTGGACAACACAGGTAGACAGCAAGGCTGTCTTCCCCACTGCCATGGCACATAGTCACATTATCCACCTCTCTGAGGTTCAGAGAGCATGCCTTCACTGCAGCACCAGGGAAGATTACCTACTAGCCTAAGAGAGAAAAGCATGGGCCTCAATACCAGACCTCCCAGACAGCAGGCCCTCCGAAGGTTCAAAGTTAACAAGTTCAACATAGCCGCCACTGGAAGATCAGGGTGCTCAGCTTCCTCCCAAGGTTTTATGAGTTTGTCGTACCTGGCAAGCGGTGGAGCCTCCTTTCTGGAATCTTACCTCACTGGTCTGGGGAAACAAAAGACTCCTTGCACTTCTCACACCCTCACCCAGAACCCCTAGTCCCCATGTGGCTGGCAGTCTCTTGGTCTGAGGACACTCTTTTCTACTGCCTATAAACAGCCCAGTTGCCACCATCACAGCCAAGTGAAATGGAACACTCACAAATCCATCAGGAGGTGACTGCATGTAGGCCAGGGCAGAGGAGCAGGCTAGCAAGGCATCAGAGGGTCCCCATAACATGTAGTGGGTCAGATGTTTCCCTGACCCCATAGTAGTATGAAAACCCTGGACACAGCCTCCTGTTCAAAGGGCCAAGATACCAGAATGATGTCCAGATGAAGACTGAAGCCAGGGTTAACAGCCTAGGAACACCTAGGAAACAACATAAGTGTCCACCTTCACAGGACCACCCAGCTTCATGGGGACGTTTCATTATAAACTGGTCACCTCACACATGTGCTCAGGACTGAACAGAAAAGCTCAGACTGGCAAGCCCAGATAGGTCCTGGGCAGTAGAGGACCGGAACTGCCATCAGAGTCCCCAAAAATATGATCCTCAGCAGGAAAGCATTCTAGGAAAGCACTTGAGAAAGCATTTCTAATGGCTCTAACACAGTTTAGGTTTTGTAAATGAACATTGGGTCACTCTGCCTTGCCAGTCCTCACTGTCCTAGCACAGAAGCTGAGCACCCTTGGGATAGTCCTAGGCCTGCCCATGTAGTTCCTCAGCAACACCCAGAACTAAGTCAGACAAGTGGTCTTCATTGTGTCCCCCCTTTCCTCCAGAGTTTCCTCACACAGCACCTTTCTCTAGTCAGTGTTAACTTTAACTTTGAAAATAAACCCTCCCTCTAGATGATATATGTCATCCAGCAAGGAAAGGGTAGTAACAATTAGATCACAAAGACCTAGTGTCTTCATACTATCAGTTTAAAGTGTCTATGAAATTCGTTGTGGCATCCGTGTACCCTCTCAACATAGAAACTGATTTGAATCCAATTTTGCTGCACAAAACAGATGTGTATTTTCCTCAGTTTGATTTGAACACACAGGTAGAGTGCTTGTCTCTGTTGCATGTTTTATGCAATACCAATTAGCTATTACTAATTATGGATAAATAGAATTCAGTGTCTGTGAATAAAAACAAACAAAAACTGCACAGCATGCAAACCAAGACCCAGGGCCATGTGCTATTAGGTGACAGGCACACAAGAGACAGGGATAGGTTCTCACGGGGGAACAACATTTAGGAAGTGACATTTTTTTTTCTAGAGGTGACACCCAGGAGACAGAGACATATTGTTGTGAGCTGACCCAGGAAACAAAAGATACATTCTATCAGGGAAGACACTCAAGAGACAGAGATAGGTTCTCTTGAGTTATGACAGCAAAGAATAAGGACAGGTTCTGTCAGAGGCGACACTCAGGTACATGAAATGGAGTGACAGAGTCATTTGTTACGTTTGACACTCGAAGATATGTTCTGTCAGAGTGATACTTGGATATATTCTATTGGGGGTGACACCCAGGAACATGGTCTGTAGAAGGTGATATACAGGGACACATTCTGTTGGAGGTGACATTCAGGAGAGAGAGTAA
This sequence comes from Apodemus sylvaticus, assembly GCF_947179515.1. NCBI lineage: Eukaryota > Metazoa > Chordata > Mammalia > Rodentia > Muridae > Apodemus > Apodemus sylvaticus. The sequence continues at coordinate 3,601,845 of NC_067487.1, read as the reverse complement.
ACTGCAGGGAAGATCCATGCAGATGGTGTCTTAAGTGTCGGGGAATGATGGTAGGTGGGCTGGAGGCTGTCTGAAAACACTGACTCTAGTAGGACCCCTATTTATTTCTATTTAATGCTATGAACAACTAGTTAGTGGAAATGCTTTACCAAAATCAGAGTTCAAATTACATATTTAAATATTGTTGAAAGACCTATATTTATACTGGAGTATTTTTACACCTTTCAGTATCCTATCTTATATTGGGGCATAGGGACATTATGACAGATGGAGATAGTTTTGAAATGGGCTGTATGACAGTTCTGCCACCTCCCTGTAGTCTGTCCCAGGGAGTTGACAGGTGCCTGCCCTGAGCCAAGACCCAACCTTCCCACTCCCAGAGGCCCTGAGTTGCCTCTGCTCTCTGTTTAATTTACTGGCACACAGCTGTTCCCATGTGTTTTACATACTGTTCTGTAGCTGCTTTGGTATTAGAACTGGCTGGGAGGATTGAGACAGATGTCATGGCACAGACACATATGGTATTTGCCATCTGTCCTTTTTCAGGGTCGGTCTCTCTTTCTCTCTCTCTCTCTCTCTCTCTCTCTCTCTCTCTCTCTCTCTCTCTCTCTCTCTCTCTCTCTCTTTCTCTCCCCTTGTGTATACCTGGCTACCTGGCTACAACATGGGCACATAGGGGAAGCCCTGCCAATTAAGAATGGCAAAAGTGACAATTTAGCTGTACTGTGAAGACATCAGTAGACAGAATATCCTTCCAACACTGAGCCAAACTGCTCTTCTTCACCAACATACTACTGACCATTTTACAGTTCAGGGGTGTGGCCATCTTGGGACGCTTAAATTATCTCTTCCTTTAGACTTAACTAAACCAAGCCAAACAATAAAGGAAGCCTGTACAACTTAAACTTGAAAGGAATAATATGCTACTACTACTAGTTTGTACTAAGTTTTTTTTTTTTCAAGAAAGGGAGTTAAGTTTATATATATATGTGATATATATTTTTACACTATTTTATTAATGTTAGGGAATATGGAGTTTATCACTTTATCAGTGTGATGGGTAATGTTGATGTCATGGGTGTTCTGACTCAGAAAGACACTTATGCTGACATCTAAACTACACTTGCTCAGAATGTCTGTCAGGTCAGGATGGCCCTGCTGTCCCTCCTATAAAGTGCAAGGCATCTAGTCACCTAGTTGGACATATGGCCTGGCTCATATTGCTTTAGTGAAACAGCTTTTGTCTATCATTTCGTTCATTGTGTTTGCTGTTATTAACATTGTGTGTCAAGTTGATAAAGTGATGAATAAAGGTTTTAAAATATGGATTTCTAATTTACTTAAAGTACTATGATATCTGTGGTAGTTGTCACATCCTCTGGCAGGACCTTGATATTCGTGTACTAACATAGAGGTGTCTCAAGTCTTCCCTGCATCGGCGCTCACCAGTAGAGAGCCTCATGTTCATTCTATTCATGAGACTGTCTGCTTCTTAGCTTAGGCGGTACTGCATGCAGACTAGCCATCTGTCAGATTCCAGGTCAGGGTGGGCTTTGGTGCAGCCTTTGGGTGAGGTCCAGGCTTAAGGTAATTACTCATAAACTGCATCACAAATTATCAGCACTCCAAAAACAGGAGCATCATCAAGATGATTAAAATTAAGGTCAACTTCAAATACTAGTGCAAAATGCATCCAATGAGGTTGCTGCTCATGAAGGGAAAAAACGGCTGATTTTTGTTTGATTGTTTGGATAATGTAATAATTTGCTACCAGTAGATATAAAAAATACAGACAGAAATGTCTTTAACAAAATTAAAACAAGAGAATACACAGGCAGGTAGCTCAGATTAATAGGAACTATGTACATATTTTGTAAAACTAAAAGTATTTCATTAAGATACATGAGAATAATCACACACAAACCCAAAGGGAAATAGAGAGGCTAGTGCTCACAGGCTCTTATGTACTTTGGAGGTATGGAGTGCAGACCAGTTTCCTGATTAACAGGGCCAGAGATGGTGAATAGATACAGCCTATAAACAGCCAGGAGTGAGGAAGAGGCAAGAGAATATCTGTGAGTTTGAGGCCGGCCTGATCTACATTGTGAGCTCCAGGCTAGCTAAGGATATATAGTAAGGACCTTGTCTCAAAAGAAAAAAAAAAAAAGAAAGAAAGAAAAAGAAAAATCAACCACCAACTGAACAAACAAACAAAAATGATAATACTGGAGCCAGAAAAACAAAACAGACTAGAGATGAAGCAATTACCCAAATACATCAGTGGTTTTGGAAAAGGTATAATGTCCTGGGTGACATTCCTGGGTGACCAGGAAGGAAAGACAGGAAGCTGGTTCCCTAGATACACTGCTGAAAAAGTTCAGGACAGTCACCAGCATGCTCTGGAGTTCACCTGTCAGATACTCACTGGCGATGGGAAGGCCAGGCCTGCTTGTTCACTGGCTTGATGAGCATGTCTACAGTGTGGAAGCTGAGAGAGAGGCAATGAATGGCCAGAGGCTATCTATCTTCTTACCCAGATAGTGAGAGCTCTTATTTAAAAGCCAAGTGTCACAACAAGTCTACAGGTGATACAACTTCAAATCCTGAAGCTATTAAAACACTAACAAAAGATTATCACTACCAAAAATAACCTTAAAATTAAGGTAATATAAATTAATTCATAGACATACATGATGTACAAAAAAACTCAAACAGAAATAGACAGTTTGCTGTACAACTCCTGACTTGGGGTAAGGAGCTGCAGAATACACGACTGAGAGCCCTCAAAGCCTCAAAGTTGAGGTTTGAAACTCACTTCCTGCCTTGAACACAAAATCCACCTGGGCCAGTGTAGAAGTGGAGGGGCAGGAGAATTTTTCTGACCTTGTGAGGCAGAGACCAAGGTGCATTAGGCAATTCTAAGCTGTCTCCAGAATGTCTATACTCAGCAGCATTAGTGTGTAGAGTCATCTCTCTGTACAGGCTTCACTCTAGATGGTACTGTCCTTGTGGATTAAATCTGCCTCTTCTAATGAGGACCTTTTTGGGTTTCGCTCTGTACAGTGTGTATTTAAATCTTACCCAGGTTTTCAGGTGAATAGTCTGTTTATTTGCAGGAGCTATTAAAAGCAAAAGGGTGAGGCAGAAGTGGGGAGGTTTTTGTTTATTTGTTTTACTATGACATGTTAATATCATATAAATTCTTAAAATGTTTGTCACATCCAGAAGTGTTACTTTTTATTACAACTTGGAACTTATTTTTTACTGCTCACTTTGTTTAACTTGTTTTACAGAAGAATTCAGTAAGGAAGTCGGTTATAATTTATAAAGAGCCATTCAAAAAGTTAACTTTTTAAACATAGCAATATAATATTTCTTTAAATAAGGAATGCTTGTCACATGAAAACATTTTAATTATACAAAACTTTCCCACATTGGGAAGAAAAAAATACCGTAGGTACTTTACAACAGGATGTGTAATTAACAAAGCTTCTCAAACATATGAAGCCCCAGGGTCGACCACAATTTAGGACATAAGCAAACTGAACTTATGAATACATTTTGAGGACCTTAGGTAATTACAGTCTCACTAGGGTATTCAGATAGATACATGCCCAGGTGCAACCCTTGGCCTATACCTGTATATAGTATAGCTCACTACCAGCTAGCAGGACTGTCGGCCACCAAGTCGGGAGCTACGGCGAGGGATCAGGGCTGTAGTCTTCTTAAATTCCTGGAAGCTCCAGTGCATCTGCTCTACCTCAGCTCTATGTTGTGCCCGTGAACGGCTCAGCTCCTGCAGGAGATGTTCATTGGTGCTGACCAGGGAGCTGGAGGGTGAAAAGAAAGTAATTGCTGAGTCTCTCCCAGTGCACAGCCTACTGTTGTGTCCCAACTGCCACAGCCTAGCTGAAGTCTACCAGCATAAAGACATATCACACCTGTGCCCTAGCCAGATGCGCTTAACTGTAGTAGTGCCAAGGCTACCACTTGCCCTAGCCCCATTATCTTCTTCTTACTGGCTACTGTCTCACTATATGACCTTTCCCCACCATACATGGACACAACCAGAGCCCTTGGCTTGAACAAGCCTTCCTAAAGGCACTGCTGGTCACTGTGAGCTAAACTTGGGAATAAGCTGAAAAACTGAATGGTGATGTCTTCCTGACATACCACAGTTCTATGGTAAGACAATGATAACCTTATGGCTAGTAAAACCATATTCTGACTGTAAAGACCCAATACTGCATGTTTCTAATTCCTAACACAGTTAACCATAATGTAGCAACAGCATGGTGCAGAGCTGGATTCAGAAGCACTAGTGCGTTTCCCAAAATTTCTCAATACTGCCCTGTTCCCCAAGGTGACATAATGAATAACATCACAAGTTCAGATGAAGCAAGGCAACATTAACCTCTGCCATCTTTGAAGATGGCCACCCCATTGAATAATCTACTAAGTAGGTGATGGCCTTGTTTGTTTAAATCACAGAAATGGCTGCTGAATAACATCAGCATGCCCACGAGTGGGTAAAAGCCTGGTCCCACTGTCTTCTGCATCTTGTTCTGCCCATACCTGGGCAGATGCTGAGAGCACAAACACCACGGTCCCTAAACCCAGCACAAGATTGTATTCCTTTGCCTGTTATTGCTCTAAATTAGTGTCTCAGGTACCTTCCTTCCATCCCTCCCTACTGAGTCTCAGCAGTCTTCTCTGCCCAAATCCTTTTCTCCAACTCTGTAACTCAGGCCTGTCATAGGCCAATGGAGTTACTGGCCTTCAATGACTTAAAGGGAAAACTTGGCTTAGTCTGACCCTACATGAAGGACCTTACATGTGGTAACCTGGTAAGGAAACAATAACAACAGGGGTTACAAGGAAGAAGGGAGAGTCAGGGAAGAGTGGTAACTATAAGTACAGGTAAGCCCTCCTCATAGGAGGCTCTAGGAACAAAGGCTGTTCCATGCACTTGCCTCCTTCTCAGAAGAAACTTCCTTAATAAAATGAGGGTCTGCCTTGCCTATGTTAACAGTCATACTCCCCTTTTCACTACCCATATAGCAGCAAGTAGAAATATAATGTCCATGTTTGTAGGTGAACAACCATGGCCTCCAGTGAGGAGAAAGTACATGCTATTAGTGGCTATGACCCAGGGGATCAGAATACTGGGCTAGACTTCACCATCTCTAACATGTACTTATCCCTCAGATTCTAGTCCGTACTTCCTGGCTCATATATACGCCAGCATGCTCCCAGGCCTTGGTGTGCTCCCAGGCCTCTGTGTGTTCCCACATCTTAGCATGCTCCCATGCCTCAGTGTACTCCCAGGCCTCAGTGTGCTCCCAGGCCTCAGTGTGCTCCCAGGCCTCAGCGTGCTCCCACGCCCCAGTGTGCTCCCATGCCTCAGCGTACTCCCATGCCTCAGCGTGCTCCCATGCCTCAGCGTACTCCCATGCCTCAGCGTGCTCCCATGTCTCAGTGTGCTCCCATGCCTCAGCGTTCTCCCATGTCTCAGCATTCTCCCATGTCTCAGCGTGCTCCCATGCCTCAGCGTTCTCCCATGTCTCAGCGTTCTCCCATGTCTCAGCATGCTCTCATGTCTCAGCGTGCTCCCATGCTTCAGCACACTCCTACGCCTCAGGTTGAACACTTTTCAGGTCTATACCTCAGAGCACACTCCTTGCAGTAATCATCATATCTCATTTTTTACACAGGGAATGTTCATTCATGTTCAAAGTCAACAAGGCAATGCATGTGGGTCCTGAACACCAACTCCTGAGAGATACTGTCAGCTATTTCTTGGTGCCACACACCCTGTGTCTCAGCCTCCCCCTGTGACCCACTGAGGCAGGGACCTGTGGCTCTCTTGCAGCATCTGTGTGAGCTCCTGGATCTTGTCATAGTGCTCCACGTGTTGCTTCAGCTCCACAACTTCCCCAGAGAGCTGCTTCATACTTGCCTGAAGTCCTGAGGAAGAAAGGGGAAGTAGTAGTATGAAATGATGTTCATCTACACATTTTGATCTTTCTGGTTTAAATTAAAGCCAGTGAAAGAATTTTAGAGATTCAAAGATAGGTGTGAAGAGTATCAAGGCAATATCTGCCTTCTTCTATAGGATCTAATGCCCCTGCTACCTATACCTGATACCCTAAAGCTGGGACCAGCACAAGACTCCTCCACTGGATCTGCCTGCAGAGTCTCCTCCTTCTTCAGGAAGCAACCTACATTCATTCACAAGGGAGCCTGTGGTTTAGGGAGAAGCATTATGAAGTCTATGGTGGCCATACATCTGATGAACCTACCAATTCCTTCCGACTAGTGCTAGAGTCAGTGCTCTCTTTCACTGAGTTTCCAACTCAAGGGAGGAAAGCAATACCATTTATTAGCTCCTTACATCTGAATAAAGGATACAGATAAATCTATATGTAGACACGCAGCTGTGAAACCATATAGCATCAGTAACATCAACAAAGCCAGAAAACAAAGTGTGGCAAAGGACAACAGTGACACTAGCATAAGATTCTTCTCACCAGTCAACAGTGCACAAATATCTGTGCCAATCTCAGCCAAGACAACAGCCTCCCCGAGAACACAGGTGGCAGGGATTCTGGGAAGAGAGCAGTGGCAGCCTCGTCTCAGGGCCTCCCAGGAACCTCACATTAACCAAACACCAACAGAAGCTAGATGAAAACCAAAGCCCCACAAGAGTCTCAAGTCCCTAATCCAAGGGACTTGAAGTATGGAGCCAAGCTCCAGAGGTATGGTAAGTGTATGACATCTCTCTCTATAGGGACAATTTGTCATCAGTGGGGCATCTGACAGATACAATGCAGAAGATCCCAAAGGATCCATTTTCCTGGGCCAATGACAGGACTGTGGTAAATTAAGTGAAGGTTTCATCTTACTAGTGAAGGGGAAACCTGATGTTCCATTTAGTCTAAGGATCTGGGCAGCCCAGTCCTGTTTAGAACAGGGTCCTCACTAGAAAAAAAAAAACAAAAAACAAAAAAACACTTCTATTCGGGAGGACTGAGCAAAACATGACAATAGCGAGAAGGGGGTGGGAGGGGAGGACCAAGAGATGCCCAAAAGGAGGCAGTTGTATTTTTGATCCATATAGTCAGAGAAGGTGCTGTAGCCTATCTGTTGAAGGGAATCCTGAAGGACAAGTGTCATGAAAAATGAGTGACAGAAAACTCCTGTTGCCATCAGAAGTGTAAGGAGTCCTAGCTTCAAAGAGCCAGGTCCGTGAAGCAGATTTGACTCCTCCACACCAGTTCAAAATAAGTAAAGACAAACAGAAAATGACACAAGAAATAATGAATTACAGAATGTCAGAAAACTCATGCTACCTTAGCAATAGCATTATACTAGAAGTGAAGGCAAGGCTAGAAGGAAACAGGAGCCAACACATAAGTAATGTCTCACATGACCAGCATGCAAGATTAACCCTGAGGACCCAGAGTGGCATGTATGCCTTCCTGGTAACAACAGCTCTGTGGTGATTTGAACAGGTATGGCCTCCATATACTCATGTGTTTGATGCTTGGCCCAGGGAGTGGCACTATTAGGAGGTATGGCCTTGTTGGAGGAAGTGTGGGCTTTGAAGCCTCCTGTGCTTAAGCTTTGCCCAGTGTACAATCTCCTTCTTCTGCCTATGGATCAAGATGTCTGTAGAGCTTTCAGCCTCTTCTCTAGCACCATGTCTGCCTGCATGCCACCATGCTTGCTGCCATCTTTGACCTGTAAGCCAACTCCAAATTAAATGTTTTCCTTAGTAAGAGTTCCTGTGGTCTTGTCTCTTCACAGCAATAAAACCCTAACTAAGACAAGCTCTCAGTATGGACCTAGGACTCACTTAACAAGAGGGAAACCTAATCAACTACTCAGGGTGAGTGAAGTCATGAATCTTGGAAGAAAACCTACAACCACCACTTTACTAAACCAGCATAATCCCTAACTATACTTTAAATATTCGTCCTTATAGTCACAGATAAGTGCATTCCTCACCCCTCATCAAGGAAATGCCTCTTTGCAATGGAGGGAGATCTTAGCAGAAAACAACAACCGATCCAAATGTGAAGATGTAGCGCTCATTCCCAATAAATATACCTACAAAACAACTCACCACAATGTTCCAGAAACATTGTGGAAGAGAGGGATGCACTGCAGCGGGTCGGGGGAGAAGACTGTTAAGAGCCAGAGGATCAGGAGCCTTGTTGTAAGACTGTGTCTCCAGGTAACATCTGAAGCTATACCCATAAAGTCACACCCACATGGCTGCCTAAATATGAGCTGAACAACAGACATGCCTAAGTGGGTGGAGGAAGGTTCATGAAACTTCAACTCTATACAGAGAACTGCAGCCAACTAAGAAATGCTGGAAGTGGGAGAAAACCTTCCCCAGGGAAGAGCACTCTAACTGGTTATCCAATATCAAATGGTCAGCCCTGAAAACATACATACAAGTAACATTATATAGCCTGAGCAGGTTACATTTAGGAATATATATGTATACACACACACACACACACACACACACATACATATGCATGTATATACACATACATACATATGCATATATGCATGTAGCAACAATTAATGAAAAAAAGAGGCCATGAATTTGAAAAAGAGTGGAATATGGGGTGGGGTTAGAGGAAGGAAAAGGAAGAGAAAAATGGTATAATCTCAAAAAGAAAAGAAATAAGATGGGATGTCATCTGAGGAATGATATTCCCCAAACAACAACAGAGAAAACAAAACAAAACAAAAAACCCCTCTAATTAAAAAAAAAAAAAAAAGAAAGAAAGAATATGAAGAACTCTTATCATTCAACAAAACAGTCCAATAACAGCAAGCAGCAAGAGACCTGAGGAGACACTTGGCCCAGGAGTCAGACCTGGATAGCGTTCCTTATGGTGCTAAGGGTCAGGCAGGAGGCAATTACCTTCTGGCTCTTTAAAGTTTCCCTTGAAACAAGAGCAATGTGTGCCCAACAGTTTGCCCTCCCAAAACACAGATGACCACCTTAAGCATCTGAACCTGACTTTTCTTAAAATTGAAAAACAAAACAGCCCAAAAAGTGAAGAAAGAAGTGAAAATTATCTGGACCTGAAAGAAACACAAGCAGCTGCCAAGACACCTATTTTCTTAGAAAGCAGAAAAGCTAAGACCCTGATGGCAGTGGAAGTGGCCAGACAAGAAGCCCCCTCCACATAACACCCAGACAAGCTGCTACAGGCAGTCATTAACAGCTAGACTGGGTCTCTAGACCCACTCAGGCAGTATTTACTGATTCAAATTCTTAGCATAAAGTGACTTAGAATAATGCCTACACTATGCATTCATGAGCACTCAGATTTTACCAAATAAACTGTATCACTACTTACCAGCGATCTGCAAAGTTAGTGCAGTTGAAGTGTCTGCATTCTTTACTTCTTTTTTCACATTGTACAGAAGAGACTTTAAGTTGCTATTCTCTTCCAATGATTTGTCCAAATGTTGTCTCAATGTGTCCTAGAGGCACAGAAAACAAAGGTAGACAAGTAAAATTTAGTCAATTTATTTAATGAAATAAATTAAAACTCTGGAAAGTCACCACAGACTAAATTTTCACTTTTCATTGTATAATTCTGAATCACAACATGAAACAAAAATCGCACTTTAAAGCATATTCTCCCACCCACAGGCTACCTAGTCTGACCCACTTGAAGAGGAAGGACACAAGGAAAGGGTGAGGATAGGCAGGGTATGTACCACAGGAATTCAGATGCAATACCAGAGGAGCAATGGCTGGTAGTTGGTGGGTCCTCTCTCTCCATAAGGATCCCATTGTCATAGCAGATCCCAGGCCTCTATACTATTCAGTGTTCTTAGCACCCTTCCTATGGGAACTTCATTATGATCTGGGTCTTAGTCTACAAATGTGGGGAATTACATCAGCTGTACCTTATTACAAGTAGAAACTGAGGCCTGAGGCCTTTAGTAACTTCACAGGCAGAGAAAATGCTGAACACAAGCTGGGACATTAAGACTGAGACATAAGACAGAGATCAAGGCTCCCATCAGAGCAGTGATGACAGCTATTGCAAATGTGCTGCAAGTCATCAGGTTTCTGATAGGCGAGCAATGCATGACACCTGTAAATGTTCCCACAGTTCTGTATGCACCTGCTTGCAGCTCATGCACCAGCAGGCACACTCATAAAGGTCTGGGCTCTAGACAGGGTTGGGCTTGGAGAGAGGAGTGAGAACTAGCATCTCAAGATCCAAGTCCAGTTAGAAAATTGGTGGTTTGGGATGGAGAAATAGCTCAGCAGTTAAGAGCACCAAATGCTCTTCCAGAGGTCCTGAGTTCAATTCCCGGCAACTAAATGGTGGCTCATAACCATATGTAATGGGATCTGACACCTGCTGTCTTCTGGTCTGTCTGAAGACAGCTACAGTGTACTCATATACTCAAAATAAATAATCTAAAAAAAATTGGTGAGTTTATATGTATGTGGCAAGGCTACCCTCATATGTGGGATGCACACCAGGCCAGGATGCCTTCTGTTTAAAAGCTGACAGCGTGACCTCAAACCATTTCTCTCAGCTGCAGCTTTAAGTCTTCCTTTCAAAGCATCTCCTGCAATGAGGCCCCTGCATGGGCTCTTCTTTCTGACACTAGCTGTCAGTGGTGGTTGTGCAGGTTCCTACCTCAATCTTATTCCAAACTCTGATGGGCAGACAGCAGCGTACTGAATACAGCCAGACTAGGCTTGCCTTGAAAACTGTATTCAGGATACCATGTTAGGGGCAGAACCTCTGCCTTAAGACATAATTCTCAATGTCACGGGAAGCTCCATGCAGTCTAATTCTGGAAGGTGGCTCTCATGTACTTTCCTAGATGTCCCACGAAGTGGTTATTACTATATGAACTCCCGATCCACTTCCTGGATACTCCTTCTTCTCCACAGCTGGATAACCAGGAGCATGGCTCAGTTCACTTGAACAGAGAACTTTAGCTTGTTCCTGTCTTGGCACTCAAGGTTACCCTCCAGCACAGATACTCTTGTGCATCATTTCCATACTGCAGCAGGGCAATACTGACTTCCGGGCCCTGTCTATCTGGGTGTCACTGTTCCAGATGCAGCAGGGTTAACTAATACTTACTGTGTCTGCCTTAACAGGTACTACTGGTTGCTTTCTTGTAACAGACTATGCTGTGTCCCATGGGTCCAACAATCCCACATGGACATTCATAGCACTGTGGTCCAGGCATCCTCGGCTCTGGCCCTCTCCAGATGCAAGAGCTTTGTGCACATGTAAGAGATCTACAGTGTTTTCAATATCAGAGACCATGGGTGTCAGTTCAATTTCTTTGTTTTCTCTAAAATGAGGTTGAGTGTCATCTTTTTTTGTTTTTTGTTTTTTGGATTTGGTTTTTTCGAGACAGGGTTTCTCTGTATAGCCCTGGCTGTCCTGGAACTCACTCTGTAGACCAGGCTGGCCTCGAACTCAGAAATCCGCCTGCCTCTGCCTCCCAGAGTGCTGGGATTACAGGCGTGCGCCACCACCGCCCGGCCAGAGTGTCATCTTTTATATAGATCTTCACAAAATGAAGATATTATTTGTGAGGCAACTTTAAAGTTTCCCACTGAAATCCTGTGCTATCTTTATCTATTTTACAAATGAGGCAAACTAATGCAGGAGGCAAACCCAGGCAGCTGCTGCAGGGACCCATTGACTCATGGTCATTGGGTGCTCACCTTGCCAGGGGTGGACCAATATATATTGGCAGAGGGGACAGACTGTAATGCTGGCTGTGAAACAGTCAGATGGAGCTCTGGAGGCACCTGCTAATAAAGGGAAGAAGCTGCATGGCCCTGGAGCAGCACAGGGAACTCAAAGGTGGCTGTGGAGCTGTCCTTGCTCCTTTGTCCCATGAACAACTACAAACAGTAGAGAATACTCACTCACCAGTGAGAGCACTCACCAGCGAGAGCACTCACCAGCGAGAGCACTCACCAGCTCTCTCTTTGTATTACTGAGCTCTGCTGTCATTTTGGTCACTGTAGCAGTATACTGTTGCTGTTGCTCAGCAAGGTGGCTTTGCAGAGTCTTATTTTCAAGAGATAGGTAACCAATTCCTTCCTTTTCAAGTGCTGAACTATCCCGAGTTGCTGTGAACTCTTGAAGAGATGACAAAACATGCCTGGCCTGAGCTAGGAGTCAAAAAGGAAATATTCTTAGTATATCATAGCTAAAGGAAGGAATATAAACAACAACAAAAAATGCTCAGTATATTGCTATAGGACTAGAAAGCAGAGCATACAAAGAAACAGACACTGGCACCTTGAAATCAGCTTGCTTGGCTTCCCAATAATGGATATGGCTTTTAATGTACAAAAAGGGCAACCCTCAAGAGAAGGTAGCCACATCAGAAAGATATGGTGAATGTTTGGTAGCTTGGACGGCAAACTCCAACATGGCAACTACAACATGGCCATCACAACTACCATGGACCACTTCTACTGCAACAACATACTGGCCCTGATTAAAGACTAAAGGTATAGCCATCAGGATCCAGCAATACAGTTCCCAGGGTTTCTGATCTAGGAACAATTAAAAGGGTCACAACCCCGAGGGAAGTGGTCAGGAACTGTGTTGGCTACTAAAGTCAACCTGACATAAGCTAAAGTCATCTGAGAAGAGGGAACCTTAATTATGAATATGCCTTATAATATGGGGCTACAGGCAGGCCTATAGGGCCTTTTCTTAATTAGTGGTTAATAGAGGAAGGGCCCAGCCCATTTCAGGTTATACCACTCCCCCGGTCCTGGTTCCATAAGAAAGCAGACTGAACAAGTCGTGAGGAGTAAGCCAGTAAGCAGCACTCCTCCATGGCCTCTGCATTAGCTCCTGCCTGTAGGTTCCTATTCTGTTTGAGTTCCTGTCCTGACTTCCTTTGATGATGAACTATGATGTAGAAGAGTAAGCTGAATAAACCCTTTCCTTCCTAAGTTGCTTTGATTATGTTTTATCACAGCAATAGTAACTTTGACTAAGACAGGGACCATGGTAGGCAGTGGCTTAGGCAGTTCAGTGCTGATAGGCCTGGCTCCCAAAGGATACTAACATGTATCAGGCTTCTGGTGAAAGTAGCCATTACCCAGGCTCAGAGCAGAACACTGCATGAGGAACCCTGGCACAGTCTCCTTCTGAATTTCCAGCATGCAGAAGAAAATAAACCCAAGACCTCAGTAGGGAAGACAATCCCACTGGGTTTCTATCATATTCTTGAAGCTCTATGAATCCAAGGCCCTGTACTCAACTAGATACACACAGAGAATTAGAAGACAGGAAATAGTTTCCCAGTCTTCCAAATGCCCATAAGAAGACAGAATAGAGACCAATACTGGATATGGCATTTGTAGCACTGGCAGGTGATAGCCCAAAGGCACAAAGCACTCTAGCCACCAAGAAGGGCAGCAACAGTAGGGAGGACATATAATAAAACATGTAATAATCACAAGAGGATATTTATTATTTACCATGGGGACAATTATTCACTTCTCTGGAACCCCAGGTTATATGAACACTGAGAGTTCCAAACCTAGCAGGTGAGCAGCATCTACTAATAGATGCTGCCAGGACTTACCAAGGAAGGCCTCATTGCCATGCAGGGATCCACTGCCACTTGAGCACCTGTCTATCAGGTCGAGGAGCGCCTCCAGAAGTGCCACTTCCAGAGTGGACCTCCGCTCAGGCACCGCTGCCGAGCAGAGTTTAGGAGACAGCTACAATGAAGACACAGTGATGAAGACTGGGTTAAGTTGGCAGCTCACTGCAAAAGCTAGGTCTCTAACACAATGTGTCAGGGCCTAAAAAGATTGTGTCCATATGAAAGGTGCCCACACCAGGAGCTAAGAACAAGAGACACCTATCTATGAAGCTAGCTTCTCATGAAGCTGTAATAGCGTAGTACTCCCCTCCCCCATTTTCCTTCTTTTCCTTAATCCAGAACCTGAAAACAGGCTGCAAATTGTCATGGTCACATCACATATGAAAACAGCCCCAGAACTAGTGGACAGAGGCATTATTCTACTGATTATAACTTGGTCTAGAAATCCCATAGACAGCTTTTCTTGTTTTTGCCTCAGTTCCAGCTTAGGACCAAAGAATCACCCACCTTGAAGGCCCTCTGGCTTCTATGCCAAATGGCTCTACCTCCTAGACTTTTCTGTTTCCAATTCAATCGCCTGTAGAAAATCTCCATTTTTTCCCATCCTGCTCCAGCAGCTTTGAGTCAGTATGGCCTGCTCTCAACTCGGTGGGTGGACCCTGAGTCTCAAAGCCTCTAACTGGGCCAGCTGGCTGCTCCTGAGACAATGGAGTAGTTTCTGGAATCTCTGGGTCCTTGAGGATGTGAGAACTCTTAATTCTCTCATCAGGAATGAATCCCTCGGAAATAACATGTATTTCCAGGACTCCCCCCTCATGACAGCCATCAATGACTCAGCCTGCCATAAATCCTGACTCCAACTTTGGAGACAAATGTAAGTAAGTGAAAATCACCCCTACTATATAGCTGTGTTCGCCTCAGAACCAGAGCACTAGAACAGTGGAACTCGAGATCAAGCATCAAGAGAGTTGTTTAAAAGCAACATTCACTGGGGGAGGGCGAGTCACAATTAGTACTGAAAATTAAGATACGGCAAGCAAGAGACCAAACAATTGTGCTACTAAAACACACTTAATGGGAATAAAGCAGGTCTCCAGCTGCTGACCCCTCTGCTACAGCTGCTCACCACTCTGGGGTCACTTGTGCCATGAGATGTCCGCTCTTCAGCCTCCAAAGCCTCAGAGTGAGACAACGCCACCTGACTCTGGCCCTCCAAGCCATCCTGTCTGCTTAGACTGTCCTCAAGGCTGGAGAGCCCGTCAGCCCTCTCTAGGAAGCTCAAACACTCCCGGTCTGAAGGCACCTGGAATCTCCCACCAGGCATCCTTCGCTTCCTGTACTTTTCAGGGACAGGCAAAGGATTTATTATTTTTTGTGATGACAAACTTGACTTCTGAGAAGATGAAGCACAGTCCTCAACATCCACAGAGTCTGTAATACAGAGAAAGTGGGCAGAGCCCTTATTAGACTGAATTCTCTGGGATCTGGAGGCTGGTTTTATAATTTTAAAAATACATCCATGAGTGTGAATGTGTGTCCACCAAACACAGGCACATGAAACAAACACATGACAAATGTGAGGAAGAGGAGGTGAAAGGATGGAGGAACACAAGGAAGCACATGTGGTAAAACATGGATTTTGAGAAGAGTCTGGACAAAGTGGACATAATCCATGCTTGTTAAGTAGCAGGCTTTTGTTGGTACTTGTTCTGTACCAGCTCATACAGAATCGATGTGTCAATAAAGTTCTCTAGACAACTCACACATATGTGTTTCCAAGATATTTAATGGGCCAGGATAATAAGATGACATGGGAAATCCATGTATTTACTCACTAATACCCTCTGGGAAGAGCAGACAAACTCTTGTCTAGGGAAAAACAATGACAGCGGGAAGGCATTGAACAGGAGCATGGCCCTGCCTTAAACACAGCCCAGAACTCTGAACAGCCACATTACCTGACCATTGTACTTCTGAAGGTCTCACAACTGTGACTGAAACAAGTGCTTCCAGATAGCAGGTTCACTTATAAGGGAAGTTTTAATACTTACACTGTAGATGCTCATGGTACTCTCAATTAACTTATTTAATTTTCCTCATCTTTAGTATTAAAAAATATAGCTAGTTTCATGAGCTTGGCCTATGTATTTAGAAGAAAACATGTATCTATGAGACTAAAGAGAGATGGGGAGAAATGTGAGAGGCAGAGAAAGAGGGTGGGTATACAATGGAAAAATACCAAGAAATTTCCAAAGTAGCAATCCAAAACACCGGTGTATGATAAATTTTGATGTGCTAAATCCTTTCCAAAAATAGCTTAGAACTTCATATATAAGTATAAAGGCATCAGGAAAAATTTCAGAGTTATAGCAAGCACTGTGATTAATGTGTAAACACTTATTTAGAAAGGCAGCTCAATCCTGGAAGGATTGGGTGATTACCTGGCTGTGAAGTGATTCGGGCATGCTGTACATGCATATGGCAGGCCTCTGGCAAGCCATGCTGTGGGGGGAGCTCCCCACAGAGCTGGTCCTGTGGTGAATGACCTGGACACCCTCTAGAGGTGACTTTCTTCTTCTCATGGCCTCGCCTTGCTGAGTCCCCACATTGGTGCTGGATGGACAAAGGACTCAACAGATGTCTGGACTCTATTTTATTAAAAACATTTTAAGTCTTACTTCATTAAAATTACATTTTAAGTTTGTGAGAGCAATGTCATCTATAATATATACTTTCTTTAAATCAATTAAGTAAGACAAAAAAATTACTGAGTAGGTTAATATAGCAGTCAACACTGCAGTGAGTTGCAGATAGTCTATAGGCAGGAAAATGGCAGTGTTCAAGGGTGACAAGACGTAATACCAAGTAACTAAGATGGGATAGCAGTGTATAGCAGACAGAATTTACAGACTGGGAAATAGATGCAAGTCAACTGCCTCAACGAATGCCCAGAGTAATTACTTAATGTCTCTTTGCAACAGATGCTCAGAATAACTGCAAGTGGGAGAGGTCTTGACCAGTGATAAAGTACTCTCAAACCATTCAGCACTGACTCCAACTGTGGACTGTGTATAAACCTAGGCAGTCCTTCTATGGCATGGGATGGGAAAAGGTCTATATTAGGACATAATAAAGCACTTTCTATTATAGAAAAATGTTTCATTGGGCTTAGTTGCTCTTTGAAGTGCTGTTAGAAATGTGAAAAGGCAATCAGTCAGTGGAGTGAAAGAAAGGCCTTAGATCCAAAATCCACATGTAATTTGTATGATTCAACACCACAAAAAAAAAAAAAAAAGCTATTAAACAACAGGTTGGGAGGCTTTAAAATATCACAAGAGAAGATACAGATGGCCAACAGTGCATCAATTCCTGCCAGAAAAAGGCAAGTTAAAACTAACACACCCACACAGCCATGAGAGGAACTAGGGTTAAGAGGACTCAGGACAGCAGTATTAGGAGATTGTGGCTCAGGAGCTGTTGGCTCCAGCATGCATGTCTCTGGGAAATTCATCACGGTGTACAAAACATTAAGTTAAAGCTTATAAGCAAGTCTCTAGCGAAAGGCAGAGTTCCTAGATTGTGCACATTAAGTTCACAGGGTTTAAGAAGTTTTGAGATCCTGGTAGAATAGTGGCCTAATCAGGCTCCTGAGCACCAGGATTTCAAAAGAGCCAAGTGGCTAACTATTTCTCACAGGTGCTCTGAACATCTAAATTTCTTGTTTAAATCAGACATTTTTTTCCTATGCTCTGAAAAAGAATGAAATTCAAACAACTGTAATTATGAGTAGACTCAAATTAGATCCATTAATTTTTCCCTTTGTAATTCCATAGTTGAAATACTACTATTCAGAGTCAATACTGTAAGCATTGTAAGTGTATGCTCAAGCCAGGGTCTGTCTGACCCATGGAGCCTTCACTGTGCTACGAAGCACACCTTGGGTATAATGGAGGTCAGCTTCATGTTCCTTCTGGCTGGAGCTCATGTTCCCAGGAGGATTGCTCAGGTCCCATTCACACTCAGCAATAAGGTTCAGGACAGCCTCATCATCAGCATCCATGACCAAGCATTTTTTGGCTGAGGTCTCAGTACATCTGTTTCTGAGGTGGTGTGGTCTGTAAGGGAAAAGGAAACTTCTCAGTGTCCACAGGCCCGAGTATACTCCCAGCCTAGAATGGCTCTTATTATAAAGTAACCCGGAAGAGGGACTTACCTAGCACAACTGGCAACCAATAATAATGTCATGAGATGCCACCAACACTATTGCCCCAGCATTAAACAGAAGTCCACTAGAAATAGCTAAAAAATTTAAGTTCTAGAATGATCTTCTGTTTCTACAATCTTCTAACAGGCTAAAATTCAACTTATTCTATTCTTGACATATTCACAAGAACTACATATGATCAAGAAACTTAAAGGACTGCATGTTCCTGATGCTTATATTTACCTACAGCTGAGTAAGGCATGTAATACATAGCCTTTAACTTTTTGGTTCTATATAGGAATGGCAATTTTTGACTAATCACTAATCAATAAGCTAATTAAACTAAGACTTCAGGGGTCAGATACAACAAAGAAGAAAATTCACAGAAATTTTTCAGAAATGCCACCAAACAATGACAACTTCAATGCTCAAGAACAATACATCCAATTGACTAGAGAGAAACTGACTGACTTCCAGAGATGCTACCAAACTTGCAATCCAAAATGTCCAGTTGTTAACTAAAACCAAAGGGATGCAGAGAAGCAAGAAGGTACCAACTTGCAGGGCAGTAGTAGTACATACTTTTAATCCAAGTACTCTGGTGGCAGAAGCAGGTAGATCTTTGAGTTTGAGGCCAGCCTGTTCTACAGAGTGATTTCCAGGACAGCCAGGGATACATAGAGAAACCCTGTCTCAAACAAAAAAGAAGGTACTGACTACAAAAGAAAAACGAAAAACACAAAAACAACCCCATTGAAGTCAGACAGTACTTGACAAAGTCTAGACATTAAAGATTTCTAGACAAAAATCTTGCTCAACAAGCTAGAAGAAACCATAACAAAGAACTAGAAGAAAATACAAGAACAAGGTCTCATTAAGTGGAGAGCATTAACAATGAGTACAAAGTATTAAAATAACCAAGCTGGACAGCATCTAAATGGTATTGGAGAAACTGGGTATCTACATACAGGGGAATGAAACTTGATTCCTTTCTCTGATCCTGCTCACAAATCAATTCCAAATGAATCAAATATCTCAATGTTAGACTTGAAAATGAAATTTTTACAGGAAAGAGTAGGGGACACACTGGAGGACACAGCCTTAAGTTATACAGGAAAGAGTAGGGGGCACAATTCAGGATACAGCCTCAAGTAAAGGGCTTTCTGAATAGGGCAGTGGTCACCTAGTAAATGGACCAACAATCAATAAATGGGACTTCATGAAATTCAAAGGTTTATGAGTTGCAAAAGAAACTATTAATCTACTGAAGAGGCAGCCCAAAGAATGGGGGAAATGTATGGCAGCTATATGTCTGACAAAGGATTAGTAACCTCAGAATTGGGGAGGCAGAAATATATGGATTCTTGGGTCTAGCTAGCTAGCCAGACTACCTATCTGGGAAGTTCCAGGCTAATGAAACATGGGACACATAGCTGGGCGACAGATGTTGGCTGTTTTTCTCCTTCAGAAGTGTGCACAGTGCCTTTTAGCACTATAAACACTCACCAGTAGGACAGATTTTCCAAGACAGCACCAGTTTGATTTCTGCACACTGTCTGGATGATGCAATGTCTTAACATCAGACTTTGGAAGGTAACAAGAGAATAAGAGACTGTGGAGTACTCATCTCTAAATGGGGCAATATGTTACACCCCCTCACCAAGTGTTAGGGGTAACCATGGAAGAAGGAATAGAAAGAGTCTAAGAGCTGGAGGTAGTGGATATCTGCAGCAAAACATTATTTGCCAGATATGACTATGCTGTTTCACATGGGAACTCGATGGACATGACTGTGTACAAGACCTGCATCAGATCAGGCCTGCCAAAATCCCAGCACATATGACAGGAGCTATAATCTGTGTTGAGTAGCTATTGACAACTGATAGTTGCTAGAATAAGAAAGTCAGTTTTCCTCAAGGATGTGGCCCAACAGGCTACACATGCTCCAGCAGATAGCTATACCTACCCACAGACATGCAGAGTATGGTAAGTGGACTCATCGGGTTAAAAAAAACAAAACAAACAAACAAAAAAACCTTATATTAAGTTACAGGAAGAGTGGGAATAGTGGTGGGCTAGGAAGGAACTAGAGTAGAGGATAATGAGGTAGAAAGAAGGGGGAAGGTAGTGGTGCCCAGGAGATGGTTCTGTTGGTAAAGTGCTTACTAGTGAAGCATGAGGACCTGGGTTGAGATTTTACATGCACACAAGTAGAAACTGGGCATAGAAACATGTGTCTGTGTTGAGCATGGGGTAGGAAATAAGAAGTGAAGATGGCAGATCCCTGTAGTTCCTGGTTAACTATCAGAGTCAAAGTGCTCTAGGCTCAGTGATAGACTCTGTCTGAAAAGCTAACGCAGAGCGTAAGTAAGGAAGATATCTGAAATTGACTTTCACTTCTACATACATGCATTCACACACAAATACTCACAATGAACACACATGTACCCACAAGCACAAAGGTGGGTGACAGCTGAGGAATAATAACTTAGATTGTCTTCTCATTTGATATCAAGAGTTGCAAAAATAGCTCATAGATATTGGGAAGAAAAGTTATTTAAAATATTAAAATAGTACACTAAAAGTATACATCCAACACAAAAGGCAGTAACAGAGACACTAAGGAACAACTGGCATAAGGAACAGAAAACAGAAAGATGACAGGTCCTTTCTTATCAGCAGTACAGTAAGTTAATACGGATTGAGCTCTCTAACCAAAGGATAGAGATTGGCAGAAGAAATGGAAAGCATGATTCGACTATATGCTGTGTGTTAAGACACTTACTATAGAGTCAAAGATGCAGAAAGATATGATACTAACAGGAATATACATAAGCATATGCAAGCTTCAGAAAATCAGAACAAAAGAAGTCAAAGGAAAACCAAACCAAACCTTTAGATACTCTTATTGTTGTGATAAAATGCTACTTGGATTCCCCAGCATGTAATAAGGATACATGTTCCACTATGTTCATAGCAGCCCTATTTGTAGTAGCCAGAAGCTGGAAAGAACACAGGTATCCCTCAACAGAAGAATGGATGCAAAAAATGTGGTATATATATATACACAATGGAGCACTATTCAGCCATTAGAAACAATGAATTCATGAAATTCTTAGGCAAATGGATGGAGCTGGAGAACACCATACTAAGTGAGGTAACCCAGTCTCAAAAGATCAATCATGGTATGCACTCACTAATAAGTGGATATTAGCTTGGAAAACTAGAATATGCAAAACATAATCCACACTTCAAATGAGGTACAAGAAGAACGGAGGAGTGGCCCCTAGTTCTGGAAAGACCCAGTGTAGCAGTATAAGACAAAACCAGAACAGGGAAGTGGGAAGGGATGGGTGGGAGAACAGAGGGAGGGAAGGGGGCTTATGTGACTTTCAGGGAGTGGGGAACCAGAAAAGGGGAAATCATTTGAAATGTAAATAAAAAATATATCGAATAACATTAAAAAAAAAAAAAAAGAACACAAGCAACTTAAATGAAATACGAGTTTATTTAGCTTAAGGTTCCAGAGAGGTAAGAGTCCACCATGGCAGGCAAGCATGGCAGCAGGAGCAGGAAGCTGAGCGCTCATACCTCAATCACAAGCACAAAGAGAGAAAGCACACTGCAAGTGGGGCAAGGCTGCATACTCTCAGCACTTGTCCCCAGAAAAATGCACGCCTATCTATCACCACTAGACATTTCTCAATTCAAACCACCACACACCTTATCCATAGAGAAGATAAAATTTATCTCTGACATCTAAAAAATTATGTAAGAGGGGAAAAGCAAACTAAAGTGTTGAAAGTAAAGCAAAATAACAACAAAAATAAAACGCTATCTAGAACTCTGTTTCCAGGAAAATTATCTTTTTGCTGGAAATGAAGGAGAAATATTTTTTCAATGAAAGTTCAAAGGATATGTTGCTTGGGCTGCTCTCCAAGGGATGTTAAAAGTTCCTCAAACAAAAACCCATTCAGAGGTCAGAAACTCCTATTTACATCAACAGAAGGAAGAGCACTGGGGAAGAAAAAAAAAGTAAGAATCTTTTCCTTATTTTTGATTTTACAGATTACAGTTTTTCAAAAATAATCACAGTACATCATCATGCCTGCCTTTGTATATGTGCACAACTCAGGCCAAGTGTGAGTGAGTGGCTGACAGTGGCTCAAATGGCCAGAGGCCAGAAATCAAAAAGGCAGAAAGAAAACAGAAGACAAAAGAACAAAGAACATATAATGATTAGAAAATAGTAATGAATATGATAGCTATTGGTCCAAAGATGTTAATAAAACACTGTAAATGCCAATGGTCTAAATATACCAATGAAGAGAAACAGATTTAAAAGATCCACTTATATGCTGTTACAGAGATTTCTTGTCATCCTCCTCAGGCTGTGCCTTGTCTTGAGACTCCATTTTACAAGTAGTATTTTACTCCATTTTGAAGATAAAGGATTGTGCACCTTGAAGCATACATACACATAAAAAAAACAAAACAAAACAAATACCATTTGTCTGGCACTACCCACAAGGTAGATCTATAATTCATTCCTAAAAGTAGAATGGGTGCCACCTATAAATTTATCACCATCTATAAATTTATCAAAGCAAATTGGGACAATAGGAACATATTGGCATATGATAATACTATCAGGAAAGCCAGGCCCTAGAACTTATAAGATTAAATAAAGGGTGCAACATACTTACCTGAACCCCACAAGGAAGAGAACACCTAACAGACAGCAATGATCCCACTAATCTGTCATGAATTTTTAGGATGTGAGTTAAGTGACTGACAGGAAGAGAATTCCCAACTATCCCAGGAACTTCAGCTTAGCTCCATTGCAGATATAGCCTACTCAAACTATTATCTGTTACACAATCTATAGTCCTGCTCTTTGTTTCTACAGTTCCTTCTTTTTTACTGTTGTTTGGGGATAGGGTCTTTCTACATAAACCTAAGCTGTCGTGGAACTCATTATGTAGACCAGACCAGCCTCGAACTCACAGAGATCCACCTGCTTCCAAAGTGCTGGGATTGAAGTGCTGAGATTAAAGGTGTTCACCTCCATACCTAGAACATCATACACCTCTGACCTTGCAGCCAGAATCTACACTAGCCCTTAAGCAGAGGCCAGTCAAGTTCATTATCTCATTTCCACAGAGACTCTTTTGGCATCTCTATCACCTTCCTACCTTTGCCTCTCAGGCCTCTTCAAAACTCCTTTATCTCCGCTGTAGCCACTTTAACTCTTTCTAGCCATTCTGTAACACACACACACACACACACACACACACATCTGAGACATATAAAGAGACAGAATAAAAGTAAATTTATATATAGATTTTATACATAGATACTGACCACCAAGGGAGGGGATGAAATCAAGACAGGAGTAGAAAAGTTAAGACTTACAATGAAGAAAGATCAGACATTTGATAGGAAAGACATTTGTATGTATGTCCCAGAAAGACATATATACAAATACAAGACATTCATGTATGTCCCAGAAAATGTGTGCTGTTTCAAAATTTTTACATAAAAAGAAAATTATGCAATTTTAGTGTGTATATATGCACTTAATGCCACAGCATGCATGTGGACATTACAGAACGACTTCCAGGAATCTGTTCTCCCTTATACCATGTGGCTCCCAGGGATGGAGCTCAGGTTGTCAGTCTTTATAGTAGTCACCTTTACCCACTGAGCAATTTTTAAACGGTATTTGTTTTTAAGACTATTTTGTTGCATGTGATAGAAGGTTCTTCAAGCCTTACTAACTTAACTTACATTGTACTTTTTTTCTATTTTGTTTTTTAAGTGATTTTGTGCAGCTCTGGCAGTCCTGGAACTTGCTCTATAGACCAAGCTGACCTTGAACTTAAGAAAGTTACCTGGCTCTGTCTTCTGAGTGCTGTTGGGATTAAAGGCGTGTGCCTTATATTTTACTTTTAATGGCAAGTGACTCATCAGTAATATTTATTATATTTATTTACAAGGAAAATATTGTTGACTTCTTAGTCATATCTACCAGATGTTAATGCCAATTAATATTGGCAAAGAATTATTCATATGGAAATTTTTTTAGTTTTCCTTTTTTTAAATAGATTTCTACTGCCACCAATAAACTTCATTAAGAATATCTTCAGAAAGAAAGAAAAAGGAAAAGGAAATTGCCTTAAACCAGTAAAAAGGAAGCTGGACATCCTGGACACAGAGTTCAGCAGGGAGTGTGACAAGAGAGTAGGTGCTTAAAACTGAAACATCAAGATTAACATATAAAGGATGAACATTTGCAGAGAAGGGCTGGAAATCCTTTCTTGCCTAGGCTTCATGTAATAAATATATCATATGCAAGAATGGCTGGCAGAGGTGGGAGCTATGCAAAGGTCAGATAACAAGTCATAGGACTCCTCTTTTGGAGTGCATGCTTTCCCATGCTCATGAGCCGGCTTCCCATTCTTAATAAACAGTCTCTATTTCTTTTTTGGTGTCTTGATATAAGCCTTTATCCTGGGATATAAGAATCTGTACACTTCAACAAGTATCCCTAGGACCCTGGTGGGTACCCAGGGACTCATGTAACCAACTGTGTCAGAAGGGGCATCATCTACACAAACATGTGACCGCTGGTGGGATTTCAAAATTGTACAGGCACCATGGAAATCCGTGTTGCGGTTCCTCAGGAAGGTAGGAATAGATCTATTTCAAGATCCAGCTATACCGCTCTTAGGCATATAACCAAAATATGCTACATCCTGCTCCAGAGATACTTGCTCATCCATGTTCACTGCTGCTTTATATATAATAGGCAGAAACTGGAAACAGCCTGAATGCCCATCAACTGATAACTGAATAATAAAAATGTGGGACACTGACATGATGGAATATTATTCAGCTGTTAAGAAAATGAATTTTTCAGGTAAATGGACAGTGCTAGGAAAAAAAATCATCCTGAATGATATAATCCAGACCTCAAAAGACAATGTCTGTTTTCTTTTTATATGTGGATATTACCTTTTAAGTCCTTTATATATGTGCTATAATCCACTTCACCACAGAGGTTACGTAACTATTAAGGGATTAGAAGGGAGGAAGGGATCTCCCAAGGAAGAGAAAATAGAATATGTTACAAAAAGGCATGGAAGAGACTGGAGTGGGAAATTAGATAGGCATTGGTGACAGAAGAAAAGGGGGAGGGAGGGAAATCAGAAGGACAACTGATAATAAGGGCTATTTGAGGAGCTATGTGAAAATCTGCTACTGTACTTAACACAAGCTAAAGCCATCTGAGAGGAGGGAACCTCAATTAAGAATATCCTTCAAAAGAAGGGTGTAAAGCAAGCCTATAGGGCGTTTTCTTTATTAATGATTCATAGGAAAGGGTCCAACCCATTGTGAGTAGAGCCATCCCTGGGCTGGTTGCCCTGGGTTCTATAAGAAAGCAGGTTGAGCAAGCCATGAGGAACTAGCCAGTAAGCAGCACCCATCCATGGCCTCTGCATTAGCTTCTGCCTCCAGGTTCTTGCTCTGTTTAGGTTCCTGCCTTGATTTCCCTCATTGATGGACTGTCACCTGAAGTATAAACTAAGACAAACTTTTTCTTCCCTAAGTTTCTTTTTTTTCTGTTGCAGTGTTTTGTCACAGCAGCAGAAACTGTAACTAAGATAATATACATATATAAAAGGAAAACAATTTTAAAACAGAAAAAAAGTTTCTCCATAAACTACAGATTGAGGCTAAGACATCTAAGACATGCTCTCCTTCAGTGCCATAATATGAACAGCAAAATTAAAGAGAAAGCTGACACAAGAGATGTCAAGAAATCCAAAATGCAATATTCTGAGGTATGGCTGTCTACACAGCAGCTTTCTTGTTTGAAATGGACTGGCAGAACTGAAGAACTTTGGAAGAAACAGAGAGATAGACCACTATCTACTTGAGCCCTAGTCAGAATGGAAAACTTCTATCTGTTCTGCATACTTGTCCCCCAGGGACAGGTGGCACACAGACACTCAGGCCTGGTGGCTAAATGTTCTGTCAACAGGCAAGTTTGAAATCCATCTGTGTGGAACCACATCAGTCCATACCTTCCAACTGTCAAAGTGGCTGAGAAGTTCTCCTTTGAGTTCAGTGCATCTTCTGGGGCAAAATGAAGCTGAGAAGCCTTCCGCTCACTCTCTCTCACAGGACGGTCATCTAAAGAGAAAATTCCCAAGAACTGTAGAGAACAGGGGCAGATGATTGTCATGTTCTTCATGAGAGTAGACAGACCTAGTTCTCCCATTTTGGAGCTCACAATCCCTGAAAGCCTTGGTGCCTCATGGCTGACACAAGCTCTCATCATCGATTGGCATGCATTATACTAGAATGATGAATTCTGGTGGCTACCTTTGGCTTCCCGATAATGCCAAGAGGCTGGCCTATGCCCATAAAGCTTGCTGTTTATGAGCTGCTACTGGAACAGGCTGATGCTCTTTGCAAAAGTAGAACACCTAAGATGCATAATTAAGACATGCTTCTTAAACATTTATTAAATTGGATAAGTCTTGTCACATAAGCACACTAAAGGATCTGCATAGGGGACAGTACTCCCCACAATGAAGACTCCGACTATGTGAGTTTGCTCCTAAGGGCCAGTTTCCAGAAGCCCAATGCTGGAACAGAAACAGGAGAAAACCCAAATGTCCCATATAGAGGTACAAAGCCTCAGAAGGCCTTGACCAAAATGCCCTTCTGACATGTCTTATATAAGTACCTAAGAATCAGACGGCCCTTAATCTTAGAACTTTCCTCATCTTAAGTTGCAAATGTAGTTAGGTTCCCATGCTATTTTCTAAACAGTATTTACCCCATGGAACACACTTATAGAAAGTAATAAAAAGTGAGAAAATCCCCCACAATGTTGCATAATTATATGTCTTCTCTGGACTAGGAGAACATGTCTAAGCTGAGCTACTTTCCCCTCAGAGGCTGTGCAAATCCCTGGACTACTCCACCAGATCGCAAATGCAAAACTTCCAAAGTCAATAAAGTTCACCCCAGCTGGGCGGAGGTGGTGTACATCTGTAATCCCAGCACTTGGGAGGCAGAGGCAGGCGGATTTCTGAGTTCGAGGCCAGCCTGGTCTACAGAGTGAGTTCCAGGACAGCCAGGGCTACACAGAGAAACCCTGTCTTGAAAAAACAAACAAACAAACAAACAAAAAAACAAAAAAAAAAGTTCACCCCATACACATACTTCCACTTTTCCTGGCAGCAGCATCTTCTCTGACCCTACTGTATCTTACAGCCCCCCAGGCTACCCTTTGCTCCTTTCTCTATAACCTATTCAGAGCCTCCCAAATTCCCACTTACAACCAGGACCGAGCCCCTCTGTAGGATATGTACAGGACCAAAGTGCTCTTCTTCCAGTATCTGTTAATCCAGGGCCTTTGGACAGGATTTTTCCAATGGCTCTGATTTCAGTAATATCCCTTTGCTGTGTATGAAAATACCTCTTATATTTCTTCTATGGACAAACTGTGTGATTCTGAATCTAAATTTTTCTGGCAAGGGGAAGACAGTGATTTAAACCTGAAGAATTCAAGACTACCCATAGATGTAATGCTTCTAAATACAAAGCCAAACTCAACTGTTTATAAGTTACTTAAACAGTCAAATAAAGGATAGAACATAGCACATATCCCTTCCAAGTATCTTCAAATTAAACACAGAAATTCCAAGTATGTTTTAACTAAACAATGCCCTCTAGGCAGTTGGCCCATCTGCACCCAGGCTCAACACTTTGTGGTCTAACAGTGTTCATGCCTACAGGCGATCCATAGCATATACTTATGGCTAGGAGTTTCATCAAAACTGAACTGAATGTAGGATATGGGGTCTTAACATGGGGACTAAAGCATTAGTGTCAGTACTCACAATGTGCTGGAGCTGGGCTCTCTGGGTCAAGACACAGAAGATGCAGGCACTCAGCATTCTCCACCTTTGGCCAACAACTGTTCTTTAAGGTTAGAGATACATGACCACCACTGCATGGGCAATAGACTGCCAGTCACAAACAAGACAGACTTGCCCACCATTGCTTTTGGCCCATCCTGCCTTAGGAGCTAAACTCTTGTAGAAATGTAACCTGTTAGGCTAGGAGAGGCCAGCCCATACTCAGGACTATTATGCCAGGTCCTCAAGTTTCCTTTAGAGGACTGAAGATAATAGTCCCAACTGAGTTACAAAATAGGTGACTTCTGATAATAGCCAAACTGTGGCTGACCAGTGAGGACAGCTTTGCAAGGAATAATTTACCCCACTAATTTATACTGTTACAGAAGGATGAAACAAAAGGAACATGTGCTTTCATGTTGCTAAATTCCTCTGCTATCTCTAGAAACATCTCTGAGATGCAGGGAAAGGGAGTTTAAGGTATCAGAACACCATTTACACACAGAAGATCAGTTCATAGTCAAAACATTCTAGCTCTTGGTGCTATGACAAGAAAGCCCAGACTGTATGGATGAATTTAACTTAATGTTCACTCATGAAAGCTCTTGACATACTTATAAACCCACAGGACAGGACTTATACAGTGTTCATCTCCCAGGTGTGAGGAATGCATGTGCAAGGCTGGGACTATCTATGGGAAGGCTAACTGACTGACGATGTCTGTCCTGCATTTTTGTAGTTGGTATAAATCTAGAGCTGACTCAGATCTGCCAACACATGCCTGTCTACATATAAGGGCCAGGCTGAACTAAAATTATCCAGACAAGCTTGAAGATACTCAAGTCATATCTCTTTTTGCTATTGTTATTTCTTTTTAAAAAATTATATTTATGTACATATGTGTATATATGTATGAGTGCACATGCATCACAGTGTATATGTGGAGGTCAAAGCGCAACTTGTAGCAATTCTCACCTTCCACCACACAGTTCCTGGGAATTCATTCAGGTCATCAGACTTAGTAGCAAGTATCTATCTATTTTACCCACTGGCCCAAAAACAAGCATCTCAACTTTACTTTTTCCAAAAGACTCTGAATGGCAAACTGTGTGCTTCCAGGCATTTGTTATGGAGGAAATGTGGTCATTTTTCTAATATTTCTGATAGAACTTTAGTAGTTCTATTGCTTTGATGATCCTCTAGGCACAGGAGGTCTGACCCCAATAACAACAGAGATTCCAGGAAATGCTTACAAGCTCTTTGACCTACAAGTCCTTAGAATACTATCCTGGGAACTTACAGATATTAACTCAGGAATGACCTTGTAAACCTGGCATTTTTTGTTGTTGTGAGTAGTGGTGGTGGTGATAGTGATAGTGATGTGTGTGTGTTGTATACCTGTGTGTTTACTAGTACATGTGTACATATCTGTGCATGTGGGGGTCAAATATAAACTGCCCTTGGGTGTCTTTTCTCAGGTGTTATACATCTTGTTTTTGAGATAAGGTCTCTTACTGGGCCTAAAACTTGGTGATTAGATTGGACTGGCTGGCTAGCAAGACTGACTCCAGGAGGATGAAGGACACCCCAGAGCTGACAGGGATTTGGGCCATCAGTGCAAAAAACAAAAACACAACAAAACAAACAAATGAACAAACAAAAAAGGCAGCTTTAGTTTCCAGCATGGAACAGCAGCATAATCAGTCTGTCCAGAGTACAAAAACAGCTTCACTACATGAGGTTGTGAGGGCAATGGCCCCTCCACCCACCTAGTTGTCGGAGCTTTGGGAGCATGTGCACAACAAACAGGCGGTAGTCAGATTCATTCTTCACAACAGGGTTAAGCCGGAAGTCCACATCCTGAAGCTCCATTAGAGTGTGGAGCCTAAACACTTCTGCTAATGAAGAAATACAGTTGTAGTAGAGATTGAGACTCTCCAAGGAGACCAGATACTGTATGCCCTGTTAATAAGAAAATATCTCAGTCAGTTCATCATGAAAAATAAACCATTGGTACAGGCTAACCAATTTAAACACACTTATAATGAACAATACTATTACCAGAAAAAACTAACAATGTAACAAGTTCTTCTTTGTGAAATTCTATGTTCCATATAGGGCAACAACCATATGAAGTATCTGAATAGAGGCTTGTTAGTCCCAGCTGTACTAAGCACAGCTACTCTCTCTTGAGTGCCCAATATGAATCACATTATATAATTTACACAATTTCATTTACTCTACACACACCCAGATTAGGAGGTTAATGCTTAGGGATTAAGGGGAGAAGAGCCAATCCTTGCTTTAGCCAAAGCTGGAGCCTGTCCCTAAACAATACTTACCTGACTTTTTATTTTCAAATCATAACTGGGTACCTGCAATGAGCCCCAAATTTGCATACTGCCATTTAGGGTAGAAGGCCAAAAGCCAAACCATGAATAGATATAACCTACAGAAGGAGGCAGCACAGCAGATGAAGGGATGGAGAGGCATGGGCATGCATACTTTAGGCTTTGGGATCTTATTTCCTTCCCTTTAAAGATAATCCATCTTCTTCACAAAGTAATTATTTTGTTATTCAAGCAGTTAAAGATATAATGGGATGGGTTAGACATGTAGCTCTAGATAAACACTAGTGACAACATAACACAATCATTCTAAAGGTACAGTCTATAAGCATTCTTTGTGTAGTTTCGAAACAAGCTGCATTCTTTTTAAATCATTAAAATATGTTCCACTGATACTGATATTTTAACAAATAAGCCTAAACGCACCTCAAGACTAACCAAGGAGTTACGTGAGAGGTCTAAGGATTTTAGAGCTGTCAAATGCATCAGAGAGTTCCCCAGGTGAGTAATCTTCTCTTGGTATGTTCCAGGAATAGATAAAGATCGAAGTTCAGCTAAGAATAGAAAATTGTAAGATTTTAATCTCTTTTAAAATTTAAAACAGTAACAGAAATTCAATTCAGGGGAAATATTTTAGACATTTTTAGAAATGCAACAGATACTGACAGACACACTCTGCTTGATCAAAGTTAGGCTTACAGATGCTATCCTAGGCCCATTGGTGCACTTCTTATAAATCAGAGATTAGAAAAGAACCTTGATAAGCCATTTCACCAAGAATTCTATGCCCTCCACGTCTGCTCACCTTAGTCCCTCTTCTTATCACTTATCTTTTATTATCCCTAGGGCCACAGCAACATTCTGCTCCCTCATTTCCTCTTAGTAATGCTTCAGCCATGGACCCCTGCCTCCCTACCCCACTTGCTGGCTAGAACATCTATGTGCCCATGTCATACTGGGAACAGATACTTCTCTTCTTATACTGCAAAATCAGGTTCTGTACCCATTTCAAGAACCCTGAATACAGTCTTTTTTTGATGTTCTTGATTTTGTTTGTTTGCTTTTGAGACAAATTTAGGCAGCCAAGGGTGGCCCTAAATGCTAGATCTTCTTGCCTCAAGCTCCTGAGTCCAGGAATCCAGGTATGGACCACTACTTCTTAGCAAGTTCCTGGACAGCCAGAGTTACATAGGAAGACCCTGTCTTAGAAAGAATGAATGAATAAATGAACAAATAATGGAGGAGAGTAAGCTGAGCACTAGTATTTATTGCTATCTGCTTCCTAACTGCAAATGCAATGTGAACGGCCACCATACACCCTAGTCACTATGCCTTCCTCACCTTGACTTTTATCTCCTCCAATTGTGAGTCAAAATAAACTTTTCACTCTTAAGTTGCTTCTTGTCAGGTTTTTTCCATACAGGAAATGAGAAAAGCAACTAACATACCCTCTTACTAAATAACAAAGTCTTTATATAGAAAATCCTCCTGATTGACCTGAATACTATCAGCCAATAAAATTAACCTGACATACTTTTTACATGTACTTGGAACACTCTCCAATAGAAACCACATTCTTGGCCATTAAACAATCTCCGCAGACTTAAGCAAACTAAAATAATATACAGTGTGTTCTCTGACCATAATAGAATTACACTAGAATTAACAGAAAAATAACAAGAAAACTTCCCAAACACATGATTATTTAAAAAGACATCCCTAAAGAATAAAAAAGTGTGCAACTACTAAATAATCCATACGTCTAAGAGGATACCTAAAAGGATATTTGAAAAGCATATTAAAATCAATGAAAATTAGAGCCAGTCATGGTGGCAACTGCATGCAATCCTGGCCACTTGAGAGTCTGACTAAAATTCCAAGGCCAGGTTTGATTAAATATGGAGATCAAGGTCATCTTGGCTTTAATAACACACTTAAAAAATTAAAAAAGGTTGGGGTGAAGTTTCATGACAGAGCATTTGCTTAGCATATACAAAGTCTTAGTTTCTATCTCCAGTACCATTATAAACAGGAGAGATATAACATTAGCAATTGTTAATTGTGTTAGTGTGTGTGACTATGTGATATGTAAAGAGAAATGCATAGATTAAAATATCTAAATTATAAAACAAGCTTTAATCCACAAGGTTTCATTTCTAGAATCTAAAGAGTAAAATAAATGCAAAGCAAGGACAAAGAAAAAGGTAAAATTTAAAACCAGTGAAGACAAATCGACCAACCCAAAAGTGATGCCTTTGAAATGATCAATAACCATTAATTTTCAACATGACTGAAAAATAGAGCCAGATTAACTACCATTTATGAAAATGGGGATATCCCTACAGACCCCACAAGCATTAATAAAATAGTAAAAGAATGCTATAGTCAGTTTTACGTAGATATGGTTGACAATCAAGAAAAAAAAATAATTTAGATCATGAAAATTCACTCTAGATGAAACCACACTAAGTTTAAAAATCGTATTTGTAAACTAAAATCTTCAACAATGGAAAATTCTAGGCCTACGTGGTTTTACTGTAAAAGTCCAGGGGAAAAAAAGTTAAAAAAAAAAAAAATCACAGCACAAATTCCACACGACCTCTTGCACAAAACATGAGGCCCTGATGTCCAAATCATATAAAAACAGACCTGCATCCGTCATAAACGAAATGCCACTTAGGAACCCAGGAAGACAGACGAAAAGCTGCAGCAAAATAGGGGCGCGGGCTCAGCCTGACCACCGCCCTACACATAGACACAGGCGGCGTCCACCGGCTCTCCAGGACCACGGCCACGCTCTTCCTCACAAACCCCACCCAGTAGGCCACGCCTCCCTGCCCAAGCGGCCGGGACCGTTTGTGGCCAAGTGGAATTCGCACTGAGGTAGAGCTATCAGGCCAGGTATGCCAACCCAGGGAGACCCTAGCCCCGGTGTATGTCTGTTCCCCACGCACCCAGGTCGCGGTGAGGACCCAGGCCGCTGCGCTCCCGTACTGTCTCTTCGCACAAAACCAACCGCTGGCCTGGCGCCATGTTTTCAAACCGGACGCTGGCGCGCGGCGCCTGCGCAGTATAGTGGACTGGAATGGGCTGGACCAACCCTGCAAGGGGCGGGCCCAGGAGGGTGGGCGGAGCTTCGGCTGTGTTTAAAACTTCCTCGGGGGCAGGTTTACCCAGGCGGTCCCAACCGGCTGAATTCTGAGCGCCACCTCACCCTGCTTTGGATCCTCCCAGGACAACCCCATTGCATTCAGTGTAGTTTGTGGTAACAGCGGTTAGTGCCCGGGGCATTCGCGCCTACTCCCACTTCCGTTCATCTCATACTCCTTCCAGGAGCCTTCCCTCCTAAGGTTCCCTCCTGCCCCAGCCCCTGAGATGCTTCTTTCTCAACCTACAACCCCACCCCGAGCCCCAGTTCCCCGCGCTTCCAAAAGTCCTCCTCCTGTGGTTGGAGAGACAGGCAGTGTGCAAAAGTTTCGAAATGTTCTCCTGCCTAAGGTACATTGAAAGTCTCTTCATCAAACCTGAGGTCTAGGTGACTTCTAGGCATTGAACAGAAATCTAAGCTTTTCAGAAGCAAAATAAAGACTTATGTGGTTGCCATCTAAGACACATGGTGCCTCAGGACACAGCACAGACTTCAAACACCCTCTTTCTATTTTGTCTGACCAAGATCAGAGTCCAAGTGGGACCTTGGGAAGAGGGGTGGTCTGTCAGGGACAGACCCAAGACCAGCTTTTCTACTGCAATGAAAGTGCCAGTAGAAACTTGGGAAATAACATTTCTGTTTACTAAAGTTTTATATCTTCACTGAAGAAAGAGGGACAAGGATTAGCTATGGACCCTGCAGAGATTACTATAAGTCTATGATTTCCACAAGCCTCAGTAAAAGGTTATGCTAATGATTAATTACTACCAAGTACTCTTTATTGTGGTTTATTAAATACCATTTCCATGGTAACATTAGACTGTGAGTCAAATTTACATGTTCTTAAGCTGTCTTGTGTCCTTAAGTTCCATTTGAGGTGTTTTGGAGTGAATCAGCAGCACTGGAACTTGATTTGGTGCTGGTGAAAACACAGAGCAAGGAATGGTGATGTGTGACATAGAGACAGAGATGGTGAGCCAGACTGGGTCACATGAGGAGCTATCTCTTCTGCCTCATAGCTCATAAAGGTCTCCCATCTAGACCTGAAGGTTAGCAGGAACCTTCCTTAGCTGGGGGCCCACAGCCTGGTCTTCCCTACTACCTGGAGAGTTGGCAGGCAGCCCTTCCACCCAGAACATTCCGTTGATCTCACTTACACTCTTCCCCATGCTGCTCCCAACATTGACATCCATCAGATGTCTGCGATAGGGTAAGAAGTGCCACTGTTGCCATGTATAGGGCTTGTGAGAACTGCTTCTTTTTATATGCTTTCCCTGTAGGACATGACAAAATATGTGCTGCTTAAGACCCACAATCGAGGCCAGCTGGACATTGGTGGGAGCAGAGGAGGCCTCTCTGGCTCTTTCTATCTGATACCCCTTGTGGGTTTCTAGGAACTTCCATGGAGGCTCTTGCTCCCCAGCATGAATCCCTAAACATGTGGGCATAAAATATATAGTCATCTTCAAATAGACGAGGAGGGAGGCAGGGCAGCCTGAGGCTAACCCATGTGTGCCTGAAGAAAATATGGGTTCAAGCTGGCCCCTGAGGGTTTCATGCCTTTCTCCATGACTGTCTTTGACCATTAGGAGTAAAAGGAGGAAGCATAGTCAAGACTCAGAGTTTTAGATAGGAGGAAGGCTCATTCTGGCCCTGCATCCTCAGTGGGCCTTGTAGAGCTATGGGTGACATGACTTTGTTAGCATCCCTCATTCTCTTTTAGGGGCAATACTCTAGTATGCTTCATTAACTAGTTCGATCTCTCCTTCCTGTTACAAAAGCTGGGCTTGTGTGTCACCACAGGGAAGCATACCATACAGTACTTCCTCCTAAAGTCAATCAGGAGCCATACCAGCCTGTTGACAACGTTGAAAGGAACCCATCCATGCTCTTAGGTGGACCTCCCACTGGTACAAGGCACACAGCTGCTAGAGGCTCTGGCTCTGACTGTGTATCCCCAGACTAGTGTTATAATCCAGCAGTGTGGGCAAAGGATAGTGAGCAAGCAATAAGAGTCACAGGCAGCACATCAGGAGGAGACTGGAGCAGGAGCTGTATGAGGGAAGTATAAAGCTGAGGCTGAATGCAGAATGGCTGGCATCCTTGAAGGCAAAGACTATTGCTTTCTCAAGGAATGGAGCAGGAATAGGGTAGGGGAAGGTGTAGAGGAGGCTCTCTGTTGCTCCCCTTCTTGAGGAGGCTCTGATCCAGGGCCAGCTTCCTTCCCTGTTGCAACTGTTTTTATTCTTCCCCCTAGCCATATCTTTACCAGTTAAGATCAACATTAATGCCTGGCAATAATCAATGTATTTTCCACCCCCACCCCCCATATATACACTAAAATATACAGAGATATGCAAGGCCCTTCCCATGACTGCTTTACATAAACATAATTGGTGTGGGCCTAGAGCCCTGTATCATGGTACCTTACCTTCCTCATAAGCTAAATCCAGTGAGGGGGACCACATTCTGCTCTTATACTTTGCTCAGAGTAACATGGGGAACAGTTTAGTGAGGAACATGATATGTGGAGAAACTGTGGGGCCACTGGCTCTCACAGATGGTTGATGGCTAGGGAGGGAATCTGATCTATCTGGGCTTGGCTGTAGTTTACCTCTCATTACATTTAGAAAGTACCTCTGGTTTGAATGCTTTCCTGTTTCTGGAAAGGTGAGAATTCAAAGTCAGTGACCCAGGCTCCACCAACCTGGGTCAGAGGTTATAAGGTCAGCTAACCAGGCTGAAGTCACTTCATATTATGAGTTCCTGAAGTGGGATATTGTATCCAGGAGTTTGAAAATACTGTTATGTTACATAGTTGGAGCAATGGTGAGGATGAGCCATTGGCAGTGTCTTGGGACCAAAGGCTAAGCCATAGATAGCAGCTGGGTTGCCTGTAAGAGCCAAAGTCAACTTGTAAGCCCCACCTGCCCAAGGACCAGGTAACTTCCTGGAATGCTGAGAGTTGTCGTTCTTGAAAAATAACAAAGCCACATAGGAAATATGGTAGCTATGTGGTTTTGCCCTTAAAAATCTCCAACATCACATGACTCATGCTGGGATTCCACGGAATAGACCTGATCAGAGTCCACCCTGGTCAGTATTTAAAGCTTGTTTCAAATTTGGCTCAAAATTGTGGAACTTGTTTTTCTCGAGGGGGTCTCAGGATTATCAACCTTGCCATACTGACAAGAAACCCAAAATAGCTCCCATGTTCTCATAGGCCAGAACCCAGCCACTCCTGTCCAAAACTAAACTGCCTTGGTATCTATCCAGCACTGGGCCTGAGAGAGCTAGTTCCCAGCATGTATATCTAAGTGGAATGTCTCTACTTCCAGTTCTATGACTGCTTGAGTTCTGTATCAGAACAGCAAAAGTGATAGAGGCTCCAAATGTGACCACCAAACCCAAGAGATAAGATTCTCCTAGCTGGGTACCACAATGGTATTCATCAGGTACTTGATCCTCATAAGCATAATTCCCTGATATAGGACTCTTCATGTAACCCTTGCTAGATGGTGACCCCACAGTTCTAACTTTGCAGGTGGAGACTCCCCAGGCATGAACCTCTGGGTTGGGGCTCGTTAGGCATGAGCCCCCAAGATATGGTTCTTTATGAAGAAATTGCCCAAGACTCACTCCTTGAGGAAGAACCTCTTAGGTAGTGATCTCCCAAGGTGGAAACCACTCAAGTGTGACCCCCAGATTATGATCTATAAGGCATAAACTCTCAGACATGCCCCCACAGGTGTGGTGACATATGCATGCCCCTTCAGGTGTTGAATCTTTACTGGCAGTGACTTCCATGGTGTGATATTCTTAGACAGGCAGCTGCTCCTTCAATGTACTCATTGGCCCCTAATGCTGAGCTATGATCTTCAGAGAGGAAGGTTGGGTAACTAGTTGTATCTGCAACTCTTAGATAATAACCAACTGGAATACTGGGATGTCTGAAGAATACTCTGGTATA
This sequence comes from Apodemus sylvaticus, assembly GCF_947179515.1. Lineage (NCBI taxonomy): Eukaryota > Metazoa > Chordata > Mammalia > Rodentia > Muridae > Apodemus > Apodemus sylvaticus. Next base: position 3,564,572 of record NC_067487.1, on the reverse strand, counting down.
CAGCACCCCATAAACATGTGCCCTTGTCCTCATCAGGAACTACCCTATACTCTGCATTTTCCTCAACCATTCAATCAGACAAACTATCTGTACTGAGGATTGCAGATCGCATGTAGAGACAAAGTGAGGCCTCCATTCTAGGTGGAGCAGGCACCTTCTGCCAAGTCCTAGTGTTTCTGAGGCCCAGGCTCACTCTGTCTAGGGGAGCAGCTCCCCATCACCTAGAAGAGTTGGGAGCTCACTCTCTGTCTAGACTAGACAGTGTGGCCCAGGTTGCCAGGTTGTAGAAAGCCTATGGCTTCCTATAAATAAAAGCTTACACCATCCTGTTATCACACAAACTTGCCTTTGCTTAGCAGCCTTAGTCAGCAGGCCCAGACCCTATGAGCTGGACCAACAAGCTCTGTTCTTTTGGTACTTAGGATTCCCAATGTCAGCCCTGTCACCACTGGAGTGCTGTTCTCATTAGGCTCAAGGCTATTATGTGGTAGGATTCTGTGAGGCCAGGACCTGTGTGAGCACTATCACCCATTTCTGTTATATAGTCATATACCTTGATGTGACAACACAAGGCAGGGAGCATGGGCCAAAGTAGCCTCTCATATTGAATGTGTGGCGGGGATTAGTGCAAGGGTCAGAGGACATCCTGGATTTATAACATCAACATATTGTCAGGATAGTAAGAGTGGGAACTCACAGTTTCTGTGCCCCTGGATTGGCTTCAAACTTTAGTTTCTTCACCTCTTTAAAAAATGGATAAAATTAAAACTTTATTCATGTAACTCAAGGCCTCTAACCCTCTCAGCCTTGCCTTTACCCATCACAGAGGATGAGACTTATCTCTTACAGCTTAGGGTAACAAGTTCTGACTAGTGGGATGTAGGTATAAAACTACAATGACATTTTAAAACCGAGTTTCTGGAAAAAGAGGTAAGCCACATATCTTCTCTTTTGCTTTGAGCTATGATGGTCAGAGCTGTATCAGCAACCTTGGAACCAAGAGGGAGGAAATGGCATTACAGTAGTAGCTCAACTTGGGCTCTAAAGTAATGTCACTACCTTCTGACTGTAGACTTTTCCCTGAGTGGGAGAGAAAACACTGGCTTTGCTTAACTGCTGCTGTGTCTGATCTGTGCTGTTGCGATCTGACATGGTGGTGGATGCAATATATTTGGCACAGGCCACACCACAAAGTAGGTGTATAGCCAGAAAACATGTGACTATAAGAAGGTTTTAGTGAGTCTGTGACCCTGAAGAGAACTCATGTTCTATTTGGGGGACTCTAGACATAGTTAAGGAGATCCAGTACCCAGAGCACAGGGATAGGAGGGAGCAGAGAAGACCCCCAAGGAGCTAAAGTTCCATTAGAAGGGGAACCTGAGGACATGTCACTTCCTTGACAGGGATACAGCTGGCTGAAGTTCAGGCAATATGGGTTAGTGAAGGTAGATCTGGGCAAAGCACAAAGAAAAACTTGCACGTTGTTTACCTGGTTTCCTAGCTGTATAAGCAGGGAGTAATCAGAGAGCTTATTGCTAGCCTTTATCATTTCTAATCAGATGTTGACTTCAGCATTTGCATGATACACCTTTTCCTGAGCTGAGGGATATGTGAGTATAGCATCCAGGAAAAGAAGACAGAACTTTGCCTTTTAGAAGCTCTCAGCCAAGTGAGTGATATGCTAGGAAAGGTTCTTTGGTTAGACTAAAGGATACTTTATTTTATGGATGACATGTTTCTAGCCCCAAACTCACACTTTAAAGTGCTAACCTCAGTGGAAAAGGGTTAAATCCAGGGGCCTTAGGAGGTTATATGGTGGAGCCTCTCACTGGGATCAATCCCTTTCAAGAGGTATCGCCAAGCTAGTCTCTTAGACTCTGTCAAGAAGGAAAGCAGGGAGGCAGATCTCCAGTAGTGGACCTGACCAGGCCTGATCCTGGATTCTAGGTCTGAGAACGAAGCATACGCAGGTGAAGCTCACAGCATCTCGCAGAACATGAAATGCCTGCGATGCCATGAAAAATACTTGCATATCAAATGTTACCTCACGGGACAGAAGACCAAGTTGCCTATGAATCTTGAGGTGAGTTTTCTGGTTATTAGGCTAGCCCAGGTACAGTTCTTGTATGAGCCAAAACACACTCCCAAGAGGAGCCAATTAAGGCTGAAGCTGAGGTGAGGCAGCCCTAGTCTGAGAGCCCCTGGGGTCATGGGAGCTGAAGGAAGCAGGAAAGATACTCCCTGGTGGTGCAGAGAGAGTTCAATTCTGCCCATACTTCTGTGTGGGAATTGTGGCCTCCAGGACTGAGACAAGAAGTCTGTGCTGTTCCAAGGGGGCAAATCTCTAGTAATTTGGTAAAGCAGCCACAGAAACAACAGATACACACATTATTTGTCAACCCCAATCACAGAGAGTCTCTAAAGACTCCTCTGTGTTTGGAATTGAAAACAAGGAGACCATGTAAGCCATGTATTTGAGGCATATTCAGGACATGAGACAAAAGGCTTTCAAAGGCAAAGTGCAACGCCTACATAAGTTGTTTGAAACACTAATCCTTGGTCATCAGGATCAGAAACCAGGATGTCAGTAACTCTAATGTGAACAGGCAGTTACTGGCAGAAGTTTCCCATGTGAAGTTGGGGTAGTCTGTCTCTGACTCTGGCAGAGTCTTAGTCCATAGCTATTGCTAATCAGGCACATGAACATGAGAGTTCCCCCCTTCACAACCTATAAACATTTTCAATTTATTTTGGTTAATTTTGATACAAATGACTCCATTTGATTATGACAATTGTTATGCACTCCAAATCCAAAAAAATATATCAAGACATTAGAATATAGACGACAGCTTAATGGGGGGGAGGGGGGCTAACATAGAAAACTGTTCATAAATGTTCACTGTCTCTTCAGCTGCTCCAGAGGAGGCTGCTCAGGTCACAGTGCAGTTTACATTGTTTACTGTGCAAAATTCTCATCCACATCTCCAGTCTATGTCAGCCCTGTCTATGAATGTGGGGAGGCCAAAGATGACTTCAGAGCCCTGATGACTTCTCTCTCAGAAGCTATGCCCAAGCAAGGCTCACAGTGTACTTATAGCCTAGCTGGTTTCTGCTGCAGTACACAGTAGCACCTGTCTCTGCCCTGCCCCATAAAAGCATCTAAGGTTGATAAAGATCCAGACACAATCATCCTAAGAGGCAACAAACCTACCAGATGCTCTTCAGGGTTGAGAACCTGTTCCCCAAAGATACCTGAAGCACAGTAGCCTGCAATTTCCATTGTGCTCTCTGAGGCAGGAACATAATGAGTGCTGTCTAAATTGAAAGCTCATCTTACAGAAGATTTAGCCAGGGAGCCAGAGAGCTAGGTAGCCAGGGACCTGTCTAGCTCTGACCCAGAACCCATGCAGAGACGCCCAAGTTTTCATCTATTAGACATATGGATCCCTGGGAGGGCCTACCTCCTTATCAGCCTGCTGTTTCTGGTGATACGTGCTTACAAGTCTTTATGCGCTATCTCTCACTTGAGTAGTGCTACCCCCAAGGGAAAACTGGAATTGTCTTCTATGGACTCTGCTATTTTGGTATTTGTACTTACTTGGTCTCAAATAGCAGTTTATTCTTTCTTTCTCTCTTTCTTTCTTTCTTTCTTTCTTTCTTTCTTTCTTTCTTTCTTTCTTTCTTTCTTTCTTTCTTTCTTTCTTTCTTTCTTTTTCTTTTTATCTTGGGTCCCTTTTAGTATCAAGGATCAGGAAGCACATCCTTTAAAAACCAATTAGCCTTACACTTTTGCCAGTTAAATACATGTTTTACTTTGGACTCAATTGATTTTTCAGATATACAGAACAATGGACCTGACTCACCTATTTGAGCTCACAACCTCTTTCCTGCCCAAGACCTTTGAAGTCCCAAGTCACCCACACCTGGTCCATCAGTAGGGCCAGCCAGCACACACCTAAATTCCCAGCAACTTCAAGGGGTGTGTTTAGCAACCAGCTCTTGATCTGCCGACATGACTGATGTCTTAGAATCCCAAGATGGGATGCAGAGTGAGACATGAAGTCACAAGAAAAATGGCATGGGCAGAATGATCCACCTGGTGGGGGTCTCACCATGAGTGTGGTGGATGTGGGGTGGGGGAAGCTCCATCACAGGGGGATCACTCTTGCCAACTTCTCCACCCAGTTTCAGGGTCCTGACACAGCCTCCACCTCTGACCCTTGGCCTTGTTCCCTGGCTGCTATCTTTCTTGGCTTCCTGTGTTCTGGGAAGGCAGGTGTTTTGGGTCAGAGCCCAAGAACCTTCTTGGCTGGCTCATGCCCAAGGGGCCTCATCCCTTTGCTTTCAAATGTCTGTTACAAGCCCCTCACCCCAGGCTCTAGGTCCTATTCAAGATTGTGCAAAGTCCTTGAAGAAAAGCAAATGGCAGGCAAAGATCACAGGCCTAGAAAAGCTGTATGTAGGTCAGAAGGAAGCTGAGTAGGACAACACAGGCTGATTATGAGGGTGCTAGGGACTTGGAATAACCATCTAGCAAAGAAGGATGCAGGAGACTTGGCCCTTGTCACCCAGACTGGAGCTAGGGTTATGTGCCTGTCTTACTTTTAGCAGATGCTGCCATCACTGACCATTGCCAAGTGAGGATCCAGACTCCACTCTTTCTACCTCAGGTTTCTTCTGCTTGGGATTATTTTTGGCTTGTTTCCATTGGGTCCATTTCTTTAATCACTGCATTTGGTCTTTCTCTACTTCTGGATCAGTCTGTACTATACTAAGCCAAATGGCAACTATGCCACAGACTTTACTTAGTTTTATTTTGCTTTTTAAGATAAGTATTGCATTAGTTAAGCAATGCATTAAATAGTTTAATATACTTAAGTAGAAACCCTTAGGAATTTGAAGAAAAATTAAAGATTCAGAGTGGACCGTCAGTGAGGTAGGACAGACAAGTTGTCAAAACTTGTGACAAGTGTTTTTAAAAGGTCACGTATTAATTGCATCTGGGTAAGAAGCTCATTCTCTAGTTCTTCACATGAGTCTCAGAGTCATGTGAAGTGCAGAGTGAAGTGCAGGCTTCTCTCCGGACCGAGCTGTTTTCCTCTTGTGTAAATCCAAGGCAAGGCTTTGCTGCCTGTGAGCCCCTTTCCCTTCCTTTCACCTTTTGCGCTCTCTCCTAGGTGCATAATGGCATCACATTATTTTTTTTTATTCGATATAATTTATTTACATTTCAAATGATTTCCCCTTTTCTAGCCCCCCCCCACTCCCCGAAAGTCCCGTAAGCCCCCTTCTCTTCCCCTGTCCTCCCTCCCACCCCTTCCCAGTTCCCCGTTCTGGTTTTACCAAATACTGTTTCACTGAGTCTTTCCAGAACCAGGGACCACTCCTGCTTTCTTCTTGTATCTCATTTGATGTGTGGATTATGTTTTGGGTATTCCAGTTTTCTAGGTATGGCATCACATTATTGTTTTAGAGTTTTTTTCCTTTGTAGCTAGCAATGCTGAGTGTCTTCTCAGGTTCTTTAGTGAACATATTTTAATTCTTCTCATGGAATAACACTGAGCCCTGAGTTGTGATTCTTGTGTGCTCCCTGCCTATGAGTAAAGTAGAGATGGGTCTTTGTGTATCAACATTGGGACTTTGGGACTGTGACTAACTAGCTATAGCAGGGCTTGTCTCATGGCTAATTCCTTGGAATTAGACACATAAACAGTGACGCCATCAGCAGACAAATGGTTTCGTTTCCTCCTTTACAACCTGTGAGCCTTGGGCTCCTCTCGTTTTGTGACACTAGTTAGTGTTATTTCTGGTGTTTGCAATGTATGATAAAAATGGATCTTCTTGTGACCCCATCTCTGGGAGAAAGAGCCTGGTTTCTATCATGGTGAAGGGCAGTGTTGGCTGTAGGTTTTTCAGTTTATATGTGTCACTAGGTTAAAGAAGTTCCTTCCTATTCTCAGTTTGCTGAGTGCATGTGGAGTTGAAAATAGGATCTTTTCCTTCTCTTTCCACTCTTCTTCCATCCCCACCCCTGTTCTCTTCCCTGCTCCAATTTTATCTCTCATCAGTCTAGTTAAAGACTTATACATTTTATCTTAAAACAAAAACAAACAAAACAACAGCCATTTGGTTTGGTAGTGGAGGCTCATGCCTTTGATCCCAGTATTCAGGAGGCAGAGGTAAGTGGATCTCTGAGTTTAAGGCTGGCTTGGTTTACAAAAAAAAGTTCATGGACAGCCAGGGCTATATAAATTTGAAACCCTGTCTCAACAAACAAACAAACAAACAAACAAACAAAGTAAACTTTCATTTTATTGGTTTTCTTTACTGTCTTTGTTTTCAACTCCATTGGTTTCACACCTGTTTATTATTTTTATTCTTTTGCTTGATCTTGGTTTCATTTTCTCCTGAAATTAAGATTTCCATTTAGACTATTGTTTCCAACTTCCTTCTGTTTCAATCTAAACATTTTTTATGCTAAATTTATTCTCTAGTTTAATTCTTCTAATAGAAACAATTAGTTTTATGAACTTCCCTCTAAGCACTATTTAATTAAGATTATGTTCATCGTGGAAAATGTCTTTGTTCTTCTCTGGGCCTGATTATTTAGAATAAAGTTCAATTTCTGCATATTTGAGGGTTTACCAGAGAACTTTCTTTTACTGATTCCCAGTTTCCTTCTGTGTCAGGAATGCCGTGTAACCAAAGGCAGAGTTTTTCTAGGCAAATAGTCCCTAAGTATTAAAGATAAAGATAAAAGTCTTCAGTGGAAAGATCCATAGACCAAGCATACCTCATGGTTACTCAGTACTGATCACATCTGATATATTCTTCCATCTGTGTGGAATTACTAAGGGGATGGGAAGGGCCAATGTGCCCTGGCATCACCACACTGAAGTCTGAGCCTTAGTGTGACTGTATTTAGAAGTAGTCTCTGAAGAGACAGTGAGTGTCAAAGGAGGGTTAGAGGGTAAACCCTGGCCTGCCATAACAAAGATCCTCACAGGCGGAACTGGATGGGCACTATGCCATGAGAACAATGTTGAGGCTACTGGGAGTGTATAGCATCTAGATTATAAGGAAGAGGCCTCATAGGTTTCATCTCTACAGCATCTTGTTATTGTACTTCTGGGCTATGAATTATGAGAAATTAATTTAGCCAGCTTAAGCAATGCTTATGACCCTTCAAAAGCCTAGGGTTTCTAATCCCTTCAGTCCAGATGATGTTTTATAGCCTTCTTACTTGCCATGTCCACATTTAATGGTGTCATCCCAGTAAACTAGTCTGTGGTGCCTCTCAAGACCATAACAAAGCATCTGTTTTGTTATTCCAGTGTTTGTGGATGGTATTTGATTAATATAGATTTTCTAATTTTTGTTAGTTTTAATGTCCCTAAAATTTAAATAGTCAATGTTGGAACACTGCTTTTAAACATATGTATTTTAAAGACTCATATACATGGTACCAACAAACAGACCACTTTAAATATAATGATTTGGGATATTTGAGGATAATGAGAAGGATTCACTAGACAAACACCAATGAAATAGAAACTCTGGACAGATGAGTGAACATAAGACAAAACTTAATCATAATCAATCAATCAATCAATCAATCAATCAATCAATTTAAATCCCCACAAATCCCAACACCCAATCTTTGTTTATAAATAGTATTTGCCTTCTCTCTGGAGGGAACCAGCTAGGAGCACACAGGGTATAAGATCAGTGGAGCAGCTGGGACTGAAGTCTTCCTGCTGCCATTTGCACCAGGGAGCCAGGAGACTCCACAGCCTTCTGTGCACAGCCAGCCAGGAGAGAGTGTTCTCCTAGCAGTGCTTTCACTTCTAAGCACAGAGGTGAGATCTCCACCTTCTCTTTGAAGGGGACCAGCTAGGAGCACACAGGGCATAAAATCAGTGGAGCATCTGGGACAGAAGTCTTCCTGCTGCCATTTGCACCATGGAGCCGGGAAACTCCACAGCCTTCTGTGCATAGCCTGCCAGAAGAGAGAGATCTCCCAGCAGTGCTTTCACTTATGAGCTCAGAGGAGTAAGGACACAGGCTTACAAGCCCACAGGAGGAACAAACTCCAGCCAGAGACGACAATACCAACTAGCACCAGAGAAAACCAGATGGCGAAAGGCAAGCACAAGAACCCTACCAACAGAAACCAAGACCACATGGCAACATCAGAAACCAGTTCTCCCACCACAGCAAGTCCCGAATACCCCAACACACCAGAAAAACAAGAGTTGGATTTAAAATCGTATCTCATGATGCTGATAGAGGGCTTCAAGAAAGACTTAAATAACTCCCTTAAAGAAATACAGGAGAACATCAGTCAACAGTTAAAAGCCCTTAAAGAAGAAACACAAAAATCCCTTAAAGAAATACAGGAGATCATGGGTCAACATACAGAAGCCCTTAAAGAAGAAACACAAAAATCCCTTAAAGAATTACAGGAAAATACAAACAATCAAGTGAAAGAACTGAACAAAACCATCCAGGATCTAAAAGTGGAAGTAGAAACAATAAAGAAATCACAAAGTGAGATATCTCTGGAGATAGAAAACCGTGGAAAGAATTCAGGAGTCATAGATGCAAGCATCAACAACAGAATACAAGAACTAGAAGAAAGAACCTCAGATGCTGAAGATACTATAGAAAACATTAACTCAACAGTCAAAGAAAATGCAAAGTGCATAAAGCTGGTAACCAAAAACATCCAGGAACTTCAGGACACAATGAGAAGACCAAACCTAAGGATTATAGGTGTAGATGAGAGCGAGGATTTATATCTTAAAGGCCCAGTAAATATCTTCAACAAAATTGTAGAAGAAAACTTCCCTAACCTGGAGAAAGAGATGCCCATGAACATACAAGAAGCCTTCAGAACTCCAAAAAGACTGTACCAGAACAGAAAGTCCTCCCAGCACATAATCAAAACACCAAATTCACTAAACAAAGAAAGCATATTAAAAGCAGTAAGGGGAAAAGGGCAAGTAACTTATAAAGGCAGACCTATCAGAATTACACCAGTCTTCTCACCAGAGACGATGAAAGCTAGAAGATCCTGGGAAGACCTCATACAGATCCTAAGAGAACACAAATGCCAGCCCAGGCTACTATACCTAGCAAAACTCTCAATCATCATAGATGGAGAAAGCAAGATATTCCATTGATAAAACCAAATTTACACAATATCTGTCCACAAACCCAGCCCTACAAAGGATAATAGATGGAAAATACCAACACAAGGACAGAAACTACACCCTAGAAAATGCAAGAAAATAATCTTCCAACAAACCCAAAAGAAGATACCCACACAAACATAAAAATAATATCAAAAATAATAGGAAGCAACAATCACTATTCCTTAATATCTCTTAACAACAATGGACTCAATTCCCCAATAAAAAGACATAGACTAATGAAATATTTCTCATGTAAATATTTCAATTTTATCAGAAAATGTTTGTAATTTCCCTTTTAATTAATTTAGTAATTTTTTTAAAAGATTTATTTATTTATTTTATGTAAGTACACTGTAGCTATCTTTAGACACTCCAGAAGAGGGCATCAGATCTCATTATGGATGGTTGTGAGCCACCATGTGTTTGCTGGGATTTGAATTCAGGACCTCTGGAAGAGGCAGTCAGTGCTCTTAACTGCTGAGCCATCTTTCCAGCCCAGTAATGTTTTTTTTTTATGTCTACCATTTTATCTGCATTATTTTTCATGATAATATTCAATTTTAATGTCTTTCTATATATTTCCTCTATTTTATCAAAAATGTTTTCACTATCTTTGATTTTATCACAAATTTTTCTAATTCCATTTTCAGTTAATTTAGAAAGAGTTTTTTTGTTTTGTTTTGTTTTTTTGTTTTTTTCGAGACAGGGTTTCTCTGTGTAGCCCTGGCTGTCCTGGAACTCACTCCGTAGACCAGGCTGGCCTCGAACTCAGAAATCCACCTGCCTCTGCCTCCCAAGTGCTGGGATTAAAAGCGTGCACCACTACTGCCTGGCTAGAAAGAGCTTTTATATCTACCATTTTATGTATAAAATTTTCCATGAAATAGTCAATTTTAACATGTTTGTCCATATATTTCTTGAATTTTACCAGAAATATTTTCCATGTAAATCTTCAATTTTATCTGAAAATGTTTATAATTCCATTTTCAATCAACTTAAGAATACTTTTATGCCTACCATTATTATATCTATATACATTTTCAAAAATGTATCGGAGATATTTTCCATGTAAATCTTCAATTCTATTATAAAATATTTCTATTCCATATTTTAATTAATTTAGCAATGTTTTACATGTTTACCACTTTACTCTTTAATTTTCCATGAAAATTGTTGATTTTAATGTACTTATCTGAAATATTTTTCATGTAAATCTTTAATTTTATCATGAAGTGTTTTTACTTTCTTTTTCAATAAAAAGTAAAAGAAAAACCAACAACAACAAAAAAGAAATAGTGTTTGCGGATATAACTAAGTTAAGAGGATCCTTTTGAATAAGGGTGGGCCTATGACTAATGTCTGTGTTTGAAGAGTGAAATTTGGATACACAGAACTACAGAGAATAGATAGTATGTAAATATAAGGGAGAGACTGGTACAATTTCTACTCTAGAACCCTCGGAGGGAGACTGATCCCGACTGGTCCTGACTGGTTCTGACTGGTCCAGATAGTATGTTAAAGAGATAGAGCTCAGAAACTGAGAATGTCTGTCCTTAGTTACTCAGTGTGTAGCCTTCTACCTTGTAGCTCAAAAGACCCACATACCTGTGCTTATGTGTTTAGCCTTATCTTAGTTAGGGTTTCTATTGCTGTGATAAAACACCATGACCAGAATTAACTTGGGGAGGAAATGGTTTGTTTCAGCTTATACTCGATCACCGAAGGAAGTCAGGGAAGAAATTCAAGGCAGGAACTGGAGCTGAAGTCATGAAGGAACACTGTTTACTGACCTGCACAATCTGCTTTCTTAAATACCTTATGATGACCCCAGGTCGCATGCCCAACGGACTGAACTTCCCACAGCTCTTACTCTCCAAATAAATGCCCCACAGTCTTGCCTACAGATCAGTTTTATGAAGACATTTTCTTAATTGTGGCTCTTACTTTTCAAATAGCTTGTGTAAAGTTGACAAATCAACCAACCAACCAACCAACCAAAACAAACAAACAAAAGAAACAGAAAACCAAACCAAAATACAAAACCAGCCAGGACAAGCCTCGTCTTTCTTCAGTCATAATACATGTCTCTCTGGCTACAGATGTTGAGTCATTAAGTTTCTCCATAAATTTTGGCACAGCCTCATGATTGACATAGGTACAGACTTCTCTAATCAGACCCTAAGGGGTGCCAAGACTCCTTTCTCCACCACCTCAGAGCCACAGAGTCCTTGAGGGTTGATGGGTAAGATGGATATCTGCTTATGCTTCCTGATAGTTCAGGTGAAAGACTGCTTATAAGTGCAGTTTAGAAGTATCTTCTGTATAAAGGATATAGGAATAAGAGAGGCTTTTCTTTCCTTTGATTGTAGCAAAACCTGAGGATGTGAGGTTGTGCCAGTGGTAAGAAGAGTTTGTACCTGAGTATTACGTGATACTTTTCAAGAATGAACAGGCAGTGGTAGGTTTGAGACTCACTCTAAGACCAAAGCCAGAGGCTGCTGAAGAGTGGGGAAAGTGTAATGATTTTCTTTATTTCTTTAAAGAAAGACTTATAATTATTATATATCCATGTGTATGTATGTGTAGGAGAAGTATCACTGGAGGCCAGAAGAGGATGTCAAGTCCCATGGAGCTTGAATAACAGGCAGTTGTGAGACATGTAGTGTGGGTGCTGGGCTCTGAAGATGCTCAGGTCCTCTGGGAGAGCAACAGCAGTCATAGAGTTATGGAGTCTCCAGTCCAGTTCAGTGTCTCTTTAAATACTAAACTGGAAAAGAATAGTAGCTAGGAATGAAAGCCTAGTTAAGTTTAAACTAAGTCGATGTTAAGGGCCAGTGGGAAAGTTGGATAGAATGAATGAAAGTGGAAAGTGATTGAAGTCATATGGAGATGCCCAAGAGAAATGGAAATATGAAGAGTTCAAGATAGGGCTGTGTTTCTCTGGGCTTTGCCAGTCCTGGAATCTGACCCCACTCTTTTAAAGGTTCCCAAGGTGGGGAGGGGGGGGGCAGGTGTAGTCACTGGGACCCAAAGGAAGGAGAGCTCTGCTTTCTAGCCTCTTCCTGGTAAACCTAGTCTACTGATGTCAGAGCTACAGCCTAACCTTGATTGTCTCAGGTAGTTCCGTCCTGGCCACTGGGTCAGAACAGCCTCAGACAGATGTGGTGTCCAAGCCTGAGGAGAATCCAACGAAAGTTCCAGATGGAGAAACAAAGCATGATATGGCTTCAACTTGTTTCTGTGATTCTGCACACAGTGAACAAATCCAGCATATGTTCCAGTGCCTAAAACAAAACTAAAGAGCAGAAACAGATAGCCTTCAAATTGGACTATGAGAGTAATAAAGGGGATAAATGTAAGGTTGAAAATCTCCTCGTCGAGCTGAAGCTGTAAAAATTGACACACCAGGTTCAAAGAACCAAATAGAAATTCTTGAGTTTTACTACAATAGCTAAAACATTTAAACAAACTGTCTTAGTTAGGGTTTTACTGCTGTGAACAGACACCATGACCAATGCAAATTTTATAAAAAACAATACTTAATTGGGGCTGGCTTACAGGTTCAGAGGTTCAGTCCATTGTCATCAAGGCAGAAGCATGGCAGCATCCAGGTAGGCATCTTGCAGGAGGAGATGAGGGGTCTACATCTTTATCTAAAGGAAGCCAGAAACAGACTGGGCATGCTCAGGTATCTAGGAGGACCTCCTCCAACAAGGCCACACCTTCTTATAGTGCCACTCCCTGGGACAAGCATATATAAACCATCACACATATGTACAATAATTTGAGTTCAACAACAGACCAGCAGCAAAGAAAAAAATCTCATGCCCTGAAAGATAGACCAGAGGCAAAGGTCAAGAGCAAGGTCAAGAATGGAAAAACAAAAAAACAAAACAAAACCAAGTGTCATGAGGAGAACATCATAGGAGGAGGAGAGAAAATGTAGTAGATACAAAATGCAGTGGGAGATAGAATAAGGAAGAGTCTCCAAAAGTAAGAAATGATATTATCTATAGATTTAGGAGTCCAGACACAATGTGTCAAAAAGAAATTCATGTGTTTTATACATCTTAGTGAAACTGCAGAAAGCTAAAACAGAATAAAACCACAAAGGCAACTTGTAGACAGAGTCTTATCAAATCAAGGGGAACAACATTCCAGGAGAACCAGATGGCCATTAGCATCTTAGAAAGCTTCAAGAAAAATGGCTCCTGGGTTAAAATGTACTTACTAGTTAAATATTTAGCTCTATTTTATTTTTAATTTGTGTGTGTGTGTCTGTGTGTGTCAATATCATTTAAGCATGATGGCTTTTATATCACAAAGAGAACAAAGGTTTTGAGAGAGCAGTGGAGATGATTTCTTTTCAAAACTGAATTGCCTTTATATCACATGGAGAAAATTAAATCCCCTCTCCACATGGGAACCTCTCTTCGGAGTCCCTAAGATATAACAATGCCCAATATGTCCTACCTGTCTCCCAGCCAGAGTCCACCTCCTGTGGCTTTTGCCTCCAGAAAGCTTCTTGGCCCCACAAGCTCATGGTAGTTGAGTGGACTTTCGATGAAGCTCTTTGTGTGGGATGAATAATAACCTGCCTCCTGACTCTGCTCTTATGGAATAAGGTTTACAACTATTTGTTATTAATAAAAGTGGAAATTCACACTTTATAAATTTAAATATCTTTATAACATATTCTTATATAAGCCTTTTTTTCTTTTTAAAATTTTATTATTTTTATTAGATATATTCTTTTTTACATTTCAAATGATTTCTCCTTTCCTGGTTCCCCCCACACACCATAAGCCATCTCCCCACCCCCTGTTCCCCAATCTACCGTCTCCCACTTCCCTGTCCTGGTATACCCCTATACTGCCTCTTCTCCTTTTGATGTCCAACAAGGCCACCCTCTGCTGCCTATGCATCTGGAACCATGGGTAACACCATGTGTACACCCTGATTGATGGTTTTGTCCCTGGGAGCTCTGGGAGTACTGGGTGGCTCATAGTCTATTTATTTATTTATTCTTTCTTTCTTTCTTTCTTTCTTTCTTTCTTTCTTTCTTTCTTTCTTTCTTTCTTTCTTTCTTTCTTTCTTTCTTTCTTTGGGGTCCTCTGGAAGTATCATTCCCAGTTTTCTGAAGAACCGCCAGACTGACTTCCAGTGTGGTTGTACCAGCTTGCAACCCCACCAGCAGTGGAGGGGTGTTCCTCTTTCTCCACATCCTTGCCAGCATCTGTTTTCTCCTGACTTTTTTTTAATTCGATATATTTTTTATTTACATTTCAAATGATTTCCCCTTTTCTGGTCCCCCACTCCCGAAAGTCACATAAGCCCCCTTCCCTCCCCCTGTTCTCCCACCCACCCCTTCCCACTTCCCTGTTCTGGTTTTGCCTTATACTGCTACACTGAGTCTTTCCAGAACCAGGGGCCACTCCTCCATTCTTCTTGTACCTCATTTGATGTGTGGATTATGTTTTGGGTATTCCAGTTTTCCAGGCTAATATCCACTTATTAGTGAGTACATACCATGATTGATCTTTTGAGACTGGGTTACCTCAGTATGATGTTCTCCAGCTCCATCCATTTGCCTAAGAATTTCATGAATTCATTGTTTCTAATGGCTGAATAGTACTCCATTGTGTAGATACCACATTTTTTTGCATCCACTCTTCTGTTGAGGGATACCTGAGTTCTTTCCAGCTTCTGGCAATTATAAATAGGGCTGCTATGAACATAGTGGAGCATATATCCTTATTACATGCTGGGTAATCCTCTGGGTATATGCCCAGGAGTGGTATAGCAGGATCTTTCGGAAGTGAGGTGCCCAGTTTTCTTAGGAACCGCCAGACTGATTTCCAGAGTGGTTGTACCAATTTGCAACCCCACCAACAGTGGAGGAGTGTTCCTCTTTCTCCACATCCTCTCCAACACCTGCTGTCTTGCCATCAGCATTCTGAATAAGAGAATTATTCTTTGGGTCTTGTGAGATGGCTCAGCACCTGCTGCTAAGCCCGATGACCTGAATTCAATACTAAAGACCTATAAGAACTGACTTTTTCAGGAAGAAAATAACTGACTGACTGTATAGATTGTCCTCTGACCTCTTGTGTTGTGTGGGATGGTATATGCATAAGTGTGCACATGCAGACACACATACATGTGTAAGCATGAGAGAGAGAGAGAGAGAGAGAGAGAGAGAGAGAGAGAGAGAGAGATGTAGGTATGTAATAAAAACTTGTTAAAATATTTAAGGACTGGAAAGATGGTTCAACAATTAAGAACATGTACTACTCTTACAGAGGACCAGAATTTACTTCCCAACATCTATATCAGATGACTCACAACCACTTGTAATTCCACTTCCAGTGGATTTGACATCCTTTCCAGGCTTTTGTGCATATTCCCACATATGGACACACACACACACACAATTAAAAATAAAATAGAGCTAATTTTTTTTTTTTTTGGTTTTTCGAGACAGGGTTTCTCTGTATAGCTCTGGTTGTCCTTAAACTCACTCTGTAGACCAGGCTGGCCTCGAACTCAGAAATCCTCCTGCCTCTGCCTCCCAAGTGCTGGGATTAAAGGCATGCGCCACCACCACCCCTCAAGCCTGAGTTTTTCTGAATCCACCTACCAGACAATACAGAATTACCTTCCCACCAGGTGGTGGAGATCTGAGCATAACATGCTATGACATGCTATTGTGAGAGCTGGGTGCCAAGGATAATGTCAACCCTGTGCTTCATCACAGTCCTGAAGGAAATCAGCTTTACTTGCTTTGTCTCGTGATACTCAGCAAGCTGCCTTTTACAGTTTATGGACATGGGGATAAGATCTCACTCTGGATTCCCCTTTTCTCCCTGGTCCTTGAGGTCTTCATGGAATGAATTCAGAAAAGACTCAAGAGTGTGATGTAGAAGAAAGGCAAATTATGCAGAGGTATACTCAAGGACAACAGTGAGCAAAATGCCATTGCCAGTGTGCTATTGTGCTGGCATGTGTCTTTAGGTAGATTTTGTGTTATTTTCTTAAAGTATCCGCAGTAGACAACTTTCATGAGGGGCCTCTCCCTATGGGGACAATGGTATGTCTTTTTTCTTCACCAGTAACCCTGCTGCTCGATAATCTTGTGATCTTTTTGGTAGTTCACAAAGTTGTGTTTACATCTAGGGCCAGTGCCACATCTCAGATCCCTTACATCAAAAATGATATAGTAGAACAGATTTAAAAATAGAGTAAGGAAAATATTATATAAATAGCCACTTTTTAAATCTGAAGGAGGGCATTTGTGATACTTTTCCCTTCTTTAAAAATAACTGTGTGAACAAGGACACAGAAGGTGGGGCCTAAAGCTAATCATGAAAGAGGTCCATCTCCAGTGACATTCAAGCCTGCTAATTTCTAACTTCTTAACAATGCCCACTCTACAGTTGAGACCCTAAAATGAGTTGGGAAGAAGAATGTCAAGTTAATCTGACATGGTGCATGAAGGGTTCAGTGTAAGGTTTTTGCAGATCCCGGTGATCAGACGGGGTATCCTGGTGATCAGAGGGGTTTGTAATGCCTCAAAAATAACACCACCACTCACCAGACTTTGCGTGAGAGATTTGTTTGGGTAGGGGGGTAGGATTAAAAAAGCCACTTCAGAGAGAATGAATGGGAGGGATTGGTGACATGGACCATGTTGCATTGGCTTTTAGTGATGGTGAGGATTGAGGCAGGTGTGGGCTGGGGGAGCATGGTTCTGGAACATGGTTGGTTCTTTCTCCACTCTTGTTTATTTTTAGGCTTCCTGGAAAGATCAAGAGGACCCAAGTATGCAGAGGTATCTATAAGCAGGTGATCTGACTGTAAATAAGAGGAGATAAAATTACAATAGCAATGAAGCACACAGGTCAAAAGACTAATAGACTTAGCACTAAGATTATAATAGACACAAGTCATTTCTTACATGAAACTCTGAAGACTTAGCTGCAAAACTATTCTCCAGAAGGGATGCTAGTATGTCATGAGGTCTTACTCTGGTTTTGTAGATCTTGTAGAACAAATGAGACATTGGTGGAATTACCAGTAATGTACTCATAACATTTAACCTTGATAACAGTATGAGTGCTCTTCTAAGAAGCCTTAGGGTTACTCTTTTTTTGTTTGTTTTTGTTCTGTTTGTGTTTGTTTAGAGAGTGGTGCATGAGGACATGTGTGCACTCACATGTAGAGACTAGGGGTTGCTATCAGGTGTCTTCCTCAATTGTTCTCTCAATGTATATGCGTATGTATATATATATATGTGTGTGTGTATGTATATATACATATATAAAATATATAATATTCTCCATATATCATATAATGTTTTATACATAAATAAATATATAAATATAAAATGTAAGCAAGATCTCAGTTAAGAAATCTTTGAAATGGCTGCTCCATGAATGGGGAAGAGTTTTATTGTAGGTAAGAGAAAGAGAGAACAGTCAAAGATATCTGGAAGAGTCCAGAGCAAAGAGAAAAAAGAGACTGGTCATGGCTGGAACTAGAGAAGCAGGGAGTGGAAAAACTATGTGGGTTATTGGTGGCTGAGGGGAAGAAAGTCTGTGAACTGGAGCAGCCTTAGAGTTTAGGGTAGAGGAGTAGATGAGAATGGCTAGGGAATTTGTAAGAGGTACTTGTGCATAGGTTATATAATCACAGGAAAGTGTTTTTTTCTGGAGGCAGAAACACATTTCACAGAGTCCCTAGAATGCTGCCCCTGCTATAGTCCAGCTTAAGCTGAGCAAAGACTGTCATCTTGGGGTCATTTGCTTAGAACTTCAGCCAGTGGCAGATGTACAGGATACCTAGATCAATGTGTAACTGCATGAGGGAAGCCAGCTACAGCCCCCCCCATGCAGTATTCCCACTCCTCCCTTCAAAGACTGCGGGTATGCTGCATGCCAACGCTCCTTTCCTTCTTTTTGTTGAGTCCTGGTGTCATCCTTGCTCCCCCATAGGCTTCACAGTGGTGTCACATGTAGTGCTCCTATTAGAGGCCAAAACCCTCGATAAAGAGCCAATTAAACCCTGCTTCTTCATCCACTGATATTTTATGTGACAGCAGTAAGTAATCTCTGTAGACAGGTGGCCTTTTATCTCCCAGGACAGGGAAGTGGATGAAGGCTTTGAACTCCTGCCTGGAGGAAGTGGCCTGCTGTTTTGTAGGGAGATGTCTGACATGGCAGGAGACAGGGGCTGCCCAGAACAAGACTGGGCCTGTAGTCAGTAAAAAGGAGGGTCTGGGCAGAAGAGGGAGAGCCAGCTATTCCTCTAATAGCTGTAGAACAGCTGGGTATATGCCTTCCCAGATCAGTATTGCTTGTTGAGAAGTTCAGATAGAAACTCAGCTTTGTGGAAGCACACTCCCCAACATGTGGACATGGGAGTCTGATGGTCTGCGCACCCTTGTTCTGCTGGCCTGGTTTGGTGATATTGCTTACTCCCAGGCACTTTCTGGTCCAGGCCTTGGGCCAGAGCTTCTCCAATCTTGTAACAGCAGTGGCTTCTCAGTGGTCAGTCTACAGTGGCTGTCTGTGCGGGTTCCCTTCCTCACCACTGCATGGACATTGGTGGCTCTTTTCTCTGTCCTAGGTAAGCAGCCTGTATTGGCTTGAGGGTTTTTTGTTGTTGTTGTTGCTGTTGTTGTTGTTGTTCTATGTTCATTAGAAGAGACTTTTCTATTTCATGTCCTACTTTCTAGGCATCATGATTAATCTAGTAGCCTCCTTGTTCCATTCAGGAATGGTCTCCAAAGCCCTGGTATGCATCTATTGGTCCTAATCATTCAGTGATCTTCCTAAGTGTTCACAGAGAGCCAGATTCACTCTGGGCTCTTGGTCTACAGACTCTCTCAGCTTGTCAGAAAAAAGAAGTTGTATTTTGAAGACTGTTGAATTTTGAGGGGACACTGGGTTGAATTTGGTTCTGGCTTCACTGGGTTGAGTAAACCCTGAGTACATTCAGATGGTGTACAAGAATCCCTTATCTACAACTGGGGAGGTCCCCTGTGCCTCCTGCTGTTTTCCATCTGTGTACAAACTTCACAGAGAGGGACATGTCCCTTGCATGTAGTCAGATGTCCCATCTAAGTTCTTGGCATCTTCCTTAGATGTTATGCTACCCGTAAAATGGGATTGAGATTTAACATCATTGTCTGTACCAAACAATATACTCAATGGGTAAAACTACATAGAATTGATAACTCATCCCCAAGGCCAAATCTGATCTGGGGTTATTGTATTCAATTAAATAACTGATCACTATCCAGAAGTGAGCAAATCAAGATGAAGAAGAAAAAATATCTTTGTTAGGAGGATCCACTGAATTGAGACCTTTCTGGGAAGTCAGTGCTGGTCATTTTTATTGGCAGTAGATGCAGGGCTGGTCCAGTCCCACTTGGCCAATAGGGCCGTTGATACAGATTAAGGAGTATGTGAAGAAATGACATGTCAGGTAGAAGCCTGACCTGGAAGCCTGACTGAGACCATAACTCCTTAACAAAAAAAAGTTATCCCCATGACTGGGGCAGCCCTTCTCCATTCCTGCCCACTATAAACATTCCCTTCCTTAGAAGATAGGATGTTCCACTACTGGGGCCATGGCTCTCCATCCTTTTGGACTTCCATATGAATAAGTGAGCATCATCTACCATAACAACAATGGAAAAAAGCCTAGGCCATGCTCATTCCTTATATGCCCCTTTGATACCTAACAACCCTGAACAGTTTCTCATAGCTTGGGTGCAAATCCTGGGTGAGCTACTGCTGTCTTTACTTCTCATTTGCTGTGAATACTCTCAAGTGAGCAAGTGGTCTCCTGGTGTCTTAGTGGCTACTGGTACCAGTGATATGTGTCAGGACTTACAAGTTGTATTGGGGATTCTGGAGTTAATATCCAGTGAAGTATTCCCTCAGCAGAGCACTTACAGGAAGAGCTGAAGAGAATTATAAGAGGGTAGACCTTGATCCCCTGAGGTGGGAAGCCAGAAAGATACACAGGCTAGAGCTGAGATGCACTGGTTCTTAGGAAAGTGGATGCTTGGCACAAGAATCCATCTTCCAGTATGGACACTCCTCCATGTTTCCCTTGTGCCATGTTCTCACACCCCTCCCATGCTTTGCATGTGCCAATGTCTCATGCTCTTCTCAGGTTTTCATTGTGCCAAGGTCTTAGGCCTTTCCCAAGGTCTCTGTATGCCAAGACTCACTGCCCTTTTGTGGTCCCTGTTTACTAAGATTTCATACTTCCAGGGTCCCTGTATGCTCTGGAAAAATGAATAGCTGTTGACTACTTTGAGAGAAAACAGGCCTGTGGTAGAAGTTTCTGGCATGTGGGCAGCTGGTAAAGAACGAGAAGCAACTGAGCCGCTGTCTAGCCCAAGGGAAGGCTATCTGGGCTGCTAAGGCCTTGGGTAGAGGAGGCTGGAGAGTATAGGCATAGATAGAGAGGTGTAGAGGAGCTCCTGAGGTCACCTCTGGTCTCCATGAATTAAATTCTCTATGTTAGGGGAAAGATACTGTGCAAAAATACTCAGAGGAGTTAGGGAGATGACATTGATCTCCAGCTTGTTCTGAGATGGAAGGATGTCATGGAAATTCGTAAGTTGTAGGGGTCATCTACAGGTGAGGAGGTGAAATGTGGAAAGGAGTGGAGGTCCAGGGGAGGGAGCAGTGAGTTTGCAGCTGAAGTGACTTGTGGGTTGGGTGGGAATAATACTCTGATCTTGCCTGAAAGGAGGATGTAGGTCCCCAGATCAGATGAGTGATTGAAGGTCTTGGGGAATCTCTCTAGTGAAGTTGGGTGCACAGAGCATGTAGAGTATCCATGGTCCATGTAGAGGAGGAACAATCTGTGGTGAGGTGTTAAGAGGGTGAAGTAGAAAATGGTGGTGTTTTCAGGAACACGGGTATCAGGTGAAGTTATAGAGGAAGTGGACCAGAAACACAAAGTAGTAAGAAAAGCCTGGACATTAAGGAGAGGCCACAGGGTAGGCTACAAGGACCCTACAGAGTTCTGGGGCTGTGAAGCCAAGGTTAAGAGTTCTATGTAAGTTTCAAACCGCCAGATCAGACAGACAGATCACAGTGAACTTTTCAGAGGAATGATGGTAACTTGCTAGGGATGATATCATTTGACCTTGGGTTTTATGGAACAGGGATGAAATATTGTCTAGAAGCAGCAGGAAAGTAAACAGGTCAGGAGGAGGAGGACAAGGAAGAGGAGGAGAAGGGAGAAACTGTGCCCTGAGGGTGCCACAGTGCGAACTGAGATGTGACCTGTGTCGCTCTGGGAACTGACATAGCTGGAGACACACACACACACACACACACACACACACACACAGAGGAACCCTGGATAATTTATCCAGAAGAGAAATAAGGGAAATGGTGGGAGTGTCTTTTTCCTAGATAGGGTACCTCCTCAGCTATGAACAGTCCCTATAGATTACATGGAATGGGGGGAGATAAGATCTTGGGTAAACCTGTCTGCCAAGCCTCCTGACCTTAGAGCTTTTTTTCCTTTTTTTTTTTTTTTTTTTTTTTTTTTTTTTTTAAGACAGGGTTTCTCTGCATAGCCCTGGCTGTCCTGGAACTCTCTTTGTAGAACAGGCTGGCCTCAAACTCAGAAATCCACCGCCACTGCCGCCACCACCACTGCCACCACCACCACCGCCGCCGCCGCCGCCACCACCACCACCACCACCACCACCGCCCGGCTCTGACCTTAGAGCTTGATATTCCCCCAGCACTGGTCAGCTAAGCTGCCCAGACCACGGCAGCGGGTGATGTCTGTGCTCTCAGGGATGGAGAGTAGAGCCAGTCTCACTGGCATTGGAAGTGTGAACTTAGGTCTCTGTCATGCTATGTGAAAGAAAGGCCAGGTACTTTGCTTTCCTTACCCCTTGTGGAGAACATCCTTCAGAGGCAATCTGTAATGGGTATTTGACTAGATATTTACTGCATCCTACTGAGTCTGCTTCAGTAATGCTAGCTACTGCACTCCTACAAAGCCATGCTGAGCATTGCAGGAATCTGCTCAAACAGTAAGGCTATAGTGAGTGAATCTCTCATTAAACATGTGGACACTGGACTTGTGTAGGAATTGCCCAACTGGAAAAGTCTCACCAAATCTTTCCATGCCATGGGATTCTCCCTAAACCCACATCACCAGGTATTCCTGAAGTCACCAAGCCTTTGAGCTGTGGATCTTCAAGTGGCATCTCACTTGAGTATAGTTTGCACTTCCTATTGAGGTGAACTGATTGTTGTCTTTATTAACCTTTGGTGGTTTCAATGCTGTGGCACATCTCTTTGAGTCTTTGGGTCACTTTCTTCCTCCTTTATTAGGGAACTCTTGATGTGACTTGAATCTTGTCACTGAGGTATGGACACATTACTATCCAAGTCTGGATGTCTGTCAGAATCCTAAGTTCATGTTTTTGATTAAACAGGAATTTTTACTTTAATGCAAACTTACCCTTTTTCTTTGTGTTGAATTCATTTGTGTTCAATTTAAGAAATTTTTCCAATGATTGTGTAATTTTCCTTCCAGACAGATGCACAATTGTCCTACCTCCTTTGTGTTGGTTCTCCACCCTTCTAGAATGAGTTCTTCATTATGCCCATCCCCATGTGATCTTGTGTGGTTTGCCACTCTCCTGTGCTCATTCTTTTTTAATGCTGAATTGTGTATCCTACTCTGTAATATTGCAAGTTCTCAAGGAGCTGCACATTCCTGACCTTCTTGATTTCTAGAGTCTTCTGGATTATTACAAGGGGCATGTGCAACTCTGTATACTGTTTGGGATGCATTCCCCTAGTGTGGTTCAGACCAACTGATAGTGCACTGAATCCACTGGTGAACTTGCTCTTGCACTATCACATCTTCCCTTCCAAGAACCTTGCACAGTTTGCACCAAGTGAGGCCCCTGCTGGAATGCAAGGCCTTCAGACTAATCACCCTACTAACAGCTTTCCTTCTTGTCTCATCTCCGGCAGGAAAGCTTCATTTCTTAGGAGTAGATGGGGTGTGTGTGTGTGAAGGGAACAGGCCTCACTCTGGAGCACCATCTAGTTCTCTGTCATGTTCCTCTCTCCAGGAGAAGTTACAGGGCCAAAATGTATCATTTAACTTCTGTTTATCCAACTGAGTTTAGTTTTGGGAGGCAGAGACAGGTAAGTCTCTGAGTTCAAGGCCAGCCAGTCTGGTCTACAGAGTGAGTTCCAGGATAGTCTAGGCAGCACAGAGAATCCCTGTCTCAGACAGACAGTCAGACAGACAGACAACAAAAACAAAACAAAAAACTAAACCAAACATAAGTTTTCCTAGTTAAGTTATAAATAACAAAAACCTCTACAAGTTTCAGTTGTGAAAACTGACTGATTTTACCTAACTTGAATGGAGAATTGTTGATGGCATCTAGCTACGTATCATCCATCTCCCGGTGGGTGTCTTTTATCACAGGACAAGCTCCCTCCCTTCTCTGTCCTATGCACATTACTTCTGATGCAATGAGACTCGGCTCCTGCCCCTGTTGTTATTCAACCTCACTTCCTCCTACACCAATCTCCTACACTGAGCTTCCATTGTATTATCTTCTGCCCAAAGAGACTCTATTGTGTTTGCAGTGGATCTACACTGACTCCTCAGAAACTTCATCTCCCCTTTACAGTGGCAGGACGTTACTAGCAGGAACAAGGTCCAAAGTCAGCAGAGCTCCTTTTCAAAAGTAATCCCCATTTTATTCTGGAGAGAGAACTCAATTAGTAAAGCCTTTACTGAGCAAGCATGAAGACCTAAGTCTGACCCACAAAACCCATATAAAAAGTTAATGTGCTCTTGCAAAAGCAGTGCTGGAGGGATGGAGACAGGCAGATCTCTGGGGCTCATAAATCAGCCAGCCTAACCTAATTGGAAAGCTCTATGCTCCAGTGCGAGACTTTGTCCCCCAAAAAGGTGGGTACTCTCTAAGGATCAATACCCAAAGTTGACCTATGGCCTCCTCCACATTCATATATGCACATATGTATTTGCACATACACAATAAACACTGTGATAGAAACAACTCAGAAAAGAAAGGGTTTACTTCATCTTACAGCTTGTAATCTATCATCTAGGGAACTTGGGGCAAGGAACCTAGAGGCAGAAACTGAAGCAGAAGCCATGGAAGAGTGTTCTGCACTAGCTTTCTCCTCATGACTTTCTCAGTTTGCTTTCCTGTAGCATCCAGGACCACCGCCTTTCTTTCTTTTTCTTTCTTTGTTTCTTCCTTCCTTCCTTCCTTCCTTCCTTCCTTCCTTCCTTCCTTCCTTCCTTCCTTCCTTCCTTCCTTCCTTCCTTCCTTTTTATTTTTTTTGTGAGTTTCTTTTTAAAAATTTTATTAGATATTTGCTTTGTTTACATTTCAAATGTTATCCCCTTTCCGTATTATCCCTCTGAAAACCACTATCCCATTCCCCTCCACTTGCTTACCAACCCCCCTCCCACTTTTCTGACCTGGCATTCCCCTACACTGGGGCATTGACTCTTCACAGGACCAATGGCCTCTCCTCTCACTGATGGCTGAAAAGGCCATCCTTTGCTACATATGTAGCTGGAGTCATGGGTCCCTCCATGTGTACTCTTTGGTTGGTGGTTTAGTCCCTGGGAGCTCTGGGGGTATTGGTTGGTACATATTATTGTTCTTCCTATGGGGCTGCAAACCTCTTCAGCTCCTTGGGTCTTTTCTCTAGCTCCTTAATTAGGGACCCTATGCTCAGTCCATTGGTTGGCTATGAGCCATGAGTATTTTGATCTCCCTTCTAAGAAGGACCAAAGTATTCACACTTTGGTCTTCCTTCTTCTTGAGCTTCATGTCAGGACCACCTTTCTAGGCGGGATCACCCATCGTGATCTGGGCCCTCTCACATCAATCATTAATCAAGGAAATGCCCAACAGACTTGCCTATCAGTCAGTCTTATGGAGGCATTTTCTCAATTAAGAGCCCCTCTTCCCAAGTGACTAGCTTGTATCAAATTGACAAAAAAAGTAGCCAGAACACAGTTCTTTGAACGTGACCTGTAAATTCCTTGTGACTTTTTTAGAGATAAATTTCAGAAGTTACTTATAAACTTAATGCAGTTCCGATCATTGTAAGGGCTTCTGAATATAAATTAGCCAGTTGGACTGAAATTTACACAGAAAGGTGAAATTTGTGAGGAACCGTGCAGCACTGGCTCGAGAGTAGCAGGGAATCATAGTATGTCCTTATAGAACTTCACTCCCTGTCTATAAATCTTTGGTCAGTTTTCTGAACTGTGCTCAACTTCTCCTGCTCAGAAGCTTTTGTTTACTTTTTAAAAAATGTTTTCTTTAAGAAATGTATTAAAACATGAAATTAATTTGCTGTGAGACTTTTCCTTTAATTCTTTTCATGGTTCAATGGTACTTTTCCACTAACCTACCTCCCCTGAAGCCCACACTGTTCTTACTAAGCTGTTGTTTTAGCAAGTATGCATATGTTTGCTTCATTAATGATAAGCTAGCAGGTAATTTTAAAATATGTGGAATGATGTCCTTGGAGGACCTTGTTTCCCTCCAACCATGTCAGGGACCCAGGACTGCCCAGCACTCTGTGCTATTTTGGGGGAAGTGTAGGACCATAGAGGATCACAGAACTGGGCTTGTTGGCCTACAATATTACTAATAACAGCTGCGAGTGTACTCAGGGAGCTCATATGTATATAAAGAACTGTGCTTGGCATAGGACCACTCAATACAGGAGGTGACTATGGTGAAGGATGCAGGCAGGGTAGTGCTCACTCCCCTATCAGCCCAGAGCTGCCAATCACAGCCACAAGTGTGCTGTGGGGTGTCTTGTATGGCCAGGGGAAGTAAAGGGAGGGTATATTATACCTGCTAAGGGTGTGTGTGCTCTGGGGCTTACACCCTTTCTACCTTTTAGTATTTGGCCTCCTGGGCTCTTTCTCCTCAGAGAGAACTCTGCCCTTGAGTGTATATGAAAGTGAGTATTCACTTTCTCTTCCTCATCATACCCTTTAAGCCAACTGAACACCAACAGTTGGGAACAGCCTGGAGTATCAGAAAGACTCCAGAGACTAGCATCCACTGGTGGGTCTAAGTCTGCTCCCACCCCTACCCCTACTTCCCCACTAGAGAGGATGAACTGGGTTTGAAGAATGGGACTTCTCTAAGGGCTCTTGCTCACCTACATTTTCTTGAGATCCTCAGAGGCCCTGAGAACATGAAGCAACTCTTCTTGCCTACACAATCCCTTTAAGATATTTTGGTTTTCTTTTTTGACATGTTTAGATATACACATTGGTGGCATTTTGTGCGATATTTCTGCGCATGTACACAGTATGCACTGACCAGCCCAGCCTCACTTCATTCTTTTTCCTTTGCACCAATCTCTAATAAACACTTTCCCACGTCCAGGTTGACATATTGTAGGCTCCACATAAGCAAAAATAGGTAGCACATGATCCTCTCCTGTTAACATGTCTTGCAACTTTATGTATTTTACTGAAAATGACAATATATTATCTTTACTTATGGCTTAATGATATTCATTATCATTATATATATTGATACATACATATATATATATACACACACACATATATTTATACCAACCACATTTCATTTATCTATTTTTCTATTGATGGACACCTACCTATGTTTATTCCATATCTTGGCTCTTGAGAACAGGACAACAATAAATGCAGGTACTCAGTGTTTCTGTAGTACAATGATTTGATTTCCTTTGGATATGTAGGCAGAGAGTAAAATCATATGGTAGTTCTATTTTTGTGTGTGTATTTTTAGGGGGCCTCCATAATGTCCTCTGGTGACTGTACTTGTTTACATTCGGGGAAACCCTGTGTGTGAATTCAGTCTCCACACCCTCTCCAGTATGGTTTTTATATGTCAATAACAAACTTTCTAAGAAAGAAATCATAACAACATACTTACTATAACCATAAAAATAAGTAAAATAAAACCAAGAATAAACCAAGTAAACCAAAAGTAAAATAAACCAAGGATGTGAAAGACCTTTACAGTGGCAATTATAGAATTCCAATGAAAGAAAAGAAACTAAAGAGTGAAAAAGCCTCCTGTGCTAGTGGATTAGAGACAACGCCATTACTAAAATATACACACTAGAAAGCAATCTGCATATCCAATATACTCCTGCATCAAAGCACCAAAGATGTTTTTCACAAAGCTAGAAAAAACAGGTCTTAAAATTCATAAAAATATTCAGAGTCAGAATAGCCAAAACTGTCAATCCTGAGTAAGAACAGCAGTGCTGGAGATATCACAATACCTAATCTCAAACTACATAACAGAGAAAGAGTGACAAAACCTGTGTGCTGTAGTATGAAAATAGACATGTAGACTGATAGAACAGAGCAGAGAACCCAGAAATAAACCTACCAAGCTATAGCCAACTGAATCTCAACAAAACATCCAACATGGTAAAACAGCCTCTTCAACAAGTGATGCTGAGAAACTGCGTATCCACATGTAGAAGTTTGAAATTTAAACTCTATCTCTCATCAGATCAAACAAACAAATAAACAAACATGCAAGCAATGAATGAAATACCTAAATGAAGACTTAAAACTTAGGGCACAAGATATATCTGGAAGAGTAGCTGCCTAACATATGATAAGTCTTGCATTCTATTCCTAACACTGGAAGAAGATGAAGGAAGAGGAGGAGGAGGAGGGGGAGGAGGAGGAGGAGGAGGAGGAGGAGGAGGAGGAGGAGGAGGAAGGGTGGAGAAGAAGTAGCAGAACTCTGTAATCACTAGAGGAAAACATAGGAAAAAGTTTTGAAATATTTATGTAGAGCAATGGAATTGAAGCAAGAATTGAAGATGGAATTGTACCTACACTAAAAACAATTTGGAGAAGGATGTGAATTTTTGTCAAGTATTCATCTGACAACGGAGATTAACATCCAGACTGTATAAAGAACACAGAAAAACTCACAAATCAAGCAGTCTAAATTAGGAAGTAGATAAGCTGAATAGACACTTCTCTAAAGAAGAAACACAACTGGCCAATAAATATATGAAAAACACTTAAGATTATTAGTCACTAGGAAAATGCAAGTCAAGGCTACAAGGAGATGCCATGCCACCCCAGTGTGGAAAAGATGTCTTCAAAGAATTTTTGTTGTAACACTTTAAAAATCTAGTGAAATTAAGATGAATATGATAATATATTTTAAAGAAAAGTTTGGGCAAAAATGAAACATATGTTCTAAGTTCAGAATTTATGAGAGGACAGCACTGCCACCCCTCAGCTCATAGACTCCTATGGGACTGTGTGCCACATGGGGCCAGTCCACAAAGAAAGCCTATCATTTCTGCTTCAGAAAGCTACGGGTTCCAGAAATGCCCAGCCCAGAAACGCAGCAGCATATACATGGGACCAGACAGTGACTAAGAAAAGACAATGTCTGTCATGGTGCCCACCATGGCTCAAGGAACAGTCGAATAAACTATAATACATTCCAAACCTTACATATCATGCATAATGATGAAGAGGCAAAGGTAGAGGCTTCTTCTCTTATCTTTTCTACATTCAGAATTATTTATCTGCCACCACCCATATGGTGTGTGTGTGTGTGTGTGTGTGTGTGTGTGTGTGTGTGTGTGCCAGAGATTGATTTTGAGTATCTTGCCCTATCATTCTCCAAATTATTTTTTGAGACAGGTTCTTTCATTGAGCCTGGACCTCACTGTTTTAGTTAGATTGGCTGGCCAGTGAGACCTTGAGATCGTCCTGTTTCTGCCCCAGTCCCTATGCTGGGATTACAGGTGCATGCTGCTGTGCTTGGCTTTTATGTACATGTCAATGATACAAACTCAGGTGTTCACTTTCACACAGAAAACATTTTAACCACTGAGCCATCTCATCAGTCCTTAGTTCACTTCCTTTTTAAAAAAAAGATTTATTTTTAATTATGTGTGAAGATTCGTGCATGTAGCTATGGAGGCTAGAGGCACTGGATCCCTCTTGAGCTGAAATGATGGTGACAGCAAGTGTCCTGATGTGAGTTCTAGAAATCAAGCAAGAGTGTTTGGAAGAAAAGTCATTTGCTTAACCATTAAACTGTTTCTCCAGGCCACTTCCCTGCTTTCTTTAAAAGCTCAGAGGGAAGAAATTTAAGAAACTAATTCATACATTTTTTTCTACTTTTAAGACTTGGTATCTATAAAATATTCATTCTTTGAAACTCTAAGTGAACTGAGAAATGTAGTCCTATCCATTCTGAGGAGACTCTTTCAGGTCAGATCCTCCTAAACCACTACAAAGTTATGGAGTCCACTCATTGGAATTCAGTGTCAGTGCAAGGATGCTCAGTCTTGATGCATATATTAGAAGACAAGAGCTCAGTTAACACTAACTCATCTGAGGAAGTTAGACCAAGGTCAAATACAGAAATGCAAAGAAACATTGCAGATAAAATGCACTAACACTTAAACATCACAAGACAGAAATTTGTTATTTTTGAGCCTAGGACAGCACTTGGAACATAGAAGACACATGAAGGGAGAGGGAGAGAGTGGATTGGGGGGATGGGAAAGGAGAGAGCTATAGAGGAAAAGGAAATAGAAGACAGTGGAGAGAAAAAATAGCACTAAGGGTTAGTTTTCTGAAAATAGAATACACAAAATTGCAACAAAAAATATAAAGGGATAAAGTCCAGAATCAATACTTGGAAGGGTAGCATGATAGATATATAGAGATAGAGAGAACTTTCTGGAAAAATATAACTGCCATTCAACAAGATGTAAACTCATATTTCCCTAAATTAAAAGCCCTGCCTCTCTGACCATCAGAAAAGTGTCCATAGAGCAGAAACATCTGTGTCAATATTCTAGGTTGTATAGACATAGGGGAAACACTGATAATCATGTGTTCCACCACGCTCAGAACTCCTGTGGCTTTGTGCTTGAATTCTGTTTCTTTTCTAGAATTCAGCCATGACCTGGGGACAGTGCCAGAAGAATGTGGGTGGCTCAAAGACTCGTCCAGTTATTCTGGGGCCTGGAGCTACCAGATCTGCAGAGTCCTGGCCTACACAAGCCTGCTAAGTAAAAAGTAAATGCATTTTACAAGGTCTAGGAGCTTCTAGATGAGAGAAAAATGGATTGACACTGGGTAATAGGGTCTGCTCAAACTACTTGTGAGAAAATTCTGTCAGGTGGGTGTGATCTTATTCAGGACTCAAAACATTGCAGAAAGACTTGGCTTTC
Organism: Apodemus sylvaticus; assembly: GCF_947179515.1. NCBI lineage: Eukaryota > Metazoa > Chordata > Mammalia > Rodentia > Muridae > Apodemus > Apodemus sylvaticus. The sequence continues at coordinate 3,534,064 of NC_067487.1, read as the reverse complement.
ATGTGACTTAATGTGCATGAAAATAGTGTCTGTTCAAGGCTGAGATATAATCAGAGGTCTTATAGGCCTAGTCTATGAGCATAGCTGGGATTTACACAGGCCTGAGGTATATGCATGATTGATATCTACATAGGGCTGGAGTCAGGCTAAGAATGTTGTTTTGGGCTGGTGTTTGTGCAAAGCTTGGACTTATGTGTGATGGGATCTGTGTAGAGCTTGGATCTGTGTGACTAATACTTAAATAGGGGTGGTATCTGTTCAAGCCTGGAGTCTAGACAAGGCTGAGTCTATGGTTTGTAAATAGTGGAGTTTAGATGTGCTGGATCTGGAATAGAGATTTATCTCAACATACACATCCAGCCTGTCATATTCTCAGCAAGGCTGTCCATTGTATCTTGAACTACTTGTGAGCTCATGTGGGCAAAGACTTTCCCTGCAAGGACCTTTACCATTCCACAGCCAGCAGGGGGCAGGCAGTCACCTCTTCAGGGCCACCAGCAGAGAGCTCAGGGGGACTCTACTCATTTTTTTTTCTATTTAATTTTTATCAGAAATAATGATTAAAAATCAGAAACCATAGCTAAAAAAAGAAATCACCCTTGGAAAAGGTGGGACAGATTAGAGAGCCTGCTGTCTCCTCAGCCTTCCCTCCCTTCCCCACTGCTCTGCGAAGAGGAAACATTAGGAGCCAAGCCTTCTCTATACATCTGTCTCTGTGGTCCCTGACCCTCACATAAACCCACATGAATGTGGCTTCAGACACCAGGGTAACTTCCTGGGCTGTGCTATCTCCTGGCTTCTCTGTCAGGGCTCAGAGAGGATGCACTTCTAGGTGCCACGCTGAGGTGGAGGCTCATCTTCTGTCAGTATCTGAGGTCTTGTACAACTTTTTAACATTACTCAGATGTTGGAGATCGTTCTAGCACTATTTCAAGTTTCTAGGTTAGTGTCAGAGATGGTGGAGAAGCAGAATGGCTCATGGCTTAGTATACCAGCACAGCAGCAAGCTGTGACTCCCTCATGGCTCCTGTTCCTCTAAGGCTAACAAGCACTAGCCTTTCTAAGACCCCTATGGTTCGAGCCTCAGCCCAGGGGCAAGTTAGTACACTCAGATTTGCTCTGCCCCCTCCCCCGCTATAGCTCCACTATAGAATATGGCAGCAACAGGGACTATGTTCACAATGGTGTGAAGTTCAATCTTGTGCTCATTCCTACTCCTACCCTAGTCATCCTACCAGGTCTAAAGGGATCTAAGAGGTTGGGATCCTCATTTTCTGGTGGCCCAGGAACTTGGCAGAGAGAAGGCTGTCCCCACCACAGGTTATTTCCCCAGTGTCCCAGGCCAAGCCCAGTCCAGGAGGTGGCTGGGTTCCTTAGGCCTGAGGCTATTTCTCACTACTGATCCAGCAACTGTTTTTACCTTCACTTCTTGAGGGATTTTGTTGTTATTTTGAGTTTTTGTTCTTGGTTTTTGATCATTGATTTAGAGTGTGTGTGTGTGTGTGTGTGTGTGTGTGTGTGTGTGTGTGTGTGTATGAATGTGTGAATGTGTGTATATGTATACACAGACATGTATGGAAGCCAGAAATTATGAGGTTATATTTGTGCTCTCTTCTCTCTCTCTCTCTCTCTCTCTCTCTCTCTCTCTCTCTCTCTCTCTCTCTCTCTCTCTCTTTTAGTTTTTGAGACAGGGTCTCTCAATGAACCTGGAGATTCAGGTTCATTGGCTGGACTGGCTGGTCAGTGAGTCTGATTGACTCTGCCTGAACTCCTGAGTACTGTGATTACAGGCTCATGCCAATACAATCAGCTTTCATGTCGGTGCTGAGGATCTGAGCTGAACTACTCATGCCTGCCAAGGCAAGGGGTTTACTAAATGAGCCATCTCCTAGGCTCCTGGATTTCGGTTCTTTTGAGACACAGTCTTGCTTTGTAGCTCTAGCTGGCCTCAGACTCACTGTATAGTCCAGGCTAATCTCAGACTTGTGGTAATACTCACTGACTCCTAGGTATTGGGATTACAGGAACATGCTAGCATATTAGCCATACCATTTGTTTGAGCCAGAAACAACTACAACCACAAGTCAGATTCTATGCTTCCCCATGGTCCTGCATGGGTACACATCTAGGAGCCATGCTCAGTTGAACTTGGCCTTTCTAACACATAAATTACCTTATATTAAACTTGTCATATAAGGGGAGTTGCCACTGATGGCACAGTTCTGTGTATGGGCAAACCCCTATCATTGGTTGTGGGTAGAGGTTTGGGGGGAACTTTAAGGATTCATACCTAAGGGTCAGATTCAGGAGCCTTGTAGCCAGGGATTGTTTCAGAATGGCTGGGCATCAAGACAGAAGATCTTGCCTCTGTTTCCCAAGCAGTCAGTGGATGCAAGTTCTCCCAGAAGCACTACCAGTTCATTCTCCTGAAGGGAAGAGGAATTTCCCTAAGGGTTTCATTTTCTAGGGGTAAGCCACCAACTTCCCCAGCTGCTTCCAGTTAGGATAGGGCTCCTGAAAGCAGATTACCCAGTTGCCATACCTGCCCTGTGCTAACTGGAATTATTGTGCTGATTATTTAGGAGATAGCAGTGTGTGGAGGCAGTGTTGTTCTTGCATTCAGAAGCAGAACCTCATAGAAGTGCAAGGTCACCCAGTGAGATGGCCACACCCCATCTCAGAGCCCACTCCAGTATTTGACTTCTGTAACCTCCCAGGCACCCTAGAAGAGATTGGGTGCTGAGTTTCTTTTCTATTTATAGTTATCTTGTTCTATGTTGAGGATAATTTTATAACCTGATTGAAATTCCTCTGGGAAGTAGGTAGGGGTGTACACCCTAAATAGATAAGGTGCCCTGTGATTTGGTGAAAGGCTATATTCGTTTATTTCCCCTGTCATAAAAATGCTCTACAATCTGAGTGAAGCAAGAGTTGACAATCTGGGAGATGTCCCGGAGAGAGGTGGAATCAGCACTCGCTGATTTGCATATAAAACTCAAAGTGGGAGAAGAGTAGGAAGACTAGAGCAAGGATAGATACCCCTGCTGTCTGGCTTCCCATTCTTCTTTTGGTGTGTCTAGCCAGTTTCTGCTTAGCCATGTGAAGAATGAACAGAAATCCCAGAGGGAATGATGCTCAGGGCAGTGTCCACCTCCCCAGATGAGGCCTTTACTAATTACCATCAGGCTTATTCTGTGGTTTCCCTTCCAGAGCCTAGTCTCTTCTTTTCATAGTGGATTCTTTTCCTCTTGGATACGTAAAGTAGGAGGAAATATGTGAAGACTGGACCTTGCACTAGGACAGGAATGATTGGACACTTATTCTGGCAAGGGTCACTGGAGCTGCATAGCTCTGGGCTGTGGAAGTCACTTTTTTTTTTAATGTAAGAACTAATATAAAGTTCCTCACTCGCCTACGTTTTATTTAACAGCTTTAGTGAGGGGCAATTGACATACAATCAACCTTATAAAGCATCAATTCTATGTTCTGACATGTGTCTCTACTGGAGAAAATACCACCATAAACAAGATAAGAGATTTTTCCATCACCCATAGGTCCTTGTGTCCCTTGAAGTTCCCTCCCTGTCCATGACCCATCTTAGTACAGCCAACCTGGCTCACCCTGACAGGATAGCCAGTTTTCATCGTCTAGAACTCTTTCAGAAATGTGATTATACACTGTGACTTTTAACCTTTTGTCTTTCTGCCTTCATTCAGAAGAGTTATTCTGAGACTCAGCTCTGATCTGAGGCATAGCCTTAGTCCTGTTCACAGGCTAGTTGTATTCCATTGTATAAGTGAACCATAACCTTTAGTTATGGTGCTCACTTGAATTCTTTCCAACTTTGACATTACTTTAGCCACCCTCACTTTCTTTGATTATGACCAACACAATGTGGTTTTCCTCCACATTGTTTTAGCTTAACTTTTTTCTTTATATTTAAAGGTTTTGTTTGTTTTTTGTTTTGTTTTGTAAGAAGCAGATAACTGGACCTTAGATGCCCCAATCTGAAACACTTTTTTTGTGGCAATTTCCTTTTATTCTTTTTGTTTGTTTGTTTCAGAAAATTTTTTAAATTCTTTTTTTCTTTTTTTTGAAACACTTTTAAAAAACATTTTAATTGTAGTGTTTAGACCATCTATATTTAATGTGATTGTGAAAGATAGAGTTTAAACAGTCTATTTTTGTTTTCTATTTGTTCTATCCACTCCTTGTTCTCCTTTATTTAATTTTCTTTTTCTTCTATGATTTCGTTTTATTTCCTTTGGTGTTTAGTTTTATTTGTTATCTAAGAATCTCCGATGAATGTCTGTATTCTCATAGTCTACCTTAAAGTGACAACACTGAACTACAGGACTTAGAACTGTGTTTTCTGCTTCTTCCCTCATGGCCTTTGAGCTATTTCTGACATACACTTTCCTACATATGCTGTAATACTATTTACTATGCAGTAATAATTTGCTTCCCATATCTAAAAGATGACAACACACAATGCCTAATGTCTAGAGTCTTGAAAGCTTTGCTTCATGTCTTATTTCTAAGTCTTTATTTGGTTCAGACCACTGGAGTGTAATCCTGGTCCTACTTGCTTCTTACTTGGAAGGGGCCTCAACTAAAATAGTTGTTAAAAAATAACCTTTTAAAATACAATACTCTGAGCTGCAGGGCAGGTCTCATCTGTGCTGGTTGCCTCCTCCATGCTGGCTGCTGGATGGATATCTGGTGTCATCTGTGTTCAATGTAAAAAGAAAACGTGAAGCTTAATATAAAAAAGTAAAAGTTAATTAAAATTAGTACAAGTATCCTAAATCTCAGCTTCCAGTGTACAGTAAGGCAGACTTAAGTGACTGACCAGAAACTTTTTTGCACACACCTATATTACTATTCAAATTAATGACAATCACAGTGTATATGTCTCTGAGGTTTTTTTTCTTCCGACATCACATAGTTTTCCATATCCTTAAAATTCTGTTATAGCATTGCTTATTTATAACTTTATTTTCTGGATTCACATAAGGGCCCACGCTGACTAACCGAATTCAGGTACATGATAAGTACTGAGCTAATGTGAAAGTAGGTCAGGAAGGAGCTGAACTTCCAGAAATAGATGACCAGCGTGTCACTGAAGTGGCACCATAGATCTGTGGAAATTGGACTATTCTCCTTAAGATAGCGTGGTTGTCAGTTTACCAGTCAGAAAAGATTAGGCAGGGACCACACTCCAGTTTTTTCTGTCGAGGTACACTATATGGTGATAGATATGTGTATAGTCATTAGATTGGCAGGATGGTCTTTCTGTCTCCTTTACTTAACAACTTATTCCCTCCAGAGGATACATCTGAGTTGGGGCACCCAATCTTTGGGATTTTTGAGAGCTCCTACTGTCTGGGCAAGTGCTGCATCAAGTTAATATGTTCCTGGACTATAGGAACATTGAGCAGAAGCTTTTCCAGAGTGTGTACTCCATCTTTTATATCTAGTCTCCACCACCATCAAAGTAGAGGTCTATCTACTGCTGAACCTCAGTCTTACCACCTGGTAACCAATAACTCTGGGCTGTGGCTGTCAGACTGATGTCTATCAGTGTTGTATACTAAGCCTGGGGCATGAACAGGCTCTAAGGTGTTAAGAAAGTGAGACCTGCCTTATTTACCACTTATTTACTGCTGCGCAAAGGAGCTTCATATCAGTGATTCTAATATGTAGTCTGTGAAATACCCAGAACTCTAATTCATGGCAGCTCTTTCCCTGACTAGGCCCTGTGCTATTTGGAGGCCCCACAGCAATACCCCTTCTGCCTTCGAAACTGGTTTTGTTTCTCTTAGGACTGAGGGCCTCTAGCTGAACTCTTGGGAATCTGTTGCCTCCACCCCACCCCAACTGAAGTCCTACTCTGTTACTAGATGGGGGCAGCTATAGGCAGGAGCTGTGCTCTAAGCATCTAAAGGACCTGGACCTGAGGATCTGGGATACACTGCCAAGAGAATTTTCCTGCCTTATTCAGGAGCAGGAAGTTTATGTGGCTGTCTGGGCGGCAAGAATAATCAGATGTCACAAAGTCCAAGCCTTGTAATTCTGTGAACTTTATTAGTAGGAGTGGCTGTCTCCCGACATGGTCACCCCGTCCTAAACTCATTGAGGCACGAGCATACAGTGTCCCAACCCAGAGCAAGGCTGTTGAGTGCACGAGGCTCTGAGCCTTGGCCTCCTGTGGGGAAAAGGGCATAGGACAGGGAAGAATGATCAGGAAGACCTTGAAGGCTGGCTCCCTGGGACTGGAGCTGTCGATGTAGGGGTCCCATTGAGATACTATTATTATGTTGTCACTGTATGACTTGTGGTCCCACTGATACACCCATACTTGAGACTAAGACCCCAAACAAAATTATAGTTTCTTTAATATCAGCATTAGGGTCATACCAGGATAGGCGTAGCCTTGAGTGGACTTTCCTCCTGATAAGCCCCTGGCAGCTGCTCTGGCCTTGGCAGGAGCCAACAAAGTGACTTTCCTCTACCTTCTCCTTCCCAGTATCCTCCCAAAGTTGTCCAAGCTTTCCAGGAACTACAGAGGCCTGGACAGAGCATAGACTTATGGGTCTAGGCCTACTAGACAAGGGTCTTACAAACCAGTTCAAGCTACACGCATAGGCTCAGTAAGCTCCATGGATGACTGTACTTCCCATGGGGCTAGGGAGTACAGAGTACATGGAGCCTGAAGCCTTGGCCACAGTTGTAGTCCTTGGCCTTGTCCCAAGAGGGAAGAAGACTCCTTATGTTGCTTTAATAGAAAGCTAGACTTATGCCTCAGTCCTGGCATGAAGTAATCTGGTTATATTGGTTTTGCTAGTAGGTAGCACAAGGCACATATTAGCCTCAAGTTACCCACAGAGTGTAGGCCCTCTGGCCGGCAACTAGTCAGTGATGACCACTGGTTATAACATTCCTGAGCTACTCTAAAACTATGAACTATAAAACTGCTTTCAGTAGTAATGACCTAGGTTGTGAATGATCAAGGAAAGGGGTAGAAATATTTAGGACTAGATAGTAGAAGACTTGTTAGTCTGAAGAGATAATTGGAACAGATTTTTGAAGCATGTTGATACATGCCCCAACCCAGAGTGCTTGCTAATTCTCCACCATGAAGCAGAACCTTTTACCATAAGGCAACCTTGCATGCCCACAGATGATATCATGAATGGAAGAGACACCTGGGCAGCTAGCCATGAGCTTTTCAGTGTCCTTCACTAACTAGGGCAGGTCAATGAGCTGACCTGGCTCCTAACCACCAGGGATTAAGTCTGACAAGGATGCCCAAGTGGCCACGCTTTTAGAGAGACAGTGTTTGGATTTGGGGAGGTAGCTCTCAGCTGATAAAGTCCTTGCTATGCAAGCAGGGGGACCTGAGTTTTATTCCCAACACCCAGGTAAAAAACTACGTGTGGTTGTGTGGGCTTATAATCCTAGTACTGGGTAGGTAGAGACAGGTAGGTCCCTGAGGCTCTCTCGTCAGCTTGCCAAGTGTACTTGGTGAAACATAGGGCCAAGTAGTGAGGTCTTTTATTAAATAAAAAAGAAGGGCGACTTTGAGAAGTGATAGCTGAGCATGACCTCATGTTTCCACACAATATGCACACACACATAGGTGCACTTGCATCTATACAAACACACATGGAATACACTAGAAAAAGAGAGAAGGTGGAGACATAGATGGAAAATAAAAAGACAGTCGAGAGCTAGGTGTATCTGGAATCTCAACACTTGGGAGGCTGAAGCTGAAGATTGAATTTGAGACCAGCCTAGGTTACACAGCCAGATCATGTATCAAAAAGCCAAACAAACAAACAAACAAAAAAATAGGAAAGAAAGATAAGGCCTGTTTATTCATTTATGGTTTGTTTGAGGGCTTGAGACTTTGAGGAAATACTGCAATAATCTTTTTGTCCCAGAGTCTAGTGGCAGGACCAGTTGGCTCTCAGCACAGGTTCCTCTACTTTGGCCTGCAGGCAGACTTCGTTGATGTCTTTTGGGTCCTATCTAGCTTGTATGACAGCTGTGACTCCCCTTATGGCCTAGCCAGACAGAACTCTGGGAAGGATCAGTTACCACAGTTTTGATCACATAGAAAGAAGCAAAAGCCTTTGGATGGCTGTTCACTGCTTTGTGCCCCCCCCCAAGGACCACAGGACCACCAAAGCATGTTGAGAAGAAAGCTGATACCCAAGAGGACTTGTCCCTGTTTGCTTTCCTCCCTGAGACCCAAAGGCCCAAAGCCCAGCTTGTGATTTCAGTCCAGCTGCCTGGCACGTCACCCTCTGTCTCCACCTGAGTAATTTAAAAGCATATAAACCTAAATGAGGTAAGGAAGTGGAAGTGGAAGGCCTCCACCCTCTCTTGACCTCTGTGTAGCACTGGCCTGCATTCGGCAAACCTGATGAGTTCTTGGCCCTTCTCCTTCTCCCGTCAAGGAGAGTGGTTAAAGGTGAGGTGGTGAAATAATGTCCAGCTTCCTGCTGGCATTCTTGATAATAGTCCTGCCGGCTGGGAAGCCAGGTAATGCTGGACACAGCTTTTGGGAATGGCCCAGTTCCTGGAAGGAAAACATTTCTCCTTAACTGATTAGGACTCAGAAGACCTTGAGAGGCCTACAGAGGTTACAGGAGGAGCTGTGGGTCTCCTCTGAGCCTTAGAAGGGGATTTGGGGGGGGGGTAATTATCACAATTCCAATCACAAGCTTCTACCTCACACTCCTGCTCTGAGCTTCTACCAACCTAAGAATGCTTACGACTGAGACTGTGCTATGACTCCCTCAAAAGGGGAAGGCCAGGGTAGACTTTCCATTTCTTGAAGGACTACAACAGGAAGATGACCCAGCCCACTTTAAAAATAATAGCCCAGCTTCATTATTCAGGTCTAGGGAGGGAGCAATAGAACTAGCCATAGTGTCATAAAGAAATTGTCCAGAGTTCCCTCAAGAACAAGGCACACTAGGATGATAGCTCTCAGCTCCAAGAATGTCCATTGTGATAATAACCATTCAGAGCCACTATCCCTAGAGCTTTGTGATTAGGGTCCTGAAGGAGAACAGCTTTCATGCCTCCACTATCCTGGAAGCTATGGTCCTTGATTCACTCCTCTGATGGACTGGCTCCTTTACTCAGCTTCCCATCCAGTTCACCTAAGCTTGGTGTCCTTCATAGAGGCACTGTGTTTTTCCTCTTCTTGGTTACAGGATCACCCACACTGTGCATGTCTCCCACTCTACCCCACACCCACTCTTCCTGTTTCTCTCAATAAGATACCTTTGTTACATGCCATGAGGCCCCACTGTACCTGGAAGGATACTTCAACTGTGTTTGTGCGTTCTCTAGGCACCTTATCTCTCCAACAGTCACCACTGAACCACATTCTCTGTGGTTAGGCTTTCCTCAATAAGTGATATTGGAAAAATAAGTATTCCTGTCCTCTGCATCCTCACCAGGCATACCTACCTAGGACCTGCTTGCCTTTCTTACAGGGACTTGAGTTTGTCCTTGCATAATCTAATGACTATGTTGTCATACATAAACACATTTCCTTCTGAACACACACACACACACACACACACACACACACACACACCAGACCCCACATCCTCAGACACTTCCACAGTTCTGAGCCTCTATCTTCTTGCTTGAAGGATAATCTGATACTCTGAGCTCAGCCCTTTTGATACCTCTTTCCACTCCAGTTGAACCCAGCTCAATGGAGTATCCTTGTGACAAAAGCATTGTTGGACTTCCCTATGCATAACTGCACTGATATGGGGTACAGGATGTTAACTGAGGGACCTGCCAACAACTTTAGGGCTGTGGACTTCCCAGATTTAAAGACATAAGAGTCTTGTGATTGGGAAACAGATCTTCTCCGGGGTGGATGACAGATTCTAAATTACCATTTGAGAGTCTGGGTCATCTCCAATCTCAGCAGGACTGGGTAGAACCAAGGTGGCCTGGGACATTCACATTGTTCTTGTTGCCTTACCTATAGCCAACAGTGATGCATACCTTAGTCAGCACAGAGGATGATTCTCAAAGAGCCCTGGACTTCTAGGCTCCAACTTCAGGCCTGATGTAGCCCAGAAAAGTTGTTTATGAAGGAGCATGGGCACAGAAGGAGAAGGATCCAGAGCTACAAGGCAGTGAGGGCTCTGCTATCCAGAATGAACCTGGCTCTGGGCTTAACATCTCCTTAGATCCCACAGAATGTAGCTATCCAGGAGATGAAGTTTGCTACTGATCCTTAACTTGGTCCCAGATTCTCAGTAGGGACAAACAACAGATCGTAGTTACATGGAGATGCAAAGACACTGTTGTCCACAAACTTAAACCTTTTTGGATTCCCTATGAAGTGAAAAGAAGCCTGGAATACAGTCCCACCCTCTGAGTTCTGTCTGCATACAAGGAGGAATGTATGTTGCTCCACAGTATAAAGATAGGGGTTTTGTCAAGAAGAAGCTATCCAGATTTGGCTCTGTCTTGATGGGTATATATGAGGTCTATAGACCCTTCCTTCCTTTGACACATCTGATGGTCTAAATTCAGTATGTCTTATGGGCTGGAAGAATACCAGGAAACTAAGATAGGAGAGCCTGGTCTTAGCCCTGTCTTAAGTACCTATATATGACTGACTCTAGAGACAAATTACAACAATCTCAGAGGTCAACTCAAATATGTCTTAGTCCTTCCTGGAGACACTGACTGGCCTGTGTCTAGTCAATGGGAGAGCCTTCCAGCAAAGTGAGCACACATCCAGATTTGCTTTGGTGTAGTGTGGCAACAGCCAGTAGGACATGTGTTATTCACAATGTGCTCTCTATCCTTGGGAAGACTGATGAGACACCACAGAATCCTTTCCTAGGGATACTGCAAGAAGGTTCACTGGAAAAGAAAAGAATCCTTGTGGGAGAAGAGCAGAGGCACCTCATGAGGGCTCAGTGACAGACAGGTAGGGATAATCCAACTGCCATTCAGTATAATCTCAATCACAGACTGCCTCTGCAGTGTCACCTTGAGGCTTCTTTCCCTGACTGGCCTGGCTAGAACTTTGAAATTCACTATTTTGAAAAAAATGCCCCATGAGCTGGACACATCAGTAGCACCACCCACACCACATGCTCTTGGAAACTAAAAGCTGTGTTTTGATGAATTGGAGGCCTGATTATAGAAGGCATAATCTGTGAAGGTAGTACATCTCCTGGAGAATTCCTTCTTCATGTTTCCTAACACTGAGCAACTAGGACAGCAAAGGTGGTCCCTAAAACTAGGCTTCCTCCTTTGGAACCATCTCTGTTCTAGTGTTCCCAAAGGTCCCCAGAGCCAGGTAGTGTAAGCTTCTATACTGGTGATGTTCCTGTCCCATTGTGGCCCTCTGACTTGATGCCTAGCATACCTACACTGGGGATTCCTGTCTTCATAGTAATAACTGGCAACATACTTAGTCAAGGTCACCCTGAGGCTTCCTGGAATGCACCTTCTCCACTCAAGCTGTTCAGGTCTGCAGTGTGTCTGGGTTCCTGGAAATGCCCTTGCATAGCTACAGCAAGCTACAGTACTCTGTAGAGCCTGTTAGCTTACCTCACTGTGTTCTCTTGGGGCATTCTGTGTTAATCTCTCAAGCTCACTCTTGCTAGTAGCTCACTGTTGTCCTGACCTACTTGCCACAGACATGACTGCTGTATTTATTATTTTGGATGAAATAATATCATGTCTGGATGAATCCAGAGCAGTCTGCAAGCTGGGAGCCCAGGAGAGAAGCCATTATTTAGAAGAGAGGCTGAGAGGGTCCAAAGGTTAGAGGATACCTCTGAAAGTGGAGACCCTTCAACAAAAAAAGACCTGAGGCCTGAGAGATACTGAAGCTTCCTTGGTTTCATTGTGGGTGGAAGGCAAAGCAGGAGGCAGAGGTCAATGGAATCCTGCTCCAGTTGGAAACTGCACATAACCTACTTTGGGAGAACTTGTCAAAACTTGTGGCCCTCTGTCAAAGAGATGTGGAAAATTGGAGGCTGAACACTTGAATAAAAAGAGGAGGGGACCATTTGTAGTTGGAGTCATGGTAAATGATGTAAGTAAGGAACTTAGGAAGGGTTGAGGCTTTTCTTTCCACCGAAAGCAACTAAACTGTAATTCTAGTGTTGAGATAATGATTGGGTTCAAGGTAGTGACATCTCCTCTCAACACTGCTTAGAAGTGAAACAGATAAGGCATCTGAGGATAACTTCACTGGAACGGAGGGAGGGCTCTGGTCAGGAACCTCAATCAGTCTTGGAGGCAAAGGACTACAGAGGCAGCTTTCCAAGCTGGCCAGTCCTATGGCCCATGAGGGTAAGAGAGGTCCTGGCAACTTTTGAGTGTAAGCTGTTTGTTGTGGTTGTGGCTAGTGGCACACAGCACCCAGTGTTATAAACATTAATTAGCACAAGTTAATATATAATTCCACACCCTTCAGTTTCTCATCAATGCCAGAGCTATTGTTCGATAAGGATTTAATGAGGAGAAGGGAAGCTGATAAGAACCTTCTCTCATTGTGAGATGCCAAGGTCATGAGGGAAGGGAGCTAGTTACTTCTGACAACACACCAGGAGAGGATGTGGAGTTACCCAGGCCCTGTCCCTCACCTGTCTGCACCTACTACACTGAGGGGGCCCACTTTGAGATTCTTTGGACCTGTCTCTATTGGAAATTTCTCTGAGGGTTATACTACTGATGTTATCTCATACCATTGTTCAGCCCAGTCTCAGGCTATAGTGAGGTACTCATTCTTAGAAGCAGTCACTCCAGGGGCCCAGGCTGAGTCAGGGTCTTCCTGACTGATGAAGCTCTTTTTCTCATTATGGTTATTCAGTTCTGCAGGCAGGTTATGGCAGGAATATAGGCCCCTCCCAGCCTGTCCTGAAAGTATGGAAAATGATAGGGTGCTATGGTGGGTGTATATATTCTGGAAAGACCTAGATGCCAGCAGAATAGTAGAGGCTTTCTCCCTTGCAAAGACACAGGGGAATTAATCTCAGGAAAAGGAGTTGATGGGAACTCTTTTCAACTCTGCTCTTTTGTCATTATCATTCTACAGGTAAAGTCACTTTGTACTAAACTAGTAGTCCTTGGTCCAGGAGGTAGGTAGTCGTAACTTCCTTCCTCAGGAAAGCAGACAGAGCACCTGGTAGCACCTCTGAGCCCACTGCTTTCTATGTGAGCTGATAAAGGAGGGGGAAAGTGGGAAGTTACATTCAGGCAACAACAATAACTAAAAGGAAAATAGGCTCACGAGCTCTGGAGAGCCAGCTCCTATCTGAGGCCCTTTAGCTGAAGAGGTTAAAGCAGAATTTCTGTCTACATCTTAGATCATACATACACCAGCATACATATGCTGCTACAACAGGTTGTGTTTCAGACAACTAGTCCTGTGAAGAAAAGTTACCTTGCAGATACAGGATTGGCTCTATGCCCTGCCCTACCCTGTTCCATCTCCTGTGCTCAAGTAGTAGCCAAAGCTGCTGGAGAAGCTTCTGTACAACACAGCTAACCCCTCAGTGGTGTTGAATGCTTTGACATTTGACCCAGTTGACTGCAGCAATATTATGGGCTTCATGAGCCTAGATTTAGGGGCACCTGAGAACAACCCTAGAAGAAAATATTCTGGTGCCCTGTATTCACCAGCCAATCCATACCATACTTGTCACAACCTTGACACATATATTGTTGCTTGGGAAATTTGTGGCAGTAACAGAGAAGCAACTCTACTCTTCAGCAAATATTTAGTCACTTGGCCATCCAGAACTGGAATAAAATCAGAAAAGGCTATGGCCTATGTATTGCTGTCTTCCTGCCCATACACACCTGGCAGGGCAAGCCTGTGCCCCAACAACAACATCACAAAGGTGTGTGTGGTAGACCAATGATCCTTCTTCTCTTCTTGTATGTCCAAATGCTGCTCAGGGAAAACCAGGACTCCTGGACCCTTACTCTAACACCAACTGGGCACACCATGTAATACCTCTGACATGCTGACTACTGGTTTGAGGAGCATGAACCACTGATGGAAAGGTACTAGAAAGCCTTGAGTTGAGGCTCAGTGCTGAGGCTGGGGATAGTGACCATGGTCTGTGTCTTGGTCATTGTTTTATTTCTGAGAAGAGACACTCTGACCAAAGATACTATTAGAAGAGAAAACATTTAATTAGGGGATTGCTTACAGTTTCGGAGATTTAGTCTATTATCATCTGGATAGGAAGCATGGGAACATGTAGACAGGTGCTAGAACAGTAGCTAAGAGCTACATACTAATTGACAGGTGGAGAGAGAGAGAGAGAGAGAGAGAGAGAGAGAGAGAGAGAGAGAGAGAGAGAGAGAGAGAGAGAGAGAGAGACTGGGGCTTGGCAAGAGCTTTTGAAACCTCAAAGTCCACTAATTAATCCACTTCTTCCAACAAACCCACACCTTCTAATCCTTCTAATCCTTTCACATATTGTGATACTCTCTGGTAACTATGCATTCAAATCCATGAGCTTATGGGAAACATTCTTATTCAAACCACCATATTTCACTCCAGCAACATCACAAAGCTGTGTATGGTAGACCAATGATCCTTCTCTCCTTGTATGTCCATATGCTGCTCAGGGATAACCAGAACTCCTAGACCCTTACCCCAACACCCAACGGGCACCCATGTAATGCCTCTGACATGCTGACAGGCCATATCATAATGCAAATGTTTTTATCCAAAGTCTTCATAGCCTCCATCATAGTCTATAGCAGTCTAGGCATTGTTTAAAAGTCCAAAGTCTTTTCTGAGACTCAAGGCAATCTCTTAACTGTAACTGTCTGTAAAATCAAAATAAAAAGCAGATTACATACTTTTATGTATAGCCCAGGCTATGCATTGCTATTCTAAAAGGGAGGAAAGGGAGCATAGTGAGAAAACACTGGACCAAAGCAAAACCAAAACCAGCAGGGAAAACACCAAATTCTTCATCTCCATGTCTCATGTCAACATGCTCTTTGGAAATCCAACTTCTTTCGCTTAGTTGACTGCGACCCACTTCTTTCCTTTGGGTTGGTTTTACACCTAGTCTGAAGCTTTCCTTGGCAGACATCCCATGACTCTAGCATCTCTAACATCTTGTGATCTCCAACACAACCTAGGCTTCACTTTCACATATTCATGCAATGGCCCTTCTGGGCCTGCATGCAGAGACACCTGGGTCTCACACCTGGCTTCAGCAGTTTTCCTTAGCCATGGAGGGAGAGTCCACAATCCCTTTCCTGTGTTCTCAACAAAGCCAGAATCATGCAGCTGCAGCTGCCAGGTTCTGCTGCTTGATGGGGGCTGGAACTTTGCCTCTTGTTCAAT
This sequence comes from Apodemus sylvaticus, assembly GCF_947179515.1. Lineage (NCBI taxonomy): Eukaryota > Metazoa > Chordata > Mammalia > Rodentia > Muridae > Apodemus > Apodemus sylvaticus. Next base: position 3,518,676 of record NC_067487.1, on the reverse strand, counting down.
TAGATTTGCACCAGCTTTCTGTTGTTGATGGTTTCCTTCACTGCTTAAGCTTTTCTTTAATTCCTCTTCACAAGTTGGAAGCTTAGCTGGGTGGGATCTTGCCCTGAGGCCACCATTTCCTTTATTCCATTTAACTTCAGACTTTTCTTTAAACTTTATTTCCTTGAGCACAGGACTTGGCTCCAAGATGACCTTTCCTGGTATTCCTTTTCTCCTCAAACTGTACATTTTGCATTTCTCTTTGTTTAGCTTGCTTCCTTCTATTGTAGATCTGCATAAGAATGATTTACTAATAACTACACAATAGTGTCAACACTAGGCTTTTTTGAAATATTCTCTGCCAATGCCATTAATCCAAACTCTTCATTTTTTTTTTTCAGGAAGATTTTTATGAAGTGCAAAAGCAGCCACATTCTTTGTCAAAATATTACAAGAATTGTTTTTAGGGCACTTACTAATATTCCTTCCCTCTGAAATCACTGGAGCTGGGCTATTATAATTTACATCACTATCAGCCTTACTATTTTCTATCCTCCTACTAGAATGGTCTATTAAAGCCATGCTTAAAGCATTCAACCACTTTTCTAGTCCAAAGTCCTAAAGTCTCCCATATTCTTCCAAACAAAAGCATGGTCAGACCAATCACAGCAATATACTACTCCCTGGTACCAACTTTTGTCTTTTTTTTTTAAAAAAAATGTATTTATTTTACGTACACTGTAGCTGTTTTCAGACACACCAGAAGAGGCTTTGGCTCTCATTACAAATGGTTGTGAGCCACTGTGTGGCTACTGGGAATTGAACCCAGGACCTCTGGAAGAGCAGTCAATGTTCTTAACTGCTGAGCCATCTCTCCAGCCCCAACTTTTGTCTTAGTCAATGTTCTAATTATGTGAAGAGACACCATGACCATGGCAACTATTAGACAAGAAAGCACTTAATTAGGGCTTGCTTACAGTTTCAGAAGTTTAATCCATTATCATTATGGCAGGGAGCACGGTGGCATGCATGGTGTTGGAGCAGTAGCTGAGTATCACATACTAACTCATAGGCAGAAAAAGTTACCCTGGGCTTGACATGGGCTTTCGAAACTGCAAGGCATAACCCCAGTGATACACTTCCTTCAACAAAGCCACACCATCTAATCCTTCTAATCCTTTCAAATATTGTCACTTCCTGATTATTAAGCATTCAAACATATGAGCCTATGGGAGTCACTCTTACTCAAATCACCAGTCTGTGACCAAGCCATGCCTGACTAGCAGAACATTGCTCTCAGTGCTATTGGAATAAATAAGCCAATTCATTGTCTTTACCCTTAACTTCTCTAATAGCTTGCCACCCCTTGTCTTCCAGGTTGAGTGTGTTGTTCTAGCCAAGCTCCACATGAACCATGCACCTGGAAGGTGGTTTGTCTGGACTCATTACCAGCAGCCTCTGTACCCATGGAACACCCTTACAGGACTCACACATTTACCCATATTTCACTGAGCCTGGACGCTTGACTTTTTCCTAGAGTAGGTAACTACAACCTTGTTGTTCTCCCACATGTCAGATATGGTATAGATTCCATAGCCCTCTGGCACGGACAGAATCCATGCCTCTTAGTGAGAATACCCAAGACATCAGTAGAGGGCGGGTATCAGGGCTGGGTAGGTGCAAAGCACTAGCTCTGGGACCCTAGAGCCCGAGGCCAGCCACTCAGCCTTCAGCTTCCTGGCTTTAAAATGGGATTAGGAGTACAACGTGAATCCCAGGCCAGCCTGCCTTCATGTTTCCCAGGGGTATCAAATGAAACCCAGGTGAGGGTATACAAGGGGGTGCCAGCTAGAGGCTGTTGTTGTATTTCTGTGTGTATAATACCAGTCTCTAAATAGGGAAACTCAGAGACAGAACAATGAGTGCATTCATGTGCAGACAAGCACAAAAGGCCATCCACGTGGCCTACTACAGGGGCCCACAGCAACCAGTGCTGTGGGAGACAGGGAGCTCTAGTGGGTGTTCAGCTCAAGGAGGGCACATTCCTTCCCAGCAGTCCCTTATCTCTTGCACAGTCAGGGCACCCTGGCTGTGTGCATGCAGACAGATGCTGAAGAGAACCCTGAGAGGCATCCTTATCAGGGAGGTGCTGCTTAACTAGAGTGCCACATACCTCAATCCAGCTGGGAACCAGAATCCACGCAACACGTGTTTAGACACTGACATTAGGGCAGTATGGCTAGGGTAGGAGTGATGTGTCAGCTCACATCCAAACCTGCCAAAAGGTCACAACTCAGGGAGGGGCACATACCCCACACCCGTGTCCAAGGAAAACACCCTTGTTTTCACAAGCTGAAATAGCGGAAGCGTGAGATTGATCTTTGAAAATATTATTCCTGAAATATAAACTCACAGCTGGTATTCCTGGCAGTAAGACTTCAAATCTGGTCACTGGTACCTCTCTCTCCTCAATTTGAGTTGCTGGGGGCAGGCAGGGGGTACAGTTCTGAGTGATGTCTTACACAGCAAATCTTGAAAGAGGGTGCTTCCTCCTTTCAGTCCAGGCTCCTCTTGCCCAGGTGGGCTGCCCAAGTGAGGAGAGGCTCCCACACCCTCTCCAGGGACACTAAATGGTGACTCAGATGCTGCTGGCAACCTAATCCTCCCTTGGGATTACACTCTATAAACCCGCAACTCCTGGTTCTGGGAAGAAGTTGGAGTTTATGCCCAGTACGACCATGTCTCCTTTACAACCCAATTGACCTAAGCCCAGTCAGGGCTGGTCCAGTACAGCCTGTACCCACCTGGGGTGAGAGTATGGCTGAGCTCCTCCTGCAAGGTCTCAGGTGGGTCTGGGTGCGGCTGCAGAGGTGCACTCATTATGGAATAAGTCCCCTTCTGGAGGAGAACAAACAAGGGAATGGGGCAAAGCAGAGTCTCAGGAAGGGCCAGCTCTAGCCTGGGCTGTGCACATCCCACAGGGTTCCCAGGCCCAGCTACACAGGGAAGGCTGGCTGGCTGGAAGCCCACTTGCTGTCCCCTGGAATGATTGGCCCAGCTGGCATTCCTCTCCTTTCTCTGTTTGAGTTGGGCTAGTATGTGGAGTCCCACGTCTATAGTGCCTGAATGGGATGATGGATTTAATGGAAGAATCTGTGGGGTTGGAAGAAGCCAAGGGACCCTCACGTGCTAGGACATTGGAGTCCTGCCCCCAGAAACTATTCTGTGCTACCAGGGTCTGGCATGAGTGACATTCCAATCTGAAAGGCTAATGTGTGCAAATGAGTTGTGTTCTGGCCTCTGCCTAGGAATTCCCTATCCTTCCACAAATGCAGACATTCTTTTCTGAAAAATTTCCACCCTCTGCTGAGCAACTTTGATGCTGCCCTGCTCTCAGGGTCCAGAACTATTTTTAGATTAGGTGATGCCTTTTCTCTTCCATGTGGACAGGGCCCTCAACAGTAGTGGCCAAGGACACAGACCTGGGGTTTCCCCTGAGGCCCTTTGCTGTTCTCTGTTAGGTCTTTGTAGTGAAGACCTGGGTTAGAGACTGTTGGTAAAAGGCTCCAATTCCTTTCCCAGTTCTCAGAGGCCCTCCAAGCCCAGGTGTGTGACCAGATTCCTTACTACTCTGACTGCTTAAGGATTGGTAGCCATCCAACTGACTCCTCATTTTGCTGTGGTGGCTCCCACCAATCCAGATCAGCATACATTCTTAGACAAATGGATGGAGCTGGAGAACATCATACTAAGTGAGGTAACCCAGTCTCAAAAGATCAATCATGGTATGCACTCACTGATAAGCGGATATTAGCCTAGAAACTTGGATTACCCAAGTCATAATCCATATATCAAATGATATCCAAGAAGAACGGAGGAGTGGCCCCTGGTTCTGGAAAGGCTCAGTGCAGCAGTATAGGGCAATACCAGAACAGTGAAGTGGGAAGGAGGGAATGGGAGAACAGGGGGAGGGAAAAGGGGTTATGGGACTTTTGGGGAGTGAGGAGCCAGGAAAGGGGAAATCATTTGAAATGTAAATAAAAATATATAGAATAAAAAAAAAGAAAGAAAATGAAACAGGGGTGGTGAAAGTAACAGGGCTTACAGTCAGACCCTACTTGAGCTTCTGTTGTTGTTGCTGTTGTTTTTGTTTTTTTGGTTTTTTTTTTTTGAGACATTGTTTCTGTGTATAACTCTGGCTGTCCTGGATCTCACTCTGTAGACCAGGCCGGCCTTGAACTCAGAAATCTGCTTGCCTCTGCCTCCCAGAGTGCTGGGATTAAAGGCGTGCTCCACCACTGCCTGGCTCCTCCACCACTGCCTGGCTCCTACTTGAGCTTCTGATAGAGGAGTGGGGTCCACCCTGCTCCTGGGAGTGGGCACATATTGCCTTACACTCCAACAAGTCTCCCTGGTACCAGGGGCTGTGGTCTAAATAGGGCTCACTTTAACTCTCGGTTCCCTATGATGTGGAAGCCTGCTGACAGACTTTAGCCTCTGCTTGTACTCAAGAATGCCACTGGTGACAAATGCATGACCATTTTTACAGCATGCTATTGGGATATCTGGACTTGTTCCTATGAACAACAGTGTCATTCATCAGGGAAATTCCCTTTATTCTTAAGAAAGTCTACTAGGAGTATTTCTGCAAACAAAACTGTGTCTGCTTGCCATAAATAGAGCTTGTTCCAACAGCCAGGGCTCCTTGCTTGGACCAGAGGATGGGATCTCTTCACGTGCACGGTGCTCCTGGGACAGTGCCATCCTAAATCCTTCAGCATACACCATATCAGACATAGACAAAGTCCAGCAGCCTTCCTCTGCTGGGCCTATTGTCATTCGGCTTTTCAAGGCTTAAGACCATTGATCTCTAGACAAGGCAGGGGAGCCTTGACAGCTGGAACAGCTGCACTTTTCATGCCCAAGGGGACCGGCCCATTTTTCCAGAACCCTGAATTTGTTCCCTTCTCTGGAGCCTTCTTGACTGATGGGGGAGCTGCGTGTCTTCATGTCTTTTCTTCTCCAGGTAGTGGGCTCACACTGCCTGCTACAGGTCATGGTTATGTTGTTGGGGATCTTCAATCCAATGCAGAGAAGGCCTCTGGGTCTACTTGCTGCTGCTCACACATATGAAGTACAGACACCATGAGGTTTGTGGATAAAATTAAGTCTTGTTCAAGACCAATGGGATCTGAACCCAGCCAAGCCCAGAGCACACATCTTTCATATCAAGCTTCTGTTCAGAAGTACCTGGAGACTGCCCTCCCTTTCTAGTTCAAAATGGAATGCCAAAGAGGAGTCAAGGGGAGGTCTCAGATCTTCTCCAGGAGGGTTAGAGCTGTGCATAAGAATTAAGCTAAGATTGGTTGAATGGGTGCTCCACTTATGGAAATAATCCAGAGTAGAAAGGCTTGGCTTGTAGTAGTGATGGAGTGCTGGGACTCTCAAACTGTCTGAAAGCCACCAAGATAGAAAGTTAACCATGCAACACCACACAGTCTGGTAATCAGTATGCAACACCACACACAGGGTGGTATTCAATAGTAACTGCCAGGCAGACATTGTAGTTAAGGACCCCTCATTTAACAGAGTGAAATAGGAAATGCAGAGAGGTGGGGTATTCCTGTGATACCCCTTCCCCTAAGACATCAGGGCGGTTTGTCTTCAGTTTGTTTCCACCAGCTACACTTGATTATATGTGTTTCTAACGACTCTGAGGACCACAAGGTGGTTCTGGGTCTCAGCCAAGCCTACAGTTGAAAGAGATGATAAGTCTTCAGTGTGATTAGTGACCTCCTCCACCCCAGGGAAATACAAGAAAATGATCTGTGGAATGAAGCAGATGCACAAGCCCAGCCTGCAAGATTGTTCTGCATCTGGTTGGATACATTCTAAAGATTCTGAGGGACCCAGAAGGGAGTCAAAGGAGAATGTTTGGATGATCACGCATGTGTGTGACATCAATTCCCACCATGTTCTGTATGAACAAGAACATGGCAGTGCAGAGAAGAGAGCCAACCCAGATGGCTGAAGGTAGACATTTGGCCTTCTGTAAACATCAGTGTGCCCATACCAATTAAGCCTAAGCTGAGGTTACTAGGTATTTAACCTATGACCCCGACTATGAGGTATTGGGTCTACATATAGGGAAAATTGTGCCTGCATGAAGGCGATTTGCCTGAGAGTTCCTCAGAATGTGGTTTATTCCCTTCTTTATTCTCAAAGTGTAGGTTTTTTTCCCCATTGAACTGAGATACCAAGATGCATAAAGGGCTGGTGGTAACTTCTATGTCCCCTGCTCTCCTGCTTCCTCTGCTGCTTAGAATCACCAGTTCATCTTCCGGTTGTCAGGTTAGAGGAATTATTTTTGTTTTACAGTTTGCAAGTTGTCCTGCCTGCCTGCCCAGCTTGGGCACCATTTATTAGATTTTGTTGTTGTTGTTTGTTTTTTTTTAATCTACTAAAGGCAGTTTGGTGGCTTTGTGTCCCAGTTCAGTCTACAGAATATTTTAGCCCCGTTTTTTCCCATAATGGTTTGTCTGGGGTTGGATACCCTGACACTTGAGATCAGCTTAGGAAATAGGAATTCTAGTCCCATGTGATCATTTGCTATAAGGCCTTCAGAGTCTTGGCTGCATCACAGGGCTTGTGCAGAATCTGTGGGGCTCTCTCAGAACATGGGAGCAGAAAGGTGGGAACCAATCCCAGGGGCCATGAGGAAAAAGATGGAGTATATAATAATAACCCTTGTACTGGGGCACCAAGTATGGCCCAGTCCCTCTGGGACCTGGATCTAGCAAGGAACAGCTGAAAACCCCAAGGAGGTGATCAAGAACTAGGAGACTTCCTAGGAGATATGCATCCTCATGGAGTGGGAATAAGTGAGTGACAGGTGACAAATGGAAGATGAACAGGTGATAAGAAGAGCAGTGTAGGGCTAGGAGCTGAGAAAGTTGTGGCCCTGAGGCCCCACAGCCTACTGCCTCTAACCCACTTCAGAATGTAATGCAGTAGAGCCAGAGCAGCCTCTGGCCTCAGCTTCCACCCACTGAGAGCCATCTGGGATTGACAACACAACAGACACTCTGTTGCCCTGTTCTGCTGCTGTGTTAGACTCTAATGTGCCTAGCCTGATCAGCTCCAAGGTTTCCCAGGATCCAGAGCCATAGCACACACCCCTGTGATAGTGGCCTGCCCATCTGCTGCAGAGCTGTGCAGCAGGCCTAGCTTGCTCAGGCTGGAGCAGAATACAGGTTGAGTGATCAGAGTGACTCTCCTATAAATTCTAGGCTGGACAAAGGCACAGGCTTGACCATGAAGTGTCAAAGGTACTAACAGGGAAACAGAAAAGCATGATGTTCATTTGTTTTTGAGAAATGTAATTTGCAAGTTGTATACTATCAACATCCACTCCCCCAAAAAGTAACAATAACTCTGCCTTGAGTGGTGATTTTGGTTTTGGTTCCTGGAAGAGGTCCCAGGTGAATTTCTTCTAACTCTAAGTGCTTGGTACCCAGTGGGCACCTTCAATTCACAGCCCAAGAAAGAAAGCCAGGTCAGCTCTGTAATGAACCCTTCTTCCCCAAGCATAGCTGGTGGTAACCCCTAAGCAATGTGTAAAAAGTCCTTAAATTTCTTGAATTTAGGCTGAAAAGTAATATTTTGTCTTTCATGTATTGTCAACAGATTTGCAAACATTAGCCACATTATGCACAAGTTTTCACAAATGATGCAAATAATCATACTCAGAAGTTAATATGTCAAACTAGATATTTTCCACTTTTGTTTCCTTAATTTTAAAGCTCAGATGCTCGTGGGTTCACTAACCTGTTTTGGACTGCTTCTCAGCATCTTTGAGTTATTGGTTTAATCATGGGCCCTCCAGGTATGTACAGGAAAATGCCCAACCACTCTAGAAAGTCTAGATGTCAGGAAGGCTACACATGCCAGGCTGAGGGAGGAGGTGTCAACAGTTACCAAATCACTGCAGGCATCACTCACTGTTCATACAGTTTTCCAGATGTGAGTGCCTTGCCTTGGGGGATGGCACAGGCTTTCTAAAACCAGAAGAGAAATAGGCTATGAGAGCTGATTGTACTCTGGTCCCAGCCCACTGATGAGTCACAACTTCACGTAGCTGTCATGACAGCTTCTGTCATGGCTGGTGTCCATGACCAGTGCTTCACTGCTCTCAGTCACCAGAGTGTAGAACAATCATTGCTGGAGCCTTCTAGCAAGCCCAGGAGTACCTTCATTTTCAAGTGCCTACAACCCCTGCCACCCAGACAAGCTCTCACATGAGCAATGAGTAGTGAATTATGAGGGTGCCTTGCTCTTCTATGTGACATTATAAGGGCTTTCTCTCACTCCATTAGGTATGCTTTCTATTGCCTTAGGTAGCTTGTAATGTGAGTGGCACATCAGGCAAATGGCCAGGGATGGCACCACTGTTCATCTTGAATTCTTATTTGTGCCTTGTAATACTGTTCAGCTTCGTTTGAATTGTGTGGGCTCCTAGCTGTAGGCTCTCAGGTTAGGCAGGTATAGATAAAATCTTTGGAGGACCACCGGACATGAACACACTATTGCCATGGGATTTGACCTTCCTGTGGAATACAAGGACAGCTTCTAGAAAGTATGCCCCACCTGAGGCTTTACCCAGGAGCATCTAAACTAGGAGGAAGACTGCTCTCATTCTTCTAGCCTTCCTCTGGGACATAGGCTGAGGATGTGACTGGAAGGAACAGGTTTTGTTTGACCATATGAACTGGGAGCAATGCCAGCAACTCACCATACAAGATGCCCAAGTAAGCACCAAGACTGCCAACCTGGTGGCCAATTACAGAGTTACGATACTCTGTTCTGTGCCAGGCCCTGTGATCAGCTCAGTTTAACCACCCATCCTCTTCCCCAACACTCATCACCCAACTACCCAGCTCTACCATCCTGCCATGCAAGCCAACACCCATCAGCGTAAGACAGTGAGACTAGAGCCACTCAGTCCAGTACTTCCCTCCTAAGAGTTCTCACCTCTAGGCTTAGATGCCAAAAGGAAACCCTGCCTATCCTGGGTCCAGCTACCAGTCAGTCTCCTGTCCACTCATTCAGTATTTCATACATGTTACTGTAGAGCAGACACTATTCCAAGTCTTGGGGATCAGCCGTGTTATTACAACAGCCCCTCACTTACAAAGTAGACATTCCATAGAGGACAGCCTGTGCATATACAGTCCAGAAGTTGATGAGTGAGCTAAACTGAGGAGCAGAGCTGGCAGGGAGTCAGGATTTCAGTATCAACACTAGACATTAGAGCAAGATCTCAGGCAACCTAGGCAGTGAACATGGGGAGGGGTGTCTGGAAGCCTCAGAGCAAGGTGTTGTCTTCCTGGGCAAGTAGGGGATGGGGGCATCAGCAAGGGACTGTGGTCTGCAGATGGACTGAATCCAGGGAGAATGGGATCTATTCTCTGGGTACCCCGATAGGAGGTCCAGAAGGGGTAGCTAAAGGGTGTCTAATCAGGGGTTTTCAGGCTTGAGTGGTTGGAAGAGGAGCTGCCAGGGGCCATGGCTGAAGGATAGTTTTGGAAGGTAGACTTGTTTTTGCAGTGGCCATGTATATTGTTTTGGTGGTGACTTCTGAAGTTGCATCTTAAAGGATTGGTAAGGTTTTTTTTTTCTTTCTTTCTTCTCTATAAAGGGTGAGTTCTAGGGTACACTAAGGAGGATTTCAGCTGATAAGGTAAAACCATGGATTGCAAAGATTGTTCAAGGGTTAAAACATGGCTTTTTGTTGCTTGTTTGAGTCAGGGTCTCATGGCCTTATATTTATTTGCTACACAGCCAAAGCTTGCTTTGAATTCTTCCCTTCATCTCCCAAATATTGATATTACAGCCATGCAGCACCACATTAGGTATAATAAATTTTTTGGTTTTATTTTCTTATAAACAAGTTTTATAAGCGTATTTGTGAGATTCCCAGAAAACTGCAGGCTTTTATCTGGGAAAGGAATTAAAGTCACATATGCTTAGGAATTAAGCGTGGTCCACTGCCATTTACAATTTTTTTTTTAAAATCCATATAAAAGAATGCTGTATGTATGCAAAGTTCACAGCAATTTTTAATTGTGATGGAATTCTTGACTCTCACTTGGCCAGAGGCTTGAGAATACTGAAATGAGAAGCCTCTTCCCATCCTATGTCCCCTTAATTTTCTGTCTTTCTTGACTGCCCCATTTTAGTTAGATGCCATGGTGCACTACCTGAGGACTCCAGGTTCTCAATGGAGAGGGGCCTTGCTGAGTGTATATAATGGGGTGCAGCGTACACGTAACTAGCGAAACTATCCAGCTGCTGAAGCAGCCAAGGCGGGAGAAGCAGGTCCCATTTAACGGGTAGAGTCCATGCCTGGCCTCGCGCTGCGCTCCGCCGGGAAGGAAGCAACTGCCAGTGGACTAAGTGCCACTCGACCTTGGGGAGGAGCTATCTCGAGGACCTCGAATCCACAGGTTCTAGCGGCTGGCTTAGGAGTCCGCGGCACCCAGAGAGTGGCTTCTAGGCTGGGGCCCAACCAGCTAGGCGGGCGTGAGTAGAACAGGCAGGGCTGTTTCTAAAGCAGCAGGACTGTTTGCATTCACGTGTGCGCAGCGGGGGCGGGAAGGCCCCGCCTTGGCGCGGGAGGGGGCAGCGGGATTAAAGGCCACCCGGGCGGGCCTGGGGACCTGACTGCTGCCAGCTCCGGGATCGCGCAGAGGGCTGCGACGCAGCAGGTACTCAGCAGGGTATGCGTATCGGCTCCTGCAGCTGAGCAGCAGCGATGTGGCACTGGGCTCTGGGACCAGGGTGGAAGCCGCTGCTGGCGCTGGTGCTGGCGCTGACCAGCCTGCGAGGCGCATGGGGGATTGAGGAGGAACCGAGCAGTGGTGCGAGCTTCCAGGTGGTCACCTTCAAATGGCACCACGTCCAGGATCCATACATCATCGCGCTCTGGATACTCGTGGCCAGCTTGGCCAAGATCGGTAAGCGGCTGGGGTTTTGTGGATCATGGTATCCCATGACTGAGTCTTAGCCATGCCTAGAGTCTATACCACCTGCCTTTGCCCTAGCATTTTCTATCCCTTTCTGGGGAAGAGGCACATTCCACAAGAGTATGATGCGCTGTTGACTGGAGAAGTGCACCAGCTAATCCAGCGGTCCCACAGGGCAGGAGCTGCCCCTAAGATCTCATGCTCATGGCCCCGTTCTACCAAATCCTCCTCTAGATGCAACCTTACTTGATACCTTGGGAATTCATATTGCATTAAGAGAACTGACTTGTACGTGGACTGGAAAGAAGTATGGGTCCGGAGCAGTTAAATAAATAAATAAATAAATATTACTTATGATTAATCCAGAGAAACTTATAACCCCTTGTCTGGAGGGGAAGATGATTCTCCTCTCTCAACTGGCTCATTGAAACCGGGAAGCAGGATTGAAGGAGCTCCTGGCAAGGTGAGAGGAAGGTCAGACCTCTTAAAAAATTTAAGCCGATTAAAGCTTTATTATCTTTGTGGAGGTGGTAAGGATGTGGTCCCTGTGGAATTCATTAGACCCTTATTCAGGGAGAGTAAGAACAGATACAGAGATTCCCTAGCCTGCCAGTTTCCTTTAAGGTTATGGAATAGAAGTGGCAGAAGAAGCCTTCCAAGACCCAGGAGGGAGCATGCCCCTTTAGCAGGATGGGGTGGGAAAGCTGTGGAGAGAATGTTAACAGAGCTCAGACTTAAAGTGCCTGGTTAGTAAAGGCCTTTTTTAAAAAAATTTTATTTCTTGCTGCCTCCTCTTCCCATTCATTTAACCTGTGTGTGGATCTGGCACTGGACTCTCCTTGTATATACCGTCTGACTTGGGTTTTTCAGTAAGATTTGTGCTATGTGTTGCTGTGACTAGACAGTGCTGACTTCTTGTCACAGAGTGTTCAGAAAGGGCCAGAGAGGTCCCAAGGACACCCTTTCACCAGGCTCATCTGCTTCTCCATGGACTGCAGCATTCTAGTATATGAAGAGAGTATGTGCCTTCTATGTTATCTGGGGGCTTCTCTCTGTACCCTTGGACCACAGATTTGAAGTTTAGTATCTCAATTCAGCAATAGCCAAGTCTATCTGCTGTGCTCAGTGCTGGGCCAGCACACTGACTAAGGGGCAGCCTGATTCCTAAGGGTTATAGATCTGCAGGTCTTCAGGGGGTCGTGAACTTGCCCCAAGAAGGCCTGGCCACCAGAGTCAACACTAACTCTCTCCAATAATAGTCAAGAGAATCACCAGTGGACAGGCAGTTCTGCAGAAGGACTTCTCTGTCTTAAATATTTTAGTGGACCCAGGTGTTCCCTATTATTCAACCCAACCGCATTCCCAACTTCTAGAAAGTATGGAGATGGTCATTCCCTGTTGCCCAAGGCCTCCTGGCTGAGTCTGGCTCTCACAGAGCCAAGTACTTCCAGCAGACCCCTGCTTTGTCCTTGAACACCCTTCCTTGCTTAAACCTACAGGTTTGGCCCTTGTTGGTCCACTCCATGCACTGTACTGAATGTTACCAGCATGTTCAGCAAAGAGCCTGACACTGGGGGTCCTTTACCCAAGAAGTTCTTCAAGGATATTTGCTCCAGGCATTACAACAGACACCTCCCCACTTTTCAGACTCCATCTGTCCATAAGACCCTCTCCTCTAAGGACCAATGTTGCTGTCCCTCCGTTCCATTTCTTCCAGTCTCAACAATAAGCAGCTGCATAAAATCTTCACCTGGATTAGCTCCTGAAGTAGACTTACTCTAATCAGACTACACCAGGAATCAATTATCTTCCCCAAAGACTCACTATAGAAACTGAAAGGGAGAGAAGCAATCTGCAGGTTCAGCTCTACCCTGCCTGACTTTAAGAACCACTCTCTTGGTGGTAAAGACTCTGGTATCCAGCCCTTACCTTACAGCTCTTCCCTCAGCTGTGAACTCTGGATTTATTCAGATCCCTGATGACCTTGATATGTTCTGCAGAAGCCTCTCAGACTCCCTCCCTGTATAGTCAGCTCATATGCCCCTTCACAGACTCTCACAAATAGCTCTGTGGGCACATAGCTGATGTGTGTGCAAATTTGGGTAGTATACCTGACACCTCCGCAGCTCCCAGAAAAAGACACGGCTCTTACTCTTCAAACCCTTAATACTTTAAAAGCCCTTAGGACTGTCCACACTACTTCATCCTCAAGTTGTACAAGAACTGCCTTCCAGGAGAGAATGGGAAGGTCTTATGCTGATGGGATTTATGTTATTCTCTGATTATTTTTAACTCCCAGCCCATCCTTATGATTAAGAGGTCATCCTTTTTTGAGCCATTTTTGACCTAGCTGGGGAATATCACATGGACCCTAGAACACATGTAGTGTGATTATTGCAGTTGGGGACTGAGGAAGGCTAAGGATGGGGATGTCAAGGCCAGGGTGCCTGTCTAAGGACAGAAGTGGTAGGCTGGAAAGGACTGACTGTCTATGGTGGAATGTCAGGGTCCACCCTAGGCGTGTGAGGTGTTCTCTTCTTTGTCAACACACTCCCATTTGGGCCTACATCAGAGCACAGGCAGCACTAAGTGGACCTAGGTGTCTAGGTCCACCCAGGATCCACTAAGACTCAACCTAGGGTGGATCCAGGTAGCTTCAGGAGCATACAGAAGGAAGTTGTTAGCCAGGCAGTGGTGGCTCATGCCTTTAATTCCAGCACTTGGGAGGGAGAGGCAGGCAGATTTGAGGCCAGCCTGATCTACAGAGTGAGTTCCAGGACAGCCAGGGCTACACAGAGAAACCCTGCTTCAAAAAAAAAAAAAAAAAAAAAAAAACAGGAAAAAATTTGAAGGATGTTGTTGGGGATAGGGGAAAGCTGGGACAGACGGGAGTCTGAAGGGATGCCAGGGGAGTTGGTGGAGAAGTTGAAGGGAGACTAGAAGAGGACAGGGGGTGAGGGGTGAGGAGAGGCAAGGGGAGCTTATGGAAAGTCTAAATAAAGAAAGAATGAAAAGAGACCGGAAGAGGTCAAGGCATTGCTAGGGAAAGACCAAACCAATTTATCTGCAGGCCTTGGAGGACTTTGGTCCTTGCTGAAGTTGTGTAGAGGATGGGCCTCAATCACAACTGACTTCTCAGACCACTGCTTTGGTTGTAAGTCAGAGAGGCTGTGGGGAGAACAGTCAGAGCTTCTGGGCTTCAGGGAGGTGAGGAGGTTGCCCAGACTTACTGGGAGGAAGAACCCATACACAGGAGAATTATTAGCACACAACTTTTGGATCCTTGCTACTGTGCTGTGGTGCCTCTGTAGAACAGATCCCTGTTCACAATTCCTTAGCCTCATGGGCACAGGACCCAAACCTTCTGTCTAAAGCCAGAGAGGTAACTAGGGGTTGGTGACTGAGATTGGGAGAGTAGGGGAGGTCATTATAAGGGACAAAAATGACGTCCTGCAGGCCCTCCAGAGGTGCTCTGTGAAGGGGATCCAGGCCCTAGGTGACCAACAGTGACCGACCACTAGGTGAGTCCCATCAGTAAGGAAATCGGAGCCTCTTAGAACAGAACAGAACAGGTGTGGGGCTATACTGGTCAGAGAGGGAGAGAGAGACACACACACACACACACACACACAGAGAGAGAGAGAGAGAGAGAGAGAGAGAGAGGTCATGAAGCAGAACTCATGTGGCTGAGGGGAACCTGTAGAATCCATTAAGAGGTACTGAAGGTATAAAGTCTTATTTTGGGAGTCTTATTTTGGGAAGCTACCCCTGGACAGCTTGAGCCTAAAATTCATGCTGCATTTGAAGCTGAAGCATCCTGAGGAGAAAGAGCAAAGGTTAGGGAGTGCCGTAGCATTGCAGGGATGAGCCCTGACTAACCCTGCCTGTTTGCACCCCTTTCCTTCTGCTGCTTTCTAGAGAGAACTATTAGGTCTTCTAGGACTGTTGTCCTGGACAACCTCACTATGAGGCACAAGCACCCTGCAAACCCTCTACAAACTGCTCATCATAACAAGCCAGGCTGCTATAGTGTACCTCTGAGTCCTGATGACCTAACCATTCAGATGGCTTCATGCCGTGTCATGGCTGTGGGATCTGATCTATCCCTATAAGCTGTCATGTGCTGGGTCCCCACTTTTGGTTGTCTGAGTTTGGGGTGCTTTAAAGTTAGGGTTCCCATGTATTTGTGTGTCCTGAGTCTCCCATGGGTCCTCTGTGTGTTTGAATGAGCCTGGCAAGGTTAGGATCAGCTCTCCTATTCTTTCTCCACTCAGCCCCAGGGTTTGGAGCTTCCCTGAGCAAAAGGCTTTTTTTCTGTTGTAGGATATAGCTGTCCTTGAGATCACTGTATCATGGGTGTTAGGGCTCAGGGCACCATATTTTAGGGTGCAGCATGTCAGTACTGAGACTGAATAGTACCCACATCCCCTTCTGAAGCTGTGGTGGGTATGTCTTCTCTAATCAGTGTGGGCAGCTGGGAGTTCCTATGTATCTCACTACTGTTAAGAACTAAGCAGTCCCAGCTGCCAGCTTGAGCTACACCCTACCCTGCTGTCCCTTATACCCCCTAACCCAACCTCTCTCCTTATCCTTCTGCTCTTCTCTAGGCTTTACTTTTCTCAGGATTTTAGCCAGGAATATAGATGGGCAAATGCTGGTGAGTTTAGGATGTTCTCTACTCTTCCTAATTTGGCCTTACCATGGGGAGTCAGTGGCCAATACAGAGGAATGTCATTAGTAAGGGACACGAAGGAATAAGGGGAGGGCTATCAGTAAGTATCTTGTGGCTCTGAGCGGGATTCCAGTGCAGCCTTCTTTCTATTACACTACCTTTCCCAGCTTAGAAATCACTAGGCTACCCCACCCCTTGAGGCTACCTTTCCTAACTCCAAGCTCTTTTGACTCAAGTAAGCGTGCGGTTCTGTTCTTTTTGAGTATCTGGTGGCTGACCTGTCTGTGCCTACCAAGGCTTCTGCAGGGTGTGAATAGCTGGTTGGATACTCACATACGTACACACATGGATGAGTAAATGTCATGTTGTAAACATAATGGCTTCTACCTTAAGCTCCAAGCACCACTTTGATTCTGAGTTCAAGGAAGAGATTCCTAAGTTCTTAGTCAAATTCTTCCCCAAACTGTCACCCAGTTTCCCGTGCATGGCATCCCTGGTGACAAAGTTTCATGTGTGGCAGGCAAAAGGTGCTCCTGTAAGCTTAGAGTACTGTGGGTGTGACACCTGAGTGCCAGCCTAGGAGCTGGACAGTTGAAGTCTCTTAGGCTTGTGTACATTGACTGGCCTTTGCTTCAAGCTGGTTGCTCCTATTGTCCATGTCTACTATCACTGAATGTCATTTCTCTAAGTAGGATCTTTTATCTGAAGGAGAGCCCTCAGATTGCTGGCTACAGGGGACAGAGTTCAGACTGAGTGAGGGACTGCAGAGCGGCTAGGAATGCTAAGAGTGTAACTCATCTTAGACACAGTAAGGAGAGCTTTAGAATAAAGGAATCAGACACCAGCTTAAGCTCTAGAGGCCCAAGAAGTGGGAACAGATGGGGGTAAATTCTAGCAATATTTGAACTAGGATCATTGGGACTACATCAGTGCTTGGAGAGGGCATAGTGAGGGACAGATAGAGGAGGCTCGCTGTTGGGTAAATGGTGTGGACTTTGGGGCCCCCTGAAGAACACTTGGTCCCTGGGAAGGAAATGGTTAGGAGCACCTGCCAGGCTCTTGTCCCTAGATATATATCGTAAAGACTTTGTGTGGAGCAATCAGTTCAGCTCAAGGAGCTATCTCTAGATAAAGACAAACTAGCATCATTTTCAGGTCAGGTTTTCAAGCTGTCCCTGAAGAGGGTAGTCTCCAGTGAGGTGGAGCGGTCTGTTCCGCTCTCCTGTCCCAGACAAGTCAGGAAACCAGCTGGATTTACCACCTGCTGAGTTGATGTGCCAAAGTCCAGTTAGATTTGAGTTCTTTGCTGGGAAAGAGTTTCCCAAGCAAAATGGGGGAACTTAAAAAGCCTGTTTTTATGGACTTTTTGAAGAACTGGAGTTTCTGAGGGCTTCGTTTTTACATTTGGCCCAGGTTCGTTCAGGGGATGTGGACCCATGGAAGCTATCCTACTTTTCTGGGGTTGCTTTTTGTCCCTCAACCTGAGCACACAGAAGTTAGCATTAGCTAAGCCTTTCTTCTTAGTCCTCTCTGGGCCTCCTGAGCCTCCAACTTTGTTGAAGCTGTCCAAGAGGCAGTTGCCTGAGGAGGAGATACAGTGAAGTGAGCATAATCACACCTTTGAAAGTGAGGAAGCTGGAGCTCGGGAAGCCCTAAGTGCAGGGTGGAAGCAATGTAGCTTATCTCAGTCATAGAAGGAAGACTGGGGAAATTGGGAAGAAAGGTATAAAAAGCTAGCAGTAGATGTGGATGAGCCAGTGAAGCGTGGATCTAGGAGTCCATAGCCCTCTTAGGAAGTGTGCCTCTGTGTGTGTGTGTGTGTGTGTGCCACCTGTGTGAATATAAGAATCACCACCTGGGTGATTTTGCATGTGCATACTCAGACTGCTCGTTCTTTTTTCCCACACCTATGCTCTGCTGGAGAAGTGTGTAAGCATACTTTGCCCTGGTAGTACTATCTCTGGGCCCCATCTTTTCATCTCATCTAGGAGACCAGTGGTTCCCCTATCCAGGTTAGTCCATGGAGATGACTCTAACCTCTAAAATTAGAAATCCTGAGAGAAATACTGGCCTAGGAGAAAGATTCTAGGATTTCAGGGAGGGATATATGAAGATGAATGGTATATTATCCAAGGAGACCCTGCACTTCAAGGCTCCTAGAAATACACATCAATGAAGTTCCTTTCACAACTGGGCTAGGAGACTCCTGGGTCTTACCTGTATATATTGCAGCATCTAAAAAGCACTCATGGCAGCCTGGTTTAACTGTGCAGGGACAAGATTCTAACTTTCCAGTGCTTCAAGCTCTTCAGAGGAGATGAGCCAGCATCTACATCTCTCTATGGAGAGGTGTTAAGAAATGGGTGCAGCAGATGAGGTATACTTACAAGGTACCTGGCATCTGAGAGGGTTACAGTACATAATGGCAGACAATAAACAAAAAATGCCACGAAAGTCACACATAGAAAAACCATTCCCAAGTTGAACATTGTGTTTCATGCTGAGGAATATTTGTGGCGGTCAGAGAAAAACTTGTAGGAGTCAGTTCTTTTCTTCTACTATGTGGGTCCTGGGGATTGAACTTAGGCCATTAGGTTTGGCAGCAAGCACCTTTACCTGCTCACTAGCCTGATTTTTAAAAAGACTGATTGCCTGAGTTTTTGTGGAGTGAGGTACAGTGAGAAGGCTCCCACACAGTGGAAGAACTGATTCTTGCAAGTTATCTTCAGACCTCTACATGCATGCCCTAGTACACACACACACACACACACACACACCACACATCTCTCTCTCTCTTTCTCTCTTTCTCTGTCTGTCTCTCTCTCTCTCTCTCTCTCTCTCTCTCACACACACACACACACACACTCATATATACAATGAGCAAATAAATGTAATAAAATATTTTGTTCTTTTTACAATATATGTGCATGAATGTGCACAGAGAACAACTTCCAAGAGTTGGTTCTTTCCTTCCAGTGTATGAGTCTCCAAAATTGAACTTAGGTTCTCAGGCTTGGTAGCAGGCATCTTTATTTTACCAGCCATCTTACCAGCCCATCTTTCTGTCTTTAATTCTGTTCTTTGAGATCTGAAGGTGGATGTGGTTATTCACAAAGAACAGGTAGGCTTTGAGCTTAGTCTGTTCCTGAGAGCACAGTATCTCCCAAATTTTGCTGGTGCTGGGTGCACTAGGTGCACTGGGGTCATTCAATGTCTTGAGTGCTCACTGTGAGAACAGACTAGCCCCTGGTGTTCTACCAGAGGGAAGGGTCAGAGAACAAACGGCCTTTTGCCAGCAGGGCAGTCTGTGAGAGCCACAAAGCTGTGTTTGGCTGTTTATAACACAGTCCCATAGCATGGGATCCTGACAGCAACTATGGGAAAGTTACTTTTTAAATTTTAAATTTCCCCTCTGTGTGTGTGTGTGTGTGTGTGTGTGTGTACGTGTGTGTGTGCTCATGTACACGTGCACACCCTTGGGTGCATGTCTGTTTTTGTGTGTTCAGGGCCTGGGTGCATGTACACACACCACAGAACATCTGTGGAAACAGAAGCACAACTTTCAGAAGTTGAATCCCTTCCAGTGTGTGTTCAAGGAATCAAACTCAAGTCACCAGACATACAGGGCCAGTACTTTTACCCATGGAGCCATTTTATAGGCTTCAATTGTGAGATGTTTAAGAATTCATCACCATCATGATTTGGAGCATTCAGCCCTAATTGGAATGACTTTATCACACCCTTCCCCTCCAGGATCAGGGATTTATCCGGAAGAGTATGCAGAGGTGGTGGGTGACTTCAAGGAAACAGCATTTTCTATACACAGCAGGGTTGATATACATACAAACTCACCCAGACTGTGACAGAATGCACAGACCTGTACAAATTCAAGCCAGACAAATTTCCAGAATGGAAAAGAGGAAGTGAGAACAAAGTCTTAACCTAAACCAGCTATTTTCAAGTAATAGCTGCTTGGAGAGAGAAACTTAGTTGTGTCAGTGGAGTAACCTTGGTTGTATCAACTACACTTCAGGGCAGGCCTCATGGTTAGGGGTAATCGGCTAACACAAATGGACACCATATTTTTGTTGTTATTTGGTTGATTTTTTTTTTGAGAGAGAGAAAGAACATGAAGTTGTGTGGTAGGGAAGATCTTGGGGAGTTGCAGGAGGGTAAAGACTATGATCAAAATATATTGCATGAAAAAATTTAAAAATGAATTCACATTCTCGTGGGAACAAGGATGGGTACAAGCTGGCACCATCACCATCAACATCATAGAGAAGGTGAAGGGAGCCAGTCTGCCATTGTCTCACCCACTAGAGTTGCTAGGGTGGCCCTTGGACCCAGCCCTCTTAGAATGCACACACATGAATACTGTGGAGATGCATTTGTGGCTGCTCTGGGAGTGGCATCTGGTAGAGTGTAGTAAGGTACATGGAAAAAATGCCTTGCAATGGAGGAAAACGTGTGCATTATAGAGAGTACACTATAGTCATGGTGATGCTCATGACATTAGTGGTTTCTAGGGTCATGAGAGACTCCATGGTCAGGCCTTACTGGGCTAGATTAAACAGCAGGATCAGACAGCATGCCTTCTCTGTGCATATGGCAGCTGATCTTGGGCCTTACTATTTACCTAATCTCTCTGTTCCTGCCATGCTCTGTATCCTCAGAGAGGCTGCTATGTTCCCAGTGGCTCTGTTACAAAGTGGAAGCAGTGAAGGACATCCAGTTGTAGGTGGCTCATCTGATTTCTACATGCATGCATGCATGCTGCTGTGCTATGGCCATCTTCAACCCCAGAAAGAGTTCCCTTTTCTGAAAGTATAAAGATAACAAAGTGAGATGAAATGAGAGTTGGTACAAATATAGAAGGTTCTCCTGGATTTGTGTTTATTAGAGCCACTAGCAGTTGGGTTTTGGGAGAGTGCTTTTCTCTGCCCATACCATACCTGTATATTCAAGCTCATACAACACCAGGCCACCCAATGTACATTTGCTGTCTTTTGGCCTAAGAGTCTGAGAAGACTACTGCATTACTCCCACTCATCTGTTGCCTTGTAGACCAGCCCCACAGCTCTACAGATATTGTTTTTGCTCTTCCTTTCTGATTGCAGGGGAAACCTGGGCTCAAACACCTTTTCCACTGTTACTTTCCAGTGGAAAAGTAGAATTTTTATTTGTTCTAATTTTATTAAAATATGAAACTCTACTAGTATGGTGGGGTCACTGTAAATAGCTCTGGTGGCATGAAATTACAACCCTATGTTCACACTTAGGTGAATAGCAGGACATTTAGCCCATATACTCTCTGAAGTGGTCTGTCTCCTAAACTGGCCTTTTACAGCCTATGTTATTCAGAGTCACCCAGCATGACTTCCGTGAGGCTAATTCTCAAAAAGCCAGCATACTTAATTTTTAGATTTGTAGAATAATAACCAGTGTGCTGGTACAGCTGATCCTATCCTTGTCTAAACTGATTCCTCCTCTGGTGGTTAAGAATTTTAACTAGAAGTGTTTGTCAATCACACCAAATTGATGTCTATTTTTAACTTAAGGTACTAACAAATGCATAACATGCATCCACCTTTATGATATGTATTTTACCTGCCTTAACTCCCATGTTGACCCCATTTACTCATACCCTCCCTCCCCAACTCCTGACAATCATCCATCTTTTTTTACTGTCTCTAGTTTTGTCTTTTCCAGAATGGAACCAGATAGTCTGTGAAAATTTTAGACTGGTACTTAATAACACATGTTTAAGGTTGCTCCTCTCTAATAGTTTAATCATGCAATTATTCTATTATATAGATATACACAATTATTCATTTATCCATTGGAGGACATATTCAAACTTTGGACAGTTTTAAATAAAGGTAGCATAAAGATCTGTGTGCAAGTTTTTTGTGTGGACATAGTTTTCAAGTTCTTTGAATGTGGTGGTTATAAAAGCAGATGCTATGAATACAATTAGTGTTGAAATAAAGAGCCAACTCCTTTCCCAAGTGGCTTCACTACTTTGAATCAGCAATGGTGAGTGTCTATCACCCCATCTCTGTGCCAACATTGAGTGGACAGTGATCTGGACTGTTGCAATTCTGGTTGGTATGCAGTGGACCCTTATGCTGAAACTTTCAGTTCTTTCTTGGTACCAAGCAATGTGAAAGATCTTTTCTTTTTCCTTTTTGTACAGAATTTTTTATTCTTGACCACCTCACACAATGCATCTTGATTGTATTCAACCCAAATCTTCCCTCCCATGTTTCTCCACCCTCTAATACTTCCCTTCTTGCCTTTATTTCCTTTTATTTATAACTCACCAAATCCAGATAGTGCTGCCTGCAAACACATGGTTGTAGAACCATCCAGGAGAACATGGCCAATTTACTGGTGGCCAAACATGCCTCCCTTTCCCCCAGCAGCCACCAATTGCCAGTTGGTGCTCAGTTAGTAGGTGGATCCTCATGAGCCCTGTCCCCTTCAGTTGCAATGCTGACAGACTTCTCCTGTATAGGTCTTACACAGGTGATCACAACGGCTACAAGCTCCTGAGTGCAGCAGTCACATCATGTCCAGAAGCCAGCGTTTCACGGTACCCTGTCTCCCATTCTTCCAGATTTTGGTATCTTTTCTTCTCCCTATTCCAGGAGGAATATCTCTTCATATACTTTGCTTGACATTTGCATATCTCTGATAAAGTTTCTGGCTTGACAGCTGACTCACTTTTAATTGAGTTCTTTGTTTTCCAATCAGTTTTAAAGAGTGCTTTTTATAGTTTGGAGAGAAGCCTTTATCAAATATGTGTTTTACAAATATTTTATTCCAGTCTCTGTTAACTTTTAATAGTGTCTTTTACAGGACAAAAGTATTTCATTTTAGCTGGAGACTCTGACACATGATTGTAATCCTAGCTCTTGGAAACCTGAAACAAGAATGTGAGGAGTTTGAGGCCAGCCTGAGCTATGGGTAATAAGAACCTGTCTCTTTAAAACAAAAGTTTTTAATTTTCAGGTTTCTACATAAGTTACTCCCAATTGTCATCTTTTGTATTCCCCAACCCCCATACCCAATTTTCCCCTTCTTACTGATCTTACTTTCATGTCATAAAATAGTTCTAGAATCTGTACGAGTTATTTTTCACACTGTTGTTACAAAATACCTCAAAACAAAACCAAAACAACTTGAAGAAGAAGGGTTTATTTTGGTTCACAGTGTGAAGGTGCATTCTACCATTGTAGGCAAGGCCTGGCAATGGCAGTGTAAGGCAGTGGGCCCCATTGCATCCACAGTCAGGAAGCAGAGACATGAATGCTGGTACTCAGCCCACTTTCTCCAGCCCTCGAGGTGGTGCTGCACACATCTTGGGTGGGTCTTTCTTCCATGGCTAAACCTCTCTACGAAGACCCTCACAGATGTACCCAGAGGTTTGCCTCCTGGGTGATTCTAAACCCCATTAAGTTGACCATCAAGATTAAGCATCACACCAGGTGTTAGAGAAAACACTATACTTATCTCTCTGTGTCTGGCTTATTTTGTTTGACGTGAGGATCTCTGTTTCTATTTTCTTCCAACTGATATAATTTTGTGCTTAATGAATGAAACTTCATTTGCTTATATTCCACATTTTGTGACTGCCAAATTTACATTCCCACTGGCAGTATAAGGGTCTTTCCCTCCCCCATCCTCTGCCGTATTCATTGCTTGCTTTCTTGATTACCATGCTGAAAGGAGAAAGATAGAATTTCAATGTAGTTTTAATTGTGTTTATGTGATAAGGATGTTGAACATTTTTCATGTGTTAATATTTATTGGCTACGTGTACCACTTTTCTTTTGGTGTTTAATTTTTTATATATTCTAGATATTAATTTTGTCAGATGAACAGCTACAGACTTTCCCCAAAGTTTTTTAATTAATAAATTTTGGAGTGGTGCCAAGGGATTGAACTCAAGGTTTTATTCATGCTAAGCAAGTGTTTTTTTTTTTTTTAAATGACTGACATCCCTAGCTTTCTAAAGTTTTAAATTGAATGAAGTCCAATTTATCCATTTTTTTAATGTTTCATACTTTGAGTATTTTATCTAAAGATAAATTTTCTTAAATAAAATTTAAGTTATTTAAGAAAATTTTAAGATTTTCTTAATTTATCTTAAGAAAATTCATTATTAAACCTGAGATAATTTATACTTTTGCCCATATTATATTATTTCAAGAAACTGTTTTTACTTTCATGCCTTTAGTCCATTTAGTTAGTTGTTTTGTGGGTTTTTAAAAATAAAGGTTGTAGGATCTGTGTCTAGATTCATACTTTCATATCTATATGTCCAATTATTTTGGTACTATTTGTTGAAAAATAATCTGTCTCTGTTGAATCTTCACACTTCTCTGCCCACACTGTATTTGAAGGCCTCTCTTTCTCAGTCATTGGCAGTGATCTGTCTGCTTTCCCAGCACTAGGCAGTTCCAAAAGCTCAACTGCAACAGATCTTGCAGTTGTGGCATCCAATTTACTTGTTTTACTTCAGCACAGCACATGTATTCCTCGGCTTCTGCCTCTCTAAATGAACTGTAGACCAGGACGCCTTATCCACAATGAAATGGGGAGAACCAATATTTTGACAAGACTTAGACTGCTAATCCATAAACATTGCACATCCTAATTTATTTTTATCTGATTTATTCCATCAAAGTTTATGGCTTTCATAAAGCTTATCTTGTCACTTTGGGGAAGGGTGATTTATGCATCTGTTTTGTGCTAAGATATATTGAAGATGTTTTAAATTGCAAGTGCTATAGTACTTTTGCTAGTAAAATCAGTGGACTTTGGGTATGAGTATTGCATTCTGTAACCTTGCTACAGTCACTCACCAGTTCCAGAAATCTTGTGGGTTTTTTTTTTTTGTTTGTTTGTTTGTTTGGTTGGTTGGTTGGTTTTTTGTTTTGTTTTTTGGACCTTCTACATTGACAATCATATCGTCTGTGACTATCTTGGTACCAGCAAACAAGGCCTATAGAAACTTGACTGTGGCCTGTGGCTTTGCTGTGTGTTGGGTGATTTAGTGTTTTGTGGCCAAAATATCACATGTGAATAAGTAAGTGAATGAAATTCCTTCCTGGAATTTTGATGTAAGTCCATGAGATAAGAAGTTACAGAGTTACAGGAAGAGAATCTGGTCAAAAAATACACAAGGTGGCAGGTGATAGAGTCACAGATGCGCAACACAAATATAGGACAGTGGGAACCATAGGAAATCTTGGAGTGCAGTAGTTACCAGAGGAGGTGGCATGATCTACAGATGGGACCTCTTGTTATACCCCCTCCCTACTGGGCCTTTCTTTACTCAGCTCTACACATTTGTTTCACTTGTCTTGTGTCCCACTGGGAAGCTGATCCTTCAACTCATAATTGCCTGCTTTGGTCTTCATTGTGCTGCATGTGTCCTTAGCATAGGAGAGGGCCCAGAGTTACTGAGTAAACACACTGCATTCTGCAAACTCTCTTCAGCTAGCACAGGGCTGCTAGCACAGCAGCTATATTATCTTTCTCTCTTTTGGTTGTCAGCACTGAGACTCCAGCAGTTCTAGGACTGTTTGGAAAGAGGCAGCCCCAGTCACTATTTCCTTGTCCTTACTGACCAAGATGACCAAGTAAGCTCAGAGGACAGAGTGTCATGTTCAGCTGTCCTCCTGTCCAGGTTGATCTTGGAATCTGTCCTGCTGCCCAACTCATATTGTGCTGTCTGATGTCTTCCATAATGTCATGGACCACCCCAGCCAGGGTACCTGGGATGTGGGTTCTTGAAGCCAGGTGGTTAAGGATTAGATGGTGACAAACAGAAACAAACACAGAGGCAGTTTGAACCCTCATACCTGGCTGGGGTGGTCCGTGGCACCATAACATTCCATGGTGGTAGTTACTGTAACTGCAAAATTCTCCACAGCATGTGACACATGCAATTGCATCTCCCCTGCCCATGTAGTTTTCTGTTTTGCCTGAAGTTATTAGGCACCATTTTTGTTATTGATACAATTTTTGTGTGTATGTGTGTATTGTAGAAAATTTTAATACCATCCTGGGATTTCTCCCAGGATGATCTCACCTTGATCAATTGGTTCCTGGATAAAAGACACACACAACCTTTATTATTTACAGTAAGCCTTAATCAGCACAAGAACTGGGTAGATATCTATGCTCTATGTTATCTAACTTTTTATTGATAACCCTGAGTTATTATTTACTATGTTTCATCCAAGTTACTCAACTCCAATTGGCCAGTCCTCAGGGCCATATTCTCATGACTCATCTAACCCATGGTGGCTTTTCCCTCTTCTATCACCTCTTCTCCCCTTGTCATTCTCCTCCAATCCAAAGCCTGGGAATCCTTAACCCTGCCTATGTCTTGTCTGCTTAGCTATTTGCTGTCAGCATTTTTATTCACCAATCAAAAATAACTTGGTAGCAAGGTCACACGACACAGTGTCACTTGATACTATGTGCAGATTCTCTCTTGTCTGGGACAACCAGATCTTGGTGGTCCAATATTATCATTAGAATACAAGCTGCATCAGGCCAACCCACTACATGTATGCATACCTATATGTAAAAGTGCATGTGCTCATGCCATAGAATGTGTATGATAGCCAAAGGACCATGTTCAGGGATTAGTGTTCTCTTTCTATGATGTGGGTCTCAAGTATCAAACTCAGTTCGAGTTCACTTGGCTTTGTGGGAAGTGCTTTTACTTGTTGATCATCTTGCCAGTGCTATTGGCATCATTTTCTAGTGCTCATCAGGGAAATTTTGCTTAAGCCATATGCTGCTGTGCTCTGCTTGAGGCCTGAGGTTTTCTTGTTTTCTTCTTGAGGGGTTAAGAGTCTCCTTTCCCAGCTTGGCCTGATTCCTTGACACTGTTGACTTGGACTATCTTTGCATTCTCTGCTTTTGTACTGAGGTTCCTCTTTTTAAAGTATTTTCTTCGGAAGCTTTTCCTTAGCCTTCTGAGACTCAGGACTGAAGGGCCAGGGCTAGGGTGACCTGGTGGTCACTGATGTGTTATGGGCACTCTGGGGTAGAGAGGTGCAGGATATAAGTAGTTTTGAGTCTAGAGTTTGAGACATTATTTGGCTTCTTTTATGGTTGATTTCTGATCTTGGAAGCCATTGTCAGCATTCTTTATACAGGGATTCCTCTTCATAACATAGGGGAGGAATCAGTTCTGTTTAAAACTATGTCTTCATAGCAAATCTACTTCCCTTATAGACTCATATTTTCTGCCATCTAGTCTAGCAGCACATCTCATCAACATATGTATTTTCTTTCTTCTATTTTCTGATAGAATTTCATCTTTCATCTCTTCTGCTGAGTTTTGAAATGAACTGTTCTTGTGCTGTTAACTTTTAAGAGGTCTCTTTCCACTCCTTCTCCCATTTGTCTTCCTTCTCTTTCTCTTTCTTTGATGATCCTTCACCTGCCTCCCTACTACATGCTAGGATTACAGGCCTGTACTACCACACCCATCCCAAGAAGTGCTGAATCCCTGCATAAGTTTCCTTTTAAGAGAACACTCCTCTTTTCAGAGTACTAGTGCCTGACATTTCCCTACAAGTCTAGCCCCTTACTGGCTGAGTACTCATCTCTTACTATGCCCTGAGATTCTCAGATAGTTCTTGAGCTGGGCCATGTTCTGGGGGTACAAAACCTCACTGGAACCTGAAACAGGAGTATTGTGGTATCTGTGGAGAGACAGGAATACCAGGGTTGTCAGGTACTTACTTCCTTTTGGCCCAAACCTTGGAAATAAAGACAATAAATAAGCCCTCTGCCCTTTCATTTTCTTTGGGATCAAGAATAAAGTAATTTCATCTTCACAACATCCAGAAAAGATGAGATTGTCATCTTACACCAGGAAATGAAGTCCAAAGATAAAACTGCCTGTTAGAAAGTGAACCAGCGAGTCCTGGGAACAGAGAGCCCTCCGGTGTGCAGGAACCATGCCCTTCTGGCTCCACAGATAGAGGCTGTTTGTACCTTGCGGGGGCACCTTGCCCCAGGGAGGTAGGTATTGGTGGGGGCCCTCAGGAGGCCCCTCTGGGCTCTGAACCATCTATCTCAGAGGAGTAGTTAGCTGAAGGATGGGCTGTTGGCATGGGGCCTGGCACTAACCCATCAACATTTTCACATACCAATGCCCTGTGTCTCCAAACACTGCCCTCACTAAGGGCCTGTGCTTCTGGGACACTTTATGGCTTTTTTTTTTAATCTTTAGAGTTACAACTTATCTTCTGCCTGTGATATATGAACAGCAAAGCTCAATAGTCCTGATGAGTTCCTGCTTTGTGTCCAGGAAGTGACTGGTGACAAAGTCCTGGCTTTGGAGAAAAGTCGTGAGCTCTCAGGTGGTAGTGGCCATAACCGTGTGAGTGGGCACAGGCCCAATGAACGGCAGCCTTGGGACACTGCCATACAGTTTATCTGCACAAAAGGAGTCCTCAGAGAAAATGCCTTGCTGGAATTTTTCACATGAAGGTATGAAGGTCAGCAAGATTAACTGGAATTATGCTTGTAAACTCTTTGGAACTCTTAGCGCATCCACTTGCGTCTCATGCCCTGTCCTATGCAAGAATATTTGCTTTAGTGAGTTTTACATCAATTTGGCCTTTTCACCTTTAGGGCCCTGCTTCTCTTGCAGTGGTTTCCTGTGATATGACAGACTGTTCTTCAAGCTCAATTGATGAAAAGGAGGTGTCCCTGGCTTGCCTGGCCTCTGGCATTTTTCATGCTTTGGTAACAGGCCACCCGTTGTTGGCTCTGATGTAAACTCTGCTCCTCTAGTCCTCATGTATGTTTGTTGCAGCCATCATATCTGGGCTCAGTTGCCCTGTCTCTGTGCCACTGTTTACAGCTAGGCAGCGGTACTGACTTAATATTGATGTGCCTTGCCCACTGCTTACCCCTAATTTCCAGCCTGGAATAGGGTTCCCTTTTAAACCCCAAGGCCCTGGACTGAGTCTCACACGATAAAAGTCCGGGAACTGCATTCTCTATCCAAGATTCCTACCAGGAACCATGTCAGTCAGTTCTGTCCTTAGAGAGCTGATGGCCAGATAACCCGTAGTTTGTGAGGTCCTGGAACAGATGGGACAGGTTTGGAGATCTGGGTGAAAAGAGGGTTAGGGACCTCCCTGAGGGCCCTGCTCTAGATTTAAGGAACATTGGAAAAAGTCGTTTTGGCCATGTCTCATTACTGCCTACTAGCTAGCTGATTCTCCCACTTGCCTTTCTGTCTCTACATTTAAAATATGCAACCTAGTCAGCACTAAAGATTGGAGTCCAGGTGCCTGAGGTCCCCAAAGAACCTGCTTCAGAAAGCCAGGGATTGCCTACAGTTCTTACTTGATAGCCCAGAATTCCTTCAGTGCCCTCTCTGCCCATCATGATAAATACCAGGGATCTCCTTGTGGACTATGGCCTCAGGGAGGGCCTGTTATAATGGGAATGAGGGCAGAGACTACAGTTGTGGAGGCCACAGAGGACCTAATTGCAAGTGCCTCCTCTGTGGGTGTATAGCAATTGAAGCTACATTAGGAGGGCACAGCCCCACTTTTCTACCATAGACATCTTAGTGGACCAAAGGTTAGTGTCCAGTTCCTTAGGTCCTCCCTGGTAGCCATTTGCTCAACTGTTAGAGGAGAAGCCAAGACAGTATAAGTATACTTCCTGGGTGTTGCTTCTGCCCTCAGATGACACCAGTGTGCCTAACACTATCCCTGCCAGCTCCACAGCTTCCTGAAATACCACTGTTCTTGAAGTATAAAAAATGTTTCTGTAATATCATGAAGATACAGGTACACCTTGTGTGGAGACTGTCCGTGTCAGAGGTCTGGCCACTACAGGATGTGCTGGCAATGACCTTTCATTCAAGTCGCATGAGGGACTTTGTCCTGCCCATCTGCAGCTTCAACACAGCACTATGTGGTTGTTGATAAACCAAAGGAAAAACAGAATTGCTGAGCATTTGAGATCAGTTAGAATACCATTCATGGCATCTGCTTCAAAAGCATAATTTTAAAAGTGTAGTGCGGTAGAAGGGTCCTGAGGACATAGGATAAATTTAACAGAGACAGGCTCTAGGCCCTTGTCAAGTCACCAGCCCCTGAAGAAAGATGGTCTCTGAGACAAGAGAAGCCAAGCATTGATAGACTTACAGCAGACCCAAGTTTCTTTCCTGTCCTTTGATAGGGTAAAACAAAAAGAAACAGTTATTCATATTGACAATCTTCTCAGTTTTGTTTTTTAACTATTTGAACTTAATGGTGCTTTAGAGTGTAATTTTAAAAACTTTACTATTTGAAGTTAGCAGAATTTTGGAACTCTGTATGTCTCCCACCAAGTTGGAGTCATTTTCTGCTACTATTTTTTTCAAAACTCTCTAACTGATTACCTTCCCCCTTATTTTAGAGCCCCCACTACACACATACATTAGATCTTTTGATACTTCCTTGAAGATCATGGCATCTTCCTCACTTTTAAAAAAATGTGTTTTTCTTTGTGCCTCAGATTGTGCCATTTCTACCAAATTGCTAATTCGCACACTTTCTCCATGCTGTGAAATCAGTCTAAATTTTTATTTCAGATATTGCATTCTTCAATGCCAGAATTTCCATTTGAATTTTTTGTTATTTGTTTGTTTTGCAAGGCAGGGTTTTTCTGTATAGTCTTGGCTGTCCTAGAACTTAATCTGTGCATCAGCCTTGATTGCCTCTGCCTCCCAAATTCTGGGATTAAAGGTGTGTGCCACCACTTCTTGTTTTTGATAACATATTTTAGGGGTTAAGAAACTGGTCCATGGATCAGATATCTATTTATTTAAATAAAGTTTTAATAGAACAAATCTTCACAGCCTTGCCCTTTTGTTTCTGTATAATACAGCAGTGTTTTGCAGAGCTAATCAATTATATATCCTATTAATCTTGTGTATTACTATTCTTTCAGAGAAAAACTGCTAACCTATGTCCTACTCCAATTCCTAGACTGGTCATCTTTTTCAATTAACAATTACATTTTCTTGTAATAGTTTTAACAGCTATGCTAAAGTACTTATTTGATAGTTCCAGTATTTGCATCTGCATCATTTTGTGGTCCTTATCAGTTGCTCTGTGATTGGTCCTACTTCTTCATATCTAATGATTTTGAACTGTATTGAAAACATTGTTACTTATACCCTGCAGAAACTGTGTGCTACTATGTTCCTCTGGAGATACTTCTTTCTGAGGTGATGGTCTTACTAGGCAATTGACCTTTGTATGGACTGAAACTCCAAGTACTCTCTGTTCCTATCGTGACAGATATTTATTTATTCTGTTCTTTTAGCTCTAGTTGACAGCATGGGACCCATCGTACTCCTGTGTGATTCACAGGAAATTACAGGAACTGGCTGAAGGTTAATATTTCTCGCTGAGAATTTGGGGATCCCATCTCTAGCTCTTTCTTTCCTGAGATTTGCTGTTCTCTTTTTAGTAACTTTTGGATCTTCATTTCCTGCTTTCTAGCCAGTGGCATAAAGGTTTCTAGTCTTGTTGCCCAGCTATAGCTGGGGCCTGTGTTTAGGATTCAGGATGGTGGAGAAATCTCCAGGCTATTCCCTTATTACGTTTGAATGTCCTTCCAGTTTTGGTCAGTTGCTTGCATATTTCATTCAGAATTTGTAACTGTTACTTGTGGGTGAATTGGAACAATAGAAGCTGTTCCAATACCCAATCATTAGATGTGATTATTAAAATCCTTCTCTCAAGTTTTAAGTTACAGCCAATTGTGAAATCATAAAGAAAACCTGGAAGCTTATGCTTTGTGAATGATGAACTTTAGGAGTAGCATGACCTCAAAGTAAGCTGGGGAATGGTGCCTCTGGGAAGATACAAGGAAGAGCAAGACTGATGATATCTAGCTGGCTTCTGACACCACCACAGGCCCAAGCTGTTCCCACTCTTATACTTAATTAGCAGTTACCTGTTGCTGTTAAGGCACACATTTGTGCATAATACCACTAGAAACAACTTCCACGTGGTAGGTGTCTGCCATGTTGGCAGGCTAGGACCCTGGAGCAATGGAGTCAGCACAGGAAGCAGGTCTTTAAGGAGTTGTACTCCAGTCCATCTGAGCAACCTTCCACAAAAAATATTAGTTTGAGTAGATATAAAATAGAGTTGTGTGGTAATGAGGATATAAAATAAGCCAAAATAGTAACTTACATAATTGATAGCCAATGAGGAGAAACAAACACAGGAAAGGCTCTGAAGCCATCTCTAAGAACAGGCCTAAGGAGATCTGAGTTTCCCACCTGCTAATGATTAAGGCTACTGGTTTCCTGTCTGTCAGGAACAAAGGCTGTGGCAGGCCCAGAGACATTTGTCTGCATTATCCTGGAGCCCTTTGGGACTGCAGGAGAACCTTGCTTCAGTGGCTCACCATGGCGTAGAGTAGAAGGAGCCACTACTTCCCAGGAAGCCACCAACAATTTATTAATTTAGAAATTAGCAGTGTTTGCCTAGGTTTTATAAATGAACACTGTTTCCTTGCCATTTGTAAGCAGCAGGGTTATCCTACATTTTCTAAGTTATTCAGGCCCAAAGAAGCCCTGGCTCATAGAGGGGTTCCCTGCCTACAACAGGAGAAACCAGGTCCACTCTGACAAGTGTGAATTTCCAAGTACTTGCCTAGTGGGATGTAAGCAGGAGGAAGAATCAGTTAGACTCCAGGTGGACTATAAATATCTTTACCTCTTGCCCTGGATCTATACCTGACATACTTACTGAAATTTCTGCAAAGTGCCCAGTGGGCACAGCTAAGAACAGAAGTAATATTGAGGTCAGAACAATAGGGTCTTCTGTGTATAAGCTAGGCAGCTGGGCTGGACTTGCTGGCTTTGCAAACTTTGGCCCTTTTCTGGTGGTTCACTTGAGGATCTTTCTGTGCCCACAAGTGTCTGAGGTGTGTGAGTGTGCTTATGCCATCTATGTGTTTGTCTCTGTGTATCCATGTGAGCACAGGAAACTGCACATGCATGTGTGAGTTCATGTCTGGCCCTGACCTGCTCTGCTGCACAAGCAGGGGCCCATGTATCAGGCACTTCCCTTCTTTCCTCTGGACAGGTTTTCACTGCTCGGTCCAGTTGCTCTGTTAGGCAGAGTTTAATTCTCCAAGGCTTGTACCTGTTAAAGTAAAACCAAGGGATTTACTGTGCTGCTGCATTTGCAAGGACTCAGCTAAATCTGCCTGTCACCTTGAAAGATCCTTGGCAGTAGGGCTGACTGTGGGTCTGACCAAGGCCTGTCCCCAACTGCATTCCCATGGTGTCAGGGGGTCAGGGTCAGCTGGTGTCTCCCTGAGAAGTGTCTGCTCTTTCTGGTGACTAGTCCCAAAGTGTCTGCTTATGAATGCTTGGACCTTTTACTTCAGTCTGAGAGTTTGTAATTATAACTAAAGCATTTGCTGTCTGTTGTCACCATCAGATGGTTGTACCATTTTGTGCTTAATTAGCTGTGACTGTGAGCCTCAGCAATAAGTTACCTGTGGGCATGGGTGCCCTATCACACATGCCCTCTAGAATATCCTTAGCTGACACAGAGAATCAGGGTCCCACTCTGTCCACACTGGTTTCCTAGTTCTTAGAATATTTTATTTGTTTTCTAAAGAGACCCTCTCCATTTCCTGCTGTTATTGACTCTTATTTCCATGAAATTTGCTTTCGTTTTGGTTTTGGAGGTTACACAACTAAGCCAAACCCTAGAAGAACGCATTCTAATGGATTCTGGAGCATTGTCTGGCCCAGGACAATAAGTGTGACAGGGCGTTTGTTCTTTCTATGTAAAGGCCTCAGACACCCTCTGCTGATGTTCTGGTCAGCTTTCCATTATTATAAAAAAATGTCTGAGATGATCAACTTACAAGGATAAAAAAAAACTTATTTACGTTTATGGCCTTGGAGGTTCCAGGCCATGGTAACACACCATGACAGGATCATATGGTCAAGCAAAACCTCTAACCTCATGTCTAGGGGCATAAAGAAACAAAGGAGGGGGGTTAGACAAATGGCACAGGGGTGAGCAGTTCTTATTGCTCTTGTAGAGGACTCAAGTTCCTTTTCCAGCACCCATATCAAGTGGCTTGCCAACTCCTGTAACCTCAGTTCCATGGCATTCAGTACCTTCTAACCTCTATGGGGGCAACACATTAAAACATAGGGAGCTTCACACATAAGCATAAAAAAATAAATCTTTAAAAAGAAAGAGAAAAAGCTAAAGAGAGAAGGATGTCATAAATTCCTTCAAGGCCAGATAATCTAACCTTCTAGGACTCTCCCTAGCTCTACCTTCTACAAGTCCTACAAAAGCACCATCCTGGGAGCCAGGCTTTTATAGTATATCCTTTGGGGATGTTTAGGATGTAAATATCAGCACAGATTTTGTAGCTTATAGGCCATACTTTCCCTAACAGACTAGTGGGATTGAGAATTTGGGTGTACACTGAAGTCCTGCTTCTCATGTCACAGCCACCCAGCTCCTGTCCTCTGCAAGTATATGGGCTGGGAGTAGGCTCTCTACTGTGGGGAAGAAATTTTCTTTCCAAGCTGCACCAACATTTCCATGTTCACAAGGCTGGGCTTCCGGGCAACTTAAGGACCAGTCATACATAGATGAAGAACACTGTGACAAACCACTGAAACTTCCTCATTAAGTCCAACTGCCTTACTTCCTCAAACCACAATGCAGTGGTGGCAGCACCTACTTTTCAGATGGGAGGGGTGTACCAGATGATGGGTATATGGGTGATATGGGCAAAAGGTACAGGAAGGAAGAAAGGCCTGGTGTGTAATGTACATTTCACCACAGTAACCTGCAACCTATATTGCCATCCTCAGAAAGACCACAGTGAACTCACACTCCAGAGACCCAAAGGGCACAGGGCACCAGCTTTCAGACTTAGACTCTGCATAGGGCACAGCAGAAATGAAACCCCAAACTGGAGCCATCTCAGGGTGTGGAGAAAGGCCTAGTACCTGGGAAGAAGCTGGCCCAGACCCACCATAATTCATGTTTGGGCCATTCCTGTGTGTGAATGTCTCCTGACACATACCAGACCTATGTAGTCAACTGCAGGTTTTTATCCTTCCAGCAACAGGAAGCAGGCACTACTTACTGTAGGATTGTTATACAGCAGTTGGCTTACGAATTTATAGAATGCCCATTACGCTCTAATTGCTGAGCTACTAACAAATTGCTACTTAAAGCCAATTGAACCTCTAGCTAAAGTAGCTAATTACAATGCAGATTGCTGCTCAGGAGTTAGTCATAGGGACACACAAGAGCCAGCACAGACTAGGCTGCTCTAGGCTGTGCCAAGCAGGTCCCATGGACCCCAATCCAGCAGGTATTCCCTCACTGAGTTAGGATGATCCCAGCCTTTAACAGATGGTCAGTTGCTAACCTAGGGTCACTGAGGTTCAGGGCCAGGTCTCTTTGAGATTTTTCTCCCTGTGGTCATGGCAAAACTCCCAGCTACCGAAGACTGGGGAATAGGGGGGTCATCCAGCCCAGAAGAACACTCAGGCCCAAGAAGAGGTGGCTAATGTAACTGGGAAAGCTGTTCAAGTCAGGCAGTAACACAATGCATGGAGATTGCTCAGTGGCAACTAGTGATACCATGAATCAGAAAAGAGTCCATACCAAGGGGGAGATGAACAAAACCCCAGATTAACCAGAGATACAGGGTTAGAGGGCAGATTCCAGGGCCTAGAGTTCATTGCCAGTCATTATAACCTGGACGGGATTTTCAGAGCTTTGAAAATGGTGCATGAGCTTATAAACATCAGGCCTGAGAAATAAATAAGAACAGCAAGAAGCTGTGAGAGCTTCCTATGAGATGGAAGGCTAGAGACAGAGGAGGAAACCTGGGATAGTCCAAGTGTAGATGCCTGCTGCTCCATTTCAGTCAATTACAGGGACACTGCTAGTACCTTCACTATACCAGGCCATGGGGAGCTATCAAAGCATGCAGAACCACCCCCCTGCTCTGGAGTTTAGGAACTCCACCGACCCCCGAGAAATGGAACAAAAACCGCAGGCTGAAAGTGGGACATTTATGTTAGTATCTGCCCTCAGGTCCTTCTTAAGGATGAAATGTGCCTTTTACAGCAAACTTGTGGTATTAAATATAAAATAATCAGAGCAGGCTTGCCTGAGCCTTTCCTGAAGCACAAGGAGCAATGTCCACTCAAGGTTACAGTAGCATACTGTGGCCAATCAAAAATGTCTGTGGGCAGTCAAGGAAGGAATCAGAATTTTACTGCTCAGTTTATGACAAGGATTAACACCCCATTGAAGAAGCTATCAAATTCTGTAAACAGCATCTCACAGACAAGAACAGAAGTATCTTAAACGTGAAAAGATAGTCAGTACCCACAGTACAAGCAGTACAACAGTAAAAAGAAACTGGGGTCAGTCCTCAGTGAGATATTGGACTATGAAGTATGCAGGGGACAGAAGCACTCTTCCAGGGGACACTTTGGACCTAAGAATATGTAGCCTTTCATTCTTCTGACTTCTTTCATGTGTAGAAATGTGTGTTCAAGGTTGGTCCTATCACAGAGAAAGGACAGAGGCAGTCTTCATCCCATCCATACCACATGTAGAAGGTTAGTCTGTGAAAATGAAGAGATCATTTTCCTGGGACTTTTCAGGGTCTACTTCTGAGGAAAAGCAGCTTATCTGAAGCTAGCCTGTTTTCCATGCACATAGAGTCCAGCTGTTGAGATCTTATAGTCACCAGCAACACAGAAGGGATTAGCTGATAGTGTCTAAAGGGCAGGCTCGCCTTCTTGTTCCAGAGATAAGAATGGCTCTTGTACCTTCCCTAGTCCTGACTGTCAAAGAGACCTCCACAGAGGTGAGGTATTTTTGTCTCTTCTATAGAGAAAGGGTGTAGGAAAAGACCAAAGTCCTGAGTAAAAAGCAACCTCACAGCTTGGGTGTGGTCAATGTTCAGAGGTTTTTCTGGTCTTTTTTCATGACTTTTCAAAGAGATGCACACTCCAGAGACCCAAAGGGCACAGGGCACCAGATTTCAGACTTAGACTCTGCATAGGGCACAGCAGAAATGAAATCCCCAACTGGAGTCATCTCAGGGTGTGGAGAAAGGCCAGAAATGCACATGGACTCTGTGACTGCCACATAGCTTCTTGAAAGCCTGGCACATGGATCTTGTGGGACTGGAGGACAGAGCCTAGGTAAGGCATGGCTTCCACCCTTTAGAAAGAAGCTGAACCACAACCAGAACGCATGGGTGCTATGGTCATGGGACAGTTGCAGTAAATCTTTGGGGACTCAAGGGCTTCAGACATTTCTTTTTTTTTTTAACCTTGATTATTTGTTTATTTATTTATTTATTTATTTATTTATTTATTTTTGAGACAAGGTTTCTCTCTCTGTGTAGCCCTGGCTGTCCTGTAACTCACTCTGTAGACCAGGCTGGCCTTGAACTAACAAATCTCCCTGCCTCTGCCTCCTAAGTGCTGGGATTAAAGGCTTGAGCCACCACTGTCCTGCTGGCTTCAGACATTTCTGAACACAGCCTTTGTAGTTGAAGCCCAATATTTATAGTCATTGGGAAGACTAGGAGGCAGGAATCTTATCTTGACTGAGGGATGCCAAGGCTGTGGCTCTTAGACTTCCTCTGGTATTACAGTCTTTTCTCAGGGTACACAAGAACTCAGAACAACTGCCTTGGGTCTAAAGCATCAGAGCCCTGGGATTGTTCAGGAACTGTTGAATCTGGGGTTTCAAGTTGGGTGCCAAGATGCTGTGATTCTTGGGCTGCCCGTGCTCATCAGGGCAAGGATGCAAGCTTTCTGGAGGGGGGGGGGCGCTGGTAATGCTATACATATTTGTCCTCAGTTCCCTATGGGTAGCCAACATTTAGGATCTTCTCACCCATATCATGGTCTCTCCCTGGAGTAGAGACAGCACCCCTAAGAGAATGTATTGTAAACCCCAACAGACCTTCCAGAGATTTTCTGGTGGCCCCAGTACCTCAAAGACTGAATAACAATGTGCAGGGCCCTGAGGAATCAAGAAAATACCCTTGGCAACCCTCCTTCAGCAGCTTCACTCATTCTGATCCGGTACCTTCTCATATATACTTGTCCCAGGCACCCATCATGGCCTGGAAATTATATTGTGTTTGTGGTCTTGCTAGGCCTTTTGTATTATAGTGTGAGCCTCACGGCTAACTCTACATGATATTAGTGGAAACTCTCAGAGGAAATAAGAGAAACTTAATTCATGTTGGTATGATGTGCTGGGATGGGAAAATCATCTGTGGGGCATAGGCAGGCAGTCTCTCCAATCCTCAGAGCATAACCCATCTATCTGTGCCAGCTAAACCCTGACTCTTCCTGGAGCTCGGAATCTAGACAGGGACTACAGGTGGTAATGAATGATGTGACAAAGTCTCTGTTATGCTGATGATTTCTGGTGAAATGCTAGAGGGTTGACAACTGTGAGATGCCAAACTGATCTGACACTTGCTTTTCTCCAGGCTTGCAAAGGGCCTAGGCACCATTTGTCTGCAGTCCAGTACTGTCATGGTTAGGGACAGTAGCAACCTCCACCCCTTGGGTGGGGGAGCCCACCTAATCCCTGCAATCCCTGCAATTACCTGTGGAGAAACCAGCCAGGGAGCCCTGTCGAGGCTATCCAGTTTAGAAGGGTGGGCCCAAAAGCATCCTGCAGGCCCCACTATCATTGGCCCCACCGGGAAATGCTGTTTCTGAGATCAGACTCCTGTGGATTACCATACCACCCTGGCCTGAGAGGAATCTTGGATGTATGGGGGGGGGGGCTGCAGAGTA
This sequence comes from Apodemus sylvaticus, assembly GCF_947179515.1. Taxonomy (NCBI): domain Eukaryota; kingdom Metazoa; phylum Chordata; class Mammalia; order Rodentia; family Muridae; genus Apodemus; species Apodemus sylvaticus. The sequence continues at coordinate 3,480,092 of NC_067487.1, read as the reverse complement.
GGGAGAACACATACCTCCTTTTTTAAATTTCAGAGATATCATCAACATAATAGCCTTGTTGAATGAATTTGATTGTACAAAACATTGCTTAAACCAAGGGAGGCAACCCAGTCTGTCAGCATTCCAATTGTATTAAAATCAGGTTTAGCATGGGAATTCTGATCACCTTTCTTTTGAGTCCAAATCAGACACAAAATCTATGGTCAAATGGCTGTTCTCTATAGGGCAGAGCTAAGCACCTGTCAAGGTTCTAACAGAGTTGGTGATGGCTGAGGAGCCTGAGGGGCTTGAGGAGGGTGGTCAAAAGTCTCCTACAAGCATGAATATCAGGAAGCAAACTAGTTTTTGCTTGGAGTTGTGGAGGCCTTTGCTGTGTTAGCTCCTTTTCCTAGATGGCTGTGACTCCAAAGGGGTCACAAGGGATATGAATCTGTATTAGCTCCTTCTCGTAGATGGCTTGTGACAACAAAAGCGTCATGGGGGATATGAGGCTGTAGTAGCTGCTTCTCCTAGATGGCTATGACTCCAAAGGGGTCATGGGGAAGTATGAAGAGCGTGAGTGTCCTAATGGTGACTGAAATGTAACAGGCCAGGAATAGCCAGGACAAATTGGAGGGCATCCACCTGGAGGGCAAGGTATGTCCCAACTTAGGCTACTTCCTCTCAATTGCTATGTAGCCTCCACTTGTGGAGTCATCATATGGTGAGAGGTTATGTCATCCAGTGCCTATATTTTATCACCCTTGTGTGAACATGGAGGTAGAGACACTGACTTGGGTGGCCGAGTTCTATCCAGCTCCTGACCTTGGTTCTGTCTGTGTGTCCCAGCTTTGGGTGGGAACCACTCATCTCTAGAGGGACCTGCTCATTATCAACATTGCTCTCATCCACCATTAACTGTGGGTGGCTGGAGAAACAGGAGGATCATTATCCCAGGTACCTAGGAAGGGGTCCATCTAGTGCAATGGATCTCAACATTCCTAATGCTGAGATCCTTTAATACCATTCCTCATGTTGTGGTGGCCCCCAATTATAAAATTATCTTTGTTATTACTTTATAACTGTAATTCTGCTACTGTGAATATATGCTTTTGATAGTCTTTTGGGGATTGCAACCCACAGATTGAGAACAGCTGATAGCAGCTTCTACAGTGGGGGTCTTTAGAACCCCAGGTGGAAACTAGTTGGCTTCCTGATATTCAAGCTTGCGAGAAACTAGTTACCACCCTAATCTCAGGGGGATCCTTGCTGGGGGGGGGTCCTGGCCCCCTGACTCCTCCCAATCCTCTGGTGGACCTTGCCTCCAGATCTTCTTTTTGACATTGTGTTCCCTTATGGGCCCTGACCTGCCTAACCCTCTTTCCTTCCCACAGTCTTTCACCTGTCCCATAAGGTCACCAGTATCGTCCCCGAGAGTGCTCTGCTCATCGTTCTGGGCCTTGTGCTGGGCGGCATTGTCTGGGCAGCTGACCACATCGCCTCCTTCACACTCACACCCACACTCTTCTTCTTCTACCTGCTGCCTCCTATTGTGTTGGATGCTGGATACTTCATGCCCAATCGACTCTTCTTTGGCAACCTGGGCACCATTCTGCTATATGCTGTCATTGGCACTATATGGAATGCAGCTACCACAGGATTGTCCCTCTATGGTGTCTTCCTCAGTGGCTTGATGGGTAAGTCTATTCATTGTCTTCTGGGTGAGTTCAAGTCACTTTGTTTAGCCAAGGTAATAATTTAGATACAGAAGGGTTGGGGCTAAGGATGATAGGCAGTGTTTCTATGGACTACTTAAGTAAATAGCCTGGTAGGTGTAAAAAGGTTCAATCTTTAATGAGCTTCCTTGGGACATCTCTAAGTTAAGGCTTTTGTGTCATGTTCAGAACAGATTTGTGACCAAGGAGACAAGCAGGGTGGGTAGGTGTACATAGGCAACTGTTCTAATTTTTATTATAGTTGCCAGAGTGGTGTGAATCAGCTATTCAACACCCATGGGAGAAAGAGATGAAAGTGGAATGCTCCTAGCCTCGTGAGTGAATTACAGAGTTGAGTACCTCAAAGTCTTGAGTAGTTTAGTGCTATTTCTGCTCAAATACAATAGCAATTGCTTCACTTAACCTTGTTTACCTCCCAGAAACACCTATCCTTTTTGTATTAGTTAGGGTTTCTACTGCTGTGAAGAGACACCATGACCAAGGCAACTCTTATAAAGAAAAACATTTAACTGGGGATGGCTTACAGTTTTAGAGGTTCAGTCCATGGTAAAAAGCATGGTAGCATCCAGGCAGATATGGTACTGGAAGACCTAAGAGTTCTACATCTTGATCAGATGGCAGCTAGGAGGAGGCTTTCTTCCACACTGGGCAGAGCTTGAGTACCAGGAGCACTCAGAGTCCACCTACACAGTGACACACTTCCTCCAACAAGACCACACCTCCTAGTGGCCAAAGTATTCAAACAAATGTATAGGGCCAAACCTATTCAAACCACCACATTGTATGCCCTAGTCCTGATAGGCTTGTTCAAACACATGAGTCTACGGGGGCCATACCTAGCCATAACATACTACAATACACATGTAGTCCGATTTCAAAAAGCTCCACAGTATATCACAGTCTCAACAATATTTAAAAGCTCCAAATCCAAAGTCTCTTTTGAGATTCATATAATCTCTTAACTGTAGTCCCCTGTAAAATCAAAATCAGAAAGCATATTGCATAATTCCAACTTCATAGGATATGTCTTACCATTGCGAAATGTCATAGCAAGGAAATACTAGACTGTACTGGCTAGTTTTGTGTGTCAACTTGACACAGGCTGGAGTTATCACAGAGAAAGGAGCTTTAGTTGGGGAAGTGCCTCCATGAGATCCAGCTGTGGGGCATTTTCTCAATTAGTGATCAAGGGGGGGAGGGCCCCTTGTGGGTGGTACCAACTTTGGGCTGGTGCTCTTGGGTTCTATAAGAGAGCAGGCTGAGCAAGCCAGGGGAAGGAAGCCAGTAAGAAACATCCCTCCATGGCCTCTGCATCAGCTCCTGCTTCCTGACTTGCTTGAGTTCCAGTCCTGACTTCCTTTAGTGATGAACTGCAACGTGGAAGTGTAAGTTCAATAAACCCTTTCCTCCCCAACTTGCTTCTTGGTCATGATGTTTGTGCAGGAATAGAAACCCTGACTAAGATACTAGACCAAAGAAAAACTGAAAACCAGTGGGCAAACTCCAAACTCTGCATCTCCATGTCTGATATCAAAGTGCTTTTCATATCTCCATATTCTTTCATCTTTGTTGACTGCAACAAAATTTTTTATGGTGGGCTGGCTCTACTCTGTTAGCAGCTTTCCTCTGCAAGTATCCCACAGGTCTGGCATCTATAACATCTTGGGGTCTTCAAGGCGATTTCAATGTTACAGCTTCTTGTTCCAATGTCTGGGATGCACATGCAGTCTCCTGAGCTCCACCAAAGGGCTTGGGTCACTTCTCCAGCATTGCCCTCTGTAGCACTTTAGGCTCTGGTTGACTTCACTCCACTCCACTAGCTGATGTTCTTGGTGATCATCCTATGGCACTGGAATTTCCAATACAGTGGGATCTTCTGCTGCAACTAGGCTTCACCAATAGCCTCTCAGAAGTTTCTTCATGGTACCCAGTCTCAGCTCCTTTGCATGACCCCTTCAGTCCTGGGGCATCAATTTCAGCTGAGGCTGCACCTTTACAAATGGCCTTACCTGGCCTCTCACAGTCTCAAGCCTCAGCTGTTCTCCATGACCCCTTCATAACTTCAAACAAGTACCATTTGGGTGAATCATATTATTGCCAAGTCTGGCTGCCAGCATGATACCTATCTCTGAAACACAGCTTCTTTGTGCTCTCAGAAAACATTTCCCAGAAGATTTCACCTCAATGATGATGCTGGTCTCTTCTTAATCACTGCTAATTTCTTAGCTTCAGCCAAACAGTACCAATTGTCCCAGTAACCCTTCTACTCTTGACTCTAATGCCTGAGCCATGTGACTGAAGAAGCTGAGTTCTTCTGCTTGCTGGGGCTGGGATATGCCCCTTTGTTCTATTACATCAGTAGCAACTTTCTGTTTTCGATGACTTCCTTCACTGCCTAAGCTTGGCTGTCCTGGAACTTGCTCTGTAGACAGACTTTGAACTCAGATCTGCATGCTTCTGTCTCCTGAGTGCTGAAATTAAAGGCATATACTACCATGCTTAGACTTAAGCCTTTCTTTATCTTTTCACAAGGTCTTCATAATTTGTGGGTTTAGTTCATCCAAGATGGAGTCAAACAAACAACTAAAAATGGGCATCACAATTCCATGCTGGATTTTTGTCCAGCTGGGAGATACCAGGTGATGCCTGAACAGATAAGAGTAGATGCTCACAGGAGGACTCAGAGTCAGGACTTTCCCTTTGGACATCCACTAAGTGAATGAGGCCCTTGAAATCCAAGGAGAAATAGCAAACAGTAAAACCAGGATATATTAATTACTTGGGAGCTTATTTTAGGGAGCCCCCTTTAGTCCCTGATGTTCTGCATCACTAGATAAAGGCCTTAATGATGAAGGCTTTCCTGGCTTCCAAAACTATAGGCATCCTGCTCTAGGGTGGGTACTACTGGTCACATTGGTGATGCCATAATGTGATTGGGACATATTTAAGATGGCTGGGCCTAGAGAGATGTCTTGGATATGGAACGGGGACTTCTGAATCTAATATCCAAAGCCATTCAAGGGACATGTTGGCCCTCACTCAATGGCCCTGTCAACCATAAGATTCCAGCATGTGATATTTCTGGAGCTGTTTTAATGGTGGATGGAGAACCCTGTAACAGGCTGACTTATGTGTAAGCATAGGCCTTTAAATACAGTTCACTGAACTTTAGCAAGTGTTCTTACACTGGAAATTACAATGGTCATCAAATTCTAGAGCATTTTAATCTCCAGAGACATCTAGGCCCACCTTCCTACTAAGCCATAGCCATGAAGAATCATAATACCATTTACTGTCTTTTAATAACAAGTATTATTGTACATCACTGCCTGCAGTTAGGGTCACTCTTTCATGATAGATATGGGATGTTGGCTTGTACTCCACCTTTGGGACCTAGCTGGTAAAGGCTGACCAGAAAGATCGTTCTCATCCAATGAGCTCTCTTTTCCCTGTGACTTTGACTGCTGGTGTATCCACATTTGCCCAGGCAGTGGTCAGTCTCTGTAGACAGTAGTACAAGGCTGGGGCTTACCCTTACTGGGAGGGTCAGCTAAGTCCCAGGCAAATGTGTGTACACTGTGTAGGCTGGAAGGTCAGTCCTGATTCAGTGGACTATACATATGCTGGGATCCAGCTTGGTTTTGGAATGCACTTTGGCTCTGTAAAGATTCTAGACCAAGAGGCTGGCCTTGCTAAGGCATTTCAAGGCTGTCCCAAAAGTTAGTTTACTCTGGAAAACTTGGTAGGGCTTATATGTTGTGGCAGTTTAGAGTGTGGTCCACTTCTAAATGGAGACTCCAGAAAGCTCTGGTACTGGCTAGAGGCAGCGGAATTTAGTAATCACATACATATGGGGTTCAAATAACTATAAAGACCACTCTGTCCAGAGCCCTCTACTTTCCAGGGGACACTGGCTACCTAGGGCTCTTACTTCCTAATGCTCACTCCTTGACCTAAAGGAATGACAAGTTCTACCCCAGCTCAAAAAAGAGAAGGAAGCACCACATGGGGGAACTGTGTAGTCTTACATATTCTGGGGTATCTAGCTGTGAGCTCCAGTCTCTGAGATCTCTTTGTCAATGGGTAGCTCTTGGAAGAGTTGTACCTATTCTTTATTCCTGGTGCTCTGATCTTCCAGGGACCTGAGAGATGTGGGATTTGGAGAGAAAGAGCCAGGCGGCTAGCCTATATCCCATGGTCTGCATCTCTTACAGGTGAGCTGAAGATTGGACTCCTGGATTTCCTGCTGTTTGGTAGCCTCATTGCAGCTGTGGACCCAGTGGCTGTGCTGGCTGTGTTTGAGGAAGTCCATGTCAATGAAGTCCTGTTCATCATTGTTTTTGGGGAGTCACTGCTGAATGATGCAGTGACTGTGGTGAGTGATAGTGGGGGTCCCTGGAGTAGCTACAGAACATTTCACTTACATGGAGGTTCTAGGATACCTTGCCGATTGGTCATTACTAATATGTCTCAGATAGATAAGCTAGAAAGAGGGCCACTATCTGTACATGGCCTCCTTTTAAGCCATGTTTGTAACCTAAGATGTCCAACCCTTGCAGAGTATGTCTATTTTTATTGGTTCAGCATCCTTGGGGTAAGAGTTGGGGACACACAGGCTTTGACCTTCTTCAGGCTCCCTAACTCATCTTCATCCACTTTCTCCCTCTTACAATCTTAGGTCCATTCATTACTGCCTTTGGCAGTAATGCTGCCCTGTTGAAATCTCCATATCCACATCCTGCAGAGCAGAGGTCTATAACTTTGAACCCACACTTGATATTATCCACTATGTCCAAAGAAATAAACAGATGAACAAACAACAGAGTCTTACAGGAATTGCATTAATCACCTGGGCCCACTATAACCAATTACTACAGAAGCCTGCGGCTTAAACAGTGAGAGTTTATTGTCTCAATGCTGAAGATTGGAGGCTGAGAACCAAGCATGGCAGCTGGCTCTGGAAGCCCTTTTCCTTAGCCCACAGATGTTATCTTCTCCCTGTGTGCTCACATGGTCATCTCTGTGTGTCTATGACCTGCATTCTTTTTATCCATCATTTCTTATACAATCTCATACATACCCTATTTATCACTTTTAACCTTAACTACTCTCTTTGAAGATGTCCTACCAAACAGCTTCATTCTGAGGTCTTGAGGTCAGGACTCATCATGTAAGTGAAAGGAAAACATTCAACTTCTCCCTGATGACTTTTCAGACCCATGCAGTGGAGTAGGCATAAGGTCTCCACAAAGATGAGGTTGCATTTGTCCTGGCAGAGAGAAGCAGATTCAGGAAATATGAGCACTGCTGTTGCTTTAGTACAGCCCTAAGGAAATTTCAAAACCTGTCCCCAGATGGACTTCAGGTCTGTGGGAGGGGATGAAGATTAACTGGTAAGAATGGGGCCCAAGCACTCAGCTGACACCTGAGGAAGTGTGTTTGGTTTCTTCTGCCCTCTGAAATTGCCTGTGGTTCCTAAGAAATTCCCCGGGTCTTATGCTCCCTTGGAGTGTAGTAGAACTGCAGCATGCCTTGTATCAGATTTCTGTGTGTAGGAGACTCTTTGGGTCCATTTGAGACCTAGTCCAAAACTCAGAAAGTAGTTCTCAGCCTTCCTGAGCCACAATGGACCTGAATACTTCCCTGTGTGTGTAGTTGGGTGAGCTTCCTGTGGGCCAAGGGTTCCCTCATGCCCTCGTGCCTTTCCCACCTTGTTCCTCATAATGAAGCACAACCCCACAGAGGCCTTGCTAAGGACTCAGTGCTCACCATGACTGTGTCCCAAATAGTCTACACAGCTACCTCAATGTTTCTTGAAAATGTCTGCAAGAATAAAGAACAAGACTTAGAGATTGTACCTGTTTTCCTGGCTCTGGAACACTCGTCTGCACATCTCATCTGCTATTTTTACTGATCCTTTCCTGTTGACAATTGCTAACTTGTGCTGACTTTACAAGTGTCTTTAGCTGCTTCTGGTGTCAACTCTAGGGCCCAAATCTAGAAAAGAGGGGGTTCTGGACAGGGAGGGGTTGGTGTGGATGCAGGGCTGATCAGATATGTCCCTGTCTTCTGTATTCTTAGGTCTTGTACAATGTTTTTGAGTCTTTTGTGACACTGGGTGGTGACGCAGTGACTGGCGTGGATTGTGTGAAAGGCATAGGTATGTACTGGGAGTGTTCCTGCCTGGCTTATCTTAGATCTAGTGGTCAAAGAACACAGAGGCTTTTCTCTTCTCTAGAATGGGGCCCCTGCTGTCCTGGGGTCTAAAGCTTATGTTCTGGTTACCTATCATGCTGGAGTTCCTTTCCCAGAATATCACATAAACACTGAAGGCCCTAGGGGATCCTGTGTGTTCTCCTGAGAAGGGATATGGACAATCAACTCAGGTCTCCCTAGGCAAGGCCAGATGGACTTGCTGTTGGCTGGGCTGGGTAGGAGTTCCTTTCCCAGAATATCACACAAACACTGAAGGTCCTGGGGGATCCTGTGTGTTCTCCTGCGAAGGGATATGGACAATCAAGTCTCCCTAGGCAAGGCCAGATGGACAGTGTATAAGGACACTGCAGGGATGTCAAGCAAATGCCCTCTACCATGGGAAGCTGTCCCCTGTATACCATGCCTCTGTCATCTACCTCCTGCACTAAACTTGGAAACCAGACACTCTATCCATAGAGAACAAAGTTGCCTCATATCCTAAACTTTCAGCATTGCTGTGGGCAGTTGCCAGGAGCCTTCCATGAGGAATGAGTAGCCAACTTGGTCAGCTTCACTCACATCACCAGCCACAAAGGACCATTCATTCCTTTCTCTCACAGTGTCCTTCTTCGTGGTGAGCCTGGGGGGCACTCTGGTGGGTGTTATCTTCGCCTTCCTGCTGTCCTTGGTGACTCGTTTCACCAAGCATGTGCGTATCATCGAGCCTGGCTTCGTCTTTGTCATTTCCTACCTGTCTTATCTGACCTCCGAGATGCTGTCCTTGTCAGCCATCCTGGCGTAAGTCCCCCTTAAGAAACAACCCTCTGCTGTTGGCTGGGCTGGGTAGGTGGCTTTCTAGATGATGATGTGCCACATCTCCTGCATTCAAACTCTGGCATAAGGTGCCGCTCTGAGCAAAGGGTATCTTGGGCTCTTTGCCATCATCCTGGTGAAGGATCTGTGGGGGTGAGCCTGGTCCCTGCCTACTGCTCCCTGGTGAAGGGGCTGTCAGGGTGAGCCTGGTTTCTACATACTGTCTTGTCCTTGGAGTACAAATTTCAAGCCATTGTGTAGCTGCCACCTCCACAGCTTTCATAGTTAGATAGAAATTCATTGACAGAGGTAAAGAAGTCAATCTAATTTTTTTTTAAATTAAGAAGTTAATAAGTCTTCAGAATTATCCTTGACTAGACAGATGTCTACTGAGAGGACATGGTAGGTGTGTGCTGTGGCTTATGATTGAAGAATGATACCCAGTTCAGTGTATTAATCCTCATGAAGAGCAGGGTTCATACAACATAGGACTGGCCATTGTAGATTATATCTGCTGGGATGTAGAGGCATGAATGCCACCAGAGAAACGGGAGATGACAGGAGCTGGGACTGGAAACATCTGGTCTGTGGGATCAGCCTGCTTGAATTGAGGCAGAGAAACCTCACACTGCCCTTCCCCCAGCATCACCTTTTGTGGCATCTGCTGTCAGAAGTACGTGAAGGCCAACATCTCAGAGCAATCGGCCACCACTGTGCGCTACACTATGAAGATGCTGGCCAGTGGAGCAGAGACCATTATCTTTATGTTCCTGGGCATCTCAGCTGTGGACCCCCTCATCTGGACATGGAACACGGCTTTTGTGTTGCTGACGCTGGTCTTCATTTCTGTATACCGAGCCATAGGTGAGGGCTAGGTGCACTCACGATAGTGTCTAGGCACCCTGAATTAGATCAAAGATTTGGGGGCCCCCAGGGTGGCTCAGTAATACGTCCAACCACTGATCCTCATAAAGATGAAGATCTTTAAAGGTGAAGCATGAAGATCAAGGTGGCCCCAAGGGATCAAGGAATGGGAGCTGGGAGCTGGGGTGAGAGCAGCATTATTGCCTCATCCTACAGAGGGCCTGACTAGTAGTGTCCTTGAGATAGACCCATTGTCCATCCTTTATAGTCAGTTGAGGGCCAAAGGGGCAAAAGGCTTTAGGGAATACTGAGGGTGGCCTTGAGGGAAGCAGCCATGGAGCTGAGTGACCTCTCGCTACAGGTGTTGTTCTGCAGACCTGGATCCTGAATCGCTACCGCATGGTGCAGCTAGAGACCATTGACCAGGTGGTCATGTCCTATGGTGGCCTGCGTGGTGCAGTGGCCTATGCCTTGGTGGTACTTCTGGATGAGAAAAAAGTCAAGGAGAAAAATCTGTTTGTCAGCACCACTCTCATTGTGGTCTTCTTCACAGTCATCTTTCAGGTGTGGCTCAGCTTGCCCAGGGCCGTGCCTTGGGGTGTCCACACTTTGATTGCACCTAAGAGCAGCTGGCCCTACAGGGCTTGACCCTTTAGGTTGATTGTTTCCAGATTCCACACTTTAATTGGTTTTTGTAATTTTAGTAATTAGGAGCATTTTGTAGGTTTTCATGTGGCCCCACAGGGGACTTAGCACAATTTGTCCTTAAAGTGCTACTTTCTGGCCAGGACTGGTGAGAGCAGACCTAGTTACATCTGCAATGCTGATTAGTCAGGCCCTTTGCATTTGGCTGGCCAAAGTGACCACTGGAAGTTCTGATATCCATATAGACATCCACAGCACAGGGGCTTTGGGGCACCTTTTTATAGGGCAATGACAATGAATTCATGAGTTCCTGGACTGTCTACAGTGGAAGAAGACATCTAATGTCTGTCTGATTTTGGGCCCCTAAGGGTTATGGGGATCCTGTCTGGCACTAGAATTAGTGAGGCTGTCTTTCAGGGCCTGACTATTAAGCCCCTGGTGCAGTGGCTGAAGGTGAAGAGGAGTGAGCATCGTGAGCCAAAGCTCAATGAGAAGCTGCATGGCCGGGTAGGGAAAGCATCGGCCTGGGAAGCCTGGGAAGACATGGTCTGGGAAGACAATGTCTGGGGGTAGGCTGGGAGTGAAAAAGGATGGCCAGTTAAGTTTTTTTTCCTCTGAAGGCTTTCGACCATATCCTCTCAGCCATTGAGGACATCTCAGGACAAATTGGCCACAATTACCTCAGAGATAAGTAAGTAGTCTAAGGTGTAACATTCCCCCTTCTACCTGTGACCCCTCAAATATAGAACAATGGATCCTATAGGTGCAGAGAGGGCCACTAAGAACACTGGAGGCCACATCAATGTGATACCACAACTCAAGAACCACAGAACACAATTTCTGGAGGACCTCTTTATTTAAAAGAGCCAGAGACAGCTTGTCTGGGTACCACACTGCCCCTGAATTTATACTGGGGAGAAGGATGAACATATAGACAACATATGGACATTTTGTCATGGTTCATGAATCCTTATCCCCAGGCTTAAATGTGTACCACACTTCCAGGTACAAGCAGGTGAAAAACAAAGTTAATACTATCAAAGAGGATAGAACATCCAACAAAATGGGGACCGGAATCTTATTCCTGACGATCTCCCCAGGCATATAGAGAGACACCCCTTTACTGACCAATTGATGCTAACCTTAAATAATGTAAGAATTAAAAACCAGGAAAACAAATCACTTCTCTATTTCATTAACAGGGGAAAGATGTGTTAGTCAGTATTTAAAATTATCTTGTTCATGAACACTCATTTGTATTTTACATAAATTTTACATAAAGTGGTACTTAAGACTATATGACAGAAACACTTACCTCATCCTTATTAGTACCTACCTGTTTTGAGATAATTGCCTGGAGTCCATGTGAGGCTACAGAGTTAACTTGAGCAACACATCCTAGGCAAGAATGTCTCAGAAGTTGGTACAATGCCTTCTGCTGTCTTAATTTTGGCCCAGTCCTCACAACACTTGGAGGGTCAGATGGCCACTTGGAAACCTGTCCATTTTGTTACTTTTTAAAAAAGGCAAAAAAAAATGGCATATAGTTCCACTGCCAGCCACTGACAAAAACAGGAAAACAGCAAAGGATGAGACCTGAGGTGGCATGATGACCTTTCGCTTTAAAACTCACTTTCAGGGTGTTACAATAAATAAAAAAAGGAAGAAAAAAAAAGGATGGTTCTATGTTGACTAGCTCTGGCAGGCATTTGCCTGTTCTTACCTCATTCTAATTTATGTTAGGCAGACAGCCCCAGACTCCAGTGCTGATGAGATCTTTTGTCCCCCCAGGTGGTCCAATTTTGATAGGAAGTTCCTCAGCAAAGTCCTCATGAGAAGATCTGCTCAAAAATCTCGAGATCGGATCCTGAATGTTTTCCATGAGCTGAATTTGAAGGATGCTATTAGCTATGTGGCTGAGGTACCAGAATATCCTATTTATCCCTCCACTGAAGTTGAAGGCTAAAGTAAGACAACAGATGCGGTCTAGGGTATCCGAAGAGGGCAGTGATGAGTGACCCTTGTGTGCTATGCTTGAATGGTTCACTGCAAATGTTCTTGTGAATTGTAGAGTTGTGCTCTAGGAATGTCAGAGTTCCCTGTCACTCAAGAATCAGAGGCATAGCTACAGTGACTATCTAGATGCTGTGGTTTTGGTAGAAACCAAATCCTCTTGATCATGGAGACTGGGCTCTAGAGGAGTATGAATACTTGTATTTTCCCTAAAAAGAATGAAAGACATTGGGAAAGGGGTAATGGGTCCAGGTCCTCTACCTATTCACACATATACATTGTACTCAGAAACAAGTTGGTAGATATATTCTACTGACTGATGACCTTAAGGAGCAGCCTCACATGTACATATATACACAAAGACATGGCTGATACATGTATACCCAAATATACTATAATGCTCACATTTATATATATAAATACACACATACCCAGGTGCATGTAAACTAATACATACATACATAAATACATACATACATACATAATCATGAACACATAAATGCATAGTTACAACACAGACACATATGTTGAACATATTCATATTAAATCCTTCTATGACACAGATGTGACTGTCTTGTTTCCAGTTCATTCCTGACCCACCCACTCCTGTCTGGGCTTCATGACATCCTTTATTAATAGACATAGGTCCCAATTAGGTACACATGACCCCATGGCCATTGCCACTCAGAGACTCTGATGGGGACAAAAACCACCTCCCCAAACTTCAAGCTAGGGTGGTATACCCTAGATATTTTCATGTCCTTTAAGAGATTCTGTTTTTACCTAGTGTTTTTTGTTTTGTTTTTTCCTGCTCAGTTTTTCTCTCTGATCCTCTCAGGTGAGGCTTTGATGACCTTACATGAACCCAATCCCAGCTCTTACTCTGTATCTTGGCCCTTGCTGAGCTGCAAAGTGTCTAAGGGTATTACACAGAGTCCCAGGAAGGCTGATCTTCCTTGAGCTCCATCTCTGCCTGCCAGAGTTCTCATTCCCTTGAGCTTGGTCACAGGATCTTTTGACAAGGAAGGTGCCCCTTAAAGGTCATCCTTGAGTGCTAATGAGTCTGTGTTCTCCTTGTAGGGAGAACGTCGTGGGTCCCTGGCCTTCATTCGCTCCCCAAGTACGGACAATATGGTCAATGTGGACTTCAGCACACCCCGCCCATCTACTGTGGAGGCGTCTGTCTCCTATTTCTTGTATGTGACCAGTTCATAAACTTCCCTGGGAAAGTGTACTCCTTAAAAGCATCTCTCTTATGACCCTTAAGCCTATCAGTTCCTCCTACAGGGCCTAAGGCAACTGAGTAAGGAAAGTGAAAGTAGACCAGGCTAGGAGAAGTGTACAGAAAGATGCCTGCATCCCCGTCTGTGAAAGCACACCTTTATTCAGCAGTCAGCAGGACTGTGTGAAGCACTGATACTAGAGAGAAGGACGAAGACAGGAAGAGATAGCAGCAGATGACTGACTTGGTTCAGCATTGCATGCCCTTTAGCCCTGGGCAGCTAATGGTCAGTATTTATGATGGTGGCTATTCTAGCATGTAGGAGAGGCTGTGGGCCTCAGGAGTCATAGTTGGGCTGTAGAGGGGAACTGATGGTACTGGGGTTCAACCTTACACAGAAATCTAGAAGGCATTCTGGGAGACCATCCGAGCAGTGCTGAGGCAGGAAGGGACTATGAAGTACCTAGGTAGGGCAGGAGACGTCTGTGTAGCTACTCCCCTGGGCTCAGTGTTGGTCCATGCAGGAGGGAAAATGTCAGTGCTGTATGCCTGGACATGCAGTCCTTGGAACAGAGACGGAGGAGCATCCGTGACACTGAGGACATGGTCACCCACCACACACTGCAACAGTACCTGTACAAGCCCCGGCAGGAGGTAGGTACCATGGGATAAGCCACCCAGAGCCTTCCTATCCCACAGGATATCCCTTTGTCACCCCCCTCATGTGATGTGGCTGGTGGAACCCAGCCACACACCTAGAGCAGTGTCTGATTTCTTCTCAGACAAGGAGTCTAAAGGGATAAGCTGGAGATTTTGTGACCTACCTGGGCCATATTGGCCCAACTGACTGCCAGTTGTTTCCACAGTACAAGCATCTCTATAGTCGGCATGAGCTCACACCTAATGAGGATGAAAAGCAGGACAAGGAAATCTTCCACAGGACCATGAGGAAGCGCCTGGAGTCCTTTAAGTCAGCTAAGCTAGGCATCAACCAGAACAAGAAGGCGGCCAAGCTGTACAAGAGGGAGCGTGCACAGAAGCGGGTAAGGGAAGGTGGGGTCAGTGGTTGTAGGGTGGGCTACTGAACCAGAAAGGGTCAGGGGACTCTCTGTGGTCCTGCCAGGTGAACAGCCTTTCACCAGAGCAGAGACCAAGTTCCTGCAAATTAGGGGCCTGGGTGTGGGTATATCTGTAAGAGCTTATACTTGTCCACAGAGGAATAGCAGCATTCCTAATGGGAAGCTGCCTATGGAAAACCTGGCACACAACTTCACCATCAAGGAGAAAGGTAAGAACTGTTCCTCTGCATGTGCTTGATTCAGGGAGGGACCCCTGCCTGTATCTGTGGCTGTTCCCAGGGATTCTGATCTTGGGCCTCCATGCATTCCTTGGTGGGATACCACTAGGCCAGACACTCTTAGTGTTCTTCTCCCATATTCCTGCTGCAGCAGCAGAGATGAACACTTCCACTAGGGGATGGAAAGACATCCCAGTTTTAAGACTGGTTACTGCTCTTCCAGAGGACACAAGTTCAGTTCCTAGCACTCACATAAGGCAACTTAAGCCACCTGCAACTCCAGTTCCAGGGAATCTAATGCCCTTTTCTGGCCCTCATGGGCACTAAACACACTCATGAGCAGGCATGTGCACATGCATACACACACACACACACACACACCTTTAAAAGATAAATGATCTTTCTCCATCCCAGGAGAAATGGGTCTCAGCCATTCCTATTCAATAGACCTTCCCAAAGACAAATATAGTGGGATCACAAAGGAAGCCCTGTGGGAGTGGTTCAGGCCTGTGCACAACTGGCTTCAGACCCTTGAACCCTGGGGTACCCAAGTGCTATGAAAACCCACTCGTGGGGAGGCTGTGATGGGAGGTGGGGAGTGCACTAGCAGCCATCAAGACCTTGAGTCATTCTTACTCAAAGTATTTTTTTTCCTCTGCTACCTAGATTTGGAACTTTCAGAGCATGAGGAGCCCAACAACTATGAAGAGATCAGTGGAGGCATTGAGTTTCTGGCCAATGTCACCAAGGATGTAGCCTCTGACTCTGGGGCAGGTAATGTAGGAGAAACCAGTGGGAGAGATGTTCCTGCTGCCCTAAGCGAGCTTGGTCATTGAAGGAGGAACCAAAGGCTTGGGGAGGCTTAGTATTGGTCTTGGAGGTATAACCTCTTCCACCTAGATGTCTTCCCAGGGCAGATGACAAGTATATCTGGAAGAACAGGCCAGACCTGAGAGAAGGGAGGTGTTGAAATTGCCTAGATGTTCTGAGTCTCAAATGTGGAGGGAAGGTGTGGGATGAGGGCTAAATATATGTTTGACCATCAAGGTTACTCTGAAGGTGGTAGCCAGAAGGAGTTGACATAGTCACCCAGTACAGAGCCTATCCACACAGCCTCCTATTTCCCCTGAGAGTACTTCTTTGAAGCTGACCAGCTACCCTTTCTCTTAGGAATTGATAATCCTGTGTTCTCCCCTGACGAGGATCTGGACCCAAGCATCCTATCCAGGGTGCCACCCTGGCTGTCCCCTGGGGAGACCGTGGTGCCTTCCCAGAGGGCCCGTGTCCAGATTCCCAACTCTCCCAGCAACTTCCGCCGCCTGACACCATTCCGCCTCAGCAACAAATCAGTGGATTCCTTCCTGCTGGCTGATGGCCATGAGGAACAGCTCCAGCCCGCTTCCCCTGAGTCCACACACATGTAACTGGTTTCTTCCTCTAACACGTTCTTTCTTCCCAGATGTTGCCTTCAGGCCTCTCTGCAGTACCTGCACCTTTTCAGACTTTGCAGCAGCTGTCTTCACTCTGTAAACCCTGTCTTGGTCATCTATTCAGCTGTATATTTCTTAGGAGACTGATGGAGGACTTCCACTTGAGTCTGCTTTTCTAGCTAATGTGTAGTATCCAGATAGATTTAAGTGCCTGGCATGATGGTGTATGCCTATAACTTCAGTATTTACAGAAGATAGGAAAAGTAAGAGTTTGAGGCCAGCCTGGGCAACATAGAAGTGTCTCAGGTTCATTTCAGACATTTGCAGAGTCCTTTTATCAGTCTAGTATGAAATGAGATGAAGCATGATCCTTTACAATTGGAGATTCTGGCCAGCCCTGTTCTCTCTCTCTCTCTCTCTCTCTCTCTCTCTCTCTCTCTCTCTCTCTCTCTCTCTCTCTCTCTCTCCCCACTCTCTCTTACACACACACACACACACAGACACATTGGCTCTCTTTCCTAAGAGAGTCCAGTTCTGAAATGCTGTAGCAGGAACAGGAAACCTGCTTGTCCTCAGTGCTCTTCCACCTGCTCTTTGCTTCTGCCTCTCGGCTTGCTTCCACTTCCCCTTTTCGACAGGGTTTCTCTGAGCAGCCCTGGCTGTTCTAGAACTATCTCTGAAAACCAGGCTGTCTTGAAACTCAGAAATATGCCCGCCTTTGCCTCCTGAGTGCTGGGATTAAAGGCCTGGCTCTTTGAAAGAGTTTTGTGTGCCTTGAGGCTTGTGATAGATTTCTAGGGTCAAGCAGTAGTACCCAGGGGGTGGATGTGGCACTGCTACCCATTATAGAGGGGGCTGCAATCAATGGCAAGGTTTGAAGGTGTCAGAACATGGGGAGTGATCCAGATCTGCTCAGTGCACAGCTGCCTAGGAAGGTTCAGAGACACTGACTGGAACTCCTTGTAACTCTACAGTAGTGTACAGCAGAAAATTCCCCATTGGTGTGGAAGGTTAGGGATCCTACATTGCACTTGAACCTGAGATAGCCTTTCCATGGTCAGACACCTAGTTTTTTGGGGGCAAGCCACAGAGGAACAGCAAACTCAGGAGGAAGGGAATCTTGGGCTGAGTACAGGTTTCTGTAGGTCAGTGTTGATCTGGTCTGGGAACCACTCACACTCCTTTTTCCCACAGGTGACACAGGCTCTGGCACATCGCTTACTGGACGCTTGTCTCGTCAGCCATCTGCTGCTGCCCAGCAGCCTTTGCTCCCCACAGGGTTCGCCCACCCACGTGCCCCAAGCCCCGCCCCATCTGAGCGCACCTCCACTGTCACTTTTGCCTCTGGTGAACCTGGGACAGAGCCAGAGCACCGGGCCCCACCCAGTGCACACGCTCGGTCGGCAGCTGCACGCCGGGTACACAGTAGGCGCTCATTCCAAAGGCCTCGTCCACGCCGACGCCCAGCTCTGCTAAAACTCGCTTCTCTTCCGGGCTCTACAGAACTGCCGCTGCATGCTCTGGAGCAAGAAGAGACACCTCTGTGATCGCTGCCTGGCCAGTGGTCCAGCTCCCCAACCAACTAGTGATCTTAGGGTCCAATGCGCCCTGGAAGTCTTAATGCATAGCTTAGCCCTAGGAAGAACCTTTTAAACCATACGGTGTCCCCAGGATACCACACTGCCTCCTGCCGTCTTCTTGCCCTGGTTCAGATCCTAGGGCTCTGTGGTGCTGCCTCCCCACCCCTACCCCAAGGCGAGCCCTTGTTAGTGTTTGCCACCCCTTACTCAAGAGAAGGAGGAAGATCCCTGAGAGGCCTGTGGTGGACTTAATCACTGCTAGTACAAACGAAGGTCTCAAAAATTGAGATTTGCAGAAGTGTCACCGCCCAGATCAACCTCATTCTAAATAGGCAGCAGGTTCTTGTGCATCCCCCAAAATATGCACCCCTGAGGCCCTATTTGACCCCCTTCCAAGTTAGGTCTCCAGACTGCCCTGCCACCTTGTGATCACCTGCAGAAATATTTGGCTCCTCTAGCTCAGACTTTCCCTGCCTGGCCCCTCCCAGGCTGGGCCTTGCCATCACAAACAAGGTGTCTGGCCTGAGCTATCCCTAAGTTGGGAATACTGCAGATGGCCAGGCAGGCTAGGCTAAGGCACTAGTAGTGGTTCACTGGAAACCTTCCTTGGTCAAAATTATAGCTAGCTCTCTGGCATCTGTCAAAGGCAGGGAAGATGTGGGGACATAGAGGGGTTCTACATCACCTGGGAGTAGGGGAATGCAGGAGCCCACTACTCTGGACATTTTGTCCTACCCCCCAGGTCTTCAAGGCCTCGGCCTTAGAACATTGGCCCTCTGTAAGGGTAAGAGGGCAGGCCCTCCTCCCTTATCACCTTTCCTCAGAAGTCCAGTATTGAAGAGTCACATGAGTTTTGCTTCCAACTCACTGGAAACTTTGCCTGCACCACAGGGTATCACTTAAGGGAGATTGAGATGGGGCTAAAGGTGGACTTAAGGACTTCCTGGAGACTTCTGAAACAAAGCACTCAGGTCTCTGCTCAGGAAACGAAAAGCAGTCTCAGGAACAAGGTTGACAGTTACCTTCAGAGGAGTCACAGGAAGGTCCATCAATTTGTATTAATGCTACAACTGATTCATGGATAGGAAGAGAGCTGAGAGAAATGAATGAAAACAAAGCAAGTTTGTTCAACATAACTGCATTCTGCTTCAGAGTGTCATTCCCCAACTGAACCTGTCAGTAGGCTGTTGGCTGGCTAGCTCAGACTCAGCCATCGGATGCTCAGCATCTGGTTTCCACAGCCCTTGAAGCATTTGTCCATTTCTGAATTGAAGTCCAGCCACTGTACAATACTGGGATCAGTAATTTCCCCAGACTATTTGGAGCTGCCATTTGGAGTACCTCCTAGGCAGAGTGTACCTGGCCACTGTACCGGGGTGTTCTGCGAGGCACCTGTCAGCCCCTGCTCTGTAGATAAGTTTCTCATACCTTCCTGTGCCAGGACACTGCCTTAACACCTCACCCAATCTGCTGGACAGAGGGTCCAATTCCCACTGCAGAATTAGAAGCCAAGTGTGATGAGACAGTTGCCTCAGCAACTGTCACCTTGCACCAGTACCCAGAGATACCAAAGGTAACAGCCGAGTGATCAATCCGTGGAACCCTTTGACACTCTGTCCATGTTTTAGCTGTGCACAGGCCATGTCCTTTGAGTGTGAAACACACCACTGGGCACAGCCATATGGAATCAGTCTTAACAAGAAAGCCTCATTCACAAACCCCACTTCCTGTGCTTAAATGATATAGTGGCTACATTTCATAGTTGAGGACCCTCTTGTTCTTGTCATTGTTGTACAATAGAATGTAACAGAATGTCCTATGAATGTATTTCCTTAGGAAAACTGTTGTAAAAGTTTTTTTTATTAGGAGAGAATTTCTATTTATTTAATACTGAACTCTGACCAACTTTGTGGTACTACAAAGTATTCAAATTTAGGAAATTTGTATTTCCACTTCTGTATTTTCTTGAAAATAATTTTATTACAGTGTTTAATATACTATGTATTACTAATCTTTTTATGAAAGGAAATTTAAATTTCATCAAAACTAGAAATATATTTTGAGTGGTTAAAATTGTGTATTAATGTTGTGAACATAATCATAGTTGAATTTTAATTCTGATCACAGAAAAATGTGCCTTAAAATGTCCCTTCTATGTGTTGGGCAGCATCTGTACAAGGAGTCCATCAGCAAAACTGCAGTGACTGCTTGTCTATGTCTATTAAAAACACTTTAAGGCATTTTGGGTGCAAACTTTGTTTATGAAGGAAAAATCCTATCCAGGATAACTTAAGGAGCAGTTTATTGTGCATTAGAATGAAGATAAAACAGAGAGTGTGTTTCTGAGGCCACTCTATCAGGGATGGGAAGCTGTTGGACACAACAATGGAAAGCCCCAGTTTAGCATCTCTCAGCTACAAAACACATCAGATACTTCCTGTGGCTGACTGGGCAGTGGGTGGTTGAAACAGCTCCCACCATGGCTAAGGAGGTGGCTGAGGTGCTGAACATCAAAGTGCACGAATAGGAAGAAATGGCAAGAAAGAGCACCAAGGAGGGTCTCTGTAGGTCGAGGTTAGGACAGTGCAAGGCAGAGGTGTGTGGCAACGCCTGTTAAACATGAGCTCTAGAGGTTCTGCAACACATTTTTTATTTTAATTCTAGATTACTTAAAACAACCCACTCACTGGAATAGCATATCAAAGCAGAATCCCCAGATATTGAACGTTTACAGGAGGAATCTCAACCATTAAGTTTACAGTCGTCTCAAAGCAGATATAATGGGTAAACTAGCAAAGAACACTGCATGAATCACAAAGTCTGCTTCATGCCTTATGGGAAGAAATAAAGTTCAGGAGCTAGGAAAGGAGTCCTCCCAGGCCTCCTCTTGGTTCTAAGGGCTGCTAGCATCTCCATGCAAGTACTCACACTATTTTCATGTGACTTAATACGTTGAGTTACATCACACCTACAATGATTCTACTTTCAATCCAAATCTAACTCAGGGTTCTAAGGTTAAGACCTCAATCTTTCCTTTTAGAAGTCACAAGGAAGTGACCCAATGTGGCTCTGCTTGTTCGGCTCTCCCTGAACTATGCATTAAAGGACTTTGTTGAGGTGGCCTAGTTCTGGCAACCTGAACTCAAGTGTCTAGGATGTCCATCATTCCTTCTTTAGAAGGAGCTCACCCATCAACCTGAACTGTGCATCCACAGATATAAGGAAAGGGGAATGATACAGCATCAATCTCATAGCTACTTCTTCATCTCACTGGTGATCCAGCATGACCGGGAACATCTACTTATCCTGGACTCAGCTATGGCCTCCATAGGCTCACACACTTGAATGCTTAGTCACCACAAAGTGGAACTATTTGAAAGGATTAGAAAGTGTGGCCTTATTGGAGAAGCATGTCACAAGGTAGGGATGAACTCTGAAGTTTCAAAAGCCCATGTCAAGCCCAGAGTCTGTCTGTGCCTACAGAACAGTTCTCAGCTACTGCTCTATCACCTGACTGCATGATGTTATGCTTCCCTCGATTATAATGGACTAAAGCTTTAAAATTGTAAGCAAGCCCCCAGTTAAATGCTTTCTTTATAAATGCTAGTTGCCTTGGTTATGGTATCTCATCACAGCAAAAGAATATGACTAAGGCAGTCAACAATCAAGGGACTTTGCTAATCTGCAACACACCCTTTCATGGCTAACAGCTCATTTCATGGAATCAATACCTGATCTATGTTCTCTCTCAAAACACTTCCCTGCCTGGCAAATGACAGCCACACTGTTCATTCCATATAGTGCCTGTAGGAAGCAGACACTATAAACTTTGTTATATGTAGCTACAATCCACTCACTGGAATAGCCTATCCAATTCCCGTCCTCTGTTGACCTCTAAGGTCCAAGAGCCAAACGGGCTTAACCATGTGGGCATTCAGTGGGTATTTTAATGTCTACCCTACACACTCAGCAGCAGCCTACAATGAGAAACCTCAGTGGTGACACAAGTGTCTTTTGTCACAAGGGTCATGGCTATTTGTCAATACTTCTCAGTGTACATTTCATTGTCCAGTTGTCATTCACATTGAGTGGATTGTTGAGCAGGACCTGGACCAAAACAATACCAGCCAGGCCCTCTAGGAAATTCATGTTTGTTCTAAGTCCCAGAGGAATTTTTACTTAGTTTCACTTAGAAAAAGGGTTGTGATTTTTTTTTTTTTTTACACTTTGTAAGAATGAAATAAAATCAGAATGTTAACACTGTCATACAGAGTAGAAAGAAAATATTTCATTAGTCTACACATTCAAGGATGGCCATATGGTACACAGCCACGTGGACAGCCCCTATCAGGCCCTCCAACCTTGTTTAATTTAAGGTAGTCCCTGGAGCTCTAGAACAAAAGGACAACCATCCATGTACGAGGAGAGCTATGGACATCAGAATGACAGAAAGGCCAGGGCAGATCCTGGCCCCATAGACTGCTCAGGACTACTCCCAGGTCAGCTAGGACCTGATGATCTCCTGTAGTCTCTGGACATGGCTGTATCACAACCAGTAACAACTAGGAATGAAAAGCTTCCTGGCTTTCTTTTCATTTAATTAAGTGGCAGAGGTTCAAAGTGTTAATTAAGCAGAGCAAGACATCAGCAGGGAAGAAAAAGTGACGCCTACTACACATCCTTTTTTTCTCATAGTAGAGAACAGTGTGATGCCACAGAAGACAAGAACATGTAACTGACATCATACAAAGCACCTAGAGACAGACTGCTGTTTTAATATGGTGACAACAGGAAAGCCACACAGTAAAGATACATAGGGCAGTAGGGAGGACAGGGCTACTTAAGGAGCTTTGCCACATTCAGACTAGGCACAACAATTTCCTTGAAGATAGGTACATAGTTGGGGCTTGCTTGCATGGGGCCCTGCTCCAATGTCTCCATGATGGTCTGTTTCATGTCCCGGCTGGCATCTCCTCTCAGTGCCAACAGTGCACCAATGTGGTCATCTCTGTGGGAGAGAAGTCAGCATGAAACTCCATCTTCTCAGCTCCCTCAGTCTCCACAGGTGACACTCAGAAGGTGGGGTACTAACAGCCACAAAGGACATCTCTTCTTTTATAGAAGAGAGATACCCAACATTTCATCTTACTTTTTCCCTGAAAAAATGTAAAAAAACTTCTATAATTCTGCTCTAACTGAATTCTACTGGTGTCAAGAATGCCTACCACAGAAGGGTAGGCTCTGGAGGGTTTAGGACTTCTAACAGTGGCAATGAGACAACTCAGCCATGCTCATCTTTAGAGGATGTGGCAGGTTCCTGGAATGGAGGTCACAAAGGCAGGGCCTAGAGTCTAGATATCTTTCCTCAGTCTGATACTGAATGCACATATATGTGAGAAAGTTCTGGCCACATTCAACTCAGCTTCCTACCTTAGATCATGGGGTTTAGATCACTCCAGTGGTCACAACCTTCCCTACTTCACAAATCAAAGATGTAATACTCAATCCTTCGGCTAACATCAGGTAGGGTTGGTGGAAGGCTGCACAGATGACTCCTTGTTGTACCTTCACCATCATATCCCTGACAACCTTTCTCATCACATCTAGTTGGCATGCATGTTCTGTCTGACTCCTTTTCAAAACTATTTTTGTTTGTTTGTTTTTTCTTTTTTTTGGTTTTTTGAGACAGGGTTTCTCTGTATAGTCCTGGCTATCCTAGAACTCACTCTGTAGACCAGGCTTGCCTTGAACTCAGAAATCCTCCTGCCTCTGCCTCTCAAATGCTGAGATTAAAGGCGTGCACCACCACTGCCTGTCTGACTCCTGATGCTCACAGCTCATCTTCCTAAGAGCAGTAGGAACAGCCTGTTGTGCTACTTGATAATGGAAAGATGCTCAGCCTTTACCTGATGTCTGGATATTTGGAGACCAGAGTTGAGACTTCTAGGTAGAGCAGAGAAGGGTCTGTAAGCTTAATGACCTCTGCCACTGCAACAATTGTATCACAGTGTCCATCTGCATCCTCACCAAATCCCTGGAAAACAGCAGCAGGGTAAGGAACAGCCTTTGACTCTATTTCTTGCAGTAGTGCCAATTTGATGTTGACATCTCCAAACCTGCTTTCAGGCTGGGCACCTTACTCTTCTATGTAAACACCACAAGATTCATTCATTCTGACTAAGGATCAGGAGCCAGTCTCATGAGGTGATTTGGTTAGTCACTATTTGGTCTCCATCTAGAGGAAAGGCCTGGTGTGAGGACACTTGAGTCACGGAGGTTATTGGGTGGCAATCAGAATCATCGAGAGCAGACAGATGAGAACAGAGGGACAGGAAGAGATCCATTACTTCATGAAATTACACATGGGCCGCCACCAGAAAAGCCTTCAGAGTTGCCTTAACAAAGTTTCAGCCTCTGTGGAAATGCACTTATCAACTGTGAAGCTGGACAGGCTCTGGACCTAGACTCTCTTCTTGATGGACAGAACTAACTGGCCAATGGTTTCTGATGTTCCTGGATCCTATTATCTGGCCTAAACAGTCCAGGCATAGGAACCAAAAGCTACTAAATAACTCAGTAACCTGATATGCACCACCCCTGAGCTTAGTCCCTTTCAATACTCACAGATGCCAGTTTCCGGAACAGGAAGCGGAGCTGTTCAGCCTCTCTGACCATCTTCTCAGCACCTTCCTTGCGCTCTTCAGCACTCCGAAAGGAAATTCGCTTCTGCATGACAGCCCTCAGGTATTCCACCACCACACGCCTGTGTGCCTCAGCTGTCATCCTCTGTGGAAAAACATGTAGTCAGTTGCAGATTCCACAGTGCTAGTACACACAGATGTTCTTACCTAAGATGACCTGCAAACAGGCTGGTGTATGTCCTTATTTCCAACAACTTGGTTGGATTTTTTCTTTTCCTGTTGAGACATGGTCTAGCTATATAGTTCAGGCTAGCCCCAAACTCACAATAATCCTCCTGTTTCAGCCTCTAGAATACTACACCTGGCTATATATTTTGTAGGATTTTAAAGTAAGTACATTAAATTACACATATCTGAATTTCACCATAAAGTTTTGGATTCTCCTGGCTTCACATGGTGACAGGAGTTATGATAGGCCAGCTGGCAGCACAGCATACACACAAGGGCAGGAAGGGATCCATGCATAACCTGTGTAGCCTTGATGCCTATATTCCATCTAAAAATCAGACAGATTTCAGATCCTTCAATTGTATAACCACTGATGTGATGGCTGTTAGTTGTTGCCTCTGCTTTGGGGTCAGCTCCCTATGAGTGGGGTGGGCAACTGTCCCTGGTCCAAATGGAGACTCATGCACAACCACAGGACCTGCGGGAACACTAGCACACTGGACTCCCATAAGACTCCAAGAAAGACAGAGAAACATACATTACTAACTAAATTAAGCTGTAAGCAGGCTGAGACTGGAGCTAAGATATGACTGAGATTGTATATAATTTCCTCCTTCCTTAAGACCCATCATCTACATATGAAATAAAAATCAAAGACCAAAACATATTAGGAGATAAGCTATTAAGACAGCTGGTGCCGGGCGGTAGTGGCGCACGCCTGTAATCTCAGCACTCTGGGAGGCAGAGGCAGGCAGATTTCTGAGTTCAAGGCCAGCCTGGTCTACAGAGTGAGTTCCAGGACAGCCAGGGCTACACAGAGAAACCCTGTCTTGGGAAAAACCAAATCCAAAAAAAAAACCGACAGCTGTCAAGGATAAGCCCTAACATGGGTAGAAACGAACAGGCCCAAACTCTATACCATGGCTGTCAGACCCTGCTAAAAATCTAACACACAAGTGCTTAAAGGAAACAAAGTAAAAAGATAAAATCTGATAATTTGGAAAAAATAAGCAACTACTATATTTAAAAAACAACACATAACTTCTGGAATGTGAACATACAGGTTTAAGGCTACTTTTTAAAAAAATTTTAATGATTCTCTGCCAGTTTCATATCATGCACCCCAGTTCCACTCATCTCCCTATTCCCTGTATCTGCCCTCTGCCCTTGCAACCCTCCCCCAAATAAAATAAAAAACAAACAAAAACTAAGCAAAACAAAACAAGCGTAGAAAACATCTCATTGCAGGGCAGTGGTGGCGCACGCCTTTAATTCCAGCACTTGGGAGGCAGAGGCAGGTGGATTTCTGAGTTCGAGGCCAGCCTGGTCTACAGAGTGAGTTCCAGGACAGCCAGGACTACACAGAGAAACCCTGTATCAAAAAACAAAAAACAAAAAAACAAACAAACAAAAAAAAACAAAAAAAAAAGGAAAAGAAAAGAAAACATCTCATCATGGAAGCTGTAGTATGTTAGTGTATCCCACAGTATATCCTCTGTCCACACACTGTCACTTGCAATGATTTGATGTTTCTAGCTTCTGTCACACCATCAATACAGGATCCTTACTAGGACTCCTCCCAGTTATTTTGCTGTTGCCCTGTGTCATGGAGATCCTGCAGCTTTGGAACAGCTTTCACAAGCTCCAGCAGTTCAGAAATGAGGTAGATTTTGGGGTGGGCTAACTCAAAGTCCAGGATCTGGGATTGGATGGTAGCTGAGTTGTTCAGGGACTTAGCTCTCCCATACCCATATCACCAGGGCGAGTTCTCCAGCTCTCCCAACTGCCACTGGTGTGTGCGTGTGTGTGTGTGTGTGTGCGCGCGCGCGCGCGAGTGTGTGTATGCGTGTGCGTGTGCGTGTGTGTGTGTGTGTGTGTAAAATCACCCACATATCCACATCATCTCAACATCTCAAGGCAGACAAGTGGGGTACCAGCTTTCCCTTGCTCTCACCCTCATGGTGGCTCACCTGTGCCCCCTCTCCAGGTCAGCTTTGCTGTGCATCCCAAGTGAGACTCAGGACCTGTTCTGCTCTCCTGAGTGCTGCAGGTGGCAAGGGGTAAGGGTAGGGGGTACGTTGAGGAATTTTAATCCAGCAACATGGCTGCTCTGACCACATCCAAAGACCTTTTAGGTCTATGTGTGACCTAACTGGAATGCAGACATACCCTCAGTACATACCTTTAATCCCAAACAATGGAGGTAAAGTCAGTTTGTAGAAGGATGCATCCATATTTCAAATTGATTTTGAGAGACAAAGTGACTAATCAGAGAAAGATTTGATAGAATAGGTTATCTCCTGTTCTGGAAAGACTCAGTGAAGAAGTATAGGGCAAAACCAGAACAGGGAAGTGGGAAGGGGTGGGTGGGAGGACAGGGGGAGAAAAGGGGGCTTATGGGACTTTCGGGAGTGGGGGGCTAGAAAAGGGGAAATCATTTGAAATGTAAATAAAAAATATATCGAATAAAAAATTAAAAAAAAAAAAAGAATAGGTTATCTCCAACTCTAACAAGAATAAAGGGAAAACTGAGGCTTATAGAGAACAGTGCAGAGTGAGGTGAGGGGCAGTTTTACCAGGAGAGTTGTACAGAGACAGGTGGCAGAGACAGAACAACAGAGACAGGTGAAGACAGAACAAGACAAAGCATGAGAAGGAGCCAGAAGATTAGAACAGCCGGGCGTGGTGGCGCACGCCTTTAATCCCAACACGTGGGAGGCAGAGGCAGGCGGATTTCTGATTTTGAGGCCAGCCTGGTCTACAGAGTGAGTTCCAGGACAGCCAGGGCTACACAGAGAAACCCTGTTTTAAAAAACAAAAACAAAAAAACAAACAAACAAAAAAACAAAACAAAACAAAAAACAAACAAACAAACAAAAAACACCCAGAAGATTAGAACAGATTGCCCAAGTCAGTATGAAGCCAAGCAGAGCAATTAAGTCGGAAGTTAAAAAAAAAAAAAAAGCCAGTTTGAATCAGTCAGCTTGGAGAAGAGTTTGAGCAAGAAGAGCTGAGTTAAACCAGCCAGCCAGAGATTAAAAAAAAAAAAAAAAAAAAAGAACTAGAAATGATGAGTGTATTCATCAGTAAGTCTCAGAGGCTGAAAAAACTTTAACATTCTAGGCCTAGATTAGATTATACAGAGGCTAGAAGCTTCCAAGACTAGGCCTAGACTAGAACAGGCAGTAAACCTCTGAGACAATAATTACATCAGACAAGTAAAAGATACTTTTACAGGGGCACCACCTCTGTAACTGTGCCACCTCATGGCAGACAAGTTGTAGGGTCAGATGTCCCACACTCTATCACCACCTTCACACCCCCACCCTTGTCATGAGGGCCATCTCCACTGTGTTGCCCTGCTCTCCCAAGTGTTTTAGCCAGTGAGAGGTGGGACAAGCTCTCCAGAGTGTCATAGCCAGTGAAGGTTGGGCCCAGTTTTACACAGTCCTTGGACATCTACATGGTTCCAGGTAGCTGCCCAGACCAAGTACTTCCCGTTGGTCTCTAGTGGTAATATGAACCACAGACATCAATACCCATGACCCCTGCTGCTGGACACCCATGGCCACCCAGACAGGGCCCTCAGCAGCAGCACGGGCTGGGACTTACCACAGTCTCAAGTAGTGGGGCTGGCTACTCACAAGAGGCTATTCCTCTTCATCCTTACACCTCCAGTTCCATCTCTCTTTATAACGTTCTTCACTTTTCTTTCTCTCCCATCTGTCCACCACATACTTGCACATTGTGGGGACTCCCATGGCTGACCGGCTGGTGGGTCTCTGGATGTCTTCCCCTCCCAAGCCTCATGGCAAGGTGGCAGGAGGGCCTCTAATACCTCTGTCCACCCACACCTCATTCGCTTGGATGCAGGCTGGCCGCTGAGAGTCCTCACCCTGTACCATGTGGCATTGTGGTGGGTGGATCTCTAAGACATTTTTATTTCCTAATTTTTAAAAATTATTTATGCATATAGATGAGTGCTGTGTCTTCTATACATCGCCATGTCAGAACATGACATCAGATCCCATTCTAGATGGTTTGTGAGCCACCATGTAGTTGCTGGGAATTGAACTTAGTATCTCTGGAAGAACAACCAGTGCTCTTAACCACTAAGCTATCTCTATAGCCCCTTAAGACTACTTTTAGAGCTGAATTTCAAAATAATTTTCATGATCTTGGGTAAGAAAAGATTCTGTATAATTCCCCTCCAAAAAAGAACTGGTTAGTTCTTTTCCTGAACAGAACACCAATGGCTCAGGCTCTAAGATCAACTATAGACAAATGGGCTCTCATAAAATTGAAAAGGTTCTGTAAGACAAAGGACACTGTCTCAGGACAAAACATGAACTACAGATTGGGAAAAGATCTTTACCAACCCTACATCTGATAGAGAGCTAATATCCAATATATACAAAGAACTCAAGAAATTAAGACTCCAGAGATCCAAATAACCCTATTAGAAAATTGGGTAGAGCTAAACAAAAAATTCTCAACTGAGGAATCTTGAATGGTGGAGAAGCAACTAAAGAAATGTTCAACATCTTAAGTCATCAGGGAAATGCAAATCAAAACGACCCTGAGATTCTACCTCAAACCAGTCAGAATGGCTAAGATAAAAAACTCAAGTGACAGCAGATGCTGGCAAGGATGTGGAGAAAGAGGAATACTCCTCCATTGCTGGTGGGATTGCAAGCTGGAAAATACTGTTGCTGTTCCTCAGAAAATTGGAAATAATACTACCTGAGGACCCAGCTATACTACTCCTTGGCA
This sequence comes from Apodemus sylvaticus, assembly GCF_947179515.1. NCBI lineage: Eukaryota > Metazoa > Chordata > Mammalia > Rodentia > Muridae > Apodemus > Apodemus sylvaticus. The sequence goes on along the minus strand of NC_067487.1, from coordinate 3,450,676 downwards.
TATACCCAAAAGATGTTACAAGGACACACGGTCCACTATTTTCATAGCAGCCTTATTTATAATAGCCAGAAGCTGGAAACAACCCAGATGTTCCTCAACAGAGGAATGGATCCAGAAAATGTGATACATTTACATAATGGAGTAACAATGACTTCATGAAATTCACAGTCAAATAGATGGAATTAGAAAATATCATCCTGAATGAGGTAACCCAGTCACAAAAGAACACATATGGTAATATACTCACTGATAAGTGAGTAGTCAAAAAAGTTTGGAATACCCATGTACAACTCACAGACCATAAGAAACTCAAGAAGAAGGAAGACCAAAGTGTGGATGCTTCAGTCCTACTTAGGAGAGGATACAAGATAATCATGGGAAGTAAAGGGAGGGAGGGACTTGGGAGGGAGAGAGGAGGGAGAGGGAAAAAGGGGGCAGGAAATTGAACAGTGTAGCAGTGGGGGGTGAGAACTGGAGGTAGCCACTAGAAAGTCCCAGATGCTAGAAAAGCAAGAGGCTCTCAGGACCCAACAGGGATGACATTAGCTGAAATACCCAACAAAGGGGAGAGAGAACCTATAGAGACCATATCTAGTGGTTAGGGGATGGGACCACCCACTGATCTCAAAAATATTAACCCAGAATTGCTCCTGTCTAAAGGAAATACAAGGACAAAGAGTGGAGCAAAGACTGAAGGAAAGGCCATCCAGAGACTGCCCCACCTGGAGATCTAACCCATATGCAGGCACTAAACCCAGACACTATTGCTGATGCCAAGAAGTGCTTGCTGACAGGAGCCTGATATAGCTGTTTCCAGAGAGGCCCTGCCAGAGCCTGACAAATACAGATGTGGATGCTTGCTACCAACCATTGAACTGAGCAGGGGACCCCAACAGAGGGGTTAGGGGAAGGACTAAAGAGCTTAAGGGGTTTGCAACCCCATAGGAAGAACAACAATATCAACCAACCAGAGCCCCCCACCCCCCAGAGCTCCCAGGGACTAAACCACCAACCAAAAAGTACACATGGAGGGACCCATGGCTCCAGCTGCTTATGTAGCTGCCTTATCTGGCACCACTGGTAGGGGAGGCCCTTGGTCCTGTGAAGGCTCGATGCCCCAGCATAGGGAAATGCTAGGGAGGTGAGGTGGGAGTGGGTGGGGGAAACACCATCATAGAGGTGGGGGGGGATAGGAGGTTTGTGGAGGGAAACCATGAAGAGGGATAGCATTTGAAATGTAAATAAATAAAATAACCAATTAAAAAAAAGAATTAACCATAAAAAGGAGTAAAGATTTACTACATTCAAAACATTGCTCCTCAAAACAACATTTCAATCTCACACTCTTTAGATTACATCAATGCTGGCACGTGATCATAAGCAGAGAGCTATGTTGGCACTGAATTATAATCCAGATGGGAGGTAGGCTCCAGTGCACTAAACCCCATTTGCTTACCTTTTTATATGGCTTTTTAATTTTGGCAAAGTCGTTGAAGTAGTCTTCTACAGTGACACAGATGATGTCCACAGCGTTTGACCCTAACAGCCACTTCTTTGTCATCAGCTCATTCAGATGTTGCTGAAAAGCACAAGGTGATCATGCAAATCTTTACCTGGCACCATGCCCATCACCCCTACTTCAGATTGGTCATTCCCTGGGGGGAGGGGGGTCACACAGATTTTCTGATTGTGGCAGTGATATTTTCAGGTTAAAAAAAAAAACAAATCTACTTTTACATAATCTGCAAATCTGTACTTTAAATTTAGGAGCTTTATATTATACAAGCTTCCTAAAAACTATTACTAACAGCAGGTTATAGATGTAAATAGTGGTTTTTAACTTTAATAGCAATATATTATATGAATATGTCATAATTTATCCACTTGATTCTCTGATATACATTTATATATTTTTCACACTTTGTGATCATAAATAATGTTATAGTGACTTTGTCTGTCAAAAAGTATGCAAACAGCCAGGCAGTGGTGGTGCATGCCTGTAATCCCAGCACTCTGGGAGGCAGAGGCAGGCAGATTTCTGAGTTCGAAGCCAGCCTGGTCTACAGAGTGAGTTCCAGGACAGCCGGGGCTATACAGAGAAAGCCTGTCTTGAAAAAAAACCCAATCCAAAAAAAACCAAAAACAACAACAAAAAGTATGCAAATTAAAACTCTGATAGATATATCCAAGTTTTATTCAAAAAGCTGCAGAATTAGTTCTACACAGAGCAGAGCCAAGCACTGTGCTCCCCCACTGAGAGGTATGTGTTTTCAATTCCTGGCACCAGGCTAAGCAACAGCTCATACTAAGTATTGACCCATGTTTCTCTAGTGACAACAGATAGATGTCTGGCTCATGTTTAGACTCTAGTAATACTTTTTCTGTGCAGAGGTCATTTGTACCTTTTGTCTATTTTTTTAGAATCTTTTTTTTTTTTAATAATCCCAAAGACAAGTCTCCTCTTTTTCTCAACTGATATGTATGTGCCCTACCAAGAGGCCAGAGGATGTATGTGTCCTGTTCCATCACCCTCCACCTTACTTCCTTGAGACATGTCTGTCATTGGACCTGGAGTTCACCAGGTTGGCTACTCTAGCTGTTCAGCAAGCCCCAGTGGTCCTTTCTCTGCTCCCCATAGCTCTGGGATTACAGGCATTCATGGCCATACTCATAGGTACTGAGGATCTGAACTCAGTGAGGCATGATTTAAAAAAAAAAAAAAAAGAACAAGATTACTTTGCAGCAAGATGCACAGATGGTCAGTTTTTTTTTTTTTTTTTTTTTTTTTTTTTTTTTTTTTAATTTATGGTGATTCCTGCCAACTATGCTGGTATATGTGTTCCAAAGTGGCCCTATTTGTTTATGGTGCACTATGCTTTTGGTATGAATGAAAATTGTTTTGTTAATGATTTTGGGTGTGTTGTATATTGGAGTTTTGTGAGGCTGATTTATGTGACCTGTGTGCTCTCAGCTGAGTTTTGTTATTGGTTCCCACATACTTGACTTATCATGTAACTTTCTACTGTTTGACACCTAATTATTTCCCGGAAGCCTTTATCTACATTTGCCTAGGCGGGTAGTCATACAAGGCAGTCGTTGCTAATTGTAGCTTAGTACAGATGCAAGGGAACATCCCAGCTCACATATAGCAGCTACGTGAGGCAGGTAACAGTATAGTCCAAAGAACATGCAACCTCCCAACCCCCTGCCCTAGCCCCTGGGGTGGAAGAGCCAAGCTCACCTCTAGATCCAGGAAGACCTCCTCTAGCAGACTGCTGCAGCCTTCCTTAGCAATGGCGTCTAGAATCCCATCCATGCTTGGCTGACTCAGACATAGGCCCTCCTCTGCTTCAGTTTTTAGGTACTTCCTTTTCAGACTGATGATAGATTCTCTGCAGGGAAACATCAAGGGCTCAGGGAAATAGCTACATGCTTGCATGTTCTCTGTCCCTCTCTGTCTTACATAGCACGTACTTGAAGGTCTGGCAGTTATTGATGATGGCAATCATGTATTGCACATAACAGTGAGGGTGTTGCCGGTTTCTCAGGTGCTCTTCTTTGTAAAGCTGGGCTTCATCTTTGTATCTGAAATCACATTGAGGAATCCCAAAGCTGTCTACAGTGCCAGGTAGACATGCCTGTCAGGGAATTCATATCACCACTGTTGGACCAGAAGAGTCTTTAAACACAAACACACTTTTGGATAGTCTATATTAATAATAGAGGAGAGAGGGTCAATCATGTTAAATGAATTTTAAAAATAATTTTTGTAGCAGGCTATGAAGTATGGTTTGGTATTCTGACATGAAGATATTATGAAACACATAACTGTAATGAGAAAAGTATCTCAGTAGTTCATGAACAGTTCACTCCATAACTCATATATAACAGGACTAGAGAGATGACTCAGTAGGTAAAGGTACTTGCCACAAAGGCCTGTCTACCTGAGGTAGATCCCTGAAACTCACATAAAGGTAGAAGGAAAGAACCAACTGCACAAAGTTGTCCTCTGATTTTTCACATGTAGCATGGCACAATACCCCACTCCATTCCTCAAAAAAAAACCCTCAATAGCATGAGAAACATTATCATATACTTGATAAGATGTTCCTTTTCAAAACACTATGAAGAAATGAAACAAAAAATAACTAGTCTTGAAATATCTGGAAAACCAACATCTAGGATGCTACTGTTGTATTCTGTATAATTTTTTGACACATTAACCTCAAACTCTTGATTAGTGGGAAGGTTTACACATTTATTTTGATTTTGCCTATATGTGGTTCCAGATCAACCAAGGAAAAATCCTCTTCATAGAAAATCCCTGACTTGTAAGCGACTCTGAGAAGTGACCGCCTTAGGATACTTTGGCAATGACCCCATAAATGGGCTGTGGAGCTCAGCTATAATTCTATGGATGAAATGTGGAGATCAGTTATGACCCTGTGACCGAGAGGAATCAAATCATGACCCCCTAGATGGGTAGCAGATGGGATTCTAAGGAAGGGAGGACCCTGTTTGACAACTGATCTGTGTCAAAGATAATGACATTTGACCACTAATGTTAAAAACGTGTGTTGGTAAGTAAAAAAGAGATCTGTGCCAGACTCTGGAGCAGTTCCTGGTGAAGAGGGAGAGGAGCAGCCTTCATGATCCAGAAGCCTACAGACTTAGACCACAGTGACATACAGACCTGCCATAGTTGAGACTATGAACTCTAATATAAGATGTCAGATACCCACTATATGACCAATGTTGTTGTTATAAAAGAGAATCTGGGACATGGACAGCAACATCTGGGCATCACAGTGATAGAAGGGAGGCACAGAAGGGAGCAATAATATGAGAACAGGGCATGTGAGGATGGCCTAGAAGACTTGGGCAGTATGATGGGAAGACAGATTTCACGGGATTCTTCTATCTAGACTTGAACATCTTCAATTGAACAATTCACAGGGAAAAGGCTCACTGGGAAACAGTATGTCACATGCTCCATCCTAAGATGTTCTTTTCTCATTTTTGCATTTTCTTCTTTTTTAATATTTTTGCATTTCTGAACAACAAATTGGGGCTAATCTTTTAATAACAGCACCCTAGAATAAACAAATTTTGTTCTTAATTGTAACACATAATTTAGATTACTGGCAAAAATACATACCTACTTAGGAAAGAATTCATTTGCTGAAGACACAACACCAATACCTTTGTTTTCAAATCTTCACTTATTTGAGCAGCAACTTGAAGATTCTGTTCAAACATCTAAAAATTGAAAAAGGAAAACACAGAAGGAAAACAACAGTATAAAAGAACAGGGCATTAAGAATTGTGAAACAGTCTCACAAGAGCATAGAATAATGTCCCCATTAATAAAATTCTACCTGGGACAATCTTCTCCAAGGTCTGGTTAGTCTGCCTGACTCTTTCTGCTTGACACATTCTCTCCAACCTGCTAGATCTAGCCTGGAGTCCTGGTATAGTCCCCTGGCCTAGTCTGGTCACCCCTATTGCATCTCAAACAACATCAAAGCATCTCCCATAATCCACTCTGCCTGCTCTTGACTCACAGGCCCCTTCCATACAATATCCATCCTCTCACTAAGCCAGATCTACTCTCACGCCCCAAGCTTGGACGAGGACACATATCCTTCATAGCAGTCCAGTCTCTTTGTCACATGCTTTCATTCCTACCAAGCAATTTCCAGGTTCTAGACCCAACCTGCCTATGTATTTTGTCCTTTCTTCAACCCCAACCTACTCTGACATATCAGACACAGAACTAACAAAAGAAGTCCACATGCATAGAACTCGTCACAAAAATACAAACAATATGCAAGATCAAACCTTTATCTCTCCTACAAAACCTACTATACCTTATTAGAAATGTTTGTCAATAAGAATTTCCTATATGAACCTCAGGAAATAGAATTCAAAAGAACACATAAACTTCATCAAAGAATTCAAGGATCTTAAAAAAAGACACAAAGAAGCAGCTCAGTGAAATTACGTACAAAGAACTTATACCTGAATAATGCCCAAGAAAATACAAATATAAGGCTGATAGAAATGCTGAAGACAGTTCAGAACTTGAAAAACAGAATTCAATAAAAATAAGGAAAAAGAAAGAGAAGATCCAAACTTACAGAATCAGAAATGAACAGGGAAACAATGTAATAGATACCAAAGAAATTCAGATTATTATAAGGGAATATTTTAAAAATCTGTACTCAATTAAGATTAAAAACCTAAAAGAAACTAATTTCTAGATTTAACAAAACCATCAAAAGTAAATCAAGAACTCAACAACTCATACCAAATGAGAAAATTGAAATAATAATAAAAAGTCTAGGATCAGATGGATTCACAGATGAATTATATTAGACTTTCAAGGAAGCTCTACAGCCAATCATTCTTTAAAAATCTGAGGGAGGTAGGGGGTAAGGAGAGGAGAGGAGAGAGGGAAGAAGGGAGGGAGGGAGAACTTCTATCAAGCTAGTATCACTCTAATACCAAAACCAAGTAATGACAACAACAACAACAACAACAACAACAACAAACTAAAGCCCAGTATGTCTGATGAATATAGATTCAAACTGCTCAATACAATATTTTCAGAGAATACAGATATATCAAAAAGATGACCAAGTTAGATTTATCCCTGAAATACAGGGATACTTAACATAGACAAGTCAATAAATTTAAGAAACCACATAAATGGATTTAAAGACAAAAATCACATGTTCATCTCAACAGATCTAGATGAAGCCTTTGAAGGGTACAGATGCAGTAACGGCATTCATACATCAGTGTCTATGTATCTGCCTGCCTACCTGTGAATCAGGATGCAAAGCTCTCAGCTATACATGCTGCCAAGTTCCCAGCATGCAAATGGACTAAACCTTTGAACTATAAGCAAGTATTTAATTAAATACTTTCTTTAATAAGAGTTGCCTTCATTACGGTATCTTTTCCCAGCAAAAGAGAACAGTGACTAAGATAAACAGGTAAGTTTAAGCCTCACCCTTCTTCAAGAAAACTTCTCCTTGCAAGAGATGGAGACTATTACAGAAAACTAAGACTAATCTCAAACCACAGAGTTGTGGAGCACAATCCCAACTGATACATCTACAACACAACTCCTGCCTAAGGCTCAGGGATCACTGTGGAAGAGAGTTAAGATTGCAAGAGCCAAAGAAATGGGAAGTTTGCTGTAAGACTGTGTCTCAAAATATCAGAAGCTATACCAGTAAATTCTCACTAATATGGCTGCCAAAGCATGCCCTGAACAAGGACAGTACCAACAGATATGCTAACTTGGAAGAGAGAAAACTCACAAGGCCTCAACTCTAGACAAAAAACTAGGGGCAATTATGGAATGCTGAGAGTAGGAGAAATAGTCTTCCTAGGGAAGAAGACTCCAACTGGTTATCCAATATGGTGATCTCTGAAAACATACGTACAAGTAACATTATACAGACTGAGGAAGGTTGTATTTATGACATTAAACACATATATATAGTCATACACATAAATGTATATAATAGCAATTAATTAAAAAAAGAGGCCATGAATTTGAAAGAGTAAGGAGGGGTATATGAAACAGTCTGGAAGGATAAAATGGAAGGAGGAAATGATGTAATTATAATCTCAAAAAAAGGATATAATTACCAAAAAAAAAAAATTATCACCAGGCAGTGGTGGCACACGCCTTTAATCCCAACACTTGGGAGGCAGAGGCAGGTGGATTTCTGAGTTCAAGGCCATCCTGGTCTACATAGAGATACCCTGTCTCAAAAAACAAAACAAAACAAAAACCAAACAAAAAAAATTATCTGGAAGTTGGAATAGTCCACAATAAAAAAAAAAACCAAAACTATCTGAAAAACAATGAAGTTAAACAATTTCTCCAGGGGGCAAAAAAGCCCATCACATGATTTTCTAGTTACCTTTAGCCTGAGTTCTACCACAGAGAAATATTTACCCTTTCATTATAACCATAAGGTGCTAAAATGTGACAAGAGAGCTGACAAAGAGGCGGGGCCATGATGACGGTTGTGTGCATTTGTGTGCAAGATTAAACTCCATTATGTGGCATTTTGAAGACAAGTCTTGACCACTTACCAACATGGAACATGGAACATAAAAGAGCACAGAACAGGAGCACCAGGTACAACCAATATAATTAACTTCCAGTTTGGACCCAAAAATATCTGGAAAATCTCAAGTGATCCTGGGTAACACTACCTGGTGAGTGTAATTCTGAGCCTCAGTTTCTTTAGCTCCAGAAAGCAGAGACAGAAATATCAGAGAAAGCATGCTCTTGACATCTACACTTTGAACTCTAAGGTGTTTTCTGTCTATGAAACCAACATATCCTATTAACCACACGGGACCTGGGACCTTTAAATTTAGTGATTATACCTGGAATACAATGGCAGGAAGTGTAGTCTGATAGTAGCCATCCTGGTCTGCTTCTGGCTCTGTCTCCTTGCTCCAGTCTTTCTTGTCTGTTTCCAGTGCTTTCCGAAGCCAGGCAATGATGTTGGACTATGAGTTTGGTATTATGGGAAAGCAAAGAACAGGCTCTGAGTTATATCCAACATTCTCCCTGCAGCACATGTAGCTACACAAACAAGATACAGCTTTTCACAGGAACCCTTACTTCCAAACATAGAGCCTGCTAGAGCAGGCACTTTATATGCAGTTCACTGGTGTGCAATGCTCATGCTGGTCTTTTCATATGTGGACCACCAAAACACTAACTATAGATAAAAAGGAAAAGAATTAAGAGAACTATTAAACATTATGCTGGAGGACAAAACCAGATGTCCAGCATCTGATGGTTAGGCCCAGGACATTAGAGAACAGATTTTGCAGCCCAGTCTTCTCAGGCCACAGCAGAACACAGCTCTGCAGAACCCAGGACTCTTAGCAGTGGCTTAGATGCCATCTTGCTGCCTCTTCCCTCTTTCTGAGACTGTGTAATGATTATGAGGCTGATGTTAGACTGGCCCTATTGTCCCCATATTGTCCCCAAATTGCTACCACACACTGGAACACACCACTAAGGTGGCTCATGCTCCCTTAGATATAAGGCCTTGCAAGTCAAATAGGTGGTACAGGTTGGCTCCTCCAGCAGAAAAGACTCAGGTATCTGTGAAATACATTCAAATGAGCTCCAAACCCAGGACAGAGTCAGGTATCCATTCTTTTACAGAAAATGAACATGCCCAGACCATTTGAGAAACAGCTAGTTTACTGAGAGTTAGCTCAGATGTCTCATCACATTACAGACAAACAACCACCACAGCACTTTTGGGGCCTACAATCCAATTCTACTCACCGTGAGTGTTGACATGTATGTGTCAAGCAGCTCGGAGATGACATTTGGAGAGAGGAGAGGTTCCAGGGCACTAACATCCACCTCTGGGGCTAGCTCCACATTCCCCATCATCTCTGTACTGCAGTGAAAAGCAGGTATAAATGACAAACTACAGCAGAATACTCAAATAATACTCTCAAGTGAATCTACATGTTTGGCTAGACATGTAAATGCATTATCCTAGAGATCTCAATGCTGACACTTCTACAATTCCATAAAATCAGGAAGAACATGCATGTAAAGCACAGAATGAAAGGTCAAGGATTTGGGGGCCACTCCATGATGTCACCATGCAGGCAACTCAGCCACTTATGTAATCTCAATATGGCTTCTTCACACTGTGCCAGATGCACAGGGAGCTTGCATTCAAATAGTCCTAGGAATTATTAGCTAGGAAATAGTCTACAAAGGTCTGTCTGTCTGAACTCACTGTGTCTCTAGAACTGAGACTAGGACCACACAAACAGAAATTGTCAAATCATCACACTTCATTAAGTAAGAAGATAATGGGCAAGTACTGTTATTTGGAACACTAACCACTGTCATAAAAGTCACTAATCCTTATAGGAGGGTGAGACTAAGACAAGAAATAAATGTTTCTGAAGGAAACATGTTTTCAATGAAAGAAAGATAACATTCATTTTACTGTGCAGAAGGCAGGGAAACAAATGCTAAGTTTCATAGAAAATATATTTGTGCATGCAACTGGGCCCACAAAGGTCTAGGACTCATTACTCAAAACACTGATAAGTGTTATGTTACATAATCAAATATATATTTAAAATAGCATTCTTTCTGAGTGAAAAAGAACTTCATAAAAACTTGCACATATTAAAAGACTACTTGTTTAATCTTGGTTATCTGGCACTAAAACCTCAATGCCCTGTCTTTACAGAGGAAAAATGGCTTAACTTCTCCAGGATCCAGTGTAATAAAGCATACATGATCAATGTGAAGAGAATTCTTAAGTACAAAGATACTTTCAGCATGGCTCAAGAGAAAGACAACTGAGCCGGAGAGCTGTGCAAGTTCCATAAACACGCATCATAGTCCAGTATACAGAACTGGTAAGGACCCGGACTCCAGCTTTGAATCTTGCTCCCATGTCAAAAAAGTAAAATTATTATTCCCTCTGTGCTTCAGCTACCAAACGGAGGTGATCACAGTATACCTACCGCCTGTCTTGTGTACATTCAACCAGATTCACAAAAGTCTAGGACACATGACATACTATGGTCTAGGCTATACAATGGTAAAGACTACAGACTAGAATAATAGAGATTATTTGGACTTCATAAAGTGATAAAGGCATAAAGTCCAGGCTTAAGCATATCAACGCTACAAAATAATGGGGCTGGAGAGATAGCTTAGTGGTTAAGAGCATCTCTTGTTCTTTTGAGGACCTCAGTTCATTTCTCAGCACCCATGTCAGACAGCACACAACCATTTGTAATTCTAGTTTCAGAGAATCTATCTCTGGCATCTGAAGGTACCTGCATTCACATATACACAACCATATGTAGACACAAACATACCTCCATATAATTAAGAATAAAATACATATTTTTTTAAATTATCAAATAATGATCATCATCCATTCCTAACAATTTCATTTTGTTTATAGCTCTCTGTGTTGACGTATAGAAACACTCTATTATAAACAGTTAAAACCACATATACACAAAATAAACCTCATTGTTAAAATCATGCTTTCTCCATGGTAATAAGAAGGGTAGAAATAAGGAAATTTCAGTATATTATTTAGCACTATTTTCTATCCATAAAAGTAAAGTTAAAATTAATAACCATTTTAATTACCCAATCTTAAAGCATCTCACAATAGCCTCCCACTGACATTTCTTTCAAAGTCCACCTTTAACTACTTCATGCATAAAGTGGCTCAGTTCCTTCACATAAAACAATAGTCTCAAGCTGCAATCCAAAAGGAGTAACTGATTTTTCTATATAGTTTACATGCTTTTCTATATATTCTCATTGCTATTTCTTTATTTTTGAGATAGGTCCTGCTAATCTGTTCAGGCTGTTCTCAGACCATCTTTCTACTCAGTCTCTTGAGTTCAGGAACTACAAATGTAATGTACAACTGTTTGTATTTGAATGATTAACAGTTATAGTGTACTGGTGAGGAAAACAAAGCCTGTGATCTCTTCACCAACCTGGTGACTCAGAAAAAGTCAATGAATTTCCTAGGGCTATATGCTCCCAACCTACAAAAACGTTCCAATACTATTCCTGTCTCAGGAATTCACTGTGAAGAAGCAAGAATGCACATAGTGAGCACAGAAGATAATCAATACCATGGTATACAACTGAGTGCTCAAGGAAGATGAGAGAGACCATGTAGAAATACTGTAGCAACATGACAGGCTAGCTCATCCTCAAGGATAAGTCACCAACAGGCAGAACAGAAAGATCTTCACAAGCCAGAAAAAGACATGGGTTCAAAATAGATGAGACTGTTTGTAAAACAGCATAATTTTTCTACCTGGTATAGGTATTTAGGACCCATGTCAAGAGGCTCACAATCTCGTTGGCCTCAAGGTCCTCTGACGCAAGGTCCTGCATCCGAGTGCTCAAGGCCTGGTGGTACATGCTCAGGAGGTTCTTAAAGATCTCATAGTGAGGAGGGAAGCACTGGACCATCAAGTTCTTGGCAACGATGAGATCATCCAGGACATACTTCCTAATGATCTCCAGGTGGCGCACAAGCCACATCTTGTCAGACTCTCTGGTGTCTGCCTGTGTACCTTCGATTCTAGTTGTCACAGTTCTGTCCAAAATGGCAAACATTTTTTCTTTCCAGTTTTTGGGCCTTCCAGGAGGAACAAACCCAGTTTGCTTTTTTCGATCAAGTATCCGCCTGTCAATTTTTTCTTCCCTTTCAATGATTCTGACCACAGAGACCAGCAAGGTAGGATCCCGACGGACAGTGACCAGTGATCTTTGCAGCACCATCCACAGCTGCTTAGCCAGCTCATCAGAGAGCCCCTGTGTGCTACCAAAGTAGCCATGAATGAGGGTCATATCCCGTTTGTTCCCACTGTCCATGCGGTACTGCTCACACATTAGCCCATCCCGAGAGCACTCCAGATCCATTAGCTTCCGGTGGGCTTGTAGGAGGGCCCCTTGCTCGATGAGATCTTGGGTCTCCCTCACAATCTCAGGCACTAGAAAAAGGTACAAGTTGACTCAGTGAAAATATATAGAGATGACAGCAGCTAAAGTAAGAGGTACCTGGCATCCATCTTCCCATCTGGACAGAAGCCCTGACAGACCTTAATGGTTTTGAATTCAGGAGTCTATGGAAGGCTGGCAATTTTCATAAGCCTAGCCAAAAAAGGCCTGATGGAAATTGAGTAATTATGCTTCATTCAGCTACATGTGCTTTTTCTAAGGCAGTGAACACCATCGTTCCACAGCTAAAGTAGGCTTCATGAAAAAAAAAAAAAACATGCTTCCAGTATGGTGATGTGTGTGTTCTGATTATTGATTGCTACTTCTGTTTTATAGCCACTATTGCTAATGTGAATTTCAGAAAATAAAGAGAATGGCTACCTTCTTTTCCCTAATTTTCTTTCTATCCCTTTGGAAGTCCAACATTCAAAAGCACTTGTGTGTGTGTGTGTGTATTTGTGTGTGTGTGTGTGTATGTGTGTATATGTGTGTGTGCATGTATATGTGTGTATATATATATGATATGTCAGAAAAATCACTATGTATATATGCTTAGGCAGATTCCAGGGTCCAGGCTTAGCATGTTAGAATCAAATGCCTAAAGCAAAACAACAAAGAACACTACAAGCATGCCCCATTCAATAAATATTCAAAAAAAATCAGTAGGCCTGCTTAGACATAAACATTAAAACAACTGTATATCTAAAGTGGGTGCCAGGGGAATTTGAGCAGGCAGGAGATGGAACCAGAAAATGTTGTTAAGGAGAGGATAATGGCAATTATCAGGAACATAAAGAAAAAGGCTAAAGAAAGTAGACATAGCCCAGAAGAACTCATGGACCTGTAAGGCAGACCAGCAAAAATACTGTAGTACTCTCAAAGGAAGAAGATAAAAGAGTGGATGGCTGAAAGCTTCCAAAGTTTGATAGATGACATGCATGCAAATATCTTGGCAAGCAAGGCAATGACCTGTAAGCCAAGGGACCCATACTAAGTCATGGAACTGTGACAGCAGTAAGAGAAGAAAAGGTATCCTAAATAGTGTCACTAGAAACTTCTTATCAGAAATTTTAGATGCCAGATGTACCTGTATTTAGTATTAAAATGTATTTTTAGATACACTGAAAGTACTAAAAATAATACCACCAACTAGCAGCTGGGCGGTGGTGGCGCATGCCTGTAATCCTAGCACTTGGGAGACAGAGGCAGTCGAATTTCTGAGTTCAAGGCCAGCCTGGTCTACAGAGTGAGTTCCAGGACAGCCAGGGCTACACAGAGAAATCCTGTCTCAAGAAAAAAAAAAAAAAAAAAAACTACTACCAACTAGCAATGGCTTTTCCTCTTTTTTCTTTGTTCTCCACCTTTGAGACAGGGTCTCAATCTATAGTCCACACTGAACTCAAACATGCAATAATCTTCGTACCTCAGCCTTCACATGCTGGAACTTCAATTGTGAGCAACCAAGCTCCACTTTTACCAAGAATCTTTTATCCAGCAAAACTATCATTCAAAAGTAAAAAAGAAATTGAGGATTCCAAAGTAAGAGAAAGATGAAAAATCTTTATAATTAGATTGTTTGTAGGACATGCTAGAGGGACTTCTATGGGAAAAAAAAAAGACATTAGACAGTAGCTTGTGACAATAACTGGGAGTTGTGAAGAAATTTCAGCCAGGAATGGTGACACGCACCTGTAATTCCAGCACGTGTCAGGTAGAGGAAAGAGAATCAAAAACTCAAGTCATATTTAGCTATATAACAAGTTCATGACCAGCCTGGGTTACATGAGACCATCTCAAAAATCCAACACAAATGAATAAAATAAAACTCAAACAAGCAAAAACAAAGTAGGATAAAAATCTCAATTAAAGTAAATACAAGACCAAGTATTTAACCCAACTTTTTGTTTTCTATATGGTCTGAAAAACTAATAGAGTATCAGTTTGTTTCTGGACATTTACAAAGTATAAAGAATAAAGTGAAGAGGGGTGGGATAAAGTTATATAGAAATAAAGTTTTTACATGTTGGTGAATTCACGATGGTATAAATTCAATATTGAGGTGATAACAATTTCAACACATTAGATGTCAGGCCAACAATATCCACAAAAAAAATATCTAAATACATAAAACAAAAGAAAAACGGAAACTTAAGTGTTTCATTAGAAAAAACATAGAAAATTATAGTATATGATATAAGGAACAAAAAAATTTCAGCATATGAAAAACTAACAGTAAAACCCTTTCTTACTAGTAATTACTTTAACTATAAGCAGTTTAAACTCTCCAATCAAAATACATGGCAGAAAAAATTATTTAAAAGGTGATTTAATCATGGGCTGGAAAGACGATTCAGTGTTTATGAGTTCTTGCTGCTGTTCCAGAGAACCTGGATTCAGTTCCCATCAACTATCCTGTAACCCTCACAACCATCTATAACTTTAGTTCCAAGGGATCCTGCACTGTCTCTTCACCTCTTTGAGCACTAAGCATTGCATATGTATACAAATAGGAAAAACACTTATACACATAAAATAAATATAATTTTTAAAAAGTGATTCAACCACACGTGTCTACAAAAGTCTACCCTTAAGCTGAGAATATTAGAGAAAGATTGCCCGTGTAAATAGTAACAAAAAAGAGTCAAAGGCAGTATTACATGAGACAAAACAGCTTTCAGTAAATTGAAGGAGGATATAACAGAAGGGTCTATTAACATGATGATACAGTTACACAGTTATCACAATTATTGTCATTTCTGCATCTCAAACAGACTACAAGAATATATGAAACAAAAACTGACAGAACTGAAAGGAGAGGCATGGCACTGTAAGGATCACTGGAGACCAATACCTCCTCTCTCAGTGAGGACAAAACAAGCAGAAGGTGTGTGAAGAAACTGAGGATCTATGCAATACAGTAAAACACAGGGACTCTCAGTCAAGCCCAGCCATATGGGAAGAGACCTAATGAATTGCCTAGAAGGAACAAAGACCAGCAGGGTCCCTGGAAGAAACAAAGACTACCTGGAAGGACACTCCCTAACCTGCTGAGCTGTCTGAAGGCTGTGCAATGTGTTCTGAAATTCTAGCTTGTGTAAGCTGGCATCCATGCTTTGGTGGATTTTATTGATATAACTCTGAGTCTTTTCATGGAAAACCAGATAGCTAAAGGCCAGTACAAGAACACAATCAACAAAAGCCTGGACAATACAATACCACCAGAATCCAGCTATCCTATACCACAGCAAAGATTCTAAGACATCTGAATCGAAGAAAATACCCTTAAATCTAATCTTTTCAAGATGACAGAGGCCTTTAAAGAGGAAATTAATAGATCCCTTACAGAAATAAAGGAAAATATGATCAAACAGGTGAAAGAAATAAACAAAACAGTTCAAGACCTGAAAATGAAAATAAAAGCAATAAAGAAAACATAATCTGAGAGGATCCAGGAGATGGAAAACATAGTAAAGAGAACAGGAAATACAGACACAAGTATCATCAACAGAATACAAGAGATGGGAGTGAGAATCTCAGAAGTAGAAAATACAACAGAAGAAATTGATATATCTGTCAAAGAAAATGCTAAAACTAAAACATTTCTAACACAAAACACCCGGGTAATGTAGGACATTATGAAAAGATCAAACTTAAGAATAATAGGAATAGAAGAAGATTCCTAATTCAAAGGCCCAGAAAATATCTTCAAAAAAATCATACAAGAAAATTTTGGGTGGTGGTGGTGCACGCCTTTAATCCTAGCACTTGGGAGGCAGAGGCAGGCGGATTTCTGAGTTCGAGGCCAGCCTGGTATACAGAGTGAGTTCCAGGACAGCCAGGGCTACACAGAGAAACCCTGTCCCCCCACCCCCACCAAACAAACAAAACCAAAAAAGAAAGAAAGAAAGAAAGAAAGAAAGTTAGTTTCCCCAACCTAAAGAAAGACATGCCTATAAACATTCAAGAAGCTTACAGGCACCAAATAGAGTAGACCAAAAGAGAAAATCCTCCCACCACATAACATTCCAAACACTAAATGCACAGAAAAAAGAAAGAAAGAAAGAAAGAAAGAAAGAAAGAAAGAAAGAAAGAAAGAAAGAAAGAAAGAAAGAAAGAAAGAAAGAAAAAAGCTGCTAGGGAATAATTTAAAAAGGCAGATTTTAATTACACTTGATTTCTCAAAAGACTTTAAAAGCCAGAAGGGCTCATGCATCTGTCTTGCAAACCCCACAGATGTCAGTCCAGACTACTATACCCAGCAAAACTTTCAGTATCCATAGATGAAGATACCAAGATATGACAAAACCAACTTTCTGAACAGAACACCCATAGCTTAGACACTAAGATCAGTAATTAACAAATGGGACCTCATGAAACTGAAAAGCTTCTGTAAGGCAAAGGTCACAGTCCATAGGTAAAATGACAATCTGACAGAGAACTAATATCCAAAATATATAGTCACCAAACCCCGACACTATTGTGGATGCCAAGAAATGCTTGCTGAAAGGAGCCTGATATAGCTATCTCCTGAGAGGCCCTGACAAAGCCTTTCAAATACAGAGACAGATGCTCACAGCCAACCATTGGACTGAGCTCAGGGTCCCCAGTGGAGGAGTTAGAGAAAGGACTAAAGGAGCTAAAGGGGTTTGCAAGCTCATAGGAAGAACAACAATAGCAACAACCAGACCCTCTAGAGCTCCCAGGGACTAAGCCACCAACCAAGGGGTACACATGGCTCTAGCTGCATGTGTAGCAGAGGATTGCCTTGTCAAGGGGAGGAGAGGTCCTTGGTTCTATGAAGGCTTGACAGATGCCCCATTGTAGGGGAATAGAGGGTGGGGAGGTAAGAGGTGGGGTGGAGGAAAACCCTCATAGAAGTAGGGGGAGGGAGGATTGGATAGGGGCTACCCAGGAAGGGGGAAAACTGGGAAAGGTAATAACATTTGAAATGTAAATAAAAAATATAGCCAATAAAAAATTAAAAAAGAAAAGAAATAGGGTACAGCGCTAAACAGAGAAATCTCTAGTGGCTGAGAAACACTTAGTCATCCTTAGTCATCAGGGAAATGCAAATCAAAACGACTCTGAGATTCCACCTTACAACCAATCAGAATGGCCTTAGCTATTTTGATCTTAATCAAAACTTCAAGGTTTTGCAGGAGAGGATGTGTAGCAAAGGGACCATTCCTCCATTGCTGGTGGGAGTGCAAACTTGTACAACCACTCTGGAAATCAATTTGACAGTTTCTCAGAAAACTGGGACTAGTTCTACCTCAAGACCCAGCTATATACATATATATACCCAAAAGATCTTCCAGCATATCACAAAGACATGTGCTCCACTATGTTCATAGCAGCCTTATATATAATAGCCATAATCTGGTAACAACCCAGATGTCCCTCAACAGAAGAATGGATACAGAAAATGTGGTTCATTTACCCAAAAGAATATTACTCAGTTATTAAAAAATGAGGACATCATGAATTTTGCAGGCAAATAGATGGAACTAGAAAATATCATCCTGAGTGAGATAACCCAGACCCCCAAAGGACATACATGGTATATACTCACTGATAAATGGTATTAGCCAAAAAGTTCAGAATAGCCATGATAGAACTTACAGACCATATACGAAGCTCAACAAGAAGGAAGGCCCAAGTATGAATGCTTCAATCCCACTTAGAATAGGGAGCAAAATCATCATGGGAAGCAGAAGGAGGGAGGAATCTGGGTGAGAGAGGGGAGGGGGAGCAGAGGGCCGAGGATAAAAAGGGTGGCAGGATCAGGTATGGGGCGGGGTGGGGTGGGGTGGGGCAAGGAGGGGTAGGGGGTGGGAGGGTGGTGCAGGGAACAAGAGAGAAGTCCAGAGGGCCAGGAGAATGAATAGAAATATGCAGCAGTGGGGGGTGAGGGACAGGGGAAACCTCTAGAAAGTCCCTGATATGAGAGGCTCCCAGGACCCAATGTCCCCATTTCAGCTAACCAGACTCTACAGAGCTCCCAGAGACTAAGCCACTAACGAAAGAGCATACATGGGCTAGTCCGTGACACCCCACTACATATGTAGCATAGGACTGCTTTGTCTGGTCTCAGTGGAAGGGGATGCACTTGGACCTGTGAAGGATTGATGCTTTAGAGAAGGAGGATACTGGAGGGAGGAGTAGATGGGTGGGGGGGGGAGCATCCTCTTAGAGGTAAAGGGGAGGGAGGATGGAGTGGGGGCTTGTGGAGGGAAGACCAGGAAGGGGGACAATATTTAAAATGTAAATAAAATAATTAATAAAAAGTAAAATAAAATTTAAAAAAAAAAGAAGAAAGTTCTCAAACTAACAACCCAACTTTACAACTTAAGGAGCTGAAAAAAGGAGATAGATTAAAGAGCCCTAGTTGTTCTTACAGAGAACCCAATTCAGTTCCCAGCACCCACACAGAGGCTCACAATTACTTATAATTCCAGTTACAGGGCCTCTAATGCTCTTTTCTGACTTCTGCAGGTCCTAGGCATGAATGTGGTACACATACATACATGTAGGCAAACACTCAGACACATAAAATAAACGAATCTTAAAAAAAAAGAAAGTAAATCCAAAGCTAAAAGAAAGGAAATAATAGAAATTAGAATACAGATAAACAATAAGAGTATATAAACGCCAATAGAGAGAACCTGGTCCTTTGAAAAGATTAAGGA
Organism: Apodemus sylvaticus; assembly: GCF_947179515.1. Lineage (NCBI taxonomy): Eukaryota > Metazoa > Chordata > Mammalia > Rodentia > Muridae > Apodemus > Apodemus sylvaticus. The sequence goes on along the minus strand of NC_067487.1, from coordinate 3,431,413 downwards.
CGCTAGCAAACCCTTAGCTCAAATGGTCTAAGAAAAAAGATCCTAATTAAAATATGAAAGTAGGAACATCATTACTAATTCTTCAGAAATTGAAAAAGAAACTGTAAAAGAGAATAGTGAAAAACTGAACACCAAGAAACTAGGTAACCCAGATCAAAAAACTTCCTGGGAACAAAACCTACCAGACTGAAAAACAAAGCAGTAGAAAATCTGAACAGATCTCTCTATAAAGAAAAACCCTATCCCAGTCACATTATTAATGAATTGGCCAAATATTTAGAGAACTAGCTCCAGTGTTTCTTGAGATTTTCTAGATACTGAAAAGTTCATGAATGGAGACAGGTGACACTGTTCATGAATGAGCTGTGGAACATTCTATTCTGCATTCCATAACACAGTACTAAAAAGAAAACTCTGGCCAGTCAGTCAGCCCTCTGGCTCTTTTCCAGGGTCCTCGAAGCTCTGGCTGTCACACTGAGAGACTCCTGACCTGCTCTGTTCTGCCCACCTGGCTCCCATCTCACCTGATCCTTGGCCAGTGCACTTACTTGTCCTAGCTTCAGAACTGCTCTTCTCCCAGATCCTCTGACTCAGGGCCTGCCTCCCATCCTGCCCAGGTAGCTGCCCCTCTAACAGAACATGTACTTCTACTTCTACTCTTGTTCAGTAGACTCCTAGTCATTCATCCACAGCTAAAAACAATAGCTCTGCAGTGTACGTCTGTATACCACCCAGACACAGATTAATATGTTCTCCACCGGTCCTTATTTACATTTGCTCAACTGACCCTTTCCATTCATGTTCAGAGAAGTTATATGAGCAGGCAGAATTATGTTTACTGCACTCAAGGAAAGGCCTTAAAAGTATATAGCAAAGAAACACTGGTCTGCCTCTACTCATCTCACAGAGCTCCCAGTGTTTGAAGGAAAAGCAAGTATGTATATGGGAAGATACCATCATGAGTGTTCTAGAGACACCCAAATCCTCCCCCAATTCCCCTCTCCTATCTGCCACTCACCAGAGAATATGTTCTTGAGGTTCTCCACAGCAGCAGCCAGCTGGCTGTGCTGCACCACTGCATCTTTTACATCTTTGAGACTCTCAATGGTGTTGATGCTCTGCCTCCAATCCTTGCTGACATCAGCCAGTGACTGCTGGATATCCTTGACATCATTCAACGCATTGTGGAGCTGGCTTAGGCCTGTGCGTACCCCATCTAGTTGAGACTGGATTGCAGCCTAAAGGAGATAACATGTAGGTAAGCAGAGCCAATGACAGCCATACATGATTTCTGGAGGAATACATTTTTCCAGGGAGGATCAAGTTCAGAAAGAACCATTTAAAGAGAACATAAAAAACCCAATTTTAGGGGGGAAAAAGATAAGAGAATAATTTAATGGATTCTACAGTAACTTTTTGTTTTTGTCAATACTGCCTGGGAATAGAACAATGTTATATTTTAAAACTTAAATAATACTTAAAAAGACTAATAAGCAGAAAGCAGAGAAAAAGACAGTTTCATTCAGGAGATTACAGAGAAGAATAAACTTCAAAAGGAATAGATTAACAAAGGAGAACAAAGATTCTATCATATTCAGCTCAGTAAACCAAAAATCCTCTCTGGATGGGGAGAAAGCAAAGACCAAACAGTCCTCGTGACTAAAAAAATAACCACCAAAATTATAGTAACCAGCAAACTGCTCTCAATAACTAAATAAAAAGTGATCTTCATTCTCCAATTAAAAGATACAAACTAACAGACTGGACTGGAAAAACAAACAAACAAATCAAGATCCAAGTATCTATTATCTCCAAGAATCACACCTTACAGGAAAGGATATTCTTAGACTGAGAATGAAGGACAGAAGTTGATTTACTTTGGAACAAATAAAAGCTGAAAAGAAGCCGGGCGGTGGTGGCGCACGCCTGTAATCCTAGCACTCTGGGAGGTAGAGGCAGGCGGATTTCTGAGTTCGAGGCCAGCCTGGTCTACCAGAGTGAGCTCCAGGAGAGCCAGGGCTACACAGAGAAACCCTGTCTCGAAAAAACCAAAAACCAAAACAAAAACAAAAAACAACAACAACAAAAAAAAAAGCTGAAAAGAAGATCCTTAGCTTTACTAAAATAGACTTCAATCAAAAATTAAGCCATTATTCTGAGATCTAATAAAGTAGTTTTAAAACCAAAACTAGTCATAAGACATAAAGACCAATGCATATTAATTAAGGAGCACGCCATCAAAAAGATACAACAATTGTAAATATATATGTACCAAATAATGGGTCTCATGATTTTATGAAATACTACTGGATATAAAGGGACAGACAAGCCCCGATACTTCAATAAAAATACCCCACTGTTATCAATAGGTCATCTAGACTAAAAATCAATAAAGAAACTTCATCGTTAAATTATACCACAGAATAGACTTAAAAATTTATTTATACATAGGCATGCCTAACTTATTAACACTACAAAATGATTTGTTACCTACAAAGTTTGCACTCAATTTCACAATAGGATTTTCTTTTTAATTTCATGTTTTAACCTTAGTATTTTATGTTGGGCTGCATTCATAGCTTCACATAATAACAGGTCATACACACCTGATTCTAGAGGATATTCAAGCCAACATCTGAATAATATACAAGGTATGGAACTTTCTCTAATATAAATCGCATTTTAGTCTACACAATAAGTTTGTTTTAACAAATACAAAAATTCAAATAATTTCTTATATCTTATTAAATCACAATGGAATAAAATAAGCAATCAATAGCAAGAGAGATTGAAGAATCTATAAAAATAATTGGGAGACTACATAAAATAATCTTGAATGATCAGTAGGTCATCAAAAAAATCAGAGTAGAAATTTAAAAATTCTTAGTAAGTGAAAATAAAAGCACAGTTTATCAGAACCTTTAGAATATAGCTAAGGCTATCTTAAGAAAAGTTCACAGGTTACATAAAAAAAAAAAAAATCAGAGCCCTCAAACCAATTAACTAAGGATCTAACTCAGGATTTTAGAAAAACAAGAACAAGATAAATTCAAACAGAAAAAAAAAAATAAAGATCAGGATCAGGACAAAAATTAATAAAATGAAAATTAAAAAGACAATACATAGAATCAACCAAAGAGTTAGCTCTTTGGAAAAAAAGAAAAAGAAAAAAAAAAAAAGAAAAATTGACAAAATAAACAAGATGGGAATGAAGGCCCAAATTAATAAAAATTAGAGATGACAAGGGGAACAATAGATACCAAGGAAATCCAAAAGCTTGTTAGGGACTAACTTAATGCTATGGCCCCAAACAGAAAGATCTAATAAATAAATAAATAAATTTCTAAATGCATATTACTTATCCAAGTTACATCAAGGAACATAAACAACTTAAACATACCTGAAACAAATCACAAGACAGAAATAGTATAGAGTCTCCAAACAAGGAAAAGCTTGGGCTAGACAGATTCTTCACTAAACTCTACAAGACTTTTAAAGAAGAGCTAATACCAATATTACTCAAACTGTTTCAGAAAGCAGAAAAGAAACCCTACCAAAATCTATGAAGATAGTATTACCCTGATATAACAGTAGTCTAAGGTTCCAACAATAATAACAACAACAAAGAAAACTGCAGTAGAACAACTTTCCTGGTAAATGTAGAAATAAAATTATTAGAAAAATACTCATAAGCAGAATTCAAGAACATATCAAGAAGTTCATTATAATAAAATTGATTTGATTCCTGGCATGCAAGAATAATTAAAAGCACAAATCAATACACATAAGACAGCACATAAATAAGATTGAAAGGAAGAAATCACATGACCCATCTCAATAGACACAGATAAATTCAGTATCTAGCAATAAAATCCCTGAAGAATTTAGAAATAGAAAGAAAATAAAGAGTATTTCTGACAAACCTGTAACCAACATTATACCAATGGGTAAAAATTGAAAGCATTTCCTCTAAAACTAGGAATAAGACAAAAGTGCCTACTCTCTTCACTCTTACTGTAGTGCTATAAGTCTTAGGTAGAGCAATGAGCCAAGAGAAAGAAGAGGAATACAAATAGAAAAAAGTAAAATTACCCCTATTTACAGATGCCATGGCCCTATATTTAAAAGACCTTAAAGACTTCACCAGAAAAGCCACAGACCTGATAAACTATTTCAGCAAAGTAGCAGAATATCCACATACAAAATCAGTAGCTTTTCTATACAGTTAATAGCTAACTTGCCAAGAAAGAAACCATTTTCCCTTAAATCTCACAATAGCTTAAAAACAATGTATACCTAGGAACAAACATCAGCAAGGAGCAGAAAGAGCTTGACAATATAAACTTTAAAACGCTGCAGAAAGAAATTGAAGACACTAAAAGATGAAAAAACCTCTTATGGTCATTTAATTTTGTGAGAATAGCAGAAGCAAATTCATGCAATCCTAGTTAAAATCTCAATGACATTCTTCACAGAATTGAGAAGAACAAACCTAAAGTTGTTATAAAAGCACAAAACCCAAAAGAGCCAAAGAAATTTTCACTGGAAAAAAAAGTGTATTTTATTTGGAATACCCATAGAGGTCAGGAAATTACTAAGGAGCCATGAGGAGTTCACAGGAGGAAAAACAGAATGTACTAGTATAAAGGGATAAAAGGAAATAACAGAACAGACAGGATTAAACTGAGGTGAGGAAGCAGAGGGTACAGCAGAAGGAGTATGGAAAGGGATAAATAACACTAAAGACATAAAAACACCTACTATTAGAGAAATGTCCTAAACTGACATAATATAGAGTCAAAATGGAGTGTCCTGACTAGTTTTATGTCAACTTGATGCAAGCTAGAGTCATTGGAAAAGAGGGAATCTCAATTGAGAAAATGCCTCCATAAAAGCTGTAAGGAATTTTCTAAATTAGTGATTGATATGGTAAGGAACAGCCCAGGTGTGTGGTGCTATTCCTGGGTTTTGTATAAGAGCAGGCTGAGTAAAGCCATGGGAGCAAGTCAGTCAACAGCACCCCTCCATGGCCTCTGCATTAGCTCCTGCCTCCAGGATTCTGTCTTGTTTAAGTTCCTGTCCTGACTTCCTTCAATGATTAACAGTGTGCTGTGGAAGGTATAAGCCAAATAAACCCTTTACTTCCCAGGTCATGATTTTTTTTCAGCACAGCAACAGCAACCCTAACTAAAACATGAAGTAAGCCTTTCACAGGGCAACAATGCCCCTAATAGACACTAGCTAACAAATAAAAAAGTCCAGTGCTATAAACAGGTCATTTCTTTTAGAGTTGTTGGCCAGAGTGGTCCCATAGACCTCAAACATTACAGGTCAATGCATTGTTCTTAGTTATGTTTCTAGTCCTTGATGGTGAAAGGCTTATTGTTGAAGATATCACATACTTGAGTGATAGAACCTGGGAAAATCTGGCTGCTATGGACCCAGAAGCTTCATCCCTATTGAACAGCTTTATAGTGCTGGAGGGTGCCATGCAAGCTACCAGAAGAGAAAAGAAATTATCAGTCATACTCAGTTGTAACCTCTGTGAGCTACAACAATGATTGGCCTGTCAAGAGATATCTATTGGTGCAGTCAGGGCACAAACACCAAGGGAATAACCAACTACTTTCTGCTTGGATTTAAACCTAGCTCCACAAGATAAAACTCACCTCTGGTATCATTTTGTTGAGCCAAGAACCTATGGCTAAACAGTTCACAGGCCTCAGAAGAGAACTTACTATTATTTTGCTAAAGGAACACAGTATTAAATTGATTCCTAATGACTTTCACTGCACAGTTAGATCCCTCAATCCTCACCTGAGAAGTTTTCACTTTCAATGGATGATACTTAACATGGAAACTCACAACTAGCCATGGTGCAGAGAATAAGAAAGTGTAGAATGCTTAGCTCTAAAGGGAACATATCTCCTGTATCTCACCTCCCCCTCCAATACTAAGTTCAGTCAGGGAACATTGTAGAAGAGGTGACAAACGATGTGTAAGGACCAGAGGCAGTGAATGGTCACATGGACACATCTGGATACAATAGAGGTGCACATAAGAACGCACAGTGATTTTGACAGCATGTACAACACAACACCTGTGCAAGTCCGAACTAGGCCAAATTCCAGCATTGAGAGCTGGGCACACAGTCCCATACCAAGTATTAGAAAGATTGGCAATTGTTGTTACCAGCTGGAAAAAGAAGGGTCAGTTTTCTCTAAGAGTCTAGCACCTAGTAAGTTGACTACACTCCAGTAGAAGACCATACATCTAAGAATATCTAGGCAGCACAAACTGGTTTTGGAAGGTTGTTATTTTTCTTTTTTTAGAAAGACACAAAGTTGGTTGGATAGAGAAATGGAAATGGATCTGGGAAGAGTTGAAGAGATGAGTATTATTAAAACACATTGCAGACAACTAAAAACTTTCAAAGAACTAAAAAATATGTAAAAACAAAGCAATAAGAAAAAGCAATCCTAAAATTGTTATAGAAGCACAGGACTTCAAAATAGAGACAAATCAATTCTAAGCAGGAAAATTAATATTTTAGGCATTACAATTCTTGTTCTCAGATTATACTACAAAGCCAAAATACAAAAACAGCTTACATGAAACATGGTGCTTACATGAAAACTGACTCTCAAACCAATGGAACAGACTAACGATCCAGGGAAGAAAGAAAATACATTATAACTACAACCATCTAGTTTTTGATAAAGGTATCAAAACCATAATTGGAAAAGACTTTCTTTAAAACAGTGCTGTGAAAACTCAGTATTCACATGTAGAAGAATAAAACCAGATCCCTGTCACTTACTTTGCAGAAAAAAAAAAAAAAACAATTAAAAAATGGATCAAAGACCCTAATATAAGACCTGAAATGCTACAGGAAAACAGAAACATTGTAAACTATAAGCACAGGCAAAGCACAGGGTCAAGAAATAATCATTAAGAACTGACAAATAGGACAAAAAATAAAAAAGCTTCTAAACAGCAAATGATACAATCAAAACAGTACAGAGACAGCCTACAAAACAGATTTTTGCCTTCTTTATATCCAACAGATTAATATCTACCATCCATAAAAAACTCAAAACTTCAACACACACACACACACAAAACCCACAAATTTCCATTAGCAAGCTAACAAATTGAACATACAGCTCTCAAAAGAAGAAATGCAAATGGTCATAAAACAAAAAATAAGATCCATGAAAAAATGTTCAAAAACATTATCCTTTAGGAAGATGCAATTAAAATTATACTGAGTGTGGATGTGGTGACACCCAACTATAAGGTCAGCATTTAAGCTCTAAAGCAAAAGAACAACTGTGAATTTGAGCCAGTTTGGGCCACATAGGAAGTACAAAGCCAGCCAGAGGTGCATGGTGAGATCTTATCTAAAATCATCATACACACACAAAACAATCAATCAAACAAGCAAGAACAGCTGAATAAACAAAAGTGCATTAATATTCTATCTCACTCCAATCATAATGGCTATCATCTAAAAAAATCAAATACAAAACATTCTGGGAGGGGGAGAGATGTCTTGGTGATCAAGAGTACTTACTGCCCTTGTAGTTCTGGCTTCAGTTCCCAACACCCACACGGTGGCTCACAACCATCCATAAGTCCAGTTTCTGGGGCACCTAATGCTCTCTTCTGATTTCTTCCGACAACAGACAGGCACATGGTATACATGCATACCTGCAGACACAACACTCATATACATAAAAGGAAATAAATGAATCTAAAAGGAAAGTTTTTGTTGTTGTTTGTTAACTAAAATAAATGTCAACAAATGATAATAATGACGTGGGGAGAGGGGAACCTTCTTTACACACTGTTGGCTGGACTGTAAACTGGTATAGCCAATGAAATCAGTATGGAAGTAACTTCAAAACAAAACTACCATACAATCTAGCTATATCACTCCGAGGTATATATAAAAAGAGTCCAAGTCACAAACCAAAGAGATACAACTAGCACATCTGTGCTTATTGCTGCACTGTTCACAAGAGCCAGGACATAGAACCAGCCTAGAAGTCAGTCAACATATGAATAGATAGTACACAATAGAATTTTTTTCAATTGTGAAGAAAGATGAAATTATGTCATTTGCAGAAAAATAGATGAAACTAGAGATCATTTTCATTAAATAAGTCAAACTCATAAAAACAAATACAATATTATGAGTTTTCTTTCAGAATTGTAGAAACTAGATTTAAGTACACACACACAGAAAAGCACACCATGAAAGTTAAAGGAGATTATAAGGTGTGAAGAAAAAAGTCTAGAGCAGTGGTTCTCAACCTTACTAATGCTGCAGCTCTTTAATACGTTCCTCATGGTGTGGTGACCCCAACCATAAAATTATTTTTGTTAATACTTTATTTTGTTTGGTAGGTTGGATGGTTGCTAGGTTTTTTTTTTTATTCAATTTATTTTTTATTTACATTTCAAATGATTTCCGCTTTTCTAGACCCCCCACTCCCTGAAAGTCCCATCAGCCCCCTTCCCTCCCCCTGTTTTCCCACCCAACCCTTCCCACTTCCCTGTTCTGGTTTTGCCCTATACTGCTTCACTGAGTCTTTCCAGAACAAGGGGCCACTCCTCCGTTCTTCTTGTACCTCATTTGATGTGTGGATTATGTTTTGGGTATTCCAGTTTTCTAGGTTAATATCCACTTATTAGTGAGTGCATACCATGATTCATCTTTTGAGTCTGGGTTACCTCACTTAGTATGATATACTCCAGTTCCATCCATTTGCCTAAGAATTTCATGAATTCATTGTTTCTAATGGCTGAATAGTACTCCATTGTGTAGATATACCACATTTTTTGCATCCACTCTTCTGTTGAGGGATACCTGGGTTCTTTCCAGCTTCTGGCAATTATAAATAGGGCTGCTATGAACACAGTGGAACATGTATCCTTATTACATGCTGGGGAATCTTCTGGGTATATGCCCAGGAGTGGTATAGCAGGATCTTCTGGAAGTGAGGTGCCCAGTTTTCGGAGGAACCGCCAGACTGATTTCCAGAGTGGTTGTACCAATTTGCAACCCCACCAGCAGTGGAAGAGTGTTTCTCTTTCTCCACATCCTCGCCAACATCTGCTGTCTCCTGAACTTTTAATCTTAGCCATTCTGACTGGTGTAAGGTGAAATCTCAGGGTTGTTTTGATTTGCATTTCCCTAATGACTAATGAAGTTGAGCATTTTTTAAGATGCTTCTCCGCCATCCGAAGTTCTTTAGGTGAAAATTCTTTGTTTAACTCTGTACTCCATTTTTTAATAGGGTTATTTGGTTTTCTGGAGTCTAACTTCTTGAGTTCTTTATATATATTAAGCAATACTACAGAGCAATAGTGTTAAAAACTGCATGGTATTGGTACAGTAACAGGCAGGCGGATCAATGGAACAGGATTGAAGATCCAGAAATGAACCCACACACCTATGACCACTTGATCCTCGACAAAGGGGCTGAAAACATCCAATGGAAAAAAGATAGCCTTTTCAACAAATGGTGCTGGTTCAACTGGAGGTCAGCATGCAAAAGAATGCGAATTGATCCATCCTTGTCTCCTTGTACTAAGCTCAGCTCCAAATGGATCAAGGACCTCCACATAAAGCCAGACACTCTGAAACTAATAGAAAAGAAACTGGGGAAGACCCTTGAGGACATTGGTACAGGGGGAAAGTTTCTGAACAGATCACCAATAGCGTATGCTCTAAGATCAAGAATTGAAAAATAGGACCTCATAAAATTACAAAGTTTCTGTAAGGCAAAGGACACCATCAAAAGGACAAATCAGCAACCAACAAATTGGGAAAAGATCTTCACCAACCCTACATCAGATAGAGGGCTATTATCCAATATATATCAAGGTTGCTAGGTTTTTAAGACAGAGTCTCTTAGTACAGTCTTGGCTGTCTTGGAATTTGCTTTGAAGACTAGTATGGCCTTGAACTCACAAAAATTCACATGCCTCTGCCTCCCAAGGGCTGGGATTAAAGAAGTGTGCCACCATCACCCTGCTCCTTGCTACTTCATAACTGTACTTTTAATATTGTTATGAACTGTAATGTTGTATTGATATGAACTGATGGCCTTAGGCAACTGACCACTGTCAAAGGGTCACTTGACCCCCAAAGGCATGATCTACAGATTGAGAATTGCTGGTCCAAATGAAAGAACTAGAGAAAAAAGTAAGAAAGACAAAAGTACCCAGTTTCCTTTCATATACAGAATCTAGATTTAAATAGATTATATACACATAATACATATTATACTGTGTTGACTAATTTTATGTCAACTTACACAAGATGGAGTCAACCTCAGTTGAGAAAATATTTCCATCAAATAGGACTGAAGGTGAGCAGGGTAGTGGGGAACAGAAACTCAAGACAAATGGCTCTGTTCCATCATTTCTATGGTCTCCTACCTTTAGCCTGGCCTCCACAGAGGCCTTCTTCCGAGCCTCCCTTCTGCGATACTGCTCCACTTTGTCCAGTTGGTCTGGGCGCTGAAGCATCCCAGCAACCCTTTGGACTGCTGTTGCAACAGCCTCCAGGTCTGTCTCCTTCATAGTCAAAAGGTAGGCAGAATCTTTGCACATGTCATAACACAGGTACACTACATAAAGGAGAAGGTATGTTAAAATGAAGTGATGACTCCACACTTACCATGCACGGGTCTTATGATCACAGTGCAACTAATGAGGAATTTCTATAACATTTAAATTAGTAAACTAGAAATGAAAGCTGGACTTGGGTCATAAACTCCTTAACAAAACTGCAAATCTTTAGAATTCAATTGCTGAGAAGATTTTACCTTAACAGAGAGAAGCAGGGATATCTCACAGGCGTAAGACAGTCACATAGAGAGAATGTTTATACAGAGACTTAGACTATGCCAAAGATATCTCTAACACAATTCTTAGCTCTGTAAAAGACCAGCTTTTCATTTCTGGAGCTCACCCCACTGCTGCCCATGTCCATGGGGTAGTCACTGGAAGACAACAACTATTACATACACCTCAACAGCCCAGTGGGCAAACATGAGTCTTATGACTACCTAACCACTGCTCTGGGTAAACCAAGATTCCACTTCTTATTTTTAAACACCTCTAAACACAAAGATAAGACAGCAAAAGGTATATATTGTTCTTACTTGACCAATTTGTTTCCCCTAAGCACATATGTACTAGGTCTATCAACCTTCAGTCTGAGATCCAATACTATGCTGGACCTTCACAGGCTATGTGCTGACTATCCAGAAAATGAGAGAATTAATAACATTGTTCCCTTTGATTTCAGCTACTCAACATCCACAGATGTGATAAAGACCTACCTTCTGGAAACTTTTACTCTCTATTCCCAAATAGTCTCAGAAACCCACTAAAACCCATTGTGCATTTCCAGTTATGTAGCTTCTCCCTGTGTTATTTCTCTCTTTGCATTTTTCATTCCAGTGGAACAGCACTGTAAACACTATCTTCATCTTCTGACTATAAAATTACACATACCCAAATAGAAAATCTGAGCATTCCATAAAAATAGGATTCCACAACCACTTCCAACAGGACTACTAATTCATTGCAGGTTTTTGTTTTGTTTCTTCTTCTTCTTTTTTTTTTCTTTAGTTTGACATGTTATCCTCAGCATTCCCAACAACAATAAAACTTGTATAATTCTATCTACAAGGCTAGGTATTAAACTCAATACCAAACCACTCCCGCTGTCATGGAGTCACCTACTCCAGCTGACAGGTGAAAGGCAGTAGTCCAGTGGCAGTGTTACAAGCCAGATGCAAAAGGAAAGCTGACAAACAAACAAACAAACAAACAAACAAAAAAAAAACCCTTTGCAAGAAAGAATACACCTGAACACGGAGGATCAAAAAGTAAAAAATAATACAAGATCGCCACCAAATCTGGTTCCAACGGCAGCTTGAGAACTGTCAGATTTCCGGCCTCAGAGGCAAAAGGGAACTCTGACGGTAGAAATAGCCCTGTCCAAGGGGATGGGAGGGACGCACACCGAGGACAAACCCAAACCCGCCCGGGGACCCGCACCCGGGGGGGGGGGCGGGGGGGGCGTATCCCGCCAGAAACCTCGGCCGATGTCGTCCCTCACCAAGGACAAATCCACTAAGGGGTACACAGTGCCACAGTTGAGGGCCCAGCGCCCCGCCCACCGAACAGTGACCCAAGGCTGTCAGAGTAGAGCTTCCTCACCGTCCGCACGGCCGCTTCCACCTCCTGGAGCCGGACCGGAAGTGTGCAGCCAACGTGGTCACTTCCGTTTCCGGCGTCTGGGCGGAAGGACTGGGACCTGTGTAACCTTGAAAGTGCCGTGCCGGCGATCGTTCAGTAGATTCTTAGGGTACTTGTCCTGCTCCTGGTGACACAGACTCAGGATCAGGGATTACGGATTCAGGCCTGGCTCTGCAGTCTGACGTTTGGCCCTCTGCCGCCCCTCTTAAGATTTTTAAGTAACACCTGCTGAACCCACCCTTTCTCTCCGGAGTCACCTCTTGGGTGTGCCCTTGCTCAGCTCCTCCCCTTAGCTACCTTAGTCTCTCCACACCGCTTCATCTCTTTACTGTGTCTTTTGTTCAAGATTCCACTGCTTATATTTCGTATATTTGTTTCTTCTTGCTGTCCTCTCCCTCATCTCCCAGAAGTTTCTGACAGTAGATTTCGAATATTCAGGACAGTACCATAGAGAGTGGGCTGCTGCTAATAGCTGCTCACATAGCACATAGAAGCTACGAAGAAAACAAAACCACAAGCAAAAAAGCAGCTGATGCAATTACTCCAACTGAAGGAAGCGGTGAAGCATCAGGTCGCCGCGGTACCTAGAACAGCCAGAATCTTTGTTCTACTACCTCCGCAGACACACAGACTTTCCCACACTGGTATGAACTTTTAGTAAATTTTTGCGGGTTTAGGTTCTTCCACTCACCCATCTGGTATGGCAATTCTGCCCTGACGGGTCTTTTTTTTTCCCCACTTTTTCTTCATGCATTTGTTGAGTTGTGTGTCTACCCATAACATCACTACAAAGTCTGACTCTCCCAAGCCAGTGGATGATGGGGCGGATCTTCAGTAAATGAAAGAACAATGTAGGTAACCTGTCATAACCACAATACAAATTATATGATGAAGTCAGTCTTTTGAAGATGCAGACCCTCCCTTCATGTAGGAGTTGCAACTGGGAAAGTGCCCTGGCCCCTTAGTTTATGACAAAAAAAGGAGGAATTTCAGCTTCATGAATGCTCAACTGGAAAGTCAGGAGGCACGGCTACCAAGACAAAGCTACAGTTTTCTTTGGTTACCTTTTATCTACTGCTGCTACCCTAATCTACTGCTGCCTACTATGAGGCGGAGTGTTTAGTCATGGTGCTCCCTAACAGATTCAGTTAAGTAGCCTAGTTAGAGGTGAACTGCTTCAGTAAATGACTCAGCTTATGTTTCCTTTCAACTAAAAAAAAATAAATAATGAATAAATAATATAAGAATCTTGATTTTTGTTTTTGGCAAACCACATTGACAAAATCAGGAAACCCTTGAGGGTCATTGGATGAATATGCTAAGCATACTTTTGAATGTACAGGTAAGTTCATAGACAAGTATAGGAATAACACGGCCAAAGTAGGGAAAGAAAAAATGAAGGTCCTGCTGCCCTAAAGTAGGAAGAGTGGTCCCAGAGTCATCTTTACACCCACCCACAGAAAAAGAGAAGGCATGGGTTCCAAGTAGGTGAAGAGCAGATGGAGACTCCTTCTAGAAACCTACATGATCACCTCAGAGCTTCCTTGGTAAACAGGTGGGTCCAAAAACACAACAGAACGATCTATCCTGGGGATGGCTAGAAGGTTAGAAGGTTGGGCCCTAGAGTAGAGACGGCTGCCAAAGACAATGCACTTGGGACAGATTCTTCCTCCTCAGCCAGAAGAGTAGTGCTAAGGCCTAACCTTTGGAAAAGAAAATCCAGAAGGGCTCTTTGGGCCCCCTCAATCTCAATGGAAGTGAGTCTTGATGTGGCTAAAACCTGTTCATGTTCTCAAAAGCCAGACGTCTTGATGAGCTACACAGTAGATGTTATTAAATATGCACCAAAGAGAATTGTAACTTCCAAACAAGTAGAACAGAGACTAGGAAGAGAGCATAGAGGATTTCAGACAGCAGAGAATGTGAGAATAGGGAGCTGATGATGCATAATTGAGAACCGAGTGGGAAGTACAAATATGTTCAAATGAGTGCAAGTAGGCAGATTAAACAAGGTGAAACTGTTATAAGAGAAAATTAAAACATAAGGGGTTAGTAGTGGAGGGAGTTTTCTCACAATGGCCAATTAAGCCTGAAAAAATTGTGGGTGGTGACATTAGCATCAAATTCCCAGGTTTTGTCAAAAGCCACAGAAACTATTGTGAAAATATAAAGTACAAGAGTCATAAAGGAAAAAAGGTTAAAATGTATCTATTGCAGGATAAAAATATTGAGTGAAAAGATTCCTCTGCTATGCCTTCCTCACTCTTCACAGGCACTGTGAGTCTGGGGTGTCCTTGGGCATGTGAGGGTCCTGACCCCCCAGTGAGAACAGAGGGGGACCCAAAATCAACCCTTAATCCAACCTTTCTACTTTTACATTTATTATCCCCTTCTGTCGACCTAGAATATGAATCCAAAATAATCTCTGAAGGAAAAGGCACACAATCTCACACTAAATACATGGAAACATGAGATTTATTTTTACACAAGTTTTGCAAATGTAATACAAACCACCACATTAGAAATGCATTTGGATTCTCTGTTAAAACAGAGCACCAGGAAAATAGCACAGACACCTGCACTGTAGTGTATACTTAAAGTTCACTGGGTCTAGGTCTTGAGGACTTTTCCCCAGTAAAAACCACACATATAAGGGTACTTTGTATTTATTACTCCCCAGCCCATCTCTCATTATATTTAATCTTTGATATTTTTTTAGCCATATAGGCAAAAGCAAGCTATCACAAAAGGCATGAACCTGTATGTAGTTAGTGTATATGGTAAAATGCTAAAGTAGGAACAACCTCTGTTCACTTCCTGTGCAAGCTGACTGGAGACTTGTGATGAATGAGCAAAAGTGCAGGTTTGGGAGATTTGAACTTCCTTAGACAGCATTGGCACCAGGTATCCAAGCTTTCCATGTGCTCTGGTCCCCCCAAAACACAAAATCTGCTAAAATGACATCCAAGTGCAGAACTCATTGTCCACAAAGTCTGACCTTCAGGGAAGCCCAGGTCCTGGTTGAGCAGCCCACACTCCACATTTGGTAAGTCATCCCAGCAGGGGTGCAGATGAGGTACATCTGAAAGTTTCAGAGTACCCGAGCAGAAGACATATGGACTTCACTGGGGAAACAGTTCTTCTTTGATTACGTAGTAAGGGGATGGTGATCTGGCTAAAATTGGTAAATATGTAGTAATGTATTTTATTTTGTTTGAGACAAGGTCTGATGTAGGCTTGAACTGCTCATCTTCTGCTTCAATCTCTCAAATGCTGGAATGCATGCCACCATGTCTAATTATGTCTCTGAATTCCATCTTCATGGTCCCTTTCCCTAGGTTTCTTTCATGGGCTCCAGGACACTTGGTAACTGTTGTATACATTGGAACATAACAGTCTACCATGTTGTTATGTTATTACATAAGTCTGCTCCTTGTATAGGAAGTATATAGGATTATGAGTATGGTTTAGAATTGGAACATAACTAAGTATTTTCAGAGAGAAATAGATTGGAAGACACTTGAATGGTGTGAGCATGACCTGCCCTTAGAAGCTGGGAATGTGTTTAGAACAGAAAGTGTTGAGGAAGACTCAAATTCTACCTGTTGTTATTCATTAATACCCACAATGTATGCTGTGCTTGGCAGAAATGTATAAGCAATGTATAAACTGGTACAGTTTGAGGAAAGGAGGGAGACAGGTGGCTGGGCATAGGGGGAAGATCTGGGACACCATCCTGGCTTCAGACTTTAGGTAATGGGAAAGCTGGAGTGGAGGTATAAGCATGCCTTACATCTATGATAGCACAACTCCTATCTTGCTGTTTGAAAATCCTCTGTAGGCTAGGGACAGAGAGAGCACAAGGCCTGGGCTCTCACAGTGAGTATTCTCAGTTCTAGGAGATCTTCAGTTGTATCTTGATCCCATGGTGAGTCTTCTTGAGAGCCAAATAGCTCAAAAACTAGGCAGAAGACCTAGTCCTGCTCACCCAACTTGATTTCAATAAGATGATAGGCATCACTGGACAGCTTCTGTCACTAAGCCAATGACTGAGCAATGATACTCTGGAGCCATAGGTAAAGGAAAGAAAATCTATGCTGAAGATACTATCTAGTAGAATTAGCCACAAGGCCTTTCCAGCAAGATCCTGCCATTCCTAAGACCTCAGGGGAAGTAGCATCAGAGATAGATGTTCATCCCCGAAAAAGACTTTGAATGAAACAGACAGGCAGAGCACAGCAGGCTTTTTCCTGTTCAGCGGATCCTGTGCTAATGGAGCAGGATTTCTGATCTAAGCCCTTCCTTGGAACATTCTCAACTGTACCCCCCAGCCACAGTCATTTTGCCAGTGGCTCCTGGTGCCTCTTCCTTTCTGTTGTTTATATTATATCCACATTTCCTGCCATTAGAGTGCATTGTCTTTACAATTCAAAACAAATAGTGGCTGCTTTTTTGTCCCTAAGTCTCCCTGGTCTAGGAACTGTTGCCCTTACCTGAAGCACTGTAGGCAACAGCCAGTGCAATGCCTCTTCATCAGTATGACTTCACCTTTTTCTGTGTGTTGTGCTTCCCTGGTTCCTGGCCTTGATGTACTCAGGGATACAGGTACATAAGCCATACTCAGCGACCCACCAAAAACACCATGGTGTTTCCCTGACTACCATTATGCAAAGTACAGCCTTCGTTCCTAGTTAAGAGCCTCTGAATTCCTGCTGCATACAGGCAGGAGGTGTAGCAAGCTTAGGCACCAGAAACACATTATTTTGACAATCAGTTGAGCCCTGCCAGCATATAATACTTCCTTAAACATTTTTAATTTCTCAATGTGAAATTGCTGTCCACTTGAACAGATTGAGGTTTATACATGAAAATCCTCTGATTCAGAATGCTCTACTGCTAGGTGCACACAGGGAATCTCAGCCTCACACACTGAGTTCTGTAAAGAGTGTCACTATAAGAATCTCTGATCATAGCCAGGTGGTGGTGGTGCACGCCTGTAATCCCAGCTCTCTGGGAGGCAGAGGCAGGCAGATTTCTAAGTTTGAGGCCAGCCTGGTGTACAGAGTAAGTTCCAGGACAGCCAGGGCTATACAGAGAAATCCTGTCTTGAAAAAACCAAATCCAAAAAACCATAAAAAAAAAAAAAAAGAATCTCTGATAATGTTCCATTATCCAAGGACTGAATTTTCAGCAGAGTAGCAACTCTAGGGTAGGAAAATCCCATCAGAGTCTTTGGATGGGATCACAGTTATAGAGGCACTCTTAGGGAACATCCTGGGTACCTGACCAGGAGCAGCCCATGATGGTGAGTCCAGAGGCTCACGCTTAACAATAGGAGCTCTGCAATCTTGGTCCAATGAGGGGTGCTGGCTCTCACTGTGGCTACACATGAAGAGGTGATGAGGAGGCTCTGGATCCAGGCAGGTGCAATGTGCAGAATAAAGAGGAGCATGCTCCCTACAGGATGCAACAGTATCTCTGCTGTGGGGATTAGTTCCCAGTATACCATGCCCAAGGTGTGGGGTACAGACCTGCTGCCTACAGTCAGGATCTGTTTTCAGGTGCATCCTGGCAGGGAAACTGACCAGATGTCTTCTGGCCATGTCACTGGTTCCCAGCCACACACAGCTAGTTGTGCTGGCTTCAACTATGTCCTGGGACCCAGATTCATTCTCCATCTTGATTGGCACTTCCAGTGACAATACTGGGTTGCATGGGGTGCCTATGGTCACTGGCAGGCTGGGCAATTTTGCATCCTCTGTAGAAAATCCCCTAGCTGTGAAGCGCTGCATTCCAGGCAGTGAGATCCTAGATCCCAGGCTGCCCTGAGGGATGTGGCAGGGGGAAGGATCCACTTGGCCCTGGTGGATATCCGGCAAGGGTCTGTTCATCTGACTGTAGTAGGCACCAGTGGGATGGTCTATTGAATCTCTGAAAGAAGCCATGTTGCTGGCACTGAACATGCCCTGGCTTCCAGAGTAGGACACACAGGAACCATGGGGCACCAGACATGTGGATGGCTCATTCTTACTGGGCTGCCGAGTCAGCTTGGTAGTGCCCTCCTGACTTCGCTGTTCTGTGCTCCAGTTCAGGTGCCTCAAGTGTACTGGTGTCTCCAAGCTGTAACTGTACTTGTGCATCTCTCTCTGTCCCCGGGTACCAGGGGGTCTCCTTAGTATGTGCTTCTGGTCCTCCTCTTCTCTGTCCCTTCAGAGATAAGATAGCCATTGGACATAGCACAGAAGTAATACTCTTACCTCTTTAGGGGCCCCAGTGGATGCAACTTACTATGATACCAATTAAATCCCAAAGGCAGCTTCAAATCTTCCCAGACCACATTGGTCTTTTCAACCACCTGTTGTTAGTCCAAGGGACCAGTGAAAATTCTTCCTTGCTCTATCTTGCCTTCCTTAGCTCCTAGGTTTCCAGGCAGCATGCTGCTCTTCTTGCTCCAGGAAGGCATCTCTGGGCATGGGTGAGTGCCCTCCATCAGCCATATGATCATGACTAATATGATATTGTAGGGACTATCAAACTAAAAGAACAATCCTATGGTTGACCACATGACACTTTGTGGCTACAGGACTAGTACCGGTGTGATGAGAGATGAGAGACAAGGAGGGTGCTACCTAATAGGCATTTTGATAAAGAAACTCACAGTCAGAATAGAGTGAGAGGGTGGGCAAGTGGAAGGTGGGAGAAGGGCTATGACCTGAAAGGATTTCAAGGATAAACATACCCCTCCCTGACTGCTTGCTGCCCAGGCTGAGAGGATGTGTACAGACAAACCAGTGTCAGGGCTACAGCAAATATTTCTTCTCCATGCCTATCCCACCCCTTTCATTCTGATATCCACAATGATTTAACTTAGAACTTGGAACTGTGCAGTCTGTTACCACTTACCCTGAAGCCCCCTTGGGGTCCAGCAGGTCAGGACCACCCCTGAGGCACAGACATGAAGACCTGGCTAGAGCCCGGGCCCAGGGGCTCCTATCTGTTTGTCCCCTGAACAGTGAAATGCCATTTTCTCCATTGCGCCTTCCTGTTAAGATTTAGAGAGGGGGAAAATGTCACAATGAGGGCTAATGAGCAGTTTTGTTCTCAGCAGTGACCAGGACCGGAGTGACAGCAGCAGACAATTAGTAGTATTCTCTGCTGGTCATGGAATCTCTGGGGAATACACAGAGTTCTGTGGGCATGGGGATCTCTCTCAGGGACAAAAACATCTTGCCATAGAGAAAAGCCAAGAAAATGAAGTTTTAGAAGTACCTGCTAAGTAATTGAGTTTGGGATGCAATTCTGAATCACACAGACTTGTAACAGCTTTTGCCCTGTGAAGACCAGATAACAACATTAATGTAGGTTAACAATAAGACAATGGAGACTACACTCCTCACTTGGGTTCCTCACAAAGTTTCTAAAAGGAGTCAGCAAGACCCCAGGCCCCATTGCCCAGACCTCCTGACACACTCACGCCAGAGTCTGCCACAAGAAAGCTGAACAAGTGAGCTGCTTTTTATTCCTAGGTTGCTCAAAGGTAGGACAACACATGATCACTTGCTCAAAAGAAGATAGAAATTAACTCTTACACCTTTTAATCTTTATTTTTCAGAGTTTTTTCTTATAGAACTTTTAAGGTTCAATACAAAGCTAATTAGTTACTTCTGGAGGTTTATGACACATAGATTGCACCTTTCTCCCCTCCAGAAGACCAGAATAAAAATAAAGTTGGTTCTTGTGATTCAAGGAAGTTATGTTCTATACAACGAATTAGTGATCACAAGGCCACTGTCCACAGGATAAATATGGGGGTGTGGGGTGTGACGAAAGAACAGGCACTTGGAAGCTGCTTTTATTAAAAACTAAGCTCCTCACTTGGGCTCCTCATAAAGTATCTAAAAGCAGGATGAAAGTCCAGTGTCTCTACCTTCCCTTTGCATCTGTGTTCTTTGCTTTAAATTATCTGCTTACCTATGTTCATAGGTACATTAATCCTTCATGGCTCTAGAAACTAGGGATACCTATCCTATTGTCTTAGGGTTATTATTGCTGCGATGAAACAGCATGACCAAAAGCAACTTCTTGGGGGGTAATGGGGGAAGGAGGGTTATTTCACTCGCAGTTCATCATCGAAAGCAGTGAGGGCAGGAATAGGGTAGGAACTTGGAGGTAGGAGCTAACTCAGAGGCCTGGAAGAGTTCTGCTTACTGGCTAACTCATCATGGCTTGATGAGTTACAGAACTGAAGGACCATCACTCCAGGGATGGTACCATCCACAATGGGCTGTGCCTCTTCCCCCATTAATCACTAATTAATAAAAGGCCCTACAGTTGGGCTTCATGGAGGTATTATCCTAGTTGAGGTTCCCTCATTTTCAGATAACTCTAACTTGTGGTTGATGTAAAAAGTAGTCAGTATACTATCACAT
This sequence comes from Apodemus sylvaticus, assembly GCF_947179515.1. NCBI lineage: Eukaryota > Metazoa > Chordata > Mammalia > Rodentia > Muridae > Apodemus > Apodemus sylvaticus. Next base: position 3,410,699 of record NC_067487.1, on the reverse strand, counting down.
TCCTCTTAAAGGTTTAAGGCACAAAAGTAAGAATAATGGAGGAGGCTTGTCAGCTCTTTACTGCAGTCTGTTTTATTCTTTTTTTTAATGGCCTTTTAAAGGCAAGGTTTTTCTGTGTAGCCTTGGCTGTCCTGGACTTACTCTGTAGGTCATGCTAGCCTTGAACTCATAGAAATCTGCCTGCCTCTGCCTAACAAGTGTTAAGATGCAAATGCCACCACCACCACCTTGCTCTGTTTCATGTTCTTGAAGGTGACTAGAGTCCTCTAGTCATTTCCCCAAACCTGCAGACACCATAGGGTCCAGCAACAGGGGGGGCCTCATAAGACAGACTGCTCATTATGGTAGAGTCAAAACTTGAAGAAATATTAACTATTTCCTAAGATCCAGTTTATCTTCTCAAGCAATAAGGATTTCTTCAGACCACTTTGCAGAACCAGAACTGACTCAATAGTTAGCCAGATTACCATGCCTTGACTAGAACTGCTTAATTAAGCATACCTCTTACCCCTACTCCAATTCTGCCTCTGTTTAATCCAAAAGCTTACGCACATGCTCCAAATATGGGATCTTTTCATATCTTCCTATCTCCTATGTATTAGATCAATGTCTTTCTTTTCCACCTTTATCATTATTGGTCTCTTTAGTGGACATATTTAGATGAGTAGCCAAGTCAGGCCCACCTAGGGACACTGGAGTCATAAATTTTGCCATTAAATTTTATTTAGAATAATTTTGAGTCATCCTGATAGGCCTATTCTGCTTTTTGAAGGAGAAATGTAAGTGTCTTGTTGGGTGATGTCTCTACTGGGTGGCAATACTGGGCCTCAAACTCTATCTGCTGAACTCACCCCAGAGTCCTCTGTGCAGTATAGCTTATCTCATTGCACCTGGGATCTGTGAGGCGCTGTGAGACTGAGAGAGAGGGAAGTGTGATCTGCTGAGTCATTGCTGGGAATGTGTATGTACTCTTTGAGAATCACGTTTTCTCACCGTATATCTAGGGGCAATGACAAAACTGTAGCAAGTACTGATTTGGAGATTTGAAATAAATTTTAGCAGGCAGGTAAAAGAACGTGGCAGGCAGATAAAAGAACGTAGCAGGCCTGAAGAAATAAATAGGAACATCCAACACAAAAAGTCTTGTTAAGAAAGCTATGAGAGACAGCAGCTGCTCCTGCAATAACAATACAACTGCTCCCAGAGTCAGATTTCAGGGCCTGGCAACATAATCTCTGCCCCTGAAGAAAATGAACTGTGGTCCTGCTGCCTTTAGAAATCCTATAAATCCATCTAGGTATCTCCTTGGAAGGGGGTGGCCTGTGTGCCCGATCTTGTGTCCATCATGCCTCCAAGACAGAGTGAAATTGTACCAGAAATTGCATTTTTCTTTTTTGGAATTAAAGATTGCACTAGAAGTCTCTCTCCTAGTCCATCTCTGAGCACAACATTAGCGATTCCAGACTTTACAGCTAGAAAGGCTGTAACCATCTGTGATCACCATTTCCTCATCAGCTGTGCCACTTCCCACAGTACAGCCTTTATGTGGGAAGTTAAATGTCTTGTAAGGTCATTTCAGAAGGCAGTGCCCATTCTACAGGCTCCCCCATTCTGAACTGAGGATGTCATGGCCCACATCCTGGGACAGCACCACTAATGAGCCCTTCTGATCCATAGGCTACTCTGTGCTCTCCCTGTGTCATTGGCTGAAAGGGAACAGATCCTGTTAGCTCTACAGCAGACCCCTTCTTTTATTCTTTGTGGCCTCTCTGCTATAGCCAAAGCTGAGTGACCAATCTGTGGCTTAGCCCTAGACCGTGGCCTAGGCCCCCTCCCCAGCGCTCTTCCAGCAACCAAGGCCAGAGAAGACCTCACAATGCCTCTAAGAGAAGAACACTATGGCTTGGATTCGAAATAGGGTCAGGGTTATAGCTGAAACTCATGGTTCAATTTTAAATAGATGGATAGCCCATCTCAGCTTCCACTGTTTATCCCAAGCCTTGCTGTCTTAACTAACACAACCTCAGACTGAGACCTTAGTATGCTCTGGAGAGAGAGATGGGCAGCTTGGTTGTTTTAGCCACCAAAGGACAAACAAGTGACTGGGAATGAGTTGTTTTTGTTTTGTTTTGTTTTGTTTTACTGCTACTATTACTATAGTAGAACAGGAGAAAGTATTGCCTACAATCTGTGTGGGAAATTGTTGTGCAGCAGTTTCTTCCTAGATTAAAACCTTTCATCTCAGAGGGACAGTCCTTAAGACATAGGATGTAAGAGGAATATTTAACAACAGGAATTTTACAGGTGAGGGAAAACAACAAGATGTTCTAAGAGAAGGTAAAACATTCCATCCTGCAGGGAAGATTATTAAAACAGGAAGAAAATAACTCAAAATACCTTCAGGAAGATCCTAAAACTAAATGGATTCACTAAGCACCCCCAAAGAGTATACCAGCAGTAAAAACTGCTGAGAGTCTCACAAGCCAAGCTGCCTATAAGACCCTCAGATGAGCTGAGATGCTTAGAAAAGGATCAGACCAACTGAGCCACTGGGAAACGCCACTCTCCCACCTATTGATCTGCCTGAAGGCTGTATAGAATGCTTCAGGTTTCCAGCTGGAATGGGTTTTAGTGATGCAGCTGTCTGAATCATTTCTGCTCCCATGAGTAACCCTCACTTATATTCCTGTAATTAACCCTAATAAAACTCATTGGTCTACCAAGTTGGACTTTATGTTCTCCATACTTTGGTCTGTCATCAGTTCACTATCTTGGGTGAGAAGACATTTTCTCATGTCCCTCCAGGAATAGTGTCGTATAACAGAATCAAATTCAGAACTGAGGTATTGCTGTCTCCAAACTCCCTCTGACCTTATACTCCCAGATCACTATATCATGTAGAAAATAAGTTTACATCACTCCTGGAAATGGCCCACAAAACCAGGTGTGTTTTCTACTCCTAAAAATTGAGAAAATGTCACAAGACTGGTGAGACCAGGCCCAAGAAAATTGGCACAGTCCCAATAATTACCTTAGCTGTGCCCTCTAGACAGATATCTGTTTTGTGCCCAATGCCAACAAACTCCATAGAGATGACATGTTATTTTGGCCTCTCTCTGGGGGCTGAGCCTAGAGGTTAAGGGCAGTTTAGCACAATGAAACTGTGATGCTACAGGTTGCACCAATTTTGAAAAGATACCTTTCCCTAATAATTGTCAGGTACATTAGGAAATGGTTTTAAAAATATCAAACTTCATATTTATTATTTACTGGGGAAAAGTATATAAAAATTACAACATGTGGGGCATTTTGCTGTAGTGATTCCATGTTATGATGTGACAGTTCATACTCACCTTGAGTCCATCGTAACCACAATGTCGGCCCTGTGCTTTGCCTTCAAGAATGTGCTTTTCATTTTCATCTCAGTCACAGAAGGCAGGACTGGAGCCACAATGCAGAACAACGAGAGCCGAGGAGGCAGGGCTGTTCCTGATGGCGTCTTCTTCTTCTGTCCAAACAGGAATTTTAGTTTTCCTTGGAACTGCATAGTCTGGTGTTTTAAAGACAGAAAGACAACATGCTGTTTACAGAGCTGGCACAAGTATGTGAAGGTAACTATGTAGCAATGCCATTAAGCAGGCCTAATCCTAAAACTTTAGGAAACACCTGCCTCCACTATGTTAGTGGGGCTCAACCTCCAGGGGACCCTAGGGCTACAGTTCCTTTATTAGCAGTCTCATAACCATTTATGAATAGTATAATCTCACCATGCACATGTTGACATGTGACACGTGACCCTCCATGTGTCTATATAGGTAGACATGAGCACATATCTACCTGAGTGGTCACTGACCTATACACAGCCATCAGCCATCTTTTGCAGGAGTTCCCAAGAACTTATTCCTGAGATCTGATCAAACTTAACTTTTCATTTCCAAATTAGCATTCTTCACTTTTAATAAGGATAGCTTGATTTTTATTAATCTAGAATATACAGTGTGTGTTTAAATGCCAGTATAGAGCCTGGGCATTTGTGATAAGAGAATAATAAAATAAAATATATTTTTATGTTTGGAAGGCTGCTATATCACTGAATTAGTTCCTAAGTTCCTTCGAGATTCTCCTGCCTTTACAATGATCTAGTAGTATGAAGTCATACTTTCTCTATCCTTTCATGCAACCATTTTATCTTCATCCATTTTCCCTTCTTCCCAGCTTTCAAGGCCATCCACTCATCATGCTTGAATATATCTGAAGGGCCCTAGAAGGCCCTACACAAACACTGTGCTGACAGGCCTTGCCTTTCCCCCTTTTGCCTTCTCCCTTCTCCCTTTCTCCCTCCCTTGTGAACCATAGTTTACATCTCTAAAACAAGTCATCAAGGTGTAGTCCCTTATTTGGACACTTTCTTATTCCAGACTCATTCCTGAGACTGACTACCAAAATTCAGCAATCAAAGCCACCTAAATAAGATACCCAATTAAAATATACCACCTCAGCCAGGCGGTGGTGGCGCACGCCTGTAATCCCAGCACTCTGGGAGGCAGAGGCAGGCGGATTTCTGTTCAAGGCCAGCCTGGTCTCCAGAGTGAGTTCCAGGACAGCCAGGGCTACACAGAGAAACCCTGTCTCAAAAAATACCAAAAACACCACACACACACACACACACACACACACACACACACACACACAAATTATATATATCATATATCATCCTAGCTCATTCTAACACAGATCTCCCATTTCTTTCTTCTTAAAAATTGAAGTTAGACCCCAATAAACCAAATAACCTAATTAAAAATTGAGATACAGTGCTAAACAGAGAATTCTCAACAGATGAATCTCTAATGGCTGAGAAATACTTAAAAGAAATGTTCAGCATTCTTAGTCATCAAAGAAATACAAATAAAAATGACTCTGAGATTCTACCTTACACCTATCAGAATGGCTAAGATCAAAAACTCAAGGGATAGCACATGCTGCTAAGAATAAGGAGCAAGGAAAACTCTCCTCCATTGCTGGTAGGAGTGCAAACTTATATAACCACTTTGGAAATCAATTTAGTGGTTTCTCAGAAAACTGAGAATAGTTCTACCTCAAACTATACCACTGGACAAACTATGCCACTGGACATACACCCAAAAGATGCTATACCTGCTCACAAGGACACCTGCCAAACTATGTTCATATCAGCTTTATTCATAATAGCCAGAAACTGGAAACAACCTAGATGTCCCTCATCTGAAGAATGGATAAAGAAAATAGAGTTCATCTACACAATGGACTACTATTCAGCTATTAAAAACAAAGACATCATGAATTTTTAGGCAAATTGGTGGAACTAAAAAATATCATCCTAAATGAATAACCCAGACCCAAAAAGACATGCATGGTATGTAGTCACTTATAAGTGGATACTAGCCATAAGGTACAGGGTAACCACACTACAATCCACAGACCCAAAGAAGCCAAATAACATGGAGGGACCAAGAGAGAATGGTTTAATCTTTCACAGAAGTGGAAATAAAATAGATATTGGAAGTAGATGGAGGTAGGAAATTGGGTGGGAGATGGGATGGGAAGAAGAGTGGGGAGGGGATGGGGGGATCAGATGTAGGGATGGCAGGAGAAAGAAAACAGAAATTCAGTGTCGGGGTTTGCACATCTCTAGGCTGTGCTAGAGACCTAGGATGGGAGGAGGTCCTAGGGTATCTATTATGAGGGAGACTGTAGGTGAGACTCCTAGCAGTAGAAGGGGTATAGATCTTGAAATGGCTACTTCCTGTAGCCAGGTAGGACTCCCAATGGAGGGATAAGGCCAGCAACTCACCCACAAAACCTTTGATCCAAAACATGTCCTGCCTATAAACTGTGCAGGGACAAAGATAGAGGAGAGACGTAAAGAATGGCCAATGATTGACTGGCCCAAATCGAAACTCATCCCATGAGAAAGTACCAATCTCTGACACTATTAATGACATTCTGTTATGCCTGCAGACAGGAGCCTAGCATAACTGTCTTCTGAGAGGCACCACCCACCAGCCAATGCATAGAGAGACCCTTATTCAAACATTAGATGGAGCTTGGAGAGTCTTGTAAAAATGTTGGGGGAAGAATTGGGGGACCCTAAGAGGACAGGAAGATCAACAGAGGTAACTAACGTGGGCCCTTGGGGGATCCCAGAGATTGAACCACCAACCAAAGAGCTAGCATGGGTTGGACTTAGCTAACTGCACATATGTAGCAGATGTGTATCTTGGGCTTCATGCAGGTCTGCCAACAACTGGAGAGGGGGCTGTCCCTGACTCTGTTGACTGCCTGTGAATCCCATTCCCCTAATTGGGACACCTTGTTTGGCCTCAGTGGGAGAGGATGTGCCCAGTCCTGCAATGACTTGATGTACCTGGGGTGGGGTGGAAGAGTGATACCCAGAAGGAGCGCCTCCTCAGAGGAGAAGGGGAGGAAATGGGGGAAGATCTGTGTGAGAAGGTACTTGGAGGAGGGGTGCTGATATTAGGGTGTAGAGTGAATAAATTAATTAATGAGAAATTTATACCTGCAATGTCATTTGGTGCTGTTTTTCTGTCTAAGTCAGAAAGCAGCCACTTTTACTTTTATTCTCTACTTAAAAAAGGATTTCTCTGTAAAAAATAGGTGTTTGGGTGTGCATTGTGCCTAATCCAGGGTCCAGGAGGGAGACCCTGCTATGCAGGGTTTTTTTCAACCCCCACAGATTGTGGAATAAACAAAAACTGCAAGGATACACAGAGTATCAATCACATAAATGGTGTGGGGAAGTGTAGGCAGTGGTGTACTGGGAAACACTCAATACTCCTCTTCTAGGGAAAACAGAAAAATTGCTAGAGATAAACAAGAGTTTACTCTTTTTTTAAGATTTATTTGTTTATTTTATGTGAGTACTCTGTAGCCATCTTTAGAAACACCAGAAGAGGGCATCAGATCCCATTACAGATGGTTGTGAGCCACCATGTGGTTGCTGGGAATTGAACTCAGAACCCCTGGAAGAACAGTCAGTACTCTTAACTGCTGAGCCATCTCTTCAGCCCCAAAAGTTTACTCTTAGCATTTCTAGTTTTATGCTAACTTTGCACAAGCTAGAATCATCAGAAAAGAGGGAGTTTCAGTAAGAAAGTAAGCCACATCAGGCTTAATTGATGTGGGAGGGCTTTGCCCACTGTGGGTGGGGCCATCCATAGAGGATGATTCTGGGTTTTATAAGAAAGCAGGCTGATCAAGTGGTGTGGGCAAGCCAATAAGTAGCACTCCTCCACGGTCTCTACATCAGCTTCTGCCTCTAGGTTCCTGTTCTGTTTCAGTAAGTATATTCTGCCCTGACTTCCTTCAATGATGGACTAGGATATGGAAGAGGAAGCAGAAGTCAAATAAACCCTTTCCTTTGCATTTTGCTTTTGGTCACGGTGCTTCATTATAGCAATAGTAACCCTAACTAAGGGCAGGATCCTATTAACACATACCTGTAATGCATACCAAAGCCCCTAGGCTCCTATGTCCTACAAACCTCTTCCCCATTACTTAAACTTGCAAGTTCTTTCCCACTGTAAAAGCAGCAAGGTTTTCCCCACCTTTTGCTATTCTCTGACTCCCAAGAGATAGTCTTGGCCATTTGAACTTCTTTTTCCACTTAAGCAGTGATCTTTTTCAGTGGTTTCACTGTGCACTCACTTAAGTGAGAAGAGTGGGAACTCAGTTTTGAAAGATTAAGCAGAAGGGACCAGATAAAGACAGCCTCAGGTATGGACTGTGGTCCTAGAATCTGCCATTGCCCATCATAGCAGCTCTACTCTGGAAGCATGTGTGACAGGCATGTCCAGAATAGGCTTGAGTGTAACTGGAAAGGTTACATTATTTGGTCTTCTATAGGCATTATATTAGCATCTTTATTTAAAAAAACTTTATGAAAACCCAAGACCAACCAATGAACAAGGAAAGGTTAATGAAAATAAGAGTCCTGGTATGAATCCCTTTTCCTGTGAGTTATCTGGAAAGAACTGAGAACACTGTGTGTGGAGGAGGGTCAAGTATCCCAAGTTAGTAACATAGGGAGAGATTGTCTATCCTGTGTGTGGAATGATCCTCAAACGTCAGCTTGGGGGAGCTCAGAGAGCCATGGATAGGAGCTGGGTGAAGCTGGTACAAATTAGAAAAACCTCCACAAAGTGTATACTGAGGTTCCAAGCATACCTCACACAGGTTTTCCCGGCCTTTCTCAAGTGTGCAGTAAGCCTGACAGGAATTCGTCATCCCAGTCTTTGATGGATGGTCTGTAGGGATTTGCAGGTCCCAGGGTTTTACTTCTAGGGCTCCATAGTTCAGGTGAGGGTGATAGCCCCGTCTCCCTGGAAACTGTCCAATTGGAGGAGATGCAACCTCCCCGTGAGCCTTAGTCTGTGTTGTGGAGATGGGAACCCCTTGGTAACTTTGCCAGGTTATTTATTAAGAGACAGGACACATATGCCAGGCTTGTTCTAGGTGGGTCAGAAGAACCATATGCAGTGGTCACAGGATCTTACGGTCCTGGGTCCACAAATCAGTCTAAGAAGCTGAGCCCAAGTGTCCTAAACACTAGGAGCTGAGGTCAGTCAGAGGACTCAGAGATGAGTACTTGACAAGAAGTGTCCAGGAGGCTCTCAGACAGCTGTGATCATTGTGGGAGGAGAGAGAGAGAGAGAGAGAGAGAGAGAGAGAGAGAGAGAGAGAGAGAGAGAGAGAGAGGAGGGAGGGAGGGAGGGAGGGGGAGAGAGGGAGAGAAGGAGAGAGGGAAAGAGAAGAGGGAGAGAGGAAGAGAAGGAGAGAGGGAGAGAGAGAGAGAGGGAGGGAGGGAGGGAAAGAGAAGAGGAAGAGAGAGAGGGAGGGAGGGAAAGAGAAGAGGGAGAGAGGAAGAGAAGGAGAGAGAGAGAGAGAGAGAGAGAGAGAGAGAGAGAGAGAGAGAGAGAGTGTGTGTGTGTGCAGGGACCAGGAGTCAAGGTTCTGACAGGGTAAATGCAGTGTAGCCTGGCAAGGTAGGCAGGTTCCAAACTCCTTGCTCTGATAAGTCCCTGGAGAATAACCTCCTCTTCTCTTCATATGGAAGTGGAAGAGAAAATAGTCAAATGTAAAAAGTAGAAACCTGGGGCTAAAAAGATGGCTCAGTGTTAAGAGCACATGTTGCTCTTGTAGGGGACCTGGGTTCAATTCCCAGTATCCACATTGATTCAAAACAATCTGTAACTCCAATTCCAGGGGATTTGATGCCCTATTCTGATCTCCATGGGCATGAAACATGAGCATGGTACATAAGTACATGCAGGAAAACCACTCTCATGTAGAATAATAAAACATAAATCTAATAATAAAAAATAAGGAAAAATATTATGTTCTTAAAAAAACCCAAGTACTCTGGTGGGAAAGGGCTGAAACCAAAACCTTGGATAAAGGTCTGTGGACTCAACTATGTAGTAGTACACATGTGCAGATCAGAGGATAACGTCCAAGAGTTGGCTCTCCCCCTGCACCTCGTAAATCCTAAAGATCAAACTCGGGTGATTAGGTTTGACAAGCATATTTACCCACTGACCAAACTCATCAGCCTTATTTATTTATTTATTTATTTATTTATTTATTTATTTATTTATTGACAGTGTCTCAGGCACCCCAGGCTGGCCTGGATAATTGAACTTCTGATCCTCCTACTTCCACCTTCCAAGTGCTAGAATTTTAAGTGTGAGCTACCATATATAGTTTATGTGGTACTGGGGATTAAATCCAGGGCTTTGTACATGCTGGGGAAGTACTTCACTAATTTACTACATCTCCAGTGCTAGAAGAGGCTTTTAAAATGAGTATTAAATAAATGTACAACTAAAGTTCAGTTGAAAATCGTTGTCAATTTTTAAATATTTTATCTAGATCTAGATCACAGTTCTCTAGATCTTCTCTCATTTCCTCCCCCATCTACCTACAAGTGATATTAAGGTCTAGCTCTACCAACTTACTGGTTTGGAGCCTCTACACAGTGTTCATTCTGTCCCACCTTTTATTCACCACAGTAGAAAGTATCCCACATGTCCCTGGCATCCACCCACTCACCAGAAAGCCAGAAGTGCTGTCCAGCAGGCAGCGAACACGACAAATGAAGCAGCGTGTCAAGAAGGCCGAGTACTCTGAGGGCAAGCCCTTGCCCCCTTCTTGGGCCCTGAGCAGTTTCCCCAGAACAGTATTGTCTGACAAGATAATGCAAATAATGTCAATTAATTGTGATAATTGGGCTAGGAAACAACAGATAAGAGCTATCAAAATAGTGAATACACATATAGAAGAATATGTAACTGGCTGCCACAAAGCATGTAAGAAACATACCATTCTTTCTAGAATGCACATCTCTCCATGAGTCTCCAAGACTTTGTTATTCCCCATAACTCCAGTGCTTTGGTGGATTTTGTTTTCATTGGTGCTGACTGACATTGATTTTTACCACTCTTGCATGTGTGACTAAGGGTCAGTTGCTTAGTGTTGTTTGAACTGTAGAAATGACATGACATGTAGCCATTTTCCATCTAAGGTGAATTATACTGTTAGATGTTGAAGTTAGGTGGAAATTTTTCTTTGAATTATTTAAATTTTAGGAAACCACCTGAATGAACTCCTGGATAAAATCTAGGACCCACATTCCCAATCATCCAAGCCTTCTGTTAGCTACTACTTATGGGAAACATTCTATACACACCTCATCAATTGGGTATCAGTTGGGTATAATGTATTTGCTGGGGAGTGATCTACAGGATTTTAGTGCACAAAGGATAGCTATGTAGAACATTTTGTTTTCCAGTTACCTGTAAATTGGCCCAAAGGGCTGCCTGGAAGATAAGAGGCTTAAGAGAGTCTTTTTTAAGTGTCAAGTTCTTAGGTTCTTAGGCAGTGTTGAAAATATCAAATATAGCAGAGCCTAGAGTCTGTATCTAGAGTATCCTCCAAAGCCCCATGGACCCCAGCCTATGGTGGTAGAACCTGTAAGAGGCAGTGAGGGGTATTAGGGCTATATCCTTGAGAGATATTATGGGATCCTGCTACAATTTAAAGTGCTGTGTCTGGGTGTTAATATGACAGTGGGTAGCCAGGCGGTGGTGGCACACGCCTGTAATCCCAACACTCTGGGAGACAGAGGCAGGCAGATTTCTGAGTTTGGGGCCAGCCTGGTCTACAGAGTGAGGTCCAGGACAGCCAGAGCTATACAGAGAAACCCTGTCTCAGAAAAAAAAACAGAAAAATTCAAAAAACAAACAAAATATGACAGTGGGTAGAGTGGCAATTATCAATTATGATTGTCAACTTGATAGGCTCTATAAAAGCCCAGGAAATAAACATTTGGGCAGGTTTGTGAGGGAGTTCCTAGACTGCGTTAATTGTGGTGGGAAGATCCACCTGAAATATGGTAGCACAACTCCATGACCTAGGCTGAATAAAAAGTGGCACCAGCATGCATGTCTGTTTCCTAACTATGCATGCAATGTGACCAGCTGTTTCATGTTCCCGCTGCCATGCCTTCTCTGTATGGTGGGCTACATCTTCCAACACTATACAGAAATAAACCCTTGCTTTCTTCAGCTGCTTTTATCAAGTATTTTGTTGAAGCAGCATCTAAAGTAACTAATATGGACTTGATTCTCTTTTATTTTTCCTCTCTGAGTTGGATGTCAGATAATGATTTTACCTCACCAGACACTTCTACTGTAATGTGCTGCCTTCACTACATGCCTAAAAGCAAAGGATCCACAGTCAATGAATTGAAACCTCCCAAAATAATCTTTTTCTCTCTGAGCTGAGTATCTCAAGTATCTGTCATAGTGGAGAGCAGAGCAGAATGGAGCAAACACAATGATGTAAAGGCTGTCAGTGGCCACACAGAGCCTGGGATGGACCAGTTGCTGGCTGGGGGAGTGTGGATAGGCTGGAGGAGTGTAGAGAATAGTGATCAAGAAAGAGCAGAATCCTGGAGAAAATTCTGTGTGGATATAGAGGAAAATGTGGATGCCAATGAAGTTGGCTCACCTGTATCAGCATGTGGAGACTGCCCAAACACCACCTGAGGAGGGTCCATGGCCCAGTGTAGCTGTCTGCAGAAGTCCTGCCGGTCATCCACATGGATATAGTCATAAATGTTTTGATGCATTACATCTGTCTGAAATACAGAAGCAGCTGCTTTAGCTTCATTCTGAATTTACATGTTCTGGTGGCTGTGAACCACAGGATCCCCACATCAACCGTTCAAAAGCAAGTTACATGTGGAAAGAGAACTTTGAGAAAAAGACAGACCTTTACTCTTGAGGTTTCAACAGCCCTCTAGGAAGAATGAGTCTCCATGGTCATGTCACCCCTGACATGTTCACTTTGTGGCCCCCAGGATCTGGCCTTCGTGGTGGTATTATTATGTCCTCAGAGTCGTGACTGCTCAGGCAGAGGTTTTTCATTCCTAAATCAACTGTGGCACTTCATGCCAATTGTGTCATATACTTCAACCTACCCATACCACGATGCATCTAGAACCCACCAGATCATAGGAGAAAATCAGATGAAAGGAAGCCAAATATTTCAGGTACTGGAACCCTCTTGTAGCCATCTGATGGACAGAGTGGAATCTTTGGCCTGCAAAGGCTGACATTAAGATTTTGACAAGGCCAGAGACAGGCTTGAAGAGGTCTCCTGTCATCCTTACTATTCTCAAAAGGAAGAATCTGGCATATTCATTGCACTGGGAACCCAGCCTACTAAAGTCATCAAGGCTGGCAGCATCTCTATAGGACTGGGTTCTCATAATAGGTCTATTTCTGGGTTTTATCCATTTAAGAAAGGATGAATTTAGATGAATGATTATAATATCCAGCATACTCTTTTCCAAGATAGGGAAATGGCCCTTAGTAATAAAAAAATGTTATATTTTAACAATGTAACTAGCAATTTCACCCAGAGTTCACGAAATCCTTCTTGTTTTCCCCAAAGCCTTATCATTGTTGGTAACTTTGTGGATAAGCTCTGTGGCACCCCAGATATTAAATAAGATTCTCCCTGGGAGGTGGCAGAAGGCTGAAGCTATAAATGTACACTGATTCAGTAGCAGACACCATCAATCTAGATGGAACCTTTTAAAAAGGAATGTTCAGATATATCCCAGAGAAAAGGCAGAGAGTAGGTCAGAAATGGCTGCTGTCTAGTTAGTGATGTCCAGGGTCAGGGCTCTGGAGGCAGTTGTGGGGTTGAGGCACAGGAATCTATTTGTGACAGAGGTAAACACACTAGCTTATTTGCTTGCCTTTTCTAAAAGAAAGATGTTCTCAATATGCAGCCCAGGCTTATCTCTAACTCATGATCCTTTAACCTCCATCCCTCCAGTGCTAAGATTACAGGTTTATCCATCACAATCCCTGCAACCTGAACTGAAACACTGACACTGAAGCAAGCAGAAGTTGACTTGAAAATCTCCATTTGAGGAAACATGATGTCAGAACCTCTTTAGTCACCCCTAAATTATGACTCTGGCTAAACAAACAGGTTGAATCAGGTACCAAAGGAATACTGGATTCTTTGGAATCTATCTTTTGTCCCATTTTGTGTGGCAGCATCATTTTTATCTGGTGTCATTTTAAAATGTAGCCTCTTTCCTCCTATCTTTGCCCTGCCACCTCTAGAGATATCTGTCATCCTCCCCCCCCCCCATATTTACTTTAGGTATGGTACACAGCAGGAGGTAAGATGGCATTTCCTGGTTTGGTTGACTGCAAGAGTCCATGTTTTCATAGGTCTTAGACACTGGTATTTGAGCAGTGCTGTTTGAGGGTTTGCCTGATTGCACTTTCCCACTTGGTCTTCTATGCCTAGTCCCTAAAACACCTGTTTCTTGCCATGTGGTAATCCCCTCCTCTCCTAAGAATGTTACTAGAGGTTTACACTGCATGTCAATGGAGATTCTAGAACTAGAGTGCCAATGTTCACCAGAAGTGTCTCTGCTTCCACTATAATCACTTTAACTGTGTAGTTTGATGTGGAGAAGGGTGACATCTTTCTGACTGCAATGAATCTTCCTTCTGGGTAAGGCTTATCTCACTGTGTATTTAAAACAGTCTTAAATTTAATTAAATTACTATTATCATCATCATCTTCCTCTCTGTGAATGTTCCACAAGTTGTTGAGTACTTTCATCATTAGAATGTGGTGGGTTCCAGCTTCTGGCTATTATAAATAAGGCTGCTATGAACATAATGGAGCATGTGTCTTTATTGCATGCCGGGGAACCTTTTGGGTATATGCCCAGGAGAGGTATAGCAGGGTCCTCCGGAAGTGTCATGTCCAGTTTTCTGAGGAACCGCCAGACTGATTTCCAAAGTGGTTGTACCATCTTACAGCCCCACCAGCAGTGGAAAAGAACCCAGATGTCCCTCAAAGGAGGAATGGATACAGAAAATGTGGTATATTTACACAATGGAATACTACTCAGCAATTAGAAACAATGAATTCACAAAATTTTTAGGCAAATGGTTTGATCTGGAAAATATCATCCTAAGTGAGGTAACCCAATCACAAAAGAATACACATGGAATGCAATCTCTGATAAGTGGATATTAATTAGCCCAGAAGCCCTGAATACCCAAGGCAAAAACCACATAACAAATGACTCCCATGAAGAAGTATGGAGAGGGTCCTGATCCTGGAAAGGATTGATCTAGCATTGGAGGGGAATATAAGGACAGAGAAAAAGGAGGGAGGTGATTGGAGAATGGATGGAGAGAAGACGGTTTATGGGACATATGGGGAGGGGGGATCTGGGAAAGGGGAAATCATTTGGAATGTAAACAAAGAATATAGAAAATAAAAATATTAAAAAAAAAAGAACGTGGTGGGTTATATAAAATGATGCCCAAGAAGAAGGAAGGAGAGGCCCCTGGTCCTGGAAAGGCTCAGTACAGCAGTATAAGGGAATACCAGGACAGGGAAGCAGGAAGGGGTAGACTGGGGAACGGGGGTGGGAGGTGGGGGTGGAGGAGAAGAGGGCTTATAGGACTTTTGGAGAGGGGGGGATCCAGGAAAGGGTAAATCATTTGAAATGAAAATAAAGAATATATCAAATTAAAAAAAAAGAATATGGTGGGTTTTGTAGATAGTGCTTTCTCTTTCTTTTCTTTTTCTTTCTTTTTTTTTTTTTTTTTTACAGATTTATTTATTTTATGTATGTAAGTACACAGTTGCTCTCTTCAGACACACCAGAAGAGGGCATCGAATTCTATTACAGATGGTTGTGAGCTATCATGTGGTTGCTGTAAATTGAACTCAGGACCTCTAGAAGAGAAGTTGGTGTGCTTAAGTGCTGAACCATGTCTCCAGCCCCAAATGGTGCTTTTTCCGGGTGTGGTTTTAATTAGAGGAACTACTGGTTCAGGCACAGTAGATGTCAATGATTTTCAGCGAGGGTGCAAGCAGGTGCTGTAGTATACATATTTTCTTCTACCTGTTTTGTGTGTGTGGTAGTGGTGGGGTGGCCCTGAGCTTTGTAGAACTATCAGAGTATAGTTTTTACTGTCCACTGTTCTCCCAAGAGTTTCATCTATCATCTCTACATGCCTTAGCTAGTGAAAGGAGGTGTCCAGGTTTATGTGAGCTGCAGTAAACCAGAACAAAGGTCAGACAAAACAGTGGAAGATGCAGCAAAGCCAGAAGGAGGGGCAGAACAAAGCCATTTATTTCTAGGACAATTAAAAGAAAGCATGAAATAGTTTTAGACTGAAGACACAAATTCCTGTTTCAATAACTAGTACCATAGGTATGATGGCCCTTTGTCCTTCAGGGCTTCCTAGAGCGTGTGCCACAAAGGAAAACCAAGAGAAGTATTGGGAAGAAATATGAGAAGACAGGAAGATTACAAAAAAAACTAGAAACTGCAGTCACTAAGAGAAGCAGTCTTTATTTCAGCTTCAAGACAACAGCCGTACAGTACAACACAAAGGCAAGCCTTTATTTTACAATCCATGTGTCTGGCAGCTGTCATTTTTACCTTCTTGAGAAATGCATGTATGCATCTACTAACTGGCCATGGATAGTTGTCCGCACTTGGAACACTGTTCACTTGGGGACAGCTGCTGCAGGTTACTGTAAGGGAGTAGGCAGTTTCCAGAATGAACATGCTTCATGGGCTTCGATGTTATTGCTGTGCTGGTCTGGAGGAGCTGGATAGTACACTCAGGCAGCCTCAGGAAGGGACTGGCTCTTGATTTTTGTAAAGCATTTAATACAAGATGCTCCGAGAGCAAAAAGCTATTGTAACATTTTTGTGAAATACTTTGCATAAAGTAAAGACAATGAAAATATTTCTATAATGAATAGAAACTTATTTATACTTAGGTTAAAGAGAGATTAAGTTAAAGAGAGCTAGGAGTTCTTTGTCAGTCCCTACATGCACACACCAGGTAGTCAAATTACAGGTGAATGGAACGTGAAGAAATTATGTCTGGAATATACTAAATATATGGCGCTTAAGTCATGGAGTTATTAAATGAGATGGTGCTTTAAATATGAGAAGTCTCAGCCCACTCAGTCACTTAGCACCGCAATGCTCCACTGAAGCTGACACACTGTCTTAGACAAAGCTGTGTTGTGTGACATAAAAGTTTGGATGAAACCCAACATTTAATACACATTGAAAGTTTGTATATACTTGAAACTTGGTATACATTTAATTACCAAAAGATATTTTTGCTTAATTTACCTGATGGAAGCCCAGATAGTCCACAATTGTTGCTGATGCATAAAAGATCATCCCTTCAGCACTCACTACCAGAGCAAAGCCATTGAGAGACTAAGAGACAAAAAACAACAAATAAAATTGAGTTGGTTCACGTGAAGTGAAAAGAACAAGAGGTGGCTAATTCTGTATAAATTCCCAACATTCTTCCTGTTTTGTAGGACCTCTAGAAATGTTCTCAACAACTTTCTATCTCCTTTTTGTAATAAGTGCCCATTAACAGGAGACAGAGGAAGTTGTCCATGGTTTGTGAAGCTAAAGGCTCAGATCTCTTTCTGGGGAATATAGAATGTATTTAATGAAATACAAGCAGCATCAGGGTGACATAATAAGGCATCATTACAAGAGAAAGCAAAATGTAAAAAGGATACGTGCTCCACTATGTTCATAGCAGCCCTATTTTTAATAGCCAGAAGCTGGAAAGAACCCAGGTGTCCCTCAATGGAAGAATGGATACAAAAACATGTGGTATATCTACACAATGGAGTACTATTCAGCCATTAGAAACAATGAATTCATGAAATTCTTAGACAAATGGATGGAGCTGGAGAACATCATACTAAGTGAGGTAACCCAGTCTCAAAAAATCAATCATGGTATGCACTCACTGATAAGTGGATATTAGCCTAGAAACTTGGAATATCCAAGACATAATCCACACATCAAATGATGTCCAAGAAGAACAGAGGAGTAGCCCCTGGTTCTGGAAAGGCTCAGTGCAGCAGTATAGGGCAATACCAGAACTGGAAAGTGGGAAGGGGTGGATGGGGGAACATGGGGAGGGAAGACAGGACTTATGGGACTTTTGGGGAGTGGGGTGCCAGAAAATGGGAAATCATTTGAAATGTAAATAAAAATATATAGAATAAAAAAAGAGAGAGAAAGCAAAATGGGGACCATCTACTTCTTTATCCAGTCTTTTATATATTCTTTTGGAATTTTTTCCAACTTTTGTAAAAATTTGTGTTCATATTCTCTCCTAATTTTGGTGTCTAGTGGGAAAAAAATCAATCTGTTCCATTTCCCATCATTTTGACCTACTTATTTAGGACAAGAGCAATATATTCCTTTAAATTCTGGTTTGCTATAGCAATCATCCAACTTGGGCACATTTGGGGAGATGCTAAGCACAAAGGACTATATTTTAACACTTGTCAATTCAATTGTTTTATTTTACTCAAGTTTTAAATTTTTTATTGTATGTTTATGGATGCATAATTCTATATTACGTTGTTTAAAATAATTCAATCTCAGTTATATCCCCAATTGTGGGTTCTTCAAAGTATATGGCTGTGTGAGTTGAGCTCTTTTTGTTTGAAAGGCAAATCTATGTTCTGCCAAAGTAGTTCTCAGAAATATCACTAACAAAGGTATCCAGTATACCCAGAGTCACTTACTGTCACCATCAGTGAGTATTTGTGTGTCTGTCATCTATCCATCCACCCATCTATCTACCTACCTGCCTATCATTTGTCCAACAGATCTTTCATCTGTTATCTGTCTATTCTATATCTATAAATTTGTTGTCTATATCTACCTATTTATCTCTATCATCACGAAAAAAGGTAGTATGGAGGCTATCTCATTAGCATCAAGCACAATACATAGAATATCTTAATCTCACCTCACACTGTGAGATCAAAAGAGTCTGTACCAACCTGGGCAGTGCAGAATCTGAAAACTGAGTTCAGTACCTAGACAGTGTTATGCATAAATGTTTCAGTGTGTATCTTTGAAACACAGATATTGGGGATCATCTCTTTGTAACACATTTTCTTTCATTCTTAATAATGTAGGTACTCTCCACTTTTTTCAAGTTAGTTTGTTAGGTGATAAATTTTGGTTTCATAGTTTTTATTTGATTATTAGCAAGATCAAAAACATTCCATGCATTTATTGATAAGCTGGATTTCCTCCTTGGCAAAGGAGGAAAATGCATGTCATCTACCAATTTCTCTGTGAGTGTTTACACATGTTAATAGATGTGGTGAGCCTTGAAGCATGTAATTGCAGAAATATCAGCAATGAATCCAAGGAATCTGAAATGTTTATTACAAAAGAAAGAAGGGATAAGCACACTTCAAAACCTGAAGAGAAGCCAACTGTGTTTCATAGAAGCAGAAAGAAGAACAAATAAAAGTAAGTGAAGTCAGTGAAATGGTTTATGTCTCTCTTTATCCCTGTATATCTTGTAGGCAGAAAAAGTTGTGAATCATGTTTTTTGGCTGGGTTGGTGTCCCCACTCCTCCACTGGAAGTCTTCCCTGGTTACAGGAGGTGGCCATTTCAGGGTCTGTATCTCCTATTGATAGGAGTCTTAGCTAGGATCAACCTCATAGACTCCTAGGAGTTTCCATTGTCCTAGGTTTCTAGCTCCTCCCAGAGATTCTCCCTCCCCTCACAATTCCAGTTTTCTCTCCCTTCATCCTCCCTAAACTTGATCCCTCTAGTATCCCTCTCCACCCCCCCTCTCTCTCTCACCCCATTCCCTCTCTCCTCCCAATGCAAATGTCTATTTTATTTCTCCTTCTCAGTGAGATTCAAACATCCTCCTTTGGGCTCTCCTTGTTACTTAGCTTCTTTGAGTCTTTGGATTGTGGCAAGGTTATCCTGTATTTTATGCATAATATTCATTTCTAAGTGAGTACATATGTTTTTATTTCTGATTCTGGGTTACTCTACTCAGGATGCTATCTTCTAGGTCCATCCAGTTGCCTTCAAATTTCATGATGTCCTTAATTTTAATAGCTGCATAATAGTTCATTGTGTAAATGTACCACGTTTTCTTTATCCATTCTTCAGTTGAGGGACATCTATGTCATTTCCAGTTTCTAACTATTATGAATAAAGCTGCTATGAACATAGTTGAGCAAGTGTCCTTGTGGGAGCATCTTTTGGGTATATGCCCAGAAGTGGTATAGCTGCGTCTTGAAGTAGAACTATTCCCAATTTTCTGAGAAACTCACAAATTGATTTCCAAGTGGATTACAAGTTTGCACTCCCACCAGCAAAGGAGGAATGTTCCTCTTGCTCCACATCCTCACTAGTATGAGATGTCAATTGAGTTTTTTATATTAACCATTCTAGTAAGTATAAGATAAAATCTCAGAGTTGTTTTGATTTGTATTTCTCTTATGACTGAGGATGTTGAACATTTCTTTAAGTGTTTCTCGGTCATTAGAGATTCCTCTGTTGAGAATTCTCAGTTTAGCTTTGTACCTCAAGTTTTAGTTGGGTTATTTGGTTTGTTGGTATCTAACTTCTTGAGTTCTTTATATATTTTGGATATCAGTCCTCCGTCTTATGTAGGATTGGTGAAGATCTTTTCCCATTCTGTAGGCTGCCATTTTGTCCTATTGATTGTATACTTTGCCTTACAGAAGCTTTTCAGTTTCATGTGGTCCCACTTATTGTTGATCTTACCAAAACTTGAAGGAATGGCCAACCAATGACTGGCTCAACTTGAGACCCATGCCATAAGAGAACACACCCCTGACAGTATTAATGATATTCTGCTGTACTTGCAGACAGGGGCCTAGCATAACTGTCATCTGAGAGGCTTCATCCAACAACTTACAGAAATTGATGCAGAGTACCAAAGCCAAACATTAGTTAGAACTCTAGGAATATTGTGGAAGGGGGTGAGGGTTGGGGGGGAAAGAATTGAATGAGCCAAAGAGGTCAAGGCCATCACAAGAAAACCTACAGAAACAATTAACCTGGACCCATAGGGTCTCACAGAGACTGAACCACTAACCAGAGAGCATACATAGGACAGACCTAGTCCTCTTACACATATGTAACAGATGTGCAGCTTGGTCTTCATATGGTATTCCTTAACAGTGTAAAAAGGTACTATCTCTGACTCCGTTGCCTGCTTTTGAATCCCATTCCCCCTAACTGAGCTAGCTACCTTGTTTAGCTTCAACAGGGGATGTACCTAGTCCTACTGTAAATTGATATGGATTGATATCTAGGGGAGGCCTCCCCTTCTTTGAGGAAAAATGGAGGGAGAATAAGAGGAGGTGAGGTGGGGAAGGAGTGGAAGAAGAGGGAGGGGAAGTTGCAGTGGGGCTGTAAAGTAAATGAATGAATGAGAATAGATGAAAAGAAATGGTTTATGGCAAATAACAGAGGTCACCTACAATATCAAAATTGCACTTTTTTTTTTTTTTTACAATTTTTATGTATAATAATCTTCAACCAGAGTCTTCAAGGAAAATGCAAGTTTCAAACATCAGAAATTTACAAATCTTACAGTTTTTAAGGAGATATTAAGTGTAAAATTTAGAAAATTAAAAATGTAATAAAGCAGGTGATATTTTGAAATACGTAACAACAAAAGTGATAGAAAAAAATCTAATTAGTACAATATCTGTAGTGGCTATTCCTGGCTGTCAACTTGACTATATCTGGAACTACAATCAAGAATTGGAAGGCTCTTAGCCATTCTGACTGGTGTAAGGTGGAATCTCAGTGTTGTTTTGATTTGCATTTCCCTGATAACTAAGGATGCCAAACATTTCTTTATGGGCTTTAGAGCCATTCGAGTTTCCTCAGTTGAGAATTCCCTGTTTAGCTCTGTACCCCATTTTTAATAGGGTTATTTGACTCTCTGGAGACTAACTTCTTGAGTTCTTTGTATACATTGGATATTAGCCTTCTATCAGATGTAGGATTAATAAAGATCTTTTCCAAATTTGTTGGTTGCTGTTTTGTCCTATTGACTGTGTCCTTTGCCTTACAGAAGCTTTGCAGTTTTATGAGATCCCATTTGCTGATTCTTGTTCTTAGAGCATAAGCCATTGGTGTTCTGTTCAGAAACTTTTCCCCTGGGCCAATGTGTTCAAGATTCAGCCCCATTTTCTCCTCTATAAGCTTCAGTATGTCTGGTTTTATGTGTACATCCTTGATCCACTTGGACTTGAGCTTTGTACAAGGAGATAAGATTGGGTTGATTTGCATTTTTCTGTATGCAGATCTCCAGTTGATCCAGCACCATTTGTTAAAAATGCTGTCTTTTTTTCCACTGGTTTTTAGGTCCTTTGTCAAATATCAAGTGACTGTACATGTGTGGGTTCTTTTCTGGGCCTTCAATTCTATTTCATTGATATTCCTGCCTGTCTGCATACCAGTACCAAACAGTTTTTATCACTATTGCTCTGTAGTAGAGCTTGAGGTCAGGGATGGTGATTCCCCCGAAGATCTTTTGTTGTGGAGAATAGTCTTTGCTATCCTGGGTTTTTTGTTATTCCAGATGAATTTGAGAATTGCTCTTTCTAGATCATGGCTAAGATGAAAAACTCAGGGGACAGCAGATGCTGGAGAGGATGTGGAGGAAAAGGAACACTTCTCCATTGTTGGTGGGATTGCAAGCTGGTAAAACCACTCTGGAAATCAATTTGGTGATTCCTTAGAAAATCAGACATAGTACTACCTGTGAACCCAGCTATACCACTCCTGGGCACATACCCAGAAGATGCTCCTACATGTAATAAGGACACATACTCCACTATGTTCATAGCTGCCTTATTTATAATATCCAGAAGCTGGAAAGAACCCAGATGTCCCTCAACAGAGGAATGGATACAGAAACTGTGGTATATATACACAATGGAGTACTATTTAGTTATTAAAAAATGAATTCATGAAATTCTTAGGCAAATGGATGGAACTAGAACGTGTCATCCTGAGTGAGGCAACCCAGTCACAAAAGAACACAGATGGTATGCACTCACTAATAAGCAGATGTTAACCCAAAAGCTCAAAATAAACAAGTTACAATTCACCCAGCACAGGAAACTCAAGAAGAAGGAGGACTTAAGTAAGGGTGCTTTGGTTCCTCTAATAAAGGGAACAAAATACTCATAGGAGAAATAAGGGAGATGATGTGTGGAGCAGAGACTGAAGTAAAGGCCACCCAGAGACTGCCCTACCTGGGGATTCATCCTATAAACAGTCACCAAATCTCAACACTACTATGGACGACAAGAAGTGTATACCAAAAGGAGCATGCCATGGTTGTCTCCGGAGGGGCCTTGCCTGAGCCTTACAAATACAGAGGCAGATGCTAGCAACCATCTATTGGACTAGGCATGGGGTCCCCAATGGAGGAGCTGGAGGGTGGTCTAGAGGAGCTGAAGGGGTTTACAGCCCCATGGGAAGAACAATGATTTTGGCCACCCAGACATCCCAAGACTCCCAGGGACTGAACCATCAACCAAGGGGCACATTGTTCTGGCCAAAAATGTGGCAGAGGAAGGCCTTGTTGGGCATCAGTGGGAGGAATGGTCCTTGGTCAAGTAAAGGCTCAATAGAGACTCCAACAAAGGGAAATGGGGGTGGGGGTGGGGGAGGTGGGAGTGTGCTGGGTAGAGGAGCATATACATGGAGGTGGGAGAGGGGCTCACCTATGATCCTTTTTTCGGTTTTTTTGGGTTTTTTTTTTTTTTTTTTTTTTTTTTTTTTTTTGAGACAGGGTTTCTCTGTGTAGCCCTGGCTGTTCTGGAACTTACTCTGTAGACCAGTCTGGCCTCAAACTCAGAAATCCACGCCTTTGTCTCCCAAATGCTGGGATTAAAGGCATGTACCACCACCACCCAGCTCTCACCTATGATCTTAATCTGGAGGCTCAGAGGTACAAGTTTCTGACCTGGATCTTGGCATGGAGATCTTGAAGCATAGTGGTTATGAATTCCAGAAGGTTAAGACAAGGAGATCTCCGAGATCAAGGTCATCTGGGTTTAAAGGCTAGGTGGCACAGCCTTTAATCTGGGCCACACCCTCTGCTGGAGATCTACAGCCTTTAATCTGGGCCACACCCTCTGCTGGAGACCTATATAAGGACATTGGAAGAAGGAAGACTCACTCTTTCTTGCTGGCTTGCCTCTGGGACTGAGCAACTGCTAGATCCTTGGACTTCCATCCACAGCTGCTGCTGACCATTGTTGGGGAATTGGACTACAGGCTGTAAATCATTGACAAATTCCCTAACTATATAGAGACTGCCCATAGGTTCTGTGACTCTGACTAATAGAGTATCCACTTTCTATTTGTCTAATTTTGGTTGCTAGGAATGCAACACAGGTCCTTATACATGCCAGGCAAGTTATCACTACTTAATTTCATTTCCACTTCTGTTAATACTGATTAAACAAATGAACTTGTAATCAAAACTTACCCACAAAAATATTCACAGCACACTGACAAGAACTTTCCCAGGATATATAAACAGCTTTTCCAAACCAACAATAAAAAGATGAAAAACTAAATTAAAAATATGAGCCTAAACCCAATTATTATAAATGGGAAAAACACTTAGGCTAATATTTTACAAAGGAAAGGGTGAGGTCTACGATACTCATATGTTCAGGATTACTAATCATCAGAGAAATATAAGTCAGAATCATATGAAGATACTTTTTCACAGTGCTGCAGTGGCTCCAGTAGATTCTGTGAGACAAAGTTTTACAGACTGAGATGAGAAATGTCTCCTGGAGCCTTTCTGAACACCTCTATTTAGAAGCCGAAAATCTCACTTGGCAATTTGCTTTGCTCCTAAACTCTCCCCCTTCTTATTAGCCGGGACGAAGATAAACCAAGCAAATTAAGATGTAAAAGAACCCATCTTAAAGTAAGTCACTAGTCAGAAAATTCTGCAAAGCTTTACTCCAGTAATTTACATAATTACATTTATCTCCCAACCACATATAAATTAAATATGGCTCTGACACTATGGTATGAAAAGCACTAATTAGCACAGTGGTATAAATATATTTCACGTGTCTTGATTGTATATTGGCTTATAAGTCATTGGACATAATTTAAAAGTTATAATGTTATTAAGAAGAGGTTAGTTTAACCAGTGACACATGAAAAGTATAAGTTTCTTTTGTTTTTTGACCCTCATAGTCACCCTTGCAGGACAGGTGGATTTGAAACAATAGGCCCAGACTAGAAGATATTTACATCTGAAGAATCTTAAACAATATCCTTGCCAAACAGGTGGGTGTTGGGCAAATTAGAAAGAATTTACATTTGAGTTGGTGCAAAGCTCAGAGCTGCCTCAATGGAAGCTTGTGGGGAACTGCTTTGTCTTGCAGACCCCACCTAGGGGGTCTTTGGCCAAAACAACATTCTTAACTTATCCAGGTGTGATTCAGGATGCAGTTCATACTTATTACTCACAGAGACTCATTTAGACTCAGGGAGTTTGACAAAATGTCCTTTAAAGTCTCTTTAAAAGTTTATATCAAGAAGATTGATGTTGTCTGTGTTGGGAAAACGTTTTTACCTGGTTGATTTTATACTTCCTTGTGCCAAATGGTTATGCTAATTGTTCCTTGCGCCTGCTTTAATGGATACATCTTTTGATATGTAAATGTCAATCCCTCATGCTTAAAGGCTCATGCCTCAAAACAGAAAAATACATTCAGATTCAAACCACCTCTGTGTGTGGTTGTGTCTGTCTGTCATCTCTCTGAACCTATGCTTTTTCCTGAAATCCAACGTTCTCCCTTGGATCTAAATCTTCCTGGCTGGGACCATCTGCGGCATGTAAGGACAGTTTCAAACAGACTGAGCACAAAAACACAGGGCCTTGTAGGAGATTATTTGGTGTGAGTGGAGTCACCTGGACATTGCAGAAAACACTGTCAGTTCTCGTGGAATCAAACACATAGACACACATCCTCCATAGGGCCCAGAAATCCACTCTTGGTAATTTTTACATTTAATCATTTCCTGCTTTATTGAAAGGGACATTTAAACTAATGTAACAACATGCAATATACCACAAACATAATCTTTTTGTTTTAAAATGTCTGTTTACTTCCTTTAGAAAAATGAGGTTTTCTTATAATGACAGAATAGGTCCAGGCATCAGTATGAAAAGATACCACACAGGCTTTTTCAGATTGGTTCTGGGGCTTAAAAATAGATGATAAATCAATGAGTTAGACAGGAAATCCTGACACATATCCAAGTTCACAACAGACAACAAAAGCCTAAAAAAGAAGATATCATCCCAAGTCACAGGATAAAGTTAGGCTTGATTAAATAGTGTTTTGGGAGGATTGCATTTATTTATTAAATACATAAAGAGAACAAATTAGGAAGATTTGTTATTGTCACCTTTTGCTAATTTACCAGAGTTGGATGATTTCCTAATGTTTCCTCCTCATGTGCACCCACTTTCTGAGTTACTGAGAGACAAACATCTTTTTAGGTGACTTGTCAACTTCTCCTGGAACTGTCCATTACTGGTTCACTGAATAGGGGGCTTGAGTTACATTAGTTTATTTGGATTGTTTTGCTGTTTGTCACAAGTGAAGGTAAGCTAAATTTTTCCTTTAGGCTGTTTATATTAACTTTGGCTTCCAGTGCTCTCTATACCATACAGAACTAGCTATCTGACTTCTCATACTTTTTCTTGCCTGGCATGGATGAACTGTTTCTTAAAAGTTTTCCAAATTTTTCTGACAAAACAAAAATAAACAACAAACAACAAAAAATCTGTGCATTCCTCAATTACATAAAGAATCTCTTTCTTACTATTGCCATAGTCACTTTATTCAGATAGTATATGTCCTAAAACTTAAAATATTTCTATTCTACAGAGTGTACTCCTGCACACAATGCAAAGAAGGCTGTAGACACAGAACTATTGAGCCACTCAATTAGAGGTAGATGCAGAGCCTGGAAACCCCTGCATCCTGGTATAGGAGCCCACCTGTGCTACTTTCTTCTACCTTCCTGCAAAAATTTCAGAAAGAGGATGCTCCAGAGCAACTGGGTCCAAGAATGAGCCATGGAGCTAACAGAGGAAGGAGTCTGGGTCCTTGACCCTAATAAGTACCCCTAGCATCTCCCTAAACCACCAGCTCTATACTATAGCCTGTTTTTATCTCTAATGTCAGTGTTGTGGTTTAAATATGCTTGACCCAGGGAGTGGCACTATTAACAGGTGTGGCCTTCTTGGGGTAGGTGTGTCATGTGGACATGGGTTTTAAAACCCTCCTCCTAGCTGCCTAGAAGCCAGTCTTCTTCTAGAAGCCTTCAGATGAAAATGTAAAACTCTCAGTTCCTCCGGTACCATGCCTGTCTGGACACTGCCATATTCCCACCTTGATGATAATGGACTGAACCTCCAAACCTGTAAGCCAGCCCCAATTAAATGTTCTTAAAAGAGTCTGTTCATAACAACAAAATCCTAACTAAGATAGCCAGGAAGAGCTGATCCACGCTGCAGAGGCTTTCTTATATCTAGGTTTTCTTTCTTTGTTTTTCAGTTAACTTTGCAGTAGATTTTCTGGCTCCAGTTGGCTGAGGAAACATTCAGAGATTGTGCTTCCACTGCTATGATGTGATATTTGTGGGAGGTAGACTACAACAGGATTCAGTTCAACCCACAGATTTTGTGTTCTACCTAGAGAGGGTGTGACCTTGCACCAAATTCAGGAGGAAAAACCATACATGCTGACGTAGACTTTGAACCCAAATTTAGAGTCTTGTTCTCTTGCAAAGGTATACTTTGAAATGTTTCAAATCAAGCTGGTGAGATGGCTTAGCTGGTAAATTTGCCTGGCATGTCTGTCAACCCAAGTTTGTTTTCTAGAACCCATCTAGTAAAGATGGAGATAGCAGATTCTACAAGGTCATCTTCTAACACACATCACCATGCATGTGTACACCCACGCATCATATTCATACAATAACAATAGCAAACTTTTAACATTGGAACTCCCATGAACACATAAAGAAACACTTGTCAATTATAAATAAATTTATTTTAAAATAATTCCTTGGTATGCTTATAATTTTACTATTTAATAGTTTAATAATTTAAGACTAAAGGGAATTTTCATACTAATGAGACAGATGTACTTATTTATTTTTATATAAAGAATTAACTTGACTTGGGTGAAGATTTGAAAATGAAGAACGTAAAAGTTTCTTCAATGTTTTTCAGAGTTGATTAATATTTTGATGTTATCATTATAAATATTAAGAGCACTGCTTCACATAAATATGTATTATAAAATGGCAAAATTATGTTTAGAGGCATTTTGGAAATTCTGTCCTGATCCGATCCCAAACCAAAATGCATTTAACATTTCTTTGTTTGAGAGAGAGAGAAAGAGAGAGAGAGAGAGAGAGAGGAAGGGAGAGGGAGAACACATATGGAGGCCAGAGAAGAACATTAGATGTGAAACTTGAAGCTAAAGCTCAACATTTTGACTAGGCTAACCAGACAGAAAATCTTCCAGGATCTGACTATCTCCACATTCTCAATATTGGGGGGTGGGGGAGTGTTAAAGGCACACATGCCATGCACAGCTTTTACATGGATACTAAGGATTTGAATTTGGCTTTCTTGCTTTCACAGCAAGCTTTCTTATCAACTAAAGCATCTCTTAAAATCCTCATTTATCTTCCAGTCCACACCTGGTTGTCTTGAATGGCTGCAGGTCTCCAGAGATGCAGGCATCCCCAATCCCTGCCTGCTGGATCCCCAGGCAAGCCCAGCAACTCTGAGGTGGGCTTGCCATTAACCAGATGGGGCATGGCACTATATGAAGGTCTTACTTCATTGGCAGGGGTCCTCTTCTGACCTTGTTTGGGGAGTTCAAAAAACCCCCACACCTCTACTTATAGAATGTCACATAGCCTTGGTTAAGAGTATAGGTTTAACTTCCTTTCTCCCAGGAAAAACCTGTTCAGCTAGCACCTGAGATTCCTGAAATACTTCCCCATTCTAATGAAGTGGTACCCTAAGCCTTCAGCCAATGACCTTCCCTTCCTGTGTATCCTCACACCCTTCTCCTAAGAGGTATATAATCCCTGGTTCACCCTGAATAAAATATATGCACTCACATCCACCACCAACAGAGCAAAATGAATAAGCAAGGATTGTCTCAGATACCTGCTTCATTAAATATTGCCATGGGGAAGGCATTTGCCTGAAAGAGCCACGCCTAAGACTCCCAAAGAAAACTTTCTCTCCTCCAGATGCTCATGTACTTGGCACTTGCTACCCCAAATCAGACCCAGATTCTGCTTGTCCAGTGCTCTGCCTTTCCCTTTCTGCCTAGAGTGTAGACACTCTGATGGGAAAGGTGAATCACCAACCTTAAATCTAATTCCTGACTTCCTCCCCAGACTACTAGCAATGCATGTGTACCCAAAGAGAAGAACCACAGCATTCATCCCAGACCCAGATTGTTTCTCCTTCTGGTCCTGTGTCTGGAGGCAAAACATTTGCATCTTTCTATTACAGATTTTGGTCTGCCTTCTCTGGTCTGCTTGCCCCTAGCAGAGAGGCAGAACAAGTAAGACACATTCATTCCTTAGGCTACAGCTCTGCCTGCTTCCCTGAAGGCCTGCTGCCACCCAAGGTAACCAGAGGCCATCAGCCATCAGGCACTTTTAGACCAGTCAACCAAATGGCTAAAGGCCAATGTAAGAACACAAACAACAAAAGCCAGGGCAATATGGCACCATGAGAACCCAGCTATCCTACTACAGCAAGCCCTGAATACCCTAACATAGCTGAAGAACAAGAAAATGACCTTAAATCTAATCATATGAAGATGATAGAGGCCTTTAAAGAAGAAAAAGAAATTCTTTAAAGAAATACATGAAAATACAATCAAAGAAGTAGAGGCCTTTAAAAGAAAATGAACAAATATAAAGAAATACAGGAAAATACAATCAAACAGTTAAAGAAAATGAAAAAAAAGTTTAAGATCTGAAAATTGAAATAGAAGCAATACAGAACACACAAACTGAGGCAATCCTAAAGATGGAAAACCTACAAAATAGGACAGGAACTATAGACACAAGAATCACCAACAAATACAAGAGATGGAAGAGAACATCTCAGGCATAGAAGATACCATAGAATATATTGATATATCAACTAAAAAAAATGTTAGATAAAAAAATGACACAAAACATCCAGGAAATTTGGGACACTATGAAAAGACCAAACCTAAAAATAATAGGAATAGAAGGAAAAGATTCCCAGCTTAAAGACCCAGAAAATATCTTCAACAAAATCATAGAAGAAAGTTTCCCTAACCTAAAAGAAAGAAATGGTCATAATCATACAAGAAGCTTACCGAATACCAAATATATTGGACCAGAAAAGAAAATCCTCATGCTACATAATAATCAAAACACTAAATGTACAGAACAAAGAAAAATATTAAAAGTTGCAAGGAAAAAAAGGCCAAGTAACAACATATAAAGGCAGACCTATTAGAATTACACCTGACTTCTCAACAGAGATTTTAAAAGTCAGAAGGACCCGGGCAGATGTCTTGTAGACCCTAAGAGACTACAGATGTCAGCTCAGACTACTGTACTCAGCAAAACTTTCAATCACCATAGATGGAGATACCAAGATATTCCATGACAAAACCAAATTTAAACAATATCTTTCCACTAGTCCAGTCCTACAGAGGGTAATAGATGGGAAACTCCATTACAAGGAGGTTAACTACACAAAAGAAAACACAAGGAATTATTCATTTCATACCAGCAAAATCAAAAGAAGAGAATACTCCCTCTCTCCTCTCTCACTCTGTCTGTCTCACACACACACACACACACACACACACACACACACACACATATCACCAACATCAAAATAACAGGAACTAACAATCATTGGTCATTCATATCTCTCAACATCGATGGCTCAATTCACCAATAAAAAGACACAGGCTAACAGAGTGGATACATAAACAGGATCCATTATTCTGCTGCATACAAGAGACATACCTCAGCAATAAAGATAGACATTACCTCAGAATAAAGGACTAGGAAAAGGTTTTCCAACTAGGCAGACCCAAGAAACAAGTTGGAGTAGCAATTTAAATATCTAATAAAACAGACTTACAACCAAGAGTAATCAAAAGACATGGAGAAGGACACTTCATGTGCATAAAAAAATCCACCAAGATGACGTCTCAATTCTGAATATGCTCCAAATGCAAGGGCATGTACATTCATAAAAGAAACATTACTGAAGCTTAAATCACAGATCGGACCCCACACATTGATAGTAGGAGACTTCAACACCCCACTCTAACCAATGGACAGCTTATCAAAACAGAAAAATAAACAGAGAAATATGAAACTAACAGATGTTGTGTATCAAATGGATCTAACAGATATCTACATCAAACACCAAAGAATATACTTTCTTCTCAGCAACTCATAGAAACTTCTCCAAAACTATCCATATGCTCTGTCACAAAATAAGTCTCAACAGAAACAAGGAGATTGAAATAACCTCCTGCATCTTATCATATCATCATGGATTCAAGCTGGACTTTAACAACAAAAGAAACAACAGAAAGCCTACAAACATGGAAACTGAACAACTCTCTAATCAATGACCTCTGGGTCAAAGAAGAAATTAAGGAATCAAAGACTTTCTAGAATTCAATGAAAATTAAGGCACAA
Organism: Apodemus sylvaticus; assembly: GCF_947179515.1. NCBI lineage: Eukaryota > Metazoa > Chordata > Mammalia > Rodentia > Muridae > Apodemus > Apodemus sylvaticus. Next base: position 3,379,424 of record NC_067487.1, on the reverse strand, counting down.
CATACCCAAACTTTATGTGACACAATGAAAGCAGTGTTAACAGGAAAATTCCAAGCACTGAGTGCTTTCACAAAGAAATTGAGGAAATTGCATACTAGCACCTTAACAGCACACCTGAAAGCTGTAGAACAAAAAGAAGCAAACACACAAGAGGAGTAGATGGAAGGAAATAATCAAACTCAAGGCTGAAATCAAGCAATTAGAAACAAAGAGAACAACACAAATAATCAATAAAAGCAAGTGCTGGTTCTTTGAGAAAAATCAACAAGATAGACAAAACCTTAGCCTAACTAAATGACAGAGTGACAGTACCCAAATTAAAAAATCAGAAATGAAAAGGGAGATATAACAATAAACACTGAGGAAATTCAAAGATTCATTAGGTATTACTTCAAAAGCCTATACTCCAGGAAAATTGGAAAATCTAAACAAAATGTAAAGTGAATAAAAATAAACTATTAAAAATATAAAAAATAAGTTATGTAAGAAAAAAACCTCATTTAATGACTTTTTGTGAAACTTAAACCAGCAACTCGAGCAGCAATTTTAAAAATCAAACATTGTGACAATCCACAATACTGATTTGCTACTTACATGCTGAAAAATGACAGTCAGAAAATATCAAAAGATTTTGTCTACTGTAAATAAACATCACATTTCTGTAAGAGCAGAAAATTCTCTATGCATAATACAAACACTGTACTTTTTAACACATAATAGTCTTAAAAAGTAGCATATACACTGAAAAGTATAAATGTGTATTCAGAACCAAGGCTGCTGTGGAGTTGTGAGATGCAGAAGAGGGTGCTGTCAGAAACAGCTCAAATTCTTTACATGTCTGGTTTTGAATTAATTTTTGGTTACCGAGCAAGCCTTTTATTCAGACACTTTTATTGTAAATTTTTCTGAGCTTCCACATTAAGTTTCATGATTCCAGTGTGGGGGTAGCAACGCAATGTAAGACTCTGGATATTTCCATTTGTATGTAGTTATTTTGTATGTACATCATGGTGCTTATGCGAAAGTCTGAGGACAAAATTCAAGAGTCAGTTCTACCCTGTGGTCCTGCATACTCAGTATTGAACTCAGGCCATTAGATTTGGTGGGAATCAGCCTTTACCCACTGAGCTATCTCATTGGCCTCAAAAATTAGGGACTTTTTTTAAAAAATGACAGTTTTTTAATAACTTCGTGCATGTGTGCATGTGTATTTGATGACAGTAAATTACACAGAGCCTCTATGTACGTATGTGTGAGATGAGTAGTCCATTACTAAGCTATATTTCCAAAGCTATACTTTTAACTTTCAAAAATCTTTTAATGTTTGACTAAATATCAAACCTCACCATTTTAACATCAAAGGGCTAATATCCAATATATACAAAGAATTCAAGAAGTTAGATCCCAGAAAACCAAATGACCCTACTAAAAATGGGGTACAGGGTTAAACAAAGAATTCTCACCTGAAGAACTTCGGATAGCTGAGAAGCATCTTAAAAAATGTTCAACTTCATTAGTCATTAGGGAAATGAAAATCAAAACAACCCTGAGATTTCACCTTACACCAGTCAGAATGGCTAAGATTAAAAATTAAGGTGACAGCAGGTGTTGGCGAGGATGTGGAGAAAGAGGAACACTCCTCCACTGCTGGTGGGGTTGCAAATTGGTACAACCACTCTGGAAATCAGTCTGGCGGTTCCTCAGAAAACTGGGCACGTCACTTCTGGAAGATCCTGCTATACCACTCCTGGGCATATACCCAGAGGATTCCCCAGCATGCAATAAGGATACATGCTCCACTATGTTCACAGCAGCTCTATTTATAATTGCCAGAAGCTGGAAAGAACCAAGGTATCCCTCAACAGAAGAGTGGATACAAAAAATGTGGTATATATACACAATGGAGTACTATTGGATGGAGCTGGAGAACATCATACTAAGTGAGGTAACCCAGTCTCAAAAGATCAATCATGGTATGTACTCACTAATAAGTGGATATTAGCCTAGAAAACTGGAATACCCAACACATAATCTACACATCAAATGAGGTACAAGAAGAACGGAGGAGTGGCCTCTTGTTCTGGAAAGACTCAGTGTAACAGTATAGTGCAAAACCAGAACAGGGAAGTGGGAAGGGTTGGGAGGAGAACAGGGGGAGGGAAGGGGGCTTATGTGACTTTCGGGGAATGGGGGGAGCAGAAAAGGGGAAATCATTTGAAATGTAAATAAAAAATATATTGAATAAAAAAAATAAAAAAAAAAGAGCACAGCACAGCACAAAGGCATTCGGCATTCGGCACAATTCACAATGTGTGTGATCACCATCATTCACCTCGAGTACCTTGTACCCCTAAAAATTGAGCTCTGTCACTACTAAATGACAACTCTCTCTGCCTCCAGCCTTGGCAATCCCATCTAGCCTTTGTCTATACTCTGGATCTTCTCTGGACACTTAAGTGAATCCACATAGTATTTGTCCATCTGTGAATGGATTGTTATTGCATAACAATCTCAAGTTCATCTACCTTGCAGTATATGTCATATTCATTTCTTGCTCCCTGGCAACCATCATTCTAGTCTCCCCTTCTGTAAATTCCACGTTTTCAGATTCCACAGAAAAATGAGGCCATGCAATGATTTTCTTTTTCTACCAGGCTTATTTTACTGAGTGGTCTTTGAGTGTCACTCAAGTTATTGCAAATGACAAGAGTGCCTTCTTTTTTTATAGCTGAGTTAATATTCTATTGTATATATGTGCCACACTTTAATGTCTGGTCATCTGTTGATGGTCACTGGATTGTTTCCATTTTGTGGCTATTGTGAATAATGCTGTAGCAAATATAGGAGTATAAATATTTCTTCAACATAATGATTTCATTTCCTTCTGATACACTCCCTTTAGGAGGATTGCTGGGCCATACGATAGCTACATTTTTAGTTTTTGGAGGAACATTCATACTCTTTTCTGCAGTGGCTGAATGCATGTTTTCATCACTTAGGTGAACTGACATCACAAGTGGGTTTCATCTGTACCTCCCTGATGATTAGTGACTAAGCACTCATATTTATATACAGAAGTATATACAGAAGATATACTTCTGTATATCTTCTTCTAAGAATTGTCTATCTAGGTCTTTGCTGATTTGTTTGTTTGTTTGTTTTCTTGGTTTTTCAAGTTAGGGGTTTCTCTGAAAGCCAGGTAGCCCTGGCTAGGTAGACCATGCTGACCTCGAACAAAGATTTGCCTGCTTCTGCCTCCAGAGTACTAGGATTAAAAGCAAGCACCACTACCACCTCACTTCCTTTGCATATTTTAACCATGGTTTTTGTTGCTGTTGTCTTTGTTGGTTTGTTGGTTAGCTTTGTTGTTTTGCTTCTTGATAGTCGAGTTTCATATGCTTTAAACATTAACCCCTCACTGGCTGTATGCTTTTTCAGATGCTTTCTTTTGTTCTGTGGTCCTTCACATTATTTACTGTTTCCTTCACTGTGCAGAGGATCTTAGATTGATAAAATCCTGTTTCTCTGTTTTTCCATTCATTTATTGATAGATACTTGGGTGGTTCCTCCTTCTGACTTGGTGAGGAGAGCTTCTGAGAATGTGGGTGTGAGCAGTGCAGGCCAATTGGAGAAACAAGTACAGAGGGTAGTGAGGGTTCATTTGACACTTAGCTCTTCCTGCAGTCCAGTGGGATAAAAGAAGGTCTAGAAACTTGCAGTAAGGCTTGAATGCCACTCTGCTGCCTTCATGACTGGCATGCTTTTCATAAAGGGCCATCTAGTACTTTTGACCCACATCTCAAGTGTGCTGACTTGAAATCCCAGAGTTTTTGTTTTGCTTACATTTAACCTTGGTGAGGAATATGTCTAAGTTTGGCAGCCCCTGTAATACTCCACCTACTGTCCAGCAGGATCTGGGCACAGCTAGGGTGGGTGAAACCAGAGCTGAGGCTATGGAAGGGTGGAAAGCTGATGCCAGTGTGGTTAGGGTGGACTTGGTAAGCTCACCCTAGGCTAGTGCTCAGTTCCTAGAGCTATTATTTCCATCCTGTCCGTACTTTAGGAACAGTCCATTTTGTCCAGAATTGGGAGACCAAAATCCCCACAATTTGCATTCTTGGCTATTATTCAGCACCCAACCCATAGGCTGCTGCAACCCCCTATCCAGACAGACATAGGAGTAATACTGAGGTGCACTGAGAAGTGGTTAGTGACTAAGGCATCATACTGTGTGAGAACTTAGGCTATTATGTGAGAACAAAACCAACAGGACAGTAAGTAGGTGAACTATGGAGGGGTATGCCCTTACCTCTCATATAATGACTATTCTAGGCAGTTATCATGGTGTTGGGCATCCCCCTCTCTCTTAGGTGAGTGGCAGATGTGTAAGAGGCTAAGTCAGAGCTTATGCCCTTAGTATTGAGCCCAATGGGCAGAGACATAGCTCAGTTGTGCTTTCCAGATCCTGCAACAGTTTTTCCCAGCTCAGTGCTTGCCACGTACTCATAAGGGCCTACTAATAATAGTTCAAAGACCAAAGAAAATTTCAAGACTTGAGTATATAAAATGTCTTCTTAAAAAAGATTTTATGAGATTAGTCACAAGCAAAAACAATCTTAATTTTAACTCACAAGGCAGAATTTTTTTAAGACTATAAAATGCTGTTTGTGGGATCATATGGATTCAATATCAGATTGACTTTCTGGTCCAGAATTGTCATGCCAAATTCTTTTACACATGTGGAACCATCTTTCAAATATGCATCATGAATGTTTTTTTTTTCTTTTCATTCTCTTTTTATCCCTACAAGTTTTTTTCAAGCAAAACAAAACAAAAAACCTACGGTACATGGAAAATGAGATCACTTTTCCAAGTGGAAAAAAGGATTTAGCCCTAAGGTTAAAGACTACATTTTTTAAGGAAAAAAAAAAGTCATCCATATTTAATTACTAAAAGTCACAACATGAAGCACCTGCCACTGGGTCCAGGCAAGGGTCAGTGGCCTGATGGTCCCTCAACTTTGTCCTGGCACTCCTCACACCCTCTGCACACAAAGAGGCCAGCACTTGGAGAAGTTGTACTTCCTTTGGCGAACTCTGGCTATCTTGATTTCTTCCAGTCCCATGGCAGGAAAATAGCCAGCAAGTACTTCAAAGATTATTTTCGTCAAGGTCAAAGCAGAGAGAAAAAGCAAAAAAAAAAAAAAAAAAAAAAAAAAAAAAAAAAAGAGGGAAAAGGGAACAATTCTCAACAGCTTCTCTCATTTCTCCCCCTTGGCATTAGGGGAAGTTGGAGCAAGTCGTTCCCACTGGGAGCTGCTGCCATGGTTACTGCACAGCAACAGGCCCTAGTCACGCGAGCAGCACTGGGCAGGCATTGGGGCAGCTGGCTGAGCTTCCTGGAGCCAGATCACTCACAGGGGCTGTGGCATGGAACTTGCGTGCGTGCGAGCACTGTTCTAGCCGGGGGAGTGGAATAAATGGCTGTTTATAGATCCCACAAATAGTAAACTCAGCCTTGAATTTCTTCCATGAAGCAGCTAGAGCACTTGAAAGCAGTTCCTGAGAGACCATGCTAACTGTGACTGCAGAGACAGCAGGTGTGGACAGCCCCGGGGGCACCGCACTCACTTCACTATCAGCAATCCCTTGAGTTCTGTCCTGGTGGAAAAGTCCACAACTAACCTAGAGCAGGTTAGAAATGGAGTGAGCAGTGAAGCCATCTCAGACTGTGTATAGTTAGAGGCATGCTGGACAGGGAGAGAGGTATAGAATCCTGAGTGTCAAAAAGCAGCAGAGAGATGAAGCCTACCCCTAGATATCTGAATCACCCTTTGGGTTAAAGTCAAAAGCCATGCATCCTAATCAACAGGGATGTTGCTGGATGACAGAATGTACTGCCTCACTGGCATGTGGGACAGGATAAGACAGGGCCTCAGCTAAAGGGAACTGCTCTGAGGTGGGCATCCCTTAGATTATCTGTTTCCCTGGGGTGGCCTTCCCATCCATATCCACGAACAAACTAACCTCCGGGGCAGGTTGTTCCTCCTTGGTGAAAACACTATATTCATATATATAGTATAATGTATATGTTGAATTCCTGAAAGGAAAAGTACTTCAAAACATTTGAGAGCAATAGACCCAGGAATTACAACTCAGTAATAAACCATGGGCTTTTCTGTCAGAATGGCAAGAAGCTCAGGACTAGAAGATGAAGTTAGCATATTCTGCAACTTGTTTATTAATGGTCCCAAGAAACAAGGATGGGCATCAGGACCCCCAAAATGCAGACCCCAGTCACATTCAAATATTTACCCTAGATTCCTGACCTGTGCACTTCATTCTCCACTATTTTTAAAGCCAGGGACACAAAAAATAGGTCCTCTCCAGTCATAATTCCCAAAGGTTGTAAGTGGCACAAACCATCATCATCAGCCCAGTCATTAGCGGAAAGGCTCTAATCTTGGTCCTCAGCTTCAAGCATGGTTCTCCCAGACCCTGGCAGGTCTGCCCCACTCTCATGGTCCATTTCTCACCATGTTCCCTTTTTCTGTACTCTGGGGTTTCTTAATGTTGGTTGGGAGTCTCTGAAATTTTATACTTTCTCTTTTTAGCCATGGACTCCTAACTGTACCAAGAAGCCAAGTAGGTAGGAAAAAGGGAATTCTTATTCTTCTGGCTCTAACCCTCAGTCTTCTTCTTAGTGACCAGTGCATGGTCTCTCACATGGAACATGAGTCAAATGTCAGTTCTACCTATAAGGTCCCAGGAAGACTAACTGGGAAGGTAGGTTTTTGAAGTCTTTCTTCGGAAGAACAAGTCCAAAATAGTTTTCTCCAAACTACTACACTTGGAGTGCTGGAGGAACTGGGAGTCTATTTATGAACCTCCTTTCAGGAGTCTGAAGGGTCTGTGGTAGCTTTTCTAAAAGTTACAGAACATAGTGGTGCAGCTCAGAAAACTTCTGCCTGGCACATGGCTGTGGCTCCCTGACATATAGTTATCCCACAGCTGTTTCTGTATTACATTGTGAGGCAGAGTGGACAGAGAAAAGCTAAAAACTGGCAGACAGCCCTGGGTTCTGCAGGACTCTCCCTTTCAGGGAGCTTGTGAAGTTCCCTACATCTATGCATGTATTTCCATAAATCTTTTTACAAGCCACTTACAACCAGAGGACTTTTGCTATCTCATTTCAAAGACCCATGGTAGCCTTGGTCTTGATATACAAATTCACCTACCCAGAAAGTCTGCCAGACTGCTGTTTATTATCTTCATTTGTGCCAACCTCCTTTGAACACAAAAATATAACATGCACCTTCAGTTCAGTCATACCAAAGGAAGCTGCATCCCATAAAGTTCAAGGGTACCTGAGGCTATCTAGAACTGAGGCGTGGGAAGCAACTGTGTAAACTGGGAATTTGACAATGAAGAGCCTGGAAATGGTTATGTTCCTGCCCCTCTCCAAAGGGTTTAAGATCATCCCTGACTGGTGGGACCTGCCCACAAGGACAAGATTAAGAGATGGGAAAGCTGGTATTACAGAGCTGCCTCCATGGTACATACTGTGCAAACATCCTACAGAGGGGACCCTTGCAGAGAAGGACTCCCTTGTAAGCCCCTTTTTTATAGGTAATAAACTCACTCAGGAAGCTGGCTGACTTTCTTCAACCTCTCCAGCAGACCGGGGCTGGCCAATGTCTCCAGACCTAGGTCCTTTGTCTGGTATCCCAGGAAAAAAAAGCAAAGAAATCTATGTGGTATGTATGGATCAAGCTAAGGAGTTGATGTAAGGGTGACTAAAAATAACAACTAAAGAGATGAGGGAGACTTTAGCAAAAGAAAACAAGAACAAGAAATGATATATTAGGTAATAAAAATGAAAATATTAGATATGAAATGTGATAATATACACACAGTGGACCTGAACATGATGGGAAGATGTGCATAGGGAAGGGTGACTGTGCAAAAAAAAATAGAAATTCTGCATGTTCTCCTAGGATAGTGATGATCCTTGAATAATAGAACTCCTAAAAATAAACAAAGAACAAGGAATTAAGGCAAAAACTTTCAGAATTGAAGATGATAGAGGGGACAACCAGAGTAAATAAGGAAAAAGGATGCATCATAGTGAAATTTAAGGATGCCAAAGGCAAAGGAAAATGTTACAAAACTTTCAAAGAGCAAACACACCAGTGTGGAGGATTCAGGCCACCAGAAACTACAAACAGAATAGAGTACTATTAAAGTTGAGGGGAAAGATTTTACACTTCAAATCCTGTATCTACCTGAAGGGCTATACAAATATAACACAGAACAGCACTTTCTGGCTTGCTTTGAGACTGCCTTAGAAGATTTCATATCAAGACCACAGTACTAACACTCTAAAGAAGCCTTCTAGAGAGAGGCAGATCTGGGCAATGGAGAGAGACAGGAAAATGACCAAAGGTTCTGGTTGGTTTCACAGTGATCCTATCAACACAGCAATGAAGACAAGAATCTGTGGTCTACATGAAATCAACCCGAGGCCCAGGATAGGGTCAGTAAGTCTAAGAGCTCTCAGAGGGTACCTGAGAGAATTCCTATAGAAAGTACGGTAAGAGCAACAGTACACAAACCACACATGAAGGCTCAGCAGTCAACTGGAGTGTCAGAAGAGACACTAAAGAAAGTGTAAAGAGAATAAAATGCAGATATGACAACAGAAGCCAGCCTATAAGAAACAACTGCAGTATAGTCACTGCTAAGAATAAAGCTTATTTAAGGAAGAGGGTCCTTTGGTACACTGTCTGAAAGAAGCTAACTTAGAAAAGGATAAATAGAAAGGACAGAAAGATACCCTGTGAAGTGAGGAGTCAAAATAAACCCGAGGCATAATTTTATCATCTGACAGACTGAATCAAATGCCAAATGTCCAAGACCTTAAAAGATATGTGGAGCCTAAAGTCTCCAATGAAGGTGAGTAGTCACCACTGAGACAGACTTAAATTTCCTGCCCGGCAGAGAACGGGTCTGTGCTTCCCTTGTTCTCTTAAACTCATTATGTGCTCATATAACAGGCAGCTTCTGACTCCTTCAGCCCCATCCAGTCACTTCATCATTAAGATGCCAGATTTGTCCAAAACCAGCCTTCGCAGCCTTCCAAATATCTTCAGTACACTTGTAGAACAGCACAGACTTCCCAGAAGAGCCAGGGCCCACAGACTCAGAACCCTTCAGTGCCTTGGACAACCTCTCTGCCTGGAGTCAGCAAATGACTGTCCTTCACTTTCTAATAACTTATTCTCTCACTAATTGTGCTAAGTTTAGGTATATCCACAAAGGACCAAGTTACATTTAATCCTACAATTTGGTGTAGAGGTAGGACCAGGTGGAGCTAATAGGAAGTGGAGATGGACCACAAAGCCTTTTATCTCCGTAGTGGATCAACTGCCCACCTTCCAAATAATAATACCTTGAACTTTCTCAGATATCTGCACAGATTCCACCAGGAAAAAGGCCCTTGGCCAGATGTGATTTCTTGACTTTTCACCTCTCAGTCTACAGAATCATGAGCTATATAAATATTATTTATAAATCACTTGATCTATAAAGTTCAGTTACAACAAGAGAGAATGGATAAAGACATGCCCATATATTTTGAGTTGAATCACACTTTTCTGATCTGACAAGCTCTGGGTCCAAATTTAGTAAAACAAATTTGTTCCTTGCAAGAATCTGTAACTTGACCTAACCTAAGTTCCTTTCATCAGCTGTTGGAGAGGCAGGTGTGGCTAATGAACCGCAGTGGCCAGTTGCAGCACTGACCCAGAGCTTGTCAGATCTGAGAAAGTTGATACAACATAGCAGATAAGAGTGGGCCCTGCTTCTGTTTGGACTCTGTTGAGTTTAGCAGTAGGAACCAGTCCAAATGAGTACCTCTAGAGCAGGCTATGAGAGATGTGGCTTCCCATAATAGTACACAAAGAGAAAGTAAAGTTGTTCATAAGGAGTAACTATGAATTATAGAGAGCTAAATACAGTAGTGCCTCCTGTCGATGATGGTGCACTCATCACTGCTTTGTTTTGTTGAGACAGGATCTCATGTAACTCAGCCTCAAACTCACAGTGTAGCTGAGACTGCCCTTGAACTCTGTGTCCTACTGCCTAAGTTTCTTAAGTTCTGGGATTAAAATCATAAATCACATATAATATTTAGCATACATTCTTTTTCTTGTTTATATTTTAAAAAAACACTTGTGAACTATATCAAAGGAGAAGGGGAGGGTGCTGAGATCCAGAAGCAAAGTGAATAAATAAATTAATTGAAAGGAGTGCAAATAAAAAATGCTAAAATTAGCTCATTCAATGTCCACACATTTCAGTAAACTTCTGTACAGTTAGAATACCTATTTTTTATGAAAAATTAATATCATTATAAAATCTTTTTATGTTGTATTAAGACTTTCTATCTTCCACTTTCTCTTTCTTTCCTTCTTTCTTTCCTTCTTTCTTTCCTTCTTTCTTTCTTCTTTCTTTTCTTCTTTCTTCCTTCCTTTTTCTTTCTTTCTTTCTTTCTTTCTTTCTTTCTTTCTTTCTTTCTTTCTTTCTTTGCTTAGGCACAGAATTCCAACACTACTTGGTACTTACTTGTGATAGATGGCAGTGACCTCCAAAGATCCTGGCCAACCTTGGTTCAATTAGCTCATCCCTCCACAACCTCCAGGTCTCTCACACACAATATTCTAATCTCTCTACAAAGACAGATTCTGCACATCCTTCACCAGGATTTTCCTAGAGAGTCTGTCTGATCTTTCCCTTCATGAATCCTATCTGATCACAATGCAACAAAAACTTAAAATAGACAGCAAAAAAAAATTGCCAATAAGTATACAAACTGTTGGAGATCAAACAACTCATTACTGAATGATAAATGGGTCAAAGAAGAAATCAAGAAGGAAGTTCAAAATGTTATGGAACTGAAAAAAATGAAGTACAGCAAAACCTTTGGGAAATACTGAAAGTGGTCCTTCAAAGGAGATTTATAGTTGTACTGACTACAGTAAAAAAAAAAAAATTAAAAAAGACACAAATGGTTTAATGATGTAACCAAGATTTTGTAAAAACAAAAACAAACCAAATCCAAATTCATTAGATGGAAGAAATAATAAAAATCAGAGTTAGCGGGACGGTAGTGGCGCATGCCTGTAATCCCAGCACTCTGGGAGGCAGAGGCAGGTGGATTTCTGAGTTTGAGGCCAGCCTGGTCTACAGAGTGAGTTCCAGGACAGTCAGGGCGATACAGAGAAACCCTGTCTCCAAAAAAAAAAAAAAAAAAAAAAAAACAAATCCAAAAAAGCCAAAAAAAAAAAAAATAAAAAAATAAAAATCAGAGTTGAAATTAATGAAACAGAAAGAAAGAAAATAATACAAAAGATCAACAATTCTGAGAGGTTTTTTTTTTTGAGAAGATAAACAGGATTTACAGACCCTTGGGGCCCAACTAACCAAAAAAGAAAGAAAGAAAGAAAGAAAGAAAGAAAGAAAGAAAGAAAGAAAGAAAAAAAGGAAGAAAGAAAAAAAGGAAGGAAGGAAGGGAGGACCCAAATTAACATAATCAGGAATGAATAGGGAAAGATTACAAAATACCCTCAAGGATATTCATAATATAAGCTAATGTTTAAAAACCTATGCTTTATTAAGTTGGAAAAATCAAAAGAAGTGGATGAACTCCTAGATTGAGCCAAGTCACCAAAATTAAACCAAGAAGAGTTCAAGACCTAAACAGTTCCATAATAAATAAGACAATTTGAAATAGTAATTAAAAAGCCTTTCAACTAAACAAAGTCCAAAGCCAGATGGATTCACAGAATTCTGCAAATTTTAAAGAAAACTTAAACCAAAACTTCTTAAAGTAGTAAAAAGAAAAAAAAAAAGCAGAGATATAAGGAACAGTCCCACGTTCCAAGAAGCTGGTATCACTCTAATATCAAATACCAGGTAAACACACACAAAACTTGGAAAACTACAGACCAATATCCTTGCTGAACATAGATTTAATTTTCTTAATAAAATACTTGCAAACTGAACATACATCAAAAAAACATTATCCACCATGACCAAGTTGGATTTATTTTGGACATGCTGAGATGGTTCAACATATGCAAATCAATAAATATAGTAAATCAGATAAATGTACTTAAAAACAAAAATTACATGATCATCTCAATAGATGCAGAAAAAAAACTTTGACAAAAGCCAATATGCATTCATGATAAAAGAATAAAAGTAGGCCCATATTATTTACCTTGTACAAAAAAAATAACTTTTAATGAATCAAATACCTTAGTGTGAAATATGATGTACTGAAACTGGCTAACAGAAAACATAGTAGCCTATAAGATATTGGTATAGGAAAGAACTTTCTGAATAGGAATCCATTTTCCCAGAAGTTGAGACCATCAATTGACAAGTAAGACTTTAGAAAACTAAAAGCTTCTACACAACTGAAGAAACATTCAGTTGAGTGAATAGGAAACCCACAGAATAAGATAGACTCTTTGCTAGCTATACATCTGACAGGGGATTAATATCCAGAATATATAAAGAACTAAAATAAAGCAAACGGGGAAATCCATTCAAAAAATGAGCTTGAAATCTGAATAGGGAATTCTCAAAAGAAAAAAATTAGCTAAGAAATAGCTTTACATGCTATTGTCCATACAAGTAAGAAAATACAAATCAAAGAAAAATTTGATACTTCCTTTTACACCAGTCAGAATGGCAAAGAGCAACAAGACATCTGACAATAAATGTTGGAGAGGGTATTGGGGAAAGAGGAATTGTCATTCACTGCTGGTGGCGCTGCAAACTGGTACGACTACTTTGGAAAACAGCATGGAGAACCCTCAAAAAACTGAAAATATGCCGGGCAGTGGTGACACACACCTTTAATCCCAGCACTTGGGAGGCAGAGGCAGGTGAATTTCTGAGTTTGAGGCCAGCCTGGTCTACAGAGTGAGTTCCAGGACAGCCAGGGCTACACAGAGAAACACTGTCTTGAAAAAACAAAAAAACTAAAAAATAAAAATAAAATAAAATCTTACAAATGACCCAGCTATTTCACTCTTTGGTATATGCTCAAAGAACTAGGCATTCTACTCCACAGACAGTTGCTCAGCCATGGTCATGGCTGCTCTATTCACAAGAACTAGTAAATAGAAACAACTTGAATGTCATTCAACTGACTAATGAATAGTGAAAATGTGACACATACACATTATAGAATTCTACTCAGTTTTAAAGAAAACTGAACTCATGAAATTTGCAAGTAAATGAATGTAACTAGAAAAGATCATACTGAGTGAGGTAATCTTGCCCCAGAGAGACACATGTTAAATGTTCTGTCTCATCTGTGGTGTTTAGCTCCAAATCTTCAGAGATGAATGTATAACCTGGAGTAACTTAAAACTATGAATTTAAATAAGCACCATAGTGCTGGGGAACAATAAAGAGGGGAATAGCAAGGTATAAGTGATTTGAAAGGAAAAATAACAAAAGCAAGGGGAGGAGATTTGTAAGTAGAGCATCAAGAGGGAGGTAAATACAGAAGGATGAAGGAGCTAAAATAACAGTAAGGATATCTGAAAAATTTATAGGAAATCATATTATCTGCCTAAACCTACAGGCAGGATCTGATGCAAAAGCACCTACAGAGGGGTGCTGCTTACTGACTTGCTCATCATAGTTTGCTCAACCTGCTTTCTTATAGAATCCAGGACCCAGTAGATGGCACTAAGCCACGATGAGTTGAGCTGTTCTCTATCAATCACTAATTAAGAAAAAGCCTTACAGGTCTACATATAATCTGATTTTATGGAGGCATTTCTTAATTGAGGTTACTTCCTCTCAGATGACTTTCTCTTATATAGAGTTGACAGAAAACTATTCAGCACACAACTGGTAGTTGTATGTTCTCCTCTAAGACCCAGGACTTTACATTAGTAACTACCCAGGTAGTTGCCAGTACCAAGCAAGACTTCTTTGTTGTTGAGCAAGAATTTAGGGAACTATTGGTTATCACCAAGGTATCCATGCCACTAGTACACTCTTATGGATACTGTTCCCTGGGTTTAGTTCATAGACAGCACAGCTAGGTAGGACTCTTGATTGCTTTCTTTTTTGGAAGCTTGTATGGCACCTTCTGGAAGCTAGTTTGCATGGAAGAAGTTTTCAGGTCAGAACCAGATCTGAGCCTGAGGGCCCTATGTCCAAAGTACATGATCTTCACCAATAGGGACTTACCTTTAACTTCTTGGAGGCAATTAAGAATAATAACATGGGCCTATATTGTTTTGGGAGTCTTTTGGACAACCCTGATCAACAACTCAAAAGAGCACTTAACATGCCTTATGAGCTGGACAGTTTTATGTCAACTTGACACAAGCTAAAATCATCTGAGAGGAAGTAACATCAATTAAGAAATGCCTCCATAAATTCTTAACTGTATTAAAAATATTTGTCCTTATACCCATAGATAAGTGTAACTCTCACCACTCATCAAGAAACCTCTCCTTGCAACGATAGAGATGATTACAGAAAGCCACAGCCAATCAAAATGAAGAGAAAAGTGATCATTTTCTGCCCAGCTCCAACTGGTACATCTAAAACACAACTCTCACAGCTAAAATTTAGTGAATATTATGGAAGAGGGAGTAGAAAGATTGTAAGAGCTGAGGAACAGGAAATTTGTTGCGAGGTTGCATCTCTTAGAATGTCAGAGAAGCTGCACCTGTGAAATCTCATCAATATGGCTGCCTAAACAAGATCTACACAAGGATAACACAATAGACAGGCTAATATGATAATAGGGTCTCAACTCTAGACAAAGAACTGTATGCAGCTAATGAATGCTGAGAATGAAATAGTCTTTCCCAGGCAACAGACCCCAAAGTGATAAACATTTTGAATGTAGATTATCTCTGTCCTCATACAATATAACCAAAGTAAAGCAGAACTCCATGAAATCCATGAAAAAAGCTCCCAGAACTATTTAACTAATGTATTAGTCATGTGACACAATATAAACCTAAAAACTAGACTGCATTTCTATATTTTACCACAACCAACAAAAAAAAAAAATTGAAGTTAAAAAAGCCCATAGATAGAAACAACAACAACAACAAAAAAAAAAACACTGAATACCTAATTATAAGTCTAACATAAACAGGATACATGAGATGAAAAATGGTAAAACTGTTGAAAATTATTAAAGACCCAAAATAAACAGAGATACACATCCTGTTCAGGAGGCAATTCAAATCGACTTTGGTTTTAATAATTGCAGTCAAAATTGCTGCTGCATGTGTGTGTGTAAAGTGCAGGAAGTACCCATGGAGGCCCATAACATGGCATCAATCCCCTGGAACTTCAGCTACCAATGGTTTTTAGCTGCCATGTGCATGCCAGGAACCAAAGCCATATCCTCTGCAATAGCAGCAAATGCTCTTAACCACTGAGCCATCTTTCCAGCCTATAGTGGGCATTCTTGTGCACATCAATATGATCATTCTAAAATGTATGTGTAAAGATAAAGAAATTAAAACAGGCAAGATGATCTTTCTTAAAGATTTATTTATGCATTTTACATCTCTGGGGAGATGGCTCAGCGGTTAAGAGCACTGACTGCTCTTCTGAAGGTCCTGAGTTCAAATCCCAGCAACCACATGGTGGCTCACAACCATCTGTAATGACCTAACACCCTCTTCTGGTGTGTCTGAAGACAACTACAGAGTTCTTACATATAATAAATAAATAAATAAATAAATAAATAAATAAATAAATAAATAAATAAATATTTATGCATTTTACATATATGGGTTTTTGTCTGTGTGTATGTCTGCACACCAGACAAGGCATTGGATCTCACGAACTACCGACTATAGATGGTTGTGAGCTGCCATATGGATGCTGGGAATTGAACTCAGAAACTCTGGAAAAATTTTTAAAAGTGCTCTTAATCACTGAGTCATCTTTCTAATCCTGGCAATACAGTTTTTAAAGAATACACAACTGGAAAAATTCATGTCATCTGGTGTCCAGAACAATTTTGCTTACTTCGACTGGGGTTAGGAAGTATGGTCGTGTTGATATATCGGACAAAATTCAGAGAATGCAAAACGTAAAACTTAACAAAACTTTGAAGAGTGGATCAGTAAGATGGCTCAGCAAGTAAAGGCGCTTGCCACCAGGCTTGACAACCTGAGCATGATACTCAGGACTCTCAGTAGAAGAAAAGAATGGACTCCCAGAAGTTATCCTCTCATCTCCCCAAGTGTGCCCTGACAACAAGCACCAACACACACACACACACACACACACACACACACATACACCATAAATAAATAAATACATACATACATACATACATACATACATATATACATATATACATAAATACAAAATTACATAAATAAATATAAAAATAACTTAAAACTTTGGAAAAACATAAAAGACAAATCTTGTAATCTTGGGATAAAGAGTTTCTACATGTGATACCAAAATCATGACCAACAAAAAGAAAAATTAATAAATGACTTTATTAATAATTAACCACTTATACTCTGTACATCACTCTGTCAAGAGGATGAAAAAACAAGCTGCATACTAGGAGAGAACTTTCACAAATTTCACAAAGGACAGGTATCCAGAATGAGCTCTCTAGACTAAATAGTAAGAAGGCAAAAAGTATGGTTTTATATGTGCAAAGGATTTGTACAGTCTAGTAAATATGATACATGGGCAAGAGAAAGGATGCTTGGCACCCTCAGCCATGAGATTCCAGCGCGTGCGCGCACACACACACACACCAAGTGACTTCAAGTGAAAGAGATAACACCAAGGAAACTCAAGGACATGGAGAGGTGGGAACCCTCTGAAAGCATCTTTAGCCTTGTAGTTTGAATTCCCTGTCCTGGAAATGAAAGAAAGATCCACACATATAACATGCCTGGTTCCAAACAAAGCACAGCTGGATAGAGTAGAGGGAGGTGGTGAGGGGTCAGAGTGTGGGTGGAGGTGTGGGGCCTAAAAGGGAGATATAGAGGGAAGTACAGACATGAGGAGGGAAACAGGACAGGAGCAGTAGAGACACACGTACCCTGGTTAGGACTTGGGTCAGACAACTGAAGTATACTGGGTGCTGTGTGTATACTGTGTGTTTTACAATTCAGTACGAAAGTTTAAGGATGATTTTTTGAGTCTGAATTTTTTAAATCAATGTTAATTTTGAAAAGACATTTAACAGGGGTTGCCAATTATCTTTTTGTAAGAATAAAATTCAAACCAGGATACACTTTAAAGTTCGGATTTTACTAGCAGTGGCCGAAAGATCAATACCAGAGAAAAATTAATAATGCTTAAAAATGTGCTTTTTGTTTTATAGCACATCATGGTAAATGATAAAGTTGCACATTTCTTCAACTGAAAGACAGTGCTCCCCAAAGATATGTTAGTCCCACTGGGGTCCATCCACACTGAGCCACAAAGAGCTGAAACATCACAGGTTATTCTGAGCAAGCAGAGCTCAACTTGCTGTGTAGGCCCCTTTGAGCACGCGACGCCTGTGTATTTTAAATTTTTCATAATGATTCCTTTTTATTTTATTTTTATGTGCATTGGTGGTTTGCTTACATGTATGTCTGTATGAGGATGTTAGACTCCCTGAAGCTGGAGTTACAGATAGTTGTGAGCTGCCATATGGTACTTGGAGTTGAACCAGGGTCCTTTGGAGGAATAGCAAGTGCTCTTAACCTCTGAGCCACCTATTTAGCCTACCCTGTGTATCTCTGTAAAGTGTAGTGTTTATAAATTCATCAAACGCAAACTCTTCATTAGAAATAATAGAACTTAGAGATGCTTCCTCACTCAAGCCCCAGACCCTGTCTCCCTTAGGCACCCCGGATGTCTAACCCAATGGATGCTGTGGAAAATGTTGCGAATACAACGGCTGCTTGTGGCCAAGATAGACCCAAAGCACTGTTCTTCAACCATAGTTCACATGGATTGGCTAAAAATGGCAGAGTTAGGAGAGCATAAGAAGCAAGAAGAACCAATACAAAGCATATATAAAACACCAGACAGGGTGCAAAAGCCCTTACAGGAGGCTGATAAGTCCAAGCCAACCTTCTAAGGATGGAGCCCGGCACCTGGCTGCCCATTATCTTCTTCTTCTTGTGTATGTGCATAAGATTTTCTAATATTTTTTTAAAAGTAAGAGTTGAGAGGGTGTCGCCCTAAAAGGTGCTACCCCTTCTATGGGCTCTCAATATTTTCCCTCCCTCATCTAAAGCAGGCACAGACAGAGATGGTGCCTCAAATCTGACAGGTGATGAACAGAAAGCCAGACTTTCCCACAGCACTTAGTAGAGAATGCAAGGAACTATCAGCTCCTGCCATCTGTACTGCCAGCAGAGACTCACCCAGAGCCTAGCCCAGTAAGGATGGTGGACATAGGAATACAACTGTGCCCTACGTCATGCCCTATGTCAAAGAATGTTCTGCTGTAATATCCTGAGATGTAAGAGACAAAGCTTGAACAGCTCAGAGAAATCCCAACACCGAAGAACCTTGGGGTTCACCTCAAATGAGAAAAATTCCACCTAATGGAAGTTCCCATCAAGCCTGAATGCCAGTTTGAAATGCAAGAATTGTCAGGCCCTATTTGTGCAGGACCCCAGATGACCCACATAGAAACTCAACATTGACTCTTTTTAGCCTTTAATTTGGAAAATAAATGGCTAATATTTATGTTCTTTTATCAGTGAGTGAAACTAGAGAGTGTGGGATGGCAAATGAGTCTCAGATTTAGCACAAAGATAATGAAACCCTCAACTCCATCATGAAGTTGATCTACCCACAGATCCCAGCTTAAGCAGCCTTAGACCAGTATGGCAAACAGCTCATGAAAATATTTTGGTGCCACTAAGCTTCTTCTCAGGAACACACACACACACACACACACACACACACACACACTCCACAAAGCATTCATGTGTTGTGTTTCAGTGAAGTGTGCACTTACCTCCAGCAGCAGCCGTCCTTCCTGCACAGGGAACCCCCTGTATGCGTGGTTTTCAGGTGACAGGGCTGGAGCTGACCATATACATGACTCCTGCAAGGCTGTTAGAAAAGAATGAACAAATAAGCTCTCTGCAGAGCTCAGGCCTGCTGGTGGTTCTTAAATCGCATGTTTCTTGTATTTCCCTGACTTTTACCCCTTTGTTTTGCTGTCCGACTTGGGCTATGTTATTGTCCTACACAGGATATGCAGAAACACCATGAAGTCCTAGAAAGTTGTATTATTGACAGGAAGAGCCAGTTGAAGCTCTAGGCCAGCATAGACCTTAAAGGTTCCTAATGTAGAAATGTACCCAAACTCATGTACTATCCTACTTCATCTTGGAAACTGCTCTTGGCTTTCCCATCTACCCAGTCTTGAGACAAAGAATGGCTTCCTGCCAGATCCCCTCTATGAACAAGAATCCCAGGGTCCCTGCAAGTACCTTCTGAGACCCAATACCACTGTATCCCAACACACTGGTTGTTACCATTTGGAAGACAGCCAGTCTGTCATCTGCTTTCAGGCTAGGCCAAGGCTCCTTGAGTCCACCCATCTCCCGTACCCTCATCTCCCCTGGAAGGGAACAGGCCAAATGCCCTCACCTGGAGGTAAATGAAGTCCCCTGAGGATGCCCACCCACTCCAAAAGCTACTCCTAGACCTATGAAGATGCTCCTGAGACCCACCTTCCTGGTACCCCTATCCAAGTCTGGTTTGATGGCTTTGGGATGGAAATTTCAAGGTTCTCTTACTAAGCTATGGCATAGATTCTAGTCTATGGCAAGATGACTCCCCCTTTACCATCCAGGAGACCCAATCCCAGACAGAAAGTTCCATTGTTGAGGGGCACAGCATTCTTAAAAGTAATTTCATTGCCTGTTCAGAGCCCACCTCATGCTGAAAGATGGGTTTGCTGGGCTGTGCATATTATTCAGAAATAGAAGTAGCATTTGAAACAAAGTTCTATCATTTTTGTGTCACGTGGCTTGGCCTTGGCAATCCCTGATGCCCAGGGATGGTGGTATGATTTGGCAATTTTTGTCTAGAATCTGAGCCTCATTGTGACTCCATGTCTCTCTTTCTGAGTGGCTCCTACCATCAACTGATCCCATGAAGCTAAACTCTCCCCTTTCTGGAGCTCTCAGCATCTCCAGAGGTTTAAGGCATCCTTGGAACTTAGTAGTTATCCAGGCTCCCAGACAACTCTACTATTCTGGATCCAGATTCTGTTTAATACTCTGCCCTACCCCACAACAGACCTACACCTGATCCTCAGAGTTAGCCTTTCTAGTTTCACCCAAAGCTGTTGTTTCTGTGGCTGGCAGCCTCTACTGTCCCAGAAAGCCCATGGAAATGTCAGACAGTCCTGCCCACATGCAAGGGTTTTGGCAGGGATAAAGGGCCCTGTATAACAGGCCACCATCTCCAGGGGAGCCTACGAGACTGTGACCCCAATGGCAATGACATGAACTTTGGGACTTGGTTTCTTTCTCTCCCATTTTCAAAAGACATCATTTCTCACCCTTGTCTCTCTCAACTAGTGAGACTGGGTTTTCCGTTCACTACACTAAGAAGGCTCGATTCCCCAGAATAGGCGAATGTAAGTCAGGAAATTGGGGTGGGGGAGATCAGCAGAAGGAGGGGTGATTAGATAGGGGGATTTTTGGAGGGGGTAACTCGGAAAAGGAATACCATTTGAAATGTAAATAAAGCAAATATCTAACAAAAAAAGAAAAAGAAAAAGAAAAAGAAAAAGAAAAGAAAAGAAGGCACCATTTTCTTTGTCAGAACTCAGATCCCTCCTGGGAAACTTGAGACTCTGATGCCTCTCAGGCAGAAGTTCTCAACCTTCCTAATTGGTGTTACCTTTTAATACAGTTCCTCATGTTGTAGTGATCCTCCAACAATAAAATTCTTTTTGTTGCAACTTCATAACTGTAATTTTGCTACTGTTATTAATTATAATATAAATACTTTTGAATAGAGGTTTGCCAAAGGGGTCATGAACCACAGGTTGAGAAACGCTGCTCTAGGGCAGAGGGGTAGAGGAACCAGACTCCTTGAAGCCTACCCACCAATCCTTCTTCACCACTTATCTCCCCAGTGTGGGCCTCCTACACCAGAGGCATTAATACATTGAGTGTTCAAATGTGTCTTCAGGTTCCTTCTTCCGCATCTGTTCTGCTTCCCCTCTGGCAATAGGGAACTTAGAGACTAGCAGCCACAGGGAGGCACTAGAGCCCTTGGGGGACATCCCCAATCCCCTGGAAAATGTCCCATGGAAACTGCAAGAGTGAAATGAGCTGCTGTCTTCACATGGTTGGGGTTGAGGGATGGGTGAGGAGAACAGGACAGGAAGATTCAGCCATTGTGGGTCCGATATAAACCAAGGAACCAGCCGAGCGAGCAGATTCCCCGCGGAGAGTTCTCTGATGGTCTTGTCTCCCTGAAGAGGAGCAACCAACATTCCCGGCACCTCAGAGATTGCACAAGGCTTCCAGAGGACTTAAGCTAGGATGGCCAAGGAGCCAGTGTGCTTGTTGTGCCAGACCGCTGAGCCGCTGGAGCACAACCCAGAATCTGACCAAATCCTCAGCTCCCCCCTCCCCCGCGACACACGCGCACGCGCGCGCACGAACACACACACACACACACACACACACACACACACACACACACACACACACACACACACACACACACACACTCCAGCCCCCAGAACCAGCTCCGCCTCTAATCGCGGCTAAGTCCAGCCTAGGCTGAGCTTCTGGTACTCCGCCACCCCCATCGCGTGCCTGGCGCCTCCGGCTTCCTCCTGCGGCTACAGGCGTCACGCGATGGCTGCAATTGCGTGCAAGTGAATGGGGCCCCGCCCGGTAGGCGCGGGAGGGGGGGTAGATTGGTTAGGGGCCTAGACCCAAGGGAAAGGGACAAAGGTGTGGCGGGGGTGGGGGGGCTGGGTGGGACTGGGATGGGAGGGTTTTGGATTGTTGCACTTGCCTTGCTCCAGTAGCAAGCAGGTCAGCAGGAGCAGGGTGTCTTTTCTATGAGTTAAGGATTGTGGAAGTCACTGGGACCCCACACAGAGCTAGCGAGTAAGAGTGTAAGAGCCAACAGAGGGGTGGGTGCCTTGATCCATGCCCGTCTGCGCACTATTTCCCTCTGCTTTCTTCATGGGCCCCCTATAGGCTTTCCCCTCCCCAGCAGGCTTTTAGGCCAGTGAGCAGAAAAGTTTTCTAGGCATCACTCACAATTTTGTACCAGCTCTGCTCTGCTGTGGCCACCGACAAAAGAGGGATCTACTGGGGCCACTCGGAAATGAGCTGGATTCCTATGCACTGTGCCTAGCTCGACTTAAACCCACTGTTTCCTGTCAACTCTAGTTCTTCTCCCTACAACTATAGGTGCAGGAGGACCAGTAGGTCCCTACCCCAGGAAACTTAGTCTCTTGAGATTCTCAAGGACACTTGAAGGAGTCCCCAGTTGGTCACAATCAACTGAAACCAGTAAATCTTTCACTTTTCGTATTTCCTGAAACCTTGAAGTAGTTTATTTGAAACAGCAAGAATTTGAAGAGTTACCATGGAGGCAGTTGAAATTGCTACACACAGCAATGCAGGGAGTATAGGCTACCCTAGGCAACCAGCTTCCTAGTAACATATTTCCCTTTCTCTACAACTCAGAAGACAAGTGGGACCCCATCGGTGAATGCTACACACATACAAAACTAATGACTTCTGGGTGTCAGTTTAGCAAAATGTTCTCTGTGGAGGAGATACAAGAAGTCTGAACCATCTCTGCTCTCAGGTGGTGCTGTAACGCCTGAAAATGCATTAGTGATGTCAATTCCCATGTGTCTGATCAGGCCAGCCATTTCTATAGTTACTTTCCCCCTGGACTTGCTATGGTCAGAGACAAAGCCTGAGCAAGACAAGGCCGAGCAAGCTGACGGAAGCAGAGATATTACAGAATTTTGGCTAAGGTTTCCTGAGTATTTTCTAAAGCTAATGTTTACTTTAGATTGTCAGTAGATAGAGACGCAGGTCCCAGGCAGAGCAGGAAGGAAGGGTACAAAAAGGATAGGAGAGAGAAGCAAACAGGGAGATGGAAAGAAGAGGAAGGGGTAGATGAGATGCCTCTACTCAACACTCACCCAGACTTTCCTGGCATTAAGCTGGACTGCCCTCCTGGACAGTTGCAATCTTCCTTGCCCCTGGGCAAGGAAGAGGCTTGGCTGGAATTTCAGTAAGCCAATCAGTTTTAGTCCCAGAACTGGGAAGGACAGTCTTTCATCAAGACTCAGTCTACAGCACCACTGTCTACTATAAACCGAAGACCCAAGTAAGAAACAGGGCAGAACCAGGCTGGACAGACTTAAGATGACACATTGTCCAGGTTCTGTACTAAGGTCACGTAGTGTTTCAAGGTTCTACCAGTCAAAACCTGTCGCACATCCTACTTCACATGAAAAAGGTGTAAGGACCCACAGACTTACAGGAACATTGCCGCAGTCCCAAGGTACACAGCTGTCAGGCTTGCTGGCAGGACATTCAGAAGATCCCAGAAAGTAGGAACAAATAATCATGAGGAAAACTTCTAGATTCCTGGCTACTCTATCTTGAGAAAACTCCAGAAGTGAAGTTGCCTAGTTATGGACAGGTTCCCTGAGAATGTCTTAGTACTGAAGGGTCTGCCGCGGTGTCATCAGGAGTTGGTTCCACAATCCTGTAATATACTCAAGGAGCCCTTTTGTGCACCTATGATGCTCAATCTCACTAAAATATGAGTTGCATGGTGCTCATCTATGAATAAGGCAGCCTGATGATTCCCTGATGGACCTGCAAGGGATCAAAGCAGAGGATTTCTGTCGCATACATGGGGTCTTATTGATTTAGAGAAAAATTCAGGAGTCTTTAGAAAGGACAAGTCTGATCCTCCTTGTTGACTGGCTTCAGATGTTTGAGTAAGCAAGTCCACACTCAAGGGCAGTCTCCAGGGCCATGGCTAAGGTTGCTTTGACATGTTCAAGCTTCCCAATCACACTGCCTCCAATGTCTGGGAGTATTGCATATAGGGTACCATCTGAATCAGGGTCCAGTGAGGCAGGTAAGGCTTCCGTAGTGTGGATGGTGACACTCAACAGCTGAGGCATGAAGAGAATGGAAGTTGGTGAGGGAGAAATTTCCCTTTCCTCTGGCCTCTGGGTGAGCTGAGACAGCATCTCATTTACATCTGCTCCTGATTCTCAGTTTGGACTTAGGCTGGATCATGACACCCATTTCCCTGGGGTTTCCCATGGATTCTGCTTCCATGACCACATGAACCAATTCCTCCCAATTCCTGCCCATGTTGATCTGTTTCTCTAGGGAACCCTGATAAATACATGTCTGTCTTAGTAAATACACATCCGTCTTAGTTAGGGTTTTACTGCTATGAACAGACACCATGATCAAGACAACTTTTATGAAGAACAACATTTAATTGGGGCTAGCTTACAGGTTCTAAGGTTCATTCCATTGTCATCATGGCAGTGTCCAGGCAGCATAGCACAGGAAGATCTGAGAGTTCTACATCTTCTTCCAAAGGCAAACAAAAGAAGACTGGCATCTTCAGGCAGCTAGAAGAAGGGTCTCAAAGCCCACCCCCACAGTGACACACTTCCTCCAACAAGGACACCTCCTAATAGTGCTACTCCATGGGCCAGGCATATTTAGACCACTACAACGTCCAAGGCTGGGTTGGGGTAAAATGCCAATATTTCAGCATCAGATGGGAGACAAGTCTCCAAATTGTGTCTGATCTCAAGACTCCAAGCTGTATATTAGGTCAGCATCTTTTATGCTGTTTTCTCCTCCAGCAATCTAAAGAGGTTGAACAAGTGTAATGGGGTGACTATGTTCCTGTCACCCCACTCTAGCTGTTAGCTGTGCCTTACCTGGAACCTTACCAGATACTAGCCTTTGGAATCTCTGTAATGACTACTTATCATTTAAAAATATCTTTTCATTGCTCAATCCCTCAGCCAAGAAAAGATATCAGGAATATGAATAAACACCCACCCAAACATGGCACTAAAAATTTGGAGCACAGTCCAAGTTGTATACTACAGCAAGTTGCTGCCTTTGACATATAATTCCCAGATTTTTCAAAATACCTTCATTAAAGATTTCACACTTCCAAACAGCTCACAAAGAACCACAAAGCATGCATTTCCTGTGAGACAGTGAGGACTGGTCAAAAGGTAGCCATGTTCTCATCTCTTCCTAACCACTTGCTGAAGGCATTTGCTTCTTCCCATAGCCTCTGTGGTATCTCCAGGCACGCATGTGTCCTTCAAAGGAGAAACTCCACCCTTACCTTCCTATCATTGTGGAAAATGAAACCCAAACTAGCTCATTGTAAGAGGAAAGACCATGATTTAGACACAATGCAGATCTATATTTTTTATGATATGAAACCTCCAGTATAGCTAAAACTAGATATTGATTATGAAGTTTTACCAAGAAATGTTTCAAACATTCAGCAAACAAGCAAGAGAAAGTTCTCCAGTGCCAGTGAGGCTTCAAAAGAATTTAAAAAAAAAACAAAACTAAAAAGTATATTTTAAAATAAAATATGTTAAAGTCAGAAATGTACTAAGTTAATAAATTCATGATACCCAGGTGTGAATATCAGCATGAGTAAGGCACCATATGGAACTCACCAAACTCCCACAGCCCACAGCTAAACACTGTCCTAGCAACTCAGACTGGGTGTCCTGCTCAGAGAGCAGAAAGAATATATACTCCATTTTTAGACAATGATCTCATAGTGGAGGATGAAAGCTCAGAAGTAGAGCTCTTAGTTATCTATAAGTTCAATTCTCAGCAACACATGTGTGCATACACACACACACACACACACAAACACACACAAACACATACATCACAAACACCCATAAATAAATCTGTAGGCTTAGATCATTCAAAACCTACTTTAATAAGGCTTCTTAAAGCGGAGGAGTGGCCCCTGCTTCTAGAAAGACTCAGTGCAGCAGTATAGGGGAATACCAGAACAGGGAAGTGGGAAGGGGTGGATGGGGGAATAGGGGGAGGGAAGAGGGCTTATGGGAATTTTGGGGAGTGGGGAGCCAGGAAAGGGGAAATCATTTGAAATGTAAATAAAAAATATATTGAATAAAAAAAATAATAAAAAAAAATAAGGCTTCTTAAACACTTCAACCTTCCTTATAGCCTACTGACCAAAGGTAGGGAAGAAGAAAGGTTAATAAGAAATAGGGGTGGGGGTAGGCGGAATGTGGATCTGTTTAGCAGAAGTTCTTTGGAGCAATTTCAAGTACAAATCAATAGTGGCAATATAATACAATTGGCAAACACCAAACATGAATTAGTAACAGCAGCTTGATTCAGAAGACATCCTGAGGCTCCACCAAATCAGCACAAGTCCACAGAAGCTGCAAGAAGCAGCTGGAATACCATGAGAAGTCTTTGGAAATTTTCTCTCTACTAAATCACAAATTAAGATCAATGAAGACCAGCAGAGCAGTGCAAGGTAAACCCATGCAAGACCATCCTCTCACCCCCTGTGGGGTTATATTTATACCCTTTCCAAACATAACATGCCTTCTCAAGCATCCACTCCATCGCATACCCTTTCACCAGACAACTTCCAGAAAAACATCATATGACACAACTGAGTCTCCATAGAAACCAGAGATCTCCACTTCATAAATCTATAGTTACCTGTCAGCAAATTCATAAATAACAGCAGCGTAGAGCTTGCCTGAAATCATCTGAGTCTTCATCTTTACACAAATAAATTATACATCATTTAGGTCACCAGTTCCTATCATGGTTTTGCTGTAAACTGGGATCAATAGATACGGACTGAGTTTAGTAGAACATCCTGGTATCTTAATTTCAGTTACACAGGTTCTATAAAGACATACCCACTTGCTCTCTGTAGTTGCTTCCACCTTTATCATATGTAATTACCAATCTCTGACTTTATAGAGCAGAGATTGAGATACCATATGCAAGCCAAACATAAGGAGAAACACTGAGCAGGGAACCAGAGAAGTTCTACTGAGGTTTGGGGATGAGGGGTGACGTCAAAAGTGTAAGGTCAGATAAATCATCTGAGGGGTGGCCTCTGAGGAAAGATCTAGATGAAGCAATCCTAAGATGGCTAGAAAAGGGGGCCCTTAACCCTAAGGAAGAACCAGAACCCCAACTAGACAGCTGCATTACCAGGAGAATGGCTGGGAGATGTCAGCCTTTCAGGACAGGAAACTAGTTGGTGGCAATGAAAATGGAATGAAGCACATGATCATGGCCCCACTCCCTGGGAAGGAGAGGGTGAACAGAGTCTCTGTCTGAAGCACTCTGAACACCAGTCTCTCTGGCTGTAGAGAGCTCACACTTGCCATATATGCCAAAACAGATATATGACATAACCTGGTTTCATGGACTGCCCCTATCTTCTCAACCTCAGAACCTGGGCTGCTTTCGTGATATGCCATCTGGAAAATAGAGACTCTTTCCGTCCTTCCTGCTCCAGACACAGTGCCCCTGGATATCACCATTTCATGAGTCCACAGATAATCTAGCACAGGAGCACAGAAAGCTGAAGCTTCATCAGCCCAACTAGGCCAACTGTGCAATTCAGTGTGGGGAGAGGGGCAGCATCTTGGTCCAAGCAGTGCCCTGATATCTTAGTTAGGGTTTTACTGCTGTGAACAGACACCATGACCAAGGCAACTCTTACAAGGACAATGTTTAATTGGGGTTGGCTTACAGGTTCAGAGGTTCAGTCTAGTATCATCAAGGCAGGAGCATGGCAGCATCCAGGCTTCCTTCAACAAGGTCACACTTACTCCAACAAGGCCTCACCTCCTAATAGTGCCACTCCATGAGCCAAGTATATTCAAACCACTACACCTGAATAAGGGACAGGAACTCAAGCACAGCCAGAGAATTCCCTCAAGATGGAAGAGTTATGGTTCTTGCCCTAGGCTAGGGCACCTCCCTAATCCCGTTGAGAATGCCCCTCCTGTGGGATATAGAGACATATCCTCCACAATCTATACCCACAAAGCACTATCACTTCCAGAAGTAGAAGTTGGTTTGACTAGCAACTGGGACTTGTCTCTTGGGTCCTGAGTTTATATCCTTTGGCATCTTGTGTCTATTGCCAAAGCAACTCCTTCTATAATACCTGGGGTCTAAACCAGGAAACACTTAGACACTGCTGAATGATACCACTGAGGAATTCACAGAGATTGTAGCTGAGTCCACTAGGAATTACCTATATTTATAAGATTGAGACTTGACTCCTACCCTTCATCATCAACAAACATCAACTCAGATCCAATCTAAAACCAGATGTTAAGTTCCCAAATGATGAAACTAGAAAAAGAAAACAGGGGAAATATTTCAAGATCTTAGAAAATGGGAAATGTCATGATTGCTCAGTGGGTAAGCATGTTTACTGCCAAACCTAACAATCTGAATTTGCTACAGGATCTAAATGGTACACATGGCATACACACACACACACACACACACACACACACACACACACCATGGCTGGGGAGAGAAAGGGAGAATAATATAAAATATAAATTTAAAATAAAAGTTAAAAATCTAATACTAAAAATATAATTCTACACCTCACTTCTGAGTGAACAGCAAAAGAAAACAAACTTGTCAAAGAGACATCTGTGCTAATTCTAGCACCATTATAATAATCAAGACATGGAATCAGTCTAGATATTCACTGATGAATGAATATAGAAAATGTGATGAATAAACATAATAAAATACTATTCATCCATAAAAAGGATGAAAAGCTACTGTTTATAGGAAAAATGTGAGCACCCAGTGGTGCTGTTATGTTAAATGAAGAGCCAAACATTGAATTTACCACATGTTCTCATTTATTTGTGGAGGCTAAAAATGTTCATCACCCAGAAGTAGAGAGAATAGGTCATCCAGAAGATGGAAAGGGGGCTGGAGAGATGGCTCAGTGGTTAAGAGCACTGACTGCCCTCCTGAATGTCCTGAGTTCAAATCCTGACACCCACATGGTGGCTCACAACCATCTGTCATGGAATCTAATGCCTCTTCTGGTGTCTGAAGACAGATACAATGTACTCACATATCATAAATAAATAAACAATAAAAATGAAGATAGAAAAGATAGTGTAAAGAGAAACATAGAGGGCTGATAATGGCTACAAAAATAGAGTTGGAGGCAGGAAGTAGTTCTTTTTTTTTATTTTCTATATTTTTTGTTTACATTTCAAATGCTTTCCTCTTTCCCAGTCCCCCCTCCCCATATGTCCCATAAGCCTTCTTCTCTTCACTCATTCTCCAATCACCACCCCCTCCCTTTTCTCTGTCCTGGTTGGTACTCCCCTACAATGCTGGATCAAGCCTTTCTAGGATCAGGGCCCTCTCCTTCCTTCTTCATGGGAATCATTTGATATGCTAATTGTGTCGTGAGTATTCAGAGCTTCTGGGCTAATTAATATCCACTTATCAGTGATTGTAGTTCTGAAGACTGGAGTTAGAGCTTACTCTTCCAGAAGACCTGGGTTTAGTTCCCAGCACACATGTAGTGCTTGACGGCCAGCTGTAACTCAAATACCAGAGGACCCAATGGTCTCTTCTGGCATCTGTAGGCACTGTATGTATGAGGTACACAGACGTGTGTACAGGCAAAAACAGTCATATACATAAAACAAATCTCAAAAATAGAGAAAACTAAATAGGATTCACTTCAGAAATGTAATAATGGTTCAATAATGTGATACATAGTGTCTACTTAGATGCTCTCAGCAGGTCAAATATAACCACTGAGGATAATGAATACTATTTCTATCCTTTATGTTCTTTCCCCTTGAAACAAAAAGATTATTTTGTTTAAGACTATAAAAAACGTCATTTCTCACCACACTTTCACCATTACTCTTTGTATTTATATATATAATACCTTAATTCTAAAGTCAAAAATGGGAAATGCTAATTACTCTGGCTTGATCATTATACATGTTTCAATAAGTATGATATACATATTGCTCCATCAAGAATCACAAATATTATATTCCAAGTAAAAGTTCAAATTTAAAAGTAAAAATAACTGAAGGAAATAAAGGTATGCAGATAATAATTTCCAGGTTTTCTGGCTGCAGAAATAATATTTCCATAAGCCAGGAAATCTCCACTTATACCTGCTCCCTGCCCATTTCATGTTCAAGCACTGCTTAGGGCTGTCTTGTCTTAACTTCCACAGCCACTGATGTGCACTCCTCTGCCCTGAATACCTGTAACTGCATCTCTGTTAGTGATGAAGACGGTCATGACAGTGGAAGTGAGGAAAATGCTTCTCACAGATATATGTGCACATCATCCACTCTTGAAAACACAGCCTCTTTGCAGGCTCTGCCATCCCTTGTCCCTTTCCTCCCCTCTTGTTCCCCAGGACTCACAGTTTCCTCATACAGTGAGGTCCTGGGGCACACTGCAGACTCAGGCCTCATGGACCACTTCCTTTGCTGTTTTCTTGATTCTTCCAATTGACTTATTTTGAGATGTCAAACTTACAAAAAAAAAAAAAAAACTTTTAAGAACAGCACAACATGCCCAAATTAATTTCCCATAGACTCCTCTGAAGTTTACCAATGGATCACTGTCAAGTCATTGGCTGGAGAGCTGTGGTTGCCCCCACAGTCCAGTTTTCGTCTGTCAGGTCTCTATGAAGACCACAGATCAGCCAGTGGAAGACTGATGATGCCTCGTGATTAAAAAAGAACATGCGTCTTATCAGGAAAACCATCATGTTGTGCTGGGCTCAACCCAAAATGCTTTTCGGTGTGATACATGGTGTCTACTTAGATGCTCTCAGCAGGTCAAATATAATCACTGAGGATAATGAATACTATTTCTATCCTTTATGTTCTTTCCCCTTGACACAAAAAGATTATTTTGTTTAAGACTATAAAAATGCCATTTCTCACCACACTTTCACCATTACTTTTTTTTTTTTTTTTGGTTTTTGAGACAGGGTTTCTCTGTGTAGCTCTGACTGTCCTGGAACTCACTCTGTAGACCAGGCTGGCCTGGAACTCAGAAATCTGACTGCCTCTGCCTCCCAAGTGCTGGGATTACAGGCCACCACCACCCGGCACACCATTACTCTTTGTATTTATTTCATTATTTGCTTGAATCAACAATGGCTCAATGGCCACTGACTTTCAGCTCACCTCTTTTATGTTTGTCTCTCCTACCTTTATTGTCTAGTAATATAATAAAGAGAAATTTTATCACTGTTTATTTAACTTGTTCTTTACTAGAGTACATTTATAGAATCCTGTTTTATTCATGTAGTTATCAGCCATTACTACCACAAGTCATTTTAATGCAGAAAGCATCCCTAGCTTGTCAGTAGAGCCTTCTTTATAGTCATCCTATATTGAATGACATACCTTCATTGTCAGGCATAAACAAAATTATCTTGTATCACCCCTGCTCCCAAGTCCCTGGCTCCTTGCAGTGGTGAATGGAATTCAGAGCCAGTATCTAAATGCAAAGTATGTGTATTGTTATAGGGCAGCAGACCTTTTTGTGTGCAAATTATGTCCATCTATCACCATGCCCTGGCCTATCTGTACATATTGAAAGTCACCAGTTCACACCAACATCTCCATATCCAGTTCAGCACCACAGATCCAGTACAGAGTAGATTTTTTCTTTTCTATTTACAGTTTGAAAAACTTGCTTTTAAGCTACCCAGACTTAGAATTCCTCTGTGGGAAGATTTTAAACTGCTGATTCAATTTCTTTTTTTTTAAGATTTACTTTTAATTTAGAGTGTGTGTGTGTGTGTGTGTGTGTGTGTGTGTGTGTGTGTAGGTGCTTCCAGAAGCCAGAGGCACTAGATTTCCTGGAGCTGGAGTTATAGACTGACATCTAATATGAGTGCTGAGAATCAAATTCGGCTCCTCTGAAAGAATGGCATATGCTCTTAACTACTGAGTCATCTCTGCAACCTCTGATTCAGTTTCTTCAATAGTCATATGACTATATGAGCTTTTCACTTCTTCTGACTCAGTTTAATAAGATTTTGTTTCAAGGAATTTATTACTTTACTTTCAAATTCCAAATATATAAGCACTAAATTGTTCATAATACCCTTAGATGATCTTTTAAATCTCAACAGCATCTATAATTGTCTTCTATTTGTATCTTAACTCACCTCACACTTTTTTTCTTGATCACTCACCAGAATTTGTAAATTTGATTATTTAAAAGAATGCTACTTAGTACTTTTCTATTTTACCAATATCTTCTCTTTTATCATTCTCCCTTTGATTCTTTGTTTTATTCTTTATCAAAACAATTTAATTCACTACTTAACTCATTAATATTCAGTCTTTCTTCATTTATATGTAAGCAAGACTAGTTATTTCTGAATATTGATTTACACCTTTACATTTGTAAATATTTCTAAATTCCATATTTTCTCCATTGCTCTAAAAGTTATTACAGTTAAAAGGGGTTTCAGATTATCTTTTACTGGTAATTTCTAGCTAATTTTCAATTGGGCCTCACTATAAGTTTTTATGATTTTTGTCTTTTGTCGTGATTTGATTTATTAGCCATATGATTTCAACATTTAGCATGTACATGCAGGCTTGAGAATACTGGGACTCTGCAATCCTGGAACCTAGTGCTTTTTGTTTGTCCATTAGATTCATCTTATTTTTGCCTTGTTTACATCTTTTATAACTTTTATTCCTTTAATATTTTACTCCACAAAATCTTTTAATATCTTTCTGATGATGAATTTGTGTATTTTCTTATAATTCTGTCAATGTTTATTTTTATAGATTTTGAAGTTATTAGAAACATAAATTTTAAATTATCTTATTCATTTGATTAAATGAATCATTAAATAATTATGTAGTGACTCATCCCCTTCCTCTCCCCAGTGCTTTTTAACTTCAAAGAAAAATTTGGACATTGATTCGGAGGCATAAGTCTTCTCTCTGTTAGGGTTTCTTCAGTGTGTTTTTCAATCTTTTTGCTCTTTCTTTCTAAACTATTAGACTTTAAATGTGCACTTTATAAATAGCATATCAAGCTTCACATATCTTTTAATTAGTGTATTAGTCAGGGTTTTATTGCTGTGACAAAACACCGTGACCTAAAAACAAGTTGAGGAGGAAAGGGTTTATTTGGCTTACACTTCCAGATCACAATCCATCGTTGGAGGAAGTCAGGACAGGAACTCAAGCAGGGCTGGAACCTGGAGGCAGGGGCTGATATAGAGCCCATAGAAGGATGCTGCTTTCTGGCTTGCTTCCTCTGGCTTGCTCAGCCTGCTCTCTTATAGAACCCAGGACCACTAACCCAGAGATGTTACCACCCATAATGGCTGGGCCCTCCCCATATATCACTAATTGAGAAAAATGCCTTACAGCCAGATCTCATGGAGGCATTTTTTTCAACTGAGGCTTCTTCTTCTCTAATAACTCTAGCTTGCATCAAGTTGACATGCAAAACCAGCCAATATAGTTGGCATGGCTATTCCATTTATATTTCTTATAATTAACGATATGTTTGGACTTTTATGATTTCTATTTCTTGTACTTATTTGAGTCTTTCCTACTTTCTTGTCTTTTTCTTTGGTTATATTTTCTCATTCTGTTTTCTCTTTTAAAACTTAAAATCGCATTTCTGTCTTCAAACAAGATAACCAGCTAGGTGACGATGGTGCATTCCTTTTAATCCTGGTGCTTAGGAAACAGAGGCTGGTGGATCTCTGTGAATTGAAGACTAGCCTGGTCTACAGTGTGAGTTCCAAGACAGCCAAGGCTACATAGAGAAACTCTGTCTTGAAAAAAACAAAAAACAAAACAAACAAAAAATAAGATAACCTTCAAATGTAATACAAGAAACATAGAACGGACTTAAAACCATCCTCTTTAATTCTGTGCCTAAAATACAAACATTTTATGCACTCATTTCTCTTTTTGTTTTTATTGTATATCATCATTTAAATCAATTATTCATTTTTCCCTATAGTCACTCTCTTGTTTCTCATTCCTCTTTATCTGGAATTTCCTCTCTTCTATAGAAAGTATATATGTTCAAAATTTCATTGAATACTGTTATTTCTGGATTCTTGGCTTTTCTTAATTTTTGGTCTCTGAATGTTACTTAATTTCTTGCTGGCTCATCAATTTATTTTTATAATACTAAATCTTGTTAGGTGTAGTAGTGAACAACTTTAATCTGAGCATCTGGAAGGCAGAGGTAGGTGGATCCCTGTGAGTTCAAGGATAGACTGGTCTACATAGTGAATTCTAGCCAGACAAGGTTACATTATATGACCCTTTCTCAAAAATAAATACATAAAATGCTTTATCTTTACTTGTGGCTATTATCATCAGAAGAGAAGATTGGTTACCTACTAAAAATGAAAGAGATTGTTTAAAAGTAGATTTCCTGCAGTATACTCTAAGTGTTAAAAAGGCATGCACATAGCACCTGTTCCCACTCACATTATAAAGAATGCAAAAATTAATTCTTCTCATATAAATTGTAGCTGAGACCTCAAGACAACTATTCCTAGGCTCCACAGAGAGATTCAGTGATGGTAGGGGAAGGGTACTGGTTAAAGGTTCAGGAAGGGGGCATGTTCTAAGTCTATTTCCATCCATACCAAAAAAGAGTAGGATTTCTTCTCCTCTTGTGTCCAGCCAGAGGTGCTTCAGAAGGATTCTGTGGGGCTACTGTGCCTTCAGGGTCCGGTGTAGCACTAAAGGCTACTGTTCTTTCTCTACTTAGAAATCTAAGAGGAAAAGACTTTGGGTGCTCCTGCCAGGCAACAAGTCTCAGGTAGAAAGAATTGCTTAGCCAGTAAGCCAAAGGTGTCTAACCCCTATGGACCAAGTAGACCATGCTATGTGTATACTAGCCTATGATAGTGGGGTATAAATCTAGCCCAAAAGGAGACTTGAAAGCAGACCACATTAAGAGGAAGATCTTCCACCTGGGGCAAGGAAAGACATATGGTACCAGTTGTAGAAGGATCACCTGTGTTCACTTTCAGAGTATGCTTTTCTCTCAAGACGCCCAATGATATCCTAGGCGCCCTCTTGGGTGTCACACCTGCCTGATGTACCAGCTCATAGCTATGTCAGCCACCACGTGGGGCATTTCTTGACTTTCCCCTTGTTACTCCTACTGAGGGGATCAGTAAACCCAGCATCATTGTAAAGGAGTAGAGTTAGGGGTCCAGTCTCCTACCTGAGGTTTGCTTGCTAAAGAGGCATGTTGTGTGGGTTTTTGTTTTGTTTTTTGACTAGCCTCTTCTTTTAAAAAAAATATTTATTTATTTATTTCATGTATGTGGGTACACTGTCTCTGTCTTCAGACACGCCAGAAGACAGCATTAGATACCCATTACAGATGATTGTGAGCCACCATGTGGTTTCTGGGAATTAAACTCAAGACTTCTGGAAGAGCAGTCAGTGCTCTTAACCACTGAGCCATCTTCCAGCCTGACATGTTGTTTTAATTGTGTTGTTAGAATTATACAAAATGCCCAGACAGCCTAATGGAGGGCATATAGACTTACTAATATATCCTCCCTAGAAGTAACCAGCAATGCCTTAGGCTTTCCCAGATCTTCTCAGAGTCAGAAGGAGGACCATATATAAAGGAGATTTGCTGGGGAAGCAAGAAGGGAAATCAAACCTTAGATCCTTATGTCCTAGAAAAGAATTCAGAGACTGGAGAGAGAAAAGGATAGAGGAACTGATTGAGGCTGTCTCTAATTGGTCAGGTTGATCTTTGGAGATCAATGAAAAGAGGTAGAAAAATAGAATCACTCATAAAACAATCAGGATGATATTTTTATACACTAATAATATGATTTGGAAAGCTTTTTGATCTCAAGTGTTAAGTCAATCAACATCTACTCTGAAGTCTAAAATAAAGTTTCATCTCAGCATCATCTACTCACTTGGAGAGACAGCTAGACATGCTCCACAATCCCTCCCAGCAGATTCCTCCAGTTGTGAACCTGTGGCTCAAATCAAGGTCT
This sequence comes from Apodemus sylvaticus, assembly GCF_947179515.1. Lineage (NCBI taxonomy): Eukaryota > Metazoa > Chordata > Mammalia > Rodentia > Muridae > Apodemus > Apodemus sylvaticus. The sequence continues at coordinate 3,343,215 of NC_067487.1, read as the reverse complement.
GTATTTCTGAGACACAGTGACAGAGAGGCTAGGAGAAGGATTCTCTCAAAAGAGAGCCATCAAGAAAAGAAAGAAAGGTGTTGCTACCATGAAAGGCTAAAACCTAGTAAGGCAAATCAGATTTCTTGGAATTGAGAAATATCTTGGGTTCAAAGTTCTGGGTGGGCATCCTTGGTCCAAAGCAACCTTGGACTATCTCTTCAGATGCTCTCCAGGGTCATGCTGTCCCTTTATTGATGGTGGATGCATGTTGTTAGAGGGTGAATGCAGGTTGTTGGAGGAATAACTCTTTTACTGTCCAGTCTCGTTTTGCTGAGATAGAAGTATCTACTTCTATAACCCTTCTCTCTTCCTCCTTCTGTGGTGGCTGATTACATTTGTGGTTCATATCACATAGCTTATTTAACAAGTGGTTGTTCAGCTGCATTCTCTCTCATTTGCTGCAATATGAGTAGGCTAAGGATTTTTCAACTCTAAGTTCTGTTTCCTTTTAATTTCTTCAATTTATTCCTCAGTGCATTTTATTATAAGCAGTAGAAAAAAGTATCAAGGAGCACCTTCAGTAGTCCGCTGAGAAATCTCTTCCATTGAATGTCATTTCATCTTTTACAGGTTATGTTCTTGACAAAATAATAGGGGCACAATCAGGCTGCATTTTTTTCCATCTTAGGAATAAAAATCCTGTTTCCTCTGGTTTGCAATATCAGCTCTTTGTTCCTGCTGAGTCCTCAACAGACTAATTCATTAATGCTCAGATTTCTACTAAATTCTGTTTAACACATATTATATGAGAAATCAAGAGCCTGCTCTTCAACACTCCTCCTTTCTTTTTTAACATTCTAAAATCACCTTTAAAAGACATATTACAGCAAATACATCCCATAGCCAGTTGGTTCTTCCCAGCATACACCCTAGAGGACACTTTCTGCGTCCTCCATCATCCAATTCCAAAGCTTCTCTTACATGTCTCAGTGTTTATCTCAATGGTATTCCACGTCTCAGTATTTAGTCAGATAAGAAAGCAAAATGTCATTGGCTAGACAGGTTGGACCACAGCAACTCATCTTCTCACAGTTCTAGAGGCTGAAGGTCATGGTAGAGATGATGGCCAATTTGGGTTCCTTGAGGGGCCTTTCTGTCCTTGCTGTGTCATCAAATAGGTGCCTATTCTGGGTATGTGTTTGGGGGGTGGGGAGGTTGTGTTCCTCTTATAAGAGATTCTAAAAGATCACAGCCATACCTTAGGCTCTTCTTTTACTTTGATTACTTTACTTAGAGGTCCATCTTCAAAAGCCATTACACAACAGTTTTGGGCTTCAGGATATGAATTTGGGAGGATACAAATATTTAAATCAAGACAAAGACCACCAGGAAAAATGTAATCCTTTGGTAAGAACAGAAATATGATGCAGCATAGTTTAGTAATTGCACACATCAGTCCAGTGTATCCCAAATCATTAATGCTCTCAAGGAACACATGATTTTTACATGCTAATGGATGTTGTGTTCTCAAATTCTGTGTCCCAGGTTACATCTAATGATGTCATGGTGTGTCTATATTTGTACATCTGGGGTTAACATGAAGAAAAGGAGTCTGTTCAGCTCAAGTGAGCAAGGGGGCAGGAATAACCTTGAGTGAGGATTCTAGGATAGCCAGAAGAATGTGGGTAGGTATGGCAGGCTGAGAACAAAGCAAATGAGCAAAAGAGGCCACACCATGCAAGGTGAGTACAGGCCATTGGGAGGAAGCAGCAGCATAGCCATGAGAAAGCTCTAGGTTTTTGTGAGAGATAAAAGTAGGTCTCTCTGCCTCTTTTACTCTTATGTTTTAGTTTTTCAGACCATCTCCTCTCCCTGAGTGGTTCTTCATAAGAACCACATTTGTTTGCCTAATGGTTGTTCCCATCCTAATGACTCACTGGGTAGATGTCCATAGAGCAGGCCTGACAATGATCTTTAATATCAATGCCTAAAAAAAATCTACTCCTGGTAGGTCTTCCTGGACCTTGTCCTGGTGACAGTAAGAGTCCCTGGGGAGGCATGGGACAAGCCAACCTATGATTCTTCTGGACTATATGGGGCCAAGGTTCTTAGTTTCCTAGTCCATGTTCAGTATTACATATCCAGGGATTCAACCTAGTATAAGCATGGGAAGACCCAACTCTGCTCCCTGTCCTATAACAGGACATGGCCATCTATCTCTTCCAAACACTCCCCACCTTTTTTCTTCACTAAAGTTTCCCCTTTTGTGGAGAGCAAAATTTGTAAAAGTGGAAAATCCCAGCCCTGACTATTGCCCACAGAAGATAGTGGAAGTAGAAAGATGTGAAAAGCAAGGCCTTGCCACACACAGAACAGATAAATGAAATTAAAATAGCCCACTGCCTTTTAACAACTCATTAAAGGCAGCCTTAGATATTCCAAGCAGATTTTCAGACCACTGTCACCCTCTGAGGTTGGACTTTACAGTTTATGTCTTTTTCAGAGGTGATGTTTTATGGAAGTTTTAATGAAATTAGCTCATCCAATTTGGGCCAACAAGCACAAATTAAAATCTAATTTTTGCAGCTTCACTTTTTTTCCCTAATCACATAGTTGGAAATGAGTTCAGGAAAATTTTTAGAATTTCTTCTCTAACGTGCAGCTTAAAGGGACTCACAAAATTCAGAACTCTCAGTTGAAAATGTGTTGCACTTCTCACTTTTAGGCACTTTGCAGAACACAAACACAGAGGCCTTGATTCTCTCCTAGCTTCCCACAACCACACAAGAACACGATGACACAGCATGTTTGGAAAGATAATCTCAATTTCTTCCCACTCTTAATGCCCTGGAAAAGCACTGAAATCTCAAGGCAATCTGATTGTAGCACCATTCAAACTGAGAGTTTCCCAGAAAGCAGCTCCAGTCTGGATTCCCAGGGTAGATAGAGGTTCTATGGGAGAATCCCTAGGGTAGAGAACAATTAATTCATAAAAGCAATATATTTATGCATAAAACTGGGCAACCTAAAGAGTGAAATGAAAATGTGTTGTCACAGCTCCAGTGTGACATGGTATTCAATGTGCACTTCCAGGAGGCTGGGACTAGCCAGGACTTAGAAGTGTATGTGGAAGACCTTAGGCAGGGTGTCAAGACAGTGCAGAACTTCTACTTGGCATCCTCCTGATACTGGAATGGAAAGCTTCATTAGGGCTCTGGGGATTGCTAAGGCTAGCAATGCCCCATGCTGAGAATACCTCACCTGCCCAGAATGGCTCCTCTTGCTACAGGACACTGAAAGTGGCCATCAAAGCTCAGCAGTACTGCTTATCCCATCAGAACTGTAACCATGCTGTACCCAGAAACTAACCTGAGCAGCCAGCAACTGGAAACTGTACCCTTTGGATTTCAAACCTCTTTAAGCCGGTCACCTTTGGCTGCTACACAATGCAGAAGCTGCCCAGATCTATCTATGTTTTCAAACTCTGTGTGTTTTTCAGCCTTTCATATATCCAAGGTCCAAAGGAAACCAAAACCTGGACATCTAAGGCAACAATATGGTGTGGCAGGACACAGGTATCATTCTCAATTCAGTGTGAGAAGCCATAGTGAACACAGAGAAGAGGTCTGTCTCTACCCTCTACCACCTACCTCGATCCTTCACAGCCACCTTTTACAATCCTCTCACATAACAAAAGCCACACTGTGCAGGGAAAGGCCAGAACCCTGCCACCACTGAGAATTCAGTACAGCAAGGAGAAAGATGCAAAATATCCCTGAACTATGGTGGATGAGAAGACAGAGCTTGACAGGTTGTAAAGGGCAGAAGAACTTTCTAGAGAAGGGTGGGAGGAGATCAGCCTGGCTGCCACACAAAGCTGTTCCAGAAGCACTCTGTGGGACTCAAGGTAGCAATATACAGAAAAGAAGACTAACCATGGATACTAGGCCTCCTGCCTGTGGCAATCCTACTCTCTCTCTCTCTCTCTCTCTCTCTCTCTCTCAGAACAGATTTCTTTATTTCCTAAAATCCCCATATCCTACCAGCCATCCTGGCTCTGGGCATGACCCCCTTATTTCCTGGAGCTCCTATCCCCCAGAGCTGTCCTGGCTCTGATCGTTTAGAAAACCCAGGTCCATCCTAGAAAAGTGGATAGAAACCCTGAAGCTAGAGTGTTACTGTTATCCTAGAGCCAGAGGAATCCCAAGGATGGGTCAACCAACAACCATCTAGATGAGTTTAGCATAGACAAGGAGTTTCATGGTAGTATAACACATTATGAACATGTCTGATCACAGCTTGGTCCAAGTCAGAACTGTCTGGATTCAGGTGGACCCAGGTAAGGCTCAAAAGAGCACAAGAGAAATCCAGCTAGACCAGGAGAGATAAATTCAAATGGACACAAGTGATACGAGTGAGACTTAGGCTCAAATGAACACAATGCACAGGTGAGAGTCCTACCTTGGAAGAAGCTCTTCACCCTGAGGTAACTAACACTGAGGCGCAGGACAGAAAGCTTATCCAGCTTGGAGATGATTTCAGGTGAAAATGGCAGCAGGCTGGCCAGGTGGTCCAGCTCTGTATTGAGGCGGTCCCGGTGCCGTTTGGAAGGATTTGATTTCTCAGCTCCCATGGTAAGCCTCCTGTGGGAAGAAGGCCTTAGTCATATAGGTTCTCACCAGGAGCCATTGGCTTCACAAGCAAGAAATCATTCTCTGTGATGACCTCACTAGCTGCTGCCTAGACAGAAAGTGCTTTTAAGAATTAGAGATAACTCTTTGAAGAAAATAAAAGTTCCCTTGCTAGAAGAGTAACAGTTTCCTGACCTCACAGGCAATCCAAACAGTTCTTGGTCCTTTTCATTCCCAGGACAATGAATTTCAGTTTGATTTGTAACTAAGAGGCATGAGAAGCCCGAGAGTCCAAATGCCTAGAAGAGGACTCCAGGATTTGGCAGACAGCACAGACAAGGTCTCAAAATCAAAGCCTCCAGAGCCACAGCATCTGGAGGATCAAGAAAGATCTTTGCCCACCATTCTACATAGTTCAGGAAACCTGCTCATCCATACAAAATTTCATCTGGCCTCAATTACATGCCTGATCAACATCCCTTTATCTAACTTCTTAGAACTCGCTCTTCTAACTCTCTTAATTGTGACACAAAATGACCCTTCCTGATTCTTCATTCCCAGCAGCACCCACACTAATCCTCTAGAGGAAACAGCAGCAGCCAGAGTGAATCCAGTGTTGGAAATGACAGGAGAACAAAACAACCCATTATTGGCAGAACTGCAAAAAGCATCCACCTGATTCAGTAGGCCAACTCTTTCTGGGGTCTCAAGGAATCTTAGTATTAGAGGAGTTGCCTAATGACCCAAATCCCCAGTTGTCTAATAGTGCCTGGCAGTAACAAACTGAGGAGCTGTTTCTTTTAGAAATAAGATGTATCTCACACAATATAATCAGTCATTTAAACATGAGCAGCCTCCTTCATTTACCAATCGAGGCACTGCACATCTCTTTCTGGTGTAGATTTTAATTATCCAAAGAGAAGCTCCGCCCTCATTGTACATTTTCTCCTAAAGTGCTTCCTTTGCTGTTGGAAACTGCTGGCCTGTTTTCTACCCATTGAACTTATTTGTTATGAGTATTTCATCTGTTTGTACAGGAACACAAATAATGATGCACCCAACTGCTTTCACAAAACATGATGCTTCCACAGCTCATTCATATGCAATGTATATGGTTGCTTCTTCATTCTTTTTTATGGCTGCATAGCATTCAGCTATATAGATGGACCACATTTTACCAATTAACAATGCTGGTGGTTTTCCATTTATAATTGTTGTAAATATCTTTCACCAATTAACAATGCTCGTGGTTTTCCATTTATAATCGTTGTAAATATAGCTGCTCTGAGCATCCACTAGGAAGAGTTTGCTTGGACATGTATTTTAAATGTAGACAACCAGGCCAGAATTGCTGGATCTGAATAATTTGGGGCTTAATATTTTGAGGAATTCCAAAATCAGGCTGCATTATATATATTGCACCATTTCACAGATTCACCAGGAGTATACAGGGCTACAATTTCTCCACATGCTTGTCTGTGTCTGTACAGTTCTATTTTTATTATAGCCAGTGGATATGAGGTAGTGTTTTCTTGTAGCTATGATTTTTACTTTCCTGATCATTTATTATGCTATGAATATTCTCTTGTGCTTGTTTACTTATATATTTTCTCTGAAAAACAGCACTCAAGTCCTGTGATATTTTTTAATTGGTCAGCCTTTTGGTTTTGAGATGTAAGAGTTCTTTGTATGTATATTAGGCCTTCATCTGATACATGATTTGTAAATGTTTTCTCTATTGGTTGTCCTTATCTGTCTAGTTCTAGTGTTATTTTACATTGCCAGCCAAAACTGAAATAGACTGGCAAAGAAGGCCTAGCACAACCTCACAACCTGGCAAGGGTCCACTCTATGAATGGCAGATACCTAAGGACTTCACACAAAACAAAGGGGACATCTGATGGGCAGAGAGGGTTAGATCGGGTTATAGAGTGGAAGAGAATCATGAAGATCTGACTAGTGAGAGGGAGACAGCAGAATCAGGGTGATCTGGGACATGTATAGGCAGCTGATCCATATAGTGTCTACCTAGTGATGGGTCCATATGGGATTGTGTGCTCAGAGGTCAGGTCTGTCCTCTTTACCATAGTCCCAGGTCCATCCAAGGATATATTCAGCCTGAGGTGTGGACCTTCACATTCATGCTCTCCAACTCCAGTTTCTTGAGTCCTGAGAAGTTCTCAGCTGAGCAGGGGCTCTCTAAATCATAAACCCAGCTTACTTTTTTCTAAGGTAGAAGTGTCTTTGCCTCTTTATGAATGATGGTGCCTACACTAGCTCCAGCCATGACTATTATATCTTTCTATACAGAGTACATGAAGGGTGTTGCCTATAGTAAGCTGGGCTCTTGCACTCTAAGTCTTTCTTAGACTTAGACTCAAGGTGAGGCACTGCCCAATGGAGTAGTTGTGCCAGGTCCACAGTACCTTTGCTTTCCTCCTCTGGCTCCCAGGACACATAGACACCTGTCAATGCTATCTATACTCTGCACTGTGTTTCCAAATATCAGCTCCACGAAGGAGGTGGACAAGAAAGGATAGATAATGGAAGGGAGGCAGCTTATCTAGAAAGCAAACAGTCCTTTGGACTTGTGGTGGGTTCACATCCAGGGCAGATTTGGAGGCAGGGTACAATTCCCACTGACTTCTTGGAGAGAAACAGCAAGAAGAGAGGAGTAGTGTCTTACCCAAGATGGTTAACAGCACATAAGCAAGAAATAGCAAGAGGTAAGAAGCAATTAGACAGTACCACTGGAGAGAGTCTCAAAAGAGCCCTTGACACCAACAATACAGGATACTATAGATTAATTTAACAAGAGATGTCCAGGACACTTGGACAAAAAAGCACTGCTGTTAAAAAAAAAGCAATGCACATAAGTATATCATGTTTTTAGGTTGGAAAATACAATATTGTATTTTCCCAAACTGCCCTACAGATTCGATGCTAACAGGTATTAGGAAGTTAATTCTCAGGTTTACATGAAAAGCAAAGGACTTAGAATAGCCAATTGTAAAGAATACACTCGGAGAACTTACCTCCTGATTTTAAGCCTTCCATAAAGTTCCAATATTTAAGATGGATTCATATTAGGGAAATCAAAAATATGAATCAGTGCAGCGGAATAGAGAATCTACAAATAGACCCATCTATCTATTCTTCATCAAGTCAATTAACTTTATTAACATCCTAAGGCAACTCAAGAGCTGCTCAGTCCACTGGATCACCATAAAAACAGTAAATGCCACCACTTATGTGACAGGGAATAAACTCTAAATTAATCACAGACCCAAATGTAAAACCAAATATAAAACTTTACAAGAATCTTTCAGACTTTTGAGTAATCACAGGCCTCTTTCAAAACACACACACATACACACACACACAATTTTGAGGGGAAAAAGAAGATTAAAAAGCAGATTAAAAGAATCAGTATTACAATTTCCACACTGTCATGAGATGAAGACACTGTCCCTGGTAAAGACTCTGAGGTCCTTGAGAAAAAGATGTGGCACACCAAGCATGCTGATGGTGATACCAGGCATTCACCTGGGAGAAAGTTGTGGATTCACAAATACCCATAACTACTGGGTAACACTTAGGGTTATAAAAAAGAAGAGAATTTTGATAGCTGAATGAACATTCTCAAATTACTTGCTACTTATAGCATGGCAGGTGACATGGACATCAGGTTGCCTGTGTCATTTACCCATATCCCTTTTCCTCCATATCCTGGAGAAGGTGGAAACGTCTTGACTTATGTGTGTTGCAGATCTACATTGCAGCTGGGGGACACAGGGCTTAGTGAACAGCAAAGGACTGAGTTGAGCTAACACCCTTTGGAGAGTACATTTCATATGCTCAGACTGTGCCGCAGAGAAAGTGCAGGCTATGACACAGACTCTGAAGTGTACAAGTATGTGTACACCATGAGCACATATAGAAAGAGAATAAACACATACTGAATGAACATCTCAGGAAGCATTCACAGACAATGCTAAAGCCAGATGCTTTTTGAAAGGGGACAGAGTATGGAGACATTTCCCTGAGTTGTGAGCCAGGAAAGCATTCTATCTTTTCAGAGCATCCAGAAATCAAATACTAGCTGGTTTTGATGGTGTTTGGCTTTAATCTTAGCAGTTGAGAGGCAGAAGCAGGTAGATCTCTATGAGTTTGAGGCTAGTCTTCTGTATATAGTAAATTCCAGGCCCTTCAGGGCTACATGGTGAGACCCTGTCTCAAAAACAAATGAAATAAAATAAAATGTAAGTATTTGATGTCTCAAACATGATCTTGCTTTTGTATTGGAGTAAAAATATTATGAAGACCAAAAATTCAGCTCCACTTCCTTCTATACTGTCCATAAGATACCACTGTTTCAGCTGAGTGACATTATTTTATGTTCTTATTTATATGATAAATGTTATATAAATAAATCTAAATTTCTGTCATAGAGGAGCACATTTCTATGCTTACTCTCATGGGCTTTATGTCTTCTTCTTAATGCACTCAGCTTCCCCCTCCAGCACTCCTCCCTTATCAAAAACCTACATCCCAGCCTACCTTAAAGTCTCACTGTGTGGTGCCTCCAATATCCAAATAATCACCTTCAAAGTCCAGCCTGACACTCAGGGCAACCTGAGGTTCTTGCCAGTCTTTGGGACCACAGGGTCATAAATCTACACAGAATCTTGTAGCCCTAGAAGTCAACAGGGGTAGCTCTGTCACATAGAAAAAGAGAACACCTAAAAAGAACTGCTGGTGGGTGCCCCATTCACATTCTGCTGCACTCCAGCCTCACATGCAGCTGCATCATACATACACTGAATCACATCCCCAGAACACTCATCCCAAACAAACCTCTCCCTCTCCCCCTCCTCCCTCCCCTTTCTTTCACACACACAACACACACAACACACACACACACACACACACACACACACACACACACACCACAGTCCCCAACTGATGATCCACACACCAGATTTTATACCAGGAGCCAGAGGCAGCCTATGGGCCTTTTGTGGAAGCTATAACTCAGCTGATTTCCTGGAAGGTGTACTAAATCCTGGTATTGCTGGAATCACCACACACTTCTCACTGACCGCTCTGAGGATTTCAAGTTAAGCCCAGGACAAACTAAAAGACTACAGACAATTATGTCCCTGAGGGACATGGGTCTGAGCCCTGGGTTTTCCCATCTATACCTTCAGATACCCTTAGGTGAGGATAATGAGCCACAAAGAGCCTCAGTCATTTGGAGTGTAAGGACTAATTCCCGGGGCACTTTACACAGACAGAATGACTCACTGTTGAAGGGAGCAAGGGCTCCAAACATATTGATAACATATCCCTCACCCAAATGAGATCTCCAGCAATTCCAGCCAGTGTTTTGTATCCTGGTCAGAAAAGCTGTCTAAAGTCATCTTGCCTGCTAAAAAAAGCCAGTGACAAGTCATGCTTGCATGAAATACAAAGGCCACTATGACCATGCCTTCCAGGAAGGTTCTCCAAAGCCTGCCTTAGACTATGTTTGCCTATAAAAACTCCCTCTCCTCACGAAAACACAAGATGTCCCTTATTTCCCAGGGATATCAGGATGATACTTTACCGCTTCTGAATGGGTTTTCTTCTCTTCCTACCGGCATATGTGCACTCTCCTGATGGAATCATCATCTTTGATCCTAAAAGAGAAAGGATGCATTGAGTCAATCACATGAAGAGACCAAACATCCCCACATGTGCTTACTACAGTAACCCCAAAACAGGAAGGTCAGTAAGATCCACTGGCCCTCATGCAGATCAGCCCTGCAAGTTGGAGTGCTCACTACTATATATAGTATAGATAGAACTATAGATAGTCCTACAATATAGAACGAGGTTACAGTTTATAAGAACCCCTCATAGTTTTACTCCAAACAGAATTGTTACATAGTTGGTGAAGCAGGGTGCATGCTACTGAGCCTCAAAAAGCTGGTGCATTCAGAGCCATACCACCTGTCCCTTCTGCACCCACAGGCCCATAGGGTTAACAGGTCCCTACTCTTTTGTGTATTATTTCTTCTTAGTCCTATGTGCTGGACTTCCACTATGGTCACTCATGCTTAGCCATCTACAGCCTAGCTGACAGTGTCCTGTGGTACTAGGCACCTGCACATGCTTCTCACAGAAGTCACCAAAGCAGCCCAGGACCTGTACTTCAAAGTTGGCAACTTCACATCCCCTCATAAAACATAAGTACCCTCTTTCCTATTGTAGGATCTTGATATTTCTGGTACTGAAGACATCCGAACCTTCACAGACTCCCTTAGATCCCTGGTTGTATTCCCCAGTACCATGAGAATGGAAAGGATATCCCTGACTTGACCTCATTTACATATTATCTGGAAAAGGTGCCATTTCTGCCCCCTAAAGTGGCTGTGAAAGTGTCAGAACTATGTGATTGATCTCCTTTGACGATAAAGAGAGGCGAGCAGAGAAAAAGAGAACTCATAGAATAGATGTTCCACACAGACACTAACATACATTCTGGAGAAGCATGCAAGGTGTAAGACAAAAGAATGTCACCAGGGACAAAGAAAAACTAACAAAATTGCCAGTCTTTTAAGAAAATGTGGTAATCCTAAATGTTTACCAACAGTTAACATAGTTAAGAAAATGGTTCAGCACAGATACTGATAACCCACTCTCAGTGATCAATCAGTACAGACCTGGCATGCACAAACGATATACTGACTATAACTCAGAGGAGCTACAAAACACACCCTTCAACACCACCAGAGTGCACATTAATTCTGTGCATTTGGAATATCCACCAAGATAGACTTTACTGTAGGACGTACATAATCCCTAATAAATCTAAAATGACAGAAATCACACAAAGTACGTTCTCTGGTGTGGTTGAAGTAAACTAGAAAGAAATCTAAAAAACTCCCAAATGTCTGGAAAGCAAAGAACTCATAATTTAAAAAAATACTTATAAATTAATAAAAATGAAAATAAAAACACATCAAACTTTGTGAAACAGAGTAGCAAGTAGTTATTAGGAAGAAATATTAAATAAATAATCTAAGCTTCTAACTGAAGTAAATAGAATAGAAAATAAACCTAAATCAAGTAGGACAAGGAAGAGAAGGTATGAAACTTAAAACAAAAATGAAGAACAATCAATGAAACATAATTGATTCTTAAAAGTTCAACAAAATTGATAAACCTTTATCCAGAATGATCAGAAATATAAAAGATATAGACTAGCAGAATCAGAATGATGGAGGACTTGCTACAGAGCCCACAGACATTAGGAAGGCTATAAGAGGATACTGCTATAAACTGAATTATGTCTCCCAAAATTCATATGTTAAAGCTGCAACTCTCTGTATGAACATGGGGTGTGAATGGAGGTGACTAAGGAAGTGAGGTCATTGGGTAAATACTGTAGTTCCATAGAGTTGTGCTCCTAGGAAGGAGTAAAAGGCACAAGCGCTCTTTCTCTCACCACTTAATGAGGATAAAAGGAAAACAAGCCTATCCACAAGCCAGGAAGATACTCTTATCAGAAACAGTTGAATAGCATCTTGGCCTTCCATCTTCTATAACTGTGGAGAAGGAAGGTCTGCTCTTAATCTACCCAGTCTGTGATATTTTGCCATGGTTACCCAAGCACACACTAGGACAAATAATTTCCCCATAAATTCAGCAACTTAAATGAAATAGAGCAGTTCTTTCAAGGACACAAACTATTAAAACTCACTCAAGAAAAATAAATAACATAAATAGCTCTATATCCTAACAAAGAAAACTCACGTCAAAATAGCTTTGCTAACTCCATTGCTTATGTGAGAAAAACTAAACAATATTCATGTGTGAGTTCAGCCTTGTTTTGCTACCAAAGCAAAGACATTACAGAACAAGAAGATCTTAAGTCAGTACCCTTAATGAACATAGACACAGAAATCCTCAATTAAATATTACCACACAGAATCCAGCAATACAAAATGCACCAGATCTCAATGGAATTTCTCCAAAGAACTCTGTTTTTTTATTATTCTTAATCAAGAATTTCTCTTAGTACTACAGATGCTAGAAAACTCAGCAACCTCCTCTGCTCTTGGAGGGTTAAATCATAACTCCCAAAAGGCTTGAACCCCATCTCTGTGAAGGAAACCTCCTTAAAGCACTCACTCTTCCTCTATATTAGGATACTCTTCTGAGTTCCCTTGTTACTTTTATAATTAGTACAGTTACAAATAATACTTAATATTAAACTTAATCAAATTCAAGTTGAAGATTAAGTCAAAGTGATTATATGTACAAACACACACACACACACACACACAAACACAATGGATTCACTTCTATATAATTTGTCCAGGAAGACAATGGAGTCTAGATGGCTTGGTTGAAAAAACAAGGCTCAAATGAAGCCATATCTATCAGTACTGATAATTAGCCATCTACGCTGGCTCATGAGCGAAGTGGGCTCATTCTACAATTCTTCCCACCGTTGAAAAAAGGCTTGATGTTTTCCTTAATAGTTGGAGTAGGAGGGACCACAGGAATGGCGGAGTGGTTAGGAGTACACACAACTCTTGCAGAGGACCCAAGTTTGATCTCCAGCACCCACATCAAGTAAGTTACAAGCACATGTAACTTCAGCTCTGGAGAAATCTTAGTTTTAAAAAGGTACAGGAACTGCCCTGGTCATGCAAATCTGTAACCCCAGTACTTGAGAGACTAAGGTGGGAGGATCCCGAGATAAAGGCCAATCTGAGCTATATAAAAAAAACCCCTATAAATAAATAAATAAATAAATAAATAAGACTTTATATCTTAAGAAGAGAGGACATGTGGCACAAGAACAGTCATACTGTGGTCAGCTGACTTTCAACTATAGTTCTAAGTTTACCCAATAAGGAAGACAGTCTCTTTAACAACTTGTGGTGTGGCAAATGTATATCAACATGCTAAAAAGTGAGACTGGGTCCCTAACTCACACCACTTGAAAAAAATTATTCAGTATTCATTAAAGCCCTAACTGTGAGAGCTAAAGCTTCAACACTCTCATCTCAGAAACAAAAGGATTACAATGAACAAAAATAATATAAGCCTTCATGAATATCCTTAGTTTTGGCATCAAAAACACAAGTAACAAAATAAAAAAATAACAGCTAAATAAGATTTCACCAAAATAAAACTTTTTCTCAAAGTACACTAGCAAGAAAGAAAGGAGGCGTGAGAGAAGTGTCTCAGTAGTTAAGAGCATTTGCTGTTCTTGCAGAGGACTTAGGTTTTGTTTCTAGTACCCACATCGTAGCTTATAACCATTGATGGGCACCAGGCATGCGTGTGGTGCACATAAATAACTACACACTCATCCACACAAAATGTAAAATAAAGCAGTTTTAACTTAAAAAGAAAGTAAAAGGACAGTGCATAAAATTGCAGAAAACATCGGCAAGTCATATCACACATGGGCCTAGAAAACCACTACAGCTCAACCACAGAAAGAAAGGGAGCTTCAGGAATAATAAGGTCAGAGGAAAATCTTCAGGCCGAAGGGGAGAATACCTAAAAAAGCAAGGATGGGAAGAAGAAGGGTTTGGATGGATAGAGAGATGGGTGGTGAGCAGTGGTTGTGAGCTGGAGCAGGATGGCCTGTGAGATGCTGACCTCAACATATGTCCAGCTACAGGTTCAGTCAGTGGAATTCTCAAAAAAAGAGGTTGGGTAAGCAGTGGCTGCAGGCCAGAATGCAAGCCATCCCACTGAATCTGCAAAGAACTTTCAACTCAGACAGGAAACTTCCAAGCCACACCCGGGCCTGGCCCCAGAGAACAGGCCAAGGATGCTTCCTGACATCCTCAGAGGGCCATATACATACTATACCCACTGAACGAACCTTCAGGTAAATAAAGTGAAGAAAGGGGTTACCCCTACATTCTAGAATAGCCCAAGCCCCAGCACCATCAGCCTGACCAGTCCCATGGGCAAATGAGTCTCAGGGCAGGAACAGAACTAAAAGTTAAGATAGGAATCAAACAAGGATGTATTGGAGTACAGAAACCACAACAAGAGGCTGAACCATTTTTACTCTCCTACCTCATATGACAGGAACTGTAACAAAGGCTATGATCTGGGTACAGCATGAGCCTGTCCAGCCTTATGAACTTGTTGATCATTGTAGTCTAGGTTATGTATCTCCATGTCTCCTTTGAAATGTGAGGAACAAATCCTAAATCCTAAAATGCAGGTTCTTGCATAAAGTACCAAGAGTTGATATATACTGTTCTATGCCCCTACATCAGGGAGAGCAAGAAACAACTTGCTGGGACCCGATCTTCTCAAGTCTTCAGACAACTGCTTTGAGTTTTGTCCTGCACCTTGGTCTTTGCCTATATCCCCAGCACAGTGTTAACATCACTGTAGCTAGATGGTCCATTTTACCAAATGCTGTGTGGTGTGTGCCCTTCTCTATAGGATCAGACCAACTTCATACAAATGTCCTTTGGGGCCAACCACATCTCCTTCCCATACCCTAGAAGGAGATAGGGGACATCTCTTCAATGAAGACTGATTGGAGAGACCCTCCTCAATGGACTCTTCGTGGCCTAGAACGGAGACTCTGGTAGCCAGAGCTGAGCCATGGGGCCATGCACAACAGATATGTGCGTGATCTTCATAGGAAAACCCTATGCTCTCAGCAGGCCTGACCTCTGTGGCCTATGGACCTTCTATTCACTGAGACATGAACCGACCAAATTTCTCAGATGAAAGTAACAGCTGTTTGCTGTATACAACAAATAAATAGAAAATAGAAACAGAAAGCAGTCCATTGTATGTTTGGTAGCAATATTCTAGTCTTCTTTCTATTCTTGCATTCATGATAACCCTGAGGCCATGTTGGGTTACTGGGAAAGCAAGGTGGAAAGAACATACTAGTTCTGAACACAAATACTGCTAGTCCTGCGCAAACACAGTCAAATGGTCTATTACAATACCATCAAATGGTTGGCAATAGACATCTGATGGGGCTGCTGCCTTAACTCAATAGGTATCCCAGTCTAAAATAATCATCACTTGGCCAGGCCCCTGCTCATGAAAAAAGACAGCCACTGCACACTGCATCAGGGACTCATACCAAGGCAGGCCACTCCCCATGATGGGCAAAAGTGAACCAGGCTCTGAGGCCTAGAGTATCTCCTACTATGAGTTCCCTGACCAGACTAAGGGAAGTCAAATTACAATGTCCAGTACCCCCAAGCTCTGGGTTATAAGCCCAAGGTATACACACAAGCTTCTCCTAGAGTTGAGCCCTTAAGTTTAGCTGGATACAGTCCTGAGGAACCAAGCTACACCTCCCACCCTGGACAGGGGTAGCCAGAGTGAGAATGATTCCATGAACCCAACCGTAGAAACAGTTGCAAAAAAAAAAAAATTAGAGCTTTAGGAGAGTGGGGGGCCCTTGTACTAGAACTGTGCAAAGCCTGAACCTCCTTCCAGGAGAAGCCCTCGGAGGGGAATGAGAGCTGTCTCCAAAAGGGAGAGCTCTCCAACTGGAACTGGGAAAGCAACACAGGGCCGAGGACACCAGAGCTTGTACCACTAGGATTTCCAGCAACACCAGGGGTTCTGTCTCTTTCTGTAAGAAGCCATACACCATAATTTTCTGCTTCTCAAGATTGGAGTAGGCAAATATTTCTGTTGCTACTAATTGGATAATTCCCGGAATGGTGGAAGTCCCTCCAGAGCGTGAATCCCTTGTTACTGCCCTCTGATCTCCATGAAGGGGCTTGCTACTGCGTCACTTTCGCTGGCTGTGCCTGTGATGCCCCAGTCCTACGGATAGCTAAGGCAGCCTGTGGGGAGCCCCCTGGCCATCATCTGCAAGAAACTTCTAAAAGACATTAGGCCCACGGCAAAAGGGCTCCCCAATGTGGGACAGGTATATACTCATTTTTGAGAGTGAAGAGGTTTGGAAACAGGATAGCCAAGTCGGAAAGAACTGAGGTCCTCAAAACCGAAGGACCTGACTGGCTTCCCTCAAAGGTCTGATGCCAAGAGAGAAGTCCCTGGAGTTCCCATCACTTTCAGCAATTCTGGGCCCTCCAGACGCAAAAATGTGTGGCAGAAGGGGCCCCAGACCAAGCTGGACAATCTCAGAGTGGCTATAACAGAGGCAAAGACCAGAGAGCCCGGTGAAGTCCAGGAGTACTTACCAGGGGCAGGCGGGGCGCAGAAGATCGGGCGCGCCCGCTGAGAGAGCCGCGGAGGCCAGGAGCTGTCAGCTCTCTCATCTCTGGGACCTGGCCTCAGACTAGAGAAGGAAAGCCCCACCCCAGCACGCGAGCCGCCCCGCCCGTAGCGGCAGACGAAAGGGAAAAGCGGCAGGGGGCGCACGCACATCCTTGTCCCTGCCTGCCACGCGCCTTTGAATATTTAGGGTCACCGGATCTGAGCGACTGGATAGGGTGTCACCACTTGCTCTTCAGGTACCCGCGGTGTTTGTGCTTAAATGTGGTTTTACCCGGGCCTTTGGAGATCCCAGAGCAAGACTCCAGTTTGTGCACCAAATCCCACCTAGGCCTAAGTAGAAGTCCAGGGAGTCCTCCCTTTTACAGCGCTGTGGCTTGGGGCCCCTTGCCCCTGGGGCCAGAGAATGAGATCAGAATAGGTAACCAAGACCTAGCGTGTTCCTCCTTTCCCGCTCTACAGAGATGGTTGGAGAATAAAAATGATTAAAGATACGGTATGTTTATACTTTGCACAGCATAAAATATTAGTTTGCTACTTTCCGACACAGAATTTACCAGGAATGAGAAATATTAGGCACACTGAGGGCTTTGGGGGGACATTCTCCTCTGAAGCTTTTCAGGACACCACATGGTGGATAGGCCCAGCCCTAAACATACCTATTCTACTGCCCCACCAGTCCTAGGCATCACAACTCCTGCTAACAAGCACAAGGTGTCTCTCCTGGGGTCACTGAAGTTCTCCATGTGGGCAGTCTGCTCTCCATGTCCCACTCCTCACCAGTCCCTCCCACTTTCCACCTAGGCACCCAGTCCTGATTTTGACCCTGCCCTTGATGTTTCAAGCTCTTGGGAAGCACCCTAATGTCACTGTCCATTGCATAGGATTCCTCCAAAGTACCCTTGTTTGCTTCCTGTTCCTTAGGTTTGCACTGGCTGTTTGGTCAGAAGGCATTCTCTTCCCTAGAAAGGAACAAGGGACTAGTCCTGGGGTCTTAGAAAGAAAAGGTACCTTGCCTCTTCTGTGCACAGCTCTGAAACTGAACTAGTTTGTGAGTTTTGTCAGCGAATCTGGAAACATAAGGGTAGGCTCTATTCTATTCTCTATTCTGTAAACATTTCTGCCTGAGAGACAACAGAAGCTCAGGAATAATGGCTGGATAAATGCATTTATATTGGGTTTTTGCATCAAACAATGTGCACCTACATTGCCATATTTTTTGTTTGTTTTTGGTTTTGCTTGCTTACTTGTTTGTTTGTAGATAGAGTTTCTCAGTGTAACCCTGGTTTTCCTAGAACTCGGAGATCCACCTGCCTGTCTCCTGAGTCCTGTGATTAAAGGCATGTGCTGCCACCACCTAGTTCACTACTATGGTTTTTAAAAAATCATTAATTATATCTTGATCTGTTTTTTTAATGTAAACAATGCATAGAAAAATTTGGTCTGTTAGAACGGGTTATTGTAAATTTGTTTTAATTTTCATAGTTTGTGATTCTTGTGTATCTTTATTAACACACATGCAGTGCTTTTGGTAGTCTGGAGAAAACAGAACTACAGGTGTAATGAGGTGGTGATGGTATCCGAGAGGAGAGAGGTTCTGCTGTGCACAGCATGGTGATGGGGGGACTGACATCTATAGGTACCCTAAGAATTTGGGCTTTGCTGTTCCTTTCAGGACCTTTGGGTCTTTCTAGAAAGAGCTTGCACTCCCTCCTCCATTCTACCACTCAAGGCAAATCAGAGTCCCACCACACTTACCTTGTTCCTTCAGAAACACACTTTCACCATTGATTCCTGGACTGCAGGGCAGTGGAGGATTGCTCTACCCAGGCACAGCAAGAAACTTGGTCCTTGATACCTTCAGAGGTATAGATTTGTTCCTCATCTTTTCTCACAGTCTTGAGTCTCTGTAGAGATGAACATTCCAGAGGAAATACCATCTTTAAAACCTGAGGATCCAACAAACAAAGCACCCCATGTTAGGAGCCCCAACTCTTAAGGTATTTCACACTAAGATGGTTCTGGCTTCCTCAGCAGTGTTTCCTAAACTAGCCTGCACTTGCGACTTCCATTCATATGACTGTCTAGGGTCCCAGTATCCTTACAGATTGATCACCTGCCCATTACTGCAATGGTTAAAATTCAAATGACACCCAACACACACCCTTTCATTTGGACTATTTGCTGTCCTCTACTCAGAATGTGAGGGATTGAGTACTGCAGAGGGCTTGGGAACTATAAAGAATTCCAGGTACCAGAACCAGCCCTAGGAACTCTGCTCTGGATGTGGCAGTTCCAGAGTGTTGCTGCCACACCACCCAGATTATGGCCACTGAAAGGTACCTAAGCCATATCCAGCTCCTAGACCTGACAGAGACATCTGGAAGTGTAGAAGGATAAAACTGCTTTCTTTATAACTGAGCTTCTTTGGATATGACTTCAACTGCTCCTGGCCGCTCCCATTCATACCTTTCTGAACTGGGCAAAGAGGAGTGTGCTATACTCTTTGTGAAGGTTTGAATGAAACTGGCTGGCCCCCATAGACTCATATATTTGAACACTTGGTCCACTGATGGCAGAATAGTTTGGGAAGGTATGGCCTTGTCAGAAGGTATGCCACTTGGGGCTTTGAGGTTTCAAAAACACTATTAACAACTAGCTCTCTCCCTCTCTCTCCCTCCCTCCTCTCTCTCTCCCTCCCCCCTCTCTCTCTCCATCTCTCTCTCTCTCTCTCTGCCTTTACCTTCTGCAAGATATAAGCTCTCAGCTACTGCTCCAGTGTTATTATGCCATGCTTTATGCCATGATGATCATAGACTTACCTTCTGAAAACTGTAGCTATCCCCCAATTAAATGTTTTCATTTATAAGACAGCTTGGTCCTGGCATCCTTTCATAGCATTAGAAAAGTAATGATTCCTCTAAAATCAGGTCAGAACCCTGCATAGATGTGGGCTGCTCTCTTCACACAGGCACCTAGTGTCAAGCTTTTCCATTGTAACTGTCTTCTCCAACTTTTTTCTAAAGGACAGTAAAAAGTTCAGGTATTGCATAGAGAATCTCTGGAAAGTTCCTGCTACCCAGTGGCTGTCCCTTCTAACCAACTCATCTGCATTACAAACTGCCTCCAGCTAGATGCATACTATGTGGCTTCCCACTCTCTGGACATACTTCCTGTCATTGCAGTTCTTTGGAATTCTGGGACTGCAATCAGGGAGGTATAGACAAAAGGCTTCCCAGAAAAGATTATAGAAGTATCTGGAAGACAAAGCAATACAAAAGGTTCCACTGGCTATGACACTGAGTAAGTAAAATGTAGCTAAACTCTTAAGAACTTGGCTGTCCAGCATGGCAGTGTATATAACCTAAACTTCATGCACAAATCCATTCACTTTTCCCCCCTCTCTCGCTAATTCCCATGGATTATTCCTCCATCCATCTGATGAAAGGAGTCAGGTGAGTCAGAAACACATTCTGTCTCAATAACTGCTCTGAGAACTCCCAAACCTCTGCAAAACTTGACTAGATCTGGGGCAGTAGCTATGTGGCTACCTCTGGCAACCCTATTCATTTGCTCTAATCTTAAGATCCATTCCTGTGAGCTGAATCCAAGCTGTAGGCTGCAGCCGTGCCCCTATATACTAGTGTTATAATCCAGGTGAGGAAGGAGGGTTCCATACCTGATTGATAGATACCACATCTTGCTCATCCACATAACAGATACCAGATGAGAGACAGGACTTATTCAGGAATAGTTTTCTGGTATAGCAAAGATGTCTAGCGGCTCTACTCCAGTATGGCCTGACACCCTGCTCCAACATGACTTCTGATAACCTATGCTAGCATACTTTTGACATGGTTTCCACCTTGACCACTGGCATTACCTGGCTCTTGGAGCCTCTACCTACTTCTTGTTTT
Source organism: Apodemus sylvaticus (assembly GCF_947179515.1). NCBI lineage: Eukaryota > Metazoa > Chordata > Mammalia > Rodentia > Muridae > Apodemus > Apodemus sylvaticus. The sequence goes on along the minus strand of NC_067487.1, from coordinate 3,322,439 downwards.
CTTAGAATGCTGTTTTCAAGGCTGAATGTTCCCCCTTCACAAACTTTTTCTGTCTTTATTGCTTTTACTGTAAAAGCTCCCCCAGCAGAAGCCTTATGAGAATTAGGCTTTGCCCCAGGGCAGGCTGACAACTGTATATTATAGACACAACACAGAGGCGGGAAAGTCAGAGGTTGAAGGGACATGTTGGAAGTGCAGACAAGAAAGCAGATTTTCTGTGATGTGTTTCCTTTCGCAGGCACTGCAGACTAAGCAGTGACTCTTTGCTTATTTTTCTAAGTCAGTCTTTACCCTCTCACATCTCAGAGCTCTTCAAGTGCTTCTCAGTGAATCTCCATGGTCCACCATGAACCATGTCTTAGCCTCACCCTATTGGAGGGAGCATTTCCCTCCAATGCTCACCCTGATTCTTAGCTATCTAACCTCTCCACTAGTCTACTATCTGAATCATAGGGTTTTCTTTTTCTGGTTTTATCACTGATTTTTTCTTGTGTATACTTGCCAGAAATTACCTAGGTAAAAAAGTAACAGGAAAGTCTATGGTTCATCTGACCACTTGGCCCAGGATAGAAAACAATTTCCTTGCATAGACCTTAGAGTAGATGTGGTGTTAATGCTGGGAAGATACAGCTGTTCCAAGTCTTGGTCTCCTGTGACCTCTTGGAAGCCTTGGGAGGTTTCCTACCCTGGGGATCAAAGTGCCCTAATTTGATAATTTTCTATAAGCTGCTCTGGGCACCCTGTTGGCCCATCTAAACCAGTCTCTCATTGAGTTCTAGAGGAAAAAATGCCCCCCTTTTTAGACCATTCCTGTCAGATGTTTTTCTACCTCTACAGCTACTTCCTATTCTGTGACTCTAGAGATTCTGTTTCAAGGATGACTATCTTTGTCCATCTCTCTGAGGTAACAAGTATAGATTAAATGGGCTTTAAGGTGTCTTTTCAGTTCCCAAATTACCTCTTCTACAAGTATACATTAAACTTTGCCAACTTGGAAAGGTAGTGTGTGTCAGTGAGGCTTGCACCATAAAGGTGTTGAGACTAAGCAATATGGAGTAGTTTATAATTCCCCACAAGGGAGTCCTAAGAATCCATCTTATGTGGAACTAGAGAAATATCATCATGAGTAAGGTAACCCAGACTCAAGCCGGGCAGTGGTGGCGTACACCTTTAATCCCAGCACTTCGGAGGCAGAGGCAGGTGTATTTCTGAGTTCGAGGCTAGCCTGATCTACAGAGTGAGTTCCAGGACAGCCAGGGCTACACAGAGAAACCCTGTCTCAAAAAAAAAAAAAAAAAAAAAAGTAACCCAGACCCAAAATGACATACATGGTATGTACTCACTTATAAGTAGATATTAGGTATAAAGTACAGGATACCCATAATATCCACAGACCCAAAGAAGCTAAGCAAGAAGGAAGGCCCAAGCGAGGATGCTTGCATCTCACTTAGAAGGAGGAATAAAATAGTCATAGACAGCAGATGGAGAAGAGGAACTGGATGAGACAGGGGATGGAGAGGGGAATGGAGGGGTCAAGATTAGGTGTGGGACCCAGAAGATTCCCCAGCATGTAATAAGGGCACATGCTCCACTATGTTCATAGCAGCCCTATTTGTAGTAGCCAGAAGCTGGAAACAATCCAGGTGTCCCTCAGCAGAGGAATGGATAAAAAAAATGTGGTATATTTACACAATGGAATACTATTCAGCCATTATAAACAATGAATTCATGAAATTCGTAGACAAATGGATGGAGCTGGAGAACATCATACTAAGTGAGGTAACCCAGTCTCAAAAGATCAGTCATGGTATGCACTCACTGATAAGTGGATAATAACCTAGAAACTTGGAATACCCAAGAAATAATCCACATATTAAATGATGTCCAAAAAGAACAGCGGAGTGGCCCCTGGTTCTGGAAAGACTCAATGCAACAGTATAGGGGAATACCAGAACAGGGAAGTGGGAAGGAGTTGATGGAGGAACAGGGGGAGGGAAGAGGGCTTATGGGACTTGCAGGGAGTGGGGACCCAGAAAATGGGAAATCATTTGAAATGTAAATAAAGAATACATCGAATAAAGAAAAAAAAGATTAGGTGTGGGGAGAGACATAAGAGAAGGCCAGAGGGACAGGAGAATGAATGGAAATCTGCAGTAGGTGGGGTGGGCGGGGGGGGGGGGGCGGAAGGCATCTCTAGTCCATGCCAGAGACCTGAGATAGAGGTGGTTTCCAGAAGTCAATGCAGGTGACCTTAGCTGAGATGCATAGCAGTGAGGATATGGAACCTGCAAAAGCCACCTCCTGTAGCCAGGTAGTATCCCCATTGGAGAGGTATAAGGACACCAATCTACCCACAAAACTTTCAACCCAAAATTTGTCCTGCTTACAAAAACTACATGAACAAAGATGGAGCAGAGTATGAGGGAATGGCCAACCAATAACCATCCCAACTTGAGACTCATCCCATGGACAAGCACCAGTCCCTGATACTATGAAATGATACTATGTCATGCTTGAAGACTGGAGCCTAGCAAACTGTCCTCTGAGAGGCCCCAACTAGCAGCTGACTGAAACAGATGCACAGACCCACAGCCTAACATTGGACGGAGTTCCAGGAGTCTTATGGAAGAGTTCGGGGAAGGATTAAAGGCCCTGAAGCAGATAGGAACTCCACAGGAAGAACAACAGAGTCAGCTAACCTGGACCTTTGGGGTCTCTCAGAGACTGAGTCATGAACCAAAGAGCATACATAAGCTGGTCTAAGGCCCTTAGTACATACAATCTTCATGTGGGTCCCCCAACAACTTGAGCAAGGGCTGTCCCTAAAGCTGTTGCTTGTCTGTAGAATTTATTTCCCTAACTGGATTGCCTTGTCCGGCCTCACTTGGAGAGGATATACCTGGACCTGCAGAGATTTGACTTACCAGGGCATGGGAATATGAAGGAGGACTTCCACCCTCTCATAGGAGAAGGGGTTGAAAGAGGGAGGAGGGATTGTGTGAGAGGGGACCTTGGCAGGGGCAGCAATTTGAATGTAAAATGAATGAATGAATGATGAATGAATGAATGAATGGGAACAAAAGAATTTGTAATTGTTTGTATATGCTTGGCCCAGGAAGTGGCACTATTAGGAGATGTGTGCTGAAATAAGTGTGTCACTGTGGGTGTGGGCTTAAGGCTCTCATCCTAGCTGCCTGAAAGTCAATCTTCCACTAGCAGCCTTCAGATGAAGATGTAGAACTCTTAGCTTCTCCAGCACCACGCCTGCCTAGATGCTGCCATGTTCCCGCCTTGATGAAATGGACTGACCCTCTGAACCTGTAAACCTGCCCCAATTAAGTGTTGTCCTTATAAGAGTTGCCTTGGTCATGGTGTTTGTTCACAGCAGTAAAACCCTAAGACAGAATCCATCCTAGGAAGGTGAAGTCTGTTTGTAGTGGAGTAATAGAATACTTGATATGTAAGAAATATGGAATATTCACGAAGGAAAGCTGTAGGTTAGTGTGTGCCACAAGCAACAGATCTAGAAGCACAGGGCTACCCAAAGCTCCTAGAGTACAAATAATGCCTAAAAGAGCTCCAGATGCTGAGCATGGACCTACAATACTTGGATTTGCACTGTTGTATTTTATTATGGATGTTCCAATTGTTAGAGACATAATGGCAGCTTCCTGAAACTTCTGATGGAGAATCAGATATCCATCAAATTCTACTGCTTTTTCCCCAGCTCACTTAGGCATAAGCTATATTCAAACATGGGAACAAGAAGCCTAGTAATATGGTACTGGGCCCTTAACCAGTATACTGTCAAGTTGTGGGAAGATGAGAAGATTGTAATAGGAAGCCCCACTCTTAGCTCCTTCTAGGGTGGCAGGGAAGCCTATGTTGCTTGGGTTATCTGAAGATGTGGAGCCACAAAAGAGAACCATGACAGAGGCATCCTGGGCACTGATCCCACAGCAGGTAGAACAAATCCCAAACTCATTAACCTGGAGGCCCCATTCCTCTTGGGGAAATACCCCCACATTCCCCTATCCTGAACCCACTTGTTTCCCATAGTACCTGCTCACATGTATAGGTGCAGGTAAGTCCCTACCTGGCTGAAAGACTAGGGGTGCCTTTGTTTGTGTGGTGTGTATGGATGTACACATAAGTATGTGGGGATGTGTGCCTATGTGTGTGCATGTGGAGACCAGAAGTTGAAATAAAGGTTCTTCCTCTGTTAATCTCCATTTTATACCATCTCTCCATGCATCTGAGTCTCACTGGTTGGCTGACTCAATGCTCAGTGAGCCTCAGGGATCTTCCTGGTTTTTCAGCATTTGGAGTCCCGCATCACCACATACAGCTTTTTATGTGAATGTTGGAAATCCAAATTCAGGTCCTCATGCTTTATTCACCGAGGCATCTCCCTAAGCTCAAGGGCCAGATCTTCTTGTCACCACAGGGGTCTCTGTCATCTGGAGGGATAGACAACCTTAACCATTTGTTTATGCAGGATCCTCTGAAGTTTGAAACTGGGTGACACCTTCAGCGTCTCAACCAGTTTCTTACCACACAAAGTTGTGAAGTGTTTAATCGTGTGTATATTGTTTATACGATGAGTCAGCATGGGGGAGGGTGCGTATCCTGGTCTCTCCTTCCTATGGCTGCCTCCTCCTTAGCAGGGTGTAGTTCACACCATGGCCAGCTCCTCAATCATACTTTCCTAATTGGCTATCTATTCACTACATGCTAACAACCAGTCCTGAATGAACAACAACAACAAAAGGAAACAGCAAAGGACACAAACTACAAGAAATTCTCTTGACACCCATCCTTCCCTAGGCCAACCCTAGGCAGGCCTTCTGTTGATTCTGCAAATGCCCTGAGATGGGCAGAGTCTGTTTCTGATGTGACTACACTGCCCTCGTGTGGCCAGGCTGAGCACAGATTATAAACATTCTTCTGCTCAATGGTTTTCCCAAGGCAGGCTTCTTAGCTTACTCTACTAAAGGTCAGGGGTCTGTTCTGGGCAGTTGGTGTTCTAGAGGCTCAGAGCACCACTTCTCTTAAGGTGGGAACCTGCCTTGTTAATAACCCTTCTACACCCCATGAGCCACCTCCTTCCCTGGCCTTTGAGAGAACAAGAAAGTCCCCACTCCACAAACAGCCCTCAGTCTACCATATCACTCTGCCGCCCTCAGTTGGAATCCTGACTCCAGGACATTTTCAATTTCTGAAGCAACCCAACCAAATCACACCCAGTTCAGGTCAAGAATCCAAGCCTAGGCCTTCCTAATGACAGCACTGGGCCCTGGCATGTACTCTACTTGTGGTTATGGCACAGCCACACCCAGATATGTGGTACAGATACTTCATTCTTGGGTGTGGCACACTCCCAGGAGTGTGGTACAAGCTCACACATGTACAATCAAGGCACTTCATTCTTATGTGAAGTACAGATACTCAAGCATATGGAGCAGGTACCCAGATGGACAGTGCCAGCTCTCAGGTATGTAGTGACTATATTCAGATATGTGATATAGAAGCTCAAGAGTGCAGTGCAAGTTTGGTGCAGGTTTTGAGGTGTGCAGTACAAGTATTTATACGAAGCAGATAAGTATGTTGTGTGATGTACACAAGTACTCAGATGTATACAGCAGTTCCTCAGGTGTGCATGGTGGGTGGGGGTACTCAGGACTATGGAGCAGGTTCAAAGGTGTATTGCTGGTACAGGTACTTTAAAAAATTATTTATTTTATGTATATGAATACACTGTAACTGTCTTCAAACATACCAGAAGAGGGAGGGCATCAGATCCCATTATTGTAAGTCACCATGTGGTTGCTACAAATTGAACTCAGGACCCTTGCAAGAGCAGTCAATGCTCTTAACCTCTGAGTCATCTCTCCAGCCCGGTGCGGGTACATAGTACAAGGGTGACATATTCAAGAATGCAGCACAGGCACTAAGGTATGCCATTGAAAGGCTCATGTGCAATGATACTCGGATTTGGTGTATGCATATATAAACAAGTGAGCACAGGAAGGACAAACACTGCAGTCCTGCAGACTGAGGCTGGAGGAGTATGGGTGCATACAGAGATAGGGGAAGCAGAGATGGAATGGTGGCTATAAATGGATGAGTCCAGGTAGCCTCTACACAAATGGAGGAATCATTTACCATTGAATTTATGAACTTCATTGCATATTGGTTGGCCTCACTGGACTAGGGTCATCTGCTAGTGTGGGTCGATGTCTGGTAGATAACTGACATGGATGGACCCATGGAGCACACCCAGAGACATCCATAAAGGGGCCACAAGGTCAATGCACAAGAGGCAACTCTGCCACCACAGAATATAGGCTTTCCCGCTGATCCCACAAACTAGAAACCACAGGAAACAAACCCTCAGTGGCATCCTTGGCCAGAAGAGGACCTTAATGGATCTGTTTCTCTTCCTTGACACTTACCCAGTTGTCTTCATACCCTGCCCCTCCTAAAGTACAACCTACTTCTTTCAACTTGAGCTGACAAGCAGGGGGCATGAAGGGGTTCCTATCGCCAGAGCTGTAACACGGTTTAGTTGTCCCTGTCCTGCTCGTCTGTTGGACAGGAGAGTACACGTGAGACAGTAACTTCAAGAAGAAGGGAATCAGAACAGTCCAAAGGTGAAATCATGTAAGAATTCTGAGTGCTTGTCAGAAAACAAAACTCTCCCAAGTTCACATAGCAGCTAAGCTGCAACAAAGGGTACATCTCTTCCATCTGTTTGGTTAAAAAAACAAAAACAAAAACAGCCAAAACCAGTCTGTATCATTACTTTATTGCTTATGTGATGTGACCTGTTTCTTCAATACACAGAACTGGTCCCGGAATGTGTTTTTGTGCTCCTCCCAGGTATGGCAGACAGGACTAAGTTTACTGTAGCTGTTGTTATTCATATGCCTTTATGGAAAAAACATGTTTTTGCCACATGTGGCTTGTCTTTATGACTGAACATCTTACTCATGTGATTCTTAACCCTCAGAACATAAATTTTTGATGCTTTAAAGTTGGCTATTGCATGAGACTTTAGTCTGCCTCATTTCTAGGCCCCACTCTCCCAGGTTCACATAGCAACTTGAGTAGTGTAACAGAGGGTACATTTCTTCCACCTGTTTGCTTAAAACAAAACAAAACAAAGCAAAAAACAGCCCAAACTAGGCAACCAGTCTGTATCATTACTTTATTGCTTATGTTACATATTCCAATGAATAAATTTTTTTTTAAAAAGTAAGGCACATGAAAAGCCTTCTGTGCAAGTTCCATATTATTTTCAAATTCTATTGGCTAATAAAAGCATTACAACTACAGAATTAGAGGCATCTAGAAAAGAACATGATAGTTTAAGAGCAAAATCCTGAACCATTATTAGGTTTCATGGCACAATTAGTCAGCAAACCCAAGGTTTGTATTATAACAGTGTAGCCACTACAGAATCACTGACCAGCTTATTCACATATGTACAGCCAGGTCCCCAAGTATTAACTATACAGCCAACGGGAAGGACAGCATCTCACTGCAGCTGCACCTGTTCTATAACAGGTAAGGGATTTGGCATCTTCAGTCTTTTGCATGCTGTGCTTGTTGTTCACAAGGCCTGGTTATACAATGCTGAAGACCATGGAGAGATACTGCTCATAAGACACCTGAATCCATCCATCCTGATCCGTGTCATAGCGTCTGAATATGTCTGTCAACCTCTGGGAGAAACAGATATTGAGAATTTACTGTACAGAACAGTGTTCTTAGATGAAAGGCATCGTGAAGACCCAATCTCAGAAGCACATGCATTTCCCACATCTCCTAAAGGGACACTGAAAATTGTATTCACACAGGAAAGAAAGCACAGGTTGGGTACTCTTAAGTAACTTTAGTCAGCACCATTATGAACAACAAATACCTCTATAGGCAAGAAAGTATACAGCATGTCTAGCCAACCTTATACCACCTAGGCCCTTCTTTACATTTCACAACCACCTCATGGACCTGGTCTAGGTGACTTAGGACAGAGACACTACAGTTTGTATTTTGAATATAGTCCAGAAGGGCCCATGTGTTGAAGGGCCCAGTGGAGGAAATGCCAACTTCATGCAGTGTGTGAGCATCATGCAGGGATCAGCCTCTATAGCCCACCTCTCCTCCAGCAGACTTTGGATCCAGACAGGTCAGAAGTCGAACAGCAAGACTGTTCCATTCCATTTATTTTGTTGTTTGTTTTATGTTTTTTGAGACAGGGTCCCACTGTGTAACCCTGGCCTGGAACTAGGTCTGCAGACCAGGCTGGCCTTGAATCCACAGAGATCTACTTGCCTCTACCGTTAGAATTATGGTAATTAAAGGCGTGGTGCTGCCATGCCCAGATTCCATGCATATTTTATAAGACTAGGTTACATACATGCCAGTTTTAGATAAACTTATGAATTCCATAATATGCTTTCAATAATTATTAAAAAAAAAAAGACACAAGAGAGTTCCATATGGTAACAGAAAACAACAGCCCCAGCACATCAAGCAAACCTTAACAGTGGGTGGTCTACCTCCATCAGACATGAGTGGTTATTATGAAAACGTGCTAGCATAGAAGTGCACACACCTGAATCTCAGCACTCAGGAAGTTGAGGCAAGACCATCCTAGGCTATAAGCAAGAGCCTGTCTAAATGCTCCCCACCTTCCACAAGACACTATTAGCATAAAACAAACTACTGTCATGTGGCCGCAAAACTGTGTTAATCAGTGGTAGACACAAGACACTACAGCCTGAATCTTAAATATCTGCTAAAAAGATAGATACTATGGTAGCCATGTGTTAGGAACCTTAAAACAAAACAAAACAAAACAAAACAAAACAAAACAAAAAAAAAACAAAGAATAATGAATTGCTAAGAGTGCTGTTTCAAGCCTGTAATCCCAGAACTTGAGAGGTGGAGGCAGAAGGACCAGGAGGTCAAGGCCACCCTGAGCTACATGGGGGGTGGGGGGGGGGGGAATCAAAGCCAGGCTGGGCTTTTTAGGGAAAAAGTCCAAACAACCAAAACCACATTTCTAAAGAAATTTTTACCTATAGCCTAAAGCTTTCTCTTTCCTTTAAGATTCTCTACCTCTCTATGACTTTCGGTCATTCTTCAGAGGTAATGATCCAAGAAACTGGCTGTCCACCCCATCCCACAGGACACATACCAACAAAGTATAGGGTATAAGGAATAGAGAGCTTCTTATGAACTTAATTAGGTTATTTAGGAGTCTGATAAAACTCCCAAATCTTTGCATATTCAAAAATGTAAGGATTAAAACTTTAGTTACAAACAAGAACTCTTAACTTGATAATAATTCAGACACAGTCTATAAGATTTCATATCCATCTCTTTTTGAAGTGTTCAGAGAACACTGTAAGCATCCCTAACCTCATGGGAACCCTTGAGTAGTGGCAGAGATAGTCTCTTTCAGAGACTTGGAGCTTGAATACTAATAAACCAATTCTCCAACAGCGTAAGAAACAAAAAAAAAAATTTTTAAGCAGAGTACTGTTATGTAGCCAGGCTTGCCTAGAACTCATGAAACTTATTGCTTCTGGCTCCTGGGAGCTAGGAATATAGTCTTATACCATACCAAGCTCTGAATAACTTGTTGTTGTTGTTTTTGAAGATTTATTTTTATTTTATGTGTATGAGTGTTTTGGCAGACTTTCTGCACACCATGGACACTCATTGCCAGTGAAGGAGAGAAGAGGCCATTGGATCCTTCAGACCTGGAGTTACAGATGGTTGGTTGTTAGGTGCCATGTGGGTACTGGGAATCAAACCTGGATTATCTAGAATAGCAGCTACTGCTTTTACTCCAGCCTCTCAGATTCATTTGTAAAGGAATCATGGAGTATTGTAATTAACAGTCAAATCAAAGGAGATGCACATTTATTGCCTTTCTTTGAATCAGAACAACACTCTAAGATTATTTTTCAAAATTCTACATTATATATCAAGATTTAATGCTGTCCACATCTCTCAAAGGTTCTGTAACCAACAAAAGTAATCTGAGCCTAGGATCAATATCTAAAACCTTCCATCTTAGAGAAGGGTTCTACTGAAGTATTAATGGTGAAAACATTTGCTTTCTATGTACTGAATCTATTTCAGAAAAAGGACTGGAGCATGAAAGTCTCATACAGGCCATTGTGAGCTAACAACTGTAAAGTCTGGTCATTAAACTGTTATCCTAATTGCTGCTTTTGTTTGAAAATTCCATAGCAAAAACTTAAAGATACATAGGGCTTATCAGCTTAACACATTTCCAAAGCTTAAACCTAAAGAACCTGGACCTCTATCTAAAAACAACAGTAGGGCCTACTTTGACAGGAACATGCACTGGGCAATAATGGCTGTCTATACACCCTTATCATGTTTAGAGAGCACAGGTCATCAGATGCTTGGTATGGCTGCTTGGCATAATCAAGGATCACAGTGAGAATCAGATATAGGTGGCTAATCATGGAGTAACAATGCATGCTCTTTCTAGTATATTGTATTTTGTTCGTTTTATATTGGAAGGTATATTTACTGTAGTGAATAAAAAAGTAAAGCATATGGTACACAGCTATAATTCCATTATTTTGAAGGGTGAGTTCAAAGCCAGCATAGGCTACATAGTGAATTTAAGGCCAGCCAGAGGTATAGAGACCTTGCGTCCCCAAATAAAAAGTATAGTATTTCAATTATTATCAAGGATTATGTACTATACATATTACTAGACTTACATATGACTGTCATCAAGGTTCACCATACCAGCTTTACCATAAAAATACAATGTCTTACTCTTAAAAGGTCATAACAGCTATGACAACAATAGGGAACAGGCACATTCCAGGTCATTATAATCTTATGGAACAAATACTAAAAGATTACTATTAGGCACGTTCCAAGGGTTTAAAATAAAACGTTTTGCTAGCACCAAAACTTAGACAGAAGGGAAGTTAAGTACTCACTCTATGATGGCTGATAGTTAATCTCTTTCTACCCCCACCTCCAACTCCCACTTCTGCATGTCACAGCAAACCCACATGAAGCTGCTTGGTCACCTGCAAGACGATGCAGCCCTGGATGAAGTCATCAAATGCGATCTGCCCTCGTCCTTGCCTGTCAAATTTTCGGATGAGGATGTCATGGAATTGATCAGAGAGCCGGTAGCCTTGGAAAGGAAAGATTAGAGTCAGATCAGAGACAAACTAGGGGAGGAAGATTAAAGTATGAATCACTGCCTAAACTCTCCTTTCTAAAACTCCAGAGTCTTAGATCAACAGTAATTAGGTGGAAATAAGAGGGGAAAAATGGTAAATATTTATTGAAAGGCACTCTGGAAACTAAGTATACTACCTAAGTACAATATTTTGAAATAAATATGTTGTCAGAACTGTGAAGTGATCCTAAACACCAGTAACAATGTGCAAGTCCTTTTGCTGTCTTGCTTCTTATGAGCTCACTGGCTTATGTTAGCTAACTGTACTCATTCTGCTTGTGCCCAAGAAAACACCCACAAGGCAGTTAAACTTGGTAATCTTGAACCTAGTAGAGACACCTCACTATGTCATATCTAGATATGAGTATTCTCAGTGACTTGCTAACCTTGGTTGTTCATCATTACACAATGCTCTGAAAGCTAAAATGTCATTAACAGTCCTAGTTACATGTGTCTCAACATAAACAAATTATTTTGTTTGGTGTCAGGGTTCTGAAAATATAGCTAATCAGTCTTATAAAGATTAGAATCAATAATGTGTCCCTAGTCATTATGATTCTAGGTTTCTGAGTGTGCTGTTAATTAGTCTCATGAAGTTCAGGATCAGTGACAAATCACTGGGCATTATAAGCCATTTCTAATTTACTGAATGAGTTTGAAAGGTCTTTAGCAGGGGATAATGGGATGAAGATGTGTGGACACACCAGACATACAAACATCACCAGAGGCCACGTTTAAGGAGGGCACCACTCATCTGCTTCCTTTCCTTACCACCTCTATGATCGTGGTAACCTTATTAATTCAGGAAACAAAATCGAGGAGACAAAATATTTTTCCTGGTTTTCAGTCTTGGTGAAAGCTTTGTAGATTGTGAGATTAACTGAATCTCACAGTTAATTACTGTATGAAACTTAATCATTATACTGATAATTGTTCAAATACAAAAACATGTTCATAGCACCTTCCAGAGTAATTGTGGGGAGAGAAGACAGGAACTTATATTCAGGAATCCTACACAAATGTGTGACATCAAAACTGCTACAGGAGCCCCCTTCCTTACAAATCAAACAGAAGATAGGATCCCCTCAGTTGAAGTCTGAAAGAGGGAGTATGTAGGAAACAGCTATCATGCCTCTCTTACACCTAACTTGTGAGATAGTAATGCCCTGGCTAAGCCCTGACTCTGCTGGAATAGAGCTTCAGGCCCAGGTGTAGACTAAGAAAGACAGGCACTGCAGGTCTCCTGCCAGGATAAGAAATGACAGATGAAATGAGAACAAATATATAAGATTTCCTGTCTGTGCATGGAAGCAATCCCATTGCTGCTAGAATCAATTTGCAATTTCTCTGACCACTGGCATTCTTGTAGGTAACACAAAGCGAAAGACAAAAGAATGCTACAAAAGAATGCTCAAAAGAAAATGCTACAAAAGAAAGCAGACTACAAAAGAATGCTCCATAGAGGGGCCAAAAATTGACAGCAAACTGATCTCCAGAGAGCTCCTTCAATACAAGGGCACACAAGAACAGCATTGCCAAAGAGCTTTGTGCTCAGCTCTGTGGCCTGGTTGGGACTGATTAGTGAGATATATATTAGATCTGGCCTGCTAACTGCAAGATTACACCTCAATTTGCATCCATCTAATAGGATAAGGCCACCCGGAGGCCTCCACTTTTGCACAAGTAGCAAGATCAGATCCTAATTTTCAACCAGGGGAATGTCTTGGACTTAATCATGATCATCTCAGGAAAGATAGAGCAGGTGGAATGCCCTCACAAGAGGGTTGAAGGTAGTACAAAGACATATCAACTCTCCAACTCTGCCAGGGATATTCTTCTGTAGTCCTAGAGGTGAGAATCTTACTGGAAATGGAAATAGAAATACTCTATGTCTACTTCCAATAGCCTTTGGTGAGAAGCAAAGTCCTTTTCTACCAAGAAACTAATAGAAGGTATGATACTACCAGAAAAATGATTCCACTGACACCACTGGTCCAGGCCACTGATCTATGGGCAGCAAGCACCTAGACAATCAAAAGTTCCACTACCAAAAGCAATATTCCCCTGTGCTTCTGGAGGAATCCCAATGGAGTCACAATCCAATTAAAATCAATGACCCCCCCCCCATAGATACAGGAATAATTTGCATAGTATTAATCTATGTTCCTCCAACCAGTAAATGGCCTAAAAAAGGTTGTGAGTGGGTCTTGCCTGATCCTAACTCAAGTAAAGCATTATTATTATTAAAAACCATTAACCTTGCAAATGAGTCAATGATAAGCAACCACATTTTTTACTTGCACATTATGGTAGAGGCTTCAGATTTGCCCTAAGCCTCCACCATAAAGGAGATATGCACATGCACCAAGATTGAACATGGCTAAAAATATAGGTAAGTGGAAATTTGTTATATTTTCATAAGTTTTTATCATTTAAAAAAAGAAAAAACAAACCGAAACTGCATAGTTGCCAAAGGCTAGATGGAAAAGGGGATGCTCAAAGAGAAGCAGGGTTTAGGGGTAAGGGATTGTTCATGCCAACTGTGCTGCCTAATAGAACAGTTGGCTTTACTGCAGGTGAAGTAAACAACAACTAACCAAAGCCACACCTAGGAAGGTGTAAGTGTCCATCCAGACCTCTGTACCTGGCTATAGAACTAGTAGCAAAGGTTTAAGTGACCAGAAGAATCATTAGACTCACCAGGTATCCTATCAGTCATAGGTACCACTGGGTTAGCCTGAAACATCACCAATGCTCTTATTCTCTACTAAGCACCTGTTTACCCAAAAGCAACAACCCATTGGAAGTCAGAATAGGAATTTTTACTTCTACAGCCAACTCCCTAATAGATGCCACCAAAAATATTCCAAATTAGTATGCAAACAGATATTTCCTTTTCCTGGACAGTTAAAGAGTAATGTCCTGTATCGGGACAAACAGGAAAAACCACAGCAGGACTTCACCTGGATAATACACAGAAATGTTTAGAAAGTGAGGGAGATGCTGGTACAGTCCAAGATATCCCACTGGCCCATAATCAGACACACTTTTCCACTGTTTTCCTTAGAAAATCCTGAAATGTCACTGGTCTGATCAGGACACAAAGGGTCTAACAACAAACCGAGAAGGGAGAGGACAGAAGAAAAGAGGTGGTCACTGTCAGGCTGGAAGAAGAAATAGCAGACTTTTAGAAGCCATATAAGTAGGAAATAACATACTTTAGGAAAGTAAAACTCAAGATATTCACAATACATTAGATTATAATTCACTTTTTAATAAAATTTTTCTGGAAGACATCTATTAGCAATCTTTTAAGCAATAAAACACAAAAGGATTTTGTAAGGGCAAAAGGACAGAGTACTTGTGTTGTGAATCTTGGTGTAACCATGACAAGTCATAGATGTGCTTCAAACAGTTCAGGAATTCCTTTGTAGGTAAAAAAAATTCCACTTTTCTTTCAGACTCAAGGCTAGTTCTGGGGGCCTATTATTACGTTCTGGACAGGTACTATGAATACTTGTGAGAAACACGGCACACTTTGCATGCCTAAACCCACACCAAACACACACGCACTAAATGCATTTGAGAATGGGCACACACACTTTCTAATTTCCCACTGAAGCAAAATTTGGAATCGATTAATACATTTTATTATTTATAGAATTAGTCTTACTGTTATTTTATCACTGTGTCCATGTAATTTGACAAACCACTACATGGTATGCTGCCAACTACCCCACATAATTATGTTTTCATTTTTCTACTTTAAATTGTTCCAGAAGCCACATTCTCAATTTTGCTCATGACACCATCTCATTTCACAAAAAAGTAGATGATTTGCATAGCCCTTATCTCATTTTGGATGAAACACTGTGTGAAAGACTCCATGTCACATATAAATCTTCATGACAAAAATAGAATCAAAATATGAACCTGTATAACATAAACAGAAATTTCACATGGACTGGGTTAAAAGAATCAATAAATGGAACATAGTAAAACAAAGCTTGAGGGATTCCTATATTCCAAAATGAAATATGCTATACAATCAAGACAAGTGAATTACCAAAACCTGAGAGTGCTTGTTTGAGCTCGTTCTTGTCAATCATCCCAGAGTTGTCCCTGTCGTAGGTCCGGAAGACATTCTGCCAGTCTGTGATATATTTCCACACACCTGTGAATTCACTGAAATTCACACCAGCCTTGTTTTCTCGGTCAAACATAGCTGAGATGAAGAAAAACAGCAGGCACATATTAAGTTCGCATGTTCAGCAGCAAAAGACAACCAACCATAGAACATTACTCATAGTTTCATGCCACCTCGAAGACCTTCAGGTGCTAGCATGGAACCAGCTGCCTAGTTAAAGGTTAGTTTGTTGAACAAATTACTATATTCCTAAAAGCCTACTTATCCCTATCTAGCTGTGGAGGGAGTGTGGACATTCATCTAATACTAGCCCCTAAGTAATGACCACCAGAACACCACTGTGTAGAAGGTAGACAGTTATGATAGAACATATTCTGAAACACAGAAACACTAAGTACTCTCATTTTATCAGAAGGAAAATGGAGTGCAAAGGTTAAGGCCCAATTTCCTAGCTCCAAGTCCTGAGCCAGAGTAAACCTTCTTACTGCCCAAGTATCACACCTCTAGAGGGAGACTTAGAAGAGTTCTCCTTGGTCAAGAAATACCTGTTTTAATTAGAAGATGTCCTAGTCTATTACGATATTAACTTTAGATTTTACTTTTAAGACCTCAATCACTCATAAGCCACCTTGACAAATTTACCTACATCAATCTTTTGGAGTGGATAGAGCACAATTAACCTATACCAACATACTGTGTGATATGCTGATGAGGTCATGAGATATAGTGTACTTCAAAAGGGCACAGGAAAGGTAAAATGGAAAAGGCTGGACATATGCCTTGTCTCCTGTGGTAGAAGGGACTTGGTCATAAGATTCCATATTAAAGGAAACCAGAAAAGGAAAAAGAAAGAAAAACTCTACCTCCCAGGAAGGAAACCTACAAATCAAAAGAACAGTAAACCTCTCCTAAGAATGTACTTGGAAGTACCATCATCTTTTTCATCTGAATCTTAACCCTTGTTTACACATGCAACCACATTGTGGTGGTTTAAATGAGAATGACCCTCACAGGCTCATTTGAACATGTGGTTCCCAAGTGACAGTGCTGGCCAGAAGAGATTTAAGAGGTGTGACTTTGAAATTTCAAAGTGGTCTTTCACTCTCTTTCCCCTTCAGGCTTGCAATTTAAGACCAGGCCTGCTACCTTTTGCCAGGCTTCCCACTACTATGGACTCTAACCCTGAAACTTCCGATACTGTAAGCCCAAATAGTGTCTTTCTTTCTTCACTTTAGTCAGGGTGTTTTATCATAGCAATGGAAAAGTGACTAACACACAGAAGGAACCAAAACTAACAACCCACATCTTGGTAAGAAAGAAATGATGGAAATCCTTCCTGGAGGGCCCACCTCCAGCTCCAACTCCAGCTCAGACCTTAGTACATGCATATTAAATTCAACCAAATACTAGCTCTCAAAGCAAATTAAAATGACTAAAACATGAAGGTAATCAGTTACATGCATGGAATTCAGCAGGAAGAATTATTAGATGCAGGCTGCCTTCTTACAAACTTTGAAATCATCCATAACACAAGATAAAGTAGATATAAATTAACACATGTAATTCTTAAATAAAAACATTCTTTAAAGTTTAAAAGGCTATTACATATAATAATTAAATAAAAGAATCACAAACACGAATTTTAAAAGATACTACCAAAATAACAAAATATGGCTTAAAGAAAACTGTCTGCGTGGATACTTACAAATGATTGACCTCACAGTCACTGGATTAAATGGTGTCCATGTTCCTGAAAACAAGTGACATAATCTCAATTAGACCAAAGAAGATTAAATTACAAGAAGCTCTAAGTGCCTGGTCTATTGTTAGTCCAGAAGACCCAGTGGCCTGCTCTGGAATAGAGTTTGCAAGCAGGGACCTGCTTCCTAGGAGTAAGCACCAGGAGATCTGGTTGCCTTAACCTGTATGAGCTCTGAGTAATTCTGGTCAGTACCTAGTCTGTACTGCCTAACCTATTTGTAATTACCAGAGGCTGGATGCTGCTTCTCTGTAGAGCTTCACTTGTGTGAATTTCTAGGGAGAACATATGTCAGACTGTGCTGGGGTCCAAAGACCACCTTCAGGCTTGGCCATGCTCTGGGACTGTTAATGACTGAATAATAATTTTACAGGTAATTATCTTGGGTAGATAGAGGTATGATTTCCTTCAGTTCTTTTTTTATCCTAAACTACAATTCTATTTGATAAAAATGTCTTCAAAAGAATTTTTTTTAAAAAAGAGAAAATAAGACTGTTTTCAAAGTACAACTAAAACATGCACCTCAAATCACTAATATATTCAGAAAGTCAAATCTAGTTCAAAAGCACTAAAAAGAGGTGAGCACAGTGACAGGTGCCTATAATTCCAGCATGAAATTAGGAGTTCAAAATCATCCTTAGCTAAGCAGGAAGTTTAAATAAAAGTCAGCCTGGGCTAACCAACCAACAAACGAAACAAAAAGGAGATTGAGAAAAATTAACTTTTAGTCTATAACCCAAGAAGTTTGTGACACATTATTTCATAACAGTAAGAGAAATCCTATGATAGCTGATCTTCATTGTCAACTTGACTGGAGTTAGAAACAATCACCTAGGAGATTAGTACAATATATCTTTATGTTTCCATACATATCTGGGTATTTCCAGATAGAATTAACTTGAGGGAAAGACCCACCCTGAATTCCATGGAGTGGGGTGCAGACAGAATAAAAAGGGAAGAGGAAAGCTAGAGGAACAGGGAACACCAGCATTCCTGTTTTAGGCTCGCTGGCTGCCAGGAAGTAAATGGTTCTGTTCCACCAGAGCTTCCCCTCTGGATGGACTGAACCCAAACTGTGACCTAAAACAAATTTTTCTTTTCATGAGTTGCTTCTAGAAGGTACTGTGGTCACAGAGATGAAAAAACAAATCCTGTTCTAGGCTCTACCTGTCTACTGACCATATTCTTCTATGTAAGTAAGTCTCACAGAGGCCCAGTGTACTCATAAACACTCGTAGCATGGTGTCAACTACACAGCAACAAAGAGGTCTTAGAGATGACTAAATTGAAGTTAGAAACCGTATTATTTTTAACTTCACGCTTCCCTTCCAAAAGCATATTAATTAAATTTCCTAAAATAGTTTAATCTTATTCCAAAATCAAAACAGAAAAACAACCCTAGAAGACTGATTAGAAGTAAAAATAGTTTAAAATCACATAAACACAGCAATTCTGAGAAAGGTAGTGAGAACTCATATGCAACTATTCAATGCTAACTGTCCCTGCACAGTACAGGGTGAGCCTTCTTCATGAAGCTTATGTCTAAAAGCCAGATTGAGCTAAAGTTTGAAAGTTATTCCCTCTGAAACTGAACGTAGCAATTTAGTTGCCATGGCTAACAGTATTAAAAGGTAAGAACTACAGCCTTATGAATGGGAGAGAGGAGAGAGGAGAGGAAAGAGGAGGGAGGAGGGAGGAGGGGAGAGGGAGAGGGAGAAGAAGAGGGAGAGAGGCACACAGAGCCCTCGTTTGTGTCACAATCACTTTGAAATTGGTGCCCAAGTTAAGTAGGAAAAACTCTTGGTTTATGCTCAGGGCATAAGAAATGGTCCCATGTGTGCAAGCAGACCTACAAGTTTTAATAATCTGTGTGTCCCAAAAGGCTTTAGTAACTATTTGTTTTTGTCTGTATTTTGGAAAAACCAAGATTATATTAACTGAATACATTTTTCTCTTTGCATTAGCTATTAAAAATTTTAAAGTCAGATTTATGATTTACTGGTAACCTTCCTTTCCTTTTTACCACCTTATTTTCGTTTCTCAGTTAACATGATTAAATTTTATTTAATTTTTGTATTCTAACTATTTGGAACACAGCAGGCAACACATGACAGACACCAGTATTTCTGTCCCGATATGAGGTGTTGTTGTCACTTCCTTTCACCCTGAAGCCTTTGCGCTTTTTTACCTTGTCTGTACCAGCTGTAGGTCACTAAACTTGTGAGCCAAACCACTAGACACCTATTTTCCTGCCTACATGCCTCTCTTCATTGGAAGATGTACCTCATACCACATGGGTGTGGCTTCCTCTACCTTCAAGCCAGACTTCTCTTTTTCCCTGATAACTCCAAAGTCTACCTCCATAATACTGTAATAATATAACACAGTAGCTAATTTATAGACCATCATTATACCATTAGGTGATAGGAAACCACCAAGATTTAAAGTGGCCCCTTGACAACAGCATCTTGTAGTCCCCACAGGTTAAGTAATAAAAATTGTGTCAACTCTATCACTTTTGTGTAAGGCAAAGGTCACTCTGAAAACACAAATGAACCAAGAATGTCTAGCATAAGGGAATGGCAGAAATGGAAAACACTTTCCTTTAATTTTGACACCAAGACTATGAGGCACTATCTAGCATCTCACTTGCCTTCTCCCTTCATCCAATCAAATTACAAGAAAATGTTCCCCATGAGAATAAAAATGAGCCTTTTAAATTTTCCATCATGTCTTGAAAGTAATCCCTTTCTAAGCTTATATAGAACACCTGAGGAAAAACAATCTCTAAATACAATAATTAGAGAAGAAAGCCACACCTAAAGAATTACAAATAACATTTAATAAGAAAAATATCTCATTTAATAAGAAAAAATATGTAAATATGGATGTACTCAGTTAGTAGGGTATTTGTCCACTGGACATATAGTTCTAGGTTCTATCCTCAGTACAGAATAAACCAGCACTAAGTGCTCAGGAGTTAGAGGCAGGAGGATCAGAAGTTTAAGGGTCATCCTTGAACTTGAGTACATAGAAGTTCAAGGCCAGTCTAGGACTCATGAGTTGGTCAAAAAACAAAAGGAGGGGTCAGGATGAGGAGGCTGGAGAGACAACTCAGCAGTTTAGTGCACTTGTTGCTGTTGCACAGGACCCAGGTTTGATCCTCAGCAACTACATGGTGGCTTACAACCATTTATAACTCCAGTTCGAGGGGATCAGATGCCCACTTCTATCTTCCACAGGCAGCAGGCAGACACTTGGTGAGCTCACATACATATAAGCAGGTCAAACATTCATACAAATAAAATAAATAAATCTCAAAATTAAATAAAAATTTTTAAAGAAAAAATATTGTTGCTGGGAGGTGGTGGTGCACGCCTTTAATCCCAGCACTTGGGAGGCAGAGGCAGGTGGATTTCTGAATTCCAGGCCAGCCTGGTCTACAGAGTGAGTTCCAGGACAGGCAGGGCTATACAGAGAAACCGGGTCTAAAAAAGCAAAACAAAACAAAAAAACAAACAAAAAAATTGTCTTTAATGGTACCACTAAATAACAATGACACCAGCAAGAACATGACTCCATGAAGAGCTCCATGCAAAAGTCACAATCCTCTCAATTCTCCTGGGACACAGTGTTCCTCACATTATACAAATATCTCTCCATGTTCCTGCTGACAGCATCTCCCATATCTCTATTTCCTAAATTGGCCCCAGAGTTTTAATGTTTATATTTATGTGTGTGTGTGTGTGTGTATGTATGTATGTATGTATATATATATATATATATATATATATATATATATATATATATATATATCATCTTATTTTATAATAAACATTATTATATAACAAAATATATAATGTAATCTTATTTTATAATAAACATATTAATATATTATATAACAAAATATATAATATACAATCTTATTTTATAATAAAAATAATCTTATTTTATATTAATTGGTGTGAGGGTGTCACATCCTCTGGAATTGGAGTTACACACAGTTGTGAACGGCCATGTGGGTGCTGGGAATTGAACAGAAGCCTTGACCTTAAAACTCTTGACTTTTAAGCCATCTTTCCAGGTCCCCCAACTCAGTGTATCCTTTTTTTAAGTTTTAGCAGTTCTTACAGCAAACATATTTCCACAAAAGTACCTAAAGACCATCTTGAAGCCTTTCAAAAACTAAACAATTACTTCTAAGTGTCACCTGGCAATTTGTCAGTGTCCCTGATGATCCTCTTCAAAACAGTTTTGCTAATACTGATAATAGGTCAAAGGCCTTCTAGATAAGTAAGGAACCTCTGTTGCACAGAGCTAACCTTCTTAACTCTCTGGCATGGCCTACACTGTAGCTCCCATTTCTCAGCAGTTTCTGAGGCTCACATACATTTGTTCTGGAGCTTGGCAACAATGATAATCAAGAAAATATGGACACAGTAGCTTAGAAACACCTTTACCTTATACTGGTAATGGCAGTTTAGTCTTAAGGACTACCTTGGGAATAATTCCAGGAAAGAAACTTACTGTGAACGAATCAGGCTTCAACTCACCATTGGATAATGCTTGCTGAAGCTCATTGTCTGAAATCACTCCACTCCTGTCTTTATCAACCCTACAAAATAAAAAAAGACCAGGTAAGTTGGTGATTAAAAGTAAAGGAAGCTGGGCGGTAGTGGCGCACGCCTGTAATCCCAGCACTCTGGGAGGCAGAGGCAGGCGGATTTCTGCGTTCGAGGCCAGCCTGGTCAACAGAGTGAGTTCCAGGACAGCCAGGGCTATACAGAGAAACCCTGTCTCGAAAAAAACCAAATCAAAAAAAAAAAATTAAAGAAAAAATAAAACATAGCCAAAGTATCATTTCCATCAATCTACACTAGATCTGGATCTTCCTCTTAGCTCAGCTGGAATGTCACACGCCCCCAGGTGTGCCAGAGATTAAGGAACGACCAGAAGCAGTATGAGGGGTTGAATCATCTTTTCTCTATTCCTTCTCAAGCTTTCTTTTAGCTCTTCAAGTCTGCTTAATTTATACCTGCACGGGTTCATGTTTTTCGTAACAGGTAACGATTCTCTAGGACGAATAAGTCATTCTTTGGCACGAGTTAATAGAGAGACAACAAGTCACTCAGAAGGACGACCAGGGACAGAAGACATGCAATAGGAGGCAGCTCTTTTCACTGATGCGGTTTTCCTGACTTAAGATTTGTCCTGTTTCTAACGCCAAGCACCCCTGACCCTGTAGGGCGACTGATCCGCGCCCTCCGGCCCTGGGCAAAGTAACTGCCAACATGACCCTGAACCTTGTGCTATTGTAGAAGAGAGGAAGTCGGGATGGAGTAGAGTAAAAAGGACTGGGAAGGAGGTGGGGGGGGGGGGGGATGGAGGGTGGGGAGAGGAAGAACGGGAGGATAGGCCCTGGAAACTGAGGACCGACCCTAGGGCCGAAGGAGCTGGGCGGCGCTGGGCTTACCGCTGGAAGACGTTCCACAGGAAGCTCTGGTCTGGCAGTGCAGCTCCAGCAGCAGGGCCAGGGCCAGCACCTGGGCCTGGGCGGTAGGAGTAGGCAGCCATGGGCTGATGCACAGCAGTAACGCGGCCCAGCTCCACAAGCTAAGCTTCCGCCTCAGTTAGGGGCAGGACCAGGAGCCCACAACTTCCTGGGAACAACGGAAGCGCGTGCTTTTGAGTCACTTGGCAGGCGTGGTCAGTTGCCACGCAACGTCTGGATGACTGGGGCCGGGGCTGAGGGGGAGGTTAGTCTGAGCTCCGCCTCCTACTCAGGTAGCTGCGCCTTGGGTGTCCCTTGCCTTTTTGCCCTACCCTGCCCCGCCCTTCTGCGCGTCTCGGCTCGGAGCTGCGGCTGGTGAGCTCAGAGACCACACCGCGAGGGGCTGACCTGAGCTTATAAAACGCTTCGACGTGTAATGGAAAGTGGTGAAAGCTTTCACTCGGGTCGGCGGCTTCCCTTTACGTCTACATTAGTATTTAGTGCACCAGCACCATGAAGTTCTCAGCAGAAACTCAAAGTGATATTTTGTGCACTCTGGAGCTTGTCCATCTGTCCGTACTCCACCTTCCCACTTGCTTAAAAAGGTTGATGCCCAGGCTCCCTAGGTTTGCCTTGACTTCATTTGTAAATGGCCCCAGTGAGGTTTAGTCCTGAGGTGAGAGCTTTGTTTTCTCGCCACCCCTTACTTGGACCTCAGAACTTTTGGTAGTTACTCCTTTTAATTATAAGCATTCCTACCTTCGTTCTAGATATTAATTCTATAGTGCTTTTATAGTTTGGGATGTTCCTGAATGGGAAAATGCACAGCATCGGGGCAACTACCAACCGGTCACATTTACATGCAGTCGGTTCATCCTTCCACCTAGATCTGTATGTTGTGAATAGTTCAAGATACAGGTTACTCAGGTTCTGCCATAAAATTATTCCAGCTTTCCTATTCCTCATCCAGGGACAAATTTATCATAAGAACTGCTGTGCTGTCTTTATGGGGTTTTAGTTTACTTGCTGAGGGTGAAGAGACCAAGGGCCTTGTACATCTGAAACTTCCATGTGGACAATCATCCATTATTTAGTACATCTGTAGATCTGATCAACTTCCAAATGTATCGTTTTCTGCTCCATTTCTCTTGTTCTTGTCCATCAAGCATTCTACTTAAGAGATTTTCAAATTCTTCAAAGAAACATTTGGTATTTACTTCAAAATCAACAAAATTCTTTAAGAAAGGTAGAGTTTCTTCCATGAATTGGTGAATTCCTTTAAATTTTCTCAAACTGTTCATCTCACTTGTTGAATAATCTTTTAGACTTTTCTGGTTCTTTTATTTGAAAAGAATCTGAAATCCATTTTTATTCTGTGCCATCCCTGGCTCCTTTTCTTTATCAGAAATACAAAAACATTAACCATAATTTTCCTACTTGAACTGGAAGTTTTCTAGTACAGAGAAACTTACTTCAGCATGCCCAAGGCTGCTGAATCCGGGACTCTACCAGCTGTTTGATAACTTTGGAATGCTATAAAGGTCCAGTCCGAAGTAGACCACCTTCTACAACAGCTTACAGCTGTCTTCCAGGCACCACCACCTATCTCCTTACCCTATCTCAGGTTTAGTTTCCTCCTAACCAGGTCTGTTCTAAGCTTTCCAGGAGTAGAGAAATAAATGAGATAACCCTGTCCTCCTATGTTAATCATATCATGTGTCTGCATATTGGGCCACTCTTTCCTTTAGCCTAATTCTCTGAGCTACTTCTTTGAGCTACTATTTAAACAAAATTCTTGCTTTCCTTTAGAACTTTTCTAAACATTGGCTCTTTCTGGGAACTGGGGTGCATGAAATGGGTAAGTCATTGTCATATGTTTTGCATAAAGATCTTTTTGTGCATGCACAATGCATGCATGTTTTTATACATATCTAATTTAGGTGTACCTCTAAACCACATTGGTTCCTTTGCTTACTTTCCCAGGTAGATTGCAGCACTGAACATTTGCACATGGAAGACAAACTTAGTTACCTTTCATGAAACAGCCTCTGGGGCAGAGCCAAATATGCTCAGCACATCCATCTTTCTTAAATTAATGTTGAAACTTTGTCCCTTGGCTCCAATATTATTCCGGTTTGAATTTAATACCAAAGAGAACCTATCACCTTTTTAATGTAACTCAGGCTTCTTAGTATTGGTGTGTGTGTGTGTGTGTGTGTCAAATATGCACTAGATGGTGTGAGAAAGCAGAAAATGTACACACAGCACCACTGGCCAAAGATGAACTTGTTGACATGCTTGCTCTGACATAGCCACTTGCCAGGGGGCGACAGAGCACTGAGACAGACCAGTGTAACTAAAGTAGGTTTAAATTTCGAGTTAATTAAAATGTAACTAGCTACATGTGGCTATGATAAAGCATTGCTCAGTGCAACTCTAAATGTATCTTCTTATTTCCTTCAAGGTGCCATTATACCTGGCACCCAACTTTCTTTACTTACCTGGTTTGCTGCTTCTTTTACAATGTTTAATTTTTGAAGTTCTGAGACCTGTATTTTGAAAGATTTTGATTCCTAGCTCATTAGTGAAGTACAGAAATTTACATTTGTGGGCTGGAGAGATGGCTCAGCGGTTGAGAGCACTGACTGCTCTTTCAGAGTTCAAGTCCCAGCAACTACATGGTAGCTCACAACCATCCGTAATGAGATCTGATGCCCTCTTCTGGTATGTCTGAAGACAGCTACAGTGTATTTACATATAAATAAATTTTTTTTTAAAAGATTTTTATTATTATTATATGTAAGTACACTGTAGCTGTTTTCAGACACTCCAGAAGAGGGCATCAGATCTCATTACAGATGGCTGTGAGCCACAGTGTGGTTGCTGGGATCTGAACTCAGAACCTCTGGAAGAGCAGTCAGTGCTCTTAACCGCTGAGCCATCTCTCCAGCCCTCTTTTTTTTTTTTTTTTTTTTTTTTAAGAAATTTACATTTGTGATTACTAGGAAACCATCACATTTGCTTCAGGGGACTCTTGTGTTTCAAATCCTAACCTTCAATATTGCCCTGACACTCTAGCACTCCTACAAAGCTTTGCATACTCATCAAATGTTTTGAATGGAGCCATGCTATTCAGAAGTCACAACTTTCCATTGCTATCCTGCCTTTTCATGGGCCATGTTATTCTAGAGTTTTCAAACTCCTTGGTCATTCTATAAATGCAAATGTTGGGGTGCAACCAGAAGCTTAGGAATTGAAATTCCTGGCACAATAAAGCAGGTCAATCTTCTGTTTCTCTTCTTGCTAGTGATTTTGTTGATTTTTTTTAAAAGCAAGCAAACAAGCATACACTTATACTGTATGAAATATAATGCCATTTATGTGTGTATTTGTGTGAGATTCTTCCTATATAGCACAAACTATGTTTAAACTTTTTTTTTTCATTTTCATTATTTTTAACTATGTATGTGTTTGTGTGGGTGTTGGCCTAAGTGCAGGTACCCAAGGAGAACAGAGGAACCAGATACCTCTAAGAATAGTTAAAGATAGTTATGAGCTACCCCATGTGCTGGGGATTCAGGTTCTCTGAAAGATATAAACTTTTAACCTCTAAACTATCTCTCCAGTCACATCTCAATTTTTTTATCCTCACACATCAGTCTCCAGGGTAGTGGGAAAACAGGCATAGACCATACCTAAGATCTTCCTCATTCATTCTTTCAGCTATACAGTACCTCCTCCATAGATGAATGCACTGATCTCCCCAGCAAGGAACTGTTGTTTTTAATATTAAAAAGACAATAACAAATGGTTAGAAGCTTTGCAGTCATTTAAGGCAAGTGTAACTGTGGGCTTTTGCTCCCAGCCACTTTGTTCCCAAAAATAACGACTCTGAGACCAATTATTTATTAATAAATGATTAGGCCACAAGCTTTGGTGTATTCCCTGACTAGCTACTTACTTATGACACATTTAAATTATTCTGTCTCCCACATAATTAGTTACCTCTCCTCAGGTTTATGCGACTATCTCTTCCAGAGTTCAAGGCAAATCTTTCACAGACTTCTCTCTCTCCCTGCCGGATGTCCCACCTTTCTAATTCTGCTTTAGCTCATTGGCCATAGGCTTTTTTATTGACAGGTGATGCTTCTACACAGCATGTAAAGATTCTCTACACATTCAGGCACTAAACTAAAATTCTCCTGCCTTAGCTTGAGTTCTAACATTTTTTTATAGGTATATGCCACCATGCCCCGCTTAAGTTTCATCCTGCCCTCTAATTGGATTATGAAAAATATGAGCTCCACTTTCATTTTTCTGAAGACTCAATCTTAAAGCTCATTTCATTTCTTAAGTAGAGTCCTAGAACTATTGAGACAAAGAGCAAATGCGTAAGTAGTTTTGTTAGATGTTGCCAAATTCTCTTCTACCAAAGCTGTAATGTTTTGCATTCCCATCTGCCATGTACAAGAGTCCTTGCATATCATCACTTTGCGTGTTGTTTAGAGTGTTTACCAATTTTATAGGTGAGGAATTTTCTTTTCCTTATTGTTTTCTGGAAACAAAGTCTTGCTAGATAGACCTGGCTGGCCTCCAACATGGGGCAATCTTCTGCCTCTCAAGTGCTGGGAGTATAGGCAAGCTGTACCATGTCTGCCTACGGTCGTTTGAATATGCCTGGCCCAAAGAAAGGCACTTGGAATAGGTGTGGCCTTGTTGGAGGCAGTGTGTCACTGTGGAGATAAGCTCTGAAAGCCTTCTCCTAGCCATGTGGGAGCCAGTCTTCTCTCTTTTTTTAAAGATTTATTTATTATTATATCTAAGTATAATTAGGGTTATATTAGATCTAAGTATAAGACAGCTGTCTTCAGATGCACCAGAAGAGGGTGTCAGATCTCTTTTACAGATGGTTGTAAGCTACCATATGGTTGCTGGGATTTGAACTCAGGACCTTCAGAAGAGCAGTCAGTGCTCCTGACTGCTGAGCCACCTCTCCAGTTCAGGAGCCAGTCTTTTCCTAGTGATCTTCAGATCAAGATGTAGAACTCTCAGTTCCTTCTGTGCCGTGCCATGCCTGCCTGAATGCTGCCGTGTTCCCGCCTTGATGATAATGGACAGAACCTCTGAACTAGTAAGCCAGCCGCAATAAAATGTTGTCCTTTATAAGAGTTGTCTTGGTCATGGTATCTGTTCACAGCAATGGAAATTTGACTAATCTACTGGCTTTCATATAGCTTTTCTTTTCTTCTTTTTTAAGTTTTGAGGTATAATTGGCAGAAAATAACAAACATAATTATCACAAAACTTTCCTCCTAATCTTTGGGACCTCCTCCTTCTCCAAATCTGTGTAGAGCTACATTCTTTGCTACATTTCAGTCTGCAGTTTCTAGACTTCAAATGGAATTAGTGTGTACCTTCTTAACTTCTTACCCTTGTCAATAACACTGAGATTCATTCATGCTGCTGTGTATACCAAAGCCCATCCTTTTCTAGTAGTGATGAGCACTGTGTGGACAAAATACAATCATTTTTTTCCTGGATGCAAAAAGCAACTTTTCTGTGGCTACTTTCTATAACAGACATAAAACTTCTAGGTCATTTTTAGCGGCTAGCTTCCTATCACCTTTCTTCTTTTATTTCTGGCCTTACAACCCTAATGTCAAGCTCTAGTCTCCATATAAGCATTCACTATGCTAGTTTCATTTCTTCTGCTGTGATAGAACACCTTGACCAAAAGCAACTTTGAAAAAGGATTTATTTGGCTTACAATTCCTGGTTAAAGTCCTTCATTTCAAGGAAGTCGGGGCATGAATTTGAAGCAACTAGTTACATTCACAGTGAGAAGTAGACAATGAATAAATGCATGCATGGGGAATGCTCAGCTTGCTTTTATATAGTCCAGACTCCTTTGTCTAGAGAATGGTGGTGCCCACAGTGGGCTGTCTTTCCTTAACAATTAACATAATCAAGCCAATCCCTCAAAGACATGCCTATGGACCAGGCTAAATGAAGCAATCCTTCATTGAGGCTGTCTTCCTAAGTGATGCTAGATTTTGTCAAGGTGACAAAGCTAGCCAGCACATACTCCCTCAAATATACATGGACATATGCATATACCTTTCCCCACCAGGAACCTAAACAAGGCACTGGCTCAATACTTAACATTTCCAAACTTTCCTTCAAAAAGGACCTGCCCTACTTCTTTTCCATTTATATTCTAACATTCCCCAAAGTCTTGTTTAGTATATGGCACAGAGAATAAACCAAACAATACTTGAAAAACAGAACTTCTGCGGCTAGACAGGGGAAGAAAATTGTATTTGCTATTTCAGACCAATAGATAGGACTAAAATCAAATACTACATGGTTTTATTGGAAATAAAAGATTGTTCATTTGTACTTCATGCAAGAATTATACCAGTTTTATCACTGCACAAGAATAAAGAGACAAAGTCTCGTGCAACTCAAGACCCTTACAGCAAGTACTACCAAGCTGTTGATCATAATCTATGAAGTGACTCCTTGTTCATGAGAGCAGAATTTTAACAAGACAAGTATGAGAGGAAACCTAGGTAAGCTATGATATATTATCACAAAAGCTGGTCCTGTAGCTGTCAGGTTTTATTAGTAGGAACGGATAGCAGGAGGTACGGTGGCACAGTCAGTCTCATTCAAGGTCTTGTCAATAACAGGTCTGTACTCCAAAGTAACCTTAGAGAAAAGAGTCAGGGTGAATCAAGGCATGACAATTTACAAACAGCCATTTCTTCTGTGCTTCTGTAAAATTAAACCATTCAAGTACATTTACAGGCATGAGAACTTTAAGACAAAGGAGTCATAAATTGGCTATGTAAATTATGGTAATTCCTCCTACCCCATATCTCTCTCTACAGCTTATACTGGCCTCCAACTCAAGCTTCTCCTGCCTTAGCCTCCTGCTACCAGGTGAACAGCTGTCTCTGTCATGACATTCTGCTTAATTGAATGAGTCCACACAACAATGAACTTAACTTTTTGAAACCAGGAGAAAAAATAAATCTTTAATTCTTTAAGTTATTCATGTCAAGTATTCTATCACAGTAATATAAGGATACTAATGATAGTCACCACTAACTCCCTACCACAAGCATCAGACATCTGATTATTGCCCAATGCCCTTTATCTGGTACAGAAGATGAGAGGCAGTCCTATACTAAGGGTCCCTGTGAACCACCCAGGTACTGGTTTCTGTTTCTAGCAAGAAGCATGACTCACATTACTCTTTTTCAGTGATATCTTGGTTCTGCTAACAACTGGCTTAAAACTAGGTTGCTTTCTAAACTGGTCAACCATCAAAGGCCAAATAGAGTGGTTCAACACATCCCTAGGCTGATGCATGCCCACATACCTTCCCAGTCTTGATGTCCACATATGAGAGGGTGTGCTTCCTCCAGTGTTCCCCAAATGGCCTCTTCTGCTGTCCCTGGATGGGCTTGGAATAATCATACTCATCGACCCGCACCTGAGATAAAAACATACCTCCATATCTCACCAGAGAATAACATTAAAACCACAGAAAAGATTAAAGATGCACAGACAAGGCCAGGAAGTGGACACTATGGCAAAAGGCTTTTGGAGTCAGGAATGTAAATATACAACATCCACTTCTGCATTTTCTCTTACAACTCTGTTAATAGATATTAGAATTAAATATCATTTATTTAATTTTTCCTTTGGTTCCATGCAGTGAGATTTCTTTTCAGCATTTTTAATTTAAATGGCCTTTTGTTTTATTTTGAGACAGGGTCTCTCTACATCGCCCTGGCTGTCCTGACACTATGTAAACCAACCAGGGTGGCCTCAAACTTAGAAATCTGTTTGCCTCTGCCTCCCAAGTGCTAGGATTAAAGGAACATGCCACTACATCCAACTTAACTGTTTTCTAAGGTTAACATTTATACTGAAGAACTTTTAAGTGTCAGTACACTGACTGCTAATGAAGAAAACTTTGCATATGGGAATAGGTTAGATGAGCAAGAGGTTCTTCACATAAAAACCAAGATCAGATACCTTGCTGTTTCTACTGAAAGCAAATATGGGAGGAGAGGCAAGAGGAGGTTCCTTACCTGAGCCACAGGGCTAAAGCACAGCCCTAGCTGTACATTCCTAAGTACAGTGTAAGCTGCTAAAAGTAAACAGGATCTACCTCACATCTTCAAAGCCTTACTTATCTCTGTTCCTAGTGGTTAACTTTGAAGATGCTCCTTGGTACATACTGGAGTTAGGCTTGCCCTTGTCTCTTTCTCATCCACTTAATCACTGCAGGTTAAGTCAATACAAGTTCATAGCAAATGAAAACTTGTACTTAGCTCACTTTTCTATTTACTCACCATCCTACACTGTCCATACCTTGTGTACACATCATGGAAAGTCTAATTCTTTAATTGATGTATTCATCCTGAACTTGGAGCTACACCCAAGCTTCTTGTGTTTTTTTTTTTTTTTTACCATCAAATGTAGAATCCAACATGCGTGTTCTGTACAAACAATAGTCTGCATAAAAACCATGGCCAGGGAAAATCTCTAATTCCTAGTTTTTGTTTATTTTTTGTTTTGTTTTGTTTTGAGACAGGGTTTCTCTATATAGTCCTGGCTGTCCTGGAACTCACTCTGTAGACCAGGCTGGCCTCAAACTCATAACTCTTTCCCTTTTCAAGCCTCAAAACAGGTCTGATCTGATCACTCAGTGAGTCAGCATTTCCTGCTATGGTCACTGGCTGCACTTTACTATTAGCCCTGTTAAGAACCAGGCCTGTTCTCCTTATAGATGCTGCATGGGCTGATTCAATGCAAGAAAAAGGTCTGAGAATAAGAATATGAATAAAAGATATTAAAGGAAAAAGTGTTTTCCTTGATTCTGTTTTGGGAAAATAAATGAAACATAGAAAGCAAGCAGGGTTGAAAAGAATTGAGTGGACAATGTCACATCGATGTGATGTATCTTGGAGACGTACTTTGTAATCTTCCCTGGCATGAGCTCCCCTTGACTCCTTCCGTGCTTCTGCACCATATATGGTCTGCAGTGCGCATAGCATCAGATTCTGCAGCTCCAGGGTCTCCACCAAATCTGTATTCCAGACCATTCCTGGGGATACACAAGAACCCATGAGAGACAAATAGGACCCAGTCACATAGGTGCTCTGACTTACTAACAACATAAAGCTGTTGGAAAGAGACAGCTGGACAGCAAGCATGCAATAAGACAGTAGTAAATGGGACCAGATACCAACCTAACCCAAAGAAGGCAGTATCTTCTCAGAGTATTGTTGACTCACCCCTGTCAAATGTCTTTAGATGCTTTAGGTCTCCATATAGCTGGCTGATTTTTTCACAGCCTTCTTGTAATACACTTCCCACACGGAACACTGCAGCATGGTTCTGCATCGACTATCATAAAATAGCATTACAAAGTTTTAGTGCACAGAAAACTACGGGCAAAAACTCTTACAACTTTAGATTTTCTTTTTTGTTTGTTTGTTTGTTTTTTCAGGACAGGGTAAGACAGAGTTTCTCTGTATAGCTCTGGCTGTCCTAGAACTCACTCTATAGAGCAGGCTGGCCTCGAACTCAGAAATCCACTTGTCTCTGCCTTCCAAGTGCTGGGATTAAAGGTGTGCGCCATCACTGCCTGGCAACTTTAGATTTTCTACATTTGATATATTTATACAACTTAAACTGGGAAATTCAGGCTGTGAATTAAATTTAAACTTAATGTACTTTTATCCTGGAGAAAGGGTCTTACTATATATACATGTGATCTTCCTATTATAGTCTTCCGAGTATGCCACTTTACCTTAGTGAAAATGAAATTCTGATTAAACTTAAAATATGTTTCTATGTATATTATGTATCTCACAAATCTATATGTCACTTCAAATTATTTTACTTCTCTGGCAGCATTTCTGGAACATAAGAAGTGTCCAAGAGATCAAGTGGGCTAGCAGTGATAGGTACAGAACTGGGAGGTCATGAGAGTAAGAGGAACCAAGGCCTGAGAACCCTGGGGCCAGGTACTGTCCCACTGTCTTTGGGGCTAGGTTAGCTCCTGCCCACTTCACTCTCTCTAATTTCTGACTTTGTTCCAATACAAGATTCAGTCTGAGGACATCTCTCTCAGAGATGAAAGGGCTAAGTAAAGCAGCACAATTAGCTCTGGGCAATGAAAGGTGAGTAAGGGAGTTATGGTGGCTTCTAAGTGACTTGAGATGCAGTTTCTGATGGTCTTCCCCTTCCTACTGGCTGTAACACACATGATAGGCAGTACTAGTCTGAGGATGGATGTCAAGCTCACATAAAGGAGTGCCAAAGAAAGTCAAGTCCCTGATGCTAAAGCTGCAGTTTATTTCTGCCCTAAGTTAAGAACTCCAATGTTCCATGGAGAAAGAAACACTTCTGCATGAGAGGCTCCTGATCACTTCTATACTCTGCTTGGCAAAATCAGGAACAGGTTCTCCTGCTGTCAACTTGAAGCATTCATGCAGGGTGGTTGTCACTGTGTCTGCTCCTACCTTCTGCATGCTGAGGCGGAGTTCTGATGTTCTTATACTTCCATCAGCAAATCTCAACTTGTCAAGATTCATAACCGACTCTTCTCCAGCATTTGCCTTAATTGGAGGAATTTTATCTCCTTAAAAGAAAGCCAGAATTTAACTTTCAAAATCACTAATGGGGAGAAAAAAGGAAAGAGATTTTAAATGCCACTCACATTATATCATAGCCATTCCAGGAGTTTGGAAAGCATAGACATAATCTGAGCCAACACCGTCTAGGCATCAACCTAAGGAATGAGATACTGACTCAAGAGTCAGTTCTTAAGAACATATACAGAAAGATTTTGCCATTAAGTAGATAACCATTTTTGAAACTAAGAGACTATATGTGATCAGACTTACTGTTACTCTAGTGAGGAAACTGGTTACCCTTAAGATATTGGTCTCAATTTGAGACATTAACCTCACACTTTTTCTCATGAAGAAATAAACAGGCAGCTATCCTATGTGTCTTAAAAAGCTACCTACTGGTCTTGACTCTTGGGTTCTCTTAACAACACCTCAAGATCATGACTTTTAGGCATGGAGGTACAACTTAGATGTAATGGTTAGCATTGGTGAGGCCCCGGGTTTGAGTTCCTGTACCACCTACCCCACCCCACCCCAAATCCCCCAAAATGAAAGAATCCTCTCTACTTTTAAAAAAAAAAAAGTTCTGAGCGAGGCATTTAAAAAGTTGGCATATGGGGGCTGGAGAGATGGCTCAGTGGTTAAGAGCACTAACTACTCTTCCAAAGGTCCTGAGTTCAAATCCCAGCAACCACATGGTGGCTCACAACCATCTGTAATGAGATCTGAAGCCCTCTTCTGGAGTGTGTGAAGACGGCTACAGTGTACTTACATATAACAATAAATAAATCTTTAAAAAAAAAAAGTTGGCATATGCATTTTCTAATGAGAAATGCAGGCAACAAGTGCTTCCGGCTACCTCCTTTCCAAGGACTTCAGGTAACTAGCTCTTATGTTTCATCCCAGGCTTGCAACTTGTTCATTTTTCTTCCTCTCTCTCTTCTCTGAGAGACAGTCATGAACTCAGTATATAGTTCAGAGCAGTCTTGAACTAACAATCTTTTACCTCACCCTTCTAAATATGCAAATTATAGGTATATGTGCCTGGCTCCTTTTTAGTGTTTAAAAAGATAATCACTCAATAAAACCGACTTTTCTGATGATGTACATTTTTAAAATTTCAATGTTACTATAAACAGACTTGTACTTTAAAACTATGAGATCATTATTCTTTGGGGGAAAATATTACAAACCTTTTCATTTTTAAAATTAAAGAATTAAAGACACAGTGAAATTTGTTGTCTTTTTGTTTACATTTTTTAGTAGAGCTTTTCAGGTTTTAGTAAAGAGTCCTGTTTAAGTAAAACCACCACCACAACAGCCTAGCAACCATTATCTGTTTCTTCCTTACAGTTTGCTATTTCCAGAATTAAAATCACATGTTCAGCCTTTTGAGTCTTACTCTAAATATTTAGTCCTTTCACTGCTGAATTTAAAAATTATTAATGTATTTGTAGAACTTTTGCATATATTCTTTTATAAACTTAATTTTTCTCATTCTCAAAGCAGGGAATCTACTTAGTTTCTACTTTGCTCTAGATGTGATTCTGATCCTCCCAAAGGCTACTTTTAGTGTCAAAGATCCTTTGAACCCTGCTTATGCAGCTGGATAGCACTAAGGACCAGGAATTGTCTTCACATTCAGACTTTTACTATGGCATGACTAGAAGTGTGAAGATGCAATATGTAAAATTACCCACATTATTCTCTTTACCAGTGAGGCAAGGATGTGCTGGTCTCTGCATCATCATTACTGTTCATCCATAAAGCACCTGCTCTATATAAACTACAACCGATATCCACAAGTAGCAAGAGGAAAGAATAATGGATGG
The DNA here is from genome assembly GCF_947179515.1 of Apodemus sylvaticus. Classification (NCBI taxonomy): domain Eukaryota; kingdom Metazoa; phylum Chordata; class Mammalia; order Rodentia; family Muridae; genus Apodemus; species Apodemus sylvaticus. Next base: position 3,287,298 of record NC_067487.1, on the reverse strand, counting down.
AACAGGGAGAGGGGTCTCTATCCCCCCTCATGAGGTGTTCTTTCATACTGCTATTCTGAGCAAATAGACAAAACAGCTACCATGAAGGCTCCTGAGGTTGGAACTCTGGTAACCTCCTGGTTTTGGTGTGTACAAACAAAACTACACTCCAACACAAGGTACATTTTTCTTTTACAGTTTTAAGCTACCATAAGAAAACCTCAACTGAAATTCATTCTATCCCTAACAGGTAGGGCCTATGTCATTCTTTCATAATGGAGTTCTAAATCTTGTTTTAAAAACATTCTAAAATTTTTCTATAATTACCAAGAAGTTACAGATTCATTTTTACTATTAATATTGGACTGAAAACATAATTTATAACAGGCAAATAATATATAATCAACTTTCCCTCAAAATATCAATTTCTTTCTTATTTTTATTTTTCAGCTTTTCAAGACAGAGTTTCTCTGTGTAGCCCTGGCTATCCTGGAACTCTGTAAACCATGCTGACACTGAACTCATAAAGGTCCAACTGCCTTCTGCCTCCCTACTGCTGGGATTAAAGGCACTTGCCATCACGGCCTGACAAAATACCAATTTCTTTCTTTTTTTTTTTTTAATGTTTTTTGTTTGTTTGTTTGTTTGTTTGAGACAGGGTTTCTCTGTATAGGCCTGGCTGTCCTGGAACTCACTCTGTAGACCAGTCTGACCTCGAACTCAGAAATCTGCCTGCCTCTGCCTCCCAAGTGCTGGGGTTACAGGCGTGCGCCGCCACTACCACTTGGCTAAAATACCAATAGTGTCTTAAGGACATAAAGCAACCAAGCCAGGAAGCAGAAACAGGTTGATCTCTATGAATTCAAGGCCAGCCTGGCTGATTTATCAAGTTCTGGGCCAACCAGAGCTATATAGTGAACTGTCTTTTTGTGCCTCAAATCCCTTAGTTTCTTGACTATTAGACAGACATCAATACTGTTTTTATGGGAAAAAGCAGATTTCCTCTATGATCACTAAGCATATTTCCAGGAACAAATAAACACTATGCAGGCTCCTAGAATAGCTTGAGGGCTTGAAAAGAACACATACCAGGCCTGCAAGATTCTGCAATGCTCAGGGCACAGGCTCGGCCAAACACTACAAGGTCCAAAAGAGAATTTGCTCCAAGCCGGTTGGCACCATGCACTGAGGCGCAGGCAGCCTCCCCACAGGCATACAGACCAGGCACAATCTGATCCTGGCCATTCACATGCTTCAGCACCTGCAGGAATATTTCAGATAAGGCAACAAAATACCTATGCTTCCATATGCCTGCTTCCCTGGCAGACTTCCCATGCATGAAGTAGCAAAAGTAAAGACTATATCTTCTCTATTTCATTCTCTTTAGTACATCCCCAGTTCTCCTTTTGCTCTAGAACTCTTGCTGTTACCAACAGGTAAAGGATGTTTTAGGTTCCCCAGAATGTCAGTCACCACCTGATTTAACTAAGGAATGTGATAGGTGATGGAACACTAAAGTGATGAGGAAAACAGGATCATCTGTGAATGGGGGTAGTGATCCCTACCCTTTATCCTGACCAGGAGTCCAAACCAGGACCAGTTGATAAGCACTTTGAACTGCTTATAACCCAAGTACCAACTGTATATATAGATCACTAATTTATAAGTTCAATGTAAAAGTAGTAAATAATATAGAAAATCAACTGTAAAATGGAAACAGTGCATAGTATTATAGGTATAGGGAAACTAACATTCTATTGGCTATTACCAAGTAGCTGCAAACCCAAGAACATAACCTAGCCTCTCACTGCCTGACAGGTATGGCATTTTATAATTAACATTATACTATCAAATACACTGCATTCTCTAAGCCCTAAGAGATTTTTGTGAAGTAACCTTGTCACCATCACCTGTCCCTTGTAGTTAGTGGGAATCCCACCCATGTTGTAATGCACAGTGGGGAGGACTGGGATGGGCTCCTTAGTGACATCCACACCAGCAAAGATCATGGCTGTCTCTGAAATTCCAGGCAGACGTGTGGCCAGCTGCTCAGGGGGCAGATGATGCAACTGCAGGTAGACGTGATCTTTCTCAGGGCCACAGCCTCTGCAAATACAACACTGTAACATGAGGCAAAGAATGGCAAGAAAGAGCTAACTGAAATCACTATGGAAGATGGAACAGTCATTGATCTTGAGGAAAATTTCAACTTCATCTATGGTCAGTGTCCCATTGATACTTTTTCTCCTTTAAGTATTTTTTAATCATAGTGTGCCAGGAACACTTCTGTGCGAGGACACAGCCAGGAATAGAAGCCTATACTCACCAATCTTACATCCTTGCCTTGAGTATTATGATTTCCTATGTTTTCCTTAGTAAATATATTAGAAAGTTTCCCATAACCCACCAGACTTCTGAGTTTTAAATTGAAGTGTCAAACCCAGATTAAGTACCTAGATTAAAGCCAGGTACTTGGAATCTAAGGCAATTTCACTAAAAGACAAGTGACACACAAGCCCTGAAGAACACCTGCCAAGACATTTGTAATATTGAATAAAACAAAGTAACTCCTAAGACTGAGCAATAGCTGAGTCTGTGAATCTCAGCTCATACCAAGAATATATGATGATACCCTTACACACACACTGTGAAGACTATCATAATGTATGAGATATGTATAAAGATATACGTATCTTTAAGGATATACCATAAACTAACATGTTAGTCAAAAAATAATGGAGTAGCTTTATTCTCTAAGCCTAACCCTGAGGGCAGGCTACCTGTCTACAAAGGTAGATGTGACCTAAAGGTTACCAAAGAGGACATGTTTATCCACCTGCCTAAACTCCTGTATCCCTGGAAGAGAATTACAGACCTTCCTTCACGGATCTCAAGAGTCATGGATCGAGACACAACATCTCTTGATGCCAGGTCCTTGGCAACAGGGGCATATCTCTCCATGAACCTTTCACCTTGACTGTTGATGAGAATACCTCCCTCTCCACGACACCCTTCTGTGATGAGGCAGCCAGCACCATATATACCTGTAAAAATTCAGGTAATTAAATGTTTATAAATGAATGAGGACTAGGAGACTACTTCAAATAGTTAATCCTTTTTTAGAAGTCACATTTTGGGAGGAAAAGGAAAGGAGACACAAAAAACGTTAAATTCAAAATAAGAAGAAAAGTCAAGTAGGAGGAAGAATGTGTATTGACAAGCAGCAGCGACAAACCAGAATGCACAAGTGATCCAGGAACAGCAGTTCACTCACAGGGTCTAACCCATATTCTGATTAAATATCATCCATGCTTAGTAGACTTAATTTTTTTAAAATATATCTTTATATCAAGAAATGCAGTAACAAGTTTAGGCAGGGATAAAACAGTTTAGAGAATTTCTATTTTAAGTCCTGAAACAACAAAAAGTATTTTAAAATATTTATGTTTGCATCAAATCTATATATTCACTCATTTCAGGTCTATGATAGCTACTAAGAAGTTTATCCTTAGAAGCAAAAAAAAAAAAAAAAAAAAAAAAAAAGAGGTTTAGTAACTCTTTTAAGTCACAGAGCTATTAAAGGACAAAGCCCAAATTCAAACCTGAGGAGCATAATGAAGTTTCTTAATATAATTCTGTATCCTTCAGTGTAAAGAAAAACATGGAATGTCAAGTACTAAGTTTTAAGGGAAGAGACTAAATAAGGGTTATTTTAAAGCTAAAAGTGAAAGTGCTTTTCACTTTTCATAGTTTCAGTAATATCCATTGGGTAGTTTATTTCTTATATATTGTAAAGGAAGCATTAAAAAATGAAGTGCTAAACACAGTTCATGACTGGCTCCAGAGGTTCAGAGACACTAGACAGAAATTGAAGTAAGAAAACTAACTCACTTACTTTTCAATCTCTATCTCTGCTTATCTCTCTCCTCTGATAGGAAGAGTTAATTTCTCCCATAACTAGTTCTTTCCCACTTCCAAATCCAAACTCTAACTTTGGCATCAGGTTCAGTCTGGCCTGTTCTAACTTCATATCCCTCTTACCACAGGTACCTAAACCCCTGAAACCAAAATCTATTATGAACTGCCTTTATGGAACCAGGAGAAACTCCTTGAGTACTCAAGGTGGGAGAAGTACACCACAAAGCAATGAATAGGTACTGCATGCTTAACATACACAGAAGAGCCCAGAGTCAGACAGGCATCCTGTCTTACCTGTGGGGTGGAACTGAACAAATTCTAAGTCCTGGCAAGGCAAACCTGCCCTAGTAACCATGGCTGTACCATCCCCTGTGCTGGTATGGGCAGATGTACAGCTGAAGTAAGTTCGCCCATAGCCCCTGAAAACAGAAAACAGTGACTATAAGCATCAGTCCACACCAAACCTCTTCTTATATAGTGCAGTCTCTGGGGCACCAACCTCTAATGACTTCTTGCTTGTAATCTACTCTGACCCATGCATATATATATATATATATATATATATATATATATGTATATATATATGTATATATATATATATATATACATATATATATACATATATATATATATATACATATATATATATATGTATATATATATATATATATATATATACATATATATATATATATATATATATACATATATATATATATATATATACATGGCACACAATACTTGGAGGCCACATTTGTGATGTTTTTACCATGGGATGGAGGCTGGGAGACAGAGAAAGAATTCTGTATTTTCTGTATTTTGGTACTCTGTACTTTATCTTCAAAGAATTTTCCTGATATGATTATATAACTATGAGTCTTAGTTAGGGTTTCTATTGCTGTGAAGAGACATGACCATGGCAACTCTTATAAAGGAAAACATTTAACTGGGCTGACTTACAAGTTTTAGTTCATTGTCACATGGTGGGAAGCATAGCAACAAGCAAACAGGCATGGTGCTGGAGACAGAGCTGAGATCTCATCTTGATCTATAGGCAGCAAAAGGAAACTGCCACACTAGGTCTAGCTGGAATACATGAAACCTCTAAGCCTGCCTCCACAGTGACATACTTCCTCTAACAAGGCCACACCTCCTAACAGTGCCACTCCCTATGGGCCAAGCATTCACACACACACATAGTCTCATGTTGAAAAAGCCTGGTCCATGGCTACTTGCATTATTTGGGAGGTCATGAAGCTTTAAGGGCATGGGGCTTTATTGGTATTGAAGAAAGCAGATATCTCCAGGTATGTCCTTTGGAATATATACAGTCTTGGGCTAATGTCTTTCACTTTTTGTCATAAAGAGCTGTCTCCTACACATACTTGTCCTGCTCAAACACATGAATCCATATTCCATGGACTGAGTCTGCTGAAAACATTAGCCAAAATAAACCTTTCCCTGAATATTGTTCTATTTGGTTACAGTGACAGTCTGGCCATGGTGAGTACTACAGCAAACATTTGCATAGATGATATATTCATGATGTGATTATGCTGACTTCATCCTCTTTGCATATACTGCTATAATGGGACTGCTACACCATGTTAGTTTCACTCTTCTGACTTCAGGTATGGGTTTGTGTTTGTAGGCATGATGTTGACAATGGGTCTCTTTCTTGATTGCACTATATTTTATTGAAGCCAAGAGCTCATCCACTAGCTAACTAGTCTCTCTAGCCAGCATATGCTGGAAAACCCCTACACTGCCTCCTAAGTCACTGAACTGCAGACAGGGCCACACTTGCTCAGTTTTATGTGGGTCCTGGACATTCAAGGTCTGATTCTCATGTGTAGGTAGCAAGTACCTTGTCTATTAAGCCATCTCCTCAGTCTTCTTTAGTTTTTTGAGGAGCTTCCACAGTAAATACCAATTTATATTCCCAATAGCCTTTAGACTTTTAAGGCACTTTTTGATATATCTTTCTTTTTTTCTGTTAAAAATATTCTATGTTTATGTGTCTGTGTGAGTTATGCAACATATGTCCCAATGCCCGAAGTGGCTGCCTCAAAGCTGGAGTTACAGCGAGTTGTAACCTTCTGAAGGGAATGCTGGGACCAGAACTTAGGTCCTCTGCCACAGTAGCAGCTCTAAATACTGAGCAATCTCTCCACCCAAAAAACAAACAAGAAGCAACAAAAAACAGGCATTCCCATGGCATGTGTGTGGGGGAGTTTATTTGTTGTTCTACTATAAGTTCAGGAGATTATTGCCAGACTTGTATAACAACTGCTTTTATCCAGTATGGTGGTTTAATTAAAAATGGCCCCATAAGCTCATATATTTGAATACGTTGTCCCCAACTAGTGAAACTATTTGAGAAGTGTGTCACTAGGGTGAACTTTGATGTCTCAAAAGACTCCGGATTCTCTCTGCCTTGTGGTAGTGGATCAAGACTGAGCTCTTAGCTGCTCCTTTACTCCACCATCAGATTCTTGTCCTCTGAAACTGGAGGCTAGATTTAACATTTTCTTTTATAGGTTGCCTTGGTCATCGTATTTTATCAAGTAACTTAGAAGTAACTAGGACAGCTGGCTGCTTTTTCTCTACATCTTCATCTGTATCATTACATTAACTATCCTCACAAATGTGGATGTTACTTGAACTCTCCAGATGTTTAATGGTGCTGAGCACTTTCATACCATGTATATTCCCTCCAACCTGGGAAAAACATCTATTCAAGGTCAATACCTATTTAAAAATGTTGGTTTACTTAAACTTTCTTTCCTTTCCCTTTTTTTTTGAGGGGGGGGGTGTATGGTGGTAAAATAGAATGAATCCAAAACCATGTGGATTCTAGACAAGCAAATACTCTACAACTAAGATATATACCTTCAGCTTATAACTTTAAAAACGGTAAAAATGAAATCATATATGCTGAAATGTACTTATTTTCATCACGCAAGCAGATAATACTTTTTAGTACTTCTTGATTCTAAGAATCAGTATACATAGTAAACAAGAAAGCAGGAAAATTTACCTGAAAATACCATGTGACTCTCCAAGCTTATTATTTATATAAGAACAGGTAAAATAAGCTTTATAATCCCATATTTTGCCCCATTATGCTCAGAAAACATTTATATTGTGACAAAGATACAAAGGCTGGGAAAGGTTACCTTCCACATGAGGTGACATGCAGGCTACATTGACCCATTGCTTGAACCATTTTACTTAACAAAAAAGCAAACTCTTCCACTCCCAACTTTTATATAAGAATTAAATTCAGTAAAATCCTACCCAGTAGCAATAACAGTGTTTTTTGCTCTTATTCGGTGTATGGACCCATCTTCTATGCATAGTGCAATAACACCACGGCACTCCCCATTTTCCATCAGAAGATCCAGTGCAAAATACTCCACAAAATAACTGGTGTCATATCGCAGAGACTGTAAGAAAAGGATCCTACATTTCAAACTGCATTTAAGATTAAGATTAAACCAATACCCCAGAGAGTATGGCTAGACTCTCAAAACAGCCACAGAACAAGCACATACTGTCCTATTTTTCAGTGTCCTCAGCCTAAAAGAAGCTACTGGTGCTCTAATATTTGCCTATTAACCAGTTGTCACTACCTTCTGAAGACAGAGCTCAGATTATTGATTATCTGGACATGCCAAAATAGACTATCTAGTGTAGTGTTTCTCAACCTACCTATTGCTGCAACCCTTATTACAGTTCCCTCATACTGTGCTGACTCCTAACCATAAAATTATTTTTGTTGCTACTTCATAACTATAATTTTGCTACTATTATGAATGGTAATATAAATAGGTGTTTTCTAGTGGTCTTTTGTGGGTTGCAACCCACAGGGTGAACCACTGATCTAGTGACTACTCTCCCTCAAGACTTCATCTGGTTAAGTATTGAAGTATTAAAACATACCAATCAGTTCAGTAACTTAGAGGTATTAATATACTTAGTGCTCTTTAAGCGGCTGGCTACTGGGAGGCTGATCACACATGCCCCAGTGAGTATATGGGCAGAATAAAGTGGACTTGTTTTCCTTTTTGGTGGCAGGAATCCAGGAGGTTGCACGGGATGGGGGGCAGACCTGGGAAGACTGAGAAGTGAGTGTGACTGGGATACATGATGTGAAACCACCCCCTAAAAAATCAGTAACAATATTATGTTAGAAAGAACGAATAGTTCCTCTGTTCTTGGCATGTTATGAAGCACAAATTCAAAATTGTAAGAAATGATTACCAACTCAACTTTCCAAATATTTTAAGGAAAAACATACTGTCTTAGAGTCAGCTTTCACAATATCTGTTCAATACTTTCAGATTAATAATTATTTCAGGTACCTACTAGTGTTAGTTTTTTGTCAATTTAACAGGCTAGAGTCATTGAAGAAAGAACCTCAACTGAAAAAATGTTACCATAAAATTGGACTGGAGGCATTTCCTTTACTGATGATATGAAGAGGCCCATCCCATGGGTGTGGTTCCAGGGCTGTCTAAAAAGTAGAGTGAGCAAGCCATAGGGAACAAGCCACAAGTACTGTTCTTTTCAAGGATCCCACAGCAATCCCTTCCTCAAGTTCTTGTCCTGACTTCCCTTCATGATGGTCTAAAACTACAAAGTGAAACAAACCCTTTCCCTAAGTTGATTTTGGTAGTCTTTGTCACCAAAGCTATCAAGGTAGAACATTACTGTTTTCTTAAAAAAAAAAAAAAAAACAAAAAAAAAAACCCAAGGGGTGATTGCCTCCTATCCTATGACATTTCCACTGTTACATAAACACCATCCTTTACCACCAAGTCAGCCTTACTCTTCCATACAAGGTGTGTAAGAGTGAGTGGCCTGTCCGATCAGCCACACAGCAACACCGATGAGCCTGCCCGCCTTTTCCAAACTTGAGGCTCTGTCCACCAAATGCACGTTGATAAATCTTCCCATCTTCAGTTCTGCTAAATGGCATACCATAATTTTCTAGCTGTGAAACACAAAACAAGCAGAAATATATTATTTTAAACAAGTAAAAATACTCATTTTTGTACCAAATTTGCACCAAACCCAAAACCTAAAATTTTAATACTAGCATATCAGTGAAAACACTGATACTTCAGGGAGAAAAAAAAAATCTTAGATGAACAGAAGTCACAGGAAAATTTTTCCTCATTGGTTCTTTATTACCAGGGATCAATTGCAGTAGGCATGCATTCTCTAAGAGCTCTATCCCCAGCCCTCTTTTATTTTTACACTGATTCTTTTGTAATACAAGCAGAGCACATACACAATCACCCAAGAGTTTCCCTTCAGTTACCTCAACCACGGAGGCAGGAGCTTGCTCTGTCATGTAATGGATGGCATCCTGATCACCCAGCCAGTCAGAGCCTTTCACAGTGTCATAGAAATGCCATCTCCAGTTGTCCTCTTCCATGTTTCCCAGAGCAGCATTGATACCTCCCTGGAAAAACCATACAACTGCTTACATGTCTTAACAGCCTCTGCAGCCCAGCTTCCCCCTTAGATCTGATTCAGAGAAAGTAAACTCTGTATGTGGTGACTCTTCATGAGGGTTAAGGAGCAGTAAGGCAGGACAGATTCCAAGTCATGAGACCTCCCTGAGTAGACAGGTGGCTTAATCTTTATTTGTGATGGGAATGTTGCATGATCTCTAGGCCTGTAAAAACTAGAAAAGATCCTTGTAACTTACCCATTGCTTATCTACTTAACACCTAAAAGTATTCAACAAATCTATCTGGAAATCTTGTACATAGAGTCTCGCTATATAGCCTAGCTTAGAACTTACTTTGTAGACAAGACTGGCCTTGAACTCATAGAGATTCTCCTGTCTCTGCTTCTACCTCCTTCCAAAGTACTAGAATTAAAGGTTAGGGTCGCCATGCCTGGCCTCCAACTTACATTTCAATTCATCCTTTTTATATAAACTTTTTACAATAGAAGGTACCTGAGTATGATTTGATTGTTTCTCAATGGTTTGTGTATTGGAAGGGTACACAATACACAGTATAATGGTGGACCCTTTAGCCTTTGGGGATATGTACTCTTGAGAGGAATTAAAGTAGTGTTTACTAGACCTTAGATAGTTCTTATAAGTGTTCCTGTAAAAAAGCAAGACTAGTCCAGTCACTGAGATACTGCTGTGGACTCAGCTGCCTCCCCCTCCAGTCTCCTAGCTCCTGATAATCCCTGTATATTATATCCTGTCCCCCTCTTCCTCCCCACTTTTGAAGCTGCCTTCTGCAGGGTTTCTATCAAGGAAAAGAAATCATATCCTATGTCTGCTATCCAGAACCTCCACTCTTTTGACTCCTTTGCTGATGTAAGTAAGGGTGATGACATCCTTTCTGCAGGCACTAAGGATTACACCCATATAAGAATTCAACAGAGAAATGGCAGGAAGACCTTTACTACTGCCCAAGGGATTGCTAATGATTACCATATAAAGGAACTAGTGAAGGTATTTAAGAATAAATTTTCCTGCAATTATACTGTAATTGAGCATCCAGAATATGAGGAAGTAATTCAGCTCCAGGTGACCAGCACAAGAACACATGCCATTTTCCAATAGAGACTGGACTGGCTAGGGACAATCAGGTGAAAGATCATCATCGGTTTTAACTGCTGTGACTCTCTGAAGCTTAGGTGAGAATTTTCTTGCAACGAGTAGAATTTCCCTTCTTTCCCTTGTCACAAGTTTAAAAACATCAAAGCCTGATAATGTAACAATTTGGGGTCCCCTTTTAATCTGGACTAGTGTAACTCCTTCATGCAATAAACTGAAAAGAATCTTGTTGCTTGGTCTTTAGGTCCCTCACTTAAACAGGTCAAGCAGTACACCTAGCAGCTTCCATCCTGAAACAAAGTGATAACAATGTTTCAGCTGAGCATAGAGTCCACTGCTGTCACCACTTGAATGGCCCAGGTGAAAGAGAAGCTGGTTAGTACCACACCAGCTATACCACTAGAGGGAGTCCCTGACAGTAAAAAGAACCCCTGGTGTCTGACTAGATAGGCAGATTTCAGAAAAGGCTACCTTCTCAGAGAGATCATAAACAGCTTGCTGGCCACCAGGGTCATCTTTTGAACCAGATATATCCTAGCTGAGGGATACTGAAACAACTGAAGGGTGAAGCCAGCCTGTTATAAGTTAAACTTATGACAAGAAAAAAACAAACTGATGCCATAGGTTATGTGGCTAGCAGCAGACATTTCAAATCACTAGCAGCAGCTGCCCAGTATCATATGAAGTAACAAACTTTTTTTGCTGTTGTTTCAGTTTGTTTGTTTGTTTTTGTTTTGTTTTGCCTTCCAGGTTTTTTTTAAAGATTTATTTATTACTATTGTTAAGTACACTGTAGCTGTCTTCAGACACACCAGAAGTGGGTGCCAGATCTCATTACTGATGGTTGTGAGCCACCATGTGGTTGCTGGGATTTGAACTCAGGACCTTCAGAAGAGCAGTCAGTGCTCTTAACCACTGAGCCATTTCTCCAGCCATCCCTTCCAGTTTTAATGTTGTGTAAGGTATTTAAACCTTTATTTAAATAAAACTTGTTTTCAAGAGAAAAAAAAAAAATCTAAGACTATCTATTCAGTTTCTGGTCTCCTGTCTGGTAACATGACTTCTTCCTCTCATAAGATCATATCATGGTGGAATCTGCCATGCTACATTGCTGGCAAGGGATCCCTCACCAAAAGCCAAATTATTTTTGGACTTTAAAAATCTTTCTTTATATGTTACCAAACATTGAATATTGTTTTATAACAACGGGAATAAATACACATATCTTATTTCCTTCTCTTCTCAATTGTTGTTCAGTAAGCTTTGTAAAAGCTGACCTAAACTGAATTTTTTCCCTTTTCATTACTACTCTGCCTTAGTATTTCCAGTTATGGTATCTTTTAGTTTGGATGAGTCACAAGGAAGAACTACAATGTTAGTTACTTTCTTTTCTTTTTTATTCAACCCCTCCAATGTAAAGCCAAGATGATCCTGATAACTTTTAGTTACATATTTATAGTAGGATACAAAAGCTACTTTGAAATAAAATATGTAACTGATAGTACCCATCACTTTACTGTTGCCTGAAAACCAGGCCACAAATGCTGGTCTTCTGAGAACTATCAAATCTCCAGAACTACAGTTTTACTCTACCTACAGTGAATTCTCCTTAATAACTAGTTGCCCAACTATTTTCTCCCACTCTGTTACAGCTACACATTACATAATAACTTTACAACAGTAATAAGAATGATTTATTCAGGTCTCCTTTTTCCTCTAGGCCATAATTTCTTCCAGTATGTTTTAATTCTTTAGCTTACAAACCACCTTTGTAACTAAGTGCTCAATGCATGCTTCAGCAAAAACAGATAAGGGAGGCCTTTTCCAGCTCCCAGAAGCTATCAAACTTTTCTACTGGCTTAGAAAAAACTACTCCAGATACCAGGAAAGACAATCAAATGTGATTCTGCTACCCATATAGTGTTATTAACAGAGGTCCCAGTGATCCAAGAATAAAAATCATTGTAATTTTTCTCAACTTGAGAGAATCAAAGGCCAGTATTTTTCTATTCTTTCCATCCATGCCATCAAAGCTCATTATTATCCCTGTTTAGCAAGGTACTATAGTATAGATTTGATGACACCCAAAAAGGCACATGAGCTAAAGGCACATGGTGCTACTGGTAGATGGTGGATGCTTTAGGAGGTGGGGCCTGATGAGAAGAATTTAAGCATTGGAGTATGCCCTTGAAGGGGAAATAGTACCCTGACGTCTCTATCGTTTTTTACTTCCTGGCTGCCTTGAGATGAGGAAAGTAGCATCCTGCACCATACACTCCCTCAGTGATATAATGCGCTGCCATAGACTCAAAGAGCTTAGCCACATGATCTTGGCTGGAATCTCTGAATCCACAAGTCATACTAAGTCTGCCTCTTTTTAAGTTTAGTATCTCAAGTACTTGTCTCAATGATAAAAAGCTGCCTAAACTTAAGATCTACCCTGTGAAAACGTAGATATTTTTTAACCAGGGAATAAATGTGGAAGAAAATGTGTCTCCATGACAGGGAGACATACAGGAGGCAGGGCAGCTGGAAAAAGACCCATGTATGAAAATAGCAATGAGATGCCAACCCCACAATGGTCCCGAGGAAAAGATTACAAGCAGTGACTTGGAAAGTGAAAATGAATGATGGACAGGATACCAACAACTGTGGATGAAGCTTAATAAGAAGGCAAAACTTTGTATTACAGGAGAGTAGTGCTATACAAGATCTGTAGACATCAAAAAAGGGCCTTTTTTCTTACCTGTGCTGCAACAGTATGGGATCGGGTAGGGAAGAGCTTTGTAAGGCATGCAGTATTAAATCCTGCCTCAGAAAGGCCAAATGCAGCTCTCAAGCCTGCCCCTCCAGCACCTACAACCACAGCATCAAATTCATGATCCACCACTGGGTATTGAGTAGAAATCTGAAAAGGAAATTCAGCTGTTCATTACATATTTAACTTCATAAAACATCAAGACTATAATTACAAAATAATCACAGGAAAGAATAGCTGCTGTGCACAGAAAAGGATTCCAATACTGCTCTGGCCTGAGTGTGAATTTTTGGTGTTGAAGTCTGGTATAGACAATGAACCAGCAGTCAGATTTCATGGACAATAGATGGACTGCTACACACTGACAGACAGACAGACAGACACACAGGCAGGTAGGCAGACAGACAGACAGACAGACAGACACACACACACACACAAATTATTTTTATTTTATTTTATTTTTTGGTTTTGAGACATCTTTTTGCTCAGGCTGGCTCAAAGTTCGTCATCTTCCTGCTTCTGCTTCCCAAATGCTGGGACTAAAAGTGCATTCTATCATACCTAGCTTTAAAAAAAAAAAAAATGTGTTTTTGAGAGCACTTCAAATTTTTAAGATTCCAATCTTTCTAGTCTGCTTCCAAAGCAAGAAAGTGTAAAAGCAGAAGAAAACATCAACACAATGAGCTCTAATTATGTCTTTTTTCTCAATGGTTTTACTCCTATGTCCAAAACCATATCCATTTGTCTATAGGAACTCAATGTACAGATGATTCTTCTTCACCTGTGATGTACAAGTCTCTCTTGAAAACAATGTTGCCTTTAAGTTAGCACATTTCAGTTCGCCTGGGCACAGACCACAACAATATTTCAGGTCAATATTTAGGGAGAAAGTCTGTGTGGGAAGATTTACTGAGAAATTGTCCAGCAATATTCTATAACCCCACTAGATCATATGATAAAAACTTGTGAGTAATGTTCGTATTTTTTAAGCAGAAAACAAGACAGCCTAAATACAGAGGAGTCTCAACTCCAGTAGCCATATTTTGTGCAGGAATTCCACTGTTCATCACAGCATATACAGCTCATTAATATTTTCTTATTTTGTTACTTTACTTGAATTTAGAGTTTAGTCTAGATAAAGATTTACTAGCAAAAATGTCCGTGTTTATATAAGTTTTTGTAAGTATTACTCTACACACATTTGAGCATACAATTAATGTACAATGTACTTTAAATATGTACAATATTCAAATATATTAAAATGATTATAGATCATAATCCTTCAAAACAAGAAAAGTTGTTTGCAAGCTGGGCATAATGGTGTGCACCTTTAATCCCAACAGAGTTAGATGTATTTCTATGAGTTTGAGGCCAGTCTGATCTACATAACAAATTCCAGGACAGCCAGAGCTATATATTGAGACCTTGACTTGAATAAAACAAAAACAAGAATTGTTTATAATTGAGCAATAAACTTACCGCATCTGAAACTTTAGCTGATGCCTTCTTGCTCTCACCAACAGAGAAGTGAAAGCCATGAGTCTGTGTTTGGAGTGTTCCTGGCCACTGCAGAGATATGAACAATGTTAGGTCTTAAAGGAACAGAAACAGAAGGGAATGAATTATATTTTTCCTTCTAAATTGTTAACCTTCCTATATATCAAATTGTTCTCATTCTTCTAGAAAGTTTACCTGGGACCCTGACTAAAGGCAAAGACTCAGGTCTTGTCCTCTCTACTGACTTGGCATTCTAGGAAAAACCTTTTCCAAAAAAACCCTGTTTCCCAACAGGGTACTACTGACCCTTGCTTTGCAGTATATTAACCAAGTTAACTCGGTAAAGAATGACAAAGAAACCCATATTGCTGTATTTTCTAAATATGAAGCATTTTTACTAGCTCCATCTTAACCCTTTCCACACTAGTTTTCTGCATGTCCTTTAAGAATTTTGGTTTTGCTGGGTGGTAGTGGCACACACCTGTAATCCCAGCACTCTGGGAAGCAGAGGCAGGTGGATTTCTGAGTGCGAGGACAGCCTGAGTTCCAGGACAGCCTGAGTTCCAGGACAGCCAGGGCTATACAGAGAAACCCTGTCTCAAAAAAAAAAAAAAAAAAAAAAAAAAAAAGAATTTTAGGTGGTGGAGCACACTTTTAATCCCAGCACTTGGGAAGCAGAGGCAGGCTGATTTCTGAGTTTGAGGCCATCCTGGTCTACAGAGTAAGTTCCAGGACAGCCAGAGCTATACAGCAAAAACAGAAAACAAAAAACAAAAAAGAAAGGGGAGGGGAGGGGAGGGGAGGGGAGGGGAGAGGAGATAGGGGGAGGGGAGGGGAGAGGGGAGGGGAGGAGAGGGGGGAGGGGAGGAGAGGGGAGGGGAGAGGGGAGGGGAGGGAAGGGGAGGAGAGGAGAGGAAAAAAAGAAAAGAAAAAAGCAAAGCAAAGCAAAGCAAAGCAAAGCAAAGCAAAGCAAAGCAAAGCAAAGCAAAGCAAAGCAAAGCAAAGCAAAGCAAAGCAAAGCAAAGCAAAGCAAAGCAAAGCAAAGCAAAGCAAAGCAAAGCAAAGCAAAGCAAAGCAAAGCAAAGCAAAGCAAAGCAAAGCAAAGCAAAGCAAAGCAAAACCAGATAGCATACTGGGAGACTTGTACTCTGGAACAGGCTACCACTTACTGAAACAAGGGAAACATTAAGCTTAGGAATGAAATCAGTTATCCCTTTACCATATATAACCAAGACTTGAGCCACATCCTCTCTCATGGATCAGGCCTGTTCTCCTGTCTGGTCCTTAGCCTTCCACAGGCAACTTCTGTAACTCTCCACATCCAAGGTTAAGATAAACATATATTCAAGAAACCTTGTATCAGTAAAATCAGTCCACTGTGGATCCAGTCAGCCATTAAGGGAATAAATTTTTCATTTTACTTGCTCTATTTAAAAAGACCAAAATATAATCAAGAGACTTGGACATATCTTTCCAAAAGTTCTAAGTAGTCAAGTACACTTAGTAATCAGAAAAGGGGAAGTCACGAATGATCTTAAGAATTGCATGTTTTTACTGGAGTAGATGCTGTCCCTAAAGCTGTTATTCGTCTTAGAATCTGTTCCCTAACTGGTCTGTCTTATCTGTCCTCAGTGGGAAAGGATGCACGTAACCCTGCAGACTTGATGCTTCAAGGGGATACTGGGGGGGAGGGGGGAGCTCACCCCTCAGAGGAGAAGGGGAAGGGGGATGGGGAGAAAGGAGTGTGTGAGGGGAGGACTGGGGGCAGCAATCAGGATATAAAATAAATAAATAAATTAAGGGGAAAAATCGGACTAGAGAGTTAGCTCAGTGGTTAAGAGCACTGACTGCTCTTCCAGAGGTCCTAAGTTCAATTACCAGCAACCATAAGGTGGCTTCACAACCATCTGTAATGGGATCTGATGCCCTCTTCTGATTTGTCTGAAAACAACAGTGTACTCATATACTTAAATAAATGTTAAAAAAAAAAAAAGAAGAAGAAGAAGAAAAAAGAAAAAATAAATTAAGGGGAACAAATATTAGAAAATACCTGTGACAACTAAAAAAAATCCCTATGTTTTTGAAGAGACATTAATTATTATATGACATGAAAAAAATCTGTAAGACAAGTAAGGGGGATCAGAGAAAGAAATCTGACAATGTAAAATGAGTAACTTCTTTGTAAGCTGGAAGGCCTCAAGTCATGGTAGGTGTTAGCATTCTGTCTAAACTCCATCCCACAGTTACCTGGCAACAGCTCAAACTTTCAAAGACTACCTCACTAGTCTCATAATATACACAAAAAAACTGAAGGTCACTAGGAACTATGGACCCAAATTGTGTACTTTCTCTACTATCTAAAGATCTTTGGGGCAAATCCCCAAGAAACTACAAATTCAGATTAAAATCCTGGCTATGAATAAATACTAAGCCAGAAGTCTTCAAATGAACCAAGAACCACATCACAACATACAGAATTGAATGTCACTGGTTTTATGATGATCCCAAGAAGCCAAAGAAAAAGGTTTGACTATAGAGGCCTAACTAAATCATATAATTATAGGCATACCAATAAAACATTAAAAACAACTCATCCAAAGAAAAGATGCATTCTACTATGATGCTTCATGTATTTTTCCTAAGAATTTTTACAAACTTTATAGAAGTCAGCCGTCCTTGTTCTTAATTTTCCTATGAATTAAAAAATTTTAAATGTTTGTGAGTGACATCAGTGTATTGGGACCATGCAAAGCAAAACAAAGGCAAAATAAATCTGATGAATTGATAACTTGAAACATTTGTCAATACAGAAAACCTTGACAGGGCAAAACAATTCCTTGTCTTCAGCATTTCTCAGTTGGTAGCCACAAATTTCTTTTTCTGCTAACTTGATTCTGTTCTTTTGTAAACTCAAATTCCTCATTTAAAAAAACAAACAAACAAACAAAAAAAACTTAGCCGGGCAGTGGTGGCGCACGCCTGTAATTCCAGTACTCTGGGAGGCAGAGGCAGGCGGATTTCTGAGTTTGAGGCCAGTCTGGTCTACAGAGTGAGTTCCAGGACAGCCAGGGCTATACAGAGAAACCCTGTCTCCAAAAAACCAAATCCAAAAAAACCAAACAACAACAACAACAACAACAACAACAAAAAACCAAAACCAAAAAACAAACAAACAAAAAAAAAACCAAAAAACCAACTTCTAATGTCAATGAATATTCAGTTAGAGGGCAGAATTTTGATAGGAATAACCATCCTCATGAAGTGATTTTCTTAAAACCTAAAGGCATATTTTGAGAGGCGCCATTTGTGTGTCAATTCTGTTTTTCCTGTCTTATTATCCTGCTTACTGATACTTAACCACGGAACAGTTATGAAGCACCATTACAAAAGAAGGTAAAATGCTGGCAGCTAATATGATTCACCCAATGTAGGTTTGAAAGAAATAGTTTCCAATTATGCCCCTATGAAAAGAAAGTTATGCAGCCTGGTCTCATATGCTTAGAACCTTATTTTCACTTTCAACTGGAATTTTACTCCAGTCTTAATAAAAGTCGGTATCTAGGTCTTAGTCTCCAGAGAAATCACTGGGCACTAGCCTAGAATGAGGACACACTGATAGAGAGGAAATGAAGTAAAAGAACTGATTTTATAAAGGATTTATTAATAGGCTTGCTTAGGAGGCATTAAGTCACACACAATAGTATTTAGCCAATGAAGTGTTGCCTCCAAAAATACCTCAAAGATATGACTATAGTAACCAGGCCTGTTGGACAAAGTAAAATTAAAGATTCTGGGATGTAAATGTTTCTTCAGCAGGACTAAGCAGCCATTAGGCTCCATTCCCTTAACAAAGGAGACAAACCAACTTACAATTATTAAGCCCATTTCTCCCTCAAAGACCATTCCTCTAGGAGGTAGCCCTAGGTGACAATCATCTTTAAATATGGTATTCCATAAAGCCCCACTTCTCTTCTTAACAAAAGCCTAATGCAGCCGTGTGGTGGTGGTGCACGCCTGAGGTCCCAGCACTCTGGGAGGCAGAGGCAGGTGGATTTCTGAGTTCGAGGCTAGCCTGGTCTACAGAGTGAGTTCCAGGACAGCCAGGGCTATACAGAGAAACCCTGTCTTGAAAAAAAACAAATCCAAAAAAACCAAACCAATAAATAAATAAATAAATAAATAGCCTAATGCTGACAGCTGCACAAGATGGCCATAGGTAGCAACAATAAAGATGTACTTAAAAATAATTCAGGCAATATGGAATACCTCTGCTGTGTAAATCTCCCACCTGCCTAAGTGACCAGACTTCCAGTCTCCTGTCTCTGTCTAAATTGGTCAAAGCATAAACTGGATCTGGAATATGAAAGGAATTTAAGGATGACAATATATGTGGTATGCATAAACCTAAGGTATATACAAGTTAGTAAAAATCTTCTATCCTTGACTGTTCCTTTTTGGACATTAGCCAGAGCTGGGCTCAGACTATCGTTTTTTTGTTTTGTTTTGTTTTTTGTTTTCCTGAGTTTGAGGAGTGACTCCTGGGCATGGGGTAGGCTCACCTATTTCTGCTACAATACAATTCTGTTACAATTATAGGTTGCTGATTTATTATTTCCTGTAAAAGGCTTCTATGATCAGTACTTAAAACCCTTCTTGCAGGGCCCAAGAGATAGAGGTGAAAGTAGGAGTCTGTGGCAGCCAATACAAATCATAGAAATTATCAATATTTGAAAATGCCTTCCGGTCTTGCAAGAATAGCTGCCAACTAACCCTTGCACATTTAATTGAACATGCATTTTAAAATCTATTTCAGAAAGTAGACAACTGCAGCCATAAGTATATACACAACGCAAATCGATACTGTTCAATGTCTTGGGGCTTTTACTTCGTAATTAAATTATTAAGTAGGTAGGTGGGACAGTTCTCTTTAAAGAACCCAGCCTGTCAAATTTAGTTTGCGTTACTAAAACCCTAGGAATCTGACGAATAACCTGTGACCGGCAAAGAGTACACTGAGACAAGATCTGACAATCTGGGGAGGCCAACTCAGACCCCTGCAGCCCTGAGCCACTGTGTGTCCTTCTTCCAATGCAAAAAGAAGTCGCAAGATTGGATGAACACAGTGCAGAAGTCTCACCTAGTATTTTCAAATATCTCTCTGATATTTAAAAACAGTAGCTAAGGCCACTACACAAAACCTATAAACTCATCACTTAAGTCTTAGTGTCGACACCCAGATTACCAGCGGATTACTCGCAGACCTGCCCGCATCCAGAGTGCCAAGGACCGGTTCCTCCCGTTAACCTTGGAGAGCTTAGCTAGAACAAGACAGGGAAGGCCAGACTCCACGCCCGCGACCTCAGGGCCGTGACCTTCGCCGGAAAGCAGTCGGCTTCGGCCCACTGCACCTTCCTAGACCCAGCTCAACTCGGGTGGGATTGCAGGATTAGGCGCACTCCTGGAGCCCGCCATTCCGTGGCACTAACTCACCGCCCCAGCTAGCGCCAAGCGCCGCCCGCGAAGAAGCCTTGAAACCGCGCTAACCCCGGCCATGTCTGCCTTCCCGCAAGCCTCAGCGATAGACTGCGCTTGCGCACCGAGCCGCGCTGGTGTCGCGCTTGGAAGATTCTGCGCCTGCGCAACACGCCCCTCCTGGCTCGCGAGAGTGGTGGTGCGCCTGCGCTCTGCAGACGCGGTGGTGGCAGTACCTCTGAGGAAGCGTGTTAGCTTCGCTGATGGGCTTTGCTTCAGGGGTAAGTGAGGTGCCAAAGTCTTTAAAGTGCTTCTTGGGTTGGTTCTTCTTGTTTGCCAAAACAGAACGGGTCGGAGGATCCGGACAGATGAAAGTAGGGTCTTAGGAGCAGCGATCGCAAGCTCCTTAAGAGCCCATTTTGTTGGGGCACTTGAATCTCAACTAATGTGCGGGAGCTACCGCCCTGGACTTCTAGAGTGGGTAGGAATGATCTCTTGGTGGCTGGACAAGGAGCAGCTGCACTGGGCTACGTAGAAGCCAGGATAAACTAGAAAGTATATCCAAAGCTTTCATCTTCGTTACAGCTGCTGGGAAGCTGGAGGCCCGGCCTGTTGTCATCCTGAAAGCTGCTTAAATCGTGGCTAGCATCCCTTAGTGCAAACGCGCTCTGATTTAATCACTTGCAGATAGTTTTTCTATTTTTTCTAGTGAATATAGCTGAAAATTTCGGTGGAATTAAATGACATAAAAAGTAAACCAATGAGCCAGGCAGTGGTGGCACACTCCTTTAATCCCAGCACTTGGGAGGCAGAGTGAGTTCCAGGACAGCCAGGACTATATAGAGAGCCTCTGTCTCAAATAAATAAAAATAAAATAAAAAGCACCCACGTTAGATGGGTTCTTTTCTTTTCTTTCTTTTCTTTCTTTTCTTTCTTTCTTTCTTTTTTGTTTTTTTTCGAGACAGGGTTTCTCTGTGTAGCCCTGGCTGTCCTGGAACTCACTCTGTAGACCAGGCTAGCCTCGAACTCAGAAATCTGCCTGCCTCTGCCTCCCAAGTGCTGGGATTAAAGGCGTGTGCCACCACCGCCCGGCTTAGATGGGTATTTTCATAATGTAAAGTCATAAAAACACTCAGCTTGCTTATATGTACAAATACAACACAAAATAGTTAACCAAGATGCATGTAAGAAATACGTAATTCAACACAAGTTTTGAAAGTTTGGGTGTGGCTGGTAAGATGGCTCAGTGGTTAAGAGCACCGACTGCTCTTACGAAGGTCCTGAGTTCAATTCCCAGAAACCACATAGCAGCTCATAACCATCTCAGCTCATATAAAGCAAATGCCTATTATAAATTCACTTTTATTGTTTTATCGTTATCAATGTATAGCTGTATTACAGAGACAACCAATAAGAAACCAACCAAGTCCCAAAACATAATCCACACATCAAATGAGGTACAAGAAGAAAGGAGGAGTGGCCCCTGGTTCTGGAAAGACTCAGTGAAACAGTATTCAGCAAAACCAGAACGGGGAAGTGGGAAGGGGTGGGTGGGAGGACAGGGGAAGAGAAGGGGGCTTGCGGGACTTTCGGGGAGTGGGGGGGCTAGAAAAGGGGAAATCATTTGAAATGTAAATAAATTATATCGAATAAAAAAAAAAAAAAAAAAAAAAAGAAACCAACCAAGTTATACATCACTTACTTAATAGTGGAGATAGATTCTAAGAAATGTTTTGATAGGGGATTCCAATTTAATGTAAATCCAAGAGTGAGCTGAGCCTGCTCTGACATTAAGCAATATTAATGTGGAACTATTATATGTGTAGTTCATTGTCAACCATAATTTTTTAGGGTTTGTGATTGTATATGTATAGTAAAAGTACATTTGACTTATTATAAGTAATCATTATAGGTACTCAGATGCTTACCAATCATACAGAAACACTTCTCAGGTACTCCTCGAATGATGTCTAACCAATCTGGTCCTGCTGAGATGCCTTCTTTTGGTCATGTTGATACACAAGATAATAATCATTACAACAATCATACGTCTAAACTTGAAGGGAGAAATCACCACATCCTACTTGTACTTCACTTAAGACATGCCTCCCACACTATGCTATGACTTCTTGAAATCACATAGGATGTGATGCTGTGTAGCACATAAAACTAAAAAATATTTTCTTGACTAAAAAATATAGAGAGAGATAATATAGTCATACTCTTTTATATAGTTAATATTTTTTCATTTTCTTCAAGGTATAACTCCATGAATAACTTAAACGACCCCCCAAATTGGAATATCCGGCCCAATTCCAGGGCTGATGGGGGTGATGGAAGCAAGTGGAATTACGCTCTGTTGGTGCCAATGCTGGGATTGGCAGCATTTCGTAAGTTATGGATTTTTTGGAACTTTTTTGTTTTCTGATCCAAAATTATGCCAGTAGTACCTGGGTTGCTGCATGGGTTGGACACTAGAAGATTGGCTTTAGGACTTGACCAATACAGTGTGGTTTTATCCTATACAGCGACTCTGTGACAGAGTTAGCCTTTCTGATCATCAGTTTACCTGTTCCTAGAAGGTAGCTTATCCTGCCTCAATGCATTGTAAGGATTAAATAAAGCAGAAGCATTTGGCATGGGTTAGATTTTAATAAGCTTTAGCTTTCTCCCACTGCTTGACTGTTCTAAGGGGACTTCTTTGCCTTAATTGCCTTCCTCGGGATCTACAGAGAAACTGACCTGAAAGAAAACCAGTTAGGATGTATATTTAGTATATTTAAAGTCAGTATTTGGGCGAGTTTGCCCATAAAAAAAACCTACAGGCTAGAAATCCTCACATTTAAATTGACTAAACACTACTGAGTCTCTTACCAGTCATACATGTCTCTCTCTCTCTCTCTCTCTCTCTCTCTCTCTCTCTCTCTCTCTCAACCCCACCCCTACCCCCTTGGAGCTATACCTTGAAGAGAATGAAAAAGATACTAACTATATACAAGAAAGAATATGGCTCTTATGATTATATCATCTATGTACATTTTAGTCAAGAAAACATTTTTCAGCATCCTGTGTGATTTCAAGAATTGTAATGTGGGAGGCATGTCCCAAGTGAAGTATATCTCCACTGGTGATGGGGACACATCACTGATGTAGAACTAGCTTATATTTCTTCATGTCTGTGGTCCTGGTTTTCATCTGAGAATATAAGAACTGATGATTCAGTAAATCAGAAGCAAATACTGTCCCATATGTGTAGTGATCATTCCTGTACAGTAGCTTTTTATGTGCCTGAATTTCTCAATTCAGAAGTTTGCCTTGGGGGGGGAGGGGTGTCTGAACATTTCCTGCAGCCAGTCTAGGACCATCCCAGAGGGTGCCTTCTAAAGGCTCCTGCCTGTCTTCTCTCAGTGTACTGTTTAGAAAAGCCATCTGTTGTTGTGGTCCTTTGAGTAGCTTGGAAGCCTTAAGATCACATAACTATTATAAGTAGATTCTCATTCATCAGTGATGTTAGCCACTTTGAGTGGATGAGTTAGCTTTGAAACTATGAGAGGCCCCGTCATTTTCCATGAATTTTTCAGACTTATGTGTAGCTTTAATACCAACACATTACTCCCAAATTCATGCTTTTTCTTTATGTATGTTCAAGTTGATAAGTTTTGTACTAAGAAGGATTGAAGAATGTTTTATGTTTCTGAATTGATTATCCTGGTTAAATAATGTATTCATGGATAACTGTTGGGTTTTTATTACTTTAAATCAGGGTTTCACTATACTGGCCTCAAACTCACAATCCTCATGCCTCAGCTTCTCAATTGTAGACATTATAGGTGTATGCCAGGACAGCCTAAACCAGAGGTAAATTTTTAGCTTTGCATTCTTACAAGGATTTTCTACAAGTAAGTTACTACATGTTTGAGAAGGTGTATTGCAACATGCAAATATCAACTAGCCTTCATCATGATCTTGAAGTAACAGCAGATGAATACCTTACTTAACTCATAGCCATTGATGGATGAGAATCTACTTTTATTCTGATGATTTAAATTTCACAACCAATCCCCCTACCCCTGCTTCTTCCTTTATTCCCATCCTTCCTTCCCTTGTGCTTCTCTCTCTCCTTTCCTCCCCCCCCTCTCTCTTTCCCTCTCTCCCTTCCTCCCTCCCTCTCTTTCTCTCTCTCTTTCTTTCTTTCATTTCTTTTGTGGTTCTGATGATCAAGCCAGGGACTTTGTATATGCAGTACAAGAACTCTATCTCTGAGCTACATCCATAGCCTAAAATCTTATAACTTTTAATACAATTCAGAAACTGGTAAAGTTGTGCTTTGAAACTGTCTGGTATTTTAGCAGGCTTATATCTCCTTGTCTCTGCTGTGCCTTCTCATTCCCTACCTCTGTTCATTTTCCCCCTCCTCTCTCATCCCTCTCTCTCCCTTACCTTCTCTTCTCTTATGTAGTAAAGAAACTGTCTTAGATCTAAAAATTGAAGTGTCTGGTATATCAAGCTAAATCACTTAGTACAACTCAGTTTAGTCCAAAGAGACAGTTTTGAGATCATTGTAGACCACATACAATTGTGAAAAGTGACAGAGAGATAATATTGTTTACTCAGTTTTTCTAGTGGTTACTTCATACAGATTCAGCATGGGACTCAGGGTCTTGTGTTTGTCAAGATAATATCACATTTTGAAGGGACACCTATTACTTCATAGCCACATTTTCCTTTGAAACCTGATATCCACTTATCGGGGAACCTATTGGTTCAGAATGTTATTTAACTGGAGGTTTGAAGTTATGTGGCTGTCTTAAAGTCTTTCTCAGATTCATCAGATAACACTAAAATTTGATATTTCTGGGTTTGATATGACTTTCTTTTTTTGCTTTGACACCTGCACAGTTTGGATGTCCAGGCTGGTCTTGGGTTTGGAATCCTCCTCTCACTCAGCCTACCAAGTACTAGGATTACCAGCACTTGCTACGCCCCGTGGTGGCGCACGCCTGTAATCCCAGCACTCTGGGAGGCAGAGGCAGGCGGATTTCTGAGTTCGAGGCCAGCCTGGTCTACAGAGCAAATTCCAGGACAGCCAGGGCTATACAGAGAAACCCTGTCTCAAGAAAACCAAATCCAAAAAAAAAAAAGCTCTTGCTACTAAGTCCAACCTAAGGTTGAACTTCTTTACCTAATAGCAAACCCACCAGACTTAAGCTATATACAGATGATAACTGGACTTCCAGCAATATTTGAAGCCCATCCATATTAATTTTTTTAAACATTGGCAATAAGTCATGGAGCGCTGTGGCAGAGCACATAAGTAAAGAAAACAGTGGTGAGTTTTTCCAGCCATGAATATTAGACACTAGAAGAGGAACAACTTATGTGCTGCTTTAAGTGCCCAGCACTGGTCTGATTTTAGGATAAGAACTTTGTCGATTTTGTTATCTACAAAGTTTTAAGGTCTTAGCATCTTTGAATTCTTAGGCTTTTACTGAAATACTGTCATTACTGTATTATGTATTTCATACTGTATTATGTATTTTCTTTAAGTAGTCATAGGAATTTAGTTATGTCTCTTCATGTGTCTTCCTCATCTTTTTTATTCATGTCAGGTTGGATTTGGTCTAGGGAATCCCAAAAAGAAATAGAAAGAGCAAGAAAAGCATATCATCAGAGTACAGCTGCTTTCCAACAGGATCTTGAAGCTAAATACCATGCTATGATCTCTGAACATCGCCGCGCTGTTGCTCAGCTGTCTTTGGAACTGGAAAAAGAACAAAATAGAACAGCTAGTTTTCGAGAAGCCCTTATCTCTCAGGGGCGTAAGTTGGCAGAAGAAAAAAAGCTTCTTGAACAGGAGCGGGCTCAGATAAAGCAAGAAAAAAGCCGGCTTCAGCCTCTGAGAAGTGTCTATTTGAGCTGCCTGGAAGAAGAGGATGACTGGCAGAAGAGAGCCCAGCTTGTGCTGAAGGAGGTGGGAGAAGCTCTTGAAGAACGCCAAAATATCTATTGTAGCCTGATTCTTCCCCGTAGTGCACGGCTACAGCTGGAGAAGAGCTTACTGGTGCGCACATCTGTTGATCCAGTGGCTGCTGACCTAGAAATGGCAGCTGGCTTATCTGATATATTTAAGCATGATAAGCATTGTGGAGATGTCTGGAACACCAACAAACGTCAAAATGGGAGGCTTATGTGGATGTATCTTAAATATTGGGAACTACTTGTCGAACTTAAAAAATTTAAGAAAGTAGAGAAGGTCATATTAGAAAAATAAGAATTAAATGAAACTCAAGGCCAGAGGGCGTCATTCACCATGGCACTCTACATTCTGATGTTTCTGATATTTACTGTGTTCCTTTGCCACCAAAAGTGGCCTAGTACAGCTATCCTTTGTGAGAACTCAAGTCTTTCCACCCTTTGAGCAGTGCAGTAGGGCCTTAGCAGATAATGTTTTTCTATGATGCTATGCAGCTATTAGAGATACATTTTTGAGCTGCTAATATTTAGCAAAACAAGTACAACTATATATTTTCGTTCTGGGGGAAAATTACAATATTCTTACTCTAAGAAATGTTCTGTCAGTTTTTTTACCTCTCTAATAATTGTTCTCCCTTTCTTGCTTTCATATAGGAGTTGTTGAGTAGTATAGTAGTTATATTACCAAGATTTATATTGTTTGGAATACCTCCCCACCAGGAAAAAAACAAAACACCAAGTATTTCTTATACACAACTGGTACCCCAGTGAATATTTAGAATTGAGCTGGTCTTGTATTCAATAAGCATGTTATTTATTAGCAATGATATGCAATCAATAATATTTGTCATTTAAAAGTAATAGTGTTGCTTTTTGTATGACTCTTTACTATTCTTTTGTGACAGTCTTACTGCATAGCCCAGGTGGGCCTCATATGTGCAGTCTTCCGTAGGCTCCCATGTGCTGTGATTACAAGTGTGTATTACACTCTTGGGCTGATAATTTTGCATGTATTGATAAGTACTTATAATTCATTTACATACAGCTTATATGAGTTGACCCTTTGTGCATAACTTATATAATCCTTACTCTGGTTTCATGAGCTAAGTGCTATTATCTTGTAAACAGTAATTTCTCAAGATGCCCAGATTCTATGACTTGCCATAGTTTCTAAGACTCTACCTATGGTTGCCCTCATGACCTAAGATTTGTGATAGCAAGAAAGATAAAATCAGCAGAGAACAGGCATGTAGAAGAGTCTAGAGGGAGCCACCAAGGGTTACACTATGGAAGCACAGAGAGCATTGTTTAGTTTAAGGGTATGACTAGAAACATGACAAGTTCCCAGGAAAGCTCATTGGAGACAAGATTTTGATAGAGTGAAGGCTATTCATGTGACCCTTCACACCAGTTCCATTCCCACAGGAAGGCAAGTGGTAGAAATCACTCATAGTTTGTAAGCAGTTTAAGTATGGTGACCCACTCTTGCTAGTTACCAGCACTAGGAACTCCCAGCATCTAGACACCTATTATGGACTAGCCTTGTGTGAGGATGCACTATGAAGTCTGTTAAGTGAGCTTTTCTACATAGCCTTATTTTACAAGAGGATGGGGATATGAAGCTTTGCTATAGAGAAAGCAATCTGTCATAGGTAGTCCTTTGTTGGAGTGGATCTGAGTTGGGTGTTTGATTTACAGACATAGGAACCTGTGTGTGGTTATTTGTCAGTGGCCATGCAGGAAGTGAACAAAGTCAGTTTGTGTTCAGAACCTATATTCCACCCAATGCGTATCTTTCTGTGTAGAGAGATGGCAAACTTGAAAATACTTACCCAGAGAACAATTTGGTTCTACAATGGTTAAGGAACACTTGGTTCATGCTTCATATTCCACATTAAGTTCTCAGAGCCATCTTCACAGAGTTGACAGCAGGCTCTCTAAGCCAAAGCCAGGTGATTCCACCTTCAGATAAAGCCCTTGTCAATAGGTGTTTACCATGCCTTTCTGCTGTGTTACTAGTATTTTGAGATGTTATTTTTTTCTAGTATATCTAAAAAACACTTTTTTTAGATTATGTTTCCTAATTCATTATATCCTTGAAGGAATATAGTAGGCTCTAGTTTTGTTACCTCACCGATTTTCCCATATGATCTTAGACCACTTCATGACTTTCTTTAAGGTTTATCTTTTAAAATGACACATTTTCCATGGGAATCACATCAACTGTTTAAGTCTTGCATGGCCACCTTCCATCCTAAGTCTGCTTTCTGTCTTTTTAAACTGAACATGTTAGTAGCCTATTTTTATTGCTGATCAGGGTCAAGTGGAAGTACTTGGTATGGAGACAGACCTTGGAGGTAGAGATGGCATGGGAGGATCTGGGATGGTTTACCTGTATCACAGGAGGTCCTGAAATGGGGAGGTACCTGTAGAGAGGGTTCACATGGAGAAGAACTACAAGTGGGAGGCAAGTGCCTTGGTTGGCACACAGGTGGTTATAGTGCTCAATTTTTTCTTCAGTCACAAAAGAATTATTTTCATACTCTAAGTTTTAAAGTATAGATTGTTAATTAAATAAATTGTACTTAAGCCACACCCCTATTTTATTAGCATTTAATTACAGTAGTACTTTGGCAAAGCAAATACTGGAAATGAAGTCTAAACAAGTCTTTCTTGTGTGATGATTTGTTTCTCAAAGGAGTTGCAAAGCCATTCTGAGGAGCAGTGATTTGGGTGCATTATAAATATGTTATCATCTACAAAGTTCATTCTTGAAAACTGAGTCACAACAAACTTCAAAAAATCATCTCAGTGTCTTCAGTAAGTTTACAGCTTTGTAATGGGCTACATTCATATCTATTCTCTGCCACATGTGACTGCATATACTGTTCAGGTTGGACATGCCTGACTTAGGGTCTGAACTCTGAGCAGAAAACAGGATCAGAGTATGTCAAGAAACATTGGGTATATTTTAGTGACTAGATATCCTCAGTCACCAAAAGACAGTAAAATTCTGCTTCAATTGGAAACAAAGCCAAAACAGCCACCAATAGAAAATTGATCATCACCCCATCCCCCACATTTCTGTGTAGGCAGATGTCATCTGGTAAAATGTACAGCAGATAGAACATAGCTAAACTGCTAGCTCAGGGGTCTGGTTCACTTTTATTTTCAGTGTCTACTTTTTTATGGGCTGTTGCTTCTATACATTTTCTGTGATGAATTTTCTCATTTCTCCCCCTCACAGCATCAGAGTTAGTTAGTTGACCCTGATCCCACTACATTCTACCCTGGTGATCACATTCTCCATCTTCCATCTTAGTTTGAGGTGGCTTCTCCTCTGCTTTAGGATCTTGCTGTGCTAACACACAGGAGCACCTCATGTCTCATTTACATATCTGGCTTCCTCTTAGAGCATGTAATGAGTATGCCTGCAGTTTTCTCTAAGGAAACCTTGTGGCAGTTTCTGCAGGTGACAAATGGTTGAGCCTGATCTTCTGGTCCAGGACTCACCTCAGGGCACTAGAAATGCACAGCCTCTTATGGCATGATTCCAGGACCTACTCCATTTGTTCTAGCGCTCTGGAAAAGTTTTCCAAAGCAGTTTTGAAAGCTTGCAGCAAGAAAGTACCAAGTTCATTGCTGGTTTCATGAATCTCTGGATCAAAACTTCCAAAAAGTGGCGTGGAAGCCTGGATGTCCTCCCGGTTAGCTCGAAGCAGTACTGCTCGAAGATCCTCTGCAATCATGTCATATTTCTGTTGGTCGAATTTGGACACTGACAGCTCATCCTGGGGGTAGATAGCACCCTCAGGGTAACAGTCCTTTGGCACTGGGAACTCAATGTTGCGCAGGCTAGGGAGTTCACAGAGTGCAGCAAAAAGGCGCCGGAGAGCACTGCCTGACAGCGGGTTCCCAAGGAACTTGAACTGCTGGAGCTGGCTGCAAGGGCTAAGGCCCAGAATCATCATGTTAACATGGCTGTCTGTGATGTTGCACTCCTCTAGGGTGAGCACTCTCAGCGTTTTGGCAGCCTGGCTCAGCAGCCTGAAGAAGGTAGAAGGGTACAAATGTACCAGGTTGTGTCCACTGAGATCCAGCACCTCCAAGTGGGCAGTGTGGTTACAGTCTGCTAAGAAGGATATGTCTTCATGATTAAGGGCACAGTTGGCTAGGTCCAGCACTCTTAGTGGGGTCTTCAAGGGACTGTGAGGTAGGCAAAAAAAATCAGAAATGTTCAGGGTCTCAGGTAAGCTGGAGTTTTGGTGGAGGTGAATAATCTAACCACTTTTCTATCTTAGAGATCACTGACTGCAGCCTGCCAAAAACTCCAGCTGATTTCATTTCACATTGGCATATGAGATAAAATGATATTTTTAAGCAAAATTTAAAGAATCAAAATAGTTTGTGAAAATCACATTTTTTTTTTCTAGAAGTCTACAGCAGCTGGGCCTGTTGGGCAGTCAATAATTGAACCTAAAACGAACCAACACCACCTTTCAAGTTAGGCAGGGAAATTATGCCCATGATCTCAGAACTGTCAGAATATTGACTGTAAGAACAGCAGGACAGAATTAGCTTGAAAGAGTACTGCCACTCTGATGACAATAGGACCAATTCAGTTTACAGGGCTGAGAAGGAAGTCCAGCAGCCTGAATGTGAGCTCCATAATCCTGAATTTACTATTCATCCAGTATCACTGGGGATGGGGGGTATAGGGAGAGGTATGTCTGGAATAACTTCCCCACCCAGGGTTCATGAGAATATGCATTTTTTTGGCACCCTGGACCTTCCTGGGAACACCCTCTTCACTGCCCTTGTTAAACAAGGCAGTATGTGGTGGGGTCTTGTTCCATCCCTACTATCCTGTTCTTGCTGCCTCTCTACTGTTTGCCCATACATAATAATCTATTACTGGGACAGTACTCTCCACATGAAACCACCCTGACTTCAGAACTACATGGCAGCTATCCTCCTGCCCTTCTTCATAGTACAGTTGCTGAGGAGGAGATAGCAGTACCAGGATTTCAGGTGAGACAATCCAGCTAACAGCTGACAATGTTCTCGCTATGATAAGCTATCTTCTCATCCTTATCTTGAGAAAATGTTTTAAGACACTAAATATTGGGTAATTTGTTATACAATACTAGTCCATAGAAGGTCTTATGACTTCTGTGTGGTTTACTTTCCAGTTAGCTCCCTCCTTCCTCTTTGTCTTATGTCTTCTTGCTTCTACCTCCTCCTCCCTCCCTCTCTGATGCTGAGAACTAAAACTAGGGTCCTGCTTGTTGGTATCAGGAATCGGCTCGGCAGATTGCCTCCAAACCCAGTGATGTCACCCATAGGGACAGGGACCTGCACATCTGTTGCCATGGCAATTGCATACATTCCCAGAGTCCACTTCCCATCCTTACCTGCGGGCTGTTACATCACAGCCTAAATAAAAGGCAGACCCTTCCTGTCCTTCACCCCTTTCTTTTCTCTCTTTGTCTCTGCCTTCCCCCATCCCTCCCCCCAATAAACCTCTGCCATGTGGAATTGCATTGGCCTGGTGTGGTCTATCCAGATGCCAGCTGCCATTCCAACACAACACTGCTACTCAACTACCCTATACTCTCAGCCCTAGTTTTTTTGTTTTTGTTGAAATAAGGCCTCTCTTTGTAATTGACCTCAAACTTAAATGCTACTGGCTATGCCTTCTGAGCACTGGGATTATGTGCAAACCCCATGTCCGAGTTTTGTTAATTGAAAGACATCTTCCAAACTGGTTCAGTGTTCTGATTCTTTCTTAATGGCTCTTAACTCTTGCTGATCTACCCAACACATTCCCAGAGAACATTGTGTAAACAGATCCTATCCCTATCCCTATTCCTCAGTGACTCCAGCATGCTTTACCAGATCCTGTACCCAATTATTTAAGACTTACCTAAGCAATGTTTGGATCTTCCCAGTCAGTGTAGAGAAAGCTACACTTAGTTCAGTGAGCTGGTTCATCTGGCTGAGCTCCCAGGCAATAGAGGTAAGGAGGAGATCCTCACCCTCTGGATTTGGGGCATATGTTGGGGGAGCATCGAAGGCCTTGGTGGGCAAGGTGAGTGAGGTCAGCTGAGGGAAGCCCACCTGGGCCAGCAGCTGCTGCACATGGCCAGCATGCAAGCGTACATTGTGTACTACCTCCAACTTTCTAAGGTTGCCTGGCCCAGCCAGGCCAAGCACTTGTAGGAGCTGCCCAGGACTCAGGCTGTCTGCCCGGAGTGAAGGGCAACAGACCTGCAGAGGTGCTGGGCCTGATGGCTTCAAGGCCTGCACCACCATGTCAAAGTTCCCTTCTGTGACAAAGAGGTCAGCAAAGACTTCAATGGGGTGCCCAGCTGTACAGTGCTGTCCATGGAGCTGGCAGCAGGTCCTGGCCAGCACCTTGGTACGGCCCCACCTTCCTAGTGCCCTCCCACAAGGACATTGCTGCACCTGAACATCCTGGATGCCAGTGAAATCAGCTACCCGAAGGCGGTTGCTCCCACTTTTCAGCACATGGTCAGCTATGCCCTGTATACAGGCCTCCAGGCAGGCCTTACAGGCACGATCACTCAGGTCTTCAGCGTGGTCAGTGTTTGGCCTCAGCAGCACAGCCAGCCGGAACTCCTCTAGTGGCCAGTGACTCAGCAGAGCACGGGTTACTTCTGCTTGCTCTAGCAGGTAACTGGCCTTGAAGAGAAGTGGGTAGAGGTTGTAGGCTATATTGTTCAGGTTCTCCTGGACCATCTTGGGGTGGGACACTAACGCTTCAGCAGAAATGAAACGAAGCGACCTCATGGTGCCCCTGGTCAGAATGGTGCTGTCGCTGCTGTTATTCCCAAAGCATGTGGGGTTTGTGGCTATTTTTAGCTGCTTCTGCTTCTGGGCTCAGGACAGAAAGTGGTAAACTGGCCCTTATGGTCATCTGACTGCTATTTTGGTCCTTAGGTACCAGTTTGGCTGTAACTGTAGGCATCTGTCTGTCTTATGGCACCCTGCTGGTGAAAGCAGAGCTGCTTGGTTTTGTTGGGGGTGGGGGAGTGGGACCACTAAGAGGCTAAGCTCTAGGAACTTGCATAAGTAGCTTACAATACAAATGAATATTCTACCCAGCTGGGGCCTATCCCAGTCAAAAGATCTGAGTGAAGCAAAATCCTGAGCTGCACTTGGATGGATGAAACAATGATCTAATGGGTAAAACCCTTCTTTTCCTAATACCTAGGAGTCAGGAATGCAAGGGCCAGGTTTGTGGTTTTTCAGACAACTCTTTTCATATTTTAAGAATACTGGCGTTAATTGTATGTCTTATACTTTTTTATCTTAGAACTCACCATTTAAGAAAGGTCCTGAAACCTTAAGTACAATATACAATGAAAGTTCAAGTACAACACAAACTATAAATTTCTAATTAAAAAGGCATCTACTAGCCGGGCGGTGGTGGCACACGCCTGTAATCCCAGCACTCTGGGAGGCAGAGGCAGGCAGATTTCTGAGTTCGAGGCCAGCCTGGTCTACAGAGTGAGTTCCAGGACAGCCAGGGCTATACAGAGAAACCCTGTCTCGAAAAAACCAAATCCAAAAAAAAAAAAAAAAAAAAAAAGGCATCTACTCCTTTTAATCCTACTTTTAAAAAACTGTGATTTTTGGGAAAAATATGCTGTGAAAATGTTTCTAATATTTATACCAAGGTGAAAACTACAATTTCTCCCAAACTATGTCTCAACAAATAATTTATAAAAAAGAATTAGAAATATGTTAATATAATCTATACTGTTAAATATTAGCATAATTGTTATATATGAACACATCATATAATATAGTAGCATAGAAATATAGATTAAGCCGGGGGTGGGGGGATGGGGGGTGGGGGAGTGGGGGGGTGGCAAACGCCTGTAATCCCAGCACTCTGGGAGGCAGAGGCAGGCAGATTTCTGAGTTCGAGGCCAGCCTGGTCTACGAAGTGAGTTCCAGGACAACCAGGGCTATATAGAGAAACCCTGTCTCGAAAAAACCAAATCCAAAAAACAAAAAACAAAAAACAAAAAAACAAAAAACAGATTAATGCTTGAAGTAACAGTAAAGCTATACATTGGCTCATTGGCTGTAAATTTTCTGTTAAATTCTCATATTATTCTGTAAAAAAGAAAAATGGATGATTACATAAGTTAAAATCCATTGTTATTCCATAAAACCTGATTTTTTAAAATCAAGTTTTTTTTAAACCAACTGAAAGATCTTTAAAAAAAAATAAACCAACACATTAAAATGTATTTTTTGAGCTTAAGTTTAACAGACCTGAGCTAAATTGAACTATAAATAAAATTACAAACCTTAAAAAAAAAAAAAAAAAAAAAAGAATACTGGCCATGAAGCTGCACCATCTCTTATCCCCAAGATCCTTCTTTGTAGAAGAGAGAGAAACAATTTCACTGAAAAAGAGATATGAACTGGGGCTGGAAAGATGGCTCAGCGGTTAAGAGCACCGAATGCTCTTCAGAGTTCAGTTCCAAGCAACCACATAGTGGCTCACAACCATCTGTAATGGGATCCAATGCCCTTTTCTGGTGTTTCTAAAGAGAGTGATAGTGTACTCATATGCATAAAAATAAATAAATCTAAAGATAAATGTGATATATATCTCCAGTGACACTCAATTGGAGAAAACTAATTTTAAAAAGGGTGGGGAAAGATATACTAGTGAAGGTGATGCTGCAAATAAATGCAGGTACCTATAGGCTGTGGGTTTGCATCCCTAGCATAGGTAGGTATTAAATGATTAGATTCTGTCCTTTCATCATCCCTATCACCTGGAATAGGTAGCACATCCTGGCTCATAGGTCCCCATGGTGTCAGCTTTATAGGAGAGTCATAATAGAGAAAGAGTGAGAGGGAGAGGTAGGAGACAGACAGTGGCCATTCCAAGTGAGTGTTCTGCCCTCGGGTGTGCCCCAATTTTCCTATGTGACCTTCTTTGACTTCCTCATGATACAGAGCTTTATCTCTCCCAGAGACTCTGCCATGGACAGAGATGGAAATATGCTGCCATGGTGGAGCCCCAAGCACTGCTAGGTGGGTAGGATCAATATGGAAGGTAATCCATGACAGGACTTTGCCCTAATGTCTTACTCCTTCCCCAATCTTGGCCTCTGAAGTATTACCATGTCTGCTAAATAAGAACCCAAGACTAGTAATACCAAATTCCATCATTTAAGGTGTAAACTTTTTTTTTGTTTGTTTTTTGGTTTTTCAAGACAGGGTTTCTCTGTGTAGTCCTGGCTATCCTGGAACTCACTCTGTAGACCAGGCTGGCCTTGAACTCAAAAATCCGCCTGCCTCTGCCTCCCAAGTGCTGGGATTACAGGTGTGAGCCACCACACCTGGCTAAACTTTGAAGTACTTGTAACTAAGTTATTACTGATCTATGTCTAGATTCACTACTGTATGAATCACTTTGAAATGTGTCTGGAAATATGAGTATATATAATGAATTATCTAATTTTTACATGTTCCATGAGTACCTTGAATTTCCTGCCATGTTTATGGAATTTCACAAACGAAATGGTGGATACTTCAACTATTATACTTATTTGTATATGTACATGTGTATGTGTTTGTACACAAGCACAGGCATGTGTGTGTGCCACAGTATGCATGTAAGGTCAGAGAACGGCTTACATGAGGTAATTCTTTCCTTTTACAATGTGAGTTCTGGGGATTTAACTCTGGTTGTCAGACAACAAATACATGTGCCTACAAAACCACCTTGTTGGCCCTGAAATGGATAATTTGACATCATATATCTGCTTATGCAATAAAGTTTGTTTTTGTATTGATTCTCATTGTGATTGCTTCTCAAAGTTGTATTGCAAAGTTTGTATTCTTTTATTGTCTGTAACTTCTCATGATTTCATATTTCTGATTGTAAGTGAAACCAAGTCTCCAGCATTCACTTGAAATTTCCAAATTTCAACTTGAAGAGAAATAATTGCTTTCTCTTTCTCTCTCTCTCTCTCTCTCTCTCTCTCTCTATTTTGATACAGAATTTCATGTAGCCCTGGGTAGTCTAGAATGTGCCATATAAATTTGAACACCTGATTCTCCTGACTCTGCCTCCCAAGTGCTGGTATTATCGGGATGCACCCCCATACCAATCTAAGAAACCTCTTTTGAGCTTAATTTCTAAGCCACCTTGCCCTTTCTCTTTACAATAAAATTTAAAGAACAGTTAGCATTTCTTCCCAATTCAAGTAAGTTTTGACTTGCAAAGCTCTCTCTCTCTCTCTCTCTCTCTCTCTTTCTCTCTCTCTCTCTCTCTCTCTCTCTCTCTCTCTCTCTCTCTCTCTGGTTGCTGCTTCATCAATATAAGCAACCCCTGAATGTTTCTATTTTTATCTTACTTGGCATGAAAGAAAGTTGGGCCAAGAGAATTATTTGTGATAATTTTGTGATTATTTTTCTTTAAAAAATTATAAGATTCTTGTACATTCATACAACGTGTTTTGATCCAGTCCATACCTCATTCCCTCTGCCCCAATTCCCTTCTACCCCCACCCCATCTCAACTATTTTCTCCCAATTTAGTGTATTCCAACATTGCCAATGTGTATATAGGTATAAGACTATCTACTGATGTATGTGTAGCTGAAGTGGAAGTTTCCATTTGGGTCATGTGATGTAGACTTATGTGATGTTTTGCTGAGATAGACTCATGTGGTGTTTTGCTGAGGAAAGATCTGTGAGAGGACATGTGATGTTTGGAGAAAGTAAATGGGACTC
This sequence comes from Apodemus sylvaticus, assembly GCF_947179515.1. Classification (NCBI taxonomy): domain Eukaryota; kingdom Metazoa; phylum Chordata; class Mammalia; order Rodentia; family Muridae; genus Apodemus; species Apodemus sylvaticus. The sequence goes on along the minus strand of NC_067487.1, from coordinate 3,250,316 downwards.
AACTGTTAGTAACAGGGTACTTGCATAGCTAGCCTTGTAACATTTCATTGATCTCATGTCTTTGCTGTTCTTCATTTTGTTGAGAGAAGCATAGCAGAGAACTTTTCCTGGCATCCCTCTGGTTTTGGTTGCTCCTGCTGACTCATGCCAATTGAGAGGAGGCCTAGCTGTTTCTATTGGATTGTACCACTGCTGCTGATTCATGTTTGGTAACCTGACATTACCGAACTGGGCAGCTGGTATTGTTGTGATCATAAAAAGATAAAGAAATATAAGAATATGGTTTATGGGGATGTGGTGAGGTGTGAGGGAAGGGGGTGTCAGCGGACTCATGCAGAGACATCCCTTCCCCCTGAGGGACCAGCCTCACAACAGTATAGCATAGAATAGTTTATTTAGGGCATGGGAAAGGAGTTAAGAGAGTAGTAGAGGCAAAAAAGGCAGAGAGGAGAGAGGAGAGAAGTAGAGGCCGGCCATGACCATATGGAGAGAGGGGGGAAGAGAATGGGGAGAGATGGGGAGCAAGGGGACAAGAGACAAGAGAGTAAGGGGATAAGAGAGAACAAGAGTAAGAGAGAGAGGAGGGAGCAAACATCCCCTTTTAGAGTGGGCCAGGCCTATCTGGCTGTTGCCAGGTAACTGTGGGGGTGGAGTCCAGACAGAGTACCAACAGGTATCCTGACAACAGATATTGGAACCACCTCCAAAGGCAAACAGGAGAAGACTATTTTCTTCCAGGCAGCTAGGAGAGGGTATCAAAGCCCACCCCCATAGTGACACACTTCCTCCAAGAAGGCCACACCCCTTAATAGTGCCATTCCTTGGGCCAAGAATATTCAATCCACCACAGAATAGATGCAAGGAAGAAACTGGGTGGGAGATGGAACAGGGAGGGAAATGGGGGGGGGCAGGGAATCCGGTGTAAGGAGAATTGGGGAGAAAGGCTGGGAGAATGAATGTAAATGGGGGGATCTCTGGGACATACCACAGACCTGGGATGGGGAGGCTCCAAGGAATCTATTGAGGGTGACTCTAGCTGAGACTCATAGCAGTAGGGATATGGAATCTGGCCACCTCCTGTATGCAGGACTCTCAGAGGAGGAATAAGGACACCCACCCAACCCACAAAACCTTCAACCCATAATTTGTCCTACCTACAAGTGGTGCAGGGACAAAGATGGTATAGAGATTGAGGGAGTGGCCAACAAATAGAGGGTTCAATTTGAGATCCATCTCATTGGCAAGAACCAATTCCTGGTACTATTAGTGATACTGTTAGGGTTGCAGACAGGAACCTAACATAACTATCCTCTGAGAGGCTCCACCCAGCAGCTGACCAGACAGATGCAGTGACCCACAGCTTAACATTCAGTGGAGCTCAAGAAGCCATGTGGAAGAGTTGGGGGAAGGATCGAGGAACCAGGAAGGGACAGAGACACCACAAGATCAACCGTGAATTAACCTGGATACTTGGGGGCTCCCAGAGAGCCCCCAACCAAAGAGCAAGCATGAGCTGGACCAAGCCTTCCCCCACAACATATGTAGAAGATGTGCCGCTTGGTCTTTATGTGGGTTCCCCAACAAGTGGAGCAGGGGCTTACCCTGGCTCTGTTGCCTGCCTGTGGATCCTGTTTCTTTAAATGAGTTGTCTTGTCTAGCTTCATTAGGAGAGGATGTACATAGTCCTAAAATGACTTGATGTGTCAGGGTGAATTGGTACCCAAGGTGGACCTCCCCTTTCTCAGAAGTGAAGGAGAGGGGGAAAAAGGGAGGGGCTGTGGGGGGGGGAAGGGCAGATTGCAATCAAGTTGTTAAGTGAATAAGTAAATAAGTAAATAAATAAGTAAATAAATAAATAAATAAATCAGAAAAATTGAGTGGTATAATCAAATCTGAAATAATCCAAATATCTGAATTATATTGTAGATTCTTTTTGGTTCAAGGACACATATAAGATGATGCTAAAAAGATGGAAAATATTTTGTGTAAATAGTGATCAAAAGGGATAGATATTTTGTATATGATAAATTTAACACAAATAAGTCATGTCAAAAAAGTATCTATTAAAATATTTAAGTGTGTGTGCATGTACTGCATATGTGTGTGTGCATATGTGTTCCTATGAAGGCCAGAGGTGGCAGAGCACTCTGGAGCTAGATTTGCTTTGGTTGTAAGTTGCCTGACTTGTATGCTTGGAAGCCAACTCAGGACCTCTGCAAGAACAGTATGTGCTCTTAAAACATGTCATTCCTTCAGGCCCAGAAAATATTTATGTAAAAAAACTATTTGAATAAGATAATCAAGACTATTCTATGATAGTAAAAAGTATCTCTCTCTAGGATAATATAATAATGTGTATAAAACTCACTTCATATTTCCTATATATAGGAAGCTGTTGTAAGTAAAACTGAAGAAAGAAAAATTACCACAATATCTAGTAGGAGACTTGAATCTCCCAGTTTGTTTATTGAAAAAAGAACCAAAAGAGGCTTTTAATCAAGAAACAGAAAAACCTTTAAAACTCTCTTGTTATTCTGCACTCTCTGAGTCTCTGTACTTGACAGTACAGAGGAACTCTGTGTTATTTGCTACTACTGTATAAAGAAGCTTTCTGGAGGCTGGAGAAATAGCTTAGAGGTTAAGAGCACTGACTGCTCTTCTGAAGGTCCTGAGTTCAAAATCCCAGCAACCACATGGTGGCTCACAACCATCTGTAATGAGATCTGGCACCCTCTTCTGGTGTGTCTGAAGACAGCTACAGTGTACTCACATATAATAAATAAATCTTTTTTAAAAAAAAGAAGAAGAAGAAGCTTTCTAATGAGGGTTGAGAGAGATACTAATCTATGGCTGCAATGATAAGTCATCAGTCAGCTAATATTGCCTTAAGATTCTTTTTGTTTGTTTGTTTGTTTGTTTGTTTGGCTTTTCAAGACAGGGTTTCTCTGTGTAGCCCTGGCTGTCCTGGAACTGGTAGACCAGGCTGGCCTCGAACTCAGAAATCCGCCTGCCTCTGCCTCCCAAGTGCTGGGATTAAAGGCGTGCGCCACCACCACCCGGCGCCTTAAGATTCTATTGCTGTGAAAAAACACCACAACCAAAAGCAACTTTGAGGACAAAGGATTTACTTCACCTCACAGGTCTCAATCTATCAAGGAAAATCAGGCAGCAACTCAAAACAGAAAACTGGAGGCAGAAACTGAAGCAGAGACCATGAGGAATGCTGCTTATTTGCTTGCTACCAGGGCTTGATCATCCTGCTTTTTTATGCACTCCAGGATTACACATCAAGGAGTGGCACAGCCAACAGTGGACTGTGCCCTTCAATATCAACATTAATCAAAAGAATGTCCCACAGGCTTGCCTACACTCCAATCTGTTGGGGGCACTTTCTCAATTGATGTTCCCTCTTTACAACTCTAGCTTGTGTCAAGAGACAAAAAAAAAAAGTCATGAATTAATTGTAAAAAATAGCTGTATCACCCAAAATAATGTATAGATTCTATGTAATCCCCATCAATGTCACATGACATTTTCCATAGACTTAGGGAAAAAAATCCTAAAATTCAGAACACAAAGGCTTTGAAAGGCTAACACAATCCTTAGTGGAAAAACAATGTTGGTGGTATCATAATACATAATCTTATATAGCTATAGCAATAAAACAAGCATGGCACCAGCACAAAAAGACTTGTAGACCAATGGAATAGAATACACAATCTAGATGTAAATCTATATTGTTTTAGCTACTTAACTGAGAAATTTTAGATGCATTTCTATGTGTTAAATTGTTTTGCCTTCATGTATGTATGAGTATCATGTGCATGCCTGGTGTCCATCTATGTCATAAGGGGGAGGGGATCAGATCCCCTTAAACCGGAGTTACAAATAGTTGTGAGCCATGCGATTTGGGTATTGGGAATAGAATAATTGTCCTCTGCAAGAGCAATAAGTATTTTTAACCATTTATAAGTCATCTCTCCATCCTGTTAGTTTTTTATAAAGCTTTATAATGTACATTGGAGGAAAGATGTCCTCTTTATTGAATTCTGCTGGAGTAAATAATAAAATGTGACATATATCACACATGGGTGATGTATTATTATGAAAATATCCCTTACATCATGTGTTGTTTGAATAGAAATGGCCCCTGTAGACTCATGTGTTTGTGTAAATAGATTTCTTTTCTATCTGGGTCAGTTGGGTTCAATTGGAGTCAATGACTTGTAAAACTTTGTTAAAGATTCCTATTAAGGATACTTCATACCTTCCCTATGTGATTATTTCTATGTAGACTGGGCAAGGGCTTGAATGTTAATCTAGACACATATTTTTACTTCTAAAGTTGGTTAGAAAAGGTGATTTTTATTTTTTGTTTTAGTTTAGGTTTAGTTTTTTTTTTTGAGAGAAGAAGAACATAAAATTCTTATGTAAGGAGGGAAAGGACTACATCAGAGGTATTCAGGGAGGAGAAAGAATAGGAAAGGAAGAAACAAAAAATTCCAAGTAATTAAAAATTTTTGAAAAAAAATTATGTCATATACAACAGTAACTTCCAAGTATTAATATTCTTGAAGAATATTAATACTGGTCAAAGAATGACAAGTTATTTCACTAATCACCAGCAATATAGAATTAAAGTCTGTATCCTTGAGAAAAGTGGAATACTTTTATTTATGATAGAATTATATGTCATCCAATATACAACAATGATGATACATTAAGAAATACGGTGTGCGCCCAGAGGCAGTCTGGGAGCTCACAGCACAGCTCGTTCCAGCTTGGGCTTTGGTCCTGAGGCCTCTGGTGGTAGCCCTCCGACCTCTCCTCTTCCAGATCCAGATCGGCCTGAGCAGCAGTGCCACATCTCCAGGTCCTGAAGGAGGCAGGTGGTGCTTCCGGGCAGCCAGCGGGAGAGGTCAGTGTGCTCCGGGGAATCCTGTGGGCCCCAGCAGGAGCCTTCAGGTGCCTGCTTTGGGATCTGGACAGCCTGGGCCACAGCGCTCTGTCTCCAGGAAGTGCGGGGGACCTGGTGTGCGCCCAGAGGCAATAAAAAGACATAGACTAACTGACTGGATACGTAAACAGGACCCTACATTTTGCTGCTTACAGGAAACACACCTAAGGGTCAAAGACAAACACTACCTTAGAGTAAAAGGCTGGAAGACAATTTTACAAGCAAATGGTCTCAGGAAACAAGCTGGAGTAGCCATTTTAATATCAGATAAAATTGACTTTCAACCCAAAGTCATCAAAAGAGACTCTGAGGGACACTTCTTGCTGGTCAAAGGAAAAATACAACAAGAAGAACTCTCAATCCTGAACATCTATGCTCCAAATGCAAGGGCACCCTCTTTCATAAAAGAAACTTTATTAAAACTCAAAGCACACATTGCACCTAACACAATAATTGTGGGTGACTTCAACACTGCACTTTCCTCAATGGACCGATCAGGAAAACAGAAACTAAACAAGGACACAATGAAACTGATTGAAGCTTTGGACCAATTAGATTTAACAGATATATATAGAACATTCTGTCCTAAACCAAAAGAATATACCTTTTTCTCAGCACCTCATGGTACCTTCTCCAAAATCGACCATATAATTGGTCACAAGACAGACCTCAACAAATATAAGAAGATCGAACTAATCCCATGTCTCCTATCAGATCACTATGGAGTAAAAGTGGTCTTCAATAGCAACAAAAACAACAGAAAACCCACATACACGTGGGAATTGAACAATATTCTACTCAATGATACATTGGTCAAGGAAGAAATAAAGAAAGAAATTAAAGACTTTTTAGAACACAATGAAAATGAAGACACAACATACCCAAATCTATGGGACACAATGAAAGCAGTGCTAAGAGGAAAACTCATAGCCCTGAGTGCCTCCAAAAAGAAAATGGAGAGAGCATACATTACCAGCTTAATGCCACACCTGAAAGCCCTGGAACAAAAAGAAGCTATTTCACCCAGGAGGAGTAGAAGGCAGGAAATCATCAAACTCAGGGCTAAAATCAATCAAGTAGAAACAAAGAGAACCATACAAAGAATCAACAAAACCAGGAGCTGGTTCTTTGAGAAAATCAGCAAGATAGATAAACCCTTAGCCAGACTGACCAAAGGGCACAGAGAAAGTATCCAAATTAACAAACTTAGAAATGAAAAGGGAGATATAACAACAGAAACTGAGGAAATCCAAAAAATCATCAGATCCTACTACAAGAGCCTGTACTCAACACAACTGGAGAACCTGGAGGAAATGGACAATTTCCTTGACAGATACCAAATACCAAAATTAAATCAGGACCAAATAGATTATCTAAACAGTCCCATAATGCCTAAAGAAATTGAAGGAGTCATAGAAAGTCTTCCAACCAAAAAAGCACAGGACCAGATGGTTTCAGTGCAGAATTTTATCAGACCTTCAAAGAAGAGTTAACACCAATACTCTTCAAACTATTCCACAAAATAGAAACAGAAGGAACACTACCCAATTCCTTCTACGAAGCCACAATTACGCTGATACCAAAACCACAGAAAGATCCAACAAAGAAAGAGAACTTCAGACCAATTTCCCTTATGAACATCGATGCAAAAATACTCAATAAAATTCTTGCCAACCGAATCCAAGAACACATCAAAACGATCATCCACCATGATCAAGTAGGCTTTATCCCAGGAATGAAGGGTTGGTTCAATATACGGAAATCCATCAATACAATCCACTACATAAACAAACTCAAAGAACAAAACCACATGGTCATTTCATTGGATGCTGAAAAAGCATTTGACAAAATTCAGCATCCTTTCATGCTTAAAGTCTTAGAGAGAACAGGAATTCAAGGCCCATACCTAAACATAGTAAAAGCAATATACAGCAAACCGGTAGCCAGCATCAAACTAAATGGAGAGAAACTTGAAGCAATCCCACTGAAATCAGGGACCAGACAAGGCTGCCCCCTTTCTCCTTATCTTTTCAATATTGTACTTGAGGTACTAGCTCGGGCAATTCGACAACATAAGGAGGTCAAAGGGATACAAATTGGAAAGGAAGAAGTCAAACTATCATTATTTGCAGACGACATGATAGTCTACCTAAGTGACCCAAAAAACTCCACTAGAGAGCTCCTACAGCTGATAAACAACTTCAGCAAAGTGGCAGGTTATAAAATCAACTCAAGCAAATCAGTGGCCTTCCTATACTCAAAGGATAAGCAGGCTGAGAAAGAAATTAGGGAAATGACCCCCTTCACAATAGCCACAAATAGTATAAAGTATCTTGGGGTGACTCTTACCAAACATGTGAAAGATCTGTATGACAAGAACTTCAAGACTCTGAAGAAGGAAATGGAAGAAGACCTCAAAAAATGGGAAAACCTCCCATGCTCATGGATCGGTAGAATCAATATAGTTAAAATGGCCATTTTGCCAAAAGTAATCTACAGATTCAATGCAATACCCATCAAAATCCCAACTCAATTCTTCACAGAGTTAGAAAGAGCAATTATCAAATTCATCTGGAATAACAAAAAACCCAGGATAGCTAAAACTATTCTCAACAACAAAAGAAATTCTGGGGGAATCAGTATTCCTGACCTCAAGCAATACTACAGAGCAATAGTGTTGAAAACTGCATGGTATTGGTACAGTGACAGGCAGGAGGATCAATGGGACAGGATTGAAGATCCAGAAATGAACCCACACACCTATGGCCACTTGATCCTCGACAAAGAGGCTGAAAACATCCAATGGAAAAAAGATAGCCTTTTCAACAAATGGTGCTGGTTCAACTGGAGGTCAGCATGCAGAAGAATGAATTGATCCATCCTTGTCTCCTTGTACTAAGCTCAAATCCAAATGGATCAAGGACCTCCACATAAAGCCAGACACTCTGAAGTTAATAGAAAAGAAACTGGGGAAGACCCTTGAGGACATCGGTACAGGGAGAAAGTTTCTGAACAGAACACCAATAGCGTATGCTCTAAGATCAAGAATTGACAAATGGGACCTCATAAAATTACAAAGTTTCTGTAAGGCAAAGGACACCATCAAGAGGACAAATCAGCAACCAACAAATTGGGAAAAGATCTTCACCAATCCTACATCAGATAGAGGGCTAATATCCAATATATATAAAGAACTCAAGAAGTTAGACTCCAGAAAACCGAACAACCCTATTAAAAAATGGGGTACAGAGTTAAACAAAGAATTCTCAGCTGAAGAACTTCGGATGGCGGAGAAGCATCTTAAAAAATGCTCAACTTCATTAGTCATTAGGGAAATGCAAATCAAAACAACCCTAAGATTTCATCTTACACCAGTCAGAATGGCTAAGATTAAAAATTCAGGAGACAGCAGGTGTTGGAGAGGGTGTGGAGAAAGAGGAACACTCCTCTACTGCTGGTGGGGTTGCAAATTGGTACAACCACTCTGGAAATCAGTCTGGCGGTTCCTCCGAAAACTGGGCACCTCACTTCCAGAAGATCCTGCTTTACCACTCCTGAGCATATACCCAGAGGATTCCCCACCATGTAATAAGGATACATGCTCTACTATGTTCATAGCAGCCCTATTTATAATTGCCAGATGCTGGAAAAAACCCAGGTATCCCTCAACAGAAGAGTGGATGCAAAAAATGTGGTATATCTACACAATGGAGTACTATTCAGCCATTAGAAACAATGAATTCATGAAATTCTTAGGCAAATGGATGGAGCTAGAGAACATCATACTAAGTGAGGTAACCCAGACTCAAAAGGTGAATCATGGTATGCACTCACTAATAAGTGGATATTAACCTAGAATCATGGAATACCCAAAACATAATGCACACATCAAATGAGGTACAAGAAGAAAGGAGGAGTGGCCCCTGGTTCTGGAAAGACTCAGTGAAACAGTATTCGGCAAAAGCAGAACGGGGAAGTGGGAAGGGGTGGGTGGGAGGACAGGGGAAGAGAAGGGGGCTTATGGGACTTTCGGGGAGTGGGGGGCTAGAAAAGGGGAAATCATTTGAAATGTAAATAAATTATATCGAATAAAAAAATTAAAAAAAAAAGAAATCCCGCAGTGTGTGAAATTATCATGTTTTTCCTAAACATCATGTGGTAACTTTATTTGCCATGGTGTTACATGTATGTCTAAGCGTGTATCTTCCCCAGAGAATGCACAGTACAGTTTTATCTCGAAAGTATATGTGCGAATATGCTATTTTAAGGAAATACAGTGTTGTAGAGCAAAGACAACCACGAATGTTTTAGAAATACTTAATCTGGCCGAGAAGAAATCTCTCATTGTGCGAAATTATCTTGTTTTTCCTAAACAACACGTTGTAACCCTATGTGCTTTGGTGCTGTGTGTATTTCTAAGCGTGTATCATCCACAGAGCTGCACTGTACAACTTTCTGTCTGATGAATATATGCAAATACCACATTTATAGAAATACAGTCTTGCAGAGTAAAGACAACCATGATGTTTTAGAAATAATTAATCTGGATGAGAAGAAATCCCTCATTTTTGGAAATTATCTTGTTTTTCCTAAACAACAAGTTGTAAATCTATGTGCTTTGGTGTTGCGTGTATGTCTAAGCATGTATCTTCCACAGAGAATGCACTGTACATTTTTCTCTCAAAAGAATTTGTGCAAATACCACATTTTAAGAAATAAAGTGTTGCAGAGTAAAGACAAACACGAATGTATTAGAAATACTTAATTGTGCATGTTGAAATCCCTCAATGTGCGAAATTATCGTGTTTTTCCTAAACAACATGTGGTAACTCTATTTGCATTGGTGTTGCGTGTACGTCTTAGAATTTATCTTCCACAGAGAATGCACTGAAGAGTTTTTTTTTTTCTGTGCCTTGTCTTTCTTGATTTTTTTTATTCGATATAATTTATTTACATTTCAAATGATTTCCCCTTTTCTAGCCCCCCCCCACTCCCCGAAAGTCCCGTAAGCCCCCTTCTCTTCCCCTGTCCTCCCTCCCACCCCTTCCCAGTTCCCCGTTCTGGTTTTGCCAAATACTGTTTCACTGAGTCTTTCCAGAACCAGGGACCACTCCTGCTTTCTTCTTGTATCTCATTTGATGTGTGGATTATGTTTTGGGTATTCCAGTTTTCTAGGTTAATAACCACTTATTAGTGAGTGCATACCATGATTCACCTTTTGAGTCTGGGTTACCTCACTTAGTATGATGTTCTCTAGCTCCATCCATTTGCCTAAGAATTTCATGAATTCATTGTTTCTAATGGCTGAATAGTACTCCATTGTGTAGATATACCACATTTTTTGTATCCACTCTTCTGTTGAGGGATACCTGGGTTCTTTCCAGCATCTGGCAATTATAAATAGGGCTGCTATGAACATAGTAGAGCATGTATCCTTATTACATGGTGGGGAATCCTCTGGGTATATGCCCAGGAGTGGTATAGCAGGATCTTCTGGAAGTGAGGTGCCCAGTTTTCGGAGGAACCGCCAGACTGCTTTCCAGAGTGGTTGTACCAATTTGCAACCCCACCAGCAGTGGAGGAGTGTTCCTCTTTCTCCGCACCCTCTCCAACACCTGCTGTCTCCTGAATTTTTAATCTTAGCCATTCTGACTGGTGTAAGATGAAATCTTAGGGTTGTTTTGATTTGCATTTCCCTAATGACTAATGAAGTTGAGCATTTTTTAAGATGCTTCTCCGCCATCCGAAGTTCTTCAGGTGAGAATTCTTTGTTTAACTCTGTACCCCATTTTTTAATAGGGTTGTTCGGTTTTCTGGAGTCTAACTTCTTGAGTTCTTTATATATATTGGATATTAGCCCTCTATCTGATGTAGGATTGGTGAAGATCTTTTCCCAATTTGTTGGTTGCCGATCTGTCCTCTTGATGGTGTCCTTTGCCTTACAGAAACTCTGTAACCTTATGAGGTCCCATTTGTCAATTCTTGCTCTTAGAGCATACGCTATTGGTGTTCTGTTCAGAAACTTTCTCCCTGTACCGATGTCCTCAAGGGTCTTCCCCAGTTTCTTTTCTATTAGCTTTAGAGTGTCTGGCTTTATGTGGAGGTCCTTGATCCATTTGGATTTGAGCTTAGTACAAGGAGACAAGGATGGATCAATTCGCATTCTTCTGCATGCTGACCTCCAGTTGAACCAGCACCATTTGTTGAAAAGGCTATCTTTTTTCCATTGGATGTTTTCAGCCTCTTTGTCGAGGATCAAGTGGCCATAGGTGTGTGGGTTCATTTCTGGATCTTCAATCCTGTCCCATTGATCCTCCTGCCTGTCACTGTACCAATACCATGCAGTTTTTAACACTATTGCTCTGTAGTATTGCTTGAGGTCAGGGATACTGATTCCCCCAGATTTTCTTTTGTTGCTGAGAATAGTTTTAGCTATCCTGGGTTTTTTGTTGTTCCAGATGAATTTGATAATTGCTCTTTCTAACTCTGTGAAGAATTGAGTTGGGATTTTGATGGGTATTGCATTGAATCTGTATAGTGCTTTAGGCAAAATGGCCATTTTAACTATATTGATTCTACCGATCCATGAGCATGGGAGGTTTTCCCATTTTTTGAGGTCTTCTTCCATTTCCTTCTTCAGAGTCTTGAAGTTCTTGTCATACAGATCTTTCGCATGTTTGGTAAGAGTCACCCCAAGATACTTTATACTGTTTGTGGCTATTGTGAAGGGGGTCATTTCCCTAATTTCTTTCTCAGCCTGCTTATCCTTTGAGTATAGGAAGGCCACTGATTTGCTTGAGTTGATTTTGTAACCTGCCACTTTGCTGAAGTTGTTTATCAGCTGTAGGAGCTCTCTAGTGGAGTTCTTTGGGTCACTTAGGTAGACTATCATGTCGTCTGCAAATAATGATAGTTTGACTTCCTCCTTTCCAATTTGTATCCCTTTGACCTCCTTATGTTGTCGAATTGCCCGAGCTAGTACTTCAAGTACAATATTGAAAAGATAAGGAGAAAGGGGGCAGCCTTGTCTGGTCCCTGATTTCAGTGGGATTGCTTCAAGTTTCTCTCCGTTTAGTTTGATGCTGGCTACCGGTTTGCTGTATATTGCTTTTACTATGTTTAGGTATGGGCCTTGAATTCCTGTTCTCTCCAAGACTTTAAGCATGAAAGGATGCTGAATTTTGTCAAATGCGTTTTCAGCATCCAATGAAATGACCATGTGGTTTTGTTCTTTGAGTTTGTTTATGTAGTGGATTGTATTGATGGATTTCCGTATATTGAACCAACCCTGCATTCCCGGGATAAAGCCTACTTGATCATGATGGATGATCGTTTTGATGTGTTCTTGGATTCGGTTGGCAAGAATTTTATTGAGTATTTTTGCATCGATGTTCATAAGGGAAATTGGTCTGAAGTTCTCTTTCTTTGTTGGATCTTTGTGTGGCTTTGGTATCAGCGTAATTGTGGCTTCGTAGAAGGAATTGGGTAGTGTTCCTTCTGTTTCTATTTTGTGGAATAGTTTGAAGAGTATTGGTGTTAACTCTTCTTTGAAGGTCTGGTAGAATTCTGCACTGAAACCATCTGGTCCTGTGCTTTTTTTGGTTGGAAGACTTTCTATGACTCCTTCTATTTCTTTAGGCTTTATGGGACTGTTTAGATGGTCTAGTTGGTCCTGATTTAATTTTGGTATTTGGTATCTGTCAAGGAAATTGTCCATTTCCTCCAGATTCTCCAGTTGTGTTGAGTACAGGCTCTTGTAGTAGGATCTGATGATTTTTTGGATTTCCTCAGTTTCCGTTGTTATGTCTCCCTTTTCATTTCTAAGTTTGTTAATTTGGATACTTTCTCTGTGCCCTTTGGTCAGTCTGGCTAAGGGTTTATCTATCTTGTTGATTTTCTCAAAGAACCAGCTCCTGGTTTTGTTGATTTTTTGTATGGTTCTCTTTGTTTCTACTTGATTGATTTCGGCCCTGAGTTTGATGATTTCCTGCCTTCTACTCCTCCTGGGTGAAATAGCTTCTTTTTGTTCTAGGGCTTTCAGGTGTGTCATTAAGTTGGTAATGTATGCTCTCTCCATTTTCTTTTTGGAGGCACTCAGGGCTATGAGTTTTCCTCTTAGCACTGCTTTCATTGTGTCCCATAGATTTGGGTATGTTGTGTTTTCATTTTCATTGTGTTCTAAAAGGTCTTTAATTTCTTTCTTTATTTCTTCCTTGACCAAGGTGTCATTGAGTAGAGTATTGTTCAATTTCCACGTGTATGTGGGTTTTCTGTTGTTTCTGTTGCTATTGAAGACCACTTTTATTCCATAGTGATCAGATAGGAGGCATGGGATTAGTTCTATCTTCTTATATTTGTTGAGGTCTGTCTTGTGACCAATTATATGGTCGATTTTGGAGAAGGTACCATGAGGTGCTGAAAAAAAGGTATATTCTTTTGTTTTAGGATAGAATGTTCTATATATATCAGTTAAATCTAATTGGTCCAAAGCTTCAATCAGTTTCATTGTGTCCTTGTTTAGTTTCTGTTTTCCTGATCGGTCCATTGAGGAAAGTGCAGTGTTGAAGTCACCCACAATTATTGTGTTAGGTGCAATGTGTGCTTTGAGTTTTAATAAAGTTTCTTTTATGAAAGAGGGTGCCCTTGCATTTGGAGCATAGATGTTCAGGATTGAGAGTTCTTCTTGTTGTATTTTTCCTTTGACCAGCAAGAAGTGTCCCTCAGAGTCTCTTTTGATGACTTTGGGTTGAAAGTCAATTTTATCTGATATTAAAATGGCTACTCCAGCTTGTTTCCTGAGACCATTTGCTTGTAAAATTGTCTTCCAGCCTTTTACTCTAAGGTAGTGTTTGTCTTTGACCCTTAGGTGTGTTTCCTGTAAGCAGCAAAATGTAGGGTCCTGTTTACGTATCCAGTCAGTTAGTCTGTGTCTTTTTATTGGGGCATTGAGTCCATTGATGTTAAGATATATTAAGGAATAGTGATTGTTACTTACTATCATTTTTGACGTTATTTTTTAAATTTGATTGCTTAACTTCTTTTGGGTTTGATGAAAGGTTACTATCTTGCTTTTTTTCAGGGTGAAGTTTCCCTCCTTGTATTGGTGTTGTCCTCCTATTATCCTTTTTAGGGCTGGGTTTGTGGATAGATATTGGGTGAACTTGGTTTTGTCGTGAAATATCTTAGTTTCTCCATCTATGGTGATTGAGAGTTTTGCTGGATATAGTAGTTTTGGTTGGCATTTGTGTTCTCTTAGAGTCTGCATGAGATCTGCCCAGGACCTTCTAGCCTTCATAGTCTCAGGTGAAAAGTCTGCTGTGATTCTGATAGGTCTTCCTTTATATGTTACTTGGCCTTTTTCTCTTGCTGCCTTTAATATTCTTTCTTTGTTTAGAACATTTGGTGTTTTGATTATTATGTGACGGGAAGTATTTCTGTTCTGGTCCAGTCTGTTTGGAGTTCTGTAGGCTTCTTGTATATTCATGGGCATCTCTCTATTTAGGTTAGCGAAGTTTTCTTCCATAATTTTATTGAAGATATTTGCTGGCCCTTTAAGTTGTAAATCTTCACTCTCATCTATGCCTATAATCCTTAGGTTTGGTCTTCTCATTGTGTCCTGGATTTCCTGGATATTTTGGGTTACAAGCTTTTTGCATTTTGCATTTTCTTTAACTGTTGAGTCCATGGTTTCTATGGAATCTTCAGCATCTGAGATTCTTTCTTCTATTTCTTGTATTCTGTTGTTGATATTTGCATCTCTGTCCCCTGATTTCTTCCCAAGGCTTTCTATCTCCAAAGTTGTCTCCTTTTGAGTTTTCTTAGTTGTTTCTACTTCTGTTTTTAGATCCTGGATGGTTTTGCTTAGCTCCTTCACTTGCTTGTTTGTGCTTTCCTGTAATTCTTTAAGAGATTTTTGTGTTTTTTCTTTCATGACCTCAGCCTGTTGACCAAAGTTCTCCTGTATTTCTTTAAGAGATTTTTGTGTTTCGTCTTTCATGACCTCAGCCTGTTGACCAAAGTTCTCCTGTATTTCTTTAAGTGTTTTTTGCATTTCCTCCTTGTTGGCTTTTGTATTCTCCTGGATTTCTTTCAATGATTTTTGTGTTTCCCTTGCAAGGGCTTCTAACTTTTGATCCATTTTCTCCTGAATGTCCTTCATGTGTTCCTGTACCAGCATCATGACCAGTGATTTTAAATCCAAATCTTGTTTTACTGGTGTGATGGGGTATCCAGGACTTGCTGGTAGAGGAGAATTTGGTTCAGATGTTGCCATATTGCCTTGATTTCTGTTAGTGACGTTCCTGCGTTTGCCTTTTGCCATCTAGCTCTCACTGGTGTTACTTGGTCTTGTCAGTGCTGGACTCACCAGTGCAAGCTGCCCCTTCCCCGTTGGCCTCTGGTGCACAGCTTACACTCTGCACTGCCTGTAGACAGGGTGCTGTTGTCCAGGCTGTTCAGATCCCGAAGCAGGCACCTGAAGGCTCCCACTGGGGCCCGCAGGATTTATTGGAGCACACCGACTTCTCCCAGCTGGCCGCCCGGAAGCCCCCACTAGCCTCTTGAGGGACCTGGAGATGTGGCGGCCACCCAGGCTGATCTGAAGCGGAGAGAGTTGAGCTGGGGGCTTCTGCCTGAGGCCTTGCCCCAGATTGTGTCTGTGGACCAGGTGGAACCCGTGTGCACCCCCAGGGAGCTCCGAAGGTGAATGTTGCTGTGACCTCCCCTGTGCTCCGCTCACTCCGCTGGGCAGCCGATTTCCCCAACCGGGCTGGCGCACACTAGGTTAGCCTTGTCGCCCGGGCCCTGAGTCCAGGCAAATGCCTGGGAGGCCAAGGTCCGAGCAAAGTTCCCCTAGGGCTATGTCTGTTATTTGGGTCCGCCAGGTGACCGGATGGCGGGCGTGTGCGTCCGTGCTCCCCGAAAGCACCGGGAGAGTCTGTTGTGCTAATAACCTCCTGGGCAGGTTGACACACAGATGGCCCACCAAGCCGCCCAGTTCTTGGGGTCAGTCCTGTGCCTTTTGGGGCCTAGACCCCCGTTTTGTTAGCCTCAGGCTACGCTTGTTAGCAGTCTCTGCCCTCCGGAGCACTCTGGCTCCTGTAGGCAAAATGGCGGCGCGTGCGCCGGCCGGGGCAAAAAAAAACTCCTGGCTGGGTTGGCGCCCCGATGGCCACTCGAACAGCCCAGGGCCTGGGTGCAGGCCAACGCCCGTCTGGCTCAGACCCCTGCGGTGTTGGGCCTAGGATTATGTTTGTGTACCTCAGTCTGACCGATCTCTGGAGCCCGGGATCAAGATGGAGGTGAGTCTCTCCTGACTGGCGGGAAGCCGAGTTCTGAAGTGGCTTCCGTGCAGCGAAAGGCTCCGCAGAACCGCAGTTGCTTGCCGCCCGGCTGGTCAGCGAAGGTCAGTGGTCGTGGACCCTGGACCCTGTGTCGCCTTGGTTCCACCGCTGATGGCCCTTCAGCTGGAGCAGCCACTGCTACCGCTGCCGCCGCCGCCGCCCAATCGCACTGAAGAGTTTTATCTCGAAAGTATATGGGCGAATAAGATATTTTAAGGAAATACACGGTTGCATAATAAAGACAACGACGAATGTTTTAGAAATACTTAATGTGGACGAGAAGAAATCCCTCATTTTGAGAAATTATCTTGTTTTTCGTAAACAATAAGTTGTAAATCTATCTGCTGTGGTGTTGCATGTATATCTACGTGTGTCTTCCACAGAGAATGCACTGAACAGTTTTATCTCGAAACTATATGGGCGAATACCATATTTTAAGGAAATACAGTGTTGTAGAGTAAAGACAACCATGAATTTATTAGAAGTACTTAATCTGGACTAGACGAAATCCTGCATTGTGTGAAATTGTCTTATTTTTCCTAAACAACACGTTGTAATTCTATGTGCTTTTGTGTTGCGTGTATGTCTAAGCGTGTATCTTCCTCAGAGAATGCACTATACACTTTTCTTTCTGAACTATATGGGCGAATACCATATTTTAAGGAAATACAGAGAAGCAGAATAAAGAAAACCACGAAAGTATTAGAAATACTTAATCGCGACGAGAAGAAATCCCACATTGTGCAAAATTATCTTGGTTTTCCTAATCAACACATTGTAACTCTATGTGCTTTTGTGTTGCGTGTATGTCTAAGCGTGTATTTTCCACAGAGAATGCACTGTACAGTTTTCTCTCGGAATAAGATGTGCGAATACCACATTTTAAGAAAATGCAGGGTTGCCGAGGAAAGACAACCACGAATGTTTTAGAAATACTTAATTTGCACAAGAAGAAACCCTCATTCTGCGAAATCATCTTGTTTACCTAAACAACCCGTTGTAACTCTATGTGCTTTGGTGTTGCGTGTATGTCTATGTGTGTATCTTCCACAGAGAATGCAGAGTACATTTTTTTCTTGGAAGAATAAGTGAGAATACCACATTTTAAGGAAATACAAGGTTGCAGATTAAAGGCAACTATGAATGTTTAAAAATACGTAATCTGGACGAGAAGAAATCCCTCATTTTGCAAAATTATCATGTTTTCCCTAAACAAAGATTTGTAACACTATGTGCTTTCGTTGTGCTTGTATGTCTAAGATTGTATCTTCCACACAGAATGCACTGTACAATTTTTTCTTGGAAGGATATGTGCGAATACCACATTTTAAGGATATACAGGGTTGCAGAGAAAAGAAAACATGAATGTTTTAGAAATTCTTAATCTGGACGAGAAGAAATGCCTCATTTTGTAAAATTATGTTGTTTTTCCTAAACAATACATTGTTACTCTATGTGCTTTGGTGTTGCGTGTATGTCTAAGCATGTATCTTCCTCAGAGAATGCACTGTACAATATTCTCCCTGAAGAATATGTGCGAATACCACTTTTTAAGGAAATACAGTGTTGTAGAGTAAAGACAACCACGAATGAATTAGATATACATAATCTGGACGAGAAGAAGTATCGCATTGTGCAAAATTATCTTGTTTTTCCTAAACAATACGTTGTAACTCTATGTGCTTTGGGGTTGTGTGTATTTCTAAGCGTGTATCTTCCAGAGAGGTGCACTGTACAATTTTCTTTCTGATGAATATGTACGAATACCACATTTATAGAAATACAGTGTTGCAGAGTAAAGACAACCATGATGTTTTAGAAATACTTAATCTGGATGAGAAGAAATCCCTCATTTTTTGAAATTATCTTGTTGTTCCTAAACAAGAAGTTGTAAATCTAGGTGCTTTGGTGTTGCGTGTTTGTCTAACCATGTATCTTCCACAGAGAATGCACTGTAGAGTTTTCTTTCAAAAGAATATGTGCAAATACCTCATTTTAAGGAAATACATTGTTGCAGAGTAAAGACAAACACAAATGTATTAGAAATACTTAATTGTGCATGATGAAATCCCTCAGTGTGTGAATTTATCGTGTTTTTTTTCTAAACAACATGTGGTAACTCTATTTGCTTTGGTGTTGCATGTATGTCTAAGAATTTATCTTCCACAGAGAATGCACTGAACAGTTTTATCTCGAAAGTATATGGGCGAATACGATATTTTAAGGAAATACAATGTTGCATAGTAAAGACAACCACGAATGTATTAGAAATACTTAATGTGGATGAGAAGAAATCCCTCATTTTGAAAAATTATCTTGTTTTTCCTAAACAACAAGTTGTAAATCTATGTGCTGTGGTGTTGCATGTATGTCTAAGCGTGTCTTCCACAGAGAATTCACTGAACAGTTTTATCTCAAAAGTATATGGGCGAATACCACATTTTAAGGAAATACAGTGTTGTAGAGTAAAGACAACCACGAATTTATTAGAAGTACTTAATCTGCACAACAAGCAATCCTGCATTGTGTGAAATTGTCTTGTTTTCCCTAATCAACTCGTTGCAACTCTACGTGCTTTTGTGTTGCATTTATGTGTAAGCGTGTATCTTCTTCAGAGAATGCACTATACACTTTTCTTTCTGAACTATATGTTTGAATACGAAAATTTAAGGAAATACAGTGATGCAGAATAAAGAAAACCACGAATGTATTTGAAATTCTTAATCACGACAAGAAGAAATCCCGCATTGTGCAAAATTATCTTGTGCTTCCTAATTAACACATTGTAAGTCTATGTGCTTTTGTGTTGCATGTATGTCTAAGCATGTATCTTACACAGAGGATGCACTGTACAGTTTTCTCTTGGAATAATATGTGCGAATACCACATTATAAGGAAATGCACGGTTGCAGAGGAAAGACAACCACGAATGTTTTAGAAATACTCAATCTGGGCAAGAAGAAACCCTCATTTTGCGAAATCATCTTATTTTCCTAAACAACACATTTGAACTCTATGTGCTTTGGTGTTGCGTGTATGACTAGGTGTGTATCTTCCACAGAGAATGCACATTACAGTTTTTTCTTGGAAGAATATGAGAGAATACCACATTTTAAGGAAATACAAGGTTGCAGAGTAAAAACAACTATGAATGTTTAAAAATACGTAATCTGGACGAGAAGAAATCCCTCATTTTGCAATATTATCATGTTTTCCCTAAACAATGCATTGTAACTCTATGTGCTTTGGTGTTGCGGGTATGTCTAAGCATTTATCTTCCTCAGAGCATGCACTGTACAATTTTCTCTCTGAAGAATATGTGCGAATACCACATTTTAAAGAAATAGAGTGTTGTAGAGTAAAGACAACCACGAATGTATTAGATGTACTTAATCTGGACGAGAAGGTATCTTGCATTGTGCGAAATTATCTTGTTTTTCTTTCTTTTTTTTTTAAAGATTTATTTATTTATTTATTTATTTATTTATTTATTTATTTATTTATTTATTATATGTAAGTACACTGTAGCTGTCTTCAGACACACCAGAAGTGGGTGCCAGATTTCATTTTGGATGGTTGTGAGCCACCATGTGGTTGCTGGGATTTGAACTCAGGACCTCTGGAAGAGCAGTCAGTGCTCTTAACCTCTGAGCCATCTCTCCAGCCCCTATCTTGTTTTTCCTAATCAACACGTTGTAACTCTATGTGCTTTTGTGTTGCATCTATGTCTAAGCATGTATCTTCCACAGAGAATGCACTGTAAAGTTTTCTCTAGATATTATTTGTGCGAATACCACATTTTAGGGAAATACAGTGTTGCAGAGTAAAGACAACCACGAATGTTTTAGAAGTACTTAATCTGGACTAGAAGAAATCCCACATTGTGGAAATTATCTTGTTTTTCCGAACCAACACATTGTAACGCTATATGCTTTGGTGTTGTTTGTAAGCCTAAGTGTGTATCTTCCACAGAGAATGCACTGTACAGTTTTCTTTCTGAACTATATGTGCGAATACTACATTTTAAGGAAATACAGTGTTGTAGGATAAAGACAACAACGAAAGTTTTAGAAATACTTAATCACGAAGAGACGAAATCCCGCATTGTGTGAAATTATCTTGTTTTTCCTAAACAAAGCGTTGTTAACTCTATGTGCTTTGGTGTTGCGTGTATGTCTAAGCATGTATCTTCCACAGGGAATGTACTGTACAGTTTTTTCTCGGAATAATATGTGGGAATACCATATTTTAAGGAAATACAGGGTAGCAGAAAAAAGACAACCACGAATGTTTAAGAAATACCTAATCTGGACAAGAAGAAAACACTCATTTTGCAAAATAATCTTGTTTTACTAAAAAACACGTAGTAACACTATGTGCTTTGGATTTGCGTGTATGTCTAAGACTGTATCTTCCACAGAAAATGCACTGTACAATTTTTCTTGGAAGGATATGTGCGAATACCACATTTTAAGGAAATACAGGGTTGCCGAGAAAAGACAAACATGAATGTTTTAGAAATTCTTAATCTGGACGAGAAGAAATCCCTCATTTTGTAAAATTATGTTGTTTTTCCTAAACAATATATTGTAACTCTATGTGCTTTGGTGTTGCATATATGTCTAAGTATGTATCTTCCTAGAGAATGCACTGTACAATTTTCTCTCTGAAGAATATGTGCGAATACCACTTTTTAAGGAAATACAGTGTTGTAGAGTAAAGACAACCACGAATGAATTAGATATACTTAATCTGGATGAGAAGAAATATTGCATTGTGCGAAATTATCTTGTTTTTCCTAAACAACACGTTGTAACTCTATGTGCTTTTGTGTTGCGTGTATTTCTAAGCATGTATCTTCCACAGAGGTACACTGTACAATTTTCTGTCTGATGAATATGTGCAAATACCACATTTATAGAAATACAGTGTTGCAAGTAAAGACTACCATGATGTTTTAGAAATACTTAATCTGGATGAGAAGAAATTCCTCATTTTTCAAAATTATCCTGTTTTTCATAAACAAGAAGTTGTAAATCTAGGTGCTTTGGTGTTGCGTGTATGTCTAAGCATGTATCTTCCACAGAGAATGCACTTTACAATTTTCTCTCTAAAGAATATGTGTAAATACCACATTTTAAGGAAATACAGTGTTGCAGAGTAAAGACAAAAACAAATATATTAGAAATACTTAATAGCTCATGATGAAATCCCTCAGTGTGCAAAATTATCGTGTTTTTCCTAAACAACATGTGCTAACACTATTTGCTTTGGTGTTGCGTGTATGTCTAACAATTTATCTTCCACAGAGAATGCACTGAACAGTTTTATCTCGAAAGTATATGGGCGAATACGTTATTTTAAGGACATACAATGTTGCATAGTAAAGACAACCACGAATGTATTAGAAATACTTAATCTGGACGAGATGAATTCCCACATCTTGCAAAATTATCTTGTTTTTCCTAAACAACACGTTGTAACTATATGCTTTAGTTTTGCTTGTGTGTCTGAGCTTGTATCTTCCACAGAGAATGCACTGTACAATTTTCTCTTGGAAGAATATGTGCGAATACCCCATTTTAAGGAAATACAGTGTTGCAGAGTAAAGACAACCATGAATGTCTTAGAAATTCTTAATCTGGAAAAGAAGAAAAACCTCATTTTGTGAAATTATCTTATTTTCCTAAACAACACATTGTAAAACTATGTGCTTTGGTGTTGTTTGTATGTCTAAGTGTGTATCTTCCACAGAGAATGCACTGTACAGTTTTTTCTTGGAAGGATATGTGCGAATACCACATTTTAAGGACATACAGGGTTGCAGAGTAAAGACAACCACGAATGTTTAAAAATATGTAATCTGGACGTGAAGAAACCCTGCATTGTGAGAAATTATCCTGTTTTTCCTCATCAACACGTTGGAACTCTATGTGGTTTTGTTTTGCTTGTGTGTCTGAGCCTGTATCTTCCACAGGGAATGCACTGTACAATTTTCTCTTGGAAGTATCTGTGTGAATACCACATTTTAAGGAAATACAGAGTTTCAGAGTGAAGACAACCACGAATGTTTTAGAAATACTTAATATAGACGAGAAGAAATCCCTCAATTTGGGAAATTATCTTGTTTTTCCTAAACAACACGTTGTAACTCTATGTTCTTTGGTGCTGCATGGATGTCTAAGAGTGTATCATCTGCAGAGAATGCACTGTACAGTTTTCTCTAGAATTTATATGTGCAAATACCACTATTTAAGGAAATACAGTGTTGCAGTGTAAAGACAACCACGAATTTATTAGAAGTACTTAATCTGGATTAGAAGAAATCCCACATTGTGCGAAATTATCTTGTTTTTCCGAACCAACACATTGTAATGCTATATGCTTTGGTGTAGTGTGTAAGCCTAAGTGTGTATATTCCACAGAGAATGCACTGTACAGTTTTCTTTCTGAACTATATGTACGAATACTACATTTTAAGGAAATACAGTGTTGCAGGATAAAGACAACAACGAAAGTTTTAGAAATACTTAATCGCGAAGAGACGAAATCCCGCATAGTGCAAAATTATCTTGTTTTTCCTAAACAAAGCGTTGTAACTCTATGTGCTTTGGTGTTGCGTGTATGTCTAAGCATGTATCTTCCACAGGGAATGCACTGTACAGTTATCTCTCGGAATAATATGTGGGAATACCATATTTTAAGGAAATACAGGGTAGCAGAAAAAAGACAACCACGATTGTTTTAGAAATACGTAATCTAGATAAGAAGAAAACACTCATTTTTGCGAAATAATCTTGTTTTACTAAACAACACGTAGTAACACTATGTGCTTTGGATTTGCATGTATGTCTAAGATTGTATCTTCCACAGAGAATGCACTGTACAATTATTTCTTGGAAGGATATGTGCAAATACCACATTTAAGGAAATACAGGGTTGCCGAGAAAAGACAAACATGAATGTTTTAGAAATTCTTAATCTGGACGAGAAGAAATCCCTCATTTTGTAAAATTATGTTGTTTTTCCTAAACAATACATTGTAACTCTATGTGCTGTGGTGTTGCGTGTATGTCTAAGCATGTATCTTCCTCAGAGAATGCACTGTACAATTTTCTCTCTGAAGAATATGTGCGAATACCACTTTTTAAGGAAATACAGTGTTGTAGATTAAAGACAACCACGAATGAATTAGATATACTTAATCTGGATGAGAAGAAATATCGCATTTTGCGAAATTATCTTGTTTTTCCTAAACAACACGTTGTAACTCTATGTGCTTTGGTGTTGCGTGTATTTCTAAGCATGTATCTTCCACAGAGATACACTGTACAGTTTTCTGTCTGATGAATATGTGCGAATACCACATTTATAGAAATACAGTGTTGAAGAGTAAAGACAACCATGATGTTTTAGAAATACTTAATCTGGATGAGAAGAAATACCTCATTTTTCAAAATTATCCTGTTTTTCATAAACAAGAAGTTGTAAATCTAGGTGTTTTGGTGTTTCGTGTATGTCTACGCATGTACCTTCCACAGAGAATGCACGGTACAATTTTCTCTCAAAAGAATAAGTGCAAATACCACATTTTAAGGAAATACAGTGTTGCAGAGTAAAGACAAACACGAATATATTAGAAATACTTAATAGCTCATGATGAAATCCCTCAGTGTGCAAAATTATCGTGCTTTTCCTAAACAACATGTGCTAACACTATTTGCTTTGGTGTTGCGTGTATGTCTAAGAATTTATCTTCCACAGAGAATGCACTGAACAGTTTTATCTCGAATGTATATGGGCGAATACGTTATTTTAAGGACATACAATGTTGCATAGTAAAGACAACCACGAATGTATTAGAAATACTTAATCTGGACGAGAAGAATTCCCACATCTTGCAAAATTATCTTGTTTTTCCTAAACAACACATTGTAACTATATGCTTTAGTTTTGCTTCTGTGTCTGAGCTTGTATCTTCCACAGAGAATGCACTGTACAATTTTCTCTTGGAAGAATATGTGCGAACACCACATTTTAAGGAAAGACAGTGTTGCAGAGTAAAGACAACCATGAATGTTTTAGAAATTCTTAATCTGGAAAAGAAGAAAAACCTCATTTTGTGAAATTATCTTGTTTTCCTAAACAACACGTTGTAAAAGTATGTGCTTTGGTGTTGTGTGTATGCCTAAGTGTGCATCTTCCACAGAGAATGCACTGTACAGTTTTTTCTTCGAAGGATATGTGCGAATACCACATATTAAGGAAATACAGGGTTGCAGAGTAAAGACAACCACGAATGTTTAAAAATATGTAATCTGGACGAGAAGAAACCCCGCATTGTGACAAATTATCTTGTTTTTCCTGAACAACACGTTGTAACTCTATGTGCTTTGGTAGTGCATGTATGTCTAAGCGTGTATCTTCCACAGAGAATGCACTGTACAGCTTTCTCTTGGAAGAATATGTGTGAATACCACATTTTAGGGAAATACAGAGTTTCAGAGTAAAGACAACCACAAATGTTTTAGAAATACTTAATATAGATGAGAAGAAATCCCTCAATTTGGGAAATTATCTTGTTTTTCCTAAACAACACGTTGTAACTCTATATTCTTTGGTGCTGCATGTATGTCTAAGAGTGTATCATCTGCAGAGAATGCACTGTACAGTTTTCTCTAGAATTTATATGTGTAAATACCACTATTTAAGAAAATACAGTGTTGCAGTGTAAAGACAACCACGAATTTATTAGAAATACTTAATCTGGATTAGAAGAAATCCCACATTGTGCGAAATTATCTTGTTTTTCTGAACCAACACACTGTAATGC
Source organism: Apodemus sylvaticus (assembly GCF_947179515.1). Classification (NCBI taxonomy): domain Eukaryota; kingdom Metazoa; phylum Chordata; class Mammalia; order Rodentia; family Muridae; genus Apodemus; species Apodemus sylvaticus. The sequence goes on along the minus strand of NC_067487.1, from coordinate 3,225,184 downwards.
TATATGCTTTGGTGTTGTGTGTAAGCCTAAGTGTGTATCTTCCACAGAGAATGCACTGTACAGTTTTCTTTCTGAACTAAATGTGCGAATACTACATTTTAAGGAAATACAGTGTTGCAGGATAAAGACAACAATGAAAGTTTTAGAAATACTTAATTGCGAAGAGACGAAATCCCGCATTGTGCGAAATTATCTTGTTTTTCCTAAACAAAGCGTTGTAACTCTATGTGCTTTGGTGTTGCGTGTATGTCTAAGCATGTATCTTCCACAGGGAATGCACTGTACAGTTATCTCTCGGAATAATATGTGGGAATACCATATTTTAAGGAAATACATGGTAGCAGAAAAAAGACAACCACAAATGTTTTAGAAATACCTAATCTGGACAAGAAGAAAACACTCATTTTGCGAAATAATCTTGTTTTACTAAACAACACGTAGTAACACTATGTGCTTTGGATTTGCGTGTATGTCTAAGATTGTATCTTCCACAGAGAATGCACTGTACAATTTTTTCTTGGAAGGATATGTGCGAATACCACATTTAAGGAAATACAGCATTGCAGAGAAAAGACAAACATGAATGTTTTAGAAATTCTTAATCTGGACGAGAAGAAATCCCTCATTTTGTAAAATTATGTTGTTTTTCCTAAACAATACGTTGTAACTCTATGTGCTTTGATGTTGCATGTATGTCTAAGCATGTATCTTCCTCAGAGAATGCACTGTACAATTTTCTCTCTGAAGAATATGTGCGAATACCACTTTTTAAGGAATACAGTGTTGTAGAGTAAAGATAACCACGAATGAATTAGATATACTTAATCTGGACAAGAAGAAATCTCGCATTATGCGAAATTATCTTGTTTTTCCTAAACAACACGTTGTAACTCTATGTGCTTTGGTGTTGTGTGTATTTCTACGCATGTATCTTCCACAGAGATACACTGTACAATTTTCTGTCTGATGAATATGTGCAAATACCACATTTATAGAAATACAGTGTTGCAAGTAAAGACAACCATGATGTTTTAGAAATACTTAATCTGGATGAGAAGAAATCTCTCATTTTTTGAAATTATCTTGTTTTTCCTAAATAACAAGTTGTAAATCTAGGTGCTTTGGTGTTGCGTGTATGTCTAAGCATGTATCTTCCAAAGAGAATGCACTGTACAGATTTCTCTCAAACGAATATGTGCAAATACCACATTTTAAGGAAATACAGTGTTGCAGAGTAAAGACAAACACGTATATATTAGAAATACTTAATAATGCGTGATGAAATCCCTCAGTGTGCAAAATTATCGTGTTTTCCTAAACAACATGTGGTAACTCTATTTGCTTTGGTGTTGCGTGTATGTCTAAGAATTTATCTTCCAAAGAGAATGCACTGAACAGGTTTATCTCGAAAGTATATAGGCGAATACGATATTTTAAGGAAATACAGTGATGCATAGTAAAGACAACCACGAATGTATTAGAAATACTTAATTTGGACGAGATGTATTCCCACATCTTGCAAAATTATCTGGTTTTTCCTAAACAACACGTTGTAACTCTATGTGCTTTATTTTTGTTGTGTGTCTGAGGTTGTATCATCCACAGAGAATGCACTGTACAATTTTCTCTTGGAAGAATATGTGCGAATACCACATTTTAAGGAAATACAGTGTTGCAGAGTAAAGACAACCATGAATGTTTTAGAAATTCTTTATCTGGAAAAGAAGAAAAACCTCATTTTGCGAAATTATCTTGTTTTCCTGAACAACACGTTGTAAAACTATGTGCTTTGGTGTTGTGTGTATGTCTAAGTGTGTATCTTCCACAGAGAATGCACTGTACAGTTTTTTCTTGGAAGGATATGTGCGAATACCACATTTTAAGGAAATACAAGGTTGCAGAGTAAAGACAACCACGAATGTTTAAAAATATGTAATCTGGACGAGAAGAAACCCCGCATTGTGACAAATTATCTTGTTTTTCCTGAACAACACGTTGTAACTCTATGTGCTTTGGTAGTGCGTGTATGTCTAAGCGTGTATCTTCCACAGAGAATGCACTGTACAACTTTCTCTCTGAAGAATATGTGAGAATACCACATTTTAAGGAAATACAGTGTTGCAGAGTAAAGACAAACAGGAAAGTATCAGAAATACTTAATTGTGACTAAAAGAAATCCTACAGTGAGCGAAATCATCATGTTTTTCCTTAACAACACGTAGTAATTCTATGTGATTTGATGTTGCGTGTATGTCTAAGAGTGTATCCTCCACAAAGAAAGCGCTGTACAGTTTTAACTCGAAAGCATATGTGCGAATATGATATTTTTAAGAAATACAGTGTTGCAGAGTAAAGACAACCACCACTGTGTTAGAAATACGTAATCTGGACGAGAAGAAATTCCGCATTGTGCGAAATTATCTTGTTTTTTTCTAAACAACATGTTGTAACTCTATGTGCTTTGGTATTGCGTGTATGTCTAAGCATGAATATACCACAGAGAATGCACTGTACAATTTTCTCTCTGAAGAATATGTGCGAATACCACATTTTAAGGAAGTACAGGGTTGCAGAATAAAGACAACCATGAAAATCTTTGAAATACTTAATCTGAACAAGAAGAAATCCCTCATTGTGCAACATTATCTTGTTTTTCCTAAACAACACTTTGTAACTTTATGTGCATTGTGTTGAATGTATATCTAAGCATATATTTTCCATAGAGAATGCACTGTACAATTTACTCTCGGAAGAATATGTGCGAATACCACATTTTAAGGAAATACAGGGTTGCCGAGTAAAGACAACTATGAATGTTTAAAAATACGTAATCTGGACGAGAAGAAACCCCACATTGTGAGAAATTATCTTGTTTTTCCTGAACAACACGTTGTAACTCTATGTGCTTTGGTAGTGCGTGTATGTCTAAGGGTGTATCTTCCACAGAGAATGCACTGTACAACTTTCTCTCTGAAGAATATGTGCGAATACCACATTTTAAGGAAATACAGTGCTGCAGAGTAAAGACAAACAGGAAAGTATTAGAAATCCTTAATTGTGACTAAAAGAAATCCCACAGTGTGCGAAATCATCATGTTTTTCCTTAACAACACGTGGTAATTCTATGCGATTTGATGTTGCGTGTATGTCTAAGAGTGTATCCTCCACAAAGAAAGCGCTGTACAGTTTTAACTCGAAAGCATATGTGCGAATACGATATTTTTAAGAAATACAGTGTTGCAGAGTAAAGACAACCACCACTGTGTTAGAAACACGTAATCTGGACGAGAAGAAATTCCGCATTGTGCGAAATTATCTTGTTTTTTTTCTAAACAACATGTTGTAACTCTATGTGCTTTGGTATTGCGTGTATGTCTAAGCGTGAATGTTCCACAGAGAATGCACTTTACAATTTTCTCTCTGAAGAATATGTGCGAATACCACATTTTAAGGAAGTACAGGGCTGCAGAATAAAGACAACCATGAAAATCTTAGAAATACTTAATCTGAACAAGAAGAAATCCCTCATTGTGCAACATAATCTTGTTTTTCCTAAACAACACTTTGTAACTTTATGTGCATTGTGTTGAATCTAATCTAAGCATATATCTTCCATAGAGAATGCACTGTACAGTTTACTCTCGGAAGAATATGCGTGAATACCACATTTTAAGGAAATACAGGGTTGCAGAGTAAAGACAACCACGAATGTTTTAGAAACACTTAATCGCGATCACAAGAAATCACTCATTGTGCGAAATTATCTTGTTTTTCCTAAACAGCACGTTGTAACTCTATGTGCTTTTGTGTTGCATGTATATCTAAGCATATATCTTCCAAAGAGAATGCACTGTACAGTTTTTTTCTCGGGAGTATGTGTGTGAATACCATATTTTAAGGAAATACAGTTTTGCAGAGTAAAGACAACCACATATTTGTTAGAAATACTTAATGTGGATGAAAGAAATTGTGCATTGCACGAAATTATCTTGTTTTTCCAAAACAACACGTTGTAACTCCATGTGCTTTGGTGTTATGTGTATGGCTAAGCGTGTATCTTCCAAAGAGAATGCACTCTACAATTTTTCTCGGAAGAATATGTGGGCATACCACATTTTAAAGAAATAAAGGGTTGCAGAGTAAAGACAAACATGAATGTTTTAGAAATTCTTAATTTGGACGAGAAGAAATCCCTCATTTTGCAAAATTATCTTGTTTTTCCTAAACAATACATTGTAACTCTATGTGCTTTGGTGTTGCGTGTATGTCTAAGAGTGTATCTTCCTCAGAGAATGCACTGTACAATTTTCTCTCTGAAGGATATTTGCAAATACCACTTTTTAAGGAAATACATTCTTGTAAAGACAACCATGATGTTTTAGAAATAATCTGAATGAGAAGAAATCTCTCATTTTTCGAAATTATCTTGTTTTTCCTAAATAACAAGTTGTAAATCTAGGTGCTTTGGTGTTGCGTGTATGTCTAAGCATGTATCTTCCAAAGAGAATGCACTGTACAGATTTCTCTCAAACGAATATGTGCAAATACCACATTTTAAGGAAATACAGTGTTGCAGGGTAAAGACAAACACGAATGTATTAGAAATACTTAATAATGCGTGATGAAATCCCTCAGTGTGCAAAATTATCGTGTTTTCCTAAACAACATGTGGTAACTCTATTTGCTTTGGTGTTGCATGTATGCTAAGAATTTATCTTCCAAAGAGAATGCACTGAACAGGTTTATCTCGAAAGTATATAGGCGAATACGATATTTTAAGGAAATACAGTGATGCATAGTAAAGACAACCACGAATGTATTAGAAATACTTAATTTGGATGAGAATTCCCACATCTTGCAAAATTATCTGGTTTTTTCTAAACAACACGTTGTAACTCTATGTGCTTTATTTTTGTTGTGTGTCTGAGGTTGTATCATCCACAGAGAATGCACTGTACAATTTTCTCTTGGAAGAATATGTGCGAATACCACATTTTAAAGAAATACAGAGTTGCCGAGTAAAGACAACTACGAATATTTTAGAAATACTTAATGTGGACGAGAAGAAATCCCTCTTTTGAGAAATTATCTTGTTTTTCCTAAACAACAAGGTGTAAATCCATGTGCTGTGGTGTTGCATCTATGTCTAAGCGTGTCTTCCACAGAGAATGCACTGAACAGTTTTATCTGGAAAGTATTTGGGCGAATACCACATTTCAAGGAAATACAGTGTTGCAGAGTAAAGACAACCACGAATGTAATAGACATACTTAATCTGGACTAGAAGAAATCCGGCATTGTGCGAAATTATCTTGTTTTTCGTAATCAACACGTTGTAACTCTATGTTCTTTGGTGTTGCGTGTATGTGTAAGCCTGTATCTTCCACAGGGAATTCACTATACAGTTTTCTTTCTGGACTATATGTTCGAATACGAAATTTTAAAGAAATACAGTGATGCAGAATAAAGAAAACCACGAATGTATTAGAAATACTTAATCACACTGAGAAGAAATCCCGTATTGTGCGAAATTATCATGTTTTTCCTAATCAACACGTTGTATCTCTATGTGCTTCGGTGTTGCGTGTATGTCTAAGCATGTATCTTACACAGAGAATGCACTGTACAGTTTTCTCTCGGAATAATATGTGTGAATACCATATTTTAGGGAAATGCAGGGTTGCAGAAAAAAGACAACCACACAAGTTTCAGAAATTCTTAATCTGGACAAGAAGAAAACACTCATTTTGCGAAATTATCTTGTTTTTCTAAATAACACGTAGTAACACTATGTGCTTTGGTGTTGCGTGTATGTCTAAGATTGTATCTTCCACAGAGAATGCACTGTACAGTGTTTTCTTGGAAGGATATGTGCGAATACCATATTTTATGGAAATACAGGGTTGCAGAGTAAAGACAACCAAAATGTTTAAAAATATGTAATCTGGACCTGAAGAAATCCCTCATTTTGCGAAATTATCTTGTTTTTCCTAAACAACACGTTGTAACTCTAAGTGCTTCAGTAGTACGTGTATGTCTAAGTGTTTGTCTTCCTCAGAGAATGCACTGTACAACTTTCTCTTGGAAGAATATGTGCGAATACCACATTTTAAGGAAATACAGTGTTACAGAGTAAAGACAACCATGAATGTTTTAGAAATATTTAATCTGGACGAGAAGAATTCCCACATCTTGGAAAATTATCTTATTTTTCCTAAACAACACGTTGTAACTCTATGTGCTTTAGTTTTGGTTGTGTGTCTGATCTAGTATCTTCCACAGAGAATGCACTGTACAATTTTCTCTTGGAAGAATATGTGCGAATACCACATTTTAAGGAAGTACAGTGTTGCAGAGTAAAGACAACCACGAATGTTTTAGAAATACTTAATGTGGACGAGAAGAAATCCCTCATTTTGAGAAATTATCTTGTTTTTCCTAAACAACAAGATGTAAATCTATGTACTGTGGCGTTGCAAGTATGTCTAAGTGTGTCTTCCACAGAGAATGCACTGAACAGTTTTATCTCGAAAGTATATGGGCGAATACCACATTTGAAGGAAATACAGTGTTGCAGAGTAAAGACAACCACGAATGTATTAGAAAAACTTAATCTGGCGAGAAGAAATCCCGCATTGTGCTAAATTATCTTGTTTTTCCTAATCAACACGTTGTAACTCTATGTGCTTTTGTGTTGCGTGTATGTCTAAGCGTGTATCTTCCACAGGGAATGCACTATACAGTTTTATTTCTGAACTATATGTTCGAATACGAAATTTTAAGGAAAGACAGTGATGTAGAATAAAGAATACCACGAATGTATTAGAAATACTTAATTGCAATGAGAAGAAATCCCGAATTGTGCGAAATTATCTTGTTTTTCCTAATCAACACGTTGTAACTCTATGTGCTTTTGTGTTGCGTGTATGTCTAAGCATGTATCTTCCACAGAGAATGCACTGTACAGTTTTCTCTCGGGATAATATGTGCGAATACCACATTTTAAGGAAATGCAGGGTTGCAGACGAAAGACAGCCACGAATGTTTTAGAAATACTTAATCTGGACAAGAAGAAAACCCTCATTTTGCGAAATTATCTTGTTTTCCTAAAAAACACGTTGTAACTCTATGTGCTTTGGTGTTGTGTGTATGTCTAAGTGTGTATCTTCCACAGAGAATGCACTGTACAATTTTTTCTTGGAAGGATATGTGTGAATACCACATTTGAAGGAAATACAGGGTTGCAGAGTAAAGACAAACAAGAATGTTTAAAAATACGTAATCTGGACGAGAAGTAATCCCTCATTGTGCGAAGTTATCTTGTTTTTCCTAAACAACACGTTGTAACTCTATGTGCTTCTGTAGTGCATGTATGGCTAAGCGTGTATCTTCCACAGAGAATGCACTGTACATCTTTATCTCTGAAGATTATGTGCGAATACCACATTTTAAGGTAATACAGTGTTGCAGAGTAAAGACAAAGAGTAATGTATTAGTAATACTTAATTGTGACTAAAAGAAATCCCACAGTGTGCGAAATTATGTTGTTTTTCCTTAACAACACCGGGAAAATCTATGTGCTCTGGTGTTGCGTGTATGTCTAAGCGTTTATCTTCCACAGAGAATGCACTGTACAGTTTTCTTTCTGAACTATATGTGTGAATACTATATTTTAAGGAAATACAGCGTTGCAGAATAAAGACAACCACGAATGTATTAGAAATACTTAATCGCGACGAGAGGAAATCTCGCATTGTGTGAAATTATCTTGTTTATCCTAAACAACACGTTGTAACTCTATTTTCTTTGGTGTTGCATGTATGTGCAAGCATGTATCTTCCACGGGGAATGCACTGTACAGTTTTCTCTCAGAATAATATGTGCGAATACCATATTTTAAGGAAATACAGGGTTGCAGAAAAAAGACATCCATGAATGTTTTAGAAATACTTAATCTGGACAAGAGGAAAACCCTCATTTTGTGAAATTATCTTGTTTTCCTAAACCACACGTTGTAATACTATGTGCTTTGGAGTTGCGTGTATGTCTAAGTGTGTATCTTCCACAGAAAATGCACTGTACAGTTTTTTCTTGGAAGGATATGTGCGAATACCACATTTTAAGGAAATACAGGGTTGCAGAGTAAAGACAACCACGAATGTTTAAAAATACGTAATCTGGACGAGAAGAAATCCCTCATTTTGCAAAATTATATTGTTTTTCCTTAACAACACGTTGTAAGTCTATGTGCTTCGGTCGTGCGTGTATGTCTAAGCATGTATCTTCCACAGAGAATGCACTGTACGACTTTCTCTCTGAAGAATATGTGCGAATACCACATTTTAAGGAAATACAGTGTTGCAGAGTAATGACGAACAGGAAAGTATTAGAAATACTTAATTGCGACTAAAGGAAATCCCACAGTGTGCGAAATTTTCGTGTTTTTCCTTAACAACACGTGGTAAATCTATATCGAAAGTATATGTGCAAATACAATATTTTTAGAAATACAGTGTTGCAGGGTAAAGACAACCACGAATGTATTAGAAAAACTTAATCTGGCGAGAAGAAATCCCGCATTGTGCTAAATTATCTTGTTTTTCCTAAACAACACGTTGTAACTCTATGTGCTTTGGTGTTGCGTGTATGTCTAAGCGTGTATCTTCCACAGAGATGCACTGTACAACTTTCTCTCTGAAGAATATGTGCAAATACCACATTTTAAGGAAATACAGTGTTGCAGAGTAAAGACAAACAGGAAAGTATTAGAAATACTTAATTGTGACTAAAAGTAATCCCACAGTGTGCGAAATCATCATGTTTTTCCTTAACAACACGTGGTAATTCTATGTGATTTGATGTTGCGTGTATGTCTAAGAGTGTATCCTCCACAAAGAAAGCGCTGTACAGTTTTAACTCGAAAGTATAAGTGCGAATACGATATTTTTAAGAAATACAGTGTTGCAGAGTAAAGACAACCACCAATGTGTTAGAAATACGTAATCTGGACGAGAAGAAATCCCGCATTGTGCTAAATTATCTTGGTTTTCCGAAACAACACGTTGTAACTCTATGTGCTTTGGTGTTGCGTGTATGTCTAAGCATGTATCTTCCACAGAGAATGCACTTTACAATTTTCTCTCTGAAGAATATGTGCGAATACCACATTTTAAGAAAGTACAGGGTTGCAGAATAAAGACAACCATGAATATCTTAGAAATACTTAATCTGAACAAGAAAAAATCCCTCATTGTGCGACATTATCTTGTTTTTCCTAAACAACACATTGTAACTCTATGTGCTTTTGTCTTGAATGTATATCTAAGCATATATCTTCCATAGAGAATGCACTGTACACTTTACTCTCGGAAGAATATGTGTGAATACCACACTGTAAGGAAATACAGGGTTGCAGAGTAAAGACAACCACGAATGTTTTGGAAACAATTCATCGAGATCACAAGAAATCACTCATTGTGCGAAATTATCTAGTTTTTCCTAAGCAGCACGCTGTAACTCTATGTGCTTTTGTGTTGCATGTATATCTAAGCGTATATCTACCAACGAGAATGCACTGTACAGTTTTTTCTCTGGAGTATATGTGCGAATATCTTATTTTAAGGAAATACAATGTTGCAGAGTAAAGACAACCACAAATTTGTTAGAAATACTTAATGTGGTTGGAAAAAATTGTGCATTGCACGAAATTATCTTGTTTTTCCTAAACAACATGTTGTAACTCCATGTGCTTTGGTGTTACGTGTATGTCTAAGCATGTATCTTCCACAGAGAATTCACTCTACAATTTTTCTCGGAAGAATATGTGTGCATACCACATTTTAAAGAAATACAGGGTTGCAGAATAAAGACAAACATGAATGTTTTAGAAATTCTTAATCTGGACGAGAAGAAATCCCTCATTTTGTAAAATTATCTTGTTTTTCCTAAACAATACATTGTAACTCTATGTGCTTTGATGTTGCTTGTATGTCTAAGCCTGTATCTTCCTCAGAGAATGCACTGTAAAATTTTCTCTCTGTAGAATATGTGCGAATGCTACTTTTTAAGGAAATACAGTGTTGTACAGTAAAGACAACCACGAATGACTTAGATATACTTAATCTGGACGAGAAGAAATATCGCATTGTGCGAAATTATCTTGTTTTTCCTAAACAACACGTTGTAACTCTATGTGCTTTGGTGTTGCGTGTATTTCTAAGTGTGTATTTTCCACAGAGATGGACTGTATAATTTTCTATCTGATGAATATGTGCGAATACCACATTTATAGAAATACAGTGTTGCAGAGTAAAGACACCATGATGTTTTAGAAATAGTTAATCTGGGTGAGAAGAAATCCCTCATTTTTCGAAATTATCTTGTTTTTCCTAAATAACAAGTTGTAAATCTAGGTGCTTTGGTGTTGCGTGTATGTCTAAGCATGTATCTTCCACAGAGAATGCACTGTACAGTTTTCTCTCAAAAGAATATGTGCAAATACCACATTTTAAGGAAATACAGTGTTGCAGAGTAAAGACAAACACGAATGTATTAGAAATACTTAATTGCGCATGGTGAAATCCCTCAGTGTGCAAAATTATCGTGTTTTTTCCTAAACAACATGTGGTAACACTATTTGCTTTGGTGTTGCGTGTATGTGTAAGAATTTATCTTCCACAGAGAATGCACTGAACAGTTTTATCTCGAAAGTATATAGGCGAATACGATATATTAAGGAAATACAGTGTTGCATAGTAAAGACAACCACGAATGTATTAGAAATACTTAATCTTGACGAGAAGAATTCCCACATCTTGCAAAATTATCTTGTTTTTCCTAAACAACACGTTGTAACTGTATGTGCTTATTTTTGGTTGTGTGTCTGAGCTTGTATCTTCCACAGAGAATGCACTGTACAATTTTCTCTTGGAAGAATATGTGTGAATACCACATTATAAAGAAATACTGAGATGCAGAGTATAGACAACTACGAATGTTTTAGAAATACTTAATGTGGATGAGAAGAAATCCCTCTTTTGAGAAATTATCTTGTTTTTCCTAAGCAACAAGATGTAAATCCATGTGCTGTGGTGTTGCATGTATGTCTAAGCATGTCTTCCACAGAGAATGCACTGAACAGTTTTATCTGGAAAGTATATGGGCGAATACCACATTTTAAGGAAATACAGTGTTGCAGAGTAAAGACAACCACGAATGTATTAGACATCCTTAATCTGGACTAGAAGAAATCCTGCATTGTGCGAAATTATCTTGTTTTTGGTAATCAACACGTTGTTACTCTATGTTCTTTGGTGTTGCGTGTATGTGTAAGCTTGTATCTTCCACAGAGAATGCACTATACAGTTTTTTTCTGAACTATATGCTCGAATACGAAATTTTAAAGAAATTCAGTGATGCAGAATAAAGAAAACCACGAATGTATTAGAAATACTTAATCACGCCGAGAAGAAATCCCGTATTGTGCGAAATTATCTTGTTTTTCCTAATCAACACGTTATATCTCTATGTGCTTCGGTGTTGCGTGTATGTCTAAGTATGTATCTTACACCGAGAATGCACTGTACAGTTTTCTCTCAAAAGAATATGTGCAAATACCACATTTTAAGGAAATACAGTGTTGCAGAGTAAAGACAAACACGAATATATTAGAAATACTTAATAGCTCATGATGAAATCCCTCAGTGTGCAAAATTGTCGTGTTTTTCCTAAACAACATGTGCTAACACTATTTGCTTTGGTGTTGCGTGTATGTCTAAGAATTTATCTTCCACAGAGAATGCACTGAACAGTTTTATCTCGAAAGTATATGGGTGAATACGTTATTTTAAGGACATACAATGTTGCAAAGTAAAGACAACCACGAATGTATTAGAAATACTTAATCTGGACGAGAAGAATTCCCACATCTTGCAAAATTTTCTTGTTTTTCCTAAACAACACGTTGTAACTATATGCTTTAGTTTTGCTTGTGTGTCTGAGCTTGTATCTTCCACAGAGAATGCACTGTACAATTTTCTCTTGGAAGAATATGTGCGAACACCACATTTTAAGGAAATACAGTGTTGCAGAGTAAAGACAACTATGAATGTTTTAGAAATTCTTAATCTGGAAAAGAAGAAAAACCTCATTTTGCGAAATTATCTTGTTTTCCTAAACAACACGTTGTAAAACTATGTGCTTTGGTGTTGTGTGTATGTCTAAGTGTGCATCTTCCACAGAGAATGCACTGTACAGTTTTTTCTTGGAAGGATATGTGCGGATACCACATTTTAAGGAAATACAGGGTTGCAGAGTAATGACAACAACGAATGTTTAAAAATACGTAATCTGGACGAGAAGAAACCCCGCATTGTGAGAAATTATCTTGTTTTTCCTGAACAACACGTTGTAACTCTATGTGCTTTGGTAGTGCGTGTATGTCTAAGCATGTATCTTCCACAGAGAATGCACTGTACAACTTTTTCTCTGAAGAATATGTGCAAATACCACATTTTAAGGAAATACAGTGTTGCAGAGTAAAGACAAACAGGAAAGTATTAGAAATTCTTAATTGTGACTAAAAGAAATCCCACAGTGTGCGAAATCATCATGTTTTTCCTTAACAACACGTGGTAATTCTATGTGATTTGATGTTGTGTGTATGTCTAAGAGTGTGTCCTCCACAAAGAAAGTGCTATACAGTTTTAACTCAAAAGTATAAGTGCGAATACGCTATTTTTAAGAAATACAGTGTTGCAGAGTAAAGACAACCCCCAATGTGTTAGAAATACGTAATCTGGATGAGAAGAAATCCCGCATTGTGCTAAATTATCTTGTTTTTCCTAAACAACACATTGTAAGTCTATGTGCTTTGGTGTTGTGTGTATGTCTAAGCATGTATCTTCCACAGAGAATGCACTTTACAATTTTCTCTCTGAAGAATATGTGCGAATACCACATTTTAAGGAAGTACAGGGTTGCAGAATAAAGACAACCATGAATATCTTAGAAATACTTAATCTGAACAAGAAAAAATCCCTCATTGTGCGACATTATCTTGTTTTTCCTAAACAACACATTGTAACTCTATGTGCTTTTGTCTTGAATGTATATCTAAGCATATATCTTCCATAGAGAATGCACTGTACACTTTACTCTCGGAAGAATATGTGTGAATACCACATTGTAAGGAAATACAGGGTTGCAGAGTAAAGACAACCACGAATGTTTTGGAAACACTTCATCGAGATCACAAGAAATCACTCATTGTGCGAAATTATCTAGTTTTTCCTAAACAGCACGTTGTAACTCTATGTGCTTTTGTGTTGCATGTATATCTAAGCGTATATCTACCAACGAGAATGCACTGTACAGTTTTTTCTCTGGAGTATATGTGCGAATATCTTATTTTAAGGAAATACAATGTTGCAGAGTAAAGACAACCACAAATTTGTTAGAAATACTTAATGTGGTTGGAAAAAATTGTGCATTGCACGAAATTATCTTGTTTTCCCTAAACAACACGTTGTAACTCCATGTGCTTTGGTGTTACGTGTATGTCTAAGCATGTATCTTCCACAGAGAATGCACTCTACAAATTTTCTCGGAAGAATATGTGGGCATACCACATTTTAAAGAAATACAGGGTTGCAGAGTAAAGACAAACATGAATGTTTTAGAAATTCTTAATCCGGACCAGAAGAAATCCCTCATTTTGTAAAATTATCTTGTTTTTCCAAAACAATACATTGTAACTCTATGTGCTTTGATGTTGCTTGTATGTCTAAGCCTGAATCTTCCTCAGAGAATGCACTGTACAATTTTCTCTCTGAAGAATATGTGCGAATACTACTTTTTTTTTGTTTTCGTTTTTTTTTGTCTTTTTTTTATTTGATATATTTTTTATTTACATTTCAAATGATTTCCCCTTTTCTAGCCCCCCACTCCCCGAAAGTCCCATAAGCCCCCTTTTCTCCCCCTGTCCTCCCACCCACCCCTTCCCACTTCCCCGTTCTGGTTTTGCCCTATACTTCTTCACTGAGTCTTTCTAGAACAAGGGGCCACTCCTCCTTTCTTCTTGTACCTCATTTGATGTATGGATTATGTTTGGGGTATTCCAGTTTTCTAGGTTAATATCCACTTATTAGTGAGTGCATACCATGAGTCACCTTTTGAGTCTGGGTTACCTCACTTAGTATGATGTTTTCTAGCTCCATCCATTTGCCTAAGAATTTCATGAATTCATTGTTTCTAATGACTGAATAGTACTCCATTGTGTAGATATACCACATTTTTTTGCATCCACTCTTCTGTTGAGGGATACCTGGGTTCTTTCCAGCATCTGGCAATTATAAATAGGGCTGCTATGAACATATAGAGCATGTATCCTTATTACATGGTGGGGAATCCTCTGGGTATATGCCCAGGAGTGATATAGCAGGATCTCCTGGAAGTGAGGTGCCCAGTTTTTGGAGGAACCGCCAGACTGATTTCCAGAGTGGTTGTACCAATTTGCAACCCCACCAGCAGTGGAGGAGTGTTCCTCTTTCTCCACATCCTTTCCAACACCTCTGTCTCCTGAATTTTTAATCTTAGCCATTCTGACTGGTGTAAGGTGAAATCTCAGGGTTGTTTTGATTTGCATTTCCCTAATGACTAATGAAGTTGAGCATTTTTTAAGATGCTTCTCCGCCATCCGAAGTTCTTCAGGTGAGAATTCCCTGTTTAACTCTGTACCCCATTTTTTAATACAGTTGTTTGGTTTTCTGGAGTCTAACTTCTTAAGTTCTTTATATATATATTGGATATTAGCCCTCTATCTGATGTAGGATTGGTGAAGATCTTTTCCCAATTTGTTGGTTGCCGATTTGTCCTTTTGATGGTGTCCTTTGCCGTACAGAAACTTTGTAATTTTATGAGGTCCCATTTGTCAATTCTTGATCTTAGAGCATACGCTATTGGTGTTCTGTTCAGAAATTTTCTCCCTGTACCAATGTCCTCAAGGGTCTTCCCCAGTTTCTTTTCTATTAGCTTCAGAGTGTCTGGCTTTATGTGGAGGTCCTTGATCCATTTGGATTTGAGCTTAGTACAAGGCGATAAAGATGGATCAATTCGCATTCTTCTGCATGCTGACCTCCAGTTGAACCAGCACCATTTGTTGAAAAGGCTATCTTTTTTCCATTGGATGTTTTCAGCCCCTTTGTCGAGGATCAAGTGGCCATAGGTGTGTGGGTTCATTTCTGGATCTTCAATCCTGTTCCATTGATCTGCCTGCCTGTCACTGTACCAATACCATGCAGTTTTTAACACTATTGCTCTGTAGTATTGCTTGAGGTCAGGGATACTGATTCCCCTAGAATTTCTTTTGTTGCTGAGAATAGTTTTAGCTATCCTGGGTTTTTTGTTATTCCAGATGAATTTGTTAATTGCTTTTTCTAACTCTGTGAAGAATTGAGTTGGGATTTTGATGGGTATTGCATTGAATCTGTATATTTCTTTTGGCAAAATGGCCATTTTAACTATATTGATTCTGGTGATCCTTGAGCATGGGAGGTTTTCCCATTTTTTGAGGTCTTCTTCCATTTCCTTCTTCAGAGTCTTGAAGTTCTTGTCATAAAGATCTTTCACATGTTTGGTAAGAGTCACCCCAAGATACTTTATACTGTTTGTGGCTATTGTGAAGGGGATCATTTCCCTAATTTCTTTCTCAGCCTGCTTATCCTTTGAGTATAGGAAGGCCACTGATTTGCTTGAGTTGATTTTATAACCTGCCACTTTGCTGAAGTTGTTTATCAGCTGTAGGAGTTCTCTAGTGGAGTTTATTGGGTCACTTAGGTAGACTATCATGTCATCTGCAAATAATGATAGTTTGACTTCTTCCTTTCCAATTTGTATCCCTTTGACCTCCTTATGTTGTCGAATTGCCCGAGCTAGTACCTCAAGTACAACATTGAAAAGATAAGGAGAGAGGGGGCAGCCCTGTCTAGTCCCTGATTTTAGTGGGATTGCTTCAAGTTTCTCTCCATTTAGTTTGATGCTGGCTACCGGTTTGCTGTATATTGCTTTTACTATGTTTAGGTATGGGCCTTGAATTCCCGTTCTTTCCAAGGCTTTAAGCATGAAAGGATGCTGAATTTTGTCAAATAGAAATACAGTGTTGCAGAGTAAAGACAACCATGATGTTTTAGAAATACTTAATCTGGATGAGAAGAAATCCCTCATTTTTCGAAATTATCTTGTTTTTCCTAAACAACAAGTTGTAAATCTAGGTGCTTTGGTGTTGCGTGTATGTCTAAGCATGTATCTTCCACAGAGAATGCACTGTAAAGTTTTCTCTCAAAAGAATATGTGCAAATACCACATTTTAAGGAAATACAGTGTTGCAGAGTAAAGACAAACATGAATGTATTAGAAATACTTAATTGTGCATGATGAAATCCCTCAGTGTGCAAAATTATTGTGTTTTTATTAAACAACATGTGGTAACTCTATTTGCTTTGGTGTTGCGTGTATGTCCAAGAATTTATCTTCCACAAAGAATGCACTGAACAGTTTTATCTCGAAAGTATATAGGCGAATACGATATTTTAAGGAAATACAATGTTGCACAGTAAAGACAACCACGAATGTATTAGAAATACTTAATCTGGATGAGAAGAATTCCCACATCTTGCAAAATTATCTTGTTTTTCCTAAACAACACGTTATAACTCTATGTGCTTTAGTTTTGGTTGTGTGTCTGAGCTTTTATCTTCCACAGAGAATGCACTGTACAATTTTCTCTTGGAAGAATATGTGCGAATACCACATTTTAAGGAAATACAGTGTTGCAGAGTAAAGACAACCACGAATGTTTTAGAAATACTTAATGTGGACGAGAAGAAATGCCTCATTTTGAGAAATTATCTTGTTTTTCCTAAACAACAAGATGTAAATCTATGTACTGTGGTATTGCAAGTATGTCTAAGTGTGTCTTCCACAGAGAATGCACTGAACAGTTTTATCTGAAAAGTATATGGGCAAATACCACATTTGAAGGAAATACAGTGTTGCAGAGTAAAGACAACCACGAATGTATTAGAAGCACTTAATCTGGACTACAAGAAACCCCGCATTGTGCGAAATTATCTTGTTTTTCCTAATCAACACGTTGTAACTCTATGTGCTTTGGTGTTCCGTGTATTTCTAAGCGTGTATCTTCCATAGAGATGCACTGTAAAATTTTCTGTCTGATGAATATGTGCGAATACCACATTTATAGAAATACAGTGTTGCAGAGTAAAGACAACCATGATGTTTTAGAAATACTTAATCTGGATGAGAAGAAATCCCTCATTTTTCGAAATTATCTTGTTTTTCCTAAACAGCAAGTTGTAAATCTATGTGCTTTGTTGTTGCCTGTATGTCTAAGCATGTATCTTCCACAGAGAATGCACTGTACAGTTTTCTCTCAAAAGAACATGTGCAAATACCACATTTTAAGGAAATACAGTGTTGCAGAGTAAAGACAAACACGAATGTATTAGAAATACTTAATTGTGCATGATGAAATCCCTAAGTGTACAAAATTATCGTGTTTCCTAAACAACATGTGGTAACTCTATGCTTTGGTGTTGCGTGTATGTCTACGAATTTATCTTCCACAGAGAATGCACTGAACTGTTTTATCTCGAAAGTATATAGGTAAATACGATATTTTAAGGAAATACAATGTTGCATAGTAAAGACAACCACGAATGTATTAGAAATACTTAATTTGGACGAGAAGAATTCCCACATCTTGCAAAATTGTCTTGTTTTTCCTAAACAACACCTTGTAACTCTATGTGCTTTAGTTTTGGTTGTGTGTCTGAGCTTGTATCTTCCACAGAGAATGCACTGTACAATTTTCTCTAGGAAGAATATGTGCAAATACCACATTTTAAGAAAATACAGTGTTGCAGAGTAAAGACAACCATGAATGTTTTAGAAATACTTAATCTGGACAAGAAGAATTCCCACATCTAGCAAAATTAACTTGTTTGTCCTAAACAACACGTTGTAACTCTATGTGCTTTAGTTTTGGTTGTGTGTTTGAGCTTGTATCTTCCACAGAGAATGCACTGTACAATTTTCTCTCTGAAGATTATGTGTGAATACCACATTTTAAGGAAATACAGTGTTGCAGAGTAAAGACAAACAGGAATGTATTAGAAATACTTAATTGTGACTAAAAGAAATCCCACAATGTGCGAAATTATCTTGTTTTTAGTAAAGACAACCACTTGTTTTTCCTTAATAAGACGTGGTAAATCTATGTGCTTTGGTGTTGCGTGTATGTCTAAGCGTGTATCTTCCACAGAGAATGCACTGTACAGTTTTCTCTCAAAAGAATATGTGCAAATACCACATTTTAAGGAAATACAGTGTTTCAGAGGAAAGACAAACACGAATGTGTTAGAAATACTTAATTGCGACTAGAAGTAATCCCACAGTGTGCGAAATTATCGTGTTTTTCCTAAACCACATGTGGTAACTCTATTTGCTTTGGTGTTGCGTGTATGCATAAGCATCTATCTTCCACAGAGAATGCACTGAACAGGTTTATCTCGAAAGTATATGGGCGAATATGATATATTAAGGAAATACAGTGTTGCATAGTAAAGACAACCACGAATGTATTAGAAATACTTAATCTGGACCACAAGAATTCCCACATCTTGCGAAATTGATTTGTTTTTTCTAAACAACACATTGTAACTCTATGTGCTTTAGTTTTGCTTGTGTGTCTGAGCTTGTATCTTCCACAGAGAATGCACTGTACAATTTTCTTTTGGACGAATATGTGCGAATACCACATTTTAAGAAAATACAGAGTTACAGAGTGGCAGAGTAAAGACAACTATGAATGTTTTGAAATACTTAATTTGGATGAGAATAAATCCTGCATTGTGCGAAATTATCTTGTTTTTCCTAAACAACATGTTGTAACTCTATGTGGTTTGGAGTTGGGTGTATGTCTAAGCATGTATCTTCCACAGAGAATACACTGTACAGTTTTCCCTCAGATGAATATGTGCAAATACCACATTTTAAGGAAATACAGTGTTGCAGAATAAAGACAACCACGAATATATTAGAAATACTTAATCTGGATGAGAAGAAATCCCTCATTTTGCGAAATTATCTTGTTTTTCCTAAAAAACACGTTGTACCTCTAGGTGCTTTCGTGTTGCGTGTATGTCTAAGCGTGTATCTTACACAGAGAATGCACTGTACACTTTTCTCTCAGAAGAATATGTGCGAGTACCACATTTTAAGCGAATACAGTGTTGCAGAGTAAAGACAACCACGAATGTATTAGAAATAGTTAATCTGGACGAGAAGAAATCCCTCATTTTGTGAAATTACCATGTTTTTCCTAAACAACACATTGTAACTCTATGTGCTTTGGTGTTGCGTGTTTGTCTAAGCCTGTATCTTCCAGAGAGAATGCACTGTACAATTTTCTCTCAGGAGTATATGTGTGAATACCATATTTAAAAGAAATACAGTGTTGCAGACTAAAGTCAACCACGAATGTATTGGAAATACTTAATCTTGGAGAGAAGAAATCCCGCATTATGCGAAATTATCTTGTTTTTCCTAAACAACACGTTGTAACTCTATGTGCGTTGTTGTTTGGTGTATGTCTAACCGTGTATCGTCCACAGAGAATGCACGGTACACTTTTCTCTTTGAAGAATATGTGTGAATACCACATTTTAAGGAAATACAGTGTTGCAGAATAAAGACAACCACGAATGTATTAGAAATACTTAATCTGGACAAGAAGAAATCCAGCATTGTGCGAAATTTTCTAGTTTTTCCTAAACAACACGTTGTAACTCTATGTGCTTTGGTATTGCATGTATGTCTAAGCGTGTATCTTCCACAGAGAATGCACTGTACAATTTTCTCTCGGAAGAATATTTGCGCATACCATATTTTAAGGAAATACAGTTTTGCAGAGTAAAAACAATCACGAATGTATGAGTAATACATGTTCTCTACGAGAAGATATCCAGCATTGTGCGAAATTATCTTGTTTTTCATAAACAACACATCTTAATTCTATGTGCTTTGTTGTTGCGTGTATGTCTAAGTGTGTATCTTCCAGAGAGAATGCACTGTCCAGTTTTCTCTTTGGAGTATATGTTTGAATACCATATTTAAAGGAAATAGAGTGTTTCAGAGTAAAGAAAATCACAAATGTATTAGAAATACTTTATCTGGCCGAGAAGAAATCCCTCATTTTGCGAAATTATCTTGTTTTTCCTAAACAACACATTTTAACTCTATGGGCTTTAAGTGTTGCGTGTATGTCTAAGCGTATATCTTCCAGAGAGAATGCACTGTACAGTTTTCTCTCTGGAGCATATGCGCGAATACCATATTTAAAGGAAATACAATGTTGCAGAGTAAAGACAACCACGAATGTATTAGAAATACTTTATCTGGCCGAGGAGAAATCCCTCATTTTTCTGTTGTTTCTGTTGCTATTGAAGACCACCTTTACTCCATAGTGATCAGATAGGAGGCATGGGATTAGTTCGATCTTCTTATATTTGTTGAGGTCTGTCTTGTGACCAATTATATGGTCGATTTTGGAGAAGGTACCATGAGGTGCTGAAAAAAGGTATATTCTTTTGTTTTAGGATAGAATGTTCTATATATATCTGTTAAATCTAATTGGTCCAAAGCTTCAATTAGTTTCATTGTGTCCTTGTTTAGTTTCTGTTTTCCTGATCGGTCCATTGAGGAAAGTGCAGTGTTGAAGTCACCCACAATTATTGTGTTAGGTGCAATGTGTGCTTTGAGTTTTAATAAAGTTTCTTTTATGAAAGAGGGTGCCCTTGCATTTGGAGCATAGATGTTCAGGATAGAGAGTTCTTCTTGTTGTATTTTTCCTTTGACCAGCAAGAAGTGTCCCTCAGAGTCTCTTTTGATGACTTTGGGTTGAAAGTCAATTTTATCTGATATTAAAATGGCTACTCCAGCTTGTTTCCTGAGACCATTTGCTTGTAAAATTGTCTTCCAACCTTTTACTCTAAGGTAGTGTTTGTCTTTGACCCTGAGGTGTGTTTCCTGTAAGCAGCAAAATGTAGGGTCCTGTTTACATATCCAGTCAGTTAGTCTGTGCCTTTTTATTGGGGCATTAAGTCCATTGATGTTAAGAGATATTAAGGAATAGTGATTGTTACTTCCTATCATTTTTGACGTTATTTTTTAAATTTGATTGCTTAACTTCTTTCGGGTTTGATGAAAGGTTACTATCTTGCTTTTTCCAGGGTGAAGTTTCCCTCCTTGTATTGGTGTTGCCCTCCTATTATCCTTTTTAGGGCTGGGTTTGTGGATAGATATTGGGTAAACTTGGTTTTGTTGTGAAATATCTTAGTTTCTCCATCTATGGTGATTGAGAGTTTTGCTGGATATAGTAGTTTTGGTTGGCATTTGTGTTCTCTTAGAGTCTGCATGAGATCTGCCCAGGACCTTCTAGCCTTCATAGTCTCAGGTGAAAAGTCTGCTGTGATTCTGATAGGTTTTCCTTTATATGTTACTTGGCCTTTTTTTCTTACTGCCTTTAATATTCTTTCTTTGTTTAGAACATTTGGTGTTTTGATTATTATGTGACGGGAAGTATTTCTGTTCTGGTCCAGTCTGTTTGGAGTCCTGTAGGCTTCTTGTACATTCATGGGCATCTCTCTCTTTAGGTTAGGGAAGTTTTCTTCCATGATTTTATTGAAGATATTTGCTGGCCCTTTAAGTTGTAAATCTTCACTCTCATCTATCCCTATAATCCTTAGGTTTGGTCTTCCCATTGTGTCCTGGATTTCCTGTATATTTTGGGTTACAAGCTTTTTGCATTTTGCATTTTCTTTAACTGTTGAGTCCATGGTTTCTATGGAATCTTCAGCATCTGAGATTCTTTCTTCTATTTCTTGTATTCTGTTGTTGATATTTGCATCTCTGTCCCCTGATTTCTTCCCAAGGTTTTCTATCTCCAAAGTTGTCTCCCTTTGAGTTTTCTTAGTTGTTTCTACTTCTGATTTTAGATCCTGGATGGTTTTGCTTAGCTCCTTCACTTGCTTGTTTGTGCTTTCCTGTAATTCTTTAAGAGATTTTTGTGTTTCCTCTTTCATGACCTCAGCCTGTTGACCAAAGTTCTCCTGTATTTCTTTAAGTGATTTTTGCGTTTCCTCCTTGTTGGCTTTTATATTCTCTTGGATTTCATTCAATGATTTTTGTGTTTCCCTTGCAAGGGCATCTAACTTTTGATCCATTTTCTCCTGAATTTCTTTAAGTATGTCCTTCATGTGTCCCTGTACCAGCATCATGACCAGTGATTTTAAATCCAAATCTTGTTTTACTGGTGTGATGGGGTATCCAGGACATGCTGGTAGAGGAGAACTGGGTTCAGATGTTGCCATATTGCCTTGATTTCTGTTAGTGACGTTCCTGCGTTTGCCTTTTCCCATCTAGTTCTTACTGGTGTTACTTGGTCTTGTCAGTGCTGGACTCACCAGTGCAAGCTGCCCCTTCCCCGTTGGCCTCTGGTGCACAGCTTACACCCTGCACTGCCTGTAGACAGGGTGCTGCTGTCCAGGCTGTTCAGATCCCGAATCAGGCACCTGAAGGCTCCCGCTGGGGCCCGCAGGATTTACCGGAGCACACCGACTTCTCCCAGCTGGCCGCCCGGAAGCCCCCGCTAGCCCCTTGAGGGACCTGGAGATGTGGTGCGGCCGCCCAGTCTGATCTGAAGAGGAGAGAGTTTAACTGAGGGTTTCCGCCTGAGGCCTTGCCCCAGAATGTGTCTGTAGACCAGATGGAGCCCGTGTGCACCCCCAGGGAGTGCCGATGGTGTATGCTGCTGTGACCTCCCCTGTGTTCCGCAGCCGATCCGCCAACCGGGCTGGCACACACAAGGTTAGCCTGGTCGCCCAGGCCCTGAGTCCAGGCAAAAACCTGGGTGGCCAAGGTCCGAGCAAAGTTCCCCTAGGGCTATGACTGTTAATTGGGTCCGCCAACCCGGATGGCAGGTGTGTGAGTCCGCGCTCCCCGAAAGCACCGGGAGAGTCTGCTGTGCTAACAACCTCCTGGGCGGGTTGACACACAGATGGCCCACCAAGCCGCCCAGTTCTTGGGGTCAGTCCTGTGCCTTTTGGGGCCTAGACCCCCGTTTTGTTAGCCTCAGGCTACGCTTGTTAGCCGTCTCTGCCCTCCCGAGCACTCTGGGTCCTGTAGGCAAAATGGCGGCCTGTGTGCTGGCCAGGGCAAAAAAACCTCCTGGCTGGGTTGGCACCCCGATGGCCACCCGAATAGCCCAGGGCCTGGGTGCAGGCCAATGCCCGTCGGGCTCAGACCCCTGCGGTGTTGGCCTTGGATTATGTTTGTGTACCTCAGTCTGTCCGATCTCAGGAGTCCGAAATCAAGATGGAGGTGAGTCTCTCCTGACTGGCGGGAGGCCGTGTTCAGAAGTGGCTTCCCTGCAGCGAAAGGCGCCGCACAACCGCAGCTGCTTGCCGCCCGACTGGTCAGCGAAGGTCAGTGGTTGTGGGCTTAGGTCCTAACTGGACCCTGTGTCGCCTTGGTTCCATTGCTGATGGCCCTTTAGCTGGACCAGCCACTGCTGCACTGCTGCCACCACCGCCGCCGCCACCGCCGCTCCGCGAATACCACATTTTAAGGAAATACAGGGTTGCAGAGTAAAGACAAACATGATTGTATTAGAAATACTTAATCTGGAAAAGAAGAAATCCCTCATTGTGTGAAATTCTCTTGTTTTTCCTAAACAACATGTTTGTAACTATATGTGCTTTGGTGTTGCATGTATGTGTAAGCATGTATCTTCACAGAGAATGCACTGTACAGTTTACTTTCGGAAGAATATGTGCGAATACCACATTTTAAGGAAATACAGTGTAGGAGAGTAAGACAACCATGAATGTTTTAAAAATACTTAATCTGGACGAGAACAAATCCCTCATTTTGCAAAATTATCTTGTTTTTTCTAAACAAGACATGGTAACTCTATGTGTTTTGGTGTTGAGTGTATGTCTAAGAGTGTATCATTCACAGAGAATGCACTGTAGAGTTTTCTCTCAGAAGTATATGTGCAAATGCCACATGTTATTGAAATACAGTGTTGCAGAGTAAAGGCAACCACGAATGTATTAGAAATACTTAATCTGGATGAGAAGAATTCCCGCATTGTGCGAAATTATCTTGTTTTTCATAAACAACACGCTGAAACTCTATGTGGTATGCTGTTCCGTGTATGTCTACCCATTTATCTTTCACAGAGATTGCACTGTACAATTTTCTCTTGGAAGAATATGTGTGAATACCACATTTTAAGGAAATACAGGGTTGCAGAGTAAAGACAACCACAAATGTTGTAGAAATACTTAATCTGGTTGAGAAGAAATCGCTTATGTTGTGAAATGATCTTGTTTTTCCTAATCAACAAGTTGTAACTCTATGTGCTTTGGTGTTGCGTGTATGGCTAACCGTGTATCTTCCACAGAGAATGCACTGTAGAGTTTTCATTCAGAACTATATGTGCATAAAGTACATTTTAAGGAAATACAGTGTTGCAGAATAAAGACAACCACGAATGTATTAGAAATACTTAATAGCGAGAAGATAAATCCCGCATTGTGCGAGTTTATCTTCTTTTTCCTAAACAACACGTCTAACTATGTGCTTTGGTGCTGCGTGTATGTCTAAGCTTGTATCTTCCACAGTAATTCATTGTACAATTTTCTCTCGGAAGAATATGTGCGAATACCAAATTTTAAGGAAATAAATGGTTGCAGAGTTAGGACAACCACGAATGTTTTAGAAATACTTAATCTGGACAGGAAGAAATTTCTCATTTTGAGGAATTATCTTGTTTTTCCTAATTAACACGTTGTAACTCTATGTGCTTTGGTGTTGCGTGTATGTCTAATCGTGTATGTTCCACAGAGAATGCACTGTACAGTTTTCTCTCGAAAGTATATGTGCGAATACCACATTTTAAGGAATTACAGTGTTGCAGAATAAAGACAACCACGAATGTATACGAAATACTTAATCTTGACGAGAAGAAATCCTTAATTGTGTGAAATGATCTTGTTTTTCCTAAACAACAAGTTGTAAATGTCTGTGCTTTGGTGCTGCCTGTATGTCTAAGCTTGTATCTTCCTCAGGAATGCACTGTGCAATTTTCTATCTGAAGACTATGTGCCAATACCACATTTTAAGGAAATACCGGGTTGCAGAGTAAAGACAAGCATGAATGTTTTAGAAATACTTAATCTGGACGAGAAGAAATATCTCATTTTCAGAAATTATCTTGTTTTTACTAAACAACATGTTGTTACTTTATGTGCTTTGGTGTTGTGTGTATGTCTAAGGTGTATCTTCCACAGAAAATGCACTGTAAATTTTCTTTTGAAAGTATATATACGAATACCACATTTTAAGTAAATCCCACATTGAGCGAAATTATCTTGTTTTTCCTAAAAAGCACGTTGTAACTCTATGTGCTTTGGTGTTGCGTGTATGTGTAAGTGTGTATCTTCCACAGAGAATGCACTATACAATTTTCTCTCAGAAGAATATGTGCGAATACC
Organism: Apodemus sylvaticus; assembly: GCF_947179515.1. Lineage (NCBI taxonomy): Eukaryota > Metazoa > Chordata > Mammalia > Rodentia > Muridae > Apodemus > Apodemus sylvaticus. Next base: position 3,199,547 of record NC_067487.1, on the reverse strand, counting down.
ACATTTTACGGAAATACAGTGTTGCAGAGTAAAGACAACCACGAATGTAATAGCAATACCTAACTGGATGAAAAGAAATCCAGCATTGTGTGAAATTATCTTGTTTTCCTAAACAACACATGAGTATATGTGCTTTGTGGTTGCGTGTATGTCTAAGCGTGTATCTTACACAGAGAATGCATTGTACAGTTTTCTCTCGGAAGAATATGTGTGAATACCACATTGTAAGGAAATACAGCGTTGCAGAGTAAAGACACCAACGAATGTATTAGAAATCCTTAATTGCGAGGATAAGAATTCCTGCATTGTGCCAAATTATCTTGTTTTTCCTAATCGACACTTTGTAACTGTATGTGCTTTGGTATTGCGAGTATGTCTAAGCATGTATCTTCCACAGAGAATGCACTGTACAGTTTTCTCTCAGAAGAATATGTGCGAATACCACGCATTAAAGAAATACATGGTAGCAGAGTAAAGACAACAAGGAATGTTTTAGAAATATTTAATCTGGACTAGAAGAATTCCCTCATTTGGCGAAATTATCTTGTTTTTCCTAAACAACACCTTGTAACTCTATGTGCTTTGGTGTTGCGGTAGGACTAAATGTGTATCTTTCACATAGAATGGACTGTACAATTTTCTATCGGAAGAATACGTTCGCATACCACATTTTAAGGAAATACAGTGTTGCAGAGTAAAGACAACCACGAATGATTTAGAAATACTTATTCTGGAAGAGAAGAAATACCTCATTTTGGGAAATTATCTTGTTTTGCCTAAACAACACCTTGTTACTCTATGTGCTTTGGTGTTGGTTGTATGTCTAAACCTGTGTCTTGCACAGAGAATGCACTGTACTGTTTTCTCTCAGAAGAATATGTGCGAATACCACATTTTAAGGAAATACAGTGTTGCAGCGTAAAGACAAACACGAATATATTAGAAATACTTAATCTGGACATGAAGAAATCCCTCATTGTGCGAAATTATCTTGTTTTTCCGGTGTATCGGTATGTGCTTTGATGTTGCGTGAATGTCTAAGAGTGTATCTTCCACAGAGAATGCACTGTACAGTTTTCTCTTGGAAGAATATGTGCGAATACCACATTGTAAGGAAATACAGCATTACAGAATAAAGACACCAACGAATGTGTTAGAAATCCTTAATCGCGAGGATAAGAATTCCTGCATTGTGCCAAATTATCTTGTTTTTCCTAATCGACACGTTTTAACTGTATGTGCTTTGGTATTGCAAGTAGGTCTAAGCATGTATCTTCCACAGAGAATGCACTGTACAGTTTTCCCTCAGAAGAATATGTGCGAATACCTCGCATTAAAGGAATACAGGCTAGCAGAGTAAAGACAAGGATGAATGTTTTAGAAATACGTAATCTGGATGAGAAGAAATCCCTCATTTTGAGAAATTATCTTGTTTTTCCTAAACAACACCTTGTAACTCTATGTGCTTCGGTGGTGCATGTATGTCTACGCCTGTATCTTCTACAGAGAATGCACTGTACATTTTTCTCTCTGAAGAATACGTGTGAATACCACATTTTAAGGAAATAGAGTGTTGTAGAGTAAAGACAACCACGAATGTTTTAGAAATACTTAATACCAACAAGAAGAAATCACTCATTGTGCAAAATTATCTTATTATCCCTAAACAACACGTTGTAACACTATGTGCTTTGGTGTTGGGTGTATGTCTAAGCGTGTATCTTCCAATGAGAATGCACTGTACAGTTTTCTCTCCAAAGAATATGTGTGGATACCACATTTAAAGGAATACAGTGTTGCATTGTAAAGACAACCACGAATATATTAGAAATACTTAATCACGACTAGAAGAAATCACGCCTTGTGCGAAATTATCTTGTTTTTATAACAACACGTTGTAACTCTATGTGCTTTGGTGTGCGTTATGACTAAATGTGTATCTTTCACATAGAATGCACTGTACAATTTTCTATCGGAAGAATATGTGCGCATACCACATTTTAAGGAAATACAGTGTTGCAGAGTAAAGACAACCACGAATGATTTAGAAATACTTATTCTGGAAGAGAAGAAATACCTCATTTTGTGAAATTATCTTGTTTTTCCTAAACAACATGTAACTCTATGTGTTTTGGTGGTGCGTGCATGACTACGCATGTATCTTTCACAGAGAATGCACTGTACAATTTTCTCTGGGAATAATATGTGTGCATACCACATTTTAAGGATATACCGGGTTGCAGAGTAAAGACAACCTTGGATGTTTTAGAAATATTTAATCTTGATGAGAAGAAATTCCTCATTTTGAGAAATTCTCTTTTTTGTCCTAAAGAAACCATTGTAACTCTATGTCCTTTGGTGTTGCGTGTATGTCTAAGCCTGTATCTTCCACAGAGAATGCACTGTACAATTTTCTGTCTGAAGAATATGTGTGAATACCACATTTTACAGAAATACAGTGTTGCAGAGTAAAGACAACCATGAATGTTTTAGAAATACTTAATTTGGATGAGAATAAATCCTGCATTGTGCGAAATTATCTTGTCTTTCCTAAACAACACGATGTAACTCTATGTGCTTTGGAGTTGGGTGTATGTCTAAGCATGTATCTTCCACAGAGAATGCACTGTACAGTTTTCTCTCAGAAGAATATGTGCGAATACCACATTTTAAGGAAATACAGGGTTGCAGAGTAAAGACAACAACGAATGTTTTACAAATATTTAATCTGGACTAGAAGAAATCCCTCATTTTGCGAAATTATCTTGTTTTGCCTAAACAACACCTTGTAACTCAATTTGCTTTGGTGTTGCTTGCATGTCTAAATCTGTATCTTGCACAGAGAATGCACTCTACTGTTTTCTCTCAGAAGAATATGTGCGAATACCACATTTTAAGGAAATACAGTGTTGCAGAGTAAAGACAAACACGAATATATTAGAAATACTTAATCTGGACATGAAGAAATCCCTCATTGTGCAAACTTATCTTGTTTTTCCTAAACAACACCGTGTATCGATATGTGCTTTGATGCTGCGTGAATGTCTAAGAGTGTATCTTCCACAGAGAATGCACTGTACAATTTTCTCTTGGAAGAATATGTGCGAATACCACATTGTAAGGAAATACAGCGTTGCAGAGTAAAGAGACCAACGAATGTATTAAAAATCCTTAATCGCGAGGATAAGAATTCCTGCATTGTGCCAAATTATCTTGTTTTTCCTAATCGACATGTTGTAACTGTATGTGCTTTGGTATTGCGAGTATGTCTAAGCATGTATCTACCACAGAGAATGCACTGTACAGTTTTCTCTCAGAAGAATATGTGTGAATACCACGAATTAAAGGAATACAGGGTAGCAGAGTAAAGACAAGGACGAATGTTTTAGAAATATGTAATCTGGATGAGAAGAAATCCCTCATTTTGAGAAATTATCTTGTTTTTCCTAAACAACACGTTGTAACTCAATGTGCTTCCATGGTGCGTGTATGTCTATGCCTGTATCTTCCACAGAAAATGCACTGTACAGTTTTCTCTCAGAAGAATATGTGCAAATACCACATTTTAAGGAAATAGAGTGTTGCAGAGTAAAGACAACCACGAATGTATTAGAAATACTTAATCTGGACGAGAAGAAATCTCTCAATTTGAGAAATTATCTGGTTTTTGCTAAACAACACGTTGTAACTCTATGTGTTTTGGGGTTGCGTGTACGTCTAAGCGTGTTTCTTCCACAGAGAAATCACTGTACGGTTTTCTCTCGAAAGTATATATGTGAATCCCACATTTTAAGGAAATACAGGTTTGCAGAGTAAAGACAACCAGGAATGTTTTAGAAATACTTAATCTGGACGAGAAGATATCCCTCATTTTGCGAAATTATCTTGTTTTTGTTAAACAACATGGTGTAAGTGTATGTGCTTTGGTGTTGCGTGTATGTCTGGCGTGTATCTTCCACAGAAAATGCACTGTTCAATTTTCTCTCTGAAGAATATGTGCGAATACCACATTTTAAGGAAATACAGGGTTGCAGAGTAAAGACAACAACGAATGGTTTACAAATATTTAATCTGGACTAGAAGAAATCCCTCATTTTGCGAAATTATCTTGTTTTGCCTAAACAACACCTTGTAACTCTATTTGCTTTGGTTTTGCTTGCATGTCTAAACCTGTATCTTGCACAGAGAATGCACTCTACTGTTTTCTCTCAGAAGAATATGTGCGAATACCACATTTTAAGGAAATACAGTGTTGCAGAGTAAAGACAAACATGAATATATTAGAAATACTTAATCTGGACATGAAGAAATCCCTCATTGTGCAAAATTATCTCGTTTTTCCTAAACAACACCGTGTGTATCGGTATGTGCTTTGGTGTTGCGTGAATGTCTAAGAGTGTATCTTCCACAGAGAATGCCCTGTACAGTTTTCTCTCAGAAGAATATGTGCGAATACCACATTATAAGGAAATACAGTGTTGCAGGATAAAGACAACCACGAATGTATTAGAAATACTTAATCTGGACGGGATGAAATCCCGCATTGTGCAAAATAATTTTGTTTTTCCTAAACAACACGTTGTAACTCTATGTGCTTTGGTGTTGCGTGCATGTCTAAGCATGTATCTTCAACAGAGAATGCACTGTACAGTTTTCTCTCAGAAGAATATGTGTGAATACCACATTTTAAGGAAATACAGGGTTGCAGAGTAAAGACAAACATGATTGTATTAGAAATACTTAATCTGGAAAAGAAGAAATCCCTCATTGTGTGAAATTTTCTTGTTTTTCCTAAACAACACGTTATAACTATATGTGCTTTGGTGTTGCATGTATGTCTAAGCATGTATCTTCATAGAGAATGCACTGTAGAGTTTACTCTCGGAAGAATATGTGCGAATACCACATTTTAAGGAAATACAGTGTAGGAGAGTAAGACAACCATGAATGTTTTAAAAATACTTAATCTGGACGAGAACAAATCCCTCATTTTGTGAAATTATCTTGTTTTTCCTAAACAAGACATTGTAACTCTATGTGTTTTGGTGTTGAGTGTATGTCTAAGCGTGTATCATTCACAGAGAATGTACTGTAGAGTTTTCTCTCGAAAGTATATGTGCAAATACCACATTTTATGGAAATACAGTGTTGCAGAGTAAAGACAACCACGAATGTATTAGAAATACTTAATCTGGATGTGAAGAATTCCTGCATTGTGCGAAATTTTGTTTTTCCGAAACAACACGTTGAAACTCTATGTGCTATGCTGTTCAATGTATGTCTACGGGTTTATCTTCCACAGAGATTGCACTGTACAATTTTTTCTTGGAAGAATATGTGCGAATACCACATTTTAAGGAAATACAGGGTTGCAGAGTAAAGACAACCACAAATGTTTTAGAAATACTTAATTTGGTTGAGAAGACATCCTTTATGTTGTGAAATGATCTTGTTTTTCCTAATCAACAAGTTGTAGCTCTATGTGCTTTGGTGTTGCGTGTATGGCTAACCGTGTATCTTCCACAGAGAATGCACTGTAGAGTTTTCATTTGGAACTATATGTGTATAAAGCACATTTTAAGGAAATACAGTGTTGCAGAATAAAGACAACCACGAATGTATTAGAAATACTTAATAGCGAGAAGATAAATCCCGCATTGTGCGAGTTTATCTTCTTTTTCCTAAACAACACGTCTAACTATGTGCTTTGGTGCTGCGTGTATGTCTAAGCTTGTATCTTCCACAGTAATTCATTGTACAATTTTCTCTCGGAAGAATATGTGCGAATACCAAATTATAAGGAAATAAATGGTTGCAGAGTTAGGACAACCACGAATGTTTTAGAAATACTTAATCTGGACAGGAAGAAATTTCTCATTTTGAGGAATTATCTTGTTTTTCCTAATTAACACGTTGTAACTCTATGTGCTTTGGTGTTGCGTGTATGTCTAATCGTGTATATTCCACAGAGAATGCACTGTACAGTTTTCTCTCGAAAGTATATGTGTGAATACCACATTTTAAGGCAATACAGTGTTGCAGAGTAAAGACAACAATGAATGTATACAAAATACTTAATCTTGACGAGAAGAAATCCTGAACTGTGTGAAATGATCTTGTTTTTCCTAAACAACAAGTTGTAAATCTCTGTGCTTTGGTGCTGCCTGTATGTCTAAGCTTGTATCTTCCACAGGAATGCACCGTGCAATTTTCTATCTGAAGAGTATGTGCGAATACCACATCTTAAGGAAATACAGGGTTGCAGAGTAAAGACAAGCATGAATGTTTTAGAAATACTTAATCTGGACGAGAAGAAATTTCTCATTTTGAGAAATTATCTTGTTTTTCCTAAACAACATGTTGTTACTTTATGTACTTTGGTGTTGCGTGTATGTCTAAGCATGTATCTTCCACAGAAAATGCACTGTACAGTTTTCTCTTGAAAGTATATGTACGAATACCACATTTTAAGTAAATACACTGTTGCTGAATAAAGACAACCAAGAATGTATGAGAAATACTTAATCTGGACGAGAAGAAATCCCACATTGAGCGAAATTATCTTGTTTTTCCTAAACAGCACGTTGTAACTCTATGTGCTTTGGTGTTGCGTGTATGTGTGTGTATCTTCCACAGAGAATGCACTGTACAAATTTCTCTCGGAAGAATATGTGCGAATACCACATTTTACGGAAATACAGTGTTGCAGAGGAAAGAGAACCACGAATGTAATAGAAATACCTAACTGGATGAAAAGAAATCCAGCATTGTGTGAAATTATCTTGTTTTTCCTAAACAACACATGAGTATATGTGCTTTGGGGTTGCGTGTATGACTAAGCGTGTATCTTATACAAAGAATGCATTGTACAGTTTTCTCTCGGAAGAATATGTGCGAATACCACATTTTAAGGAATTAGAGGGATGTAGAGTAAAGACAACCTCAAATGTTTTAGAAATACATAATCTGGATGAGAAGAAATCCCTCATTTTCGAAATTATCTTGTTTTTCCTAATCAACACGTTGTAACTCTATGTTATTTGGTGTTGCTTGTATGTCTAAACGTGTATCTTCCACAGAGAATGCACTGTATAGTTTTCTTTCTGAAATATATGTGCAAATAGCACATTTTAAGTAAATACAGTGTTGCAGAATAAAGACAACTACGAATGTATTAGAAATAATTAATCGCGATGAGACGAAATCCCGCATTGTGTGAAATTTTCTTATTTTTCCTAAACAACACATTGTAACTCTATGTGCTGTGGTGTTGGGTGTATGTCTAAGTGTGTACCTTCCACCGAGAATGCACTGTACAGTTTTCTCTCAGAAGAATATGTGCAAATACCACATTTTAAGGAAATACAGTGTGGCAAAGTAAAGAAAACCACGAATGTACAAGAAATACTTAATCTGGACGAGAAGAAGTCCCTCATTTTCATAATTATCTTATTTTTCCTAAAGAACACGTTGTAACTCAATGTGTTTTGGTGTTGCATGTATTTCCCAGCATGTATCTTCCACCTAGTATGCACTGTACAGTTTTCTCTTGGTTGTATATGTGCGAATATCATATTTAAAAGAAATACAGTGTTTCAGAGTAATGACAACCACTAATATTTTAGAAATCCTTAATATGGACGAGAAGAAATGCTTCATTTGGCGAAATTATCTTGTTTTTTCTAAACAACACCTTGTTACTCTATGTGCTTTGGTGTTGCGTGTATGTCTAAGTGTGTATCTTCCACAGAGAATGCTCTTAACTGTTTTCTCTCGAAAGTATATGTTCGAATACCACATTTTATGGAAATAAAGTGTAGCAGCGTAAAGACAACCATGAATGTATGAGTAATACTTAATCTGGAAGAGAAGAAATCCCACATTGTTCGAAATTATCTTGTTTGTCCTAAGCAATCCGGTGTAAGTCTATGTGCTTTGTTGTTGCGTGTATGTCTAAGCGTGTATCTTCCACAGAGAATGCACTGTACAGTTTTCTCTTGGAAGAATATGTGCGAATACGACATTTAAAAGAAATACAGTGTTGCAGAGTAAAGACAATGACGAATGTATTAGAAATACCTAACTGGACGAAGAGAAATCCAGCATTGTGCGAAATTATCTTATTTTTCCTAAACAACACGTTGTAACTCTGTGTGCTATGTTGTTGCGTGTATGTCTAAGCGTGTATCTTCCACAGAGAATGCACTGTACAGTTTTCTCTTGGAAGAATATGTGCAAATACCACATTTTAAGGAAATACAGAGTTGCAGAGTAAAGACAACCACGAATGTTTTAGAAATACTTAATCTGGACAAGATGAAATCCCTCATTTTGCTAAATTATCTCGTATTCCTAAGCAACACGTTGTAACTGTATGTGCTTTGGTGTTGTGTGTATATCTAAGCGTGTATCTTCCACAGAGAATGCACTATACAGTTTTCTTTCGGAACTACATGTGCGAATAACACATTTTAAGGAAATACAGTGTTGCAGAATAAAGAAATCCACGAATGTATTAGAAATACTTAATAGCAACGAGAAGATATCGAGCATTATACAAAACTATCTTGTTTTTGCTAAACAACACATTGTAACTCAATGTGCTTTGGTGATGGTTGTATGTCTAAGCGTTTTTCTTCCACAGAGATTGCAGTATACAGTTTTTTTTCTGAACTATATGTATGAATACCACATTTTAAGGAAATAAAGTGGGGCAGAGTAAAGACAACCAAGAATGTATTAGAAATACTTAATCTGGACGAGAACAAATCAGTCATTTTGTGAAATTATCTTGTTTTTCCTAAACAACACGTTGTAACTCTATTTGCTTTGGTGTTGCGTGTAAGTCTAAGTGTGTATCATTCACAGAGAATGCACTGTAGAGTTTTCTCTACATGTATGTGTGAATACCACATTTTAAGTAAATACAGGGTTGCATAATAAAGACAACCACAAATGTTTTAGAAATACTTAATCTGGATGAGAAGAAATCCCTCATGATGTGAAATGATCTTGTTTTTCCTAAACAACACGTTGTAACTCTATGTGCCTTGGTGTTGTGTGTATGTCTAACCGTGTATCTTCCACAGAGTAAGGACTGTACAATTTTCTATTGGAAGAATATGTGTGCATACCACATTTAAGGAAATACAGTGTTGCAGAGTAAAGACAACCAGGAATATATTAGAAATACTTAATCACTACGAGAATAAATCCCGCATTGTGCGAAATTATCTTGTTTTTCCTAAACAACAGGTGGTAACTCTATGTGCTTTGGTGTTGCATGTATGTCTAAGCATGTATCTTCCACAGAGAATGCACTGTACACTTTTCTCTTGGGAGTATGTGTGCGAAAAACAAAATTTAAAGAAATACAATTTTGCAGAATAAAGACAACCACAAATTAATTAGAATTACTTAATCTGGACGAGAAGATATCCTGCAATGTGCGAAATTATCTTGTTTTTTCTAAACAACACGTTTTAACTCTATGTGATTTGGTGTTGCATGTATGCCTAATCATGTACCTTCCACAGAGAATGCACTCTACAGTTTTCTCTCAACGTACATGTGCGAATACCACATTTTAAGGAAATACAGTGTTGCAGAGTTAAGACAACCACGAATGTATTAGAAATACTTAATCTGGACGAGAAGAAATCCCGCATTGTGCAAAATTATCTTGTTTTCCTACACAACATTTTGTAACTCTATGTGCCTTGCTGTTGCGTGTATGTCTAAGCATGTATCTTCCACAGAGAATGCACTGTACATTTTTTTGCTCAGAAGAATATGTGCGAATACCTAATTTTAAGGAAAAACAATGTTGCAGAGTAAAGACAACCATGTATATTTTAGAAATACTTAATCTGTACTAGAAGAAATCCCTCATTTTTTGAAATTATCTTGTTTTTCCTAAACAACAAGTTGTAATTCAATGTGTTTTGGTTTTGCGTGTATTTCTAAGCATGTATCTTCCACATAGAATGCACTCTACACTTTTCTCTCGGGAGTAAACGTGCAAATACCATATTTAAAAGAAATACAGTGTTGCAGAGTAAATACAGCCAGAAATATATTAGAAAAACTTAATCTGGACAAGAAGAAATCCCTCATTTTTTGAAACCATCCTGTTTTTCTATAAAACATGTTATAACTCAATGTTTTGTTGTTGCGTGTATGTCTTAGAGTGTATCTTCCACAGAGAATGCACTGTACAGTTTTCTCTTGGGAGTATATGTGCGAATACCATATTTAAAAGAAATACAGTGTTGCATAGTAAAGACAACCAATGATATATTAGAAATACTTAATCTGGATGAGAAGAAATCCCGCATTGTGCGAACTTAACTTGTTTTTCCTAAACAACACTTTGTAGTTCTATGTGCTTTGGTGTTGCGTGTATGTCTAAGCATGTATCTTCCACAGAGAATGCACTGTACAGTTTTCTCTCAGAAGAATATGTGCTAATACAACATTTTAAAGAAGTACAGTGTTGCAGAGTAAAGATAAAAACGAATGTTTTAGAAATACTTAATAGCGACAAGAAGAAATCCCGATTTGTGTGAAATTATCTTGTTTTTTTCTAAACAACACATTGTAACTCTATGTGCATTTGTGTTGCGTATATGTCTAAGCATGTATCTTCCACAGGGTATGCACTGTTCAATTTTCTCTTGTAAGAATATGTGTGCATACCACATTTCAAGGAAATACAGGTTTGCAGAGTAAAGACAACCATAAATGTTTTAAAAATACTTAATCTGGATGAGAAGAAATCCCTCATTTTGTGAAATTATCATGTTTTTCCTAAACAAAATTTGTAACTCTATGTGCTTTGGTGTTGGGTGTATGTCTAAGCATGTAACATCCACAGAGAATGCACTGTACAGTTTTCTCTCTGAAGATATGTGCGAATACCACATTTTAAGGAAATACAGTGTTGCAGAGTAAAGACGACCAGGAATATATTAGAAATACTTCATCGCGACAAGAAGAAATCCCGCATTGTGTGAAAGTATCTTGTTTTTCCTAAACAACATGTTTTAACTCTATGTGCCTTGGTGTTGCATGTAGTTCTGAGCGTGTATCTTCCACAGAGAATGCACTGCACAGTTTTCTTTCAGAAGAATATGTGTGAATACCACATTTAAAGGAAATACAGTGTGGCAGATTAAAGAAAACCACGAATGTATTAGAGATACTTAATCTGGACTAGAAGAAATCCCGCATTGTGCGAAATTATCTTGTTTTTCCTAAACAACATGTTGTAACTCTATGTTCTTTGGTGCTGCATGTATGTCTAAGCCTGTATCATCCACAGAGTTATCACTGTACAATTTTCGCTCGGAAGAATATGTGCAAATACCAAATTTTAAGGAAATACAGGGTTACAGAGTAAGACAACCACGAATGTTTTAGAAATAATCTGAACGAGAAGAAATCGAGCATTGTGAGAAATTATCTCATTTTTCCTAAACAACACGTTGTAACTCTATGTGCTTTGGTGTTGTGTGTATGTCTAAGCGTGTACCTTCCACAGAGAATGCACTGTACAGTTTTCTCTCAGAAGAATATGTGCAAATATATCATTTTAAGGAAATACAGGGTTGCAGAGTAAAGACAACCATGCATGTTTTAGAAATACTTAATCTGGACGAGAAGAAATCCCTCGTTTTGCAAAATAATCTTGTTTTTTCTAAACAACCCATTATAACTCTATGTGCCTTGGTGGTGCGTGCATGTCTAAGTGTGTATCTTCCACAGAGAATGCACTGTACAATTTTCTCTCTGAAGAATTTGTGTGAATACCAAATTTTAGGAAATACAGGGTACCAGAGTAAAAACATCCATGAATGTTTTAAAAATACTTAATCTGGACGAGAGAAAATCGCTTATTTTGGGAAATTATCTTGTTTTACCTAAACAACACATTGTAACTCTAGGTACTTTGCTGTTGCGTGTATGTCTAAGTGTCTGTCTTCCACAGATATTGCACTGTACAATTTTCTCTTGGAAGAATATGTTCGAATACCATATTTTAAGGAAATACACGGTTGCAGAGTAAAGACAACCACGAATGTTTTAGAAATACTTAATCTGGAAGAGAAGAAATCCCTCATTTTGCGAATTTATCTTGTTTTTCCTAAACAATATGTTGTAACTCTATGTGCTTTTGTGTTGCAGTATGTCTAAGCATGTATCTTCCAAATTTTCTTTTAGAACTATATGTGCGAATAACACATTTAAAGGAAATACAGTGTTGCAGAATAATGACAACCACGAATGTATTAGAAATACTTAATAGAGTCCAGGAGAAATCCCACATTGTGCGAAATTATCATGTTTTTGCTAAACAGCACGTTGTAACTATATGTGCATTTGTGTTGCATGTATGTCTAAGCGTGTATCTTCCACAGAGTATGGACTGTACAATTTTCTATTGGAAGAATATGTGTGCATACCACATTTAAGGAAATACAGTGTTGCAGAGTAAAGACAACCAGGAATATATTAGAAATACTTAGTCACAACGAGAATAAATCCTGCATTGTGCGAAATTATCTTGTTTTTCCTAAACAACAGGTGGTAACTCTATGTGCTTTGGTGTTGCATGTATGTCTAAGCATGTATCTTCAACAGAGAATGCACTGTACAGTTTTCTCTCGGGAGTATGTGCGCGAAAAACCTATTTTAAAGAAATACAGTTTTGCAGAGTAAAGACAACCACGAATTAATTAGAAATACTTAATCTGGATGAGAAGAAATCCCGCAATGTGCGAAATTATCTTATTTTTCCTAAACAACACGTTTTAACTCTGTGTGATTTGGTGTTGCATATATGCCTAATCATGTACCTTCCACAGAGAAAGCACTCTACAGTTTTCTCTCTAAAGTATATGTGCAAATACCACATTTTAAGGAAATACAGTGTTGCAGAGTTAAGACAACCACAAATGTATTAGAAATAGTTAATCTGGACGAGAAGAAATCCCGCATTGTGCGAAATTATCTTGTTTTTCCTACACAACATTTTGTAACTCTATGTGCCTTGCTGTTGTGTGTATGTCTAAGCGTGTATTTTCACAGAGAATGCACTGTACATTTTTTCGCTCGGAAGTATATGTGCAAATACCTAATTTTAAGGAAAAACAATGTTTCAGAGTAAAGACAACCATGAATTTTTTTAGAAAAACTTAATCTGTACTAGAAGAAATCTCTCATTTTTCGAAATTATCTTGTTTTTCCTAAACAACACGTTGTAATTCAATGTGTTTTGGTGTTGCGTGTATGTCTAAGCATGTATCTTCCACAGAGAATTTCTCTGTGGAGTAAATGTGCGAGTACCATATTTAAAAGAAATACAGTGTTGCAGAGCAAAGACAGCCAAGAATATATTAGAAAAACTTAATCTGGACAAGACGAAATCCTGCATTGCGCGAAATTATCTTTTTTTTTTCCTGAACAACACGTTGTATCTTTATGTGCTTTGCTGTAACATGTATGTCTAAGCATGTATCTTCCACAGAGATTGCACTGTAGAATTTTCTCTCGGAAGAATATGTGCGAATACCACATTTTAAGCAAATACAGGGTTGCAGAGTAAGGACAACCACGAATGTTTTAAAAATACTTAATCTGGATGAGAAGAAATCCCTCATTTTGCGAAATTATCTTGTTTGTCCTAAACAACACATTGTAACTCTATGTGGTTTGGTGTTGCGTGTATGTCTAAGCATGTATCTTCCACATAGAAAGCACTGTACAGTTTTTTTCTGATCTATATGTGTGATTACCACATTTGAAGGAAATACAGTGTTGCAGAATAAAGACAACCACTAATGTATTAGAAATACTTAATAGCGACAAGGAAAATCCTACATGGTGCGAAATTATCTTGTTTTTCCTAAAGGACCCATTGTAACTGTATGTGCTTTGGTGTTGCCTGTATGTCTAAGCATGAATCTTCCACAGAGTATGCACTGTATAATTTTCTCTTGGAAGAATATGTGTGCATACCATATTAAAAGGAAATACAGTGTGACAGAGTAAAGACAACCACGAATATATTAGTAATACTTAATCTGGACAAGAAGAAATCCCTCATTTTGAGAAATCATCTTGTTTTTCCTAAACAACACGTTGTAACTCTTTGTGCTTTTGTGTTTCGTGTATGTCTAAGCGGGTATCTTCCATGGAGAATGCACTGTACAGTTTTCTCTCAGAATAATATGTGCGAATACATCATTTTAAGGAAATACAGTGTTGCAGAGTAAAGACAACCACACATGTTTTAGAAATACTTAATCTGGACAAGAAGAAATGCCTCATTTTGTGAAATTACCCTGTTTTTCCTAAACAACACGTTGTAACTCAATGTGTTTTAGTGTTGCGTGTATGTCTTAGCGTGTATCTTCCACAGAGAAAGCACTGTGCTGTATTCTCTTGGGAGTATATCTGCGAATACCATATTTAAAAGAAATACATGTTGCAGATTAAAGACAACCAATAATATATTAGAAATACTTAATCTGGATGAGAAGAAATCCTGCATTGTGCGAACTTATCTTGTTTTTCCTAAACAATACTTTGTAACTCTATGTGCTTTGGTGTTGCGTGTATGTCTAAGCGTGTATCTTCCACAGAGAATGCACTGTACAATTTTCTCTCTGAAGAATTTGAGTGAATACCACATATTAAGGAAAAACATGGGACCAGAGTAAAGACAACCATGAATATTTTAAAAATACTTAATATGGACGAGAAGAAATCCCTCATTTTGCGATATTATGTTCTTATTCTTAAACAATATGTTGTAACTCTATGTGTTTTGGTGTTACGTGTATGTCTAAGCGTGTATCTTCCACAGAGAATGCACTCTACAATTTTCTCTTGGAAGAATATGTGCGCATACCACATTTTAAGGAAATACAGGATTGCACAGTAAAGACAACCATGAATGTTTTAGAAATACTTAATCTGGAGGAGAAGAAATCCCTCATTTTGCGAAATTCTCATGTTTCTCTTAAACAAAACGTTGTAACTCTATGTGTGTTGGTGTTGGCTGTATCTCTAACCAAGTATCTTCCACAGAGAATGCACTGTACAGATTTCTCTTTGAAGAATACGTCCGAATAACACTTTTTAAGGACATACAGCATTGCAGAGTAAAGGCAACCAGGAATATATTAGAACTACTTAATCGCGAGGAGAAGAAATTCCGCATTGTGCGAAATTATCTTGTTTTTCATAAACGACACGTTGTGACTCTGTGCTTTGGTGTTGTGTGTATGCCTGAGCACATATCTTCCACAGAAAATGCACTGTACTGATTTCTCTCAGAAGAATATGTGCGAATACGACATTTAAGGAAATACAGTGTGACAGAGTAAAGACAACCACGAATGTATTAGTAATACTCATTCTGGACAAGAAGAAATCCCTCATTTTTCAAAACCATCTTCTTTTCCTAAACAACACGATATAACTCAATGTGTTTTGTTGTTGCGTGTATGTCTTAGCATGTATCTTCCACAGAGAATGCACTATACAGTTTTCTCTTGGGAGTATATGTGCGAATACCATATTTAAAAGAAATACAGTGTTGCAGATTAAAGACAACCAATAATATATTAAAAATACTTAATCTGGATGAGAAGAAATCCCGAATTGTGCAAACTTAACTTGTTTTTTCTAAACAACACTTTGTAACTCTATGTGCTTTGGTGTTGCATGTATGTCTAAGTGTGTATCTTCCACAGAGAATGCACTGTACAGTTTTCTCTCGAAAGTATATATGGGAATACCACATTTTAAGGAATTACAGTGTTGCAGAGTAAAGACAACCACGAATGTATAAGAAATACTTAATCGGACGAGAAGAAATGCCTCATTTGGCAAAATTATCGTGTTTTCACTAAACAACACGTTGTTACTCTATGTTCTTTGGTGTTGTGTGTATGTCTAAGCATGTATCTTCCACAGAGAATGCACTGTACAGTTTTCTCTCAGAAGAATATTTGCAAATACCACCATTTATGGTAATACAGTGTTGCACAATAAAGACAACCATGAATGTATGAGAAATATTTAATCTGGACGAGAAGAAATCCCGCATTTTGCGAAATTATCTTGTTTTTCCTAAACAACACGTTGTAACTCTATGTGCATTGGTGTTGCATGTATGTCTAAGTGTGTATCTTCCACAGAGTATGCACTGTACAATTTTCTCTCCGAAGAATTTGTGTGAATACCATATTTTAAGGAAATACATGGTTGCAGAGTAAAGACAACCACGAATGTATTAGAAATACCTAACTGGACAAAAAGAAATCCCGCATTGTGCGAAATTATCTTGTTTTTCCTAAACCACACGTAACTATATGCGCTTTGGTGTTTCGTGTATGTCTAAGCGTGTATCTTCCACAGAGAATGTAGTGTACAATATTCGCTCCTGAGAATATGTGTGAATACCACATTTTAAGGAAATACATGGTTGCAGAGTAAAGACAACCACGAATGTTTTAGAAATTCTTAATTTGGATTAGAAGAAATCCCACATATTGCGAAATTATCTTGTTTTTCCTAAACAACACGTTGTAACTTTATGTGATTTGGTGTTGTGTGTATGTCTAAGTTTGTATCTTCCAAAGAGAATGCACTGTACAGTTTTCTTTCTGAACTATACGTGCGAATACCACATTTCTGGAAATACAGTGTTGCAGAATAAAGACAACCACGAACTTAATCTGGATGAGAAGATATCCTTCATCTTGCGAAATTATCTTGTTTTTCCTAAACAACACGTTTTAACTCTATGTGATTTGGTGTTGCATGTATGCCTAAGCGTGTACCTTGCACAGAGCATGCCCTCTACAGTTTTCTCTCGAAAGTATATGTGCAAATACCACATTTTAAGGAAATACAGTGTTGCAGAGTAAAGACAACCACGAATGTATTAGAAATACTTAATCTGGATGAGAAGAAATCCCGCATTGTGTGAAATTATCTTGTTTTTCCTACACAACATGTTGTAACTCTATGTGCTTTGCTGTGGCGTGTATGTCTAAGCATGTATCTTCCACAGAGAATGCAGTGTACATTTTTCTCTCAGAAGAATATGTGCGAATACCTAATTTTAAGGAAAAACAATGTTGCAGAGTAAAGACAACCACGAATATTTTAGAAATACTTAATCTGTAGTAGAAGAAATTCCTCATTTTTCGAAATTATCTTGTTTTTCCTAAACAACACATTGTAACTCAATGTGTTTTGGTGTTGCATGTACTCTAAGCATGTGTCTTCCATAGAGAATTGACTCTACACTTTTCTCTCGGGAGTAAATGTGCGAGTACCATATTTAAAAGAAATACAGTGTTGCAGAGTAAAGACAGCCAGGAATATATTAGAAATACTTATTCTGGACAAGAAAAAATCCTGACTTGTGCGAAATTATCTTGTTTTTCCTAAGCAACACGTTGTAACTTTATGTGCTTTGCTGTAACGTGTATGTCTAAGCATGTATCTTCCACAGAGATTGCACTGTACAATTTTCTCTCGGAAGAATATGTGTGAATACCACATTTTAAGGAAATACAGGGTTGCAGAGTAAAGACAGCCACGAATGTTTTAAAAATACTTAATCTGGATGAGAAGAAATCCCTCATTTTGTGAAATTATCTTGTTTGTCCTAAACAACACGTTGTAACTCTATGTGCTTTGGTGTTGTGTGTATGTCTAAGCATGTATCATCCACAGAGAAAGCACTGTAGAGTTTTTTCTGAACTATTTGTCTGAATACCACATTTTAAGGAAATACAGCGTTGCAGAATTAAGACAACCACGAATGTATTAGAAATACTTAATAGCGACAAGGAAAAATCCCGCATTGTGCGAAATTATCTTGTTTTTCCTAAAGGACACGTTTTAACTCTATGACCTTTGGTGTTGCCTGTATGTCTAAACGTGTATCTTCTACAGAGTATGCACTATACAATTTTCCCTTGGAAGAATATGTGCGCATACCACATTTTAAGGAAATACAGTGTGACAGAGTAAAGACAACCATGAATATATTAGTAATACTTAATCTGGGCAAGAAGAAATCCCTCATTTTGAGAAATCATCTTGTTTTTCCTAAACAACACGTTGTAACTCTTTGTGCTTTGGTGTTGCTTGTATGTCTAAGCGGGTGTCTTCCACGGAGAATGAACTGTACAGTTTTCTTTCAGAAGAACATGTGCGAATACATCATTTTAAGGAAATACAGTGTAGCAGAGTAAAGACAACCATGAATGTATTAGAAACACTTAATCTGGACGAGACGAAATCCCTCATCTTGAGAAATTATCTTGTTTTTCCTAAACAACACGTTGTAACTCTATGTGCTTTGGGGTTGCGTGTATGTCTAAGCATACATCTTCTACAGGGAATGCACTGTACAGTTTTCTCTCGGAAGAATATGTGAGAATACATCATTTTAAGGAAATACAGGGTTGCAGAGTAAAGAAAACCACGCATGTTTTAGAAATACTTAATCTGGATGAGAAGAAATCCCTAATTTTGAGAAATAATCTTCTTTTTCCTAAACAACACGTTGTAACTCAATGTGATTTGGTGTTGCCTGTATGTCTAAGCGTGTATCTTCCACAGAGAATGTACTGTACAGTTTTCTCTCGGGAGTATATGTGCGAATACCGTATTTAAAAGAAATACAGTATTGCAGAGTAAAGACAACCACGAGAAAAAATCCCGCATTGTGCGAAATTATCTTGTTTTTCTTAAACAACAGGTGGTAAATCTATGTGCTTTGGTGTTGCATGTATGTCTAAGCATGTATCTTCCACAGAGAATGCATTGTAAAGTTTTATCTCGGGAGTATGTGTGCAAAAAACATATTTTAAAGAAATACAGTTTTGCAGAATAAAGACAATCACGAATTAATTAGAAATACTTAATCTGGACGAGAAGAAATCCCGCAATGTGCGAAATTATCTTGTTTTTCCTAAACAACACGTTTTAACTCTATGTGATTTGGTGTTGCATGTATGCCTGATCATGTACCTTCCACAGAGAATGCACTCTACAGTTTTTTCTCAACATATATGTGCGAATACTATATTTTAAGGATATACAGTGTTGCAGAGTTAAGACAACCACTAATGTATTAGAAATACTTAATCTGGACGAGAAGAAATTCCGCATTGTCCGAAATTATCTTGTTTTCCTACACAACATTTTGTAACTCTATGTGCCTTGCTGTTTCGTGTATGTCTAAGCGTGTATCTTCCACAGAGAATGCACTGTACATTTTTTTTCGCTGGGAAGAATATGTGTGAATACCTAATTTTAAGGAAAAACAATGTTGCAGAGTAAAGACAACCACGAGTATTTTAGAAATACTTAATCTGTACTAGAAGAAATCCCTCACTTTTCGAAATTATATTGTTTTTCCTAAACAACACGTTGTAATTGAATGTGTTTTGGTGTTGCCTGCATGTCTAAGCATGAATCTTTCACAGAGAATGCACTCTACACTTTTCTCTCGGGAGTAAACATGCGAGTACCATATTTAAAAGAAATACAGTGTTGCAGGGTAAAGACAGCAAGGAATATATTAGAAAAACTTAATCTGGACAAGACAAAAACCTGCATTGCGCGAAATTATCTTGGTTTTCCTAAACAACACGTTGTAACCTTATGTGCTTTGCTGTAACGTGTATGTCTAAGCATGTATCTTCCACAGAGATTACACTGTAGAATTTTCTCTCAGAAGAATATGTGCGAATACCACATTTTAAGGAAATACAGGGTTGCAGAGTAAAGACAGCCACGAATGTTTTAAAATACTTCATCTGGATGAGAAGAAATCCCTCATTTTGCGAAATTATCTTGTTTGTCCTAAACAACACGTTGTAACTCTATGTGCTTTGGTGTAGCGTGTATGTCTAAGCATGTATCTTCCACAGAGAAAGCACTGTACAGTTTTTTTTCTGAACTATATGTGCGAATACCACATTTTAAGGAAACACAGTGTTGCAGAATAAAGACAACCAATAATGTATTAGAAATACTTAATAGCGACAAGGAAAAATCCTTCATGGTGCGAAATTATCTTGTTTTTCCTAAAGGACACGTTGTAACTCTATGTGCTTTGGTTTTTCCTGTATGTCTAAGCATGAATCTTCCACAGAGTATGCACTGTACAATTTTCTCATGGAAGAATATGTGTGCATACCACATTTAAAGTAAATACAGTGTGACAGAGTAAAGACAACTACGAATATATTAGTAATACTTAATGTGGACAAGAAGAAATCCATCATTTTGAGAAATCATCTTGTTTTTCCTAAACAACACATTGTAACTCTTTTTGCTTTGGTGTTTTGTGAATGTCTAAGCGGGTATCTTCCATGGAGAATGCACTGTACAGTTTCTCTCAGAATAATATGTGCGAATACATCATTTTAAGGAAATACAGTGTTGCAGAGTAAAGACAACCACGCATGTTTTAGAAATACTTAATCTGGACAAGAAGAAATGGCTCATTTTGTGAAATTACCCTGTTGTTCCTAAACAACACGTTGTAACTCAAAGTGTTTTGGTGTTGCCTGAATATCTTAGCGTGTATCATCCACAGAGAATGAACTGTGCAGTTTTCTCTTGGGAGTATATCTATGAATACCACATTTAAAAGAAATACAGTGTTGCACATTAAAGACAACCAATAATATATTAGAAATACTTAATCTGGATGAGAAGAAATCCCGCATTGTGCGAAATTATCTTTTTTTCCTAAACAATACTTTGTAACTCTATGTGCTTTGGTGTTGCGTGTATGTCTAAGCGTGTATCTTCCACAGAGAATGCACTGTACAATTTTCTCTTTGAAGAATTTGTGTGAATACCACATATTAAGGAAAAACATGGGACCAGAGTAAAGACAACCATGAATGTTTAAAAATACTTAATATGGACGAGAAGAAATCCCTCATTTTGCGATATTATCTTCTTATTCTTAAACAACATGTTGTAACTCTATGTGTTTTGGTGTTACGTGTATGTCTAAGCCTGTATCTTCCACAGAGAATGCACTGTACAATTTTCTCTTGGAAGAATATGTGCGCATACCACATTTTAAGGAAATACAGGGTTGCAGAGTAAAGACAACCATGAATGCTTTAGAAATACTTAATCTGGAGGAGAAGAAATCCCTCATTTTGCGAAATTATCATGTTTTTCTTAAACAAAACATTATAACTCTGTGGGTTGATGTTGGCTGTATCTCTAACCAAGTATCTTCCAAAGAGAATGCACTGTACAAATTTCTCTTCGAAGAATATGTGTGAATAACACTTTTTAAGGAAATACAGCATTGCAGAGAAAAGGCAACCAGGAATATATTAGAACTACTTAATCAAGATGAGAAGAAATCCCGCATTGTGCGAAATTATCTTGTTTTTCATAAACGGCACGTTGTGACTCTGTGCTTTGGTGTTGTGTGTATGTCTGAGTACATATCTTCCACAGAGAATGCACTGTACTGATTTCTCTCGGAAGAATATGTGCGAATACGACATTTAAGGAAATACAGTGTCACGGAGTAAGACAACCATGAATGTTTTAGTAACACTTAATCTGGACAAGAAGAAATCCCTCATTTTTCAAAACCATCTTGTTTTTCTAAACAACACATTATAACTCAATGTGTTTTGTTGTTGCGTGTATGTCTTAGCGTGTATCTTCCACAGAGAATGCACTGTACCGTTTTCTCTCTGAAGAATTTGTGTGAATACCACATATTAAGGAAAAACTGCTACCAGAGTAAAGAAAACCATGAATATTTTAAAAATACTTAATATGGACGAGAAGAAATCCGTCATTTTACGATATTATCTTCTTATTCTTAAACAACATGTTGTAACTCTATGTGTTTTGGTGTTACGTGTATGTCTATGTGTGTATCTTCAACAGAGAATGCACTGTACAATTTTCTCTTGGAAGAATATGTGTGCACACCACATTTTAAGGAAATACAGGGTTGCATAGTAAAGACAACTATGAATGTTTTAGAAATACTTAATCTGGATGAGAAGAAATCCCTCATTTTGCGAAATTATCAGGTTTTTCTTAAACAAAACGTTGTAACTCTATGTGCTTTGGTGTTGACTGTATCTCTAACCTTGTATCTTCCACAGAGAATGCACTGCACAGTTTTCTCTCTGAAGAATATGTGCTTATACCACTATTTAAGGAAATACAGTGTTGCAGAGTAAAGACAACCAGGAATGTATTAGAAATACTTAATTTGGGCGTGAAGAAATCCAGCATTGTGCGAAATCATCTTGTTTTTCCTAAACAACACATTGTAACTCTAATTGCTTTGGTGTTGCGTGTATATCTAAGCATGTATCTTCCACAGAGAATGCACTGTATCGTTTTCTCTCAGAAGAATATGTGCGAATACATCATGTTAAGGAAATACAGGGTTGCAAAGTAAAGACAACCACGCATGTTTTAGAAATACTTAATCTGGACGAGAAGAAATCCCACATTGTGCAAAATTATCTTGTTTTTCCTAAACAACACGTTATAACTCTTTGAACTTCTGTGTTGAATGTATATCAACACATGTATCTTTCACAGAGAATGCACTGTAGAGTTTTCTCTCAGAAGAATATGTGTGAATACATAATTTTAATGAAATACAGGATTGCAGAGTAAAGACAACCATGCATGTTTTAGAAATACTTAATCTGGACATGAAGAAATCCCCCATTTTGCAAAATAATCTTGTTTTTCCTAACAACTCGTTGTAACTCTATGTGCTTTGGGGGTGCGTTCATGTCTAAGCATGTATCTTCCACAGAGAATACATTGTACAATTTTCTCTCTGAAGAATTTGAGTGAATACCACATTTTAAGGAAATATAGGGTACTAGAGTAAAAACATCCATGAATGTTTTAAAAATACTTAATCTGGACGAGAAGAAATCCCTCATTTTGCAAAATTATCTTGTTTTTCCTAAACAACACATTGTAACTCTATGTACTTTGCTGTTGCGTGTATGTCTAAGCATCTATCTTCCACAGAGATTGCACTGTACAATTTTCTCTCGGAAGAATATGTTCGAATACCATATTTTATGGAAATACAGGGTTGCAGAGTAAAGACAACCACGAATGTTTTAGAAATACTTAATCTGGAAGAGAAGAAATCCCTCATTTTGCGAAATTATCTTGTTTTTCCCAAACAATACGTTGTAACTCTGTGTACTTTGGTGTTGCGTGTATGTCTAAGCATGCATCTTCCAAAGAGAAATCACTGTACAGTTTTCTTTTAGAACTATATGTGCGAATACCACATTTTAAGGAAATACAGTGTTGCAGAATAAAGACAACTACGAAGGTATTAGAAATACTTAATAGAGTCAAAGAGAAATCCCACATTGTGCAAAATTATCAGGTTTTTCCTAAACAACACATTGTAACTCTATGTGCATTTGTGTTGCATGTATGTCTAAGCTTGTATCTTCCACAGAGTATGGACTGTACAATTTTCTATTGGAAGAATATGTGTGCATACCACATTTAAGGAAATACAATGTTGCAGAGTGAAGACAACCAGTAATATATTAGAAATACTTAATCACTACGAAAATAAATCCCGCATTGTGCAAAATTATCTTCTTTTTCCTAAACAACAGGCTGTAACTCTATGTGCTTTTGTGTTGCGTCTATCTCTAAGCATGTATCTCCACAGAGAATGCACTGCTCAGTTTTCTCTCGGGAGTATGTGTGCGAAAACCATATTTTAAAGAAAAACAGTTTTTCAGAGTAAAGACAACCACAAATTAATTAGAAATATTTAATCTGGACGAGAAGAAATCCCTCAATGTTCGAAATTATCTTGTTTTTCCTACACAACACGTTTTAACGATATGTGAATTGGTGTTGCATGTATGCCTAAGCGTGTACCCTCCACAGAGAATGCACTCTACAGTTTTCTCTCGAAAGTATATGTGCGAATACTACCTTTTAAGGAAATACAGTGTTGCAGAGTAAAGACAACCACGAATGTATTACACATACTTAATCTGGACAAGAAGAAATCCACCATTGTGCGAAATTATCTTGTTTTTCCTACACAACATTTTGTAACTCTATGTGCTTTGCTGTTGCGTGTATGTCTAAGCGTGTATCTTCCACAGAGAATGCACTGTACATTTTTCTCTCGGAAGAATATGTGCGAATACCTAATTTTAAGGAAAAACAGTGTTGCAGAATAAAGAAAACCACAAATATTTTAGAAATACTTAATCTGTACTAGAAGAAATTCCTCATTTTTTGAAATTATCTTGTTTTCCTAAACAACACATTGTAACTAAATGTGTTTTGGTGTTGCGTGTATGTCTAAGCATGTATCTTCCATAGAGAATTGACTCTACACTTTTCTCTCGGGAGTAAATGTGCGAGTACCATCTTTAAAAGAAATACAGTGTTGCAGAGTAAAGACAGCCAGGAATATATTAGAAATACTTATTCTGGACAAGAAAAAATCCTGCCTTGTGCGAAATTATCTTGTTTTTCCTAAGCAACACGTTGTAACTTTATGTGCTTTGCTGTAACGTGTATGTCTAAGCATGTATCTTCCACAGAGATTGCACTGTACAATTTTCTCTCGGAAGAATATGTGTGAATACCACATTTTAAGGAAATACAGGGTTGCAGAGTAAAGCCAGCCACGAATGTTTTAGAAATACTTAATCTGGATGAGAAGAAATTCCTCACTTTGCGAATTTATCTTGTTTGTCCTAAACAACACGTTGTAACTCTATGTGCTTTGGTGTTGCGTGTATGTCTATGCATGTATCTTCCACAGAGAAAGCATTGTACAGTTTTTTCTGAACTATATGTGCGAAACCACATTTAAAGGAAATACAGTGTTGCAGAATAAAGACAACCACAAATGTATTAGAAATACTTAATAGCGACTAGGAAAAATCCTGCATTGTGCGAAATTATCTTGCTTTTCCTAAAGGACACGTTGTAACTCTATGTGCTTTGGTGTTGCCTGTATGTCTAAACGTGAATCTTCCACAGAGTATGCACTGTACAATTTTCTCTTGGAAGAATATGTGTGCATACCACATTTAAAGTAAATACAGTGTGACAGAGTAAAGACAACCAGGAATATATTAGTAATACTTAATCTGGGCAAGAAGAAATCCCTCATTTTGAGAAATCATCTTGTTTTTCCTAAACAACACGTTGTAACTCTTTGTGCTTTGGTGTTGTGTGAATGTCTAAGCAGGGGTCTTCCACGGAGAATGAACTGTACAGTTTTCTCTCAGAAGAACATGTGCGAAATACAGTGATGCAGAGTAAAGACAACTACGCTTGTTTTAGAAATACTTAATCTGGACAAGAAGAAATGCCTCATTTTGTGAAATTACCTTGTTTTTCCTAAACAACACGTTGTAACTCAATGTGTTTTGTGTTGTGTGTATGTCTTAGCGTTTATCTTCCACAGAGAATGCACTGTACAGTTTTCTCTTGAGAGTATATGTGTGAATACCATATTTAAAAGAAATACAGTGTAACAGAGTAAAGACAACCAATAATATATTAGAAATACTTAATCTGGATGAGAAGAAATCCCGCATTGTGTGAACTTATCTTGTTTTTCCTAAACAATACGTTGTAACTCTATGTGCTTTGGTGTTACGTATATGTCTAAGCGTGTATCTTCCACAGAGAATGCACTGTACAATTTTCTCTCTGACAAATTTGTGTGAATACCACATATTAAGGAAAAACATGGGACCAGAGTAAAGACAACCATGAATGTTTAAAAAATACTTAATATGGACGAGAAAAATCCCTCATTTTGCTATATTATCTTCTTATACTTAAACAACATGTTGTAACTCTAAGTGTTTTGATGTTACGTGTATGTCTAAGCATGTATCTACCACAGAGAATGCACTGTACAATTTTCTCTTGGAAGAATATGTGCGCATACCATATTTTAAGGAAATACTGGGTTGCAGAGTAAAGACAACCATGAATGTTTTAGAAATACTTAATCTGGATGAGAAGAAATCCCTCAATTGGTGAAATTATCTTGTTTGTCCTAAACAACACGTTGTAACTC